>NC_141696.1:1182189021-1183404684 GCF_964263255.1 Lissotriton vulgaris
GAGAGGAGAGGAGGAGAGGGGAGGGGAGGGGAGGGGGAGGGGAGGGAAGGGGAAGGAGGGGAGGGGAGGGGAAGGGGGAGAGGGAGGGGGAGAGGGAGGGGAGGGGAGGGGAGGGAGAGGAGAGGGGAGGGGAGGGGAGGGGAGGGGAGGGAGGGGAGGGGAGGGGAGAGGAAAGGAAAGGAAAGGAAAGGAAAGGAAAGGAAAGGAAAGGAAAGGAAGAAGGAAAGGAAAGGAAAGGAAAGGAAAGGAAAGGAAATGGTGAGAAGGCAGAGCATAGTGGGGCAGAGTAGGGCAGGATGGCAAGGCAGGACAGGGGAGGAGGCCAGGATTGGAGGGTAGGTGGGAAGGAAGGCAAGAGGGATGGGCAGGAGGGCAGTGGGGTAGAGGATAAGGGTGGGGCAGTGGAGCAGGGTGGGAGAACAAGAGGGCAGAGTACAAGGAAGGAGGGCAGAGCAGGGCAGGGGGCAAGGCAGGGTAGGAGGGCAGTATGGGTGGTAGGCCAGAGGGGCAAGGCAGGAGGTCGAGGGGCTGGGGGCAGGGCAGGCGGCAAGGGAGGAAGGTAAAAGAGGGGTCAGTGCTACAGGAGTACAGGGTAGGCTAGGAGGGCAGAGCAGAAGGGAAAGACAGGGCAGGACTCAAGGGAAAAGAAGGACAGGAGGGTAAGGAACTGCAGGAGGGCAGGAAAGAACAGGAGGGCAGGGGAAAGGAAGGCCAGGAGGGAAAGGGCAGAAAAGAAAGGAAGAGGAAGAGAGGAGAGAAAGAGAGAGGGGGTGGTGTGGGGGGGAGGAAGGTAATGGAAATGAAAGAAAGGAAAAGAGAAAAGAAAAGAAAAGGAAACGAAATTAAATGGACGGAAAAAGAGAAGATGAAAAGGGGAAAGGGAATTGGAATTGCAAGTCAGTTTCAAGTTCAGTTTGGTTTTCAGGGGAAAGGGTATTAGAATTTCAAGTCAGTTTCAAGTTCAGTTTGGTTTTCAGGGGAAAGGGTATTAGAATTTCAAGTCAGTTTCAAGTTCGTTTCAAGTTCAGTTTGGTTTTCAGGGGAAAGGGTATTAGAATTTCAAGTCAGTTTCAAGTTCAGTTTGGTTTTCAGGGGAAAGGGTATTAGAATTTCAAGTCAGTTTCAAGTTCAGTTTGGTTTTCAGGGGAAAGGGTATTAGAATTTCAAGTCAGTTTCAAGTTCGTTTTCAGTTTGATTTCAAGTTCAGTTTGGTTTATTCACTTACCTTGTCTCCACATTCCGTCCCACCCCTCTCTCTCTGCCCCGCTCCGTTTTCGGAGCCTGCTCAGCCCCTGCAGCTTCGCCCTCTCCCTGCCCGAGCTCCAGCCGCCAGCAGCGGTCCTCTCCGTCCGATGTCCCCGAGTGCAATGCTGCAGCTGCCTGGTTACCAGCCTCTCATACCAAGAACACGTCACAGTGGAGGCTTTTCAGCGTGTCATCCTACATCACTGCTGTGTGGGTGATGCCATGTGTTTTAAGATTAACGGGGGAGCTGGCAAGGCACGGGTATTACGGGATTTGTTTAGTAAATCAAACTATTTAAATACAAAAGCTCCTGCGATGAACCCGAAAGAAGATCCCCCCCCTACCCGACACCCTTCCTCAACAGTGGTCTCTTCTTTCCACTTTACTGGGAAGACGCCCCCACCCCTGCCCTGCATTTGCCCTGGGCCTGGTGACATCACAGCGATGTTACATCATAAGCGTTCCACTCATAGGATTCTGCTTCCGGTGCCGCTGGGAAGGCACGCGCCTTTCAAATCAATATAAAATGCAGGTTTTTCTAAGTCTTCTTTTAAAACAAATGAAACTTTTTATCATAGGCCGCATTCTCATCACTTGCTCAAACAGCGGTCCTTCATTGTACAAATTAATTGATAGTTACTAGGCCACATCACCGTCTCGAGGGGGGGGGGAGGGGCAGGAGGATGTGGTATAACGGTTAGAGCGGCCGACCGTGAAGTTAGGGGGGCGGACCGTGAAGCTCGGGGGCGAGGTTCGGGTCTCACAGGAGGCTCAAACGTCCTGTGATTTTGGTCAAATCTCCCCGTGCTTTAATAGTGAATGTGTTTCTCTGGCGCTCAAGTGTAGCGCTCTGATGCCTTCGGGTTGATTTTGCGCTATAAAAAACTGCAACAACAAAATCTCCCCGTCTGCCCTTCTCCTCCTCTCGAGTACTGTCCATTAATCCACTCCTTCCTGCGGAGAAATTACCTATTTAAATTTTATGAATTGCTCGAAGAATATTTACAATTTACACTTTCTACTGTTTCAAATCCGTTGTACAGAAATGTAACGGGATTAAAAAAGTCATTCCACTCATTGACAAGTAGAAGCACTTCCCGTCCCACTGCCCGTCCCCGCACATTAATACATTGATTCCTGCCCCTCCCCAGGGATGGACCTCCCGAAACCCCCTCAGTCCAAAGCCTCCAGGCATGACTTCCCTTCTATCCTCTGATCCCCCGTCGCTGTGACATCTCGCGGTCCCCAAAGCGAGGCGTGACATCATCATCAGACCCGGAAGTCCAGGAGCTTCACTCATGAAAACAAACTCCTTCAACTCGTAGGAATGCAGCCTCAGACCCCTGGTACCTATCTAGCAGCAGTGGTAAGGTCTGTGCGGAAAGCCTCATTGCACTCGAGGCGATTGGTGTTATTATGATTTCAGTGAAAGTGAGAGAAAAAAACGAGCACTGACGTAGAATGTCTTTGGGAAACAAGTCTTTCTCCTTCCCTGACAACATGATTAGCAAGTGAGTGGTAAAAGCGTGAAAAAGTCAATGTTTGGATGAATGATTGAGTGCACTGATGGATGAATGAATGCGTATATAGATGGATCAATGGGCACCACGTGCACTGAGTGACTCAGTGCATTAACAGAGGGCCCGATAGGTGTAAGGATGGATGGATGGTAGAGGGGCGAGTGAGTGAACGGGTAAATGAAGGAGTGAGTGCATCGACGGATAATGTGGTGGGGAATGGAAGGCTCCGGTAGCTGTCATTCCTTAAATGGGTTACAGGGCTCTGGTGGGAGTGCCGTGCCAGCACTTGTTAAATGATTCCATGCCCCGTGACAGTCTGTTTCAAATCATGCCCTGTCATTTAACAAAGCAGTGCATTCTGGGAGATATTCCCATTGAACTGGACAAACACACAGAAATAAAACAAGACATCCCAGAAAAGCCCAGGACTGGAGAAGTTATTTCTGGTCACATAGAGTCACACTTATTCTTCCTGCCCCTGCTCTGCTGTGTCCATTAAGGCAGCCGGAAATGACACACAGCTTGCTCTGGCTCTAATTTGTCATGGCTGCCCTTGTGAGAGAGGCCGGGAATGGCCTGGCATCTTAATCCTCCAAAAAACGAGGTAACAAGTGCCAAACTGTTCCTTGCAATATACTCTATGGGTTAAAGGGTGTCTTCAGTCTTTGCATATAGCCTAGAACCGCCAGATGATCAGCAGGATTGTTGTACAGCAGGTGGGAGATTGGCATCTCACTCCTACCTATATAGCCTTCTAGCCAGGCTCGACTGGCGCTGAGCATTGATGAAACCAATGAGACAGCATCCAAGCTGCATGTTACCTGGATGAGGTAAGTGAGCAGGAAGGAGGTCTGGGGTGGGTGTTGGAAATGTGCCCTCTCTTCAGGGTCACCTCGATTTATTGGCCTTATTGCTGAACCCTATTCTTGCTGGCTATGCAACTCTGCGCACTTTACCCCTGCTAACCAGTGGTAACATGCTTGTGCTTCTCTTTTCAACATGGCAACATTCATATACTCCTGATTGGCATATTTAACATAGCTATAAGTCCCTAGCATATAGTACCCAAAGTGTACCCAGGGCCTGTAAGTTGAATGTCACCAGTGCGCTGCGGCACTCATTGTGTCAACCACTGCAGTGATGGAGTAAAGCATGTTTCCATAGCTACCACTGTAGCCTGGCTGTGCAGTTTTAACCTGACAATTCAACCTTTCAAAATAAACCCCTTTGACAGGCCCAAACCTTCCTTTTAAATATGAATACGTCACCCTTAATGTAGGCCCTTTTGTCCATTGGGCAGGATGCCAGCTATTTAAAAGCAGGATATGTAGAAGTTTAATATTCTGCATGTTCTTCCAGTGAAAAAACATAAGAGCTATTTTCACTGTAGCGAGGCTGGCTGCTTCCATAGGGAAGTGCTGGATTACATTAAAACACCTTATAATGCTAATTTCAAGTTTGTAACAACTAGCAAAATATTTCAAGGACTCTTTTTAATAGTTAAACAAACTACAATTTAATGGTAAAGTCACATTTTTGTCCAACTGTTACAGGAAAGACACGTTGGAAAAGTTACTGTTTACCTGCCTAAGGCCTCGGTGATGCACTTCAAAGGGGCCTCCCTTGTCACAAGCAGATGTATCTCGCACCTGGGCCTGCCACTCCACTTGTCCTTCTAGTTGCAAGGGGGCACCAACCCCAGAGGGAAGAGGAGCTCCCCCAGACCTGGTTTAGAGGCTGGGAGCATCCCCTTTGAGATTAGAATGTACAATTCTGCTTGAATGTCACATCCTGCTTGACAGGTCTGCTGGATTTTTACTTATAACATTTGGGGTGCACTTCAAAGGAGGAAAAGAGAATGATAAAACACTTTATGTGTACCCACTGTCTGGATGCCAATTTTGTCTCTGCGTTTGTTGGGGGTGCAGGGGCTGTTCAGAACTGGATTGTAATGATAGATGTGTGAGGGCACAAGGATTACCCTAGTATACTCCACACTTAACCCCAGCCCACAGAATCCAAGTTTAGTGTGGCTGAAGACTTTACCCATTCTGAAAATGTTCACATTTGTAGGGTTAGCTCTGGGAACCTGTCTCCTACTGTTTAGGGCACCCTCAGGGGTCATTCCTACCCACTAGGTCATGCCAGTAATACATGTGGCATCGATTGGCACCAACTTCAGGACAGTCCCGGACGAGGGGAAGATCAAAAGAGAACTAAATCTGCTGTCTGAGAAGAGCGTAGAAGCCTGGAACCTTCCCTTCCTCTAGTACCTTCATTAGCGAAGTGGACACCAAGAGTCAAAATGCTGACCTCTTGTTCAATATACAGGGACACAACAAGCTCCAAGCGGCTTATCTTCAACTGACCAGCTGAGCAGTAGCAACTAGACCTGGGCTTGACTCCACCTGCCACCCTATGAGTCTCTAAGTCAGTGGTTCCCAAACTTTTTAGAACCACAACACACTTTTTTGAACAACAAACTTTCGAGACCCACCTACCTTTAGTGGACTTCAGACAGACTGATTTTTTAATCTGCCTAAAGCATTGTTTAGTACCACATCATCATTTACAGATGGCACATTTTCCCATTGAAATGGCCTCTAACTTTGCACAGACATACTGTTTACTGATAAAACTTTATAGCGCACAAGTGATAATGTGTGGAATGTGTACTGTGGTTGTCTTGTTTGTCTATACTTTTATGATCCACAGCAATCAAAACAAAGTTCTATGATGATAATGTGTGTGGAAATCGGGTTTCTGGTATTATTTATCATTTGTGCATCGCAATGTCTTGATTTGTTTTGATCCTATTAAATTGTAGTTTCCAGCACACTGCAGAATTACAAAGTAATGTGCTTAATTATGGCTTTTCCTAACAGCTGAATGTATACAGTACATTTACAGGTATTTATGTTTTGGTGTGTGGTGCAAAAAAAAAAACCAATGTCACACTATGCTGTGCTCCAGCAAGATTGACACAAAGGGCTGACCAAACAGTCAGCGCCACAATAATGGGTAAGCCACTCCTCCTCTCCCCTAGAGCAGGCCCGCCCACCCGCCAGCCCCCAACCAAACACTCTGCTTTGTCGCAGAGTGAGAAGCAGAAACCTAAAATGGTATATATAATACCATTGTATGTTTCTGCTTCTCGCACTGTGAGAAAGCAGTGGGATGACGCTCCTCCGCCCACATGGAGGTGCCACCCCTGTTGGGAGTTCTTGGTTCAATTCTTACTTAAAACTTTGAAAATTCATATCTCCCGTTTCCCTTATTGGATGTTTGCAATTTTGTTTATTAAATTGTACTCTGTTTTTCTAATTTGTTTTGGAATTTTGTATTGTTTTGCATTTTGACTTTGATACTGTGTAATATTGCATAAATACTTACACATTGCCCCTTAGTTAAGCCCGTTTGCTTTGTGCTATAGTTACCGGGCGATTAAGCTGGGGTTTAATTAGTGACTTTAGTGGTTCACCCTGACAAGGATTCTGATTATTACTTGAGATGGGTACTTACCTCCCTCAACTAATAATTCAATTTCTTGCAGTGGTGATAATATAGTTGACAAGTTAAAACGAAATAGATCCAGCTTGGGTGTTGGGTTGTGAGATATTTTCAAAAGCACAGAGTACATATTTGGAAAGTGGATGCCAGCAGAGAGAGAGGGTGCAATCCTCATTGAGGGGTGAATGGGTGGATACCAGCAGCCTCAAGGCAGGTTTGACACTGCAGATTAGTGACCAGTTGCCCTTGTTTCAGTGAAGTAAGGGAGGTCAGAGATGCAGGAGGGACATTATTTGCATCTGGTTCACTTCGATGCAGGGTATAGTGACAGGCTCACCCATGGAGGGGGCAAGTGGAAAGTGAGAGGGTGGAAGTGACAGTGAACCATTGTGGAGGAGCAAGACAACCAGATAATTGCCAGTCAGGGAGTTAAATGGTCATCTGTGATGATAAGGTTGGACTTGAGTGCTCTGAAGTCATTGATAAGAGGCAACGAGGGACAAAACAGTGGCTACAATTACTGCCCGGGGTAACGTTAAGGCTTATGGTCCCTTGTTTTGGAGGGGATTAGCGGTGATAACCGGTTGCACTGACTCGAAACAAGCAAGAGCTGGATCCACAGCATGGACAGCCCAGGGACAGGCAGCAGCACAGGGGGGTTCAAGCGAAGTCATTTACAGGTGGATTTTTACAGCAAGGCTGAAGGGAGGTAGTAACCCCTTTGCTCTGTGCACCTTTGATAAAAGTTTCATCTCAATATCTGGAGGGCAATGAGAATTGAGAGCAGATCTGGAGCGACCAACAACAGGTGACACTCCAGATCACCACCAGGTGACATGTACCGCTCCGTTTAGGGGTCTCCCCAAATTAGATATCAAACCCCACGGAGACAGATGGGCACTTCCTACCCCATCCTTTGGGCTCTGCTCATAGGAATGCCAAGGAAGTTAGAAGTAAGACAGGCTTCCAAGAAAGTGCATTGCAGGTTATGGATGAGGAACCATAACCCAGATTCCACCCCCACACACACAACATTTAGAATAACTGCTGACTCCTGCAACAATCCCTCTCCCTCGTCTCTAACAGAGGGGGTCTTATCTAGACTTCATTCTACAGCGGCTCTGTGGGGCTGGTGAGGGCCCCTCTCAAACTGAGAACCCTATGTTGGCAATAGACACACTTTGATGGACACAAAACTATTATTCTAAGCATCATAAGTGCTCTTGTAAGTTGCATTTGGAGCCCAATTATTCCCGAAACTGGCGAGCTCATAAGATTGTTCTGCAAGTAAAGTTTTACTTCTTAGATGCTTTTAATATTAATCTGTGCAGACGTATAACCTTCTCTTTAAGAAGGGTACTTTAGAACTGGAGGCATGTGGCAATATGCACATAAAAAAGAAATTATTCTGCAGAGTCTGAACAAGCAAAACTCATGGTAAATAAACATTATGTTAAAGTCTACTACCTATGTTAATCTATAACACCGCCAGAATACACCACACCAGGATGTGCAGTTTTCATTGCATAAATATAGTTTTGCATAGTTTGCAATTACTGGTTTGCAAGGTGTTTGCAGATTTTCCTGATTGCCTTTCTTCTGCCTTGAACATAACATCAGCTGGTACCAAGAACTCGTAGGCATCTTGTTTGCTAGTGCATAACTTGCTCAGCTTATTCCTCGAGTACTCTGAAACATTGTCACATGAGTAACTTGCAGTCATTTTTAGGTCTCGCTGAGCCAGCACATGCGCTGCTCTGCGAGAAATTTAGTAAACAGGCTTTTAAAAGTGCTACCATAGGCTTTTCCTGGCCTAAATCTTGTGTGCACATGTGTGTGCACACGTACAGCAGCCATGTGGGTTTCTGTCAAGCCTCATTAAGCCTTCCAGACTTCCAGCACGTGAATCCCCTCCCCTACCCCCTCCCTTCTTCCACTCCCTCCTCGTTAGTTTCATTTTCCTTTTCACTTTCAGGGGTGGCCGCATCACTTTTGCTTGTTTTTTAAATTTCCTTTAGTTGCTCCACCACTCGCGGACTTAGGCTTGTTTTCTAAATTCTCTGGCCGAGAGCAAACCCGAGGACAAAGCCGAGCCCCATGGCTGCTGATTGAGCAGGAAAGGCTGGCTCGCGCCGACCGGTTCAAGGCATTTATTCCCACAAGGACAGCAATTCACTGTGAAATATATACTGCCATCAGCACTGTCCCACTTAGCCGCCCCCCACGCAAAGCTGGACAAATGTTCTCACCTTCATTTTTCCGACAGAGGAACGCTATCAGGGTAGACATAGGATTTCAGCTTTTTGCTGTCTGCAGCTACCATTGCTCCCAGCATGCCAATGCGCACAGCTGTCAACCGACCCTACATAGGCCTCGAATGGAACACACTGCCAGTCATTTATGCAACTCCCAAAGCGCGCGGGCAATTGTATGACTGCATATTTAAGAAGAAAGGGCTTGGCGCTCACCTCTTTCTACACCTGTAGTACGCTGTATTTCCATACAGTCGAACCTACGGTAAAAAATGAATATAATTACAGGGAAATATAATGGTAAACGGAATTTTGTGGTGAGCTCTGTGTAATTATGTATCGCTCCTTGGTTTTGGGGCACTGCTGCTTCATTCGTTTATTTCTCATTCCGAGCCCAAGCTCAATCATTCTCTCTTTTAGGGCATGCTTTCTAAAGAATAGCAGCTAACCAAAAATTTCCCCCCAAAAACCGAATGGTATCTGCAGGAAGGAGAATACAAAAGGACACTCCGCATTATATAAGCATTCTTATTCTTTTTTGTTCAACAAATATGTCTAGTGGAACGAAACACGATGAAATCGTTGACATAATGAGGATTTTCAATGAAGAAACTTAGAATGAAGAATTGTAGTTCCTTTTATTTAGTTTTGTGATGATGTATAAAGACTGCATGGCACCAACTGATGCCTTCAAGCCACTAGGACACTTCAGCTCAGATGCCCCATCTGAGAGAAGCGTTAGGGAGTCCTCTTTCTCCAGATGAAGTAGAATACTTTTTAATTGAGTAACTGGGCTGGAATTTTCTCCATTCAATTTGAGCAAAACCTTTACACTTTTAGGTACTTCTACGTACACAAAATGCTAGGATCAGTATTACATTCCACAGCCGTTAATAGATCATCAGGTTACAACATAAGTATCAATACCACCTTAACTACCTTCCAAAAAATTAATTCTGTATCACTGCGTTTCAATCATTTACAGTCGTTCAATATTTGCCTATTCCCTCTATAAACAATTAAAAGTCAAAACAAAATGGAGCCTCTGAAACGGCAATCGGGTACAACTTTATTGTCGTCTTTTATTTTGCCTTCCAAGCAACATTATAATATTGGAGTTCCTTAAAATATACATTATCTGGGGAGGTGGCCAAACAAAGAGAACTGAAGACACACCGAAGGGCTGCTCTCAGGGACCTAACTTCCACCACAATGCTTTCAAAGAGAAAATTAAGTTATGAAAAACAGCAAACCAATGGTAACATAAACAAGCATTGGCATAGCCAATAGGTCTCGCATTTGGGACATATAAGTATTTAGTAATGCAGCACAATATCCTTGGTGCAACAACATTAACTGTTGCATGGCTAAATATGTATAAGGTCCAAAAGGCGAGACCTAGTGGCTATGTTATGGAAAGGCACATACTGCTTGGCCCTTTCTCATGAGCCCCCTTCAACATATTCGCACCAGTAACTTGCATGGATTTTGTGCACAAGTGCATAATTTGCTTAGAAGTTCACAGCCAATGCACATTTTTCATAGTTTTTGTGGAAAATATTTGAAATTCACATGAAAAGAAATAAAACAATTCTTATAGTCCCAGTCAGCACATATATCACTGGTGGATTGGGGTGAGCCGGTGGGGAGAATATGTCCAGAGAAGGTGCCAAGATCTCTTACATGGATTGTTTGTTGGTAGTGTGGCACTATTTTGCAGTTTCTCTCATGCTTTCTGTTGGCATTTAGATTTGGGGTGGAAGATTTTTGCAAAAGAGTAACATTCCAAGTTGTGTGGCTCATGGAGCAGAGTTCCTAATTTAGCATTCTTCAGAGCCGCCATCTTGGGTTCTAAGTGTCTGTCCTTCTTTCAAGTATTTTAGCGGACAACAAATTGCTAAGCAGAAACGCAGGTGGCCCTACAATACATGCTAATGAATTCACTAGAACCCACAGTGATGCAGCTAGCCATGATGTGAATCAGGGGCACAACTAGACCTGACCTTGGGGGTGGGCGGAGGGGGTTGTGGGGGAGGGGGGGGAACTACTAGTACTAAAAAATGATGGTGAAGCCACAATTTGTCACACTGGGAACCAGACACGTTTGGAAGGCCAATAGTTCAGGGTTTAATGTGGTAATGCATGGAAAAGGCATGTGTGCATGCCTGTTCTATCATGTTGTAAGCACATTAAAGCCAGATATTTTATCTTCAATGCATTCCCCTGACACACCGACCGCTGTTGGAGCTCAGAGTGTGAACACCAGACCTGCAAGCATCAGATTTCTGCAAGATGGTTGCTAGCAAGCAGGTCCTATGCATGTCCGAGGAAGCAGCTTAGCAAGGATGCCATAGGCCTGGTGCAAGCAGAAGAAATGGCCACTTTTAATGCTGGTGTGGTAGTCAATACAGCAATTGTCAGGGTTCAACGGGCCCGTCGGGCTCTGAGCTACGGTGCCACTGCACCTGCTGCACCAATGATAGCTACGCCCCCTGTCCGATGCACAGAAAAGAAAAGTGTCTTATCTGATTAAAAGAAGCATGAATTGCATAATGATAAAATGCTTCTAAGGAACAAGAAGATGAGTGTGGGAGGAATCTCCCAATGTGCCCACAAAGGTGCCCCCCACCATGCCCACCCTCCAGTCCTCCCTCCCACGTACACAGGGCGTCACCTACTCCACAGTTGATGGTATTAGACGTAACACTTGCAGGAGTTTGGGGCAAGTGACCTCACGGGGGTCCTTCGACAGCAACGTTATGAAAGGAGCCCAAAGCTCTGCGTATTTCTCACTCTTCTGATTTTGGACCAGCGAGAGTCGCTCCATGGCAAGGGTCATCCAGAGCCTGTGGAGCCAGGCCGTATGATCCGGGACCGTGGGAGTACCCCAGTGGACTAAGATCGCCTGGCGAGCTGCGAGTAGTGCCAATGCCATCTGCCTGCCTCGAAATGACCGTAATGGGAAGGTGAGTGGATTCGATAGCGCTAGCAGAGTGTAAGCTGGGAAACAAGGGAATCTCAGTTTCAAATGCCGTGTCAATATCATTAAGTACCTGTTCCCAAAAATGCTCTAGCCTCAGGCAGTGCCAAAGAAGATGTGCGTGAGAGCCTGTCAAGCTAAAGCCCGCCAGCATTTTTCAGTGTGGTTTTTGTCCCATTGGTGGATCCGTGCTGATGTGAAATACCAATAAGATGCTACTTTAAATGTAAATTCAGTCCCTGCAGTGTTGTATGCCGTTAGGCGAGCCCTATAATTAATATTGTCCCACTCTTTGTCTTTGAGAGCCCGACCCAGTTCTTCTTCCCACGGAGTTGGCCGCAAGACAACTACCTGTGTGTGAGCTGAGTGAGGAGAACATAAAGTTCTGCTATGAGGTGTTTATCATCGATCTTGTTCGCTATCCATTTCTCGAAAGGGGTAAGCTTACGAGAGACGTGTGGCAGATAGGCCTTAGTGGTAGCCCAGTGGCGGAGCTGCAAATAATAGAACTATCAGTGTGGGGAAGGTCAAGGTCTTGTCGAACCCGATCAAACGGGATGAGGCCCTCAAGATCAAATAAGTGGCCAAAACGCTTACACCCAGCTTTCCTCCGTCTCTGAGCAACTGCAGTCTTAACTCCCGGGGGAAAATCTGGGTTGTCTACCATCAGCGTCATCGGGGAGGGAAAGGTGGTATGACCTTTCAAGAGTGCCACCTCGTCCCACACCTTCATTGTCGCCGCCGGGACCGGGGAGGAGTATAGGCCCCATGAACGTGACCGGCGGGGAAGCCAGATTTCACGCCAGACATTCATGCCAGCACCTGCCTGGTCCATAACGGTCCAGTGCTTCTTTGAAAGTGGGTGATTCCACTCCAGCAAGTAGTGAAGGTGCACTGCCTGGAGGTATCTGTGAACTAGAGGCAGATTCATCCCTCTGTCCCCTTTGGGGCGCGATAGCTGCACTACCGAAAGGCGTGCTTTCTTATTGCCCCAAATGAATTTATTCATGGCAAGCTGCAAGGTTTGCAGTGCTTTAGGTGGCGGAACTAACAGGAGGGTCTGAACTAGGTATAGTATGCGCTGCAGGATCGTCATTTTCACTACGGCGATGCGCCCGAACCAGGATACGCTGTGTTTAGTCCACCCGTCCAGCACTTTGTACGTCTGAGCCACTAAGGTTGAGTAGTTCAGCTCTAACGTACGTGGGAGCGAGTGGGTCAGAAGAATGCCCAAAAAGGGCACAGGGTCACTAGACCAGTGTAGGGGAAGAGTCTGCCTGAGGTCTTCCACCTGTATTTGCAGTAAGGACAAGTTGAGGACCTGGGACTTGCTAAGGCTGAGCTTGAAACCGGAGAGCCGACCAAAGGACTCAAGCTTGTCAACCAGCGTGGGGAGGGAGGTAAGAGGTTGTGCGAGGGAGAGGATGGCATCATCTGCATAGAGGCTTATCTTGTGGATGTCACCTCCGAACTTGAGATGCTGGATGCTCGGGTGATTGCGGATTTTCTGCGCAAGGGGCTCCCTATAAAGTACAAATAAGAGGGGCGAGAGGGGGCACCCCTGCCTCGTACCCCAGGCGATCTCAAAGGGGGAGGAAGCCCATTAACTCTAACAAATGCCCGGGGTCACAGTAGATACATTGCACCCATTGAATAAAGCGGGCCCAAACCTGAAGCCCCGCAAGATGTCGAAGAGATATGTCCAACATACTCAATCGAACGCCTTTTGAGTGTTGACGGAAAAAAGCATATCTCCTACCTGGGAGCGGTGAACACTGTCTATGAGATAGAGAATGCATTTGGTGTTAGGAGGGGAGCTAACTCGTGACAGAATGTTTTATTAAACAGGGCAGGATAACTGTCAGGACCCGGCGATTTGTCAAGCTTCAATCGAGAAATGGCTGAGATAACCTCGTCCAGCCGTATTGGGTCTTCTAAGGGGTCTGCCAGCGTCTTTGGGAGAAGAGTAAAGTTGCTAGAATCCAAATAGTCTTGAGCGTCAGGGGGGTCAGGTGTATCTCCTCTAAAGAGAGAGTGGTAGAAGCACCGGAATTCCTCAACGATCTAGGAGTCCAGGTGGATCTCCCCGCCTGTAGGCTGCTTGAGGGAGGTAAAAGTCCCCGCCACTGCCCTGGCACGCAATCACTGTGCCAACATTCTCTCACATCTGCCATTACCTAAGTAAAACGAAGGCGAAGTAGGGCATATTCCGCCCTGTCAAGATCTAAGCGTTTAAGAAGCATCCGCTTCTCTAGTGACCGCCACACCCTCGGGGCTCTGGTACCTTTATATATATATCGCCTCCAATTCTGCCACTTCTTTTTCGAGGCCCTAAGGGACTTCCTAGCGTCTCCGAGCATCAGTAGATGAATTTGCCATGAATTCCCCAAGAACACTGCTTTGAGGGTTTTCCAAACAACAGACAGGGACTTCATACCAGTGTTGTTGTGTTGGATGTATTCTAAGATCTTAGCCCGAACCCCATCTACAGTGGCAGGTGAGTGTAAGAGTCCTACGCGCAGCCCCTATCTGGCAGGGATGTGCCCGCCCCTGTCAAGGCGTATAGAAAGAGAGATATGTGCATGGTTGGAGACGGAGTGCATGGCGATAGAGGCATCACTGATTCTGGGGAGAGGCGTCTGCGAGAACAAAAACATATCTATATGCGCATATGTCTTGTGTGCCGCCGAGTAGTGGGTGTAATCGCGCATGTCCGCGTGCTAAAGGCGCCAAACATCGTGAAGGCCGCACTCAGCCAGCCATTGCTTACCCTCTGGAGAGATAGCTCCCACGTGCGTGGAGCACTACCCCGTGCGGTCTCAGTCGTTGTCTATGACCAAGTTGAGGTCCCGACTCACCACCAATGCAGAGTCACGGGAGGCCAAGCCTTCGGTAATATGTTGATGGAGAAAGGGCTCCTGCTGTGTATTGGGTGCATAAATGTTAATTAGAATGAGAAAAGTGGACCCCCACTGAATACGGAGAGCCAGAACCCTGCCCCTGGACTCATAGAAGGTAGTCAGCACCCTACCATCAAATTTAGCCCCCAGAAGGATTGATACCCCATTCATGACCAGAATTGGTGAGGGAAGCAAGCAGATGAGTCTCTTGTAGCATGCAGATGTCGCCATATGCCTGTTCGAGTAGGGAAAGAATCGCAGCGCATTTGGTAGGGTGATTCAGGCCTCGAAAATTGAGGCTCACAAGTTTTAGGTCTCTAGTCATAACCGATGGGGTTACCACACAAGGCACACCCATAGGGTTGAGGAAACAGAGCGCAAATAGGGGCCGGAGAGCGTGTGGGCAGACAAGGCTGGGACGCAAGCGCAGGTCCTGGTACGGGAAACCCCTTAAAGAAACCCCTACAAGTGTACATAAAAAAGCAACCCAGAATAACAACCCCATGAAGGAACAGTAGACATAAGTCCATCTGCAAGGAAAAATCAAAGGGGTTCAGGCCACTGGTGGCAGACCACTGAACAGAGTACCTGTGAACCAAGAAAAACAGAAGGGCATTCCATTGGGCAAGGAAAGGTAGTCGACCCAGGAGCCCCTCCTACCTCGCTCCATGACATCCATCCCGTATGCTGAACTGGGGTGCTAAAGGGAAACACGGGCGGTCATGGGGTTGCAGAAGGGAGGAGATCACCGCTTCCCAGTCCTTCGCCATCTCCTCCGGGTCTGGTTTCTCAGAGGCCATCGCTTTCCCAACTGTATGCCATTGTGACAGTCTTCGTGCGACCCGGCCTTTGGGGCTCTCCCTCTGCTCTGCATCCACCGTGTTGTCCAGCTCCAGCAGAGCAAGAGCCTCTGCAAGAGAGCGGATCTGTCCCAATTTCTCTTGGCACTTGAATTTGATGCGAAAGGGATGGCCTACATGTTGGGAATTCCATTGTCACAGAGGTAGGAGGTGACCACTCGGAATTCTCTTTGTTTGGCAAGATCCTAGAAAAGGGCCGGGGAGGGCCCCTGGGAACTGGATCGGCTGGGCCGCTCGAGCCCTGCACGCAGACAAGCACATCTGGTGGGGAGGTCTTCCCTCCTCTGGGCAGGCCCACGCGATGCACCCTGTTCATCTGAATTTCTTGCGGGCCGTCGTCTCCTAAGATCTGCCAAAAGAGAGCCAGGACATAGAATCGCGGGTTATCTCCTTCCGCTCACCATGGGATTGCTCGAATGCGGATATTATTCCGTCATGAGCGATTCTCCAAATCCTCTGCATGGGCTTGGAGGTCCAGATTTTGATCCTGCAGCCAGATTACTTCCTGTTGTAGCTGGTGCAAGTCCTCTTTGCGGCGTAGTTCGTGCTCCTTGAGGGCGGCCACCCTCTCTCCTACCTCATCCACGTCTCGCCGGATTTCTTGGAGGTCAGCAGAGTTGGCCCTTCAAATCCAATATGTCCTCTTTGATGGCAGAGAATAGCTCCATCATGAAGGCCTTCATGGCTGGTCCATCTGCTCCGTCTATTTGCTCCAGGTGCCCCGAGTTCTGGGGTGTTGCGTTCACTGCGTCAGGGCCAGTTGTCTGCTTTGATAGCAAGTCCTTGAGGGTCTTCTCCCTCTTCGCTCGGGCTGACACCATTGTGCTGGGCAGGGTTCACGGGGAGGCAACAAGAGATCCACTAGGATGTCACCCAGCAGCCCTTCAGGCTTAGAAGGATGACAGTGTCGGAACTCAAGCCGGAGAATGCGCCGGGGGATCACCTGGCCGTCGCTACGTCGCTGTAGGTCTGCGGTTCCCGGTCACTTGCCTCAATCAGGCCTCGTGCTGCCGGGGCAAGTCTCTTGCTCTACGAATCCCTGTACCCACTTGGCCGGGTGGCGTGTGCAGAAAACCAGGCCTTTCTCTGCCCGGTAGACCAGTGAGGGCCCCAGTGGTGTCGCAGGCGGGAAAGTGGCCTATACAGCGCCCAGTTTCCTCTCCCACCCCCCCGGCAGTAAAGCAGGTCTCTCCCTATCCTAGCAACAGTCTCTGAGGCTGTGTCCACTGACAGTTGTTGGGGCTTCAAGGGGGGGCACGATGATCAGCTAAACTACCCCCACAGTCAGTGCCAGGCGTGTGATATGGCCACTTTGCAATCGGGCCCTCCCCTCTGTGCAGACTTGAAGATGGCCGACGGGCCTTCCCTCAATGAATATGACAAAGTCCCATGCAACACTGCTTGAAGATCTGTCACTGCAGCAGTGTGTTTTCGTCCCTCCGGCCTCGCCACTACTTCACTTTGTAATTGCTCCATCCCCTGTCCCCAAACAGCTACATGGGGACCGAACCTGAGTAGACCTTCCTACGGTGACGGTTCGAAAAAGTCTGCCGGCTGTGGCGGTGCTCTTTGCACCGGTTTCTGACTTGACCTGAGGGCCCTGCAGAGGCGGAGGAAGTGGGGGTTGCCGCGCACCTAGATGGAACTGCGATCTGTCCTAGAAGGCGCTGATTCGGTGTGCCCCCAAGCCCTTGCATGGCTGGTACATGGGCTGGGGGGCGTGAGTGGGCCCGTTGCTGAAGGAAAGCTGCCCGACGTGAAGATTTGCGGATCTTTTGGCTAGGCCTTCGTGGACCACCCGCCATCTTGTCTCCTTCCAGGCCGGGATCGTGCTCTGGGGAGCACCTGGTCAGGGACCGGTCCTCGCTCCCCCACTGAGGCCTGGAAACCGGCAGACCGGGCGATTATTTCCCCGGCGCAGCAGCTGGCCCCCACCACGACTGTAGACTTGCAGGGGAGCGCAACAGATCTTTAGATCGCACGCTGTTGGACTTGACCCTTCTGGCAGGTTCACCCCTGAACTTTTTTCTTTTTACATGTGACCTAGGGATGGTGATTCTTGGTTTCTGCGCACTTTCACTGTGTCCCAGTGGAAAGTGCGTGCGCACTCTGAGTGCGTGGAGTAAGGTTGGCCTGCCCTCCCATAGGAATGCATGGGGAATGTCTGCGTCCCTGGTAGTTCCTGATGCGTGAGGTGTGCAGGCTCGAGTTTGGTATGTGACGACTCGTGTGATTGAATGCTGCGCAATGATGCGTGCAGCGTGTTTGTGTCTAATATGGAAGTGCCACTTCTAGAAGTGTGCCTGTCTGTGCAGTGAATGTGCTGGCTTGTCATTGGCTGGAGCTGGCTGGTGTGCCAGGCTCCATGGGTCTGCCCCGGTGGTGAGTGTTGAGATTAGCATGTGTGATGTGAGGGAGTGGTGCACCTGGGACCTGAATAGGGCTGGGCTTTCCCCACACAATGCTGGCTCCACCCCCTGTGGTGCGACTGATGACCCTAGCCTGGCCAGTGAAAGGAAAGGGTGGCTGAGCACATCAACAGTGCTCCAAAACCAGCTGCAACTGGTTTTTCCCCCACCCTGCACCCTGAGACAAAGGAATTCACTATATAAAAAGGGGCTGTGTCCCCTTACAAAATGTTCTTGTTCCTGACTTGAATCTACCAGGGGTGTGCTGCTGCTGGGGCCATGGGGAAGGCTTGCCTCTATGGGCCCTGCCCAGCTCCTGGATGCCTGGAGGACCCCTCTACTTCCTGAACCCTGGCAGAGGGGGCTTTGCTGATGGTGGGGCCCAGGAGGGACCGCCATGGGGGCTGTCTCCTTTCTGGACTGCCCTGTGTGCTGGTCTCTGGGCCCTGCTTTGCCTCCCTGACCTCCAGGACCTGATTCTGTTCTGTTCCCCTTGCCCCAGGTCTTGATGCTGCCTGTGGGCGCCCTGGGAGCGCGGGGCTCCTCTCCCCTGTGGCCGTGTGTGAGGGAATCCCGAGCGTAGGGATTCCCCCTGTGGCTCCTTCATCGCAGGTGCCCACCCTGCATTATGCTCGTTATGGTATTTTTTTTATATACGGGAGCCCACCCCGTTTATGTGTTCCTGAGCGAGTGCCCACCTCGCTTCTACCTCTTAATTGGGTTTCGAGGGTGCCCACCCCTCCTTTTGGCCCCGAGATTCGCCGCCGGCCCGGGAGAAGCACCGGAAGCCGATATCCGGCCAGCCGCTTGGCTGTGGGCGGGGCCGGGAGGACATTGTTTCTGCTTCCCCCTGCCTGGGGAAAACCATGGTCTGCTGTTAGCCCTGAGCCTCGCGGGCTCCATTTCCAAATCCCGGCCCGAGATGGGGGACCAGGTGAAGCCGGGCAGCTGGTCAGGCAGGGCTCCCATGATCGAGGGAGAGCCCCGCAGCCGCCAGAGACTGCCCCCACCGCAAGTGCCGAGCCGAAGAGACCCCGCGGAGAGGAGACGCCGCCTTCCAGCCATCCGGTGAGTGCGGGCGTCCCCGCGGGTCACTCCCCAGCGCTTTTGCTGTTCCTGAGTCCACGAGGGACTCCAACGCCGGGGGCAGTTGTTTCTGTCCGAGTCCCCAGAGGAGGGACTCCACCGAAGGCGCCAGCATTTATCTCGAGCCCCTGAGGGGCTCCAGGGGGGCAATTATTGTTAGAGCCAGAGAGGCCACGAGGGACTCCCACGATCCCAGGCATTCTGGGTGGTAGAGCGGCCCCGGCAGGCAGCGGGTCGCTCCCCCCACATTGGGCCCAATTCCTCCAGAGTCCCTGAGACTCCAACGATGGGCATTGTTGTTTTAGAGCCCACGAAGGCTCAGGGGGCACAGTTGTACGTCCAAACCCCGAGGCTCCAAGGCCCACATTCGTTTTCAGAGCCTAGAGGGCTCCCAGGTGTGCAGTATTTGTCCTAGAGCCTAGAAGGCTCCCAGTTTGCGCAGTGTGGGTTCCTGAGGGGCTAGCGAGAGCCCCTGTCGCAATTTGCTACAGCTGCCCAGCAAGTATTGGGCAGCTGCACCGTTTAGGGTTCTTTTCTTTCTAGGGACTTGTTCTTGGACTTAGGAGTGAGACGCACTCCTTCATCCCTACCTTGGCCTTCCCCAGCTGCGCAGCACTTAGTGCCAGCTGCAGCGTTTAGGCCCTGTCCTGTCTTGTCCCTCAGCTGCCCAGCAAGTAGTGGGCAGCTGCTACGTTTAGGTTTTGGCGCAGTGGCGCAACCTGGACTTTGATGTAAGTTCTGTGCTAATGTGATTTCTGCTAATTATTCTGTGCTGCATCTCTGAATGTGTTTTAATGCGTCATGTTCCTTGTTCCTTACACCTCTGAATGTGTTGTTTATGCATCATGTGTTCTCCTGTGCTGCACCTCTGAATGTGTTTTGATGCGTCATGTGCCTTGTTCTTACACCGCTGAATGTATGTTTAAGCATCATGTGTTTTCCTTCCCTACACCTCTGAATGTTGTGATGCATCATGTGTAATCTGTTCATGCTTACCCCTAAATGTATGGTGATACTTAGGTGGTTGTTTTCTCCTAGTACAGGTGATGCTAGTGAGGCCCTGGTTCCCTGCGTAACATTCTCCTATGGTGGTTAGGGTTGCGTGGGTGGTACTCACCTCTTACCAGTAGTTACTGGTTGTGTGTTCTATTTGCTATTTGGTGCTACAGTGATTTTATATTCTAAGTGCTAATTTTAACAAGTATTCTAGTTCTAAAAGTGCATATTCCTGACAGTGACCCATGTTGCCCTGTCACGTACATATCCCCTGTAAATTCTGCCCGTGCCTGTTGGCACATTGTAAAGTGTGTGTTTCTATTTAATGCGTTTTGCAATACAAAGGATACTTTTACATATGCCTTGTGTGGAGTTCCTTTTGTGGGGGGCCTTGGATGTTGTTGCTGATGGGTGCATGCACAAATGCTTTACACATCGCCTCTGAGATAAGCCTGACTGCTCGTGCCAAGCTACCAAGAGGGTGAGCAGGGGTTGTCTTGGCGGGTGACTTCCTTACCCTGACTTAGGAATGATGGTTTCTGCCTGGCTTTGGCGCAAGCCTTAGCCAACCAGAAATCCCAGTGCTAACACCCGCCATCTTCTCTCCCCTCCGGCGTGGTCGGAGTACGAAATCCGGGAGCCGCTGAGCGGGAGTACCTGCCGGACATGCTGCACCGGGCACACAGGAGAGACCAGCCTCAAGGACTGTCTGTCACATTTACATTTTAGTCAAATTTTGATTAAGTGATTTTCCACAACTATTCTATTCTATTCTGCAGATTTTATATTGTGCACGGCTACTCGGGGGCCTCCCAGTGCTGCAACAGAAACCGTAGATCATCGTGGGCTGCAAAGGAATAATCCCTAAACAGCCAGGCCTTCAAGGCTTTATATAAGGTCAGTTGGTGCTCCAGTAGACAGAAGTTCAAGAGGTAAGGTATTCCACAGTTTGGATGCCAGAAAAGAGGTGGAGCGTCCACCCCAATCAGCTCTACGAATCCGGGGAACCTTCAATAAATGAGGAAGATAGAAGAAGTCTCCCAGGCAGATATTGGGATGCCAATCGTCTTAATAATAAAGGGCTTTTACTATTAATTCCCCTATGCATAATGCAGTGGCACTTGAACTGAACTTGGCATTACATCGGAAGCCAGTGGAGGTCTTTTAGAGCTTTAGCAGCAGACTGATGTTCGGTATGTTCATTAGAAGTCAGGCAGCAGCATTTTGTACAATCTACAACCTTCTGACAACGTAACTGGGTGAACCAGGATATATGGCATTCCCGTAATCAAGGCCTGATAGGACAAGGGCCTGTATGATCACTCTTCTGGCTGTAGATGAAAGAAGGTTCTTCACCTTCCTCAATAATGTCAAGATGCTATAGCAGCTGGCAGCAACCTTTTTTACTTGATGGTCCATCTTGAGATTGGGGTCCAGTCACATCCCAAAGCTCTTTATTGAGCTTTTTGGAGAAGGCAACTTGCCAGTCTGGTAAGTGGCTTGGGGCATTACTGCAGAAGTTATTACCCAGCAGCATACCTTTCATCTTATCCTCATTGAGTTTATGGAACCAATCTTATTATTAGTATTAAGTGACAATCCTGAGGCAATACACAGCTGTGTGCTTACAACCATATTGGCCGGCAGTGTGGGGTCAAAGAGCGAGTTACATTTACACAGCTTCAGTGCCTACAACCCCGGGGCTGGCAGCGATGTCTGGATTGTGTAGAAAACCTAACTACAATAATGAGGACAAATCTAGAAACAACACAGAACTGAATGAAGAGATAAACAAAAGTCCCTCCCTCCCACCCCTCAAAGGAAAAGAAAAAAGATCTGCACCTGTCGTGGATTCATTAGCGTTGATACTGCCCTCCATGAGCTCCTAGACTTCTTATAAGGTCTGCCCCACTACATGCGGGACGTCTTCGCCCCTTCTACCTCAGGAATCAAATGCAAAATTTGGAGATATTTGGGGCCTGTTACCTTCCTAAACTCCTTCGACAGTAGCTGGATGAATGGGGCCCATAATTCGGCATAGGGTCTCGCCCTTGTGATCTTTAACTAGTGAGAGGCGTTCCGTGGCGAGAGTCAGCCAAAGTCTATGCAGCCAGGCCATGTGGTCAGGGACATTCGTGGAGCCCCATTGCGCAAGGATCGTTTGTCGCGCTGCTAGCAATGCCAGTGCCATCTGTCTACCCCTCAGTGAGTGAAGGGAAAATGTCAGCACGTTTGATAGCCCCAGTAGTGTGTATGCAAGGAAGCGTGGGATCTCAGTATCACAGGCTTTGCCAATATCATTCAACACCCCCTCCCAGAAGGGCACCAGCCTTGGACAGTGCCAGAGTAAGTGCACTAAGCAGCCGCAAAGGCCACACCCCCTCCAACATTTCTCAGTATGATTTTTGTCCCAGCTATGAATGCTGGCTGGAGTGAGATACCAATGGGATGTGACTTTGTATGATGATTCGGTCCATGCAGTGTTATCGGCTGTGTGGTCTGCCCTGTAATGGATGTTCTCCCAGTCTTTGTCCGAGAGGACCCTCCCCAGCTCCTCCTTCTATCGTAGTTGATCCTTTGTACGCCCCCCCCCACTTCTGCCCTGTGGCAAGCATAACATACAGTTCTGAGATCATATGCGTTTCATCCTGTTTGCACGTTAGCCACTTCTCGAAAGGGGTAAGTGTCCGAGAGGCTTTCACTAGATAGGTCAGTGAAGTGACCCAATACCTAAGTTGCAGGTAGTGGAAGTCGTCCGACTTGTGCAGACTATATTCCAATTGCAGTTGTTCATAGGAAAGTATGCCCTCTACATCAAACAGCGAAACCACCCTTTTACACCCCGCTTTTCTCCATCTCTGAAAGACCTCAGATTTACAGCCTGGTGGGAAGTCTGGGTTGTCCACTATTGGGGGCATCGGCA
The DNA here is from genome assembly GCF_964263255.1 of Lissotriton vulgaris. Taxonomy (NCBI): domain Eukaryota; kingdom Metazoa; phylum Chordata; class Amphibia; order Caudata; family Salamandridae; genus Lissotriton; species Lissotriton vulgaris. The sequence continues at coordinate 1,182,211,702 of NC_141696.1, forward strand.
AGGGGAATGTCGTCAGGCCTCTCCTAAATGGCATGGCATCCCATACCTTTAGAGTTGTCACAGTGACAGGGGAAGAGTAGAAACCCCAGGCCCTTAAATGACACGGGAGCCACGCCTTCCTCCATATATTTGCTCCAGCTACCGCCTGGTCCATAAAGGTCGTGTTTTTCAGAGAGCGGACAATTCCACTCCAGAATATACCGGAGGTGGGAGGCTTGAAGATATCTATGCACCAGTGGGAGACGCACCCCTCCGTCCTGCTTAGGTTGTGTCATTTGTGTCTTCCCTCCCGAGACAAATTTGTTAATGGCTAGTTGCATAGCGCATATAGCTTTCGGAGGGGGGTGGCCAGGGGTAGAGTCTGGAAAGCATAAAGAATCCACTGTAGCACATCATCTTTACCGCTGCTATACTCCCAAACCAGCCTAGTTTTAGTCTCAACCACCTATCCAGGCCTTCGTCGTTTGTTCCACCAGAGCTGAGTAGTTCATCCCCAGGGTTTTCGCTATCGTTGGAGCCAGGAAGGTGCCCAGGTTAGTTATCGGTTGCTTGACAGATTTTAGGGGGAATCTCTCCCTTAAAATCTCTTCATGTGCCTGGGGGGAGGAAAGGTTAGAATCTTAGGTTCACTTTAAATCCTGACACTTTCCCAAAGGCCTCCAACTCGGCCACAAGGATGGGCAGACAGGTGAGTGGAATAGAATTACGTTGTCCGCATTAAGGCTTATCTTATGGACATCACTTCCAAATTGTAGCCCCTGTCTCTGCAGGTGGTCCAGAATCCGTTGGGCGGTATACAGAGACTGGTAGAATTGACCAAAGGTTGCTGCTATCTGAGATCCCAGTGCACCTCCTCGCCTGAGGGCGCCTTAATCGACGGTATAGCCTCCGCCAGAGTTTAAGCTTCAAGCCTCTGAGCAAGCAACATACCACATTTGTTGCTGCACAGGTAGAATTTATGGCGGAGATGGAGCAGGGCGTACTCAACCCTATTCATATGTAGGGGCTTTGGGAGGAGATGTTTCTTCTCCAGTTCTCTCCATACCCTTGGAGTATCTGTGCGCTTATGTATAGTTTCCTGCAAAAAGTACTGTCGGGTGTAACCAACTATTTCTTATGAATGCAATTCAATTCAAAACAAGTTATTTTCTGCACAAGTTAAATGTTAAAGCGTTTTCAAGGAACACAGCGTAGAAACACAAAAACCACAAAGAAATCAGGTTTTTAAGGAATTGGGATATTTTATATAAATGATGCAATTGATATAAAATATCCCAATTCCTTAAAAACCTGATTTCTTTGTCGTTTTTGTGTTTCTACAGTGTGTTCACTGACAACGCTTTAACATTTAACTTGTGCAGAAAATAACTTGTTCTAAATTGAATGTAAATTAATACTTGTATAGCGCACTACTCACCCGCAAGGGTCTCAAGGCGCTTGTACAAATACCGCTGTGGAACCCATCCTGGCTTTCCCTGTGAGGCGTCCACTCCTGGCCACCCCCAAGGTGGAGGCCAGGCATCCTTAGCGTTGTGGGGGCCGTTGTGGAGATTAAGCAAGCTATTGCCCAGAGTTGCAGAGTGGGACTCCATGATTGGAATAGGCACCGAGGCGAGAATTATCAGGTCCGTAGAATTTTGAGCCCAAGACCGGCATTGAACCCTGGTCCCGGGCTAGACCTCTGCATCATGGTCTGCCGCTCTAATCATTGAGCCACACTTCTCCAATTGCATTCATAAGAAATAGTTGGTTACAACCAACAGAAACACTGTACTTTTTGCATTACTATACCCAGGTTCTGAGGGAGACCGGGTCACCCCATTGTTTACTGAGTATGTATAGTTTCTAGCTCTCCCACCTCTTGTTCTATGTTCTGACGGATCTCCTGATGCTTTCTATTGTCAGCGGAAGAGCCATAAATTCCCCCCTCATTACTAATTTCAGGACCTCCCATATCGCTGCCGGCGAGGTGTCCTCCCTTTCATTATGTTGTATGTATTCTACAATTATTGCCCAGATCACCTTCAACGTCTCCGGTGACTGCAACAGGCCCTCCCGGCGGCGCCATCTCGTGTATTTGTGGCTGGCCTCAACTGATTGAATGGTGACAGTGATCAGCGCATGGTCCGACAGGGACCGTGGCTCTATATTTGCTTCACGCACCCTATGCAGAAGCGCTGTGGAGGCTAGAAAGTGGTCTAGGCGCGCATAAGATATGTGTGTAGCTGAGTAGTATGTGTAATCCTATGTTTCTGGGTGGTGGTGGCGCCAGACATCATGCAGCCCATTATCTTTGAACCATTGTTTACCCACTGGGGATAGTGCCCCTATCTGAGCTGACCGCTGGTTGGAACAGACCTTGGCATCATCCATTACTAAGTGAAAGCCACCTCTCACCAGTATCGCTACGTCAGGAGATGCTGGACCTTTTGAGAGGGTCCTCATAATGAAGGGGTATTGGTGCGTGTTTGGCATGTAGATATTAATTAAGGTGAAAGGAGTGGAGCCCCATTAAATTCTAAGTGCGAGAACCCTCCCCTTCACCTCATAGGGTATAGAGAACTTTCCCTTCGAATTTTGCTCTAAACAGGATAGCACTCCATTATTTTTTAGTGGCACTCAAGGACCAGTACTGGTGTGGGAATCGGCTTGTACTAAAGCGGGCAGTGCCTCTAGCTAATAAGTGGGTTTCTTGTAACATGCAAATGTCATTGTCTGCATTCTCCAGTAGGGAGGGGATGGCAGCGCGTTTCACAGGGTGGTTGAGGCCCCGTACATTGAGGGATACGATCTTTACATCCTTACCCATGTGGTGTATCCGATGTTAAGTGGTATATGGGGGTGTACGCTTAGTAGGATGGGCAAAGTGGGGTGGGCCAGGGAGTGTGCGGCGCTACCCTTGCATATCTGGCCTCCCTATGACCGGTACAGATTACACAAGAAAATAAACCCCATGCAAGAAATCATTATAAACGTTCCCATCAGACTGGGTGGAACAAGAGCAAGCATTCCTGGAGACAAAAGTTTGTCTAGGTAAAACTGGGTAAGGGGGCAAGTGACCACGGCTGAGCTCTAGGGGAAGGTGAGGGCGGTCTCCGACTCCACCACTTAGTTGTGCTCATTGTGCTTTCTCTAAGCATTCAGCTGGGGGACGAATGGTCCGGGCTAGTGGCCAGCGAGGAAATAACTGCTTCTCGTTCCTTCACTATAGTCGCTGTGTCTGGTTTGTGGACGAATGGGTTCCTCCCCACTGTCTGCCAGCGAAGTTGAGTGTGCCTCGATCCCTCCAGGGATATACGTTGCATTTTCGTGGACATGGGCTTCACAATTCCCAGGACATCTCTGGCCTCCTGAAGTGAACGTATCTGTCGCAGCTTACCCTGATAGCGGAATATAATGCGGAAGGGATGACCCCAGGAGTATGTGATTCTTTCTCTTTCAAGTGCATCTTAATCAGCCGCAATTCACGTCGCTTGAACAGGGTGTCGGTCGGCAGATCTTGGAAAAATGTTGGAGAGTGACCGCGGAACTGCAAGGGTGAGCGGCTCTCGCCTTCTTAATAATCAGTTCCTTCAGTCGTGTGCACAAACCAGAATATCCGGCGGTGGAGCTTTACCACTTCTTGGCAACCCCAACCAATGGACCCTGTCAATCTGGATGTCGGCCGTGTGGTCGTCGCCCAACACCTGGCGAAAGAGGGCCACAACAAACTCCCTAATGTCCTTTCCCTCTGCACCTGATTTCACACCTCTAATGCACACATAGTTGCAGCAGCAACAGTTTTGCAGATCTTCCGCATGTCCCTGTTGCTCAATATTCTGCTCTTTAGGCCGGAGGATTTCCTGCTGCTTCATATTCAGTTCCTCATCCCTTCTGTTTTCATGCTCTTCAAGGGTCGCTACATGGTCGCCTATTTCCTCAACATCACGTTTAACTTCTTCCTCATTGAGTTTACATTTACAACCAGCCATCTAACTGGCTGCTTCCTGGAGACATGGAATCAAAAACAGCTGTCTGGAGTTGGGGTCGAGGGAAATTGACATGACCATCTGGGTGTCATCGGCATTTGAGACCAATGAAAGCCCAAATGAGAGCACGATGTTGGTAAGGAGGAGCATATAATGATTAAAAGGGTGAGGCTCAGGGAGGAGCCCTAAGGAACACCACAGCTAAGGGGGAGTCTGGCTGAGTTATAGGACTGATCCAAGACCTGAAAAGTTTGGTTCCCCAGAAAAGAGTTAAGCCATTCTGGTGCCCGGCCCTTGACACCGGCCTTTGAAATTCTCTGAGTGAGAGTTAGATGGTCCACGGTGTCAAAGGCAGCACTGAGATCTAAGAGAATAATGACTGCAGATCCTCCTTGATCAAGGAGCCGTCTCAGTTCCTGGTCCACCTCCAACAGCGCTGTTTCAGTGTTGTGGGCGGTTTCCCATTTGAGTTGGATGAAGCACTTCCTTGGATTCTAGGACAGGGGAGAGATTTTAGTAACATGCTTTTCTAAGAATTTGTAGACTCCAGGTGACAAGGGGATAGGCCAATAATTACGGAGACAGAGAGGGTGAAGAGTCCTTTTTTTTAAATTGGCCTGACTATTGCATGCTTTCATTGGTGAGCGGCCTGTTCAGAGGAGAGGGAGAAGTTGAGTAACTCTGTCAGCATAGGAGCGATGTATTTAGTGAATAATATGGAGAGGGGGCTGTGTCCAAGGAAGAGCCTGATATTACTTTGTTTAGAAGATCATTTACAAGATTCACTGTGAGACTGGAAAGGCAGTAAACAGACCGTCTCATTGATCCAGTGTTAGATTACTACCTACAAGGAGCATCAGCCAAGTTAATAGTGTCAGAGAAAGAGGAATATATAGCCATGATTATTTTCTGAAAGTAACAGGCCAGATTATCACTGTGCTCGACTAAGGCATCCGGAGTGAGACTAATTGTTGGGGCCTGAGTAATGTATTAAAAATCTCTTTAGGAGGGTTAGAGGAGTTAGCAATTTTGGAGAAGAAGAAGAAGGCTTGAGATGCTTTAATTTCTGTGTGTCTTATAGTCTGATGGAATTCCTATATTCAGATTTGCAGGACTCATCCTAAGTCTTTCTCCATCTTCTCTCCAAATGTTTGCACTCCTTTTTCAGGGACATCAAGTGGGCATTAAACGGAGGAGATGTATGGCCAGCTGGATATCTGTTTTGCCATCTGACTGGTAGAACTCTCTCCAGTGATTTAGTAATTTACTCACTAAACTCGTGGGTGGCCAGGACAACATGTTCCGAGAAGTTGGGTTATGATGTTTACATGACATCTACCCAATTACACAGATTATGTTTGGGCCAGGCACGGTCCAGCAGCGCAACTGCACTATTTTCAGTCAATGCCAAGTTGCATTCAAGCCAAGGTCCTCAGATTGACAGTTTAGGAACTAGATCACACCTCCTTCCTTAGTTGGCGTATTAGAACTTTAAAAAAAAAGCCTTAACATTTGATTTCACCACTCCTTGTAAATGCTCATCTTCTGTTGATGTTTTGACTTTAATAAATACACATTGAAAAACCTGGGTCTCTTTAGGAAAGACGTAGAACAAAGAAAACAAAACAAAACCTAGCTGTACAGGAATGCTCCTTGTTTGGGATGAATTCCCATTCCCACCAGAGGTGCATGATTCTTTAGTGGGAATCTCCTCACACCATGACAGCTAATCACCTTGGGGGCTACAACTACCTTTCTAAGAGGGAGTGTTGGAATTGAAAATGTTATTGCCCCTTGCCATCCATGCTTATTACTGTGTTATGTTAGCATTTATGGCGCCATTTTATTAGTATACACCATTTTGCTCTGTGATTGAAATTAAGCTTCTGTCTCTCTTCTGCTCTCTCAGCTAGAACACTGCTATGATGCCTTTTCTCTCCAAGGTTGGGCCTCGCTGTTCTGATGAATACATTGTTAGTACTTCTGCATACCTTCCCCATGAGACAGAAGCTTGCTCCTCTGACTCTGCTGGGAAGGCAGACAGAATGACCTTGGCCCACAGATAGTGTGTGCCCGGGCTCTGACTCAGCTCATCTCTGTGTGCCCCTTTGTTTTACGCTGCTCTCTGTGGAAAGTTACTGGGTGGGTGTGTCTTGTGCTCAAGCTGAAATGTATAATTGTCAGCTTTATGCGTGTGTAAGGCAGTCCCTCAACTGTGTTCTCATCAGGCTGGTCAGACCGGGATCCACATCTGTGTATTATTAATAAATATATTGGTTTGCATTCTCTACTGTCTGAACGACTCTTCATTATTTGGGAAGTCATAGTGGGTGTCATTAGGACCCAAATGACCATTCTTCCCTGCAAAGCTCCGGGTTGAATCGGAGTGCAAGACCTGGTTCTTTTCATCCCCAGAAGACACCTGAGACTGGCTGGAGGGATGGCGAAGGGTAGGTAATCGGAACGACAGGACCAGAAACGGCCCACCGAACAACAGAGCGGAACATCGTGAAGACCTGGCTCGTGGAGAGAACACATCGGACTCGAGGGGGTGAGAGGGTAGGAGGCAGGACATGTTCCTGGTTATAACCGGAGAGACACTTGAGACCCTTGCAAGTCAATGAAGGTATGATGGGGATGGGGGTTATGACAGGGGCCCCTGGTTGACCAATAGACGGGAGATTATCATAGTTAAACTGGGCAATATCACTGTTTTTTAGATAAGTTTAAAAGGAAAACGCTGAGAGATTCGATGAGATTTTTCTGAATGTTGTGTATCATGTATCCATCCTTCAGTCACGGCGAGGTTGGGAAGGTTGTACACCAGGCACCTGTAAATGGGAGAGGTTGACAGGCACTGTCTTGTTGGGGGTGGGTAGTTTGAAATCCACTGGCAGGGGGGCAGGGCGGCGGCTGGGGAGAGGAGTGGATTGAGAGTTTAAGTTTTTGTTATTGTTAATTGTCATGATGAAGTGAGAACCATAACTTGCTTGGTATGTGGTACCCGATCGCCATGTCATTTAAAAGATATGCAGTTGTTCGATCCCCTACACAGGGTATCCAGCCACCACTGGAACACTTATCTCTGCGCCTCTTTGACAACGCCTTTACTTCACAATGCCTACGGTCACTGATATCAAACTGTCCGCCTTGACGTGGAATGTCACCGGCCTAGGAGACAAAATGAGGAGGGGTGTAGTGTCACAGTATTTAAAGAGACACGCACCAGATATAGTCCTGCTGCAAGAAACCCATCTCATAGGTAATAGTTGCAAAGCCCTCAGTAGGTGGGGATATAAATTGCTGGTACACACAGGGTTTACCTCTGGCTCCAGGGGGACTGGTACCCTAGTTCGCAAAGGCCTAGCTCTTGCACCCACACATACATGGGCGGACCCATAGGGCAGATTTGCGGTTCTGGAGGCCACCTGGGAGGGGAAAGTGTTGAATGTTATCTTGGTGTATCTCCCCCCTGCGTTGGGAAAAGAAGCACTTTGTGACTTAGGTAAATTATTGTTGGAATTGCCAGATGGCACCTTGATAATGGGGGGGTGACTTTAACTTGACTATGGATGATAGAGTAGATAGATACCCCCAGTGACCGACTACTAGACCAAACATGCTCATGGAGGACTTTACTCAGGCCATGGGACTCACGGACATATGGCACTCATTGCAACCACAAATGACATACTATACCCACTATTCCAATGTGCACAAGAGCATGTCCCGTATAGACTACTTCCTTACACTTCTTACGGACGTAGGCCACTTTCAAAATCCCAGAGGACTTCCGCGTGGTATCTCAGACCATTCCCCAGAGTGGGTCGAACTTACCTTCCACCGCCCCAAACAACGTAGCTCCATAGTGATAAACCTGTGGCTTCTTAAGATACCTGCCATCAGGGACCAACTGACTGAACAGACTGACCACTATTTTGCAGAAAACCTTGGGTCGGTGGAGTCAGTACAGACAATTTGGGAGGCGAATAAAGCAGTGTTGAAAGGCCAAGCGCTAGCGCTAAAAACGAGCCATATTCGGCGTCACAAGCACATACTTGAAATTGAGAGGGACCTACAATGACTAGAGTCGGTCCATAACCCTTTGCCCAGTGAAGACACAGCGCACTGCCTAACTATTAAACGTCTTGAATATAAAACCCTTGTGCGAGAAAAGGCGAGGGCACGATTACTGTCCACAGGTCACAGAGTGTATGAGATGGGGAGACAGCGGGCAAGATGTTGGCTTGGCTCAAACGTTGGGAACAAGAACACAGATGGGTGCCCGAACTATCCACCGACATGGGCACAAAACTATCTGACCAGCAGGAAATTGCAGATATGTTCGCAGACCATTTGGAGAAGGTATACACGCCCTCTACCACGTACACATCGGAAGACTCCTGGCAACTACTTGTGGATAGTGATTTGCCCTCCCTGTCGGAAGCGGGAAGGGCTGACCTGGAGGCTGATATCACCGATGAGGAACTCTGCAAAGCTAAATATAGTGTTCAATCAGGAAAAGCGATGGGGCCTAATGGCATCCCAATAGAGTTCCTCAAATCCACGGCGGTGAAAATAGCCCCCCACCTTAACCTTATGTACTCAGAAAGCCTGGAGAAGGGCATATTGCCACCAGATCAAAGACTAGCATCTATAGTGGTGATACGTAAACCCAGGAAGGCAACGGATTGTTGCAGATCGTATAGGCCAATCGCATTATTAAATGCAGAGGCTAAGATCCAGGCTAAATTATTGGCCTCCCGTTTAAATGCCGTTTTGCATTCCCTGGTCTATGCGGACCAATCTGGTTTTGTCACCGGTAGAAACACAGCATTGAATATTCGCAGGGTAATTAATGTGCTTCCGAGGCAACCCTATTTGGAAGAAAACGCAGTGATTATGTCCTTAGATGTCTCCATGGCATTTGATTCGATAGAATGGCCATACCTTTTCGAAGTGCTCGCACACTTTGGATTTGGCTCCAAGTTTATAGTGTGGTAAAATCGATTACCTATGCATAATTTATAATCAATAATCAATAAGAATAACTCAGAGAAATAAGAGGCAAAATCCGGGATATTGAGGTTAACTCAAAAGGGTTTTATTCCTGTAAAAGGAATTGGGTTATTGGCTCGAGCCAAGGTGGCATAACCATTCCGTCACCACACGGGTTCGGGAAGGGGCAGACAGACAACATATTATTTACAGAAGTACATATATATAGTCAATGCATTACATTAAGCGAATAGGCAGTAGGCGTAACAGCTGGAAAAAAGGAGATAAAACATGAATACGTCATAATAAAGGCGTTACAATAGGCGTGCATAAAGGCGTGTACTAGAGACGTCATTAATCATGAGGTCACAAAATGGGTGGATACATAGGAGAATCTTGCAATGTCAGCAGAAAATCATGACACAGATGCGCGCGCAGCAGATTGACGTGAATCTGACGTGTAACTGGAGGGTGAAGGGGGCTTGACACTTAACACTACAAGTGTAGACATAAGTCTGGGATGTCAGATCAACCTGATCCCAATATCGTATCTAATATCGTATGTTTTAAGAACTGTAGTGTCTGGAAGGAAGGTCTCTCGGGCAGAGACTACTCTATACTGTCTGGGTGTATACGTGTCTACGTGTCTGCATGCGGGGTGAGGGGGCATGGGCCTACCATGGCAACGGAGTCTATGAGTTACTTGCACGGAGACAGAAAGACCGGGCCCAATGCTCCTGCAGCTGGGAGGATGTTTACTTGAGCTACGAGACAGGAATGTATTTTCGAGGAGTGGAGCAGATAATTCGAAGGTTGAATACAGTCTTGGCAGGCAGAAGGCTGGGCTGGAGCCGCGCAAGGAGTAAGGCAGGGGTGACTGGTACAGAGGCAGCCTGGGTTGAGGCCCTTAGAGTCGGGAAGCAGGAAAAAGGTTTAATGGCAGAATCAGGGCCTACTTTCGCCAGAGCTGAAAAACGTGTAAAGTGTACCACAAAAAGACGGTGGCACGGCATATATAGGAACTGAATATTCAATCCGTTCATGGCGGATCTGAAAGAGGACATGATAAAGATGGACGCAAATGTATTTGCGTCCTCGTAGCAGACACAGGAGGGAAATCACATGCACTGCAAGCTAGTACATGGAGACGGTGGGGTACTCGCTGGGGAACACTACTCGATCAAAAATTATATTTCCTCATTCCCTCCTTGTTCCCCACGGACCCTTCATGATACGTCGATTCTCATCAATTGATCAATCTGTTCACTTAACATCAATTGCTCTTCTTGCTTCTCGTGTTTTGAATGGGAACTTGGACGTGGAATACATGAAGTGGCACACAGGCCGCAAATCGCCGGTCCACATTGGAGACACAGGCAACAACTGAATACTACGAGTAGGCCAATACCTAGGAGGGATAGGATCTTCCACCCCCAGGCTGATAGCGTTGTCCAGAACCAACCGGACCAAGTCCAGGTGCCTGGAGTCTGATGTATCAAACTTGCAATTTTATGGAGACGTGTAATAGCTTTGTACACGGTTGGCGCATTATTTGGGATGAAAACACAGCAACTTGACCCGATGACCTTACAAGCTCCACCCCTATCTGCCAAGATGACGTCAATAACGAGACGATTTTGAAGAACAACAACCCGCATAGCGGACTGCTCCTCCGTTAAGTTACCTAGGGCTGAAGTGGTCTCAAGCACCACTGCTTCGAGGGTTCTGGTTAATCTACGGATTAGCTTACTATTAGAAACAGTACCTAGGTAGGGGAAAAAACCTTTGTTGAAATCTGTGTATTGTTCCCATGTGGTTTCAGTATAATCGACAAGTGGGAGATCTCTTCGGAGTCTATGCTTGACCAGATTAGTGTTTCTATGATAGTCAGGAGGGGCTAGGAAAACAGGTGGCAGAAGGAATGCAATGTAACAGGTACCATCCCAATCTAGAGGCAAACGGACATATGCAGTATGGCCGCAAACAAAATAGGAATGACGTAAAGCCCTAAACGTGGATCTACCATGATCACTGAAATCGACCACAGTAGTACATTTACTATGACCTAAGTGTATGGAACCATTCTTGCGAACGCATAGTTCACCAGTGACTGGCAATACTGCCATAGCAGGTAGAACAGGAGCAGCTTCAGATTCGACAGATAAAATCATGAATGTAACTGTGTAATTATCTAGTCCATATACTTCATTTTCTAGATCAGTTCCAGTACCAACGGGGAGTCCCTCCTTGTCAGGGTAACATACTTTAAGCAAGGCTGAGTTCAGGTTTCCCCAAACCCAGTTACCTTCGTAAATAGCAGCATCAGAAACTAGGGCATTGAGCATTTTAAACCATGCACCACATGTGCCATTGTGAGTGAACGGATACGGAAAAAGGGGAAGAACTCCCTTGTTTTCTTGGTAGGGAGGGAGTCGACCACATATCCAACAGTTTGTAGCATTGGTAATCTGATGGGAGTGATGTAACATACTAATGAAAGTGTTATTGCGCAGCGCAAGTCTATAGGATAACTCGTGTGGGGGTAATTCACTAAAAGAATGTTCGTCAGTAACATTATAAGCAGATTGTGCACGCTTGAATATAGGGTAATATATGTGTAACAAAACACTAGCAGTAATAACCAGCAAACATAAGAAAAACATGATAAGTAGTGTCACTATACAGCGACTGCGAAGTGATTTGCAATATGCATTCTTTTTATGTTGTCTTTGTCTATCTCTCTCTCTATCTCGATCTAGGGGATACATGTCAGAAACTAATTTAACCGATTCACCTAGGGGAGGACTTAAACAATTAAACTGTCTGACTTGCTAGATCGTAACTTAGTTCTGTATTCTTCAGAAGCAGATTTCTCAACCAAAGGGAGTTTTGAGTCTGAGTCAGTTTGTGTAGGAGGGCAGGGTTTAGAAACCAAGTCCGAAGGAAGTCCGTGAAATTTTTTGATGTGGCTGGAATGCAGCCATCCCTTCCTGCCCTCTAGTTTAACAGCTGTCCTCGTCGTAAGCAGAACCAATTTCGGGGCTTGCCAGCGGGGCTCCAATGGACTTCTCCGATCAAAGTTGCGGGTGTACACGTAGTCACCCGGGACCACCTCGTGGGGCTTCACTTCGGTGTTGTCGGGAAAGGCTGCAGCTACCTGTGAACGACAAGATTGTAGTGCAGACATCAAGGAGGCAAGGTAATCTGTCAGCATAAGACAATCAACATCAGTTATTTTTCGTGGAATAGGCGTCCCCCACATATTCGGTGGTCTACCAAAAACCACTTCGTACGGGGATAGCCCAGATCGGGAATGGACCACCATCCTCATATAGAAGAGGGCGACCGGCAAAGCAACTATCCAGTCCACACCCTTCTCTCTACAGATCTTGGAAAGTCGGATCTTTAATGTCTGATTATGGCGCTCCACGAGACCTGCTGCCTCGGGATGCCGGACACAATGGAACTTCCACTGATAACCTAACAGAAGTGTAATGTGTTTCACAAGTTCGGATGAGAATGGCTGGCCATTATCTGAGTACACGATACGGGGCAAACCATACCGTGGGAAGTATTCACGAACCAGCTGCTTGGCAGTGGTCGGAGCAGTGTAATCAGGAACTGGGTATGCTTCTATCCATCGGGAAAGAGCACATACGACTACGAGGACATACTTGAATCCTCGGCAGCGTTCCATCTGGATATAATCCATCTGGAGTATTTCAAAAGGGTAATCGGGAGGCTGAAATCCACCTTGTTCTACGGGAATGCTTTTACCTGGATTGAACTGACCACAAATCATGCAAGTACGCACTTTCTGCTTGGCTGCTGCCCGTAAGTTTTTATTGGACCATATGTGTTGAATACTGTCTAGCATTGCCCTCTCTCCTAGGTGTGCGGGACTATGTATCGTGTTAATGATGACTTGTACCATAGAGTCGGGGAGAAACCATGTAGATTTTCCCTTCGTCATCCAACCCTGGTCTGTTTGGATCCCTCCTAGTTTAGTCCATTCCTTAATTTCATCTGGTGTTGCATGTGATTGTATGTCAATTACATCATGTGCGGGATCCCTAACTGTCATGCAGTGCGATGGTAACACTAATTGTGTCTGATCAATTACATGAGTTCGATTCTGAGCAGTTTGCTTTGCTGTTCGGTCTGCCAGGTCGTTACCCTGGGAGATGATATCAGTAACCTTTGTATGTGCCTTACATTTCATGATAGAGATTGCAGTGGGTAGATGTATTGCATCTAACAGGGCTTGAATAAGGGGACCGTGCTGGATGTTGGCCCCATGAGAAGTTAAGTAACCTCTCTCTCGCCAGAGGACTCCAAAGTCGTGAACGACTCCGAATGCATAACGTGAATCAGTATATATGTTGACTTTCTTATTTCGGGCTTGAATACATGCTTGTGTCAGAGCAATAAGCTCTGCGGCTTGGGCTGACAAAGTGTCAATACAATTGGTTTCAATGACTTCAGTGTCTGTCGTGACAGCGTAGGCTGCCACTAATTCGCCTGTCTTTGTTCTCATACATGAACCATCTACATAAAGTGTCAGATCTGGATCTGGTAACGGAACATCTGTCAAGTCTTGTCTGGGTTTTGTTGTAATAGTAATGACTTCAATACAATCATGTGCCAATGGATCTACTCCATTTACTGGCAATAACGTGGCAGGATTTAACGTGCTGCAGCGTCTGATCTCGATGTGTGGTTGAAACAATGTCAGTTCGTAACCTGTCAATCTTGCTATGGTCAGGTGTTGGGTCTGAGTTCGATTTAAAAGGACTTCTACAGAATGCGGAACCTGTACTGTTAATGGATGTCCTAACACAATAGCATCACTCTGTCTAATTGCTAAAGCTGTTGCTGCAACTGATTTCAAACATGCCGGAAGGGCCTGGGCCACTGGGTCTAATGTGCTAGAAAAGTAAGCACAAGGCTTGTGTGAACCTGCTTGTTCCTGAGTGAGGACTGACAAGGCAGTACCCTCACGTTCTGTAACGAAAAGTGTAAAAGGCTTACTGTAACATGGTGTTGCTAAAACAGGTGCTTGACATAAGGCTTTCTTCAAGTCTTCAAAAGCTTGTGTATGTTCCTGAGTCCAAGGGAGGACAGTCGAAGTCGCTGCCTCCTGTGTCGTTAACTGAATGAGTGGTTTCGCTAGAAATGCATATTGGGGAATCCATTGTCTGCAGTATGAAGTTAGGCCTATGAAAGCCCGCACTTCCTTTTGTGTTCTGGGTGGTGACATGTTTACAATTAACTGAATGCGGTCAGGTGTGAGCTGTCTCCCCACTTTGGACAGCAAGTGACCCAGGTACACAACTTGCTGAACACAGAATTGTAGCTTCGAAGGAGACACCTTGTGTCCCTTGTCGGCCAGAAAGTTCAAAACAGTCAGTGAAGCAGTTTCACATTCGGGTTCGCTTCGAGCGGTGATCAGCAGATCATCGACATATTGAAGCAGGGCAGTGTGAACTGGCATGTGGATACAATCAAGTTGCTTTTTCAATGCTTGACTATAGATGCTGGGGCTTTCTGTGAATCCTTGAGGTGCACGGGCAAATTTAAAAGATCGTCCATTTAAACTGAATCCAAACAAATATTGGCTCTCTGGATCAATAGGGACACTGAAGAAGGCGTTCTTGAGGTCTATTACAGTAAAGATCGTCGCTTCTGAATCAATAGCAGTCAGTAATGAAGAGATATCTGGGACCACAGGGTACTGCGGTACAATACATTTATTCAATTCGCTCAGATCAATAATTAATCGATAAACAGGTGGAGCATTTGGGTCAGTACGTTTAAGAACAGGAATGATAGGAGAATTACAAACATTGGAGTCAGTTTCCACAACCACTCCTTGTGCAATGAGCTCGTCAATTATTCTCAGTAAAGCCACTACAGCATCTGGGGGTAACTTGTATTGTCGGATTCGTGGTAACACCACTCCTGCCTTGAGTGTGACTCGATATGGGGTAATGTGCATGCAACCTACATCAGTGGGGCCCTGTGCCCACAAGTGTGTAGGGACGTTCTGTAGCCGGGGATCCATATCTCTCAATACATAATGGCCTTTGAAATCTCGCAAAAACAATCGTACTCCCTCCGGAGAACAGCATATAATAGCTCCTAGAGCCTTCAGTGTTTTTATACCTAACAGGTTTTCTGGACATGATTTCGTGAGCAATAAATCTGTAGTCCGTGTCAGAGGACCTACTGCAAGAGGGAGGGGTTGTGATACTTCATTAATAATGGGTTTTCCTGAAAACCCAAGGGACACGTTCTGTGAGCCTGAGAGGGGTGCCCCTGGTACTTCATTGTGACTTATCGTGGTTCTGCTTGCCCCTGTGTCAATGAGAAACTTTCTGTCTTTCCCTAATACTTGACTATGTACATAAGGACCATTTTGATCTACAGGAACTTCAATAAGAGGCAAGCGGAATTCCCTCTCTAGGCTGTTTCATGTGTATCGCTGATAATCAGGGTAATCGTTCTGCGCATACTGGTACATCTGCTGTGTTGTGTTTTGTGTTGCGGTAATAGGCTGTTGTTGGGGTATCGCTACGGTCTGTGTAGAGGCTGGCATGGGTGCAATATGTTGTATATTCTGGGGTACTTGTTGTGAGGTCTGATCTTGTCTAGGAGGACGCGGTCTCTCTTTAGTCTTACCCGTGGCGATATTGTGTTTCAGTACTGCACAATCGTTTATATAATGACCTGGCTGTTTGCAATAATTACATACACCCTTGACAGGAACTGTTGAATTACTGGGATGGGTTGCACCCTTTTTCTGACCGTCGGCAGGAACCGACTGAGCAACTAACATTTTCATTTTTGTATCTTTCATACGTCTTTGTTCATGTTCTTGTTCTTCTCTAAGTCTATTCTGGTGGTACTGTAACATTTGTAACATTTGTGAAGGAGTATTAGCTTGCCAAGTACTTTCCACTTTCAGTACTCTATTCTTGACCTGGGGCAAAGAATTCTCGACTAATTTCGTTACAAAAAGATGTGGATATGACTCGCTACTTGCTTTCAGACCGCTATTAATACCAAAACATTTCTCAAATCGTGTATAGAAATCACTAGTGTCTTCATCAGGTTTCTGTTTGCATGCTGAAATAGCACCCCAATCTTCCTTTTTCGTACTCAATAAACGTGGCAACACTTGTACTAATATACCTGGTAACGCTTTAACTTTGTCTCCAAGCCCTAGGCCTGGCACTCGGGTATCTTCTTCATTTTGTAATGCAGCCCAATCAATCTTTGCGTCTCCCACCTCCCACTCTTTTTCCTTGAGTTTCTCGTATATGCCTGGAGGTAGTAGTACCTTCAGTATTTTCATAAGGTCGGGATAAGTATAATCACCCATTAATAACATATCCTTTATTTCGCGGTGAAAACCTGCAGGGTCTTTATCGTGACTGGGTACTAATTTCTTCATTTCCAACAATTCAATTTTAGTTACAGGTGTATACACGAATACACGTCTAAGCGTGTGGTCTGCGTTCTGTACGGGGTGCACTTCTCGCAACGGATTCTGTCTATCCATATAATACATGGTTTTACGTTCCATAACGGGTGCAGAATTGATCTGTGGACATAAGAATGTACTATACTTGTGGCGGTGTTCTAGTATTGCTTTAATTAGATCGGTACTTCGACCTTTCCATCTGTTCGTGACTAGTTCTATTAGTATATCAGGCAGAGGACCTGGATCAGAACGTTGGCTTTTATACAATAAGAGCAGATGTTGTATCATGTACATACCAGCTAAACGCTGATCACTCGGTGTCAAGTTCAAGAACGTATGTGCTAACGCATCATCACCATATTTCTCAGAGCTATCAGCCCATTGTACGGCTGACCTGGCTAATTCTTGTTCATCCATAGAATCGAGTACATGGTACCCCATTCGTTCTTGAAGTATTCTGTCAGTGGCTTGGAACAAGTGTTCGGGTGTTCTAGGATTACACATGGCTTCCTGATATATCCTTTTACTTTCTGAGCGCACTGGGCGCATTGAATTATTAAACGGTCTTCCTTTACCTACGTAAGCTATCATTTCCCTGACCGGCAACTGTGAGTGTTCCGGTGTCTCGGCTTCCTCCTCTGGCTCCTCTTCTGAGGATTCATGTTTGTCGGAATCTACTTCCGGCACGGGCTGTCTTCTCTCATGCATCTTATTAATTGCAGTTCTGATTCTTCGGTACATATTATCTATACAGGCCTCTTTGTCATGCTGTCCATCTGTTATATTCTGACCCCATCTGTGGAGTGCTTTTACGTCTTCCGGGTTCATACCCGGCCTATCCACTTCTCTAATGAAGCAGTTTATAAGAAACCGCAATATCTTGGCTTTAGTATCCACTTTCTGATAGGTCATGGCCTCCTTAATACTGTCAGGCCCTACTCCTGTCTGAACAAACTGATATATTCTATCTAGGTGTTCTGTCATTCCAGGTAATGTCATTAGGAAGTTCGTGACTCGCCGTAAACGTATTGACGCGAGTAACATTCTCTCGTCATTCTTTCTACCGGGTACAGGATCATATCTGCAGTCTGCAAGGCGATCTCCAAGAATTGTAATATCTGTTCTAGGTGTACGCTGTTGCGCTATTTCTCTGAAACTCATACGATGGGCAGCTGGCGGGGTCTGGAAACCTATCGCTCCTCCGGACGCACCTCCTGAGGCGCCGGCTCCGAAGGGGTTAGTCGGGTTCGTATCAAGGGAAGTAGGTACAGTAAGAGGTGGAAGGAGTGCTGGAAGACCAGGAGGAATCGGGGGAGTAGCTTGTCGGGGAGGAAGAGCATAATTGTCCTGACCATCAGGTGCAGGCACTTGTGGCAATGCAGCATTAACGTATGCGGGAGCTACATCGTCTAAATAGGAAGAGAGGAAAATGTCCTTTGCTGTTTTCTGGTGCGTTTTAGTCGGGAGCAATGGGGGTGGTAGGTCCTTCGCTACTTCCGGAGAGGCCTTTGGCAAGCCCTTTGACAGGATGGGGAACATGCCATTCATCAGTGTATTTCGCTGTCTGTCTACTTGTTCTAATTTTACTCTGATACCTTCCTCAACTAATGCGTTTTCTTGGGTCTTGTCAGACTCTTCCTTACTCTTTTCTTCTAATCTGTGTGCTTTTTCGGTACGCCTATGCGATTCTTTACGCCATAACTCGATGGCATCCTTCTGTGACTGTCTGGCTTTCTTTTTCCACAATGCTTCTTCTACTCTCATGATGCAATCTGCATCCCACGTCCCAGCAGCGGGCCATCTCTGATTCTCTGACAGTTCTTTAGTGTAATCCACCCATAAGTCAAGAAACAAAACGGCATCTAGGCCGTGCTTATGGTACATAAAGTACCCTGGAGTGTCCCTAGGTGGAACGGGAACAGCTTCTTCTAGAACCCCTTTACGGGTTTTTATTTGTCTTAGTTTGGAAAACAACGGCATTCTGAAATCTGGCTACTTGGTTCTTACTCAGATATGAACACACTATACATAAAACACGTATAAGCACAATAATGAAGATCGAACATTCACTCATACCACGACATTTGAATGACACATTAAAACATTTCAAGAACGAACCACATTTAAGTAACTACGATGAAAAACCAACCAACCACGTGAAACAGGATGTACCGCTAAACGGCACGGATACACCTTTTACAGATGCAAACTAGATATACTGCTAAACAGTATAGATACACTGCTAAACAGTGCAGACCAGGCTCGTGTACCCGAACCTGTCTTGACCGGCACAAACTAATGCGCACGTCAGGATGCGTCCCTAGCAACGGTACTCACCAGGAAGCACGGAAACAGAAGGCCTCGGAAACCCTGGACCGGACTGGGCTCGGACTGGATTCGGACTCGACTCGCGACGTAGATACTTCGGAACTTCGGAAACTGGTGGGCCTCCGTATACCTCGGATCTTGCTCTCTCAGCTAGGCTCAGGTCGGGATCCTCCGCACTCCTCACCGCCTCGTCTGGGTGTCGATCGCAGCCTCAGTCACCTCCGTTGGCCTGAGGGAGATACAGGAAATCCTGCGGATACGCGTAGTTGTCCGTCCGGCTGTGGCAGGGGGCTAGGCCTGCAACGCACCTCCGGCGCGTGGGGTGGGGGAGGGGCCCCACGTTGGGCGCCAAAACTGTGGTAAAATCGATTACCTATGCATAATTTATAATCAATAATCAATAAGAATAACTCAGAGAAATAAGAGGCAAAATCCGGGATATTGAGGTTAACTCAAAAGGGTTTTATTCCTGTAAAAGGAATTGGGTTATTGGCTCGAGCCAAGGTGGCATAACCATTCCGTCACCACACGGGTTCGGGAAGGGGCAGACAGACAACATATTATTTACAGAAGTACATATATATAGTCAATGCATTACATTAAGCGAATAGGCAGTAGGCGTAACAGCTGGAAAAAAGGAGATAAAACATGAATACGTCATAATAAAGGCGTTACAATAGGCGTGCATAAAGGCGTGTACTAGAGACGTCATTAATCATGAGGTCACAAAATGGGTGGATACATAGGAGAATCTTGCAATGTCAGCAGAAAATCATGACACAGATGCGCGCGCAGCAGATTGACGTGAATCTGACGTGTAACTGGAGGGTGAAGGGGGCTTGACACTTAACACTACAAGTGTAGACATAAGTCTGGGATGTCAGATCAACCTGATCCCAATATCGTATCTAATATCGTATGTTTTAAGAACTGTAGTGTCTGGAAGGAAGGTCTCTCGGGCAGAGACTACTCTATACTGTCTGGTTGTATACGTGTCTACGTGTCTGCATGCGGGGTGAGGGTGCATGGGCCTACCATGGCAACGGAGTCTATGAGTTACTTGCACGGAGACAGAAAGACCGGGCCCAATGCTCCTGCAGCTGGGAGGATGTTTACTTGAGCTACGAGACAGGAATGTATTTTCGAGGAGTGGAGCAGATAATTCGAAGGTTGAATACAGTCTTGGCAGGCAGAAGGCTGGGCTGGAGCCGCGCAAGGAGTAAGGCAGGGGTGACTGGTACAGAGGCAGCCTGGGTTGAGGCCCTTAGAGTCGGGAAGCAGGAAAAAGGTTTAATGGCAGAATCAGGGCCTACTTTCGCCAGAGCTGAAAAACGTGTAAAGTGTACCACAAAAAGACGGTGGCACGGCATATATAGGAACTGAATATTCAATCCGTTCATGGCGGATCTGAAAGAGGACATGATAAAGATGGACGCAAATGTATTTGCGTCCTCGTAGCAGACACAGGAGGGAAATCACATGCACTGCAAGCTAGTACATGGAGACGGTGGGGTACTCGCTGGGGAACACTACTCGATCAAAAATTATATTTCCTCAATAGCCTGGGTTTGATTGTTGTGTACTGACCTGCGGGAACAGGTGCAGGTTAACAATCATACCTCAAGGGAATTCAAGCTATGCAGGGGCACTAGGCAGGGCTGCCGCTTATCCCCTCTGCTGTTCGCACTTTTTCTTGAGCAGCTGGCGGCATGGGTAAGGCGAGACGTCACTATACGCGGGCTAAAATGGGATGAAGACACTGAGGATAGAATATCCCTATACGCGGACGATATCCTGATCTATTTATCTTCCCCATACGCATCCGTTCACAATCTACTCAATATTTTTATTAATTACGGAAAATACTCCGGCTATGCCGTTAACTGGGCAAAATCTATACTTTACGTTCTCCATGGCCCCACGCCTAGACTACCCAAGGGCTGTAATGTTGACGTGACCAGAGAGGGTTTCAACTACTTGGTGATCTTCATTACCCCAGATCCCAAAACCTTTTATGAAAACAACCTCGCCGCCCCCCTGCAGAGATTTAAGGAAGATGTCAGACACTGGAGGTCATTACCACTGCCGTTACTATGCCGTGCGGCCCTATTTAAAATGCTAGCACTACAGAGGTTTCTATATTCACTTCAGAAATGCCCATATCCTATCCCGGACTCATATTTTGTTGGTGTGGAGGCGGAGATTTGTACGCTGTTGTGGGGGGGGGGGGGGGGGGGGGGGTGACGCCACGTATCGCTTTAGTAAAATTGACGAAGAGCTGGTATGACGGAGGCATCGTACACCCAGACCTACGCCTCTATTATTGGGCATCCTAATTAGTGGCAACCAACCTCTGGATGTATAGTCCCCCATCGAACCCAGCATACCACCTAGAGAGATATCTAACCGGAAGGGAGGGATATCTGGGAGCCTTATATACCAGACTCCGCAAGGAGATACCCTGGTCCTATGGCTCATACAATCTCCGTCTGGCAGATAGCTAACAAACGCTTGGGTTGGACGGGGAGGTTGGCAAAAGCTACGCCCCTATGGTCCTCTAAACAATTGGGATTATTATGCTATCAAGCAGGGTTCAACAAGTGGGGTACGATAGGGATCTCCACGGTTGGGGACCTGCTTAAAAAAGGGAAATTACTCACATTCAAAGAACTACAAGCGAAACACGAGCTGGCGCCCAACGAGATTTTCCGATATTTACAAATCCGACAAGCGCTTAATACAGCTCTAACAGACCTGGCGAATGTCCCGGACTCGTCCCCCCTGAAAGACCGACTTCTAGCCGAGCCCCTCCTTACTAAGGCCATTTCCCTTACTTATTACAAGCTATGCAATAACCTGCTAGACCCCTTCTTTCCTCTTAGAGACAGATGGCTATCAGACATAGGACAGCTTGAAGAGGAGACTACCCTGATGTCCCCCAGGGAAGCAGCCATTAACCAACGCTTTAAACTGATTCAATTGAAGATCCTACATAGGACATACCTTACCGGGGTGACATTAGCCAAGATAGGGACTCAGCAAGATGCACTTTGCTTACGTGGCTGTAACTATGTTGCCACGTTTGATCACATTTTATGGTACTGCCCCTACATACGATACATCTGGGAGCGAGCTATGGACAAGATGCAAGAAGCACTGGGCAAATCAATCGTACTGAAACCCCCACTGGGAATCCTGAACATTTGGGAAGCAAATTACCTTACAGACATAGAGCAACAATTCACCACCCTGGGATACACCCTGGTTAAAAGAGCCATTGCTATGAAATGGGGGGCTGCAGACAAGCCGTTGCTGATTGGTTGGGTGGCGGAAATGGACAAATGTATGGTAGCTGAAAAAGAAGTATACAAAACTAAAGGATGCCCTAAGAAGTGGGATAAAAAGTGGGGGGCCTGGAATGCCTATAGGGGAGAACTATGCATCTCACCAACTGTAGAACTTGAAATGACACAAAGGAAATTCATGAAACTGTAATACCGGATTGTATTGTTGCATATTATACAGCATTTCTCCCTTTTAAATGACGAACTGTGTATCATGACGAATGTTTTAATTATCATTAAAAATTTTACAAAAAAAGAAAGAGCAGGAGGTTTATCGTGTCAGGAGCTGCAGGGATTTCCTTGAGGACAGTTAGACTGCGGAAGAGACTGTCAACCCTTTAGAAGGTCAGCTCGAATAATAAGTGCCCTCTCAGTGTTGTAGGCTGGGAAAAAGACATTTTCTGTCTAAAGGAAGCTATTTATATAGTATGGCATGGCCTTTTTTCAAGAGACATGGTATGTATTACAAAAATGAGGTTGGAGTACCCAAACATAGGAAATGTAAGCATGAAGGGGCATCTGAAGGTCACATGAAGCATTACTCCGCATGTACAGACAGGCTAGACAAATGGGGATGGATGGAGATGGAGGGTTTTTAAATATCCCCATAAGATTCAAGCAATGAGGCTGTAATAGAGGCTATAACCGCTATGGATTTGCTGGGGGAGTGGTCTGGGACCAATAACATTGCAGCACTCTGGCTTGCGCTCCGGTGGCCAACGACACGTAATTGTGCCAAATATGCCTAATTGTTGTACAGTCACATGGAGGAATAGGGGTCCATGACTTTGACACCCCGACGATAGCAGTGAGCCTGTTGCGGCGGCAGAGCACACTGGGTTCCGAGCACTTAAGAACAATCGACTGCCACAGATGGGCAAGATGAAACGGCAGCCATTACTAAGCCCATGATCAACCACTGTAACATATCAGACTTTGTGGACTGCAGCATGAAGTGAGTAGGTTTACCACCATATTCCCCTGCATTTCCAGCTGTTATAATTGCTGCCTGCATGTGCCAAGAAAAGGAGGAAACAACGAGCTTCCGCATATGCTGTAGGCCAGACTAACGGCAACTGTGAAGTGTTCCACATAGCACCATAATGGCCAAAGAAGATCAACAGCAGGGAAAAATAGCCTTTGAGACTAAAAAGGGCCATCACACACTAGATAAGACGCAGAGGGAAACGAAGACAGGGTGAAGTTGCTGCTAGAGAAGATGAATAGGAACCTAGCCAAAATTGATGGGGAAATAGATGCATTAACTTTGAGGCTAAATGCTTTGAGGGAGGCGGAGGAGCCTTCACCTGGACGAACAGCACACCTCTGATGTGAGCAAAACGTGAAAAGAAACGCTGGCAGATTGTGATGTCTAAAGAGGAAGAGCAATATCCGCATTGTGGGAGTGTCCAAGACAACAGCAATGGGGAAAATGGAACCATATGTTAGGAACCTGATTGTTGAGCTGTTTGGTAGCACACAATTGTCCCTCAGTGTTCGTAGTTGAGACATCACATCGCACTATGGACCCCTGGCCTGTTCAAGGTGCCCCACCCAGACCCATCCTGGACAAAATCCTCAATTCCAGGATTGGGACGCCATATTGCGATAGCAAGAGAAAGAAAGGACACAACACATGAAGGGTCACATCTTTTGTTCTATTCTGACCAAACGCAGAGGGTGCAAGGGTCCTGATGTACATCTGTTCCTCTTAAAAAAATTACAGCATGAGATGGACACAGGTTACACCATGCTATACCCGCCATTACTTCGTTTTACTTTGGCCGGCAAGACCCTTTTGTTCACTGACCACCCAGCAGCGGCAATGTTCCTGAATAAACATCTCACACAGAGCGCCAAGAATTGCTGCGATGCAGATTAAAGCCCTAGGCAGAACCTCAGTGACATGTAGTAATAGTTACTCTTTACAGACTACATAGGGCTACACTTCAAGACACAAAGCGCTGAGAAGTGCAGCTGCCCTCACTGGCCATAAATGAGACAACAAACTTTTTGGGAAGTAATTCAGGGCCTGTGCAGTGTAGAGGCGCTGCACAGTTGCAGCTGACTCTGTGGGGCCTCTACATGGGTTGGATTTAAATTATTGCATCACAGAACAGTTAATATGATCCCCAATGCATGAAGCGACAGGACAAGCTCTTTTTTGATAAGTGGTATTGGCATCAAATATTTTGTCTCCGGTTGCCTCTGTGGCAGAATTGCTTGTTTTCAGATACTAAAGGGGGAGTTGTGTTTAGTGAGTTATTATTATTATTATTATGTTTCTTATATAGCGCCTGAATCGACCCCCGAAGGGGTATCTCCGCGCTTGCCTTGGGAACCCGTCCTGGCTTTTCCCTGTGAGATAGGCCCTACAGGGCATCCCAAGGTGAAAGCCAGGCATCCCGCCGCGGGGGGCCATTGGGGAGATTAAGCAAGCTTAATGCCCAGAGTTGCAGAGTGTGAACCCATGATTAGGTCAGGCACCGAAGCGAGAATTATCGAGTCCATGGACATTCGAGTTCAAGACCCTGCCGCGTCGGGAATTGAACCCTGGTCCCGGGTCTGACCTCTGCTTCAGGGTCTGCCTGCTCTAACCAGTGAGCCACACTTCTCCACTGAGTTGGGTAAGTGGGACAAAGGGGACTGCTAGGAATTTTAACTCAGCGGGGGGGGGAGGGGGATGTTAGTAAATGGAAAATGAATATGTGGGTTTCTACATGGCCAGTGAATCCACTGCACGCGAAATTGTAACACATGCACATCCAAGGAATACGATAAGACACCATGAGTAGGGGTGAGAGTGTTTGCCTTTGAATGATGACATGGAACGTGAGAGGCCTCAATGACAGGAGAAAGATGCGCCATGTCTTTGCATATGCCAAGAGGCACCATATAGATGTATTATTACTGCAAGAGATCCATCATGTTGGAGAGGAAATCAGATAGGGTGGCGAGAAGTTGGAGCTCATACTGCTACTTTACAGGGTACTGTGCCTATTCTAGACGAGTAGGTGTGCTTATTCGCAGGTGTGCATCATACCAACAAATAGTTGCTGTGGCTGACCCCGAGGGTCACTACCTGATTGCTCAAGGCATGCAGATACATAATTATGTTACCATAGTGAATATATATGATCGGAACAATGCCGAACTCTACTTTTTCAATGCAGCAATGTTGCAGGGCAACAAGCTGAGCCTGCAAATGATCATCATGTGGGGAGGCGACCAAAATGTCACACTTGATAGCAAGTTAGACAGCACTAACATCTGAGACAGGCAGCAGGTGGGGATGAAAAAAGCATTATTATGAGCTGTGCAACATTAAGACATTCTGGATTTGTGGAGAGCAGTGTACCGCAATAAATGCGTATATACTTCCCATTCGGCAGTACATGGCTCGTCCTCAAGGTTAGATCTCTGATGGGTTCCCGGGATGTTGCGGAATGGACAGAGAAGATCGAACATCTCCCTCGCACATTCTTGGACCACTCACCGGTGGAACTTACACTGGCCTCTCCTGACTAGCAAGCTGGTGATTACAACCATCCATGCTACTTGACAGCACTTTTAGAGAGGTGCTCAGACACTGTATAACAGACTACTTTCATTTTAATAAGGGCTCTGAACAAGACCGGGGGATGTTCTGAGAGGCACACGTTGATCTGAGGGGACTGTACTGCCCAAGGCTACGGTATTTTGAAGTTTATCTGGAAAAGATTAGTCACATTAGAACACGAGCACCAGGACCTAGAAAGAAGATATAACATGGATCCAGACCACACCACACAGATGGCCATAAACCACCTGCTTATGGAATGTAGGGTGGTAGCAGAGAGGGTAGTCCACTATCTGGGGAACTACACAGCTGTGAAGGTATACGGATAAAGGAGAGCACCCCGGGCATACACTGCCAGCCTTCATAAACTCAAGTGAGTGACAGATCATATTGTTTCTATGAAAGGAGAGGACAGGATACAGTTCAATGCATGGCAGACATTCTTGCATCAGTCGCTGACTACTATATCGGACTATATGGCTCCCAAAACAGGAAGCAGACAGATTATATCAATTGGTATCTGGACGTAACCACATTGGCCTGGGTTGAGTTTACTGACGGAGAGATATTATGATCCCCAGTTACAGAGGACAATATCAACAAGCATTTGCAATGCAATAGGTCTCGCATTTGCAAGAGTTTGAGCTATTGGCATTGTAAATGACAGTGCCTTTTATTTAGGTTTTGAAAACCTGCAAGCGGTGCCTAAACACACACTTTTTACTTATAATCGTTGCTTACATGAAGTAAGGCCTTGCAGTAAAAGAGGCACAGTTTCTGCCAGCCTTGCTTCTCGTAAGCAACAACTTTAAGTACAAAGTGCGTGTTTAGGTACCGCTTGCAGGTTTTCAAAACATAAATAAAAGGCAAGGTCATTTACAATTTCAATAGCTCAAACTCTCTCAAATGCGAGACCTATTGCATTGCAAATGCTTGTTTAAAGTTAGAGCTCTTGACTTAAAAAATGACTATGTTTTTTACTTTTGCTGAGTATAACTTTTTTTTAAGAATCTGGAGTAGAATGGGGGAGAATGAGAGATGCACTGGAGATGAATGGGGGAGAAAGACACTGATGGCAGGTGAGGTAAAATCAAACCAAGTTATAATGGAGATACGAAGTTGAACAAAACTTTAGTGGGAACAATAATAATTATAAAGACACAGGAAAAAAGAAAAGCGAAGAAGAATGAGAAAAAGAGACTGTGGAACGATATGCTAGAAGACAGAGAAACTGGACAACTAAGGACAAAGATACCCGCCTCTCTAGAAAAGAAATCGGGTGTTATGAGAGGAGCAATGAGAGGAATAAGAAAGGAGAGAGAGGGTGCACTGAGCCGAGAAATTGGAAAGAGAGAGAGCAAATGAAATTGGAACTAGAAACACCCTCTGTGGCGAGTGAGTGAAGGAAAAGAGACTTAAAATACAGTAGATGTGTAGTTGAAGACATTTTTAAATTATGAGCGTTTTCTGCAATATAGAAACATTTTGATATTGCTAGAATGTTTCGACAATTAAATTGGAACAACAGGTGTAACCAAAATTAAACAGTGCCACTCATATGTATGGTCACACGTTGTGGCATGATCACACCTAGCGACACGGAAGATAAGGAAATGTCACACATAAGTGAAATGATAAAAATGCCTTGTAATTTTATTCAGGGTGGGCACCAGCAGCTGAAAAATACACTTTACACACTTGGACAAACATATTCTGTGTTGTCTAATTTCCTAAATTAACATTTAGTCACGCTGTCAGACCTCTTTCCTTTGCTTAAAAATGTACGAAAAATGCCTGGGGCTCCCCCTCGACCGAAGATCGTCAGAGTACTTAAACTTCCGAGGATCGAGACGCTATCCTACAGGCGGCACGGACAGGGCCCCCGTTGCGGTATGAAAACTCAACTCTCTCCTTCTTCCTGGACTTCACTCAGATGGTGCAGAAATTAAGACAAAGTTTCCTCCCAGTGAAAAAGAAACTCCGGGATAAGGGACTGAGATATGGAATGATGTATCCAGCCCGGCTGCGAGTGGAGGTCAATGGAAAGGCCTGGTTTTTCGACAATTCGGAAGTGGCGTCGGACTGGATCGATAGTAGGCCCTCGGCTGGGGCTGACAGACAAGATCTCTGAGAAGGGAAGGAGAGGGTGGAACAGTAAAATATGAACAGTACGGTTGTGTTGACTCCAAGGGGTGATTAGAATTCTTGGGGGAACTTAAAGACCGTTTCATCCGTTCTATAATCATGGTTGACCATAGGTTTAGGGCTTAAGACTTCCTTGGGGGGGTGGGGGGTAGGGGCGGGGCAGGGTGTTGGTTTTCTCCCCGTTACTACCTTTAGTTAATCATTTGGGGGAAGTTAGGGTGACAGGCACGCTGCGAGTTGGGGATGGGCTGTTTTCGTAAGCAGGGGTGCAGGGAGGTGGGATGGGCGTTGGGATGGGTGAATTGGGTTGTTTGTGGGGTGGTATTGTTTGTAGTAGCATTTGCTTTGCTTAGTTTCCTGATCGCACTGGACCGCAAGGTAATTGCAAGGCGATTTCCATATTGTTCAATAGTTATATTTTGTTTTGTTACAGTTTTTTTCCTTTATGCATCAGGTGGGGGGTTCGCAGTTAGACAACGCATGAATAGCTCAAATGTCGTACTCTAGCAAGGGATCTGGGATAAAGGTGCTGAGCTGGAATGTAAATGGCCTGGGCGACAAGATTAAGAGGAGGATGGTAAACCATCTTGTTAGAAGACACTCCCCGGATGTAGTGCTGTTACAAGAGACGCATCTCATTGACAATCGTAGTATGGCTCTGCATAGGGGAGGATATAAATTGGTGGCACATACTGGGTTTACCACGGTATCTAGGGGTGTCGGTATTTTGATAAAAAATGTATTCCCATCGACTGTCCAGGCGGCGTGGTACGCTCAAAGAGGCCGCTATGTTGGGGTCTAGGGGCAATGGGAGGGGAGGACGGTGACTTTTTTGTCAATATATGTACCACCTGGTCTCCAGACCGACACGTTCAGGGACGTTCAGGGCCCTCCCCCCAGGATACCTCATTCAGCGCCGCGACATATCAAGCGGCAAAGGTGGGGGGATTGAGATTATTTATAAAAACAATCTCTCTTGTCGTCTAGTAAACAGCTGCATCCTAGACTGTGAGAATGCTCATTTTATTATCCAGATCTCCCCCACAAAAACAATCTCAGGTCTCCTCTTGTACCGCCCCCTGGGTGCTATAGGGCAATTCTGTAGCTCGCTACTAGAGACCGTCATCTCCCAAGCCAGTACTTCCTCCAATTTCACACTGCTGGGAGATCTAAATCTACACTTCGACGACCCCTTAGACAAAGTGGCAAGCGAGCTAACACTCGACCTAAAGTCCTACGAGCTTCTCCTTAAAAGCCCCCACGCCACACACGTAAAAGGGCATCTCCTAGACCCAATATTTTCTTACATTACTGCTCTAGAACCCAGGGAACCATTACCCATCCCATGGTCTGACCATTTCCTAATCCCGTTCACCTGGCAAACCATCATTAAAACTCCACAAGCCCCGCCGACACGCATTCGAGAAAGACCCTGGTCCAAACTCCCCCTGGATAAGTGGAAAAGCCTACTAGACCTTTCAGCCCCCACACACGATCCGGACCCCCTAGTCGCGGACAAAAATTTCTCACTCTGGATAGAAAACTCACTCGGCCAAGTTCTACCCAGGAAAATATTAGGGGAAAAAAAAGCAGACCCTTCAAATCCCCCTGGTTCACCTCTGAACTCAGGGACCAAAAAAAGCTATGCAAAAAGTTAGAGCGCTCCTGAAGGAAAGACTGGGCCAATAACAAGAAATCTGAATATAGAGCAGCCATCAGGTCCTACAAAGCCTCCCTTAAAGCTACCCAGGCTGCCTTTTTCGATGAGAAAATTCGAGCCTCCACAAACTCATCCAGAGAGAACTTCGGTATTGTTAAGGAACTTCTCAAAGTCCCAGACCCGCTCCCCACCCCCGACACCTCAGGCCTCAGATGCAACCAACTTGCAGAATTCTTCTCAACGAAAATTCTAAATATTCTAAAAAGCCTCCCAACCACAGACCAGCCACCAGAACCTAGTTCTCCCATTGCCCCAAATGTCTCGCCGCACTTCGACTCCTTCTCCCCTATCACCAGGGAGGGATTCCTCACAATTCTTGAAACAATAAAAAGTGGCTCCCCAAGCGATCCCGCACCAGTCAACATCCTGAAATCAGTGACTTCAACCATCACCCCACTGGCTACTAACTTAATCAACTCCTCTCTCTCCCAAGGCACCGTCCCGCCAAGCTGGAAAAGAGCCATAGTAAGAGCCCTACTAAAAAAAGCCCCAGCTAGACCCCTTAGAGATGTCCAACTACCGACCTATCTATCAACTACCAGGGATCAGCAAGGTCTCGGAAAAATTTGCTAATCAACAACTGTCCGCCTTCCTGGAAGCAGGTGAACTTCTTCGCTGCTCCCAGACAGGCTTCCGCCCTGGCCAAGGCACAGACACGGCCCTGATAGCGGTGGTTGAAGAGGCAAGGCCGATTTTGGACTCAGGAGGCTCAGCAGCTGTGATCCTCTTAGACCTAAGCGCAGCCTTCGATGCGGTTGATCACCGTATCCTTATCCAACGTCTCAGCAGCTTGGGAGTCTCGGGCTCAGCTCTTGCATTGCTAAAATCCTTCATAGATAACAGAACCTTCCAGGTCTCCGAAGGCAGTGTGCGTTCCAAGGCAATCCCTCTCCAGTGCGGCATGCCACAGGGCTCGCCCCTGAGCCCGACACTTTTTAACGCATACATGTCCCCACTGGCGGACATCGTCGCTCCTTTCGGGATCAAACTGATTACATACGCAGATGACACACAATTGGTCGTCTCACTCAACCAGTCAGACCACTCCTCTGGGAACCTACGATCCTGTCTCTCAGAAATCTTTAGCTGGATGAATAAATCCCTTCTCAAACTCAACGGAGATAAAACGGAGCTACTGTTGTTGGGCCACAAAACCACACCCCTCCTTAACTCCATGTGGCCTACATGCATGGGATCAACTCCCCTCCCAAAAAGTGAAATTAAAAGTCTTGGCGTCTAGCTCGACCAAGACCTCTCTTTTCAAACCCAAGCCAAGAAAACCGCTGGCGTGTGCTTTGGCCTATTCTGCACCGCACGGAAAATCCTCCCTCTCTTACCTCCCCACTCCAGGAAACTTCTCATTCAGGGCCTCATCCTTTCTCGGCTGGATTATAGCAACGCCCTATACCTAGGTGCCCCAGAGACTACCATAAACAAACTCCAACTCATCCAGAACTCGGCAGCTAGACTGCTGACAGGAACAACAAAAAGACTCTCAGCTAAACCCGCCCTTAGATCCCTCCATTGGCTCCCAATACGGGAAAGACTCAAATTTAAGTCCCTGTGTATAATGCACAGATCACTGAAGGGCAAGGGCCCCCATCCCGAGAGACCTGATCACCCCCTACAAAGCCAACAGCGCGTTAAAATCTGACCACCTCTATCTTGCAAACACTCCCAGAATAAAGAAGGCACGAACAGGTGGACGTCTCTTCTCTCTCAATGCCGCAAAGCTTTGGAATTCCCTCCCCCTCAATATTCGGAAAGAAGCCAACCTCCTGAAATTCAGCAAACTCCTAAAAACCTTCCTTTTTCCCTGGGCCTCCGTTCTTCTGCTAAAGTCTATACTCATAGCACTGGGAGGCCCACGGGTAGCCACGCGATCTACAAATCCAATTCCATTCCATTCCACCTGGGGGCAGTCTTCCTCACCCTTCCCCATGGCCTACTGGTGTTGGGGGGTGACTACAATGCATTAATTGACGGAGAGATCGATCGGCATCCGGCGAGGATACTCAGGCCGTCGCAGAGGTGGTTCCTGGACTTTATGGAGATGGTGGGGCCCGTAGATAGCAGGCGTGTAAGAAATCCGACGCAGACACAGTTTACTCATGTATCCGCAGCCCACCACAGTATGTCCAGACTGGACTATGTCTTAATACCAGCATCTATGGCAGCCACGGTTAGGGAAGCTCGCTATCTTGGTAGAGGCATCTCGGATCACTCCCCAATGTGGTTATATGTAGAACTTGGGCAGCCAGCGATGGGCAGAGTAGCCCCTATTAATACGTGGCACCTGAAGGACCCCGCCACTAAACAAGAGATAGCTATGATGAGGACCTGGTATTTCAGTGAAAACTTGGGCTCTGTTAATTCAGCAAAGTCATTGTGGGAAGCATGTAAGGCAGTGGCAAGGAGGGAGGTCCTGTCTTTAGTGGCTGGTAAGAAGAGGAAACACCAAGCTGCGGTGATCGAGGCAGATGTGACATGGTTGGAGGAACGGGTGGCTACTTCAGCCGGTCCAGAAGACCTGCATCTTTTGAGGATACGACAGGATGAATATAAAAGCTTAGCTAGAGATAGGGCAATTGATCAGAACAATGCCATCCAAAGCCGGATATACGAGCACGGTGATAAGGCGGGTACATTGATCGCATGGCTTGAACGGGCGGAATGGGCTTCGAGTCTGGTACCTGAGTTGCAGGTGATGGATGCCGGCAGGGTCACGGATCCACAAGCAGTGGCTGATGAGTTCTCTGATTACTATAGAGGGGTCTATACCTGGGTTGGCAGCTATACAGAGGAGGAGAGCAGTGAGATGGTTAGAGATATCGGAATGCCTGGGTTATCGGAGGCTGATAGAGGATACTTAGATTCCCCCTTCATGGACGAAGAAGTCTCGCAAGCGATTAGAGGGGTAAAATCCGGTAAAGCGACTGGCCCTAATGGAATACCGATAAAACTGAACAAATTAATTGCAGATAAGCTCACCCCGCACATCCGAGCCATGTTTGTAGAAAGTAGGGAGGCGGGAATAGTACCATATGACCAGCGAGTGGCCAATATCACGGTGATCCATAAACCTAAGACACTTTGCTCCTCTTATAGGCCCATCTCACTGCTAAACGCGGAGCCTAAAATCCTGACCAAATTGCTTGCCACCAGATTGGTCAAAGTGATTAAAACTTTGATACATCCCGATCAATCCGGTTTTATGCCACGGCGGAACACGGCCCTTAATCTGCGGAGGCTGCACGGAATCCTGTGTAGTTCTTCGAAAATACACGAACCGGCTGTCCTGGTGTCTTTGGATGCCACCATAACGTTTGATAGGGTCGAATGGCCCTACTTATTTGCGGTGTTGGCAAAGTTGGGGTTTGGTCCGGTAACTCCTTTGTTGGATACTTTTATTATATGCCGACCCTTTGGCTAGGGTGTTGGTGAACAACTGTAAGTCGGCGGATGTTCAACTAGGGAGAGGAACGAGACAGGGGTGTCCTTTGTCCCCTCTTCTTGTTGATCTGGCACTAGAGCCCTTGGACGCTTGGGTCCGGTGGGATCGCTCGATATGCGGCCTACGATGGACGACGGAGTGGGAGGATAAAACCTCACTGTATGCCGACGATATCCTCCTCTACCTTACCAATCCCAGAGCGTCTCTGCGCTGCTTTCTGGATATACTGGCTATATTTGGCAGATACTCCGGATTTGCCATAAATTGGTCAAAATCGGTACTTTTCCTCCTCGCGAGCGACCGGCGATCCCGCGGTTGTGCCAATTACGGATGGAGCCGACTGGGTTTACATACCTTGGTATCTACTTAACACACGACCCAAAGCTGCGATATCCGAACAATTTACTTCCTCCATTGACCCGGTTCAGAAGTGACGTAGAGCGTTGGAAGGGTCTTCCACTGTCTCTCCTGGGCAGGACGGTGCTGTTTAAGATGATGGCACTTCCTCGATTTCTGTATGTGCTCCAGAATACGGTAGACCCGGTGCCTTTATCCTATTTTAAAGAGATAGAGTCCCTTCAGAGGAGGCTTCTTTGGGTCGGAAGACCCCGAATAGCATTTACTAAACTCACTCTCCCATGGTATGATGGCGGGATTGGCCTGCCTGATCTAAGAAAGTATTATTGGGCCTCACAATTGGCAGCGGTGAACCATATCATATACGGTCTCCCTGGAGACCCAGGATATGCCATGGATCGAGGGCAGGCGCCGGGCGGAGATATCACAAGGGCGCTTTATGCCAGACTCATGCGGTTCCCACTGATGGGCCTAACGGTGCACGCAGTTCACGCGTGGCATGCAGCCAATAAGTATCTGGCCTGGGAGGGTAGACTGACCTTGGCTACCCCGTTGTGGAACTCAGAGATACTTGGGAGTCTGTGGAGGTCCAAGGGATTTGATAATGGGATCTCATTGGAATCTCTCAGATTAAGGATGTTTGGGGGAGTGGGGTCAGGATACACACGTTTGACTTCCTTAAGCAGCAGTATAGTCTTCACAATAATTAACGTTACAGATACCTCCAGATTAGACATGCCCTACACGCACACATACCTGGCGACGCCATGCTACCGGAGGTCTCTCCTCTTGAGGATAGTGTGTCGGACGGCCACTTTCCAGAGAAAAGTATCTCATTAATATATAAAAATCTCATTAACCATATGGAAAATCCCCTGGGACTTATTGGAATGCAGACGGACTAGAGCTAGACGACGAAGACTGGACAGAAGCGCTCTCCGCCCCGAGGGTGGTGGCGATACAGATGTGACTCAGACTGGTGCAATTAAAGACCTTACATAGGTTGTATACTACTGGGCCGCAACTGGTGCGTATGAGGCTAGCAACGAGTGTAGAGTGCCGGATGTGATGTGGTGAGCCAGGTACCTTCATGCATATCCTGTGGCATTGCGTGGGAATACAGGAATACTGGGCGAAGGTACATGAGGAGATGAGAGCGGCATTGGGGAAGGATATCCGACCAGAAGCCCGGAGATGCATTCTGAATGTTTGGGAACCCACTGACTTAAATGTGCATTGTGAGCAATGGGCGACACTGGCATGTATGATAGCTAAACGGAATATCGCCCAGTTGTGGGGGCCAGTTAGTTGCCCCGGGTTTCCAAATGGGCTGAGGATTTGGACTGGTGCATGTTCAGAGAGAAGGCTGTGTATGTGGCCAGGGGATACCCCGAAAAGTGGGGAAAAGTCTGGGGGGCGTGGAACAATCATAGGGGTGAGATCTGCACGCCACCGGCGGGACGAACAGTAGAGGACACGCAGGAATCCCCATGATCCAATGCATCATATATTGTTCTTATTTTTCTCATGTGGAATCACCACTCACCTGATGTATTTCTTTTTCAGTTTTGTTAATTTGTTAATAAAAAGATGTTTTTATAAAAAAAAATTACAAAAAGAGGAAAACAAACCTTAAACAAATACTGAAGGAGAGGAGAACAAAATGAAGTTACCCTCTTCTCTCCAGTTTAAGTTTTTTGTTTTTTTTAACCCAGGAGAGGCCCGTTTGTCTGCATGTTATTTGGATGTGAGGAATGTTTTAAGGTGTGTGTGCTCGTGGGCAGCCAGCCCCTTTGGCGGCTTGGTAATGAGCTCTACTGCCAGCAGCTACAAGCAAACGTATACAAACATATACACAGACACACGCACACACATACACACAGGTGGGTGCGCAAACACACAAGTTAACATGCACGCAAACACACACCTGAAGCTCAAACATAGGCAGAAAACATGCACTCACACACAACAGAAGCCAGGAAGGTTTAGAAGGTAGGACCCAGAGCAGGGAGTGTGGACCGAGCAGAACAGTCGGCCCGAGGGAGGAATAAAAACAAGGGCAGCCTCTTGTGAGTGGTGTGCGGCCGTTATTGTAAAATGGGAAGCGCGTGGTATCCTGCAAACCAAAAAGGTAGGTTGAGGTGGTCTGGGGGGGTTCACCACGCCAGGCCGTGTAACAACACAATTAAACCAGACAGTGCTGCATGAACTTTAGATTCATTGAGGACACACACACTTGTTGTACCATAAGTTGTAACGTAAAAAAGGACAAGGCGGCACCTACCTTACCGTTCTGATCCATGGTGCTGCTGGTGGACAGCTTGCTGCTGAGACTGGATTACGCCTAGGATTTATTCTGCTGGAGGTGCAGAGCAAAATCGAGGAGGAGGAGAGGTGCCAGAGGCAGCGCAACCAAAACACGTGCTCTGTCCATCAACTGTGTTTTTTGCAATTTTCACCCCGAGCGTGCTGGGTATACTCAGACGTGAGTCCCAGGTTCTCCACATCACCGGAGTCAAGCTACCCAGGCTGAATGAAGGCTGATAGCCAGAAATCGGTCCTTGGATGCTTGATTCCGGTCTGGGAAAGACATGGCTTGGTAGTTCCGACTGGACTGTTCCCATGGGGCACAGGGTCAGAGCTGATTTGCATATAGCCAGTGTCTAACCCAGGGTGGCGTGGAGTGCAAAAAAACGATGGATTTATGCCCAGATCCTTGTACTGGGGTGAATGTATGACATTGTTCTACATTCTGTCCATCAACTGTGTTTTTTGCAATTTTCACCCCGAGTGTGCTGGGTATACTCAGACGTGAGTCCCAGGCTCTCCACATCACTGGAGTCAAGCTATCCAGGCTGAATGAAGGCTGATAGCCAGAAACCGGTCCTTGGATGCTTGATTCCGGTCTGGGAAAGACATGGCTTGGTAGTTCGGACTGGACTGTTCCCATGGGGCACAGGGTCAGAGCTGATTTGCATATAGCCAGTGTCTAACCCAGGGTGGTGTGGAGTGCAAAAAAACGATGGATTTAGGTCCAGATCCTTGTACTGGGGTGAATGTATGACATTGTTCTACATTCTGTCCATCAACTGTGTTTTTTGCAATTTTCACCCCGAGTGTGCTGGGTATACTCAGACGTGAGTCCCAGGCTCTCCACATCACTGGAGTCAAGCTATCCAGGCTGAATGAAGGCTGATAGCCAGAAACCGGTCATTGGATGCTTGATTCCGGTCTGGGAAAGACATGGCTTGGTAATTCGGACTGGACTGTTCCCATGGGGCACAGGGTCAAAGCTGATTTGCATATAGCCAGTGTCTAACCCAGGGTGGTGTGGAGTGCAAAAAAACGATGGATTTAGGCCCAGATCCTTGTACTGGGGTGAATGTATGACATTGTTCTACATTCTGTCCATCAACTGTGTTTTTTGCAATTTTCACCCCGAGTGTGCTGGGTATACTCAGACGTGAGTCCCAGGCTCTCCACATCACTGGAGTCAAGCTATCCAGGCTGAATGAAGGCTGATAGCCAGAAACCGGTCCTTGGATGCTTGATTTCGGTCTGGGAAAGACATGGCTTCGTAGTTCGGACTGGACTGTTCCCATGGGGCACAGGGTCAGAGCTGATTTGCATATAGCCAGTGTCTAACCCAGGGTGGTGTGGAGTGCAAAAAAACGATGGATTTAGGCCCAGATCCTTGTACTGGGGTGAATATATGACATTGTTCTACATTCTGTCCATCAACTGTGTTTTCTGCTATATCCGTGTGGCACGCAATGCAGCAGAAATGCCTGGCCGCCATATTTAAAGAATAACCGCGGCGTGCCATGTTGTAACAATTAGGGGAGGAAGAGCAGAAGAAGTGCACAATAGTTATTTAGAAGAGCTGGGTGCATACAGGTCGGAAAGGCATTGAGGACTGCATGCTCAATCACCCTGGGAGCCGGGCGAGACCTACTGGTAAAATTCTAGGATGACAGATTGGCCTCAGGAACAGCCAAGGCTGGTACAATTATCCGAGTTCCAGATCCTCCACTAGTGAACCTGCCTAGGACCTGCATTAGGGGTCGTGGTGATTCGATGGATTCTATTACAGGACCGGAGGCTTCAGATTATGCTTCTCTATTCTTTACTGTAAAATCACAGCAGCCAATAAAAACATACAATTAGTTTACATTAACTAAATTGCCCATGATGCTTTCTCATAAGCCACGTCTCCACAGCCCATAAGAGCCGTCTGCACAGTCCCATAATCCTCTTTCTTTGCTGCTCACAGCAAGAGTTAAGTGCACCTTACCTTTCGGTCTTATATGTTATATTTAGATCTTATATATCTTATATGCTAATGTGGCAGCTATATCGATTGTGGCCTTTGACTGTATGTGGTTAGCTATTTTGTTCGCTTTGTATCGGCTTATATGCTTCACAGTTTGTGCTGATTGTTTTCCCTTGGAGCGGGAGGTTTCCCCGCGGGTATTTGCCTCTGGGCTCCGTGTCTCTCAATGCGCGCGACTCGCGCTCAGTCGCTTGATCGGAGCGGTCACTGACCTGTGTTTGCTACGAGCTTCACTGGAGCCAGGATTAACTCGGCGTTAGTCCCCATTGTGGCGCTCCTAGCGCTGGCGTCTGGGCTCCCCTCATCGCCCTCACACGTCGTCTTCACCGAGTGGCTCTCGGCCGACGTGCGCTCCTCAAGCGCGCATTTGGGCTGCCTTTGGGCGAGTTTTGGGCTACGCACACCGGCGTGAAATTCCAAGCATTCCTGCACGCATTTTGCTCGGATTAACCGCTAATTCCTTTAGATCGCCGATTTGGCTGTATAATCATTGCCATTTGGATTGAGCACACGCTCCTGGTATAATTTTCCTTGTGATTGGCATAAGGTCTCGGACCTGTTGCCAACAGCATTGCTGAGGGGGTTACAACTCTATTGAGTGTTACTGTTTGTTCTAGTGTGCTGGTGGGCTGACACCCCCGTACTACTCCTAATAAGTAGTGCTATATATATTTACTCAGTATTTGCATTACTTACCTTGCTCCCTCTGGTGAAACATGGAAGATTGGATGAGATACCCTATTGAGGATGAGGAGGATGTCTATGACGGACAGACAGACTGTCATGGAAGATCACCTGGTGGAGGCTTTGGATGCTTCGGTCCAGTCATCAGTTAGCAAAGCCATTGAGAACACGGTTCCTTAGACCGTTCACCAGGCATTGGCAGCTGCATTAAGACTCATCAAGAAGCAGCTTGAGAGCTTCGCGAAGCACCATGGTTACGGCAAGGAATTGCAGAAAGGGAAATCTGAAGCTTAGGCTTCCGCTGGAGGCACAGTTGCAGGGCGACAATAGCCACATTCACAGGCCCAGTCGACACTGCCCAACAGTGCGGCAGGCGAACATTCTTATGCTGGTGGCAAGGCTAAAAGCAAACAAAAGGTGCACGTAGACACTGATACCACCTCTACTGGCACAAATACCGAACACCGATACCTCTGAGGAACAGCCTACTCCACAAAAAAGGGCGAAAACATCCACTCCGTCACTTTCTCAACTTCCACAGACACCATTCACTTTTGACCCAACTGTCATTATGCAGCCCCGGTCCTCGGACTGGACTCCGCCTCCTGAAGTCCCAGACTACCTGCATGAAAATCTCCGCAAGAGTTTCTCTAGGGAGGTGCGCAACAGACTTCTGTCTGATTGTCCTCAACAGGACGTCCCCGATTAAGTAGCGGAGATGCCGGAAATTGACGTGAGCCTTCTCACATTTTTTAAGAAATTCGCCAGGGACCCGAAGAGGGGTATAGACCGTGCGTGGCGCGGATGCCAAGACAAACTATTGGACGTAGTTGGTCCTTTGGCAAAAATTCTGGAGATGGCCCTTGTGGCCAAGGACAATTCTGGTCCTGTTGACCCAGACATCCTCGCGGGCTGGACCCAATGGGCAATATGCTTACTGGGGAATGCCAATTGCGCGATTTCGGCAGAAAGGCGCAAATCGCTTCTAATGCGAATCGATCATAATCTCACCGAACTTGCAAACACTGAACCCGGGGCCCTTGGCCGACGGGAATCTCTTTGGAGATCGATTCGTAAAGGACGTGTCCAAATACGTCGGAACCTTTACGTCGCTCGACAAGGCGCAATCAGGAATCAAACGAGTGTTCCAGCAAGGTGTTTTTAAAAGGGCCGTACGACGCAGGGGCCGCTTGACAGGCTGCAATTTTAACCAAGGCCCACAAAGAGGCGACTTTGGACGCGGGAGTGGGATTCCAAACGTGGAGGCACTTTCTACCACTCTCGTCGCAGGTTCAATCGAGGGAGATTCTAGAGCGGTGGCAAAAGAGCAGGCTTTAAAGCCCAACAATCTTCAGGTGAGTGTAGCGGACAAATCTCCTCTGCCTTTGGGGGGTCGCACACAGCTTTTTCTTCAGAATTGGCAGAAACTGATTCAGGATGCGTGGGTGTTGCAGTCAATCATGGATTTTCACTTAGAGTTCTATTCTCCTCCGTTCCAACTCGAGCTCCCTGCGCAACTCCATTTTTCCCTACAAGAATGCAGTTTTATAGACAAAGAAATCGCAGACTTGCTGCAAAAACACGCGATAGCTCCATGTAACGAGGGACCTTATGGTTTTTGCAGCAACATATTTCTAGTGCAGAAAAAGGGAGGTGGAAAAAGGCTTGTCCTGAACCTGAGGGACTTCAACCAGTTTCTTACTTACAACCACTTCAAGATGGAAGGAAACCATCTTCTAGCAGACCTGTTGCAGAAAGGAGATTGGCTTGCCAGTTTAGACCTAAATGACGCCTATCTCTCCATTCCTATTTTCCCTCCTCACCAGCACTTCCTACAATTCCGGTGGAACGATCAGTGGTACGAATATTTGGCACTTCCTTTCGGGCTCTCATCAGCTCCATGGTGTTTCCCCAAGGTGATTAAGCCGGTAACGAGGTGTCCGATTAATCATTCATCTGGATGACATTTTACTTATGGCTCAGTGTCCGGACATCCTTCTACAACATCTTCAACTCACGACTGCGCTGCTGCAGAGTTTGGGATTTGTAATCAATCTTCCCAAATCTGTTCTTTCCCCGACGCATACGACAGACTTCCGCGGCTTCACGATAAATTCGCTGACAGCACAATTATGTCTTCCCAAGACAAAGTTGAGGGATCTCAAGAAAGAGATACTAGCATTACTGAGCAAACAGATGGTCTTGCTCAGAGCCATAGCCAGGTTGGTGGGAATATTGGCATCCTCGATGATTCAGGCCATTTTCCCAGGTACTCTTCATTACAGGGCCTTACAACGATTAAAAATCCAACATCTCCAGAAGGGCTTGTCCTACACGGACTCCATTCCGCTGACTCGTGAAGTGAGGACCGAGCTTCAATGGTGGATGGGCAACGTGGACGCGTGGAACGACAGGGCGATCTGTGGTTCGCAACCAGAGGTAGTTATTGAGTCAGACGCCAGCCGTTGGGGCTGGGGAGCGCGCTGCGGAGGCATCTCCACAGGCGGAAGATGGTCCCCGCAGGAGTTTTCCTAGCACATCAATTGCCTGGAACTCCTTGCGGGTTCATTCTCAAATCGGATACTATCCCCGAATAAGACCTCTTGCTGCATCCTTCTCTGCATGGACAATGTGTCGGCCGTGAGGTATATCAACAAGTTGGGAGGCACAAGGTCGTCTCTTCTTGTCTAGATAGCCAAGAATTTTTGGCACTATTGCCTCAACCACCAAATATCGGTGATTGCGGAATACATCCCGGGCCAGTCCAATCAAGTGGTGGACTGGAACTCCAGACATCTCAGGGATTACAGCGACTGGAAGTTGCTCCCCAAGGTCTTTCAGTGGATCCAGAGCATTTGGGGCCCATTTCAGATAGACTTGTTCGCCTCCAGGCATACGTGTCAATTCCCTCAGTTCTTCAGCTGGAGGCCGGACCCAATGGCAATGGCGACCGATGTATTCCTTCAGGATTGGTCGGGCGCACTTCAGTACGCTTTTCCCCCATTCCTACTGATTCCCAGTGTGATGACACAGGCAATCAAACAACAGGCAGAGATATTCCTAGTGACACCATGGTGGACGTCTCAACCTTGGTTCCCGATGTTGCTACAGTGGAGTTGCGACCTTCCCAGGTTGCTCCCCGATTCGACATTGCTGCTCCTGGGCCCTCTCAAGGAACGTCATCCTATGATCCTAGAGGGTCGCCTCAGGCTGATGGCATGGAGGCTTTTCAGCAACAGTGGCACATGCCAGGAGTTTTGGACAAAGCTTATGAATTCATCAAGCAGGCTTGGGCCCCCTCAACGCGGAAGCGTAACTCCTCGGCCTGGAAAAACTGGGTGGATTGGTGCTTGGAACGGCGTTGGATCCCGTGGGGTCTGTGTTATCCCAAGTGTTACATTTTCTCTGGGATAAAGCTTCGGAAGGCCTTGCTTATCACTCGGTCAATAACTTCAGATCGGCCACTTCAGCGAGTCATGAGCTGGTTGACGGGAAATCGGTTCTTAAAGGCATTCGAGTCTCCAATCCACCTAAACCCAAGTATACAGGTTTGTGGGATGTTTCCTCAGTAATTTCCTTATTCAATCGTTGGTCGGCTAACAATCTCCTTTCTAGGAAACAGTTATCGGCCAAGCTAGCTATGTTGTTATGCCTTTCTGCGTGCAGGCGTTCCTCGGATGTAAGAGCTCTCGACATTACAGGTAGAGTATTTACTCCTGAGGGAGTTTCCTTTACTATTACTGGACGCACTAGGACTCTTTCACGTCATAATGATTATAATGCTTTTCCTGAGAATGAAAAATTACGTGTGGTACAATGTCTAAAAGTGTATGAGGAATGTACAAGTTTGCTGAGACCTCAGGGTTGTTCTCAGTTATTAATTGCCTTACAGAAGCCGTTTAAACCAGTGGCGGCAGCCACTATTGCCAGATGGCTTAGATATATCATGCAAGAAGCAGGTATTGACTCCAAAGATTTGGAGCATATTCTGTAAGGGGCGCTATGGCTTCCAAGTCCTATATGTTGGGTTCTAACATTCAAGATATCATGAGTTGTGCTGATTGGTCTTCAGAATCAGCATTCAAATCGTTTTAGTATAAGCCGGTGGGAGATATTCCATCAGTGGTTTTAGGCAAGCGTTAAACTAGCATAATCTGAAGCCTTCGGTCCTGTAATAGAATCAAAAATTTGCTAGAATTCGCGCCAAGAATTATCAATTCTATTAAGGACACGGAGGCGAGGATTATCCCACCCGGCTTTACTAAATTGTACTAAAGCTTACCCGCCCAAGAATGATGTGATGACATGTTTGTTATACAGTGGTTACGGGTTTTTCATTTCCCTTTGTTTCAGGATCAGATAAGAAGTCGGATTAGAAGATGGATGCTCTCAAGAGTTTATGTTTAAAGGCTTCCTGGTTTATTCTTCCACGTTGGAGGACGTTATGGACCTGTTCACGTTAATTCTTGGACTTTTGTTCCCTGCAAAGAAAGAGGATTATGGGACTGTGCAGACAGCTCTTATGGGCTGTGGAGTCGTGGCTTATGAGAAAGCATCATGGGCAATGTAGTTAGTGTAAACTAATTGTATGTTTTTATTGGCTGCTGTGATTTTGCAGTAAAGAATAGAGAAGCATAATCTTCGCCTCCGTGTCCTTAATAGAATTGAAAATTCTTGGTGCGAATGCTAGCAAATTTTTGATACTTTGTGGAAGGTTGTTCTGCATTTGCTCATTATGCTATTACATATGTTGTCGTAATGGGTAATGTTGGACAGTTACAGGCTGAGGTGTGCGAAAGCTTCACTCAACTCAAAAACAAAAGTAACACATTGGATTTGTATCCATGTAGGGTAGTTGGTGTCTATTACTCAATATATCAACATGGCTAGGAGGGTCAAATGGATTGGGCCAGATTCGAAATGCTTTAAAAGACTTTGGTAGTGGTGAACTTTAACTGTCAGGGGTGGCTGCTGCATATTGGCACAGCGATCGAGAGCACATAGGTCCCGGTCCTCCATTATTGCTTTGAGTTTTTTTTTTTTTAATAAGCCCTATATCCCTCTACACCACATTGGCCATTCACGTCCTAAGCCTGT
The DNA here is from genome assembly GCF_964263255.1 of Lissotriton vulgaris. NCBI lineage: Eukaryota > Metazoa > Chordata > Amphibia > Caudata > Salamandridae > Lissotriton > Lissotriton vulgaris. Next base: position 1,182,255,175 of record NC_141696.1, read on the forward strand.
TATGTCCCTTTGCGTAAAACCTCCTTGTTTTTGTAGACTTTGGGCCCACTACCATCACAGAAGAGTTCTGAATCTAGCGACCAAATGCAAATCATCCATGAAGGCCACAAAGCAATCAACCAGTTTCTGGAGCCCCATCGTTGATCTAGATAATAATACTGTGCCATTGGCATTTCATATACAGGGAAAGCACAACTCCCCACCTTTAGGAGGTCAGCTTTACTCAATAATATATATTTTTCTAACTTGTTTATATGTATTGTGAATAGGAAAGGTGCCAATGTGCATCCTTGCCGAACACTCCTTTTAAACTCAAATGAATAATTGCACTAGCTAATTATATCAGATCATAGCGGTCATATTAGTATGTAGATTTGAATTTGAATTTGAATTTTTAAGGATTTGTAGAGCGCACGTTCACTATGCAGTTTCTTGGCGCTAGGGGGGAATACTGAGCTGAAAGGACACAAGGACTAGAGGTTGAAAGCTTGCTGGAACAAAAAGGTTTTGAGGGCCTTGCGAAACTCTATATAGGAAGGGGAGTATCTAACTGAGGGCGGAAGAGTGTTCCAAAAGGTGGGTGCCAGGACCGAGAATTTCTGGCCTCCCGATCTTTGTTTCTTGAAGCGGGGGATGACTAATAGAGATTTGGTGGATGAACGAAGATCTCTAGGGGGGCAGTAGTTGGTAATGGCAGAGTTGATAAAGGCAGGAGCCATGCCCGCCCGAGCTTGAAAAGTAAGGCATCCAAGTTTAAAGAGGGCCCGTTGTTTGATAGGGAGCCAATGAAGAGAAAGGAGGAGAGGAGTGATGGGATTTAGATAGGCCATATACCATTCGGGCTGCCTGGTTCTGCACCAGCTGGATACGAAGTGCATAGGCAGGGGCGCCATTGGAGATGATGTTGCCATAGTCTATCTTGGATAGGACCATGGCCATTAAGATCAGTTTAAGTGCAGGGGAAGAAAAAAAACAGGATATTTTCCTAATGATACGCAGGGTAAAGAAACAAGAGGAGACAACAGAACTAATGTGGGAATGAAGTGTGAGATGATGATTGAGTGTGATTCCGAGGGTCTTGACAGAGTGAGAAGGAGTAGGAGGGAGACCAAGGGAAGGGGGCTAAAAGGAGGGAGGCCAAGGGTTACCGCTGCCCCCAGTCAGAACCAGCTGTGTTTTATCCGGGTTGAGTTTGAGGTGGTTCGCATACATCCAATCCCGGATAAACAGCATGACGGACTAGAAGCTAGTGATGCCTGATGTGGGGGAGGAGAAATTAAAAATGAGTTGGAGGTCATCAGCATAGTTATAGACTGTGACCTCCATTTGTTGCAATGCAGAAATAAGAGGGAAAATGTAAAGATTAAATAAAAGGGGGGAAAGAGAGGAACCCTGAGGGACACCACAGTGCACTCTGCGAGGCGGGGCAGAGAATTCGGCCAGATGGACAGCCTGGGTTCGGTCAGACAGGAAGGAGCCTAGCCAGGCCAATATCTGTCCCCTTATGCCCGCCGCCTTGACACGGGACAGGAGAATGACATGGTCCACCGTGTCAAAAGCGGCGGACAGATCCAGGAGGACTAGGGCCTGGGGGGTGTTGGTATCGAGCCCCTCTCTGAGTTGGTCCATAACCGAAATAACCACTTTCTCGGTGGAATGGCGGGGGCGAAAGCCCGCCTGGCAGGGTGCAAGGTAGTTTGAGGCCTCTATAAAGGAGCTGTGCGTCTGGGTGACATGAGACTCAGCTACCTTTCCTAGATACGGGAGAAGGGATATAGGGCGGTAGTTTGCCGGGGAGGCAGGGTCCGCCCCGGGCTTTTTTAGTATAGGGATAATTATGGCGGTCTTGAAAGGGGTAGGGAAGGAACCATGCGTGAGGGAATCATTCAAGAGGGTAAGGGCAGGGTATGGACAATCAGAAAAAATCTGGCGGAGGATGCGAGCCGGACAAATATCAGCTGGGGAGCCAGACTTAACACGCCTAAGTAGGGGAAGTAGAAATTTTTTAGTCAGAGCAGGGATGTGGGTAAGGGATAGATTATTGCCAGGAGGTTGGGGGTCAGTGAAGGTAGGCGATAGGGAAGGAATATTGGCTTTAATGCAAGCAATTTTCTCAATAAAAAACTTGTTAAGCGAGTCGCATAGGGCCTGAGAGGGCCCTATGCCTTTAAAAAATACAATATTGCGATCCACAGCCATGGTTAGGAATATTTTTCACAATTTAAGCCTGTCAACTCTAATTAGGCTGAGGTAAGGTCCTTGAATGCCAGGTGGATTGATTCAAGGCTGGCAATAGTGTACTTACTAATAAAAGTGCATTTAAACATTGGTCACTAGTAGCCAGGCCAGGTCTAAATTCATACCATAGATCGAACAACATATCCTTAGCCTAGATCCACAGGGAGAGCCAATTAAGGATGACCCTACTCAACCACTCTCACAGCTGAATCAATAGAAGAGATTGGTCAATAACACCGTGGCTGTGTTTTGTCCTACTTATTAAATACTGGGATGAAAATATAGTGAACCACAAGGAAGGGATCCCAACAAAAACTGCAGCATTATCAGTCTGGGTTAAAAGCAGAGTCCAAACATCCAGTAGACTCATATATAGATTGAACAGATTCACATAAGGGACGAGGGACTACATTTTCAAAAGACGAGTAATAGCTAATTTCACTTCATCTAGGAAGAAAACCAGGTCTGATAATCGTTTACTGTTAATCTATCATAACAATCAGGATGATATTAACCCTGATCCTTGTGGTTGTGATTCTCAAGTCTCCACCAAAACAAATTACATGTTTTATAGATTTTATTTCAACCCTCGTAGGGATTTTATTTGTCCTCTTTCCAAAAACAGGAATTTTACACAGGTTAACCCTCCTCTAATGAATTTGCACCTGCTTACTGATGAATTTAAGTGATTTTCTATTTGTTTTTTTTCTCTGAGGATGTTAGAACCTGTGTATTATTTGGTTAATTAGATTGGTGGCTTTTTTCTGATAAATTTGATTTATACTGGTTTTGACTTGATAATGTACAGTAACGGCAAACAATGGCTTATCTTGTTAATGGTAATTAAACTGGGCTATACTGGTTTTCATTAACATCTGATTCAGCTGCTAATGGAAGGGAACAACGGTAATCTTACAGTCTCTAATGATAGACGTAGAGTTAGCTGGCACAAACTAGCTGAATATCCGGAATTATTAGGGAATCTCTATAATTCAATTCTACCCATGTTCAATGAGCTCGCAACACTAACCGGCCAACCTCCATCTCAAGATTATCTACCCCAACTAGAGGAACTTAATAATAGGGTCTCCCAAACTTTGGCTGAGCTTCTGACCCCACGGTTAGCGTGGAGGACCAAAAGGGCTTCACATAGCTCCTGGTACACGCCAGCCTGCAGGCGGGCGAAACAAGAGCTTTTGTTGGCCATTAAGGACAATGACAGAATAAAAATCAAAACTAAGAGGGTAGACAAGAGGACAATTAACTGTGCCAAGGAAGAATGGGACCATGAAAAACGGTCCAATCTTTCATTGGCACTGGAAGCAAAGGACTTCTGTAAATTCTGGAATATAGTAAACAATGGTAGTGGTGAGCTGAAAGCAGCAATCAAACCTAACACAGCCGGGGGAGGAGCCAAGACGGCGGCCAAAATGGCCGCATAGAAGCCCGGCTCCGCAGCTCGCCCTCACCTCCGACGCTATCCTGGCAGTGATCCTGCACCCCAGCCACGGTCCAGTGCGGCGGAACCCGACCGCGTTACTCCGACCCTCGCACGGCCTCTGACGGCCGAGCACTACCGTCTGCAAGTTTTTGGCCTTTCCTCCAGTGTGAGCCGGGACCTTGCGTAGCGATGCAGCCGCCCCGTACTGCGTAAACACCGGCCTCCATCGGCCATGAATACCCGGCGGCCCGAGTGGTGAAACTGAAACCGCTCTTCGCCGCACTTCCTGGAATCCTCGCCACGACGCGACACTGACTACTGCGGCGCAAACACCCTGCCGGTGAAGGCGACTTTGAGAAGGTGATCGGACGGCAGAACAGCTTGCCTCGACCGGACTCTGCTCGCACTGCGGTGAGAGGCGTGTAGCGCTGCGCATCCATGGGAGCTTGCGTGTGCCTCATTTATGCTTCTTAGCGCACCACGCACTGCTTGCTGCTGCCGGGCCGCCGGTGGGACGGATTCTCCATGGCGTGTAAGGCTCGAGGTCCTTGGGCGCTGGAAGTGCGAAAATGGCGCCTACGATAATGGATGTTTGGCTGGCCCTCCGAGCCTGGCACATTGAATTACAAGACCTGCGGGCGACTGCACACATCTCGCAGCTCACCATCTCTCCTGCTGAGGAACAATTGAATACAGTAGTGTGCACTGTGGAACGCGAGCCCGATTTCTCCCCGGTTCCTGCAGCTGAGGACTCCCAGGCGCGCAGGATATATTTTGATGAGACCGGGGAGCGTAACGACAGGAACAGCGATTTTGCTCCTCCATTTCCTCTCCTGCTGGCTGCCTTCTTGCCGGATTGCCACCGCCTTGCCTTCTTGCGGATTGTGGTTCTGTCTCGGGGGGAAACTCCTGAGTCCTTACTCTGGTCTTTGGCTCGAACCGTGATGGCCCCTCCTGGTACTGCGGATTTGTTGCCATCACCTGTGTGCATGTGGGGTACATTGTTGACCTTTTTTCGTACTGGCCAGGGCTGACTACTGCTTATTTATGACACTTCTTTGTGACCTTGGTGCCGAAGCGGATTATTGTTTGCACTGGAGACCGTGGGTGGTTGGGGTGATTGTATGTTGGCGCCCACGTTCCTTTTAAGTTGGCCCATGCTTCTGGGGTAGGGGGTGTACAAGGGGCTGGTGCTATGGCCCTCTTCCGTTTTTCCCACTTTTGGGGTTTTCTTGGGGCGACAGGCATGCCTATGGGGGTGGGAGGGGGCGTGGCCTTCCGCTGGTATGCAGGGTGGGGGGTTGGGGGATGGGACGTGTTTTATGTTATTCTGTGTTTCTATGGCCCTCTATCTTCTTCTTCTTCTCTATATTCTTCTTCCTTTATATATCTTATTCTTTCTTGGGATTGGGGTTCAGCGCGATTGGGGATTTTTACACATTGTGTCATTTTTCGACCTGGTTCTAGACCTTTGCCTCCTATGGGTGGGACACTGTGTTCTGATAAATGCTTGCTGTTCGCTGTGCTTCCCGATTTGTGCTTTTTCTATGATAATTCTCAACTGCGGCGAGAAGTGGTTCTGGCGATGTTTTGCATTGTATACTGTTTTCTCCTGATTTCATGAGGCCGGAACCGATGTGTTGCTTTTTGATATCCTGATGCCATTTATCCTTCAGACTTTAATTTGAAAATTAGACCGCAATGCTTCTGTAATGGATCCTGACGGACTTGCCTTATTGATATGTAATACATTTCTGAGCCTCCGGGCTGCGCGCTTGATTGTAAGTGTAACCTCTTATCAATAAAGGTTTTCCAAAAATTATTTAAAAAAAAAAAACCTAACACAGCCCCTGAAGCTTGGGAAGGGCACTATCGGGTTTTATATTCTCCAGAGAGCCTCACCAACTGCACAGTGGATCCTGCGGTTCAGGCCGCTGTGACATTACACCCTGAGGCGACCGTGTTTACTGTCCAAGAAGTTTGCAATGCCATCTCCAAACTTGCCCTCGGGAAAGCCCCGGGCCTGGACAAACTTCCAGGGGACCTCTTTAGGCAGGAGCCAGGAATATAGGGTCCTTATTTTCAGATTATGTTTAACGAGATTCTGAAAGGCATGACTGTTCCCTGTACTTGGCTGGGCGCAGAGAGTGCCCATATTTAAAAAGGGCTCACCTCTGCTCCCATCCAACTACAGACCGATCAGCCTCATTGACGTTCCCCAGAAGATTTTTGCCAGACTCATACTGGACCAGATCCAGGATTGGATGGATGAGTCGGCAATTCTTAGTCCCTACCAGGCGGGGTTTATAAAAAATACCTCCACTGTGGACCAAACTTTTCGGCTCCAACTTTTATACTGGAAAACAGTGAGAATAGAGGGAGGCAGCCTCTATACGGTATTTGTAGACCTTTGCTCTGCCTTTGACCTCGTCCCCAGGGCCAAACTTTGGGCTGTCCTTCTTGATCTTGGCATACCCACACACCTTTTGATGGTCTTGATGAGGCTCCACAAGGGAAACTTTGGCCAGGCCAGGTCAGATCAGGTGTGGGAAAAATGTCTCACTTTCATCTAGATTTCCCGTTGACAAGGGGGTAAGACAGGGTTGTGTCCTTGCACCGACCCTGTTTTGCCTCTATGTCAACGGAGTAATCAAACATCTTAATAGAGTCCCCCACAACGATGCCCCAAAGTGGCCGGCAATAGGGTCCCGGCAATTATGTTTGCCGATGACACCATTTTGCTGTCCAAAACCCCTATAGGGATTCAGAGAGTACTGGATGGTTTCCAGGATTTTTGCACCATTCGAGGCCTGGATATCAACTCTTTAAAAACTAAATTTATGATTTTCAATCCCCCACGAGTTACCAGGGCGAACCCCAGCCTAGGACCGATACCGTTGGAAAGGGTCAGTATATTTGATTATCTCTGGGTCATGCTAAATGAAAACCTTACCTGGGGCCCCCAGCAGACAAAAGACCAGCTAAAACTGGTCCAACTTTCAGGCGGGATTCTCAAAGTTTCTAACAAATCTACAATTAAACCTCTGAGACCACCCATTGAGATCTATAAGGCAAGATCCAGGGGTGCTATTATGTATGGGGGTGAACTGTGGGGTTATTCACGGAGGTCTGAAATCACCATGACCGAAAACAAATTCCTAAGAGGGTTAATAGCTCTACCATCGAGTACACCACTTGTCCCCCTTAGGCTCGATCTGGGTATAAGACCAATACAGGAAGAGTTAGCATTTAAACCCTTGAGATTCTGGCGCAGACTCTGGGTTACCCCAGAGCTGCTACAATATAGAGACAAACTCAAGGAGATTCTGTCTTTTCCCGGCTCAGGGAAATTCCCTTGGCTTGCCTACATAACAAATGAATTCATAAGGTTAAAACTTCCGGAGCTTTGGTTTAATCCAGAACAGGGATGTACTAAACTTTCACGCGCCCAGCTCACAAATGTTCTTTGTGTAGATAGTCTCACCACTTCCCAATGCAATCCACATACCGATTCTAGAACAGCTTCTTTTCTCCTGGTTAAAGATTCTTATTTTTATGATGAATTTTTAGATGATATCTATCCTCTTTTGGCAAAACCATGTTATGTGCAGTGGAGGCACGGTGTTTTACCGCTCAGAACCTTTACCTGCAAGTGGTCAACTTCCGACCCCGTCCACTTGTCCAGCTTGTAATTCTGCCACTGAAAATGAGTTGCATGTGCTGTTTTTTTGCCCCGGCTACTCTAAGGCCAGGGACTACTGGCTGGTTCCTCTATGTAGAAACCTGGGCCTTCGAAGATGCATGCAGGCAATCAGAATATTAAAAACTGACACTACAGCAGTGATTGTATTTGCTGTTTCAAAATTTGTGGCTGCTATGTGGGTTAAGCGTAGATTAATGATTGAACGCCCTTTATCCTGTACTCATAGCCCATGGTATACTGCACTTTTTACATGTTCTTATATGTAAGATTATATTCATTGTTTTAATATTTTAATTGCGGCTGATACCTATGCAATTTGTATACCCTTTGTGTCGTTAAATTCTGTTCAATTGCTTCTTACACATGAATTTTTACTGCTATTAATATAACAATGTTCTATTAATCACGGTTTCTTTTATGGCACATTGCCAAAATAAAGATCTTTTGAATGAATGAATGAATGAATGAATGAATGAATGAATGAATGAATGAATGAATGGAAATGTTTTATGGCTTTGTAGGATTAGTTGGCTGGGCATTTTTAATAAATGACCTATTGTGATTTATTTTTTGCATATGTCTTATATGGCTAAACGTACTTAACCCAATAAAGAAAATATCGATTGATTGATTTAATGCTAATCTATGACTGGTTCACTAAACACTCTGCAATGCTAAATTTTACACACTATAACCCTGGCCTACTGATAACACATTTACATACAGTTGGGGTTGGATCTGCCCCATATAACCTTTAACCTATTTTGACCAGCTTCTTTCAGCACATTATTTTATCAAATATTTGAATGTCTGTTTGATTGACACATGCCTGTAAGAAATCTGTTATCAAAACGCTTTTAGCAGATTATCATGGAAAAACACATAATTTAAGAGTCAAAGTCAAATACAACCTAAGGTGAAGAGCCCCCTGCATTGGATTGAAAGCCACGCTGCAGATCATACAAATAACACCTTGAAATCTCTTTAATAATGTATTCCTTCATCCATTTTATGTACAGTGAAAGTAGTGACACGTACTGTACACTTGGAATGTAAAAACGAAAATATTAATTTTAAATGAACACACACACTATTGGTTCATTATCTCTTCCCTGTGAATAACAAACTTACAGATAGAGTTGACAAGTGCCCATTTTCCAGGCCTTCGCATTACAATGTATTTAGTTCATGTATCATGGTCATCATTAAGTAGAGGAAAAAGAACATATTTTATAATAGGAGGAATATTGGGTTTAGTACATAGGGTCGCTACTGGAGTCTTGCCATTACATAGCCCTGCAAGTGACAGGTATACAACTATTTAGGAGGCCGGTTTCTATCTTGGGAAAATTAAAGTTTCTGTCCGCTTGACAAAATTCAAGCATATGATCCGCCATCGACATGGTGTACTGTTGGCTGAACTATTTTTTCTAATACATGAAGCAGTACTCGTTTGGTGACTATTTAATGCCTTATCATACTGGGTTTTCTAACAAATACTTTCATGTACCAGAAACGTTTTAATACTATCAAACAGCAACAATACTCACAGATTAGCTAAGGGCAACACCATTCCAAGTTTCCAGGGGCAGAAAACCATGAAAAAAAAAACATTAAAAAGTAACACACACTTGGAAGCAGGCAAGTGTGTTTCCTCTTTATAAGAGGGGGCGGAGAATGCAGAATTATAAAGAACCACTGGATGACAGTGTAGCAAACAAAGCACAGTCCTCCTTGGTGAAGTGTGCCTTACTGAAAATGTGAATATTAACACAGCTGTATATAATCAACAGGAGAGAAAGGGCTCGTAAGGCCACTCTTGTACCCCTTATGAGTAATAATTACAAATCAACAGAAGAGTGACTAAAAGGGTAAAGGGATAGTCAATAGCTACCACCAAGTAAAGAAGTTATTCCAAACAAAGAGCAGTCAAACAGTAAGGGTTGCATGCAGAGTGCCACAAGAAGAACCCTCAGGCACCAACAAGACAGTCGGTTGCCATTTGCCTTCATTGGGTCCTTTTCAGGAAGTAGTGATTGAGAAATTAAAAGAAGTATGGACTACTCCCAAAAAAGAGATTATTTTATTAAGGGGGTAGCTCTAACTTCATTAAAAATCTTAGTGAGAAAAGTCGGACTGGAAAGTGGTTATGTTAGTTTGAACCACCCAGTCCTAAACAAAAAACAACAAACAACAACAATATAAGTCAAATATTGTTGTTTTTTGTTAATTTCTCAATCACTACTTTCTGAAAAGGACCCAATGAAGACAAATGACAACCGACTGTCTTGTTGGTGCCTGAGGGTTCTTCTTGTGGCACTCTGCATGCCTAACTTCTTTACTTGGTGGTAGCTATTGACTATCCCTTTACCCTTTTAGTCACTCTTCTGTTGATTTGTATTAACACAGCTGCTCAGAGCTCCCTTTCTTGGTCTGTAGTCATGTTGGGTTGCATTAAGACGTTAAGCTGCATGTACAAATTCTGAAATACAGATTTGTTGTCATGTGGAAAAGTGGGCATAAATTCACTTGATTTGGGATCATCAAAAGGTAGTTTACCCTGGATAAATGATAAAAGAATTCTCCATCACCGTTAACATTCTGTTTCAGTTAGAACAATGCCGACATAAAACTGAAGTAAACACTTGACTTTTAACTGGACAATGATGTATTATCCTAAACATGCTCAAAGCTGGGATAATGCTTTGTGCTGTGGAATAGTTAAAGAGAGGTTCCAGCAAGGGATTTGTTTGAAAAACTTAGTAGATACCAAATTACTGATAGTCTATATTATTATTTAAGACTATTAGGACTGTAGTATTCAGTCTCTATTTTTCGATGATGTATCTGATTTGAGACCTAGTATGAGGCTACCACACTAGCCAAGATCGGTTTAATCAACAATACTAGTAGGTCTATTTAGCAAATGAGCAAGGAAAAGCAACACAAAGAGAAATTTTTAGTTCGAAACTTATTTATCTTATTCAAAACAGATTCAAAGTCGTAAAAACGTACAAGTTCAAAGGAAATGGGGGGTACACATAATCGAGAGAAAATTGCATGTGACTCTTAAGTATAAGGAAAACAGTCAAATCAATCCATAAATACATAAGAGGTAGTCTAGTCCAAAATTCATGAACATAAATAACTCCTTATTAAATTAATCAGAGAGTTCAATGTCGATGTAGACATAGACTTTAGCTGTCGACGTTTCGGTCTCAATTGTTAGATCCAGAGACCATCATCAGGACGGTTGTCTTTTGATGCAATGTAAAAGACCCTCATAGAGATGGAGATAGACGCATAGATTTGATTGTTTGCGCAGGTACAGAGTCACTTGTATCCTTGGGGATTCCACAAATTATCCCTTGGTTGATGCTCCACGTGTATTTCAATTACACACCTCGAGTTCTGTTCGGTTGGAAAAATAACGCTCCTGTTCGTCGTAACCGGCTCAAAGGGCGCCCTTTGAGCCGGTTACGACGAACAGGAGCGTTATTTTTCCAACCGAACAGAACTCGAGGTGTGTAATTGAAATACACGTGGAGCATCAACCAAGGGATAATTTGTGGAATCCCCAAGGATACAAGTGACTCTGTACCTGCGCAAACAATCAAATCTATGCGTCTATCTCCATCTCTATGAGGGTCTTTTACATTGCATCAAAAGACAACCGTCCTGATGATGGTCTCTGGATCTAACAATTGAGACCGAAACGTCGACAGCTAAAGTCTATGTCTACATCGACATTGAACTCTCTGATTAATTTAATAAGGAGTTATTTATGTTCATGAATTTTGGACTAGACTACCTCTTATGTATTTATGGATTGATTTGACTGTTTTCCTTATACTTAAGAGTCACATGCAATTTTCTCTCGATTATGTGTACCCCCCATTTCCTTTGAACTTGTACGTTTTTACGACTTTGAATCTGTTTTGAATAAGATAAATAAGTTTCGAACTAAAAATTTCTCTTTGTGTTGCTTTTCCTTGCTCATTTGCTAAATAGACCTACTAGTATTGTTGATTAAACCGATCTTGGCTAGTGTGGTAGCCTCATACTAGGTCTCAAATCAGATACATCATCGAAAAATAGAGACTGAATACTACAGTCCTAATAGTCTTAAATAATAATATAGACTATCAGTAATTTGGTATCTACTAAGTTTTTCAAACAAATCCCTTGCTGGAACCTCTCTTTAACTATTGATCTGCCCGATCCCGCAAGGGTTTATTGGGTTACCCACTCCTTTTAATCACGTCTTGTGCTGTGGAAAGCCCATCCCAGTTTGGTGCATCAAACCCCATAAGCCTGTTCTTTGATAATAAACAAGGTGCCAGTTAACTATTCCAACACAAACTTTGATGGACATACTTCTGGTGGCGAGGTAAGTAAAGCACAGACTGCTCACTCAAGAGAATGCAGCTTTCTACAATTGTTTCGCAAAGGTTTCCCATCTTTATATTTAATTAAACGGGCAAACTTTCAAGGAGGTAGGCTTTGTTTTAAAAACAACAGTGTCTCATTTGCACGTACAAAGAAATGTGTTCCTTTATGCAGATATGGTCCTTGCAAAAGGGGCTCTCCTAGCCACCAGAGCAGATATACATCAAAGCCAATGTTGTGCTGTGCGTTAATTGGTGGCCATGTTTACCATCAACTGCACCTTATTATTAGGGATGGAAGTCATCAGATAAAAATAAAAGCTTACATAATTTGCATCAGGCAGGCAACCGTCTCAAAGACTAAACAAATGTATAACTCTAATAATTTTGTGTTCTTACTAACATAAAACAGTGAATATACCAACTAATCTCTTTCGACAGACTAAACCTCAGCCCTGAAAAAAACACAAACCTTTTAAAACAGACCAGCTGCCAAATATGGAGGCGGAGTGAGGCATGAGCAACTTTATATATCCATGTACATTAAGCATTTGCGAAACTGTGACAAATCTTAGGCAAAACTAAATTATTTCAATCAATGCTAATACATTAAAACTCCAATTGTCCGCATCCTTCTTGAGACCTGCTCCTATCATTCTTAGATACAATGTAACAAGTATGCTTGTTCGTTTCAAGTTATGCATGTGTGCAGTCCATTCAGTCACAAGATATCTACACCCTTTTTTCATAGTGTTCAGTTAACGTTACTTGAATAAACGTTCCACCGCTGACAGAAAATTTGCCTCAAATTCTTGATCGGAAAATCGGTCAACAGACTGGCGAGCATTTAGTCTGATCTGCAGTCGCTCCCCTGCTGAGAGAGACAGGATGCGGTCCATTGCCTCTGCATAACTTTCTTCACTGTCTGCTCGAAATCCAGTTATAGTTCCTTCATAGGGAACCACTATGTCTAGCTTTGGGCCACCAGAATCGTGGGCTAGCATGATCGTCCCAGCAGCCATACACTCAACTATTCCTGGAAAAGAAGGAAAAAGAGTTGTCATTTTGAATACATTAAATATTCCTGTTTTTTAGGGAGGGGATGGTCCCCTCTGGCCTCCTATTAAAACAAAAACACGAATCCTAAGGTGATATCTGCTCCCAAAGTAATCTCTGACAGACATTCATAGCAAGTAGATCGAAGTGACAAAGATTGTCAAATATTTTCGAATGTGTTCCCAATGTTTACCCCACCCTCATCCCTGTCATTTTAGCATCATTTGACATCATCTTTCAATAATACACATACTCTTTTTTTTTATAATAAATGTTATTGAAATTTTAAGAACATGCAAATTTATTGGTAGCAAATCAGACATCACAGTTAAAACCCATCTACTCATAGACACCTGAGTGGGTGTGGTAATCCCCAGACAACGCAATTGCATAATAAGACTTGGACCTTCACAGCGGTTCTTCGCCTCTGATAATCACTGAGCTGCGACACTGTCAGACACCTATCTTGCTTAGTTTAGACCACTCCTCCCAAGCCACTTTCTCAATGCCTTACTCCAATGATATGGGCATTCTCATGTTTGATGCATGCAGAAGTGGATACATTTGTCATTGCCTCTCACCAATCTCCAAACCCAATACACAACCCCCTAACTTAATGCTACAGGAAATGCATCCAACACACACACTGCGTCATGCTCCACAAAGAACACTCTGAAGTGCTCTACTCTACACTATGCCACTGCCCCAACAGATACTTCATTAAAGAAACATGGCTCACAATCACATATTCTTGACTTCCGTCCTCTCACAGGATACAACACACAGATCTAACACCATAGGTCTATCAATCATCCATAAATAATTTTAGAATTTTATATTTCATAAACATGTCAAAATCTACTACATGTGCCTCCTCAGCTTTCATGTCCCACTTTCAGCTACTGAAACCACACTTCCCCCGAATATGTAGAACCAGGTAGCACAACAGTTGAAGGAATCACATATATCACCACAGCATCCAATAACTACTCTACACAACTATTGCTCATATTTCAATATATCTGGTGGTTCCACCATCAAAGACATTAACAAAACTATCCCAAACATCCCAAATACAGAGAACACATTACCAAACCAATCCACACAAAAGGCCACACTCTCAATCTTATTCGCACTGATGTGAACGTTCCCCACTGCTACTTTCCAATACAACTCGATTTTGGATCAATTATGCTGTCAAGATCAACCTAAGCATAGAAAAAGGAAATACGATGGTTATAGGCCATCTCCTCGAGCTTCTCCAACAAAACCCCATTCCCTTGTATCTACTATAGACCCAACATCAATACCAACTCACCACTTAACTTTCTGAATATCACTTAGAACTTCATGACTCTCTGAAATCACGCACAATGAAACAAAAGCCTTTGTGATCCTGCTCCAGAAAGCAGGAAATTCATCAACAAAGAATAAAAGAAACAAGCCCTCAACAATCCAAAAACCTCACGCTACACATGCAAACAAACTCATCTCCATAAAAAGACTACTTACTTTACCCCACCATCAACATTGTAAAGAAGCAAAAGGTAATTTGTCAACCAAGTACCACTTGCTTCAACTGTCAACATTAGAAACAGACTGATCGCACACCCACACCAGGATTAAATGAAGCAACAGGCTAAGAAGGAAACGTTGGTGTCCAGGCCTTCCATGGTGACATCCTAGTTTTTCAGAATAATTTAGGCAAACATAATGTGACTTGATGAAGTGCTGCTGGTGCCACATCAAAATGGTGCAACAGTGTGTTGAAAGGTTACAACAAAACAAGCACTGCCAATAGATCTAGTGCCGGTTGCCTGCCTTTTGTCTTATCCTGTTTTTTGGAAATGTTACTGTTGAGTAAGCTGCTGTGCCCTCAAAATTCTATTTAAAAAACAAAATGCCTAAAAGTGAAAATAGGTTTGGTTCTCAAATGCAAAAAATGCCTAAGTGGTCCCTGGGGCTTACAGGAACTGCTTTGTGTGTGTATGTGCTCCTTGTGAATGGGCAGAATGCTTAAACTCGCAGTGAATTTAGCCAATAGCTTATGTTGGGCTGAGTTTTTGGCATATGCTGTAGATGGAGGAAGACAAAAGTGACTGACAGACTAATAGATAAAGAGGGCTGGCTGAAAGCCTATAAAAGTACACTATACATAGAAGTTGGTAAAATCAAAAAGCAATTGCCTAACTCCATGGCTGGAATGATGCTCACAGCCAGCTGTCTGATGTGAGGTTAATGGCCAGACACAACATACCATTCTGGGGCAATGCTGGGTGCATTCACTTACCAAATATTGGTGTAGAGGTCAACCACATTGCATCAGGAAACGAAATTCAGGAGTTTGCTCAGCTGCAATACTTGCCCCTTGCCCAGGCTGTTAACTCAATCGACAAACACATGGACTAAGCAATACAGGCACCCAGGAGCCAATATAGCTATGGTAGAAGGTTGTCAGGAAACAACAGCAAAGTGGTGCCGAGCTCAGTAAGCACAGCTTTCATTTGGGTGTACTTGTTGCAAGAGTTAAGATAGACACTCAGTGAGTATTGTAGCAAAATGTATTAATGACCAAGAAATGATATGTCAATTACTCAATGCAACTACTGACAATAGAATTAGGCTGGTCGCCAACTCTCATAACGATTCCTTGTATGACATTACAAAACAGGAGACAAAGATGGTCTTCCACGTAAACAAAGAGAAGAGATAATAAAAGGACAACCATCATTGCCTCAAATAGAAGCCAAGTCCTCTTCAGGCCAGTGTAACACTTCATCAACTCATCTCAGATTTCCCATTACAATTTGTAAGTGCACATCTTCCTCATGATGGAAACAGGAGGAACAAAAATGAATAAAAAGAAAATTGCCAAAATAAGTTCTTATATTGATGAGACTTGCACACTACCATCATTGGTCCTCGCCGATCCTATCCCCTTTTGCAGCATACCAAAATGGCAATCTTGGGAGAGAAATAAACCACACACATACATTTATCACAGAGATAGCCTTGCACTTCATTGAGCCCGATTGTCGAGTAAGAACGTGTAACTGAACCCCACCAGCACTGATCTCATATTAATCTCTAAGAACACCAAAAATACAGTCCGATACTAGTTCTTCAACATTGGACAGTCTCAATACACAGCTCCCGCATAATGCCAAATCACTTGGATTCACCATCTAAGCAAGCTCTCCTCTACAATGTACACAGTCAAGATAACCCAAATATCTCTGAAAAAGTAACAGCAACAAATGTGTAAACCCCAATTCTGACATATTTAACAGCTGGTAATTCTGTAAAGTTGTATGCCAAACACTCAACTAACCTTACTTAGCAATGTCGATATTCAGCAGCAGACTGTTTTAGAAACTTAAAAATTAGGAACACATCGCCCCACCTTGGAAGATTTTCAGTGATTCCTACTCTCACTTTGCATCACTTTCAACACTTACTACATCTTCAGCAAGACACTAACCTCTGACACCTCGTAACACAAGATTTGACTTGCTCAGTGGCTGCTCTATTCCACAGAGGAGTGAAAACCCATCTCTTCAGTGAATATCGTGTCCATCATTAACTGAGCAATTTGGAGCCTCAACTGCACACAGAGTTAGAAAAGAACCCCCTTCCTGTTGCAAATTTTGTTTTTGCCTTTATCAACGTGTCTAGCGCTATGCAGTTTTCATGCTAGGTTTGGGCACCTCGGGACACGGCTTGCACACTGATGTGGATGACAGCTGCCTAACTGTGCTCCGGCCGCATAATTCTCATACCCCTTCTAAATCCTTGAACTGGTGAACAAAGCCGTCATTTTCACTCCTAAGCTCATTCAAAGGATCCCAGAACGAGAGAAGGGTAGTGAAGAGACTGGTGTCACCCAAACAAAGGGAGAAATGGGGGATGAATCTACTTAGTGTTGTGCGACCATCTTGGACAGTGGCATGTGCCTGTGTCACGGGAGAAATAGTGTCGGCTGTGGCAATGGTGAATGAGATCCCAGTGACAGACGCTTGTCTACGTGTAACCACATGCCAGTATGTAGGCGACGTTGTTGGCGGGCAAAGCGGGCCAGAGCAGGACAATGGAAAGGCTGACTCACCAGTCACTCAGAAGGAGAAGCGCTGAGTACCTAAATGTAATACTACAATCCAGGATTAGGGATTTAGCACTGCAGGAAGAACAGAGTCCTAGCAACATGCATAACCCGGAAAATACAAATCCCTGGTGGTGGTGGATGCCTAAGCCTGATAGGACCAGCAATGAAAGAGTTCAAGGTCTGGTAAAAAGAGGAGGGGGGGGGGGGGTGAAGGTTAGATGGTAGGACAGTTCTGACCTGCTGGAGTGTGTAGCAAGGATCCCCTCTGATGGAAATGTATTCTCACTAGAGTGGAAAGAACTGAGGTTTGGCTCAGGATCCAGGAAACTAAGTTGAAAAAAGGTCTCCTGGGCCTCAGACTGAGGGTGGTGTACTGGGTCCCTGGCAGATGGCATTTGAGCACAAAGCGGAAATCGGCCTGCCCAAGCCTCCCTCCCACTTCCCTTTATTGCCACACTGCAGACCTAACCTAGGGGTCCTGAGTAATTGACAGTGGACGTAAGTGTGGACAGGCATACTAGATCACAGAACAGCAAAAAGCCTGGACAAATATGTCTTCCAAACAAAAGCACTGAGGATATGCCTTCTTTGCCACTGTAGCTAAGATACTAGAACATTATTTAGGAAGGTTTTACAAGATACAAAGTCATCTTTCAAGAGATGACTGACACAGTGGGTATTAATCTACTCCAGACCTCCACCAACTGTCAGTGAGAGTAATGTCTGTGAACGAAGAGGTATACGAAATACAAATACATTAAGGGCCTGAAAGAAGCTACGGCAAGACTGCAGGGTGAATCCAGGTTTGTTGCGGCAAGCATAGAAGATGCACAAGGACGATCTATGACTGCATTATTAGGGTGTCGTAGAAAGAAGGCCAGAGTGCAGACCTCTTTGTGAGGATCTTATTGTGAATGACTTAAAGTCAAAGGTCATCTTGTCATTTTTAGGTCTCGGCCTGCGTAGGCTGCGCTTGCACAGTCTCGCGGGCGAGATTTTATGTTTTAAGAGTATGGGGCTTAAACCCACCCCTCTTCTCCATTGGCTGGCTTCCTAAACGGAGGCCAGCCATTGGAGAAGAGGGGCGTCTTTCCATTTAAGCCCTGTCTTTTTCGGATTGAGGGGTGTGTTTTTTTGGTTCTTTCTCTCTGTGACGTCTTCAGTCAGTCAAACCTAAAAAACACGCCCCCCAGTCTGAAAATGCAAATGGCGAGCGCTTGTCTTCACGATCCCTCCCCTGGTGTCCTCCTCCTGCCCAATCTCTTCCCACCTCTTCTCTTTCCCTCTGTCTCTCCACCTGCCCCTTCTGTGCAAGTCCCCACCTCTTCACCCCTCTGTGATCTCCCTCTGAAACCGATCAGAGCTGGTCATTTTCAGACAGCGCCGCAGGGCCGCCATCAATCACCCCGCGCACTCACACCCTCCTTCATTCCTCCCACTCTCCATCTGCCCCCCTCCGCCCCCTCGCTTGTTCAAGTGAGGAGAATCTGCCTGAAGCACGAGGCGCCCTGCCCTGTCCCTCTTCAGCGGTGGGGTCGGCGTGGAGCGGGGCTGGCGGGGAGCCGCCGCCGCCCCTCGCTCTCTGACAGCGGGGCTAGTGCAGCTCCCCGCCCGGCTGATCATTTATGCTGCATCGCTGCCGGGGCCGGAGGAGGATCCAGGACGGAGCAGGCACCGTCGACCCCAGAGTGGCGCAGGCACCGGGCACGGACACCAGCACAAAGGAGGCTCCGAGAGAGGACCGAGAGCTGTGCCAACCGGGCGGAGGAGGGGAGGGACCCTCCCGCCGGAGCAGAGGGCGCCACTCACTGGATGCTTGGTGAGTCATAGAAAGGTATGACATCAAAAACAAGTATTAGCTAGATGCTGACCTACAGCCCTCTGTGTTTCTATTTCGCTAATGTCTGTTTTTAGATATTACGTTTAAGACGCACTGTAGCCTTCGTGCGGGCCGAGAGTAGACTGACTCAGCCCATGTGAGGTAGGGCATTATACCACCCTAGTCATTACCTTTCTTCAATCCGGCGATTACGCGCCTTACCTTGCACAGAAGTCCTTTTCAGCTTAATTGCCGACCAACAACGTTGGTAAACGTGTGAATAAATTATAAGATCGATTATCCGGCACGAGTGTCCAACAGGACAGCTCGTGTGACTTATTTTACATTTCACCTCATTGTAGAGGTGAGCTCAGGACAATAGACATGTTCAGAAGCTGCCCCTCTGGTGTGTGTATGCAGCCGAGCCCACGCCGCACAGCTGGAGTGCGCAGTGCCTGAGCACCGCTGCCATCATCCCCTCTCCCGGGCTCGGCTGGCGGGCTCCTCCGAGATGCTGATCGCCGACTCCGTGCAGCCCCCCCGACCCGCGCCTCAACCCCCCGGCTGCGCCCCGGGGCTCCTCCCAGCCGCGCCGCAGGAAGTCCCCCAAGCAGGGATCCCGGGGGCCTGGAGCACACCCCGCCGTCCGGGCCGGAGCACGAGCAGGCCGCAAACATGGAGCCCGAGTCCCCGCTCCCCCCACAGCTCGACGGCGCCTCTTTCTCGCCCCCCTCGGGGTCCTATTTCCATTCCTTCTCGCCGGGGTCCTCGCCGCCCTTCCTCTTCCCCCTCCCGGAGCCCCCAAGGACCCACTCTGATTTCATTCTTAGTCTGCAGCCAGGTGTCCAGCAGCAACACTACCAGCTGAGGTCAAGCCTAGAGGGGGCAGGGAGCCCAGCACCACCACCACCAACCACAGCAACACCTGCTTCAACAGCACCACAAACAGCAGCATCCGCAGCACCCCCCCCCCCCCCCCCCACCCCAGCATCACCTAGGGGCACCGCTACCAGTTAAGGCTGCAGGGAACTGGCCCTATACATTACTGTGTGCCTTTATTCAATTAGAAAGTATTGTTTGCGTTCTGTAGGTATTTCCCCTACACTGTCCATGTTGCAAGAGATCAGTTCTTGGAAAGTATTGTTTGTGTTCTGTAGGTATTTCCCCTACACTGTCCATGTTGCAAGAGATCAGTTCTGAGTCGGGGGTAAGGGGTGCGCTGTTGAATATAGACTCAGAAGTTAGTTTTAGCCGAAAATGTGTGGTTGCTCTCCAAAAACATTCATTAAAGACAGTAGTCCCTTAAGACACTGGGTCAAACGCAAAAGCTGTGTGTGTGTGTGGCGCTCTCTGTGTGTGTGGCGCTCTCTGTGTGTGTGGCGCTCTCTGTGTGTGTGTGGCGCTCTCTGTGTGTCTGTGGCTCTCTGTGTGTGTGTGTGGCTCTCTGTGGGTGTGTGTGGCTCTCTGTGGGTGTGTGTGGCTCTCTGTGGGTGTGTGTGTGTGGCTCTGTGTATGTGTGTGTGGCTCTGTGTGTGTGGCTCTGTGTGTGTGGGGCTGTGTGTGTGTGTGTGTGGCTGTGTGTGTGTGTGTGTGGCTCTGTGTGTGTGTGGATTTGTCTGTGTGTGTGGCTCTGTGTGTGTGGGTGCGTTAGGCTCTACGTGTGTGGGTGCAAATGCAATAAGTCTCGCATGGATGCATGTCATTACATCGCATACTAATACCACGCATGCCATTACAACGTGGGTATTAGTAAGCAATGTCAATGACATCGCATGCCATAACATTGCATACTTTTACCACGAGTATGCTTTTACCACGCATGCCATTACAACGCAAAGGCATGCGTGGTAAAGCTATACTTGTGGAAAAAGTATGCAAGGTAAGTTACATCTCTATCCCTACACCTACACAACAGACTACTCCCACCCCTACATTGCCCCAACCCAAAAACACTGCCACACTACTACACTACCCACACTACTCCCACCCTACACTATCCTAAACCACTACTACACTACCCACACTACTCCCACCCTTACACTACCCTAAACCCTAAAACACTACTACACTACACACACTACTCCCACCCTTACACTACCCTAAACCACTACTACACTACCCACACTACTCCCACCCTTACACTACCCTAAACCACTACTACACTACCCACACTACTCCCACCCTTACACTACTCTAAAACACTGCTATGCTACCCACACTACTCCCACCCTTACACTACCCTAAAACACTACTACTCTACCCACACTACTCCCACCCCTACACTACCCTAAACCCTAAAACACTACGCTACCCACACTACTCCCACCCCTACACTTCCCTAAACCCTAAAACACTCCTACGCTACCCACACTACTCCCACCCTTACACTACCCTAAACCACTACTACACTACCCACACTACTCCCACCCTTACACTACCCTAAAACACTGCTATGCTACCCACACTACTCCCACCCTTACACTACCCTAAAACACTACTACTCTACCCACACTACTCCCACCCCTACACTACCCTAAACCCTAAAACACTACGCTACCCACACTACTCCCACCCCTTCACTACCCTAAACCCTAAAACACTCCTACGCTACCCACACTACTCCCACCCCTACACTACCCTAAACCCTAAAACGCTGCAATAAACAAACACTACAACATTACACTAAAACCTAAATCACTACACTACATAAACACTACACTACCCTCCCCAATACACTACACTAAACAAACATGACAACACCACAATACACACTAAAACGTTTTTAATAAACACACACACAACACAAACATTACCACACTACTTTTAAACTACCCTAAACCCTACAAAAGTAACCCCCACCCCATGCATAAACCTTACCTCTCTCCTATCCAGCGTCGCCGTCGGATCCTGCTTCCTCCTTCCAGCTTGCTTCACGTCGTTGTGAGGAAACAGCCTAAGTTTCCTCACAACGACGTGAATAGCCGCCCCCGCCGCCATTACACATTACATTGCATGCGTTGTAAAAGCGCATGCAATGTAATGGTATGCGTGGTTTTACCACACGTTGTAACATCTCATGCGTTGTAACGCATGCGATGTAAAAGCAACGCGTGGTAAAACCTGCGTTGTAATGGCTGTTTCCCGTCTCGCATTTGCGAGAGATAAGCTATTGGCATTGCAAATGACAATGCCATTTATTTATAGGTTTTAAAAACAAAAATAATGTCATGAGCAATGCCAATAGCTCTAACTTTAACAAAGACGAGACCATTGCATTGTAAATGCTTGTTCTTTGTGGAAAGAGCATACTGTGGAAGAGTGTTGGAGCAAATAATATACAAGAATGCAGAATCCTGATATTCACAGATTTCACCCAGGCTGCACATAGATAGAGGAGTACTGTTGTAAACTACTTGCATAGTGTTACTCTATGACGTTGTTTGTTGTTGCTCTCCGGAATAAATTACCTTTAACTATAAAGAAAGTGTCTGCAGTTACTTACAACAAGTACATTTGAGGCGACAAGAAAAAACTGAGAAAGGGTGAGTACATGACGCTTTTTCATGTGTTGCTGTGTGCTGTTATATGGGAAATTCCGGAACATTGATGAGTGTTGAACCAATAGGAGGATTCTATGAGACAGGAATGGAGCACACTGCATTAGGTCAATCAACACAAATGGAGCAGAGCTGACAAGTAGAAGAGGTAGGGAACTTTTTGAGGGGGAAGGAAGGAGACATACCCTGCACAACAAGCTAAGAACAGGAACTGGACAGCTTGCAGATGACAGAACATCATATGAATTCATAAGCTGACTTGCAGAGAGGAGTGGGGTCTCTGCACTGAGACTGGGCCTTATAGAAGTGTGACCGGGCTGGGTCTCCCAACTGGCTGGAAGGGGTGATCTTTTCAGGGGGAATCCGAATGAAGCTGCCATGTATCCTTGCTGAGGGGTGGGGTCAGAGTTCCATTGTATATGATGGATAAGATGTAATTGGATTTAAGGAATGGAAAACATGGAGACAACACAGCTTTCCTTTTTTCAGGTGTGCATGTTATTTCATGTTTACGAGATTTATAAAGCACGCAGCTACTCACAAGAGTGCCCCGGCACTAAAGCAGGTAGACTAAAACAACTAAAAGTGTCCGGTTATGAATGGCTTGTAATCCTGGCTAGATAACATTTTTACACCATGCAGTACAGCACATAAGACTTTGGGCGTGTCCTTTCTGGTACAAGGCATTTCTGACCTCTCCTCCTTAATGACAACTGTGGAGCCTATAAAGCAAGTAGGTTGGGTAGATAGTAGCTATGCACTTAGGAAATGAAAGAAAAAAGATTGAGGAAAAGTTGTCAGATGCAACAGACTACTACTTTCTGGAAATTGGGGACATGGTTGAGTCTTCTGTCACATTGTGCGAGGTGTACAAGATAGTGTTATGTTATGGGGTTTTATAAAGCACTTGAATACCAATAAGGTGTTTGGCACTAGCTGAGTGAGCAAATCGTAGTGATGGCTACAGCAGAGAAATTGATTTAGGGAGTGAAAAAAGCACCTTTCTAAAGGCCAAGAGATTGGGCAAGGATTTAATGGAAAGAGGGAGAGTGTTCCAGGCTTTGGAAGATCCCAGGATGAATCCATGACCGCCCCATTTCACTCATCAGAAAAAGTATAGATGAGGCAAAACGTATGGATCTAGATGGAAGGAAGAAAGAGAAGTCCGACCTCAGAAATGACGGACCCTGACCATGCAGGGCTTTGTAAACTATACAAAGAGATTTGAAGATGATTCTAGTTCCAACATGGAGCCAATAAATCTGCAGGATAGATGAGGAGACAGAATGGTACTTAGGAAGTCTGCAGAGGACCCTGGTGGCTACAGTGGAGTAGTGTGGCTCACTGGTTAGAGGCGGCAGACCCGAGAGCAGAGGACGGCCCGGGACCAGGGTTCGATTCCCGGTGCGGCAGGTTTCCGGACCAGGGTCAGCGGACTCGATAATTCTCTCGCCTCGGTGCCCACTCTGATCAGCGATCACACTCGGCAACTCTGGGCATTAGCTTGCCTCATCTTCACTAACGGCCCCACCAGACCGCCGGGGATGCCTGGTCTCACCCTGGAGATACCCATTAAGGGATCATCTCTCAGGGAAGCCAGGAAGGGTTTCGCAGCGGTCGAAGCGCCTTGGGACCCTACGGGTAAGTAGTGCGCTATATAAATGCCTATACATTACATTACATTACATTCTGCACAGTCTGTAGCTTATTAAGAACGTGCACGTTCAAGTGAAGACCGTTGCAGTAGTCGAGTTAATAACAGTCTATGTCAGAAATCATTGTGAATAGAAAGAATCCATACTTAAGATGCAGCAGTTTATGGGGGGGTTGGGGGATGCAATACAAATAACGGAAGCTGGCAATACTGAAAGAAGATTTGTGTGATTTAATGACAAGTAGCTCAGAAACAGACCAAAAATATACAAAGTTGCTATTAATGGGGGTTAACCCTTTATTCCTCAGAACAATGGTGAATTTAACAGTGTAAACAACAATGGTTTTTGCGGATCTGTCATCACATTGAATTCCTCATTAGAGGCTGCATTCAGTCCACAAAATACTAAAATATTAAAACCACAAAATCTTATAGCCCAGATAGAGCAACAATTTTTTTTTCATAAATCTCTGCCTACATTATATATTTCACATTTGTGATGCTCCTAATACGACAATGGTGCAGTGCACTAGTTAGGAGTACCTTGGTCTAGAGAATATACGGCACTTTATAATGTGCAACAGACATGCTTACAACTTTGCCCTTTAGCATACTTTGGCCACTCACATTCTCTGTATGTTCTTAATTTTAGCAGTAGCAACACGATGCTGCTCACAAATTGTTGGGTATGCTATTCACATTAAGAATTGCTGTACGGGCGACATTTATCTAAGCTTTTCAGACAAGTGGGTTTATTTTGACTAGATTTTCTTCTTGTACCTATTTTGGGGATCCCCTAACCCCTTCCCTGATTGAATCATACAGAGTTGAATCCTTACTATCTTCTTATTCCTATTATAAGGAGCCCATTACTTTGGTGTCTCTTAAGCACATAGTCAGCAGCGATATAGCCCATTTATGAATCATTCCCTCTTTTTCAATCCTAGTGGCATCACATTCTACGTATTAGAGAGTGCCCCCCCCTATCTTTTGTACTAATGAACACACTGCTAATAAATCAATATGCTTATTAGGTTGAAAAGTTGGCAATACTTAAACATGGACACTTTATATTGCACTCTGTATACCTGATTTGTACCAAATATTGCAGATAAATGTGCCTTTATACCATCATCTCTTTATCAATCAATGCACTAATTAGCAAGTTCCTTACTTTTTTTAGTTGACATTTCAAGGTATCACTATTGTCACTAGTCACACACACACCCGTTTGTGATATTATACGAACACTAAATGTGAAATGTATAACATAGATGGAGATTTACAAAACAAAGTCATCAATTGTTCCATCCAGGCTATAAAATGTTGTTTTATGATAAATCATTTTGTGAGGCCTGAATGGAGCCACCAATAAGGCATTTTTGTTTATGCTGTTAAATGCATCGTTTTACAAAGGCATCTTTATGAGGTGGGCAATAGGGCAAGAAAACTAATCCAAAGATTGAGTTAGGAAGCGTTTGACAGTGCTTGGGATGGGAGGTATTAAAGGATCAGAAGGAGGGTTGGCAAATACGAACACTGTTAAAGCACGGGTGTTTGCAGCCTGCTGTAAGTCCCTTCATTAATCCATGCTTGGTGTTGTAGAGATAGAGTTCAGTGGATTCATGGAGGACTTCCTGGTGCTCTCACTTTCATCTGACAAGGCAAGGGCCTTAGATATGGGAATGCCAGTGGAAAATATCGCAGAGGCAATTGTGCAGCTCTAG
Source organism: Lissotriton vulgaris (assembly GCF_964263255.1). Lineage (NCBI taxonomy): Eukaryota > Metazoa > Chordata > Amphibia > Caudata > Salamandridae > Lissotriton > Lissotriton vulgaris. The sequence goes on from NC_141696.1 coordinate 1,182,280,860, forward strand.
AGTGGAAGGGCTCCGGCCCTCAAAGGTTTTGCAATATCGATTTCTGAAAACTTTGCCATACATCTTACTGGCCACCTATTTAGCGTGCACTGGGATGCTTCAAAGGCAGGTACACTATCCTTGGACATCAGGACAGTAACAACTTTAGTAATACATAATCCAGATAAACCTAGAGACCAATGCTTCTCATGAAGACAAATATTGTTTCTCAAGGTAGAATCGAAGATACTAAAGGTGTTGCCTAACAGGATTGCCAACACCTTCATTCATCCTGATCAATATACCTTTATGTCACAGATGCCTTCAAGACTTAATCGTAGATGCAATTTGATGCCATGAGTGAAGTAGTGTGGCTCACTGGTTAGAGGCGGCAGACCCGAGAGCAGAGGACGGGCCGGGACCAGGGTTCGATTCCCGGCGCGGCAGGTTTCTGGACCAGGGTCAGCGGACTCGATAATTCTCTCGCCTCGGTGCCCACTCTGATCAGCGTTCACACTCGGCAACTCTGGGCATTAGCTTGCCTCATCTTCACTAACGGCCCCACCAGACCGCCGGGGATGCCTGGTCTCACCCTGGAGATACCCATTAAGGGACCATCTCTCAGGGAAGCCAGGAAGGGTTTCGCAGCGGTCGAAGCGCCTTGGGACCCTACGGGTAAGTAGTGCGCTATATAAATGCCTATACATTTACATTTACTCGTAACACAGAGATTCAGTAGTAGTCCTTTTCGTTAACATGGCGAAAGTCTGGTTCTATAGAATTAGCTTTTATGATGGCAGCAATATCCAAGATGAATGTAGAGCACACATTTAGGCTGGATCAGGCCAATCTACAATTACCCAATGCCAGGGTGCGAGTAAATAGGCTGGTATAACATTACATTTCCTTATGGTGCTGTATGGTTCAGGGCTACACCCTATGTCCATTTCTAATTGCTGTTTCGGTAGGACTTCTGGCATACTGGATGAGGTGGGATACATTTGCGAACAGCCTTCAATGGAATGAAAGCTGGCAGGTATGCATATCTTTATTTGCAGACAACATACTTATGTATGTTGTGGATCCCAACAATATTACTAGATTGTTGGACATACTTCAGATTTATGGTAGATACTCTGGCATTAGGGTTAATTGGGACAAGTTTATGTTATATCCTTCGACACCAAGGACCCTCAGGGATAACTTTTTGTGCCCACTGGCATTTACTTTTTTGGGGATATTTGTTACAACTGATGAGCCATGCTTCTTTGAATGTGATGTTATTAGACTTGATGTAGTTCAGGTCAGAGACCGAACACTGGTAATGATTACCCATTAATACGAGGGGTAGAGCAACCCAGGTCTACAATGATTACTTTACCAAGACATGCCCCTTGCAAATGACGTTTCATCCTTATTCAACCAGTAGTGAAGTCGCTCATAAAACCACAAAGGAGACAGTCTGGTGGGACCCCAAAAAAGACAAACAGCCTTTGTTCTGGAGCATCACAGGCTCTATTCTACATGACAAAGAGATTTTAATCAGCAGGCAGAAATGGCCTGTCTATCTGCCCATGCCGTTGAGAGTTTGCTTTTGCAATCTCTTTATCTAGCCAGGTAAAACAGTTACTATCCAAACTACTGCACAACATATACCCATGTTAGGTGCTCTGCAAACTCACCCTAATTACTAGCAGCTTCAACCTACATTTTTCTCAAATATTTTTCTTATTGCACCCACCTTTCAAAGTCAGGTTCAGCAGTAATCTATCTATATTAAAACAAGAGCTAATTTTCAAGCCCCACTGTATTGGGGAGATTGGGAGAGCATGAAACGGAGTGGGGGTCAGCCCAGGAGGGAGTTGCACGAACAGCTCTTCCAGGCTGTGGTAGTTTGGCAAAGCCTGTTAAAGGATCGGATGAAATGCAGGCAAACCCTATGCCAGGAAGCCCTGTTATTACTGTGTACTCATAATAAGAAAGGACAGTAGCGAAGGCGCTTTCCAGGAACAGGGATGAACGAGCGAATGGTAAAGCACATTTTGACATGGGCACCAATCTATTCAGAAACTACAATATGAGATGCAATATCTTACTTGGAATTGGCAGTGGCTATGACATCTAAAGTTCTAGAGGAAAGGCAAGTTGACGGAAATACAGCAGACGATTGAGAAGATTCAGGACCCAGCTCCAAGCACTAACATAGTTGTGTACCCCTCAGATGACGGAACATTCGGTCCCCAAACCTAAATATTCTAGAAGTGGGTCCAAAGATCAAGATCACTAAGTGTAACACAGAGTACTAATTTGTCAAAGCAGTATGTGTGTGAAGCAATGGGGAATTATTAAATGTTGCAGGTATGAAAGATGGATACATTGTAGGAAAAATAGAATTCAGGAATATTCGGCTTATCACCTCAAATACTCTGCACCCTTCATTTACATTCCTCCTTGTAGGATCTAAGAGATTGGTAATAGAGTTAAGGTTTCAAATTTTAGATTATTTTTTAAAAATTAAACCACGGTGCTTCTCTGTCATTTTTGGCAGATAAAATGTGAAGATAATAAATGTGTGTTTTGTTATGCTTCTTACCTGCATGTTACCAAATAACAAAGGAAATAAATAAACGAAGAGCCCTGGTTTACAGGTAACTATGCCCGGATGGTGTGTAGTTCCACAAAATGCAAATTAAGTTTGACCTGTTTAGGAATGGTTTGTGGAAAATTGAGAACTGGTGCACGCCAAGATAATATGCTCCCTGCAATGCTTTAAGGACTGCATACTTCAGTAAAGATAACCCTTTTGTTTGCCCGTTCAGTGAATGTCAGCTCCTGAATCACTGCAGATTAAGCACAATCCGTTAAAGCAGGAACATTTGTTCAAAACTATTTTCTTAACATGAACAACTGGTCTTCATTTTACATCGGTTGTTTTTCAGTACTAGCAGTTAACAATAAGTGTATCAAGAGGCAACAGTAGGTCCAGAAATAAGGAGTAAATCAAAAGATCAAGAGACATAAAATGCTGGAAAAACATGGAGTACTAAACGATGTACATAATACAGACGTAAAATTCGCACTTCATAAAAAATAAAACACACAAACGGAAAATACCCACAGAAATTATCTAACTTTCAAAATAATTTGCACCTATTATGGGTCTTTAAAACCAGTCTTTTGGACAGGGATCAAAATATTGGAAAATATTTTCTCTATGCCCACTAACCTTTTATTGCCAAATCAACATTTCAGATAATGTATAGAAAATATGCAGGTTCCTGACTGTTAGACCTGTCTGGCTTTTTGCGTAGTCCCTCCAATTTATTATTTATTTTGTTCCCTTTTTGCCCCTCATACCTTTATTAATTTTTGGGTCCACTAGCTTTTTCTAGGTGTTGGTCAAGGGGATAGGTGTTCTTTCCCCCCTCATAGTTTTTCACCTCAGGCCTAGAGGCCTGTTCTGACAGGAATAGCTGGAGTCACAAAATGGTGGCTACCAACTGCCCCAACTGCCAAACCCAGAAACTGTCCCATAGAGTAGTATAGGGCATTCCAGAACCTTCTGGTCCCTTCTGGACCTCTGGGGGTCAGCCTATAAAAGGCGGAATGCTGGACAACCATTTTGTCTGTCAGTGAGGAGCAGTTAGAGTGAAGGCTGAGGTCTGGTAGGGGTAGGATCCTGAAGGGTGGATTCCTGTTGTCCTAGCCAAGCTAGTTCATCCTGCTGATCCTGGACAGTTAGGTGAAAGGGTTAACTTTCGTGATCTGTGGAGCTGAGGAGGACCCTGCACTGGAAACTGAATTAAGAGGTCCCCTGTGCCCCTATGTCTGTCCAGTAAGGAGGGCTGGTGGTTTAGTGCTGGAAAAGTGCACTGTGGCTTAATCCTGTGGGAGCCCCCTTTGATCCCCCCCTCCCTTCCTAGGGCAAGTAGTAAGCTTTTGGCCTGAGTAGCGCTGGGCTCCTCTTACCAGTGTCTGGACTTGTAGTGAGCAATCACTCTCCTAACTGTCAAGGTGGTGGAGAGTGGAGAAAGGTCCCATTAAGCCTGGGCAGTCTTGTGAGGCTATCGCCGTGAACGGGACCCCGGGGGCGCCTACCGCGCTCTGTGACAGCGCCTGGTGGGATCAGGAGAGAGAGAGCGAAGTGCTCATGCCCGGCGCCAGCGCGCTAATTCCCCACTGAATTGGGGACTGCCTTGCAGGAGGGGCCTAGGACCGAGCAGGCCCAGTGCGGAGACACTGTACCTCCGCACATGCGCGGAAGAACCCGTGTGTGGGATTCGTCGTCTTCCGACACTGAGGAGAGCTGAGAGGAGGAGGCGGCTGTGTCGAGTGGCCGGGGTCCGATCGGAGCGCCGAGGGACAGATCCTTGTCAGCGAGGAGCAGCCCTGCCGAGTGGCTGAATCACCGTGACAGCGCCTAGGTTTGCTCCTGGGAGGGCCTCCGCTCCTCTGAGAGGGGGCGGGGAGGCCGATCACTGGAAGAAAAGCGTCTTGCCGGCACAGAGGGTGAGCGGAGGAACCGACTGCTAGCCATCCTCCCAAGTAAGCAGGGAAGAGTGAGGGGTGGCGAGGGAGAGCTGGTTAGGCCTCCTGATCGTCTGTCTTCCTCCCCACACTGGGCAACACTGATTGAGAGGAAGAGGGTGGAGGGCCTGAAAAACGAGTGACATAACTTCCAAAACTGACCGATTCAAGAAGCCTGGTTTTACCTGTGGGGTGAAAGGAATATAAAGGCCTCATTAAACCCCTGGTTCTTGACAATTCGTGACAGCTTGCCCCCCCCCCTGATGGAGTAGAGTTACGGAGGAGTAAAAGCAGAGTACAGTGTGTAATTATCTGGCCTATGAAAGTATTAGTGTTACCTGCCAGACTTGATTTTAGTGCTTGACTAAATGTAATGTACTGATAAAGCTAGTTGATAATTTGCTTAGCAGTTTAAAAGGTATAATTGCTATTGCCAAGACAAACTGAAATGTCCTAGTTGTAAATTTTGGAACAAAAGAGCAGAGATATTATTTTTATAAACCAGTACATATTTTTCTAACAAATTGGTGTAGTGTCCTTTTTAAGTGTTATTGCGTGGATTTACTGCTGGGTGGTTCGCAACCTTCACATTTATGCCTCTAGTGTTTATGTCTTACCCTAGGCCAGGCTACCCTAGATGACCTGACATCCCAGGTTCCAACAGATTGGTGTCTAGCGGGGGGATCCTGACTTCGTTGCAGCTACTCAATAGTAATTAAACGCAATACACTGGCCTACACCAGGAGTTTTCTCCTTGCGGCCCTCCTAATTTGACTTTTGTTTTTCCAAATTTGTTCCTGGTGGTGGGTGGAGGTGGCTTTAGGTTGCCCATGCAACTCTAATTTCCTGGTGTGTATAATCTGGTTTTGCCTATTTCAAAATGGAGTTTGACTTAGAAAACCTAGATACCTATTCTGTGGCTCAACTGAAAACTTTCTGCCAACAAATGTGGGTATTTTTCAAGCATGGTGCCAGGAAGGGGGAGCTCCAGACCAGTCTAAGGGCTTGGGTGGAGGCACATGGAGAAGGGAAGGAGGAGGATGAAGGGGCAGACCGGGACACAGTGGTGGAGATAGATGGGTTATTTCACTCTGAGGGGGAAAACCTACTCCCAGGACCCGTGTCTTACTCGAGGAAGGGCAGTAGCACCTCTGGAGGAAGCTTAACTGAAGCCGAGCTCACTGACAGGAGGGAAAAAAGGCAGTTGAGATGGGAGTTGGCTAAGCTGGAGCAGGAGAAGGAGGAGAGGAGGATGGTTCACGAGTTCAGATTGAAGGAGCTGGAACTCCAGGCCCTACAACGGGGGCCCTCTCCTGTAACGAATGGTGGCAGCGAATCAAAAGAGACAGCCAGGGAGTCCAGACCCTACTTACCAAAAGACCTTATAGCTAGCTTTAGCCAGGGGGACGACATAGCCAAGTGGTTGGCTGCCTATGAGGTCTCCCTAAGAGCCCATGGGGTGCAGGAGAAGCACTGGGGGGGTGGTTTGTATAGATACATGCCTCCTGCTGGACGGGACGCCTTGCTGGCCCTGGAACCAGAGGAACAAACCAACTACCCCACCATGAAGCTGGCATTAGTAAGGAAGTTTGGGCTTACCCCAGAAAGGTACCGTCAGAAGTTCAAGGGGAGCCACAAGTTGGGTACCCAGAACTGGGTGGACTTCCTTGACTACGCATGTAAGGCATTGGAGGGCTGGGCCAAGGGCAGTGAGGTGAAGGACTATGAGGGGTTGTACGATCTATTTTTGAAAGAACACCTCCTCGAGAAATGTTTTCCCGAGCTGCGCCAACACCTGGTGGACAGCAAGCTGACCAATCCCCGGAAGCTTGCAGAGGAGGCGGACATCTGGGCAAGTACCCGGGTGTCCTCAAAGGGGACTGGAGGGGATTCTCAAAAAGCCAGACAGGGCGCCCCCCAGAAGAAGGAGGGGGGAGATAAAAAGAAGGAGTTCTCTAAAGGTCCCCAAAACAATTTCCAAGGGAAGGGAACAGGTTTCACCCCTAAGGTGAACCCGCCCAGAAACCCTAATCCTGGCCAAAGCCAGCAGCCAAGGGTTCTCCACTGCTTTGAGTGTGTTGGTGTTGGACATTTTAAGGGAGATGTCAGATGCCCAAAGAGACCACCCCCTCCCACCGGAGGAAAACCACCGGGAGTAGCTAGTGTAGCGCTCGGGGAGGAGTTGCCCTTAGATAAGGGGGGTGAGTGGGCGGGTGTCACCTTAGTGTACCTGGGGGAACGGGAGATGGTTCCAAAGATCCAGGTGCCCCCAAATACTGCAAAGTATGGGCAATGGGTCACCATCAATGGCCAGAGAGGGGAGGCTCGGAGAGATACAGGAGCCAGTATGACTATGGTGAGAAGTCAACTGGTGTCTCCACAGCAGGTGGTTCCCAATGTACTCCACCCCGCCGCGATGGCTGACGGCAGAATGGGCCACTATCCAGTGGCTGAGGTTCCCTATGAGTGGGAAGGGGTTGCAGGTTCACTTCGAGTTGCCGTAAGCCCTGCCGTGCCAGTTGATTGTCTGTTGGGGAATGACATGGAGCACAACACTTGGAGAGAGGTGGAATACCGGATGCACACTGCGATGCTGGGTACACCTGACTGGGCCTGTGTGAGCACACGGTCTGCGACTGCCCGGAGAGGGAGTTCGCCTGGGTTGGAGCCTGGAACAATGGCCTAACCCGCTGCCAAAAAGGGACAGACCCGGAGACAGGAAGAGCCTGCTCCGGCTTCCACACCCCATGTGACAGATCAGCCACCTGCGGTGGTGGACCAGGAGTCCGTGGAGGAGGAAGTAGACTCTCTGGAGGATTTACCCATCCCTGCTGAGTGGCATGTGGAGGGAGGTCCTACCAGAGAGGAATTCTGTAAGGGGCAGAGGGAGTGCCCCACCCTTGAGGGACTGAGGCGACAGGCTGAAGCCCAGGCAGCAGGTGATGTTACGGGACACTACCATATTTACTGGGAGGATGGACTCCTCTACAGTGAACCCAAGGTACCCTTACCTGGTTCATCAAGGGCCTTGGTAGTCCCGCAACAGTACCAAGCCTTTCTGCTGGAATTGGCTCATGCTATACCCCTGGCAGGACACTTAGGCCAGGACAAGACCTTTGCTCGGCTTGTCCTCCACTTTTACTGGCCTCAGATGAAAGTGGCGTCCAACACTTACTGTCGGACATGTGTATCCTGCCAGGCCAGTGGGAAAACAGGGGTGAAGCTGAAGGCTCCCCTGGAACCACTTCCAGTTGTCAGCACACCCTTTGAGAGGGTGGGCATCGACATTGTAGGGCCTTTAGATCCACCAACAATAGCTGGTCACAGGTTTATCCTGGTTCTGGTGGATCATGCCACACGGTACCCAGAGGCAATTCCTCTGAGGACAGTCACTGCACCTGTAGTGGCAAGAGCCCTAATGGGGATGTTTACCAGAGTGGGATTCCCCAAGGAAGTTGTGTCCGACAGGGGAACCAACTTCATGTCAGCTTATATGCGGGCAATGTGGAAGGAGTGTGGAGTGACCTACCGGTTCACCACTCCTTATCACCCCCAGTCAAAGGGACTGGTTGAGAGGTTCAATAAGACCTTGAAGGGCATGATCAGAAGTCTGCCCGAAAGCCTGCGGAGGAAATGGGACGTCCTCCTACCCTGTTTGCTTTTTTCTTACAGGGAAGTGCCCCAGAAGGGAGTGAGCTTCAGCCCCTTTGAACTTCTGTATGGGCACCCTGTACGCGGTCCTCTCAGCCTGGTGAAAGATGGTTGGGAGAAGTCTCCCAGGAAACCCCCCCAGGATGTGGTGAGCTACATGCTGGCCTTCAGGAGCCAAATGGCGAAGTTGTGGAAGCAAGCTTCTGACAACTTGGAGGCCAGCCAGGCAGTCATGAAGGAGTGGTATGACCACAATGCTCACCAGGTGGAATTGGAGCCTGGCCAGAAAGTGTGGGTGATGGAGCCTGGAGAGCTTAGTGCCCTCCAGGATCGCTGGACAGGCCCATTTGAAGTGTTGGAGAAGAAGGGTAAGGCCACATACCTGGTGGACCTTAAGACCCCTCGACAGCCCCTACGGGGGCTGCATGCCAACAGTCTCAAACCCCACCATGAGAGGCCCGAGGTCATGTTGATGATGGTGACTGATGGGGAGGAGGAAGCGGAAAGCGAACCTCTCCCAGACTTATTCTCGTCTCAAGAGAAGGATGGGTCAGTGGAGGGAGAGATTCTCTCTCCCACTCTAACTCCTGAGCAGCGGGAGGACTGCCGCCAGATACTGGAGCAGTACTCTCCGTTGTTCTCCCTTGTCCCGGGAAGGACTCACCTGTGTACCCATGATGTGGACACAGGGGACAGCCCACTAGTGAAGTCGAAGACCTACCGGCTGTCCGACAAGGTGAAGGCTAGCATCCATGGAGAGGTTGCCAAGATGCTAGAGCTGGGAGTTATCGAACCTTCCAACAGTCCTTGGTCCAGTCCGGTGGTGCTCGTGCCAAAAGCCGCGCCACAAGGCACCACACCCGAACTGAGGTTCTGTGTGGATTACCGAGGATTGAACTCAGTGACAAAGACTGATGCTCATCCGATCCCTAGGGCGGATGAATTAATTGACCGGCTAGGAGCTGCCCAATACCTAAGTACCTTTGACCTCACTTCAGGGTACTGGCAGATCTCCTTGACAGATGGAGCAAAGGAAAGGTCAGCCTTCTCCACGCCTGAGGGACACTTCCAATATTGTGTAATGCCCTTTGGGCTCAAAAATGCCCCTGCCACATTTCAGCGGCTGGTGAACCAGGTCCTCTCTGGAATGGAGAGTTTCTCTGCTGCTTACCTGGATGACATTGCTGTCTTCAGTAGCAGTTGGGAGGACCATTTGCAACATCTGCAAGCAGTTCTCCAGGCCCTGAAACAAGCTGGATTGACAATCAAGGCCAGCAAATGCCAGATTGGGCAGGGATCGGTTGTGTACCTTGGACACTTGGTGGGTAGGGGGACTGTGCAGCCCCTGCAGGCGAAGATTGAGGCAATCATGGCCTGGGAACCCCCCAAGACACAGACTGAGGTCCGAGCTTTCCTGGGCCTCACAGGCTACTACCGTCGCTTTGTGAAGGGGTATGGCACTATTGTAGTGCCCCTCACAGAGCTCACCTCAAAGAAACAACCTCGACGGGTAGTTTGGACGGGAGCTTGTCAGCAAGCTTTTGAGAAATTAAAGCAGGCAATGTGTGCAGCACCGGTCCTGAGGGCCCCAGACTTCTCCAAGGAGTTCATTGTCCAGACAGATGCATCAGAACATTGCATTGGGGCAGTGTTATCGCAACTAAATGAAGAGGGCCTGGATCAGCCTGTAGTCTTCTTATCCAGAAGACTGCTTCCCCGGGAACAGAAGTGGAGTGCAATTGAGAGGGAAGCTTTTGCGGTGGTGTGGGCTCTGAAGAAGCTGCGGCCATACCTCTTTGGCTCGCACTTCCTGGTTCAGACTGACCACCAACCCCTTCATTGGCTGATGCAAATGAAGGGGGAAAATCCCAAGCTGTTGAGGTGGTCCATCTCCCTACAGGGAATGGACTTCCGGGTGGAACATCGGCCTGGAGTGGACCACGCCAATGCAGACGGTCTCTCCAGGTATTTCCGCCTTAGTGATGAGGACTCCCAAGGGGTTGGGTAGTTCTCCCCACTTTCAGCTGGGGGGGGGGGGACGCGTGTTAGACCTGTCTGGCTTTTCGGTAGTCCCTCCAATTTATTATTTATTTTGTCCCCTTTTTGCCCCTCATACCTTTATTAATTTTTGGGTCCACTAGTTTTTTCTAGGTGTTGGTCAAGGGGATAGGTGTTCTTTCCCCCCCTCATAGTTTTTCACCTCAGGCCTAGAGGCCTGTTCTGACAGGAATAGCTGGAGTCACAAAATGGTGGCTACCAACTGCCCTAACTGCCAAACCCAGAAACAGTCCCATAGAGTAGTATAGGGCATTCCAGAACCTTCTGGTCCCTTCTGGACCTCTGGGGGTCAGCCTATAAAAGGCGGAATGCTGGACAGACATTTTGTCTGTCAGTGAGGAGCAGTTCGAGTGAAGGCTGAGGTCTGGTAGGGGTAGGATCCTGAAGGGTGGACTGCTCTTCAAGAGTAGCCCTCTGTCAAGGCTTTTCCACCGCCCATTCCTGTTGTCCTAGCCAAGCTAGTTCATCCTGCTGACCCTGGACAGTTAGGTGAAAGGGTTAACTTTCGTGATCTGTGGAGCTGAGGAGGACCCTGCACTGGATCCTGTGGGAGCCCCCTTTGATCCCCCCTCCCTTCCTAGGGCAAGTAGTAAGCTTTTGGCCTGAGTAGCGCTGGGCTCCTCTTACCAGTGTCTGGACTTGTAGTGAGCAATCACTCTCCTAACTGTCAAGGTGGTGGAGAGTGGAGAAAGGTCCCATTAAGCCTGGGCAGTCTTGTGAGGCTATCGCAGTGAACGGGACCCCGGGGGCGCCTACCGCGCTCTGTGACAGCGCCCGGTGGGATCAGGAGAGAGAGAGCGAAGTGCTCATGCCCGGCGCCAGCGCGCTAATTCCCCACTGAATTGGGGACTGCCTTGCAGGAGGGGCCTAGGACCGAGCAGGCCCAGTGCGGAGACACTGTACCTCCGCACATGCGCGGAAGAACCCGTGTGTGGGATTCGTCGTCTTCCGACACTGAGGAGAGCTGAGAGGAGGAGGCGGCTGCGTCGAGTGGCCGGGGTCCGATCGGAGCGCCGAGGGACAGATCCTTGTCAGCGAGGAGCAGCCCTGCCGAGTGGCTGAATCACCGTGACAGCGCCTCGGTTTGCTCCTGGGAGGGCCTCCGCTCCTCTGAGAGGGGGCGGGGAGGCCGATCACTGGAAGAAAAGCGTCTTGCCGGCATAGAGGGTGAGCAGAGGAACCGACTGCTAGCCATCCTCCCAAGTAAGCAGGGAAGAGTGAGGCGTGGCGAGGGAGAGCTGGTTAGGCCTCCTGATCGTCTGTCTTCCTCCCCACACTGGGCAACACTGATTGAGAGGAAGAGGGTGGAGGGCCTGAAAAACGAGTGACATAACTTCCAAAACTGACCGATTCAAGAAGCCTGGTTTTACCTGTGGGGTGAAAGGAATATAAAGGCCTCATTAAACCCCTGGTTCTTGACAATTCGTGACAGCTTGCCCCCCCCCTGATGGAGTAGAGTTACGGAGGAGTAAAAGCAGAGTACAGTGTATAATTATCTGGCCTATGAAAGTATTAGTGTTACCTGCCAGACTTGATTTTAGTGCTTGACTAAATGTAATGTACTGATAAAGCTAGTTGATAATTTGCTTAGCAGTTTAAAAGGTATATTTGCTATTGCCAAGACAAACTGAAATGTCCTAGTTGTAAATTTTGGAACAAAAGAGCAGAGATATTATTTTTATAAACCAGTACATATTTTTCTAACAAATTGGTGTAGTGTCCTTTTTAAGTGTTATTGCGTGGATTTACTGCTGGGTGGTTCGCAACCTTCACATTTATGCCTCTAGTGTTTATGTCTTACCCTAGGCCAGGCTACCCTAGGTGACCTGACATCCCAGGTTCCAACACTGACCACTTACCCCTAAAAAAAAACGTTAAGTACATGCAGTTCAATGGTTAGTTACGACAAAAAAGAAAAAAAAGATAATAAAACAGCCTTACCAATCCCAAAATGCTCATTCCACATGGTGTGAAGACCAATTGTTGCTTCGGCAAGATGTTTCTTCAACTCTTCGAACGGAATGTTAACTTTAAACTCCACTGGAACTCCAAGATCCTCACAAATCTTGCGAAGGTTGGCAACTCGTTGTTCATCATCCCCATCTCGACATCCTCCAATTAAAATGAGCTTCAGCTTCTGTGCATCACCCTTTCGCTTCAGCAAGGTACTGAAGGCTCGGATTTGCAAGGGATGGTCTTTTTCTGGTCTGAACTGGCCTACAGAAACAATTGAATGTTCTGACCTACTAGATTCTTCAACAAGATCAATATCTAGGAATGTCTGCACATCACACGGTGGATATACAATGCTTGTGCGATCCCCAGAATTCCATAGAAACAGAATATGATTTAGAGTCCATGTAGAATTGACCATAATTACATCACTGGAAGATCCTACTAAGCCATACACATATGCAAACATGTAATAATAGATAAGTTTAAGCCGGCTCAGAACAGGATTGCTTGAAATAAAAGAAGCATTGTTGAATCTGGCACTTTGGTTGCGCACCACAGACAGCATATCAGTACTGATGGTAGGATAGTGAACATAACACCCAATCCTGCAGCCTCCTAAATACTTAAACAGAGGAAGCGTGAACGCATACCCCATCGAGTCAATATACACGTCTGGGACACACTTTGTAAGTGCTTCCCATCCCAGAAAAATTGAGCCAAGGCTCTGGCCAAGCAAGGTAAAATGGGGATAAAGACGGGCTTCCACCAAATAGCGCTTTTCCAAGAAAACAAACTTCACCGGATGAGGTAATTTAATGTTAAATCTTGTGAAAGCTCCGTTAAGAATTTGTTCTCCTGTCACATCTCTATCACCGGTATATACAACATACGTTATGTTTACATCTTTGTACCTGAAATCAACAAAAGAAAATCATCAGCATAATTTCTTGTACCTCACAAACATATAAAAGAACCTCTGTTAGCACACACCTCTCTGTATTTCGCCAGTCTCTCTAGACAGTACACTGTTCCTGGGACCCTTTTGGGGGGTCGAGGAGGAGCCATTGCCCTACTGGTTAGCTCCACTCATACTTGTAGAAGATAGGTGCAATAGAGTTCAATGAATGGTTTCACAATGGCAGTCCGACAGAATTTGCACATACTGGTTTGCCTAAAACTTGCTAGGTGATCTCGTTTACCTCTAGAACATTGAACTATTGGATAAAAGGTCATGGAAAAGACATGCATAGGTGGAGGGTGTCAATGTTGGACCAAACGTCAACTTACTGACTGGAAATTAATAAATGTGAAACAACTTTCGTAACGAAATAATGGAAAGTTGTCAGAAACTACACTGGCAATGCTCACGATTTCCCAAAATTCTCCATTATTCTGAGCCAACTAAAACAAAGTTTAGTGACCCTTAAAGTTTATGCTTACCTTTTCTGTAGGGCCCTTAGGGCGCACCACAAGACTCTCTCTCCTCCGCCACCAGCGTTGCAGTACGGATGAAAGAAAGCAACCACCAAATGCTTTTTGCCATCTTTTCCCTCAGGTGTAGAATGTTTCTTCTTTTGGGTTATCCACAGCCGAATCCCCAAGACGAAGATTATCATTAACAGACATGCAGCTCCACTAACTACAAGCCCTGGGATGAACAAAGAACACAGCAGTCTGCAAGAAAATGGGAAGAATCATTCCAAATTTAATTAGTGACATGAAATGATGCTCTGAAACAGCGGTGAGGTAAACGGTTTAATTATTCATAATCACATAGTACTGCCAATTCTATCCTTCTTCAATTGATCACCATGACAGTTGCCATTGGCATTACAACTTTCTGTATTCATAAATATAAAGTTCTAGCCATAGTAAAAACACAGGGCTAACAAGCCCAAAGAGACACACACCACATTCCCAGTATTGGGGCATTTAGCATGTCACAGAACTTTAAGAAGGTACTAAAATGATAAGCGTTCCAAAAAAAAATAATCATATTGCCTATTCATATCGCTGAATGAAACAAGCCCATATCTAATTTGCTATAGATGTTAGAGATGAGAAAGCTAATCAGAAAAAGATCTCTAGAAAAAAGTGGAAGGGCTTGTGGCCAAGGTAATTAGTGAGTTACTGCCAAGAGGTTTCCTGTGAACCACGCATAGTATATTCGATAGAATTGGCTCTTCCACGGTAGTGTAAATAGCTATCGTTTGCTAACATTATGTTTTTATAATCTCTCTCGCTGAAAATAAATGTATCCAATAAATGCCAATTAGAGATGGTGAAATGTTATACTGTGACTAGCAAGAGTACACCCTTTGAAATTAACTACTTCTAAGCAATGTAGCAGATGGACAAGGCACTTACTTCACAAGGCAAATACTGATAATTCGAACTCTCGGGACTGTAGAAACATGATCAAACGCAAACAGTACACGATATGAGGTAATGAACGAGGAAGAAATTCCACAATTGTTTCCACGATAGTAAAGCATCCGTCACCCATATTTTGTCAGTTCCAAGGGGTACAGGTGGAAAGAATGAAGAGATGAAGCGACAATGTATGGCATACATTGATAAATAAATGTTTTCTGCATTACAAGACATATTTCCTCCTTCGACATCAATATATATTGTTGTTGTTTTTAATTCCTATGAGGCAATGAGAGTTTGCCTACATTTATGGGCAAAAGGGTCAGTAAAACCCACAAATGTCTTCACAAATTTTTGAATAGTTTCTTTCACGTCCTGTGCACAATACTCTCTTCCTAATCAGGCCTGCACTGTGCAAGTCCCAGCAAATATACACAGATGCCATGAGAACCCGTGTCATAACTGCCATCTTGGGCCAGCCCTGAGGTTTTAGCAAACAGCATTAAATGAACTGTCTTTTCTGAATTCGTTTTCAATATTTTAGATGCACATTAGGGAAAACTTCCCGTTCCTTGATAGGTAGTGCTTTGATAATGGAGTATAAAAAGGGAGATGTTTCAAACCCTGAACTGTAACAAAGGATATCACTGCTTCGGTTAGAAATATTTTTGCTAGGATTTTCTGATTAGACTTCAGAAATTGGATTGATATTTTGAATATTTGTGTGGACAACAGGAAAGGATCCTTCATTATCTCTCCAGTTGTTTATTGTAAATCAACTACAGAATAAATATTGTAAAATTAGAAAAGAGGATGTGTTTCTAGCACAAACCAATTTTGTTACTGAAAACATTATTTTAGCTCTGCTTGGTATCTAAATCGGTGACCTTCCATGTATAAGTTAAGGAAGTGGAAGCTTGAAGATCTACCAAAATTATTATTTTTTTTTTTACGGATGACCGTAATAATTTCTAAAACTAAATAAATTAGAGTGCGAATTGGACTTTGTAAATGAGAGTTAATTCTCCGATAACTGATATCAATAAAAAATAAAACAATATTTATTGGATTTCATGTGGTAAGAGGGTTCAGAGGATAAAAGGAATACATCTAGAGGAACTAATAACAATCACTGGCAAAACTAATAGCCCTGAGGCTAGCTTTCAGCCTTTTAGCAAGGTCAGTGCTTAGCATGTCATGATTTTTAAACCTTTATTACTGCGTAAACTACCAAGTCCTTGGCAATACAAACAAGCATTTGCAATCCAATAGGTCTCGAATTTACGCACGTTTAAGCTATTGGCATTGTAAATGACAATGCCTTTTATTAATGTTTTAAAAACATAAATAAAAGGCATTGTCATTTGCAATGTCAATATCTCAAACTCGCGTAAATGCGAGACCTATCGCGTTGCAAATGCTTGTATTGCCTAGTGCTTTTTTTTCAACACAAGGCCCCCTACGGGGTCGGTCTCACCACCGTAGGTCCACAAGTCCACTCCCTTTGCTCACTATAACGTAGGGGGGGATGGTGCGCACCCAACATCAGAGGCACGGCCACATACGCTACCCCCACTGCCCTGTGGAACATTCTGCACAGCGCCCCAGACAACAGGCGGTATACCCCTAATCCAATGGAGCATGTAGCGTCCAACCAACGCCTGGCTGTCAATGCCCAATGTGCTGCGCTAGGCTCAACCTAAAAATGTCAGCTTTGGAAAGTTCAAAATTGCATCACATTTAAGAGGAGGCACACTGACAAATTGACTGGGCTGCTGCCCCCCCCCCTCCCTCCCCCGGGGCTTCTACAGCCTTTATGCTAATGTTGTCATTTTAGTATGTAACTATGTACAAAAGTGTATTCATAATAATAATAATAATAATAAGTAATCTTATAAAGCGCCTGGTTACGCACACCGGCGTGTCCCCGCACTGTGGTGAATGAGAAGCCCCCTACCCCCCGCTGGGCTGCAGGCACCCCATCCCTTCCTGTGCTGGAACACCATACATATTATAGAAGGAACAGGAAGGTTTTAAGCTTGCTTCTGAACCTAACCTCCAAAGGTTCCAGACGCAGCTCACCGGGAAGTTTGTTCCAGCTCCTAGCTGCCAGAAACCGGAACGATCTGCCGCACATGCGGGCCTTTTTGATTTTGGGGATCACCAGCAAGCCAGTACCCGTGGACCTGAGGGAGCGGACAGGCCTATAGGTCGTGTTTAAGGCTTGCAAAGGCCTAGGCCCCCTACCCTGAATGATCCAATGACACGTGCATAAAGCCTTATACACAATCCTCTTCCTAACCGGCTGCCAATGAAGAGCCTCCAGAGCAGATTTCGACGCAGCTCTTCTAGGAAGCCTCAGGACCAGCCGAGCAGCTGCGTTTTGCAGCACCTGCAAACGGTCAAGCCTCTTAACCGTGGCCCCTAAGTACAATAGGTTGCCACAGCTACACATACTATTTGTGGTCAACCAATGAGTGCATGGGCATTCTATCAGCGGGGGTGCACCACAAAATCTAGCTTTGATAACATTCGTTAAATTTTAAAATTCCCCACGTATGAAGAAGTAGCTAACAGAAAGATTGTCATGTCAGCCAAACTTCTTTGGAGGCCGAGCGAATTATGGCCATTACTGGGCATTCGAGACTTTGAAAGGTAAAGCACTGTTTCGGTTTTGCACTACACAAGATCAAAGTCCCTTTTTTTTTTTTATTAGGAAAGAGGTCTGATATTTAGAGGTCTATTAAAGGGATGTTTAAAGGCCTGCAATCCCAAATTTGCTAGCAAAGAAACAGGGGAAAAATATGACAATTGCGATGCTCTTACTGCTTAATTTTATTGTTAAAATGTAGCACATTTTACAGACGGTACTCGGAGAAGAACCGTGTGACTACAAACATTTTTTAAAGAAGAACTCCGTTATTAGTAAAAGTCACGTAAATACACTAAAATAAAGCTTCTGAAATTCTCTAGAACCAGCATGGCTCTGCTCCCATAACAAGCATGAAATCATAACAAAGATCACAGGAAAAAACACACAATTCCCAATTCACAAAGTTTAAGGTAACAGATCATTTACACAAAGGCTGATCATTGGCCTCATATTTAAGTATATGTTTGATAATGTGCTTTAATTTAAATAACTACTCAAATGTTAACCTTTTCGATCCGAAAATGCATGAGAGAGAGGCTATTGTGACAGCTGCAACCCGTGGGCAGTGCGGGCCGTGGGCAGTGAATAATTAGGGGAGGAGAAATGCCTGAGACCGAGCGCACGCTGGGGGAAGCTTTAGATGCCTGTGATGTGGACGCGCTTCCGCTTGACTGCTCCACGGGGGGCAAAAAGGCGCAAACAGTTAGGCAGACCTTTTATTAAAGAACTGAGAGTTGCCCAATCTTGCAAAGCTAACTAGCCCAAATTAAGAAAGAAACTGAAACGTAAAGACTCATACAAAGGTAACAAACATTTCATTGCGAAAGCGCGTGTCCTAATCTGATTGTGGCATGCTGTCCGCAGCGGCCGGAGCCCTTTCATTCCACTGACACATATGTAGGCCAACGTTTCACTCTTTATCCCTTTATATCGACCCTGTGTCTGAAGCCCCCTTCCTATGCAGTCCAAATATGTGCAGTTACATTCTCCCTTGTCTATCGTGAACTCCTTATGTAATGGTACTGAAGAACATATGGCGTCAGTTAGGCAGACTTTTTTTAATAAAAACTGATAGTTGCCACATTACAAAGCAAGGTAATGGGTAATGTAACAAAAGAAGAAGCTTATTAGTCTGCTTGTGCAACACATCATTTCTCGTTAACTCCGTATGCAATGCTTATTGCATAGTGACTTGCAGTAACAAAGCCTCTTTAAAATGCACATAGTGTTTTAAAACCTTGTGAAGTGCTCAGGTGAGGCGGCAGCCACACACGACAGGGGGGGGGGGGGTTAAAGCACTTTTATTCTAACGACTGTTGCGCGCATCTCCTGATACTTTGCATGGAGCTGGTCTTTTAAAGACTTGTAAAGTGCTCGGGTGAGGCTGTGTGTGTGCCCAGGAGCTGTCTGAGCCTAGTCTGACACACACGAAGGGAGTGAGCTGAAGCCGTTGTATTCCAATAGGTGTTGCACGCTTGGCCGTGCTACTTTGCAATGGAGCCAGTGTAGGAAAGAACTGTAATATGCTCGAGTGACACTGTGTGCACACTCAGGAGCTGTCTAACTTGGGCTTCCACACACAAATGTGGTAGCCAAAGCCCTTTGATTCTACTGGGTGACTCGCGCCTGACTGTGATCCTGCTTATTGGCGGTTTGCTTGCAGTATCAATATTAACTACAACAGAGGTTGTTTATTAAATCTGCGGCACACGTGTAGAGCAACTTTTTACCTTTTATGCTTAGATAAAGACAACATGTAACTGAAGCCCCTTTGTTATGCACTATCTGGCGTTACACATTGTTTCTCGTTCGCTATGTTTCACGCTAATAGAAGCTCAGCCTTACCCCCACCATGGTTTTAAAGTAACACCTCATAGTGAATGAGCCCTAATTAAGGCAACAACCCGAGTGAGGCGCTACTTGCAAACGTGTATAGTATATTTTTATCGTATGGACATACAAAAGAATGTGAGAGTAGATGAGCAAAAGAGGAGAATCACTTCTTTTAGCAGTTTTGCCACACAGGAAGGTGGGTGCTGAAGCCCTTTGATTCCACTGAGTGGTTACCTGGCCCTGATCCTTTGCAATGGAGCCTGCCTGCTTATTGAATACGCCTGGTAACTTTAACCAGCTCTTGGCATTGCTGTGGCGAAGGGGGGGGGGGGGGGGGGGGAGGGGGGGAATGCACAGCCGTGAAAGTGAAGTGAATAATTAGGGGAGGAGAAATGCCTCCCTGAGGCCGAGCGCACACTGGGGGAAGCTTCAGATGCCAGTGGGAGGGAGGCTGATTGCTTTGATGTGGACGCACAGATGGTGCCTGTGGGGGAAAAGCGCGTGCTTGTTCACGTGAACTGTTGAAAATCCGCCGTTGGTTTGACAATTATTTTGCCTACTAAAATTCTCCCCTATCCATTCCTTTGGAATGGGACAAGCGAGCCCTAAAGATATGGTATTGGCATCAAAACACACGTTGCCATGTTACTCCATGGCACTGAAGGTAACCATTATGTGTGTGGATTTGTTTCTTGTGAAAGGGCAAAATGCCATCACTCACAGCGAAGTTAGCCAATGGCTGAAAAGGACTAACCCACTTCTCAATGCAGTATGTAAAGAGCAGAAGAAAATTGTGAATGAGACAACAACACAGCAGTGAAGACCGCAGACTGAAAGCCCCTAAAAATATGTACATTATATGTAATTTTAATAAAATAAAAATTTCTTGGCGAACCCCAAACCTATAGATGACTATTTAAGTTACAGCAACCTAGCTGGATGTTCCACTAATAAACAATTGTGAACATTGGGCCAAATCCTATTAAGGGGAGAAACATTTCATGCAGACTATGAGGGTATTGCCGATCCATGCTTATGTCAAATCATAGCTGCCAAATGTCATTTGTGAAACAATTCTGGAATAGTTTAGAATGTTTTAAAATGTGAGCCACAGAACATTCTTGTGAACTTCCTAGTCTATAATGTACCTCCCCATCATGTAACTGTTTGACTAGCATCACTTGTTAGAACATACAAGAGGATCCATCTGGAGAGGAAACCCTGTGGCTAATGATTCAGCTGTCAACCACCACTGAAGCTCAAGAGAGACTTTTATAGTTACGGATATCAACTTCTCATGCTCTATTAATGCAGGTTTCCAGTATTCTATTAAAAGAGTTATTAATGGTCGTTGATGGAGTCTGGCCATGGAACAAGGAAGACACCGGAGGCCATGTGACATGCACTCTACTCCATAATCTTGCTGTTGCCTGCTTCGAAGTTAATAATGTACTCAGTCTTGTTTTAGTCTCTCTGCTCTGTCCTCTTGTAGGTAGACCATTCTCTGATCTGTTCTGAAAAGTAAACCTATATAGATTCTATTCTTGGCGGTCCTTGATTAACACTTCAGATATGTTTCATCAGATCATGACACTTTAAACAATCTTCTACTGTTGGCAACCTCTCAGTGTGTCTTCTTATAATGTTGACACTAAGAGCCAGTTGTCCAGGTATGAAAGTATCTTCCTCTCTTGCAGATGAAGTCATAACACTAAAGGATGCATCATCTTGGTGAAGACTCTTAGGCAGGCCTGATTCCAAACGCCAATACTGACAACAGATAATGGTTCCCAAAAAAAACAGAAGCAAACGTATTCCTGATATGGTCTTGATATAGCCACATGAACGCAGGCATCCATCAAAGGCAGGGTTATCAAGTATTTATCTACTGGTATCCAGGGAATTCTTTTCTGCATAATTTCCATCTTTAACCATATTTTCTTGATTCATTTGTAGATGTTTCTCAAGTCAGTCACCAACCAGCAGATCACTGTCACCTTTGGTAGATCCTTGAGTAGATGTCCTTGCATTTTTCTCAGGTACTGTTCTTTTAGCATTCTTCACCACAAGTGAATGAATTGTAGATTTCAATGCTTCAAACTTCATATGGTTGAAGGGACTTGGTGTAAGAATGGTCCTGTTCTCTGGAGGGGGATAAAGGAATTCTATTACATAACCTTATTTCACTATCATCAGTATTCAGGAGTTGGAAGTAGATCATTCGCATTTGTTCGGGAAATACCTTATCCTTCCTACAACCAGCCAATCCTGGACATTTCCTACATAGCCAGGACCTGTGTCTTTCTTAGTGAAGACAGCTTGCTCTTTTGATCAAAATGGTTCTTGAAATTATTTTCCTTCTACTTCCTCGTATACTGATCTGATTGATGTCTAGAAGACAGAATAACGATCTATTCAAAATCTAATTGGAAGAAGTGGTAGTGTTGTGAGGCTGTCTAAAGGAAGAGGAATGTTTCTTCTATTTAAATATCCTGTGAGTTTTTTCCCCAGTTCAGGGTCAAAGTGTTTACTCCCTTCAAAAGACAGTTGGTATGCTGCATTCTAATGTGCAGAGGCAGGATGACAGTCTCATAAAATAACATTCCTTCTTGCTGCAAAATTGGCACTCTCCCCCAAAGCAGCCTCTCTGTCAACATCAAATTATATTTCTGATAGACATTCAATGTCTCTCTCCAAATTTCACAGCACCATAGAGAACTCAACATCCTCCTTTACTGCCTTAAAGAGTTCTTTGAAGTCAGACCTCAAAGATTGCCAGATATACACTCTATATATAACAACCCTCATGGACAAATGTGCCCCTACCCAAGTCTTCTTTAATGTGGACGCTGCCTTTATCTGTGGTTTCTTTGAACATGTGCTCTTCAGCCTTGGATGTTCTCCCACAAAATTCACCACTCAAGAATCTACTGTTACCGATTCGGAAATGTTCTTATCCACATTCTCTTTTGGATAAAGCTTAGACAAGAAACAATAAGGATCCTTTGACTCACACAGAACTATATTGAGAACATGTTGAGGTATAGGCAAACCAGGAGCTCAGGTTTTAATAAATTGCATCAAAAGAGGCTCAGAAGATGTACTTGGCACCTCTTCCACAGGAGATCTCATATTAATTCTTGCCTGTAATTCAGTTAGTAACTCTCCATCAAGAGATTTTTCATTCTGTTCCACCGTAGGTGTCATCTGTTCCTTCGCTTGGATTTCTCTTCAACATTCTCCATATAAACTCTTGCCTTTTTAATCCTTCTCTTTGGGGGAAGTGAGGATCTGGACTTAGAAGAATCAGAAATGGAGTCATTCAGATGCCTAGTCTTCGTGGAATGCTTGACCGTGATGTAAAAATAAGTTGCTCAAAGAACTGAACAAACCGAAAATAGGTGCATTACAGGCAAGATTCCTTCTCAATCATTCATGTGTGAAATAATGTATTAATGCGTCTTACTTCTCCTCCCAACATGTACGACCGGCCTGCAAACAAAAATGAAATGCGAATGCACTCCTGTAGGGGTGAATACCCAGACGGCAAGACAAAACCAGCAAGATAAATGCTGCACCACAAGAACAATGTGCTTACTGCTACTGCTTAACCTCCGCCCGTCTAGGCTACATAGGATACTATTGGCTCTCTACGGATCTGTGCTACCTTTCTTGGAGTCCCTCTGATGGTCTGATTTAGCACAACTAACACCCCTTGTGCCCAGCACATAAGGGTCTGAAGGAGGCATAGGCCCGGCAAGGACCTCAGCCAACCACTTCCTGGTCACGGGCATGGGAGAGGAAAAATACAACAGTAGAAATTATGAGAAGGCTGTGTGAAAAGCGCCCATGAGGCTGAGCGGGTTTACAGCCTACTTCTAATTTTTTCTTTTTACCCGTTATAAAAGGTGGGTTCTACCTCAAAAGCAAGGACAGGTATGACTCCACCTCAAAAGCAATGACCGAGATAAGGACGTGGGACGTAGGTATAATTATTGTTTTTGTAAAGCTCTTACATTCAGGAAGCCACTTCTGAGCACTGAAAAACAATCACAAACGCTATGCCACATTATTTAAGGAAAAACAAATATTGCTTTTAACTTCATACCTCAACCACAAGTTTCCAAACTTTGAGTGCAAAATATCTCTAACGATAAATCATTTCCCAAAATTTAATTGGAGGGGGGTGTATGTTATGTTTATTATTTCAGAATATTGGAATGACCAATGCTTGCTTTGTTTAAAAATTTACCTTTGTGTGTTTCCTAAAAATAGTCACTGTTTTGCATTCACAGACAACCTCTAGGTCTATTAGTTGTTTTGATTAATACATATGTGTTGTGTACAGATTACATATGGCAAATAGTGTTTGCCTGCTTGGACCATAGAATAGGAATATTCCATTTAATGTGGCAATCCTGACAAGTGCCACGCATTTCACGTTAGTGTAACACAATTCCAGTTAAGTTTCCGCATGAGCGGTAATTTGCCATGCAAACAAGATGAAGAGACAGCTAAGCGGGATATCTCTAATTCCCTGCCTTGTTGTAGATGGCTTTACTCTTGTTAATTAGCTATCCGACAGGAACAACTAGTGGCAGCCAGCTACGTTGGTCAAAACAGCTGTGATTGCACTGCTGACACAATTTGCAAGAATGCATAAGCACCTGAGAAGAGGCGCTCTTACCCGACCAGGCCAGAGAGTGTTCAAAAACTGCCGCTGACCGAGGCCATAGCAGGGAGCCACTAAAGAGGGCAGCCCTCCTTAGTGGCCCCCTCCTTAGGGGCAGGGACTCAGGGAGGCGTCCCCCCAGCCTTACAGCTGCTCGTTAAGAGTATTGGTGCCAAGTAAATGGGGCGGCTTAACACTTGCTGACTGTAGAGCGTGCGTGGCTAAATAAATCCAATACATTGATTTATTTGTATTTTATTGATGTTTGCAATTCCAATTTAAATAAGTGAAAACGAAGAATATTTATGAAATTCCTTTGCCTGCAAGTGGGAAATGCCATTGAATGAGAAACCCCTTTTGGGGTTGTGTATTGCAGGCGAGGTAGTGGTTGCCAAGTGGCCTTCTCTTATGAGATTTGTACTTTCTGCCAGTTCTGACTTAGCAGTCCAACTGATGACCTATTAACTGTGTCACATGGCTTCATTAAATACAGGTTTAGAACACGGTCACATCATGAGATCACATGCCTTATTAGTATCAATTAATAAAAACATGTGTTAAGACAGCCCTGTGAATTGCACTAATGTGCAGGAGCTGGTATATCCCACACTATAGTTAATACATTTTGGCCCATCATAGGCATATCAACATGACTTAGCGGAGCAGCACTTATGTTCAGTGTGTGTACAGAGTGGTGCTAGGGGCATACACTTATTAAATGTAAAAAAAAGACTTGATTACTCTCAGCATCAAATATCACGAAAAGTGTCACACATAAGGCAATCAAATGTTACATATACTCAATGAAAAAAACAAATGTCACACTTAAGGAATCAGAAAACGTGGCAGGTATGCATTGCTTGATTTTGCTCGTGACAAAGTGTCACTCATAGTCGTTGAATGTCACTACTTATTACACTGGAATTACGAAAATATCACATGAGCAATCTGAAACCTTGGCAGCTATGATGTGGACAATAGAATAGAGGGGGGGGGTTGACATGTAACATGGCGGTGCAGTGCCTACGCTTGTCTTGAGAACAACGGGTGGGGCTAAAGAAGATCATTAAACATAAACAGAGCTAGTTGTATTTATTCATTCATTTGCATTTGGGCGAGTGGTACTTTAATCGGCGGGGGGAGGGGGGCATAAAACCCTTGGCAATAAAAAATAAATGAAGCTTCCTTCTTCAACAGGAAATTAACGGAATACACTCAGCGATACCACACAAACCGGACACACAAAACGTAGGTCAACACACATTGGACGTTTCGAATACAATGGTAGAAGGGGAATCACATGGAGAAGCAAAGTGCTGTTTACGGTTGAGGCAACGTTCAGAAGGGGATACACGCAAGAGGAGCAGATCCTGTCTGTTGAGTCGCATTACACATCAGCTAAACATGACCCTGATTGCGCTGACCTGATAAGATCACACAGGCACATCCCTGCTCCGGCCATAGCTGACAGCGGGATGCATCATTTCACCCCGGAAACTATTCCCCAGGAACTGCAGTAAGAAACAACATCCACGAGGGCACGTAAATCACGTGTCATAAACGTAACCAAAATTTCCTACGTGTTTGCAACGCACAGTCCTCAGCCGCGCCCCTCACGTGACTTGTAGCTTTGTGATTGGATGGTGAAATGACTTCTGCTGTGTTGTCTATGACTTAGCTTGAAACGAAGAGGCGGGCTAAACACGTGAAAAGGAAATTGCCGGGACATACATACATACTTGGGTTCACATTTAAAATTAGGGCAGTTATCATCTCGAGTCGGGAGACCGTGACTTATCAGTTCATGCCGGAAAAGTGTGAAAAATACTCGATGCTGTAAATATGCCCCATCGGGTCGCAGAGATGCAGGCAGGGGTTGATCTTGTGCAATTTTGGACCCTTTGTGTATATGCGTGATTCAGAACCGATATGGCTTTACGGTCACTGTATGGGGGAGGGTGGTTTAACGTTCACTGTATGAGCTTCTTCATACTTTTGGGAATTTGAGAAATGGAGCAAGTTAAACTGCAATTGCATACCTGCCAACTTGAAGAACAATCTTACCATCTGAGGAGGGGGGTGGGCCTTAAAGGGGTCTCCTGCTAAGAAGTATTGTATTGTATTGTAATTGCATTTATATAGCGCTTACTACCCCTGACGAGGCGTCGAAGCGCTTTTTCGGCGGGTAGCACGCTACTCCGGGACCCACAGAGGATTAGTTTTGAATTAGTATAGTGAAACATGCAAGTACATTTTAAATGGTGGATATGTTAGTCAGTTATTTGGATTTGGAATGATAGTACTGGGGTGTTTTCACATCCCTTAATGGACATCGGCAGTTTAAAGCCTCGGAAAACGAGCTGCAAAAAAAACCCCATTATTTACAGTGGTTTTCAGTTCGTTTTCTCTTGCACTGTGTGATATCGGGGCCTCACCGAGACCATGTGATGGGAGCAGTTTATTGTGCGTCACACAATGGTATCGTGTGAGTTGGCAGATATTCAATTGGACTAGTATGTTGTAATTCCTCAAGCATCATGATTTAGGAGGATATTTCAGATGGGTGCACTGGCAGCCCTCAATCAATCAAGAACTTGTAGAGCGCACTACTTACCCGTGAGGGTCTCAAGGCGCTGGGGGAAAGGGGAGGGGAGGGGCGCTACTGGTCGAACAGCGAGGTCTTGAGTAGCCTCCTGAAGGTCAGCTGGTCTTGGCTCTGTCGTAGGCTCAGTGGGAGGGTGTTCTAGGTCTTGGTGGCAAGGTGGGAGAAGGATCTGCCGCCGGTGGTGGTTCTTCGGATGCGAGGGACGGTGGCGAGGGCGAAGTCGGCGGAGCTGGCAGTTGGGGATGTGGAAGAAAAGTCATCTGTTGAGGTAGGCTGAGCCGGTCTTGTGGAGTGCCTTGTGTGCGTGGATGAGGAACTTGAAGAAAATCCTCTTGTTGACGGGGAGCCAGTGCAGGTTTCTAAGGTGGGGGGGTGATGTGGTTGTGGCATGGTACGTCGAGGATCAGGCGTGCAGAGGTGTTTTGAATGCGTTGCAGTCGTTTGAGGAGCTTGGCCGGGGCTCCCGCGTAGAGGGCGCTTCCATAGTCGAGTCTGCTACTGACGAGGGCCTGGGTGACTGTTCTTCTTGTATCTGTCGGGATTCACCTGTAGATCTTGCGGAGCATGCGGAAGCAGGAGGAGGAGACTGCTTTGACTTGCTTGGTCATGGAGAGTGTTGAGTCAAGGATGACTCCCAGGTTGGGTGCGTGGTCGTCGGGTGTCGGGGCTGCCCCCAGTGCCGTGGGCCACCAGGAGTCGTCACAGGCTGAAGGGTTGGAGCCGAGGATGAGGACCTCCGTCCTGTCCTTGTTCAGCTTCAGTCAGCTGATTTTCATCTAGTCGGCGACGGCCTTCATTCCTTCGTGGAGGTTGGATTTGGTGGTGAGGGGAATCCTTGGTGAGGCAGAGGATCAGTTGAGTGTCGTCGGCGTAGGAGATTATGTTGCGGTTGTGTTGTCGGGCGACTTGTGCGAGCGGGGCCATGTAGATGTTGAACAGTGTCGGGCTGAGGGATGATCCCTGGGGTACGCCGCAGATGATCTTGGAGGCTTCGGATCGGAATAGGGGAGGCGGACGCTCTGGGTTCTGCCAGAGAGGAAGGAGGTGGTCCCTTCCGGGCCCTTGTCTTGTGCGCGGTTGCAGACAGTGTCGAAGGCGGCGGAGAGGTCCAGGAGGATGAGGGTCGCGGTCTTACCGTTGGCCAGCAGGGTCCTGATGTCGTCGGTGGCGGCGATAAGGGCAGTCTCGGTGCTGTGGTTGCTGTGGAACCCTGACTGGGATGGGTCCAGGATGCTGTTTTCATCGAGGTATCGGGTTAGCTGTCTGTTGATGATATTCTCGATGACCTTGGCTGGGAACGGAAGTAAAGAGATGGGCGGGAAGTTCTTGAGGTCTCTTGGGTCCGCCTTAGGTTTTTTGAGTAGGGCGTTGATCTTGGCGTGTTTCCAGCTCTCCGGGAAGGTTGCGGTCTTGAAAGAGAGATTGATGACGTTGCGCAGGTGGAGTGCGATGAAGCTGTTGGCTTTGTTGAAGATGTGCGGAATGGGCCTGACGGGGAGCTGGAGTGAATTGTGCTCATGGTCTTGATGGTGTGATTGATGTTCACGTTGGCCCAGACTGGCAGGGGGTCGTGGTCGATGGTGTGCGGAGAGTCTGGAGTGTCGATGTCTGTCGGGCGGTCGTGGCGTTTAAGCTGTCGTGGATGTCAGCAATCTTTCCGGTGGAGGAAGGTGGCGAGTGAATCGCACCAGGCTTGATTCGGCGGGATGTCTTGGTGTTGGAGCTGGGGTTGGAGAGTTCCTTTACGATGTTGAAGAGCTCCTTGCTGTTGTGTGCGTTGTTGTCGAGGCGGTCTTTGAAGGAGGCTCTCTTGGCCGATCTGATGAGGTGATGGTGTTTGCTTATGGCGTGTTTGTGGGCTGCAAGGCTGTCCTGTGTCTTTTCATTGTGCCGTTTCTTCTCTAGAGTCCGGCATGTTCGCTTGGTGGCTAAGAGGGGTGAACCAGCTAGCTCTCTTGCTGGTGTCTCTGTGGGTGGGTTTCTTCAGCGGGGCGAGGGTGTTGGCGTAGTCAATCCAGCTTCTGAGGTTGCGGGCAGCGTCGTCGGTGTTGGAGGGGTCGGTGGGTGGGCTGAGAGCGAGGTTTACGTGTAGTTGGTCTAAGGTGATTTTCCTCCAGCAGCGGCGCGGAATCTATTGGGTGGGCTGGTGTGTGGTGGGTTTCTGGAAGGTGAAGTGGATGCAGCGGTGGTCGGTCCAGAGGAGTTCGGTGGTGTGGCTGAAGGAGACGTGGGAGCTTGATGAGAAGACAGGGTCAAGCGTGTGGCCGGCGGAATGGGTAGGCTTTGTGACGAGCTGCCTCAGTCCGAGATTGGCGAGGTTGTCGATCAGGGTGGTGGAGTTGCTGTCGTTGTTGTTCTCAAGGTGAAAGTTCAGGTCTCCGAGGAGGATGTAGTCGGTGCAGGTCAGGGTGTGCGTGCTGATGAAGTCGGCGATGGAGTCGCTGAACTGGGGTCGGGGTCCGGGGAGTCTATAGATGAGGGTGCCTCTGAGGGTGGTGTTGGGGTCTGTGTGGATCTGGAAATGCATGTGTTTGGCGGTGCTGAGAGTGTCGTCGGTGCTGGTGGAGACCCTGATGCTATTCTTGTGGATGATAGCGATTCCTCCTCCGACTCCGTTGGTGCGGTCTCTGCGGGTGATCTTGTAGCAGTCTGGGATGGCTATGGCGATGTCAGGTGCGGAGGAGTCGTTCATCCAGGTCTCTGTCAGGAAGGTGACGTCCGGGGATGATGTGTCGAGCAGGTCGCAGAGCTCGACAGCGTGTTTGCGTGCGAAGCGGGTGTTCAGTAGGATGCATCGGAGGTGGTTGAGGTCTTTCTTGGCGGGTGGTTCGGCGGCTCTGAGGCTGGTGTTGCTGCAGTTCCGACAGGTGAAGGGACCATGTGTGCGTTTCAGGGCGGCCTTGATGCAGATGTGGCTCCGTCCGGATTTGAGAGTGAGACAGCACCTAATGTGCTGCACCCGCTTACTCAAGGCTGGACACATCACATTCGTGTTACAGGGTGTTATGTTGTGGGGCCCTAGGCCCCCCTGCATTAATAATAAGGACACACACATGCAGTTGGTGTTTAGAACTGGCCCAGGGCACGTGGGCCCTGCCCCTTTTATTAGCAGGATCACATGTCCTATGATGCCTGTGCTTGATGGGTGTGCGGTGGAGTGTAAGCCAGCCCTCGGGGAGTGGCTGGTGTTAGAACAACTAGATCAGTGACCAGCAGGTCACTATACAGGGGCCAACATTGTTTTTTCTTTCTCATTGTGTCTCCAGACCAGTGCTTTATGTGGGGGAAGGGGGGGGGGGGGGATTGGGAGTGCTGGTAATCACCAATTTGATTGGGTGGGCCTTTAGGTTCAGTAAGTGCATGACTGTGAGGCAGGCATTTAACAATTTTAACATTTAGTTGAATCAAGCACTACATTTTCAGCAACAATTTCACACAAATTTCCAAAAAGTGAAACGGATTTTGAAAGGGCACCATACAACAAGTTGATGATGTAGTGTTGCTGTGAGTACGATCTAAACTGTGGCATCTTGAGACCTATATTTTAATCCTGGTTGCCTAACTACACAATCTTGTGCGTTTTAAGCCAATTTAATTTATCTCTTATTCTGCCAGTTCCCTTCTCTGGCCCACCTGACACTCGAATGAAGTAGCCATGCCCCACATCCACACATTGGGGCCCTTGTTTTGTTTCCCTCTACATCATTAGACTGCAATGATAATTCAGCACACGCCTGAACACCCCTATTCTGCGATCTTTGTACATGGTAGAACAGAAGTTTTTTTTGTGGTTGAACAGTGCTGCTAATGAGTACTTCAGATTACTACAAGCCATCTCAACGGTAAGGATTTGATCAGAATTGAAGGCACCTCTCCTGTACCTCGTACAAACAGATCTGGAAGACTGGTGCATGCACCTCAATGACTCATTGAGGAGTTGTAATGTGTACATATGGATGTATCTGTTCATACATTTTATTTAACCAAGAGGGAGATGTCATATCATCCTGTGTTTGAGCATACAAGGCCTTGTTGGACTCCTTACAAGTATTACGTAATCTGTTGGGTGTGGTTTATAAAATTTGTGAGTCATTGCATTCTGATAACTGCTGTATGCTGAAGAATAAAGATGTGCAAATCAGAGCTCCGTATGTGGCATCGTCAGTTAAATGCTCCTGGGCTGGGGTGAACCCTACACTACTTGCGAACCGGTTTCTTTATAAAAATAGACTTCAAGAATTTCTGGCAGTGAGGGGCACTGCAACTCCCCCCTCCCGCTTCTGGAGTTGAGCATGAGAGGGAGTAATTGCCAGATTCTCTCTTCCAGGTCTGTCACTTCATGTGGGCATGTGAGAGTGGGGATAGGCACATACACATGCATATAAGAACATTCAAATCGGCACTTGCAGCAACCTTCAATAAATCTTTCTCTATAAATGTCGCTGAGGTCCTGTTTGTGTATGCTTTGCTTCAGCTCTCCGCCTCCTAACTCAGTGAGGCCACAGAACACTTAGCTCCCAATACGTATATTTCGATTTTGTGTGTGCTGTGAGACATGGCCGGTATCTTTTTTTTTGTTTTTTTTCGTCCTCATTTACCACGACGGTTTTGTTTCCTGGTAAACGAGCGGGTTGCTGTCTCAGCTAATTAGCTGGTAGGGCTCAACTTAACCCTTGATACTTAGCCCTCAGCTCCTCCTTCTCAACCAACTTTATTTCACCAGACGAAAACCAACCAAGAAGAGAGTGGATGTTTCCACAATGATATCAGGCCCTGGGGTATGTCCAAGTGGCTTAATCATTGGACCCGGGGAAAAAAAAAAAAAATCCCGGACATTCAGTGTGCCCAATTTAATAGATGCCAAAACGCCTTTTTGTTTGGATTTCCAGACTTACCTAGGTCTAATCTGGAGACAGTTAAAATAGAGGTGTACCAGTCTTCAATAGTAGGGGGCAAAGAGACTTTCCATCTTCTGCAAATCTCCCTCCTGGCAAGCAAAATAGAGTAGAAGACTAGTTTCTTCTCTGAACTCTGGAGACCCTCCAAAATACCAAAGATAATCAGTGGGAGATTGAGGACTATGTTCAAGTTCAAAGATAGAGACAAAGTTCTTTTTATGTCCTCCCAAAAAGTTGACAAAACAGGACACTCAAAAAACATGTGACAGTCTGAAGCAGCTACCACACCACATTTAGGTCATGTTACCGGGCTCCCCTGAGTAAACTTCGAAAGCCTTAATGGAGAGTAGTAAGCCCTATGGATGGTGAAGATGTGATTTCTACGGAGCCATGATGGTTTCACTACGTCCCACAACATTCCGCAGGATAGGCTCCAGAGCCCTTGCAGATTACACCCAATTATGGTTGATGACCAAAGATCTTCTGGTAATGAGAAAGCACCATCCCTTTCCTCCATAATCAGGTTATACCATAATGAGATTTCCTTTTTAGCCGGAGGTTTATCGACCAAGGATGATATTAATTGGCTGTGACTTCCTATGGGGAATTTATTTCCACGCGTTGTACGAGAAACAAATGCCTGGGTCCAACTAACCATTTGCATATACTTAAATCTAGCAAAGTTGGAGCCAATGATGTTTCTAAGACACTCCCACGGGAGCAACTCCCCTTCTGTAAACAAATCACCCCAAACATCCACTCCAGCTTCCTTAATCGGTGTCGCTAGACTGTCTCTCAACCAAGTGGGACTCTCAGGGAGATCCCAAAGCGGAGTCCTACTATTGTAATAATCTACCTTAATGGTTTTAGTTATCTGTGCCCACATTTTGGCCATTCCTTGCAGAATCTTCAACTTAATTTTTTTTAAAAACTTGGGGTCCCCAAACTTAAACAAAAACCCTGATTGGCTGACACCTTCTCCTATAAGAAGGGTGGAATACAGAGAACCAGTCCCATACCCAGATGGATTTTTAAGAAGCACTCTGACATGGGATAGTTGAAATGCCCATGCGTATATCTGGAAGTCTGGGGCCGCAATTCCACCCTTTTCTCTGCGCCTCCTCAACTTTTTCCAGGAGATCCTCGAAAGGCGGTTACTCCAAATAAAGGAGTTAATATCAGATTGTAATTTATTTATCAATGTGGGATCAAAATATAACGGAATTGTTTTGAAAAGAAAAGAAATTTTAGGCAAAACAGACATTTTAATTAAATTAACCCTTCCTAAAAATGATAAAGGGAGTTGTGCCCATGATATTAATAGTTTACGGCATTCCTTAGCTACGGCGGCGAAATGTATCTTGGCGATCTGATTGATATCTTTAATAATGTTAATGCCTAAATATCTCCTCTTATTCCCAGGACGAACTGTGATATCTGCTGGAATCTGATCTACATTCCATATCAACATCTCTGTTTTGTCAGGGTTGATCTCATACCCAGAGATTTCTCCAAACTCAGAGGCCACCTTTAAGACTGCTGGGAGCGCAGTGTGTACCTCTGAGGTATACACCAGAATATCATCGGCGTATAGGGCCACCTTTCTCTCCCACCCCTTATACATGAACGGTCTGATGTTAACATTCTCTCTTAAACACTGAGCAAATGGTTCAATGTATAGATCGAACAGGAGTGGGGAGAGAGGGCAGCCCTGCCTAGTACCTCTCGAGATGTTCAAAGGCTCAGATAGAGTGCCATTTACCAAAATACAGGCACTAGGGTTCTGATATAGAAGATCAATTGCCCTCCACGTTTTTTCGCCCACGCCGAACTTTGCCAAGGCCTCCGACAGGTAAACCCAGTTTACCCTGTCGAAGGCCTTGGTCGCGTCCAGCGTGAGGACGGCCAAGGGTAGAGACTCCAGAGAGGCCATATCTATTGCCCCTATTAAATCATAAGTTAACTCATATAACTGTCGTCCCTTAACGAACCCCTTCTGATCAGGGTGAAGGATTTCAGGAGCCACCATTGCGAGTCTTTTAGCAAGTATTGTGGTAAAAATGTTATAGTCCACGTTTAGAATTGAAAAGGGTCTATACGACCCCCACTGAGTAGGTGACTTTCCAGGCTTTAGGATTAATGTTATAGAGGCGTTATCCCAAGATGGTGGAGGGTGAGTGCCGTCTTGTAAAATTTGATTAAATAAGATTGTCAAAAAGGGGGCTAATTCTTGCTCCAATGCTCTGTATATTTCAGCTGGTAGACCGTCCGGTCCTGCAGCCTTCCCTTTTTTAGCATATTGAATGGCTTTTTCAACTTCTCCCTCTGAGATTATACTATCCAATAACTCGCTCTGTTCACTTAATAAAGTCGGCAAGGTTATTTGATTCAGCCATTTCCTAATTTGATCAGGTTCAGGTGTTCTATCTTCATGATATATTTCCTGAAAAAAATCTCTAAAAGCTTGTCTTATATCCAGGTCTGATGACCTTGGAGCGTTGTTAACCATGATCAAGTCTATGTTGTTACGAATTTGATCGGTTTTGGATTTCCAGGCCAATAACTTCCCTGCACCCTCACCGTATTCAAAATGGGCGATCTTACTAGCATCCCATCTTTCTTGAATACGTTGGTTCAAGATTGAGGTTAATTGTCCCTTTAGGGAGAGAAGCTTATCCTGTAGGCTTAACAAGAGAGTTGCAGAAGAGGCCCCGTTGGTATCAATGTCTTTTTGGACTTTAGCTATGTTTGCTTCAACTGAAGCAACAGCCTCCCTATATTCCCTCCTTCTATAAGACACCTTGGCGGTGATAAGGCCTCGTAAAAATGCCTTTAGGGAATCCCAGACAATACCATTATCAACGGGCCCAATATTTTCATTAAGAAAATGCTGGACCTCAGTTTTAAGAGATAACACGTCATCGGGGTGGGAAAGCAGGGAACGGTCAAATGTCCAGCTCCTACGTGAAACATTAGGAGCCACTAAAAGCTCCAATACCACAGCCGCATGGTCAGATAAGTGTATGGGCAAATAATGAACATTTTTAACACCAGCCACTAAACTGTGGCTAACCAGTACGAAATCAATCCGAGATTGATGGTGATATTTATAGTTTCTCAAAGAAACCCCCTGCTGAGTCCCAGACCTTTCCCTCCAAATATCCACGTATCCAAACTGCTTCATCGAGTTGAGCAAAAAAGTCCTGGATTTTGACGGGATACGGGACCGGTTATTTTGTGACTTGTCTAGAGTTGGATCAAGTACGATGTTAAAATCTCCCGCAAATATTACTGGTTCGGGAAAAGATAAAAGGTGGAAAAAGATGGTCTCTAATACTGAGGGGTCGTCTTGATTCGGGCCATAATACCCAACAAGAGTAAATTGAGCCCCCAAGATGTTTAATAAGGCAATGACCCATCTCCCACCTGGGTCCGCCATGGAGGTTATCAATCTAGCCTTTAGCTGTTTTTTAAAGATCAAGGACACTCCCCTTGTATTTGTAGTTTGGGAGGTGGAGACCGCAAAGTCAATCCACCTATTTTTTTTCACCAATACATCTAACTCAGCTTGGGTCAGGTGAGTCTCCTGAAGCAGGATAACCTGCACATCCATATCTCGGAGATACTGAAACAGTTTCTAGCCCTGGGTTTGGTCCGCAGGCCATTTATGTTCCAGGAACATATCTTTAGATTAGCCATACCCATAGAAAAAAAAGGACCAGCCAAGTTCTTACCAGATGATGGTACTAAAACTCAGGAATGCCGCTATACCACTCTAACCAGGACAGACTCATCTGTGAGCCAAGAAGTAGCAGCTGAACTTCATGAAAAACGTATTGGAATGACAAATGAGGACTTTTTTTGTTTTTAACCCCCCCCAACCCTACCTCCCTACCTACCCCCTTCCCGTGGAGAACCCTGGATGTATCTAACCGGATCAAATCCAGTAGATGGCACCCCCCTACGGGCCCCGGCTAGCCCATCCAGTCCCAACCCGATACCCGACCCTTGGGGTTGAAGACCATTATAACCTAATTTATGTGCAACTAAGTATGGGAAAAGATGAAAAACACTTTTTTTTTTTTAAGTTTCTCATTTGTGTGTATAAGATATCTCAATTTAACTTTACTCAAAACTCCCTAAAACACAACCTTCCCCTACAATGTAGAAGCCCTGTTACCCAGCTCCAAAAAAAGCTCATCTGCTGCCTGCACTGTCCTGATGTTATACATCTTATTATTGTGCATAACTTTCAACGCTGCAGGAAATGTTATCTTAGATGTAGCACCCACCTTCCTAAAAGCGTCCAAACGCCTACCTAGTTCCCACTGTCTCTCCAGTGTGACCCTGGCCAGGTCTGATCTTATTTGAAAAGAGAACCCCTTCCCTGATAAAGATTTCTGTTTAAGGGATTGATTGAGAATTTGCTCCTTGAGGGCATATGTATGGAAGTTAATCAGGATCTTACGTGGTTTAAGCCTTTGTGGGTTATGTTTAAAGGGTTCTCTATGTACCCTTTGGATGTCGGTGGCGAGCTCCTCTACTGAACAGCTCAGGCTTAGTGAGTCTTTCAAAAGCTGAACCATGAACTGTTTAATTTCAGAACCTTCAGATCCTTCAGGCACATTAAGGACTCGTATGTTACAGCGTCTAGCGTTGTTTTCTAACACCTCCATCCTGTCCTGAAGGGTTTGATCCTCTCTCTTTAACTTCGCTATGTCTTCCTCAACTTTGTCTACGTGTATTGATAACACTCCCATGTTCTCTTCCAGTACACCTGTTCTTGACACCAGGCAATCAAGTTTGGTATCTAGGGACTCATAGTAGCTCCTCATCTCTGCATGATTAGCTGAGGACTCCTCAAAGCCCTTCTTTATATCCTGTGAGAGTGCAGAAAACATTGCCGTCAATGATGCTGCTGTAATGCCAACTGCGAGTTCCGTTTGAATCAAACTAGCAGAGACAGGTATATCACTCTGTTGCTGTATAGTAGCCAGGGGTGAGAGCTCCTTTTCAGCTCCGTTCACTGCAGGGTGTTCCCCTCTTGCACCAGCTCCAGCTGCGAGCCCCTCAAAAGATTCAGCATCCACAGTAGCAGAAGACCCCAGCTCTATCTGCTCTCCCCCATCAAGACCTGTACCACCCATTGGACTACCAGAACTGTCTATGTGCTGCCTCCCTTCACCGAATGTCGAAGCTAATAGTGAGCTGTTTGCTGCTAACGAGACACTCCCGTTTCCTAAGGGATCTGGCATATCGGCAGAGATTTCAGCTTGCGACATTGTAAGTGGTATTCCTTCATGGATAGAGGGTGAGGGAATACTCGGACCCAAACATGTAACAATAGGTGGTACCGAAGACGGATTCAATGTAGGTGGAAGGAAGGGATTAAGAGTAGCGCCAAGAGCCATTACAGGTGATGAAGCTACATCTGCGGCATCATTAAGAGCAGCCATCTCCTGATTCTTAGAGAGGTGCAGCACTTGCGGCAAAACCTTAAAATACGAGTGCAAAGATGGCGTGATTTTAGAACTCACTTCTTCATTATTAACGCTTTTGGTATTTGCCCTTGTTGCAGGCTTTATTTTAACAGTGTTTGATCGAGTGCACTTGCTTTTCACCTCCGATGTTAAAAAAGAAGATCCCTTTTTCTTCGGTAGGGCTGCCTTAGGTGAAGTCTTTACCAGTGTTTTCCCCCTTTTCTGGCTACTTTGCCCCTTAGATCTAGTTTTAATCTGGGGGGGAGGATTCAACTCTGGGCTGCCCACCGCTTGGACATCCCCCTTACCACTCCTGGAACACCCTTCCGCCACCTCGTCGGCCACTTTCACAGAGGATGTTGACTCCTCACAGCTCCATGTGGAAATACCGCAAGAAACGTGTACCAGATTACGGGCTCTCCTGCCCCTCCTCAGCTCCAGGGCTGCTGCAAACCAGCGTCGCAGGACCACGGGGGAAACTTTGCTCCTCAAGGTAACGTGCGGTGATTCTTCACTTTCGCTATTACCAGACGCCGAGACACCGGAAACAGCCGCGGTAACGCGGCCGCTGCAGCAAGGCATAAATAAGGTAGAAAGACTCCTGCACCAAACTACAAAAATCTGCGGAGTTTCCAAAAATTAAAGCAGGCAGCAAACATTAAATGGGGCCACAAGTATAGACATTTGGCCGGGTCGGGATCGAGTCGGGTCACCGGATAGAGCAAGCAGAAGCCCGCTTCACGGAGCACCACGGCAGCTCAGCCGTCTGCCGCCATGTTCTCCAGTAATTGTCGAGACATGGCAGGTATCAACCGCTATGTCTTCTGTACAGATCCTAATTTTGTGCAGTTTGATATAGCACAAACTTGACCAAAGTGCATCTTAGTTTTTTACATGACAATCCAAAGTTTTAGAAAGGCATACTTTTTTTACGCACAGGTGGATAGGTGATTTGCCCAGAATCGCACACAGGCTGATGAGCTGATGCCAGGATTTGATCCTGGTTTCCCAGTTCCACTGTCAGCAGCTCTGTTGCAATGCCAATTAGAACGTAAAGCTGCACCAGCAACCTAGTACGTAATACATTGGCTTTAGCATGTTAGAGTGGCTCAGAGACGCCATATGAAAGGCACATTTTTAGCTGCTTCTGCACTGCACATACCCATACTTCAGAGCCTGAGCCCTGCTGCCACTAAGACTACCTGTACTCTCCTTGTTCAAGGAGAAGTTCTGGTACTCAAGGGTAGAAAACTGAGTTGTGCCAGTATACTCTGTACTGGCCATTTAAAGCACTCCTTCAGACATACCCGCGCCTGCAGCTCCTCTTTTGTAGCATGTGGGTTTTCTAAGGAGTGCTAATGTTAACCTATTAGCAGTGATGCTGGCATTTGCATTTGAAGGGCTATCTCTGCCCTCTAACCCACTGGACTTTTTAACCCAATAACAAGATCATTTGGCAATTCCATTAGGTCTGGTTTATGAATGCACTCTCAAGCATGACCGCAAAATCCATGTGCGTTGATGATTACCATCTGTACTTTGCCTGAGAAAAACACCACACATTATCTAGTTATCTAAAACACTTTTATAGCATTACAACAGCAAGTGTGTGCCCCTGAAAGATCACACTCAGGCATCTGTATAAAGAACATTATCATAGCAGTGTGGACAACAAGCACTTTTTGTGAAAGCTCATAGCTGTAAGAGTGAGATAAAGGAGCAGGGAGTGTCTGGTAGTGGACTGAAGAGGAATGAGGTGGATACAAGACTATGTAGCCTTGTTATTTGGTGCACCGACATTTAATAGCACCGACCTTGGGCTTCTGATCAGAGCGATGGGCACCGGAACTGTGATGTCTCTCCTGCATAAGAATGCCAGTTGTGCCCAGTTAAAGCCCATGCATTTGTATTTGCCAAGTAGCCATTACTGGCATGCTAATATGCCCCTTGTGCATCTGTTAGGAGTACAGATATGGGAAGTGGTAGTGAAGACATGTTCCAGCTTTCTTAAAAGCATAAAAATGTGGTTTCAGAATGCAACGAATTTCACAGACACACTGCTAAATATTCTGTCAAATAAATGTAATGCTGCTCTTATTCTGTAACTCCTGAAAGGTCAATGTGATGAGAACTTGATTTGCAATGTACAGGTAACTGGTAGCAAAAGATCATTGGTGACGTTACCATACACATTTCTAGGATTTACCAGATGTGAAATAATATCTTCCTGGACCCCGCCACAGCACATTCAGATGATATTCATACGTCCATAAACATTTCACATCTGGTTTCCATCCAAAATAGAGGTGGTGACCAGTGCCAGTCAGGTGGACACCTCTTTCTGAATATTCTCTGTGATGCCTTTCTTCTTTCAGTAAGGAGACCACTGTCAAGTCTGTGGTTCTTCTGCCTTTTTGGCCTGCAGGCCTGAGTCAAGTGCCTGCTATAGCAGTGCTTTAACTGCTGCAGTTCAGTGGCAGAACCTGGAGGTATAGATAGGGTCTGAAGCTAGACAGAAGATTGACACACCACTGAGGTGGAATCCAGGACATTGTTATGTTATGTTATGTTATTTAAGATTTCTATAGCGCACGGCTACTCCACTGGAGTGTCCCGGCGCTTTAATTGCCGGCTCATAACAGCAGAAAAAAAACAACACAACACAGGTATCGAGAGAAAAGGAAAAGGGGAACAACCGAACAACGGAAAAAGCATCTTACAAGGTAAAGAGCATCTTACAGGGTAAAGAGCCACGTTTTAAGGTCCCTCCTAAAAGACAATAGGTCAGAGTTACCCCGTAGGGCCAATGGCAGAGCATTCCAAAGCTGTGGTGCCCTTAACCCGAAAGAACGCCCCCCCAATACGGGCCTTCTTGATTCGGGGGACCTTCGCAAGAAACAAAGATTCAGAAGGCAAAGCACGGGCCGGGCGATAGAAGCCTAGCCTGCGCTAAAGGTATTTTGCTCCTGAACCGAAGAGCGCCTTGTGTGTCAGTGTCAGCGTCTTAAAAACTATCCGTTTCCGGATAGGCAGCCAATGGATGGACTGCAAAAGGCCGGACACTCTGGCACGTCTATGAAGGCCAAAAATGGCGCGAGCAGCAGAATTCTGCACCACTTGTAACCGCTGTACAAGATAGTCTGGAAGGCCCAGATAAAGGACGTTGGAATAATCCAATCTGGAGCCAATTAGAGCTTGCACCGTAATCCTCCTATGTTCTTCCGACAGAAGGGGGAGAAACTTCCGGAGCATCTTGAGAATGCCAAAACATGTGCCCGTAAGACCGAGGATCTGAGATCACATAGTCAAACCGTCGTCGATGTTAATACCCAGATTTTTTGCCAGCCGGGACGCATTAGCTGGGGGGTATTTACAACAAGGGGTGGTGAGGGACAGAGTCTCTGAATTAAGCAGAAAGCTCTCACCCAGTCAAGAGATCAGGGCTAGATCCAACACCGTTTTTTAGCTCACTGCACCATCCCAGTTTCAGAACCTGGCTGTATGCAAATTAGTCTGTTCCTGTCCCAGTGCATGATGGGAACAGGGCAAACCAAACTACAAAAGCCAATTCTTACACTGGGAAGGAAACAAGCTCCCGGGGACTGGTTTCTGGCATTACAGCCGTCTTCGGCCCGGTTTGCTTGAATCCTGATGGTGCAATGAGCAAGGGTCTCACATCTGAGAATATCCTTCCACGCTTAGGGTGGACAAAAATATTTACAACAAGGGGTGGTGAGGGACAGAGTCTCTGAATTAAGCAGAAAGCTCTCACCCAGTCAAGAGATCAGGGCTAGATCCAACACCGTTTTTTAGCTCACTGCACCATCCCAGTTTCAGAACCTGGCTGTATGCAAATTAGTCTGTTCCTGTCCCAGTGCATGATGGGAACAGGGCAAACCAAACTACAAAAGCCAATTCTTACACTGGGAAGGAAACAAGCTCCCGGGGACCGGTTTCTGGCATTACAGCCGTCTTCGGCCCGGTTTGCTTGAATCCTGATGGTGCAATGAGCAAGGGTCTCACATCTGAGAATACCCTTCCACGCTTAGGGTGGACAAAAATATTTACAACAAGGGGTGGTGAGGGACAGAGTCTCTGAATTAAGCAGAAAGCTCTCACCCAGTCAAGAGATCAGGGCTAGATCCAACACCGTTTTTTAGCTCACTGCACCATCCCAGTTTCAGAACCTGGCTGTATGCAAATTAGTCTGTTCCTGTCCCAGTGCATGATGGGAACAGGGCAAACCAAACTACAAAAGCCAATTCTTACACTGGGAAGGAAGCAAGCTCCCGGGGACCGGTTTCTGGCATTAGCTGGGGGGAACATATTAGTCGGCCACCATGTCTGCCAATCAGGGTCCGAGGTACAGCCAAAAAACAAAACCTCCGACTTATCTGAATTGCATTTAAGGCCGTTCAGATGAAACCACCTGAAAACGGCCCCCAGGCACTCTCGAATGCTCTCTCCGTCAAATTCCTCACCTTTCCTACTCGTAAAGAGGAGCTGGGTATCATCGGCGTAGGAAATGATCTGGGCCCCAAAAGACTCCGCCAGTGCCGCCAAGGGAGTCATAAAGATGTTAAAAAGAGTCGGGCTCAACACAGAACCCTGCGGAACTCCCACTCCCAACGGCGGCATCTCGGCAGAGCTAGGAGAGGCCCAGACCGTTTGTCGACGACCCGCTAAAAAAGATGTAAACCAGCTGAGCACCGTCCCCCTCAGACCGATGTCATAAAGTCTGGCGAGGAGCTCCTCATGGGGGACGGTGTCAAAGGCCGCCGACAGGTCAAGCATGACTTTGCCCCCTGAATCCAGAGCCTCCTTAATGGCTTCCGACACCTCCAGCAACGCTGTCTCAGTACTTAGATTGGGGCGGAAGCCAGATTGAGTGGGATGCAGCAGGTCATTGGTCTCCAAAAAAGTAGAGAGCACGCTGTGCACGTGCTTCTCCACGACTTTGGCAAATGCCGGGAGGAGCGAGATGGGCCTATAATTGGCTAACACCTCAGAATCAAGGCCAGGCTTTTTAAGGAGGGGGATCGCCATCGCCTGCTTCCAGATCTGCGGGACCGTCCCCTCACTAAGAGAGAGGTTCAGAAGTGGATTCACCAACGGGTTTACCACCTCCGCCATCCTCGCCAGGAATTTAGCCGGGCAGGGGTCTAGAGGTGACCCAGATTTAAGATTGGCCAAAAGTGCCAATGACACAGAAGAGGAAATAGACGGAAAAACAGTCAGGACAGGGTCCACAGTGGCCAGTGAAGCAGACCCCTCCCCCAAACAAGGGGAGGCTTCAACCAACCTCTCAGGAAAGGAGTCCTGAATCAGTTTAATCTTGGCCGTAAATAACTTGGCCAGGTCACAAACCCACGAGTTCGAGGAGGCAGCCTGAGTGAGATTCGACCGCGGGGCCGTAAACTCCCTCACAATAGTGAAGATTTCTTTACACAAATTAGAGGCTGCCTCTATCCTCCTAGCAAAGTAGCCCCTTTTCTCATTAGGATATCGCGATGATAGACTTTAATCGCCGTCCTATATGCAAGTCTGGCCACCGGATCATATTGTGAGCGCCAAGCCCTCTCAGCCACCTTGCACTGCCGTCGAGAAGCCGACAGCGCTTCCGTGAACCACGGAGCGGAGACCCGCTTCGATGTAGGCCGGATGGCCAGCGCAGGGGCTAAATCGTTCAACCTATTGGTTAACCACCCTTGCAGAGACTCTAAGTCCCCCTCTAGGTCGCCAGAGAGAGGGCAAGGATGGTCGAGAGATGCCTGAGCTAACATCACAGGAGTCACCCGATGAAGTGCTCTAGAGGAAGGGCCGAACTGTCTAGACGCAGTGCTCTGGGTTTTGTTCATACCCTGAACATAGAACCTAACCAGCCTATGGTCAGACCAGAGCACCGGGAGAAGTTCAATGCCTTCTAAGGGGACCGTGGAAAAGACCTGATCAAGGGTATGGCCTCTATCGTGTGTTGGGCCGGTGAGAAACGGAACAAGGCCAAGGGGGGCCGTAATATCAAGAAGTTTACTCACATTCGAATCCTCTCCCTCGTCCAAATGGAAGTTAAAATCTCCCGCCAATACACAATGCTCAGCACTCAAGGCTAGCCCCGAAATGGCTGCCTGAAGTTCCTCAAAGAAGGATCCAACCGGTCCAGGAGGTCTATAGACCAGCAACCATTTAATAGCTTGATGAGGGGCCAATGAGATAGAGAAGGCCAAGGATTCAGAACCTGTAATAATATCCATAGGGATAACAGAGCAGGTGGCAAGCTTACTCACCACAAGAGCCACCCCTCCTCCCCTCCCCTTCAATCTATCTTGCCTAAAAATATTATAATCCTGCGGGATAGCTACAGCAATATCGGGATTAGACATTCCCAGAGCAGGGCGTACATTGTCACAAAGACAGGAGTGGTAACTGGAATTTTTATAGGGATTGATTTAGGCATCACCGCCTATTGCTAATTAACCGCATCTAACTTTTGTGCTTCAAGGAGAAGAATAAAGGAGTCTGCTTTCCTCAGAGAAAAAATTATTTTGTCTGGCTACCGAGACCCATGAGGAGAGTTTTATTGTGTTGTTTATGTCTTCCACCTCCCCCACTTGGAGAGATGGTTTCATTCCTGTGGGTGCATGAAGACAAGATAGCTCTGTCTACTGTGAGAAGGTCGTGCATGCCAGAAGAGCATTCACTGAGAAGCCTGAGTGCTGAGGGACCAAGAAGAACCTGGAACTTAAGGGAGCTGTTGCTCAGTAAGATAGACAGAGCGGGCAGTGAGTGGTATGCAAGCATCTGCAGTACCCCCTGATACAATGAAGAAATAGTAGAGAAATAGTAGGGAAAGGGGACCAGATGCTTCATTTTAAAGTGTTTTGTTTTGCAGTAACTCTATTTAAAGACTGAATTTCAATTGTCAGACTTCAATGAACCTGAAGGATAGCACAATGTTTCTAACAAGCTATTGCTAATTTTATTTATGAAGGTAAGCCGTGTTTCAGTATGCGTGAAAATAAAATGTACGTTTTTTGTTTCGTGAACTAATAGGCCTCTGGCTATGGCACAGAAGAGGGTGAAAGCAAAGGTTATATAATAAGTTGCTTAAAACACAGACGTTAAGTTTATCTTCTTCATCTGAAAAGTGTACAATTGTTTTAACAATGTCTGACCCTACCTGCCAGTGCAAATGAGGCCTGTTACATCTTTAAAAGTATGTTGGGAACATTTTTTTTTTAGTAGTGTCAGATGGAACCAACGTACATTTGGTACACTTTGTGTGATGCATTCCAAGTGAAAAATACATTATGTCAGCTATATCCTTAATTAAAGCGAGCACGCAGAATATGAGATGAATAGTTATGTTTTACTGTGTCATTATTAAATCGTAATTGTAATGCAATAGCTCAAGTGCATTTAAATGTTACTTTGTGCATTTACATTCAGTTTCAATCAATCAATCAAGGATTTATGAAGCGTGGCATGTCACCCATGAGGGTCTCAAAGCGCTGGAGTTGCTAACTGCTTCGTGATGATCTGTTCATTGGAACAGCCAGGTCTTGAGACTTTCCTGAACTCCCGGAGCTATGAGGTGGTCTTGAGGTGCTGGGGTAGGTCTCTCCAAGCTTTGGCCACCAGGTGTGAGAAGGAGCGCCCTCAGCTGTTAACTCTGCAGATCCGGTAGGTGTCTGGGAGGAAGAGGGGGGCGGATCATAGGTGTCTGGTCAGTTGGTGGAAGGTCATGCGTTTGTTGATGTATGCT
The DNA here is from genome assembly GCF_964263255.1 of Lissotriton vulgaris. Lineage (NCBI taxonomy): Eukaryota > Metazoa > Chordata > Amphibia > Caudata > Salamandridae > Lissotriton > Lissotriton vulgaris. Next base: position 1,182,325,307 of record NC_141696.1, read on the forward strand.
GGTCCTTCCTTGTGCAGGGCTATGTATGTGTTGGTCAACATCTTGAACTGGCATCTCTTCTAGATTGGGAGCCAGTGTAGCTTCTTGAGATGGGGTGTGATGTGTATCCGTCTGGGGAGGCCGAGGATGAGTCTTGCCGCTGAATTCTGTATTGTCTGTAGTCTCTTCAGGAGGAGTGTGGTGACAACTCCATAGATTGTGTTCCTGTAGTCCAGCCTGCTGATGATGAGGGCCTGCTTGACGGTCCTTCTAGTGTTGACTGGGAGCCACCTGAAGATTTTGTAGAACATACGTAGGGTGTGGAAGCAGGCAGATGAGACTGTGTTTACCTGTTTCTTTATAGATAGCTTGCTGGCTAAAATGATGCAGAGGATGCGGGCATGGTCTGTTGAGGCGGGGATGGGCTGAGTTCAGCAGGCCACCATGCGTCGTTCCATGGTGAGGTGTTGTTCCCAAAGACGAGGACTTCTGTCTTATCCATGTTGAGCTTCAGACAGTTGTCCTTCATCCAGTGGGCAAAGTTAATTATATTTTTTTTTAGTTTTTATTTTACAGAGTTTTATATAGTGCGAACTTGACCCGAATCTGGTATCAGAGCGCTTTACATAGCACCAGTTGCATTACATGGGGACACATTCATTTTTGTTAGGCACTGAGAGATTAAGTGATTTGCCCAGATTCACAGGATGTTCAGCTGTCATTGCCGAGACTCGAACCCAGTTCCCCAGATTCGAGGGAGACAGCCCTAGCGGTTAGGCCAACTCCTCTCTCCATGATATATTGGTGGAACTTGGTTCTGGAGAGATCTTCTGATAGCAAGATGACGAACTGAGTGTTGTCGTAGGAGATGATGTTTTGTCCGTTCAATCTGACGGTGTTGGCCAGTGGGGATCATATACGTGTTGAAGAGGGTGGGGCTGAGGGCCAATCCTTGGGGTATGCTGCAATCATCTTCTTGGGTTCCGAGGTGAACGGTGGGAGATGGATTCTCTTGGTTCTTCCGGTTAGGTAGAAGGTGATCCATTTGAAGGCATCTACCTGGATTCCAATGTGGTGGAGTCTGTTGATCAAGATGTGATGGGAGACAGTGTAGAAGACGGCTGACAGGTCCAGGAGGATGAGGGCTGCCTTTTCGCTGCAGTCCAGGAGGGACCTGATGTTGTCAGTGGCTGCAATAAGGACTGTCTCTGTGCTGTGGTTGGCTCAGTACCTGGATTAAGAGGGGGCCAGAAGGTTGTTGTGTCCCAGGTGTTCGTGAGTTACTGGTTGATTGCCTTCTCGAAAACCTTCGCTGGAAAGGGGAGCAGGGAGATGGGCCTGTAGTTCTTCAGTTCTGCTAGGTCGATAGATGATTTCTTCAGGAGGGCCCTCACTTCAGCGTGTTTCCAGTCTTCCGGGAAGGAAGCCAAGGTGATAGAGGTGTTCAGGACTTTCTTGAACTTGTTGCCAATATTCTTGCTCTTGAGGTTGAAGATGTGGAGGGAACAGGGTCCGTGGGAGCTCCTGAGTGCACAGAGCTCATGATGGTGATTGTAGCTTGAGTTGTGGGGGGGTTCCAATGGGAGAGCAGGTGTTTGGGGTTCGTGCTCATGGGTTTGGACAGGTTGATGCTGTCGGTGGCGGAGAGTTGGGGTTTGAAGGTTTTGTAGATGACTGAGATCTTGTCGTGGAAGGAGCCCGCCAGGGTGTCACACAGTTCTTGGGAGGGGTTGGTGTCATTCTTGGCGGCTGTGGGGTTGGAGAACTCCTTCACGATGGTAAAGAGCTCTTTGCTGCAGTTTGTGCTGGCTTTTATGCGGTCTGCTAGGGCGTGCTTCTTTTTTTCTTTCATGAGGCGGTAGTACTGGTTGAGTTCTGTCTTGAAGGTGTTATGGCCGGTTGTATGTCTAAACAACTACTGCCTAAACCACGGCTTCCTTAATCACGAAAGCCTAACCACGAGATTTTCTCAACCACTACCTTTTTTTAACACGATTTCCTAAACCACAAAATAAAACATCTTGTGTTTGGCCAGTAGATGGCACTATTGTAATTACAATACGTCTTACAATACCACTCGTAAAAAATAAACGGATCTAAATTTTTTTATTTTTTTTTACAACGCATATCATTAGCTTTTTTTTTTATTTTTCCTTTTGGGGGGGGGGAAACCCCCCCAAACCCCCCTTAATGTTCCCTTAATTCTGAGGAGTGTAGTGGAGAGACTCGTGGTTCAGGGAAGTCGTGCTTAATGAAAGTCGTGGTTTTTAAAAGTCGTGGTTCCGGCTTCGTTGTTCAGGTAAGTCGTTATAAAATTATCGTTGTTCAGGATGTTTCCCGTTATGGCCTCTTGTCTGTTTGCTGGTGTGCCACTTCCTTTCTAGTTGCCGGCAGTCGCATTTGGTAGATTTCAGCTCAATGGTAAAACAACTGGCTCTTCTGACAGGTCCTTATGATTAGGGCTCCCGGATTAAATGGTATTTATTTTTTTGTAATTTCCATCTGTATCTATCCATATTTATTTTTTGTCAACTAGATCTGTATTTATACATATTTATTATGGGTTTTGTGAAAAAAGTATAGCTGAAACTGGTATACTTCCACATTTATTTAACCAATAAATATGCAGTCATGCTTGAACGCCTGCCAGGTTCAGTGATATGAACACCCACAGAAGCTAAATCAATGCACTTGTATGAAAATATGAACATTTTCAGTATCAGCCTTGTGCATAGCTACTGCTGTGGAAGCATCTTTACTAAAATTCCTTTCTTGTTTAACCCCTTACCTATCAATACACACAGTTAAAGGCCTGGCAGTCATTGCACAGTGTATTTACCAAGCAAACACACGGAGATGATGGACGGAGCACTGAAACTTTTCAGACACTCACCCCAAGTCACAGATCTGGGTTGAATCCATCTTCGTTCTTTAGCTCACTTCGCCACCTCAGTTCAGATCCAGCTATATGCAAATCAGCCTTGACCCTGTACCTCATGGGAACAGTCCAGCCCTAACTGCCAAGCCAGGTCTTCCCTGAACCGCAAACAAGTATCCTGGAAGCAGTTTTGGGGTAACATCCCTCATCAGCCAGGCTAGCTTGAATCCAGTGGCAAAGTGAGCAAGGGACCCACGTCTGGGCATACCCTGCCAACTTAAGGCAAACAAAGCAAACACGAGGAGGTGATGGCTGGAGCGCTGAAACTTTTCAGTCACTCACCCCCAGTCACAGATCTGGGTTGAATCCATCATTGTTCTTTAGCTGACTTCGCCACCTCAGTTCAGACCCAGCTATATGCAAATCAGTCTTGACCCTGTGCCTCATGGGAACAGTCCAGCCCGAACTGCCAAGCCAGGTCTTCCCTGAACCGAAAACAAGTATCCTGGGACTGGTTTCGGGGTAACACCCCTCATCAGCGAGACTAGCTTGAATCCAGTGGCAAAGTGAGAAAGGGACCCACGTCGGGGCATACCCTGCCAACTTAAGGCAAACAAAGGAAACACAAGGAGATGATGGATGGAGCTTAGAAACTTTTAAGACACTCACCCCCAGTCACAGATCTGGGTTGAATCCATCGTCGTTCTTTAGCTCACTTCGTCATCTCAGTTCAGACCCAGCTATATGTAAATCAGTCTTGACCTAGTGCCTCATGTTCCTATGATGCACTGGGCCAGGGACAGACTGATTTGCATATAGCCAGGTTCTGAGCTGGGATGGGGCAGTGAGATAAATAACGGTGATGGATCAAGCCCTGATCTTTGGACTGGGTAAGAGTGGTCTGCTTAATTCAGACACTCTGTTCATCACCACCCCTTTTTTCTGAATCGTTTTTGGCCACTATAGGTGTGGCAGGGTATACTCAGACATGAGTCCCTTTCTCACTGCTCCATCAGGATTCAAGCAAGCCGGGCCGAAGACGGCTGAAATGCCAGAAACCGGTCCCCGGTAGCTTGTCTCCTTTCTGGTGAAGAATTGGCTTGGTAGTTTAGTCTGCCCTGTTCCCATGATGCACTGGGCCAGGGACAGACTGATTTGCATATAGCCAGGTTCTGAGCTGGGATGGGGCAGTGAGATAAAGAACGGTGATGGATCAAGCCCTGATCTTTGGACTGGGTAAGAGTGGTCTGCTTAATTCAGACACTCTGTTCATCACCACCCCCTTTTCTGAATCGTTTTTGGCCACTATAGGTGTGGCAGGGTATACTCAGACATGAGTCCCTTTCTCACTGCTCCATCAGGATTCAAGCAAGCCGGGCCGAAGACGGCTGAAATGCCAGAAACCGGTCCCCGGTAGCTTGTCTCCTTTATGGTGAAGAATTGGCTTGGTAGTTTAGTCTGCCCTGTTCCCATGATGCACTGGGCCAGGGACAGACTGATTTGCATATAGCCAGGTTCTGAGCTGGGATGGGGCAGTCAGATAAATAACGGTGATGGATCAATCCCTGATCTTTGGACTGGGTAAGAGTGGTCTGCTTAATTCAGACACTCTGTTCATCACCACCCCCTTTTCTGAATCGTTTTTGGCCACTATAGGTGTGGCAGGGTATACTCAGACATGAGTCCCTTTCTCACTGCTCCATCAGGATTCAAGCAAGCCGGGCCGAAGACGGCTGAAATGCCAGAAACCGGTCCCCGGTAGCTTGTCTCCTTTCTGATGAAGAATTGGCTTGGTAGTTTAGTCTGCCCTGTTCCCATGATGCACTGGGCCAGGGACAGACTGATTTGCATATAGCCAGGTTCTGAGCTGGGATGGGGCAGTGAGATAAATAACGGTGATGGATCAAGCCCTGATCTTTGGACTGGGTAAGAGTGGTCTGCTTAATTCAGACACTCTGTTCATCACCACCCCCTTTTCTGAATCGTTTTTGGCCACTATAGGTGTGGCAGGGTATACTCAGACATGAGTCCCTTTCTCACTGCTCCATCAGGATTCAAGCAAGCCGGGCCGAAGACGGCTGAAATGCCAGAAACCGGTCCCCGGTAGCTTGTCTCCTTTCTGGTGAAGAATAGGCTTGGTAGTTTATTCTGCCCTGTTCCCATGATGCACTGGGCCAGGGACAGACTGATTTGCATATAGCCAGGTTCTGAGCTGGGATGGGGCAGTGAGATAAATAACGGTGATGGATCAAGCCCTGATCTTTGGACTGGGTAAGAGTGGTCTGCTTAATTCAGACACTCTGTTCATCACCACCCCCTTTTCTGAATCGTTTTTGGCCACTATAGGTGTGGCAGGGTATACTCAGACATGAGTCCCTTTCTCACTGCTCCATCAGGATTCAAGCAAGCCGGGCCGAAGACGGCTGAAATGCCAGAAACCGGTCCCCGGTAGCTTGTCTCCTTTCTGGTGAAGAATTGGCTTGGTAGTTTAGTCTGCCCTGTTCCCATGATGCACTGGGCCAGGGACAGACTGATTTGCATATAGCCAGGTTCTGAGCTGGGATGGGGCAGTGAGATAAATAACGGTGATGGATCAAGCCCTGATCTTTGGACTGGGTAAGAGTGGTCTGCTTAATTCAGACACTCTGTTCATCACCACCCCCTTTTCTGAATCGTTTTTGGCCACTATAGGTGTGGCAGGGTATACTCAGACATGAGTCCCTTTCTCACTGCTCCATCAGGATTCAAGCAAGCCGGGCCGAAGACGGCTGAAATGCCAGAAACCGGTCCCCGGTAGCTTGTCTCCTTTCTGGTGAAGAATTGGCTTGGTAGTTTAGTCTGCCCTGTTCCCATGATGCACTGGGCCAGGGACAGACTGATTTGCATATAGCCAGGTTCAGAGCTGGGATGGGGCAGTCAGATAAATAACGGTGATGGATCAAGCCCTGATCTTTGGACTGGGTAAGAGTGGTCTGCTTAATTCAGACACTCTGTTCATCACCACCCCCTTTTCTGAATCGTTTTTGGCCACTATAGGTGTGGCAGGGTATACTCAGACATGAGTCCCTTTCTCACTGCTCCATCAGGATTCAAGCAAGCCGGGCCGAAGACGGCTGAAATGCCAGAAACCGGTCCCCGGTAGCTTGTCTCCTTTCTGGTGAAGAATTGGCTTGGTAGTTTAGTCTGCCCTGTTCCCATGATGCACTGGGCCAGGGACAGACTGATTTGCATATAGCCAGGTTCTGAGCTGGGATGGGGCAGTGAGATAAATAACGGTGATGGATCAAGCCCTGATCTTTGGACTGGGTAAGAGTGGTCTGCTTAATTCAGACACTCTGTTCATCACCACCCCCTTTTCTGAATCGTTTTTGGCCACTATAGGTGTGGCAGGGTATACTCAGACATGAGTCCCTTTCTCACTGCTCCATCAGGATTCAAGCAAGCCGGGCCAAAGACGGCTGAAATGCCAGAAACCGGTCCCCGGTAGCTTGTCTCCTTTCTGGTGAAGAATTGGCTTGGTAGTTTAGTCTGCCCTGTTCCCATGATGCACTGGGCCAGGGACAGACTGATTTGCATATAGCCAGGTTCTGAGCTGGGATGGGGCAGTGAGATAAATAACGGTGATGGATCAAGCCCTGATCTTTGGACTGGGTAAGAGTGGTCTGCTTAATTCAGACACTCTGTTCATCACCACCCCCTTTTCTGAATCATGGGAACAGTCCAGCACGAACTGCCAAGCCAGGTCTTCCCTGAACCGGAAACAATTATCTTGGGACCGGTTTTGGGGTAATACCCTCATCAGCCAGGCTAGCTTGAATTCAGATGGATTCAACCCAGTTCTGTGACTTGGGGTGAGTGTTTGAAAAGTTTCAGCACTCCGTCCATCATCTCCTTGTGTTTACAGTGTATTTACAATCACTCAAAAAGCACCCAATATCCGTTTCTATCGACATTTAAAAATAAATACAGACAAGAAAAAAAAAATGTTCTCTCTGTATTGACAGTAAAAACGGAAAACAGGGAGCCTTACTTATGATTAAGCCGGCTTGGCAGGTGTGATTGTGTCGGCACATTCTTTGATCCACAGAGAGAAGTTCTTTGCAGCCTGCTCTGGGTTGGATGTTGAATCTGGGAGGTAGGATTTGAGAGCATTGTTCCACTGGTCTTCTGATATCTTTTTCCAGTTTTTGCATGTGGAGCAGGGGGGGCATGGTGTCAGTGTTGGTAGGTCCTGAGATGGTGGAGTGGCATTGTAGTGGTCGGTCCAGGAGAGCTGTGAGACGTGGTTGTACTTGACTCTGTCGCTGGATGTGAAAATGGGGTTGAGCGTGTGCCCTGTGATGCAGGTAGGGTCGGTGACAAGTTGCTTGAGGCCGATGTTGCTCATGCTTTCCAGGAGGTTGTTTGTGTTGCTGGGGTTGTGGGAGATGGAAGTTAAGATTCCATAGGGAGATGTAGTCCTCGGAGTCGATGACGTTGGGATGGTTTTGCAGAAGCTGGGGCATGTTCCTGGTGGTCTGTAGGCAACGGTGCCTCTGGTGGGTCTTTTCCGTCTGTGTGGAGTTGAAAGTTGAGATGGTCCATTATCGGGTCGGATCATCTGAGGAGGTCGTCCAGTGGTGATGTCCTTGTAGATGAGGGCAATTCCGCCTCTGTGTTTGTAAGTTTGGCACATGTGTTATCTTGTAGCCTTCAGGGGTGGCGATAGCGATAGCGATGCGCCGCGCAGAGGTGGGGTTCATCCAGGTCTCTGTGAGGAAGATGACGTCGGGGTGAGGGATCAGATTGTGTCCCAGATCTCTGTGGCATGTTTGCCGAGTGATCATACATTGAGTAGAATGCACTGAAGTTGTGCCAAGGCGGTCTCGGTCGGCGTGGTGGATGCAGATGATGGCTTGACAGTTCGGGCTGGACTGTTCCCATGAGGCACAGGGTCTGACTGATTTGCATATGGCCATGTCTGAACTGGGGTGGTGGATTTAGCTAAAAAATTATGATGAATTAAACCAAGATCAGTTGACTGGGGGTGAGTGTTTGATTTGCTCAAAAGCTCCGTCCATCATCCCCTTTGGTATCACTTTGTTCGCCCTAAGTTGGCAGGGTATGCCCAGACGTGGGTCCCTTGCTCACTTTGCCATTGGATTCAAGCTAGCCTGGCTGATGACGGCTGATTAGCCAGAAACCGGTCCAAGATGCTTGTTTCTGGTCCAGGGAAGACATGGCTTGGCAGTTCGGGCTGGACTGTTCTCATGACGCACAGGGTCAGACTGATTTGCATATGGCCATGTCTGAACTGGGGTGGTGGAGTGAGCTAAAGAATGATGATGGATTAAACCCAGATCAGTTGACTGGGGGTAAGTGTTTGATTTGCTCAAACGCTCCATCCATCATCCCCTTTGGTATCGCTTTGTTCGCCCTAAGTTGGCAGGGTATGCCCAGACGTGGGTCCCTTGCTCACTTTGCCACTGGATTCAAGCTAACCTGGCTGATGATGGCTGATTAGCCAGAAACCGGTCCAGGATACTTGTTTCCGGTCCAGGGAAGACATGGCTTGGCAGTTCGGGCTGAACTGTTCCCATGAGGCACAGGGTCAGACTGATTTGCATTTGGCCATGTCTGAACTGGGGTGGTGGAGTGAGCTAAAGAATGATGATGGATTAAACCCAGATCAGTTGACTGGGGGTGAGTGTTTGATTTGCTCAAACGCTCCGTCCATCATCTGCTCTGGTATCGCTTTGTTCGCCCTAAGTTGGCAGGGTATGCCCAGACGTGAGTCCCTTGCTCACTTTGCCACTGGATTCAAGCTAGCCTGGCTGATGACGGCTGATTAGCCAGAAACCGGTCCAGGATGCTTGTATCCCGTCCAGAGAAGACATGGCTTGGCAGTTCGGGCTGCACTGTTCCCATGAGGCACAAGGTCAGATTGATTTGCATACGGCCATGTCTGAAGTGGGGTGGTGGAGTGAGCTAAAGAACAATGATGGATTAAACCCAAATCAATTGACTGGGGGTGAGTGTTTGATTTGCTCAAACTCTCCGTCCCTCATCCCTTTTGATATCGCTCTGTTCGCCCTAAGTTGGCAGGGTATGCCCAGACGTGGGTCCCTTGCTCACTTTGCCCCTGGATTCAAGCTAGCCTGGCTGATGATGGCTGATTAGCCAGAAACCGGTCCAGGATGCTTGTTTACCGTCCAGGGAAGACATGGCTTGGCAATTCGGCCTGGAATGTTCCCATGAGGTACAGGGTCAGACTGATTTGCATATGGCCATGTCTGAACTGGGGTGGTGGAGTGAGCTAAAGAATGATGATGGATTAAACCCAGATCAGTTGACTGGGGGTGCGTGTTTGATTTGCTCAAACACTCCCACCATCATCCCCTTTGGTATCGCTGAATAAGCACTGGACATGGCGAGCTGAGTCTGGGGTGGAGAGGTGCCTCTGCCACTGAAATACGGCCTGCGGCGCAGGATACAGCGGAGTGTTCTCGGACAAAGTCGACGGTCCTCTCCTACGCAGACACGCAGGAGGAGGGCACCACACGCTACTGAGGTTGCGGTGAGCGGGGGACCGCTGCGGCGGTGGATAGGTCGAGCGCTGAGTGGCTGCGGCGAAACCCCCACCCCCCTCTGATCGGACATCGGATCGACTAGGGTGCAGCTACATCTGGCTCCCCCTGTCCCCAGAAACGTGCACCCTCCATTTCCCGGAGGCCGGGCAGGGACAGGGCCCGCACTGAGCCAGGTATGCGCCCCCTCGGACGCTGGCGGGTGCGGTGCACGGGGGGGGTCGAGCCGGTGCCTGCCTTTACACACTGCGGCCTGCTGCTCTTTGGCAGGCCTCCTACAACCTTCGGCCCAGCTATTGAAGGGACTGCGTGTATCTGGCCTGTCTCTTAGCTCCCGCGGGCACAAGAAGCATAATATTGCCTACGCTGCCCCTACCCCTACGAAACATCAACACATGCTCTGCCTGACCTCTGGACTTCCGCCTGGAAGATTGCACTTGACCGCCGGTTGCCGCAAACCCACTGAGCACCTCTATCCCCGAGGCACAGAGGCCGGGGCCGAGACACTGCCAATCCCACAGCCGCAGGGCACACACATCGACCTGATGAGGGATTGGAGTCTAAATCCGGGCATTTGTCACCATCCGGCTCCCCCTGGGCCTGCAACGGGAGCACAGAGGCCTATTTGGAAGACTGAAGCTTGCCTGCTACATCGCTGAGCTGCCTGGGTCTCCCATTGAGCACCTTCTGGAGTCCATAGCCTACTACTACTCATTACCGGAAACAGCTGCAGACTGCGCTCTTAGTACCCCACACCATTCCGCTGCACCACGCGCATCTGGACAGTCCTGCTGGTCAGGCTCAGCACTCTCATGTGACTCAGCGGTGCCCCGCTCTTCCATGATTATACTCGCACGGCGGCCCCACGGCATGGGCCGTAGGGACCCCAAACAGAACACCTTATCCTTTGAAAAGATTACAGAAAGAGCCCCAGAGGAAGGCCCAAACATGGCAGAGAGCGCACAAGGTACGGACCCCACGGACGGCCTCCCAGTCTTATCTGCGGCAATGCTACAGAAGAGGAGGGCTGGCTTCAAAGCCCTAGATGGACGGTTTGACGCACTAGACAAGTCTGGCGTATATGGGGGCTAAAATCCAAGTTCATGACAGACGCCTGGATATGGCGGAGGCCCGCATCTCAGACATTGAAGATGGCACTGCACAGTCCCTCAAACGATTGGAGCATGTCGAGCTCATCCTAAAACAGGTTCCAATCAAGAGCGTAACCTGGAAGCGTGCAGCGGGCGCAACAACATCTGTATCCTAGGGGTTTCGGAGACAACTGACACTGGCCGTATGGACTTATTTGTTAAGACTCTGCTGGCTGACCTGTTCGGGAGGGAATCCTTTACCCCCGGGTTCATAATAGAGAATGCACATCGATCCCTGGAGCCTCGGCCTAACCCGGGATGCCCCCTTAGGCCAATTAATGCACGTCTCATGAACTTCCTGGACCGCAACTCTACACTGCGCCTCGCAAGGGAGCGTTGGGACATTAAATGGCAGAACTCTAAGCTCTCTTTTTACCCAGACTTCATGGTCATGTTTCAGGATGCACACCGTAAATACAATGGAGTCAAGACCACCCTCAGAAATACGGTCTAAAATATGTCATGTTATACCCCCACCAGGCTGAGGGTTTATGTTGGGGGCCAGGCTTTCATTTTTTAAAGTCCTACAGCAGGAATTCTGTCATGCATAAAAGCAAACGAACACCAGAACTGGGGCAGGCGAAGGGGGATCCTCCCCCCCACATAGCGGCTTAGATGCAAGCATGGAACTCATTCTAGTTCTGGCACTGGTTGATTCAGATGCATTGGCTCTTCTGCATTGTTATACGAACACACAGGGATACTGTTCTTCATACTTCCGCGATGTTGCATATAGCTGGTTTTCTGACGTGGCATTGCCACCCCTAACGGTGTACCCCTTTGGATTTGTTCTGGTTCTTAAGAATGTACCGTTCTAGGATTCTTTCATTTCAATGTGCAGGCAATTGGTACTTCATGTTCTACTTGTCGTTGTGGTATTGCCTTGCTTGGAGGGGAGTGAGGTTGGGTGGGGGGAACGTTTCACATTGCTGAACTATCTATATTTCTTTGCAGAATTGGTTACTGTCACAGTTGTTCTCTATGTGCAGCTGCTTGACTATGATAAACATGAAAAAGTACAGCAGATGGCTAAGTTAGGCAACATTGAAGGTCCCTCTGGCTGATCCTTGATGTCCTGGAATGTCAGGGGACCTAATGATAATCGGAAAAGAAGGCAGGATGTTCATTATTTACTAAGGCACAATGTAGACATTGCTTATTTGCAGGAAACACATCTACCCAACTCAGACTTGGCCCGCTTTGCAGACAGCTGGGGGGCACACAGGTATTTTGCTAATTACAGTTGCTACGCAAGAGGTACAACCATCCTTATCCACAAATGGGTCCCATTTAGCATCAGATCTGTGGTGGGGGACAATGAGGGCCTCTACATAATTGTCACAGGCTCGCTCATGGGGCATAACATGGCCCTGGTGTGTGTTTACGGACCAAATACAGACTCCCCGACTTCTTCCATACCCTACACCACCAGTTAACGAGAATTGAGCTTTGCAACCTTTTAGTAGGAGGAGATTTAAATTTACTCCTTAATCCCAGTTTAGACAGCACCACCTCATCACCAGACACCAAGCCTAGGGCTCGCCTTGCCCTGATAGAACTTTGTAAGCAACTTTCACTGCTAGATATTTGGCGCCAGCAACATCCTGCACTCACAAATTATACACATTATTCGGGCCCACACAACACCTGGACTAGAATAGATTTTTGGCTGATTTCCCCTGGCACTGTCAGTTGGTTCAGGTCTCTCAAGACACTACTGAGGAGGTATTCAGACCATTCTCCGGTACAACTTCACCTGCATGTCCCGCGTCCCGAGGGATTTGAGCGCAATGGCGGTTCCAGAGCCGTGCCTTTAATGATGATTTTTTTAATGCAGAAGTACGCGAAGCCATCGAAGACTATTTCTCCATTAACACAGGGTCGGTTGACACATGGGGGATATTATGGAGAGGCTTCAAAGCATACATAAATGGCGTCTGCATCGCCAAGCATGCAGGAGTTCTTAAAGATATGCGCAACACACTTGCACGCATTGAACGCGATCTAGCAGACTTAGATGTTGAAGCGCTTCACTCCCCTGTTCCGGGAGCGGCAGGTCGCCTCTTGGTCCTTTTAGTTGAATTCCGGGAGACCGCGGAATGTGAGCACCTATATATGGGCAAGTATCATATCACCAGACGGTATGGGTAGGGTAAACGACCCGGTAGGATACATGCACAGATGCTCCGGCCCCCATACAGTAGAGTGGATATCACTGAACTGCACTCTTCTACGGAGCAGATACTCACCTCCACCTCAGAGATTCCTTCAGAAATTTTAGATTATTTCACAGCTCTATACACTAGTAAGGTGCCGAGCGACCTGTCCCCCTAAGAAGCATATCTGTCCGAGATCGCATTGGTTTATCTCGAAAGAAAACACATGCAAGACTTAGCAGAACCTATATCTGTGGCAACTGTCATCGGGGCCATTGATGCCCTCCGCTGCTCCTCTGCCCCCGGGTTAGATGGCTTCACAGGGGATTTATATAAAGCATATAAAGACCTGCTGGTGCCGCAGTTGATCAAAGTATATGCAGAGGCCCTTGAAAAACAGATACTACCTCCCACACTTTGAGAGGCGGTCATTATTCTCCTCCCCAAACCTGGCAAAGACCCGTCTTTATGCAAATCCTACAGACCTCTGTCGTTATTAAACTTACACTATAAAATATTAGCCAAGATCATTGTCAATGGTCTCTCCCAGTTGATGGAATTCATCATATCTCCGGCTCAAATCAGGCTTCGTGCCGCACTGATCTACCTCCTTTAATCTCAGAACACTCTTCTCTGTTCTTCATAGAATCTAACCTTATGTCCCTGCTGCTGCCATACTATTAAGATGCCAAAAGGCCTTTGATTCCATAGAATGGCACTTCTTCATATCGGTGATGTGCCGAATGGGCATGCCTGTGGGCTTTATAGCCACTACTGCGTTACTGTACAGCCGACTCACCACGAGGCTCAGCCTGAACTGCACGCTATCCGGACCCTTTTCTCTTTCTTGCAGCACCAGACAGGGCTGCCCACTATCCCCCCTATTGTTCATGCTGGCTATGGATCCCTTAATTCGCCATTTTCAGGAGCTGCACTTGCAGAGAGGCTTGCAATTTAACACTGGCCCTGGTATTGCTGTATGCTGATGACACAATTCTTTATGTTAGAGACCCCCAAGTAAACCTAGAGATGATCATTAGAGAAATACTCAGATTTGGCCATTTCTCAGGCCTCGGTATCAATTGGCACAAGTCGGTGATCATTCTTTTAACAACCGGCACCATCCCATGGGAATGTGAATTCCCACTGGAGTTGTGCACGGACTCGGTTAAATATTTGGGCATTCATGTCCATCTGGATACTGCCCAGATCCTCCGTTTAAATCATGGACAAGCTGTCTGTACCTTAGAGGCACAAGTGGAAAGGTGGTTGTGTTTACCGTTGTCAATCGCTGGTAGAGTACCGATACTTAAGATGGTAGTGCTCCCTACATTTTTATATCTTTTTAACAATATTCCCATACCCCTTGCGAATGGGTTTTTCTTAACATTGCACACACACCTCTTCAGATTACTCTGGGGAGGCAAAAGGGCGTGGGTCAGCTGGCAGGTGCTTACCCTCCTATATTAATAACAAACAAGGGGATGGCTTTAATAAGTAAGGCTGAACCAAATATAATTAAACAACAAGAAAAAATGCCAATACTGATACTCTGCTTGAAACCCAAAAAGTTAACGTAAATGCATAGACTACAGTTCAATGCATCCAAGTGCTATTGAATAGCTTGTTTATTTGGAAATACTTTTGATGAATAGTTTGCAGTTCAGATACAATTCCAACACAATAGTATAACAACAATGAAAATGCACATGAAAATAAACCAAAAAGTCACAGATACCATCATTCATAATGCACCGATCTTTGTTGTATATTGTTTAAATTCAATCATTTATTGGTTTGGATACGGTGTATTTTCGTTAATAGTACACATTGTAATTCATTAATTTTTGTTGGCAGATCTAGTACTCTACAAATTGGTGTATACATTCTCCATTTGTTTGGGTGCATGTTTGAATGAATGTGTGAGGTATGATTGTGAAATGGTTGAAGATTTGGGTGTACCGCTTGGGTACCCACATCCACGGACTAAATGATGATATACCATGGGCATCTATCCTTAAATAATTAATTCCTGCCCTTTGTCCTGTTCCTTGTAACATTATCAATATTTGCTGTCCTGCCTACATGTGCTCAACTATTTGGCACACCTTATGAGTCATACTCAGTGGTAGCTCTTACACACTCGGACTGTACTTATTCCACCTTCCGATGTCACAATGTTAGCTCACACAATATGAAATCCCCCTCACAAATGGGATCTTGGGGCACGATCTGTGGCCCTTAATGATATTCTTTGGGTCCTTGACATACACAGAACATCTCTCCGGTACTTGTGCTATGATGCTGACGCTGGTCTCTTTTCGGATCTGTTTCACTTACGCGGTACTTCTGACATAGGCTATATTCGGCTTACAATTTTTGTCTCTGCACACTGTCAACGTACGCAAAAATACCCCCCTTTGGACATGCAATACGATCGAGATGTGCACACTCTATCACAGCGCTATTTCACCATACTGCCTGTGCTGTACCCGTTGCAGAGTGTTTATGGCCTTACACCATTAATGCTCACCCCTTTTCCCTCATTATAAATCTAAGCGTATTCTCTGCTTGTATTATTGCCTCCCGCCACTGGATTCAATAAAGTTTTCATTGAACTAGGTCGCGGTTAATCCGTGGCGCTCTAGTCTTCTCAGAGCCGCCCTTCCATCCTCACTATAGCGCGGCCATTGATTGGCTCCCATCACGCGCTCCCCCACGGGCCCCGCCCATTCAGGAAATGTGAGCATCCTCGCTCTGGGTCCATATTAACTCGGCTCCAGCTTCAGTCCTGTTTCCACCGGACCCGGTTACCGAGGGCAGACGCAGGTACCAAGCGGGTGCTAGATGCGGAGGGCGTAAGTGCTTACGAAGCAACGGAATCGCTACCAGCTAAGTGTATTGCCTCTCTGTTTTTACCTCTTTATAGTCTAATCCCTGTGTTCCCTTCCCCCTCTAGGGTGTGCCAATTGCATCACCATCCCCCTCCCGAGGTCTATGGTGGGATAATTTTACACCTGTCAAGTGAGAATTGTTTTATCATTATCATTTATTTATTTGTTTTCCTGAACTAAACCGGGCTTACTGGCCTTTGGCCGTTTGATCCTTCTCCCGTTCCTACGCGCTATATTAAGCACTTTTTCGGATATGTAGCGCTATCATGTCATGACCACCAATAGTTCACTGGCTACAGGCGCCCGCAGACACACACGCACCTCGACTAGCGCTTCCTTGTGCATGTCGATAAGAGCATAGTCCAACGATTAAGACTTTTTTGGTCTGCTGAATTCTATCGCAGACTTGCACACACCCACAGGCGGGGCCCCGAATCAACCGTTAGTACCCCACGTGGGAATGTGAGGGTTGAATCACCAGAGCACAGAGTCACTGTTGACAATTGACACGCCTCTAATCTAAGATACTTAACCCCTTAAGTGCTGCGTCGGTGCATTGGCCGACGGCAGCACTACCTCCCCAGTGCTGCGCACGACCATTGGACGTCCATTCAGCACTAGTTCCAATGGACAGCGCAGCACTGGGGAGGGATGTTTACTAGCATCTATGAGGTTAATTGTCTGTATGCCTTTTCATGTGTGTTTGTCTCTTTTTTCTTTCGCATGTGCATTTTAATTTTTGTGTGGTCTCCAAACTGTGAGAATCTACCATTTTTGTTGCACTCCTTTTTGACAGTATTTTCACTTTCACGTCCCTTGGTAGGGTGGGCCTTAGCGCGTCCATACCGCTGGGGTTTATTACACTATAGGTCCTGACGAATGCCAGGTAAATTAAAACCGACATTGGCAGAAACATGTTGACCAGCACTTAAATCTAGAGGAAACAGGCCATGCAATTTACCTGGCTGAGTTTTCCCACACATACTTTTAATATGTCTTATTGATCAGGCAATAAAGAATTTTTTGATACAATTTAGGCATTTTTAATCTCACCACTAACACTTTCTTCAGTCACTTGCACAACCACTTAGCCACTCATGACTTCACATTACCCGCTCCGCAGTAAATCTGGCGTTGAAGCACACTGGGGTGGCACTCGGCCACTCCGAGTAGGGCCCGATGATGAAGCATGTCACCGACCAGGTCGGTGAGTGAGGGCTTTGTGTAAACACCAAGAGGGTGTTTCCACTTTCTTCTCTTTGTGCTCTGAAACTCGTCCCTTTCTGACGAGCTCTGAACACTCTTCTGTTGTTGTTAATATTATTCATATGTGCCTATTTTCTTTTGAACAAAATCTTTTGTATTTCTTTCAACAAGGCTGTTTTCAAAACTTCCACCATTTCGTTTAACAATGGTGCTTCAGCCATTCTTTTATCCTTAAGTGGTAATTCATCATCTATATCCTCTTTACTAATCAATTTGCTCAAACTGCTGCCTTGAATGTATTTTCCTCACCAGTTTAAATTAGGCTATTTTTTAAATTTGAGAAGTCCCATGCAAGTATAGAAAGACAATCACTGTGACCTTATATTGCTTCAGCCACACAAATGCTTTTTTTGCTAACAAATCCTGCTTTTTCATGCAACAAAGCCCAGTGGTTTCGTTATGCAAATCTTTACACACCCTCCAAATAAATCAGAATTAACAATATTTCTATAATGTACATGTTGAACTAAAATAGTCTCCATCTTTAACTTTTTTGTAAGGTCTGCTCACTGCTACTGAGATAAGGTGCAATTTACAAGCACCCCCTCAGTTAAGCTTTGGAACACATTTCTCTGCCCATCCCTGGATGGTTGTACATCGATGGGGGGTCCCAGTACACAATGTATTTAAGAAAGGAGAATTAGAAAAAATTATGTACAAGAAAAATCCTTACATTTAGAAGGTACACTGTTGTTTAATCACAATGT
Organism: Lissotriton vulgaris; assembly: GCF_964263255.1. Taxonomy (NCBI): domain Eukaryota; kingdom Metazoa; phylum Chordata; class Amphibia; order Caudata; family Salamandridae; genus Lissotriton; species Lissotriton vulgaris. The sequence continues at coordinate 1,182,342,904 of NC_141696.1, forward strand.
TCCTACAAGTGCAATGCATCATACAAACGTATCGCCATGCAATTGGGTTGGGGGGTCTGCATTTGTTCCCTCCTGCTCCCACTGTTTAGTAAAGCTCTTCCCAATGACCGCACAAGTGGGCTCATTGCTATTCCATATGATAAATATCTTCTCTGCTTTTCTTAAATACCCTGTATTGTTCTGTTTAGTGTATGTCACATCATGGACGCCTTTACCCTCGTTTCTGAGAGGTACGTGCTATTGTAAATCCACTGAATATGGATATGTGACTCATTTTCGGTCTGCACCTTGTAAAACGGGGTTTTCTGCATATGTCCCTTATCAACTACCACATGGGGTACGCCTTCACCCTCATGTTGAGTGGTGCGCGTTTGCCTTGAATTTAAGATTGACATGTTATTTACATCAGCATCCAGGCCGCCTTCACTCTCATGCTCGAGAGGTGCGCGGCCTGAGAGGTGAGCATGAAAGAACTTGTCGTTTTTCTTTTTATCTTTGAATGTTTATATTATAAGTTATAACGCACTTTTGTAGCCAAATGTGGGTTATTTTTTCACAATAACCTTTATAATTATCGAAATGACATTGACCTTTAGTCTTTTTACTCTGGCTATCTACGCATCCAGCGTGAGATAGCGTGCACGCACGTGTTGTGTCTCGAGCCACGAACCTGTTCCTTACACTTCTAGGCTCGAGTACTGCACAGCTGTGTTCGAGCCAGGAACCTGTTCCTTACACTTCTAGGCTCGAGCACTGCACAGCTGTGTTCGAGCCAGGAACCTGTTCCTTACACTTCTAGGCTCGAGCACTGCACAGCTGTGTTCTTGTGCTCGTGCATCCTCGCTCTGCCTAATGTGTTGTTATTCAAATTGTGGTGGGGATTCCTGATGTGTGAAGGTGGTTGGGGGCAGTTCGGGTGGTGAGAGTTGGTCGGCGGCTGCGTCCGCGTCTCCTCTGTGAATTGGGGTTATGTTATCAATAAAGGATAATCTATGAATACTGACTACGACTATTCTTCACAACAGCACGCTACGTGCTTCCTCCTTTAAACGCGGCCCGCACTTCCCACGGCCGCTTACTCCGCTGGAAGAACCGAACAGAACCCTTGCCAGGCGCCGGCATTGACCGCGCTCTCAGATATTTTCTGCCCCGTACACAAACCCCAGTTGTTTAATGAGACTCAACATGTTTCCCAAACTCAAGTTTTCTTTAATACTGCCCCCTCCGTGTCTCCTATTATTTCAGAATTTTGCTGACTTACGCAGCAGCTTTATTTGTAAAGTGAACAGGGTGGACTCTGAATCTTCTAGGCCCACGTGAGTTCGTGCGGCCATTAATATTGTCTGCTCCATAATTATGCACCCCTGAGGCCCACTCACTGGAGCTTATGTGCCCACTATTTATGCTTTACAGATCCTGTCGTTCTCCCTGGATTGGAGCCGGCTGGCCCAACTATCTATGTACTTTTCATGGTAAATGTTTTCTTTGACACCTTTCGCGATTTTTAATTCACTATTTCACCTCCCGATTATGTATTTACTCATTTCACCATAATATTCCAGGTAACCCTGCCGCACCACACCACCCCAGTCCTGATGAAGACCTCCCTCTAAGGTTCACGGATAACTAGCATTATATATGGGGTCGAAACGTCGGGGTTATGTTATCAATAAAAGATAATCTATGAATACTGACTACGACTATTCTTCACAACAATGAGGACGATGGTACATAACCCCTGAAGAACCCACGCAAGAAACAACTTTTTAAGGTTATTGTGACTTCGGAATAAACAAGAAAGAGAAGCATAATGAGAGGAGTTATTAAACAAGTCTACAAAGAAAGTGAGATCAGCTACCAACCGTAGTGAACATCCGACGTAAGTCACATTTTGCGTTTGAAACTTAAGTTAACGTAATTGAATGTAGCGCATCTTCAAGGGAAGTGCGCGTGAGCCTGATACTGATTGAAACCTTACGTTTTTGGATCTGCTACCGCAACCTGGAAATGATACTGCAAAAGGGTGATTTAACATAATGTTATTGGACCTGATACCGCAAGTTAGATTGAATCCGGCACAAATACATACGGAATTTTCATCTAAAAGTGACAAAAGAAGGAACCAGTTACTGTAATGTGCCACGGAATTAATTTTAAATTTAAATACTGTAGAGTTGAATTCAGTATTTAAAGGAGAAAACAAATCTGGACTGAATTTCGAGAATTGTTGGTTTTTCTCCGTTATTATTTGTGTGATTGCATGAATTTTTGAAGGAGTTCACAACGTAAAATTAATTGAAAAAACATGAAAGTTAACGATTAACCTGACGTTGGAACTTGCGCCTTCTAAAAGCAGGAACGTTCTGTTTCTAAGCTGGATTGGAGTGTTGATTGAACGCTGTTCACAGCACTACGCTCGACGTCATCACGCGTGTAGGTGCCAACGCAAGGTCACGCATTGGGTCAAGATACGTGACTCCATTTTGTTTTACAGGTTACCTAGCAACAGCCAAGGAACTCGTCAGAACTCTTATATTATCGCACACTCCACATTGTTGGTCTTTGAATCTACTTGAACTTGATGATTAATAAGCGAACGAAAGAATAACAAGGCAGAATTACCCTCATCAGTGACACGCACACTGCGTGTCATTTCGACAAACCATCAGTGATACGCACACTGTGTGTCATTTCGACAACTCATCAGTGATACGCACACTGCGTGTCACTTTGAAAATTATTCAGTTTCACACTTTCCATTCATCAGTGATACGTTCACTACGTGGAACTACTTTACAAGGTATTGCGAGTGTATCATTATTTACCAGTGATGCACACACTATCAAATATTATAGTTATTCTTTGTTCTAGGTTATAAATCCAATCTGGAAATGTTAAAACTGTAACTGAAGTTAATTAGTACTCAGATAGATGATACTAAATAAAAAAAATCAAGCATTATAAGTGTTATATTGAGGTACTATTGAAATTAAGGAGCATTCGGATCTGTTAAAGGGAAAAATTGTTTAGTGAATGGAACTCAGCGTGTCATTAACTCAATGACTTACTTGATGTTGACTCGCTAACTATTTTTGTTGTTGTGTGGTTATCTCCTCATTGCTCAAAGGCATAAATTGATTTAAGTGTGCGCAAATTGATGCAAGGTCTAACTATTTAAAAGGAATTGGTATATTTATTCCTTCTGATATCAAGGATGGCAACTACTACAATGAATTTGCCAGCGCCACAAGCATTTTTAATAAGAGATGGGGAAGTTTCGAGTCAGAGATGGGAGGAATGGAGGGATTATTTGATAAATTATTTGGAAACGTTGAGAGTAAGGAATTGACTCCAGAAAGGAAGAAAAAAATACTTTTGCATTGTCTTGGACTGGGGGGGTTGAGAGTTTATAACAGAATTGAGAAAAAGAATGTCGAAGGAAGTGATAGTAATGTCTTTACACAAGCTATAAATGATCTCAATGCTTACTTTGCACCTACTGTCTGTAAGGCAGTACATAGGTTCAATTTTTATCATAGGAAGCAAGAGTCTAATGAGAAAATAGAGGACTATATTGCTTTGCTCAAAAGATTTGCCTTGTCTTGTAATTTAATTTTGGCACCATTGAGGAGGAATTGATATGCGATCAACTTGTGATGCATTATAACAATAGTGGTTTGCAGGATAAGTTATGGGTAAATGGCGATACCAGTCTAAGAGAAATTTCAGCAATAATTGGCAAAGCTGAATTAACCTCAAGGTGTGCTCAAACTGTGGTTAATAAAGCAAGAGGTGGGAACAGTGACGAAATAATTAAAATAGTTAGAACGCCTGTTCAATCCAAGAGAAATCCTGACCAAAGTAAGGGGAAAGGCGTAACAAGAGAAACTAGCAACGCTACAACTTTTGAGAATAAGGGGATTGTTTCCGTTGTGGTAGTTCAACACATCTGGCTAATGACAAAAGATGCCCTGCCTTAGGTCAAACATGTACCTATTGCAAAATGACCGGTCATTTTGCTAGGGCTTGTAAAAATAATAAAAGGGTGACGTGTATTGTAGATGAGTGCGATGAGGACTATGATGGCGGGGAGCAAGATATTGGTGATGTTATGGTTTCTTATGTAAGTGATGAGTGCGATGACAACTATAATTGTAAGGAATTAATTATTGTATAAGGTTGTTCTGAATAGTTTTCTTCAGGGTCTTTCGCACTTATTATGGTGTGTTTGCGCAATGCAGAAACATGTTGACAGGGACATAACTGAAGGTGCAATCTTATAGGAGTGTATAGCATGGAGAAATCTTTTTACCTTATATATATTTTTTTTGTGTCTCGGGTTGTTATTGTGAAGGGGGGAGAAGAGTGTTGTGTCTTGAGCAAGGTACGTTTTGTTTGAGCTTATGTGCCCACTATTAATGTTTTACAGATCCTGTCGTTCTCCCTGGATTGGAGCTGACTGGCCCAACCATCCATGTACTTTTCATGGTAAATGTTTTCTTTGACACCTTTCGCGATTTTTAATTCACAATTTCGCCTCCCGATTATGTATTTACTAATTTCACCATATTATTCCAGGTAACCCTGCCCCACCACACCACCCCAGTCCTGATGAAGACCTCCCTCTAAAGTTCACGGATAACTAGCATTACATATGGGGTCGAAACGTCGACAACTTACCCCTGTACCAGCTTGCGCCATTCTCTGAGGACAACCACATAGGCGTTTGAAGCATGGTCCTTCCTGATACTTAAAAGACATATATTGTTTTTTCTCATCTGGCTCTATGACGAAGCCAGCGTCTAGTGTTTATGAAGATTGGATCTTGCGACTAGCACTTTTTAACCATCAACCCTTCCTAAATCTTTGCACAAACTCCTTCCTTTTTTAATTTATGATATGTTTGTATGATGCATTGCACTTGTAGGAACATTGTGATTAAACAACAGTGTACCTTCTAAATGTAAAGATTTTTCTTGTACATAATATTTTCTTATTCTCCTTTCTTCAATACATTGTGTACTGGGACCCCCCTTCTGTGTACCAGATTACACCCAGGTCCCAGTGACTCCAATAGGTATGCCCTTCTTCCCGTAACATCCCAGGATGGTGTACAGGAATCTTCCTCTTTGACAGGAAGTGCAGGACAAGGCCTCCACTCCTCACTCCTCTATCTTTTTCCCCATTATAGCAATGTTCTTGTGAGCATCACAGATGGACAGTATTATCTCCACTCGTATCCCTAGCCTATCTGCACTGTTGCAGAGTAACACTTGGCACACGAGTCTGCATGGAAGCAAAGTGTCTATCTCACTGCTTTCCACCCAAATTCAGATGACTGTTTTTGTGAGAATAGTAATAGCAAACTATGGACTTCAGCAATGATGCACATGTGTTGTTTTTCTTTCTGTGTTCCCCTGATGCATAACCCTGTAGCTTTACCACTTAGTGCACAACCGAAAAAACGAGTGATCTCAACCGGTGGTTTATGCTGATTGCTGATCAAATATCCCCTTTCTCTGTTCCATGGTGGTAGCCTGAGGTTTCTGCACCTATGGTGTTATAGGTGCTGCCTACCGACAACCCACTATATACGATTTAGAGGTTCTTGACAGCACCTTTTCTCTGACAGAGGGTACAGAGGACCATCTCCCTTGATAAGGGAATGATAGCCATATCCCTTGAGAAGGAAGGAGCATCACCTATAGTCATGGGAGCAGGAGCAACTGGAGCAACTGGTATTCTCCAATGTGTAAGCAAGAAGTTATAATACATTCCAGCCTCTGACACCCTACAACTCTAGCGATGTGGTACCATTGGTCAGAACTCTTACTATGAAAAACATTTCAGTACCAACAGTTGTAAGTGAAAACCATGTAATAAACCTGCATCCTTTATATTTTTTTCAAAGCAAGCAAACATGAGCTTAATTATTTTTTATTTATTTAAAGCTTTTATACAGTACCCAACATTTGCCATGTGGCCATCTAAGAGCACTGAAAGGAAAAGAAACAGAACACCATGGTTTACCCTTGGTTTAAAGAGAAGAAGTAGAGTTCAACCAAATGTGAGATGAAGCATCAATATTTGTTATTACTCTAAAAGTGCCTTCCGGAGAGCGAACTTTGTGGAGTTCTCGATGCCAGCATATGAGGATTTCCCTCGCGAGTCATAATATCCACCATATTGAATCTATCCTTCCCTGTGAGGTCTCCTTGATTCTGCATGCCGCTAATGGATGTCTGTTCCATATACTGTGAATTCCTGCTCCACGAAACTCGCCCTGAGAGCTCAGGGCTCTATCGTTTTCATCCTGCTATGAGCCTTGTCTGATATGTCTTACTTCGGAGCATTGTATTTCTTTATTAGGTGGATATTTTCCTTGCTGGATCATTGTTATCTTTCTATTCTCCGTGGACTGATCTTGTGGGTGACCCGTTGAGCCCAGTTCAGACAACCCTGATGTGTACTACCCCTTCTGTTCATCCACACAGCACCCTGAAGAAGGTATGACCCCTGTATCCGGCTCCTGCACCGAAATGCCAGTCTTTGCATTTTTGCTACATTACTGGTGCAACTCCTCTACGAGTTTGAATATTATCAGCTACTTCTTGGAAAATTAGCTCATAAAAAAATGTATTAAACATTTAAAAAATATAACCCAGCAACCACTGATACCATCCATGAAGGATACCAGGCAAAATAGTGGTAATTTAAAATTAGCCTCTTTTTCTATGTTTCATTATACATAGATGTACGTGTTACGTGGAGGTGAACTGTTGTGTCTTGTGTTGTGTTTAGTCCAAGTGTTTGAATGAGTGATTGGATCAGTTTAACTTTGTTTTTGAATTTATATGATTATGTGGAGTTTTCATGTATAATATTCATGGTTTACGTTCTGTCTGGGAGGTGTCCTTGATGTAACTTTTTGCCAATAGTTGTTTTATGTATCTATTCTACTGACTTCCTATAAGCAATTTATGTATTTTGCTATAACTATGCATTACTCACTTGCATAATAAATTAAGGTTTTATATCCCAATAAAATTAAATAAAACATTTATCATCCAGGTGTCTATTTCTACCTTTGTGTCTGCACATTGTACTTTTTCGGTAGTGAGGAGGTTATTCATCCTCTCTTTATATCTATACTTTGTTGCGTTATTCAAGAAATAGTTTGCAGGCAGTGGGTTTAGTTGTTTGATAGTAGTCTCCATTGAATAAGCAAGAAGTTATAATACATTCCAGCCTCTGACACCCTACAACTCTAGCGATGTGGCTCCATTGGTCAGAAATCTTACTATGAAAAACATTTCAGTACCAACAGTTGTAAGTGAAAACCATGTAATAAACCTGTCTCCTTTATATTTTTTTCAAAGTAAGCAAGCATGGACTTAATTATTTTTTATTTATTTAAAAGTTTAATGAAGTACCCAACATTTTGCTTTCAGCATCTAAGAGCGCTGAAAGGAAAATAAACAGTCCACCCATGGTTTACAGAGCAGAGGTCCAACCAGTGGTCTTATCAAAGAAAATATCAGATGAATGCATTTCTAATCAGTTCTTTTCTCTGGTGATTTCTGAACAGTAAGTATTTGCGCTTTTCTCTCTGCCTGGAGAGCAAGACATTCCAGAGTTTAGGACCCTGGATATCCAGGGACTTGCCGCTATATCTTTGTTGTTATTATTGGGTCAGGAGCAAATTTGTTAATTGAAGGTTTCTATCTGGAATTGAATTTGGGGCTACGTAGTAAGGATTAAAGGCAGCTGGGTACTTTGTTCCAGCAGTCCTAGTTAATGGTTCAATTACCATGTTTTGGCCGAGCGGTGGGTGGTCTTTTCATCGGGATCAAGATTCTTGCAGGTGGCACAATTGAAAACCTGCAATACGATGGTCCGGCAAACCCCAACATCCAGATTCTTGAGTATAAGTTGAAGTCAAAGACCACAATCTATTTAATAAATTTTTATAATAATGACTTTTACCATGTACCGAACAAGAACTTTTTGGCATTATCTAAAGTTTTAAGAAATTTGGAATGTTCTCTTGCAGTAGACAAAAAGTCATGTATATTAATAGGGGGTGATTTCAACGCAAAATTAGCAGTGAGTGCTGGATCTGTTAATCAAACTTATTTTGACCCGGCAGAGCGTAGGGGTTTTGAACTATCCAAACTACTCACTGAATTTGATTTAGATGATGCTTTGAGTGTAGGACATAAATATGATTCCCATCATGTTCCTACATATATTGGTGGGTACAGTAGTTCGACTATTGATTATGTTTTTATGTCACCACTGCTAATAGATTGTATAGTGGAAACTTCTGTTTTACAAACACCCCTTAGCGATCACAATCCACTGGTTGTAATTTTGGATCTTGCTCCAAGTCCGATTTTTGAAAACTTAAATGGTGCAAGGGACATTACCCCATCAATTGATGGCCTGCGGTTAAAATGGAGGGGAGTGAATTGTGAGGCTATTTTAACAAATGTACAATTGCTATATCCACAGTTGATTGACTCTTGTAAAGCTTTAAGTAATAACTACGATCAACTAATTGCTGATTTTGAAACCTTGTGTTCAGCCATCAAAACCCTTTTGTCTGTTCCACTACCCACAGAAGGTAAAGAGCCAAGGTGGTTCGATTCGGCATGTTCCCTGGCAAATAGAGAATTAAGAAAGGCTCTCTCTATGAAACCTAGGTGTAAAACAACCGTTCAGTTAGCTAGGAAACAGTACAAAGCTAAAATATCAGAACGGAAGGCCAATTTACTTTCCGACCAATGGGACTCTTTGGTAATCAGCGCAAACTTGGGTGGTAGCGGCCCATTCTGGTCAGCTGTTAGAAAAACACGGGAAATGGGAAAGAAACTTACCCAAATCAGTTGTAATATAACAAGTGCTGCATGGGAGACCCATTTTTCTAATATCTATGCAGCCCCTAAAGAGAAGTATTCTCCATCTATTCCTGACCAAACAGGTGGTCTATTAATTTTAGACCACGAAGTTAGAACAGCCATAAAAGAGAGCCTGGGAAATAAAGCACCTGGACCAGATGGTCTCCCTATTGACATCATTAAATATGATGTTGATTTGTGGACACCCATATTCCTCAATGTTTTTAACAGTTTACCAGTAACAGCCATGCCAACTACTTGGGCGACCAGCATCATTGTCCCTATTTACAAAAAGGGAGATAGGTCTGATCCAGCGAACTATCGCCCTATCTCCCTTTTGGACAATACTTTGAAAGTATTGGGTCGTATAATCTTTCATAGAATACTGGACTGGGCGAATGACACTGACTTTTTAGATCCATGTCAGATGGGGTTCCGTAGTGGGGTAGGAACAGTGGAGCAATGCCTAAACTTAAAACTGATAATTGACAAATATAGTGTTGCCCGCTCCTCCCCGACTTACCTTGCATTTATGGACCTCTCGTCCGCCTTTGATCTTGTTAATAGATCAAAGCTTTGGTCCATTCTCTCAACTAATGGTCTTGATGACACTCTGGTAAATTTCTTAGCCTATCTCCATACGGACCTGAGAGCACGGGTACGTATCGGGATGGGCGGAGAGGTATCAGGAGCCATTGAGATAGGAAGGGGGGTGAGACAGGGGTGCGTTTTAGCACCCCTGTTGTTCATCATCTATATTAATGGCTTATCCACCTGTCTGAATAAAGTTACCACAGATGTCCCATTTATTTTAGGGAAACCACTTCCAGTGCTTTTATATGCAGACGATGCGGTGCTAATGGCCCGCACTCCAAATGCCCTTCGTCTGCTTGTACATAGTTTTGTTAAGTTCATGGAGGATCTGGATTTAAAGGTTAATTTAAAAAAATCTTTTATCATGTCCTGTGGCCCTGGCAAAAAGAAACTTAATACTATACAGTTAGGCACAGATAAATTGACATCTGTCCCTAAATTCCCATATTTAGGGCTGGTTTTCGCTGCGAACGGCTCGTGGAGTGGGCATATGGCCCACGCCACAAGCAAGTTCTCGAAAGCCAACAACTCTGTTTTAAGTCTCCCTCGCCCAAAGAAAATAGGTGCCACTAGGGCTATTTTAAAGATTTTTAAATTACAGTGCGCACCTGTTGCCACGTATGGAGCTGAGGTATGGGGATCAAGAAACAGTCCATGCATTCAAAGTGAGGAGAATCGCTTCTGCAGGAAAGTGTTGGGTGTACCAATCTCCTCATCAACCTTCATCTGTCATAATGAATTAAACACTCCATATATTAGTGATTTTATTAGAGCAAGACCGGCACTCTTCTGGATCAGAATCTGGCAGAATGAAGCTGCTGCTCTTACTCAGAATATTATAAAGGACTGTCTAAATAGCGACCATGGAATGAGAATTCCATGGTTGTCTGAAGTTTTAAAATCTTTGAATGAAGTTGGTAGAGGAACTTTGTTTAATGATCCCACAACAATAGAATTGCAGGACCAAGTTCAGGTTAAGAATGCGCTATATGCACTTTACAATAATGAAAGGCTCAGAAGCGAATCACAAAAATCAACTGTAACGAAATATATAGGCAATGGATTGTGTGGACCGACCTTACCGCCCTATCTCTCGCTGCCTATGACTAGCTGGGAGAGATCATTGTTGTTTCGTTTAAGGGCAGGAACAGTAAAATTTATGTTGTCATTTCCACTAGGACATTGTCATAGTGTTGATTCTACCTTATGTCCCTGTGATGGCGTGAGCATTCAGGATGATTTGCACTTTTTATTTTTCTGTAAATTTTATTCTGTGTATATCAAATGGTTTTTAACTCCGTATTTTAAAAAATCCAGACCACTGACACTCCAAGACTCATATAACATGTTAATTGCCTTGGATAGTGATGAACTGACTTTTCGTGTCAGCTCTTTTTTAAGACTGGCCATACGAGCACGCAAAATGATGGAAAACCCATGAGCATGATAAATCAGCTTTGTTAGTATTATCATGGAAATTAGCATATTGTTCTTAAAAATATATATATTGTATTGTCACTGCATAAAAAGGTATGTCACATGTATATTGATTTTTAATTACTATTTGTATGTTTAATTACTTTATGGTTGTTGATGAATTATGTTCGGTACTTTTATGAATTTTAAGGAATTCGAATAAAGGTCTTTTGAACTTGAACTTGGTTCAAATTATTTAAAATTGAAACCAGAATCCACTGGGATCCAGTGGAGGACTTTCAAGGTAGTTGTGCATTTTTTTTTCTCCTCAGACTGAGTTTGGTAAAAGGGTCTTGTATTCCATGCAAAACCATGGGATTTCGGTGGACACTGGCTGGGGGTGCCACCAGTAAGGTGGCAACACATTTTACAATTTTATTACAAGACCCGAGGCTCCTATTATGCTTTATTTCTTGCATTTATTAAATAGCAGCCAAGAAAAAAGAAGAAACAACATTATCCAGAAAAACTGGGAACAGAACTAACAGCATGCCATCATAATCAGTAACGGCCTGTGGAGGGAGTGCTGCGGGGCGGTGGGGCGGGGAAGAGCATGGTGGGGGGTAGTAAACTACGGAATATGGCCGAACAGAGGTAAGTAAACAAAATAAATAAATAAAACAAATGTAATTGCACGTGCTGCATTGCCAAATGCGACGCAGCGCGCGCAATGAAATTCGTTTTATTTATTTATTTGTTTACTTACCTCCGTTCGGCCGTATTCCATAGTTTACTACCCCCACCCTGCTCCTCCCCAGCCCCACTGCCCGGCAGCACTTCCTACACGGGCCGCTACTGACCATAATAGTCTAACACACAGCTTTCCAAACTTTTCATGTTGGTGACACACCTTTTAGACAATGTTCATCTTGCGACACGGCAAAGCGAGCGAGCCTGAACCACCTAAGGGGGGTAAAAATAGTGGGCAAATGGTGCATTTTCAAGCAAATTTGAGAAAGCAGGAAGGTTAATAAAGCAATTGTGAATCTGTTTTAACAAAGACAGTGACTGGCAAAACTGGGTGTAAGCAAGGTTAGGTTTGTGCCTGAAACAAGAATATAATGACGCACACATTGACTCATGCATCACTCATTTACAGCACAAAAAGGGCGGGTGTAGTTTGTATCCCCTGGTGCTAGGTTAGTGAACTAGTATGGTGCCAATCTTGGAGGTACAGTTACTATTTGCATGAAGCAAGGCAGCTTTTTTAGAGTGCCTGTGCTTGGCGGACAGCAGCAGCAGGCCACTCGTATTAGATATGGCTCTTGGCTGTAATTTCCCTTGCGGGCTACTCGGAGTAGCAAATTTGCTTGCTGTGCTGTATTGAATGACAAATTAATAAATCTGGGCCCTAAGGCTTATAAAATATGGACCAGTTTCAAAAGGGAGATTCGGCTTAGAAGGAAGAGAACAACTGTGCTAAATTTGCCACATGTAGGTAAAAAATCAGATATCACTGTAGTTCAGATATAACCTAAAAAGCTTATTTTGTGCAGGTGGTTGCAGGTGAGAGTCGCATGCGCTCCTTCTTGTGCACCAGTGGCCATGTACTCAGGAAGGGGACAGCTGTGCGCCATTTTTCATGCACTTGCACATTATAAAGTACTTACATTTAACTCTGAATTTCTCCAAGTTGCGCTACTATCAGCATAGCTCAGAGGCACTCACCTCTTAGCTGTGCTACATACACTATCTCAGAGAAATTCCGAGTTAAATGTACGCGGTTTAGAAATTCAGTACCTGTGGCTACTCCTAAGGAAACAAGCACTGGCGTTGCCAATAGGTCTCGCATTAATTAAGTTTGAGCTATTGGCATTGTTAAATATTGTAACACCAATTGCAACAAAAGTCTATTATTGTAGGCCAATGAAATGTGTATTTATTTTTGTAGCAATGGTGGCATGCGCATTGATAGGTCGCGAGACCTAAAAACAGTGGGCCTGGGGTCACAGGTAGAACCCACGTCCCTAAATCAATATGCCATATGCATAGTAATTGTGACATTTGATTCACCTTTAACATTGTTATTATTACCCAGCCTAGGAAATCACGGTCACTGGACACATGGCCTCCTAACACTACCATTAGTTGTTTAATAGGTATCTCGATTGGGGTTCTTGAAGAGATCAACTTCCAGAAATGATAGATGTGATGTCTTATGTACACTATAGACAAGGTAAGATGATGTTAAACTTGTACACTTTAGCATATTGTGGAATAATGAGCTCTACAATGCTGCTAATGATTTGGTACTGTCACACTTCGAAGTTTAATGTTGACAAAATGTAATGTGGCCAATGGTTAATATTGTCAAATGTTTTGCAATCTTCAGCATTGCACACCGTTATTGCTGTCACACGTTAATGCGAAAAAGTTCTGCAGGGGTCATAGTTGGCACTGTTCAGGGATAGTGAAAGTAGATTGCTCGCATTTGTACCTGCTGCAAGCAATGTTTGTGGTAATATCAGGGAACCCCACCTTCCTCGCAGGTGACCTCACCGTGCCCTGCGTGGCCAATGCCTGGGCGCATTCTTCTTCTAGAACCACTCCTGCAGCAACTCTTAACACTTGTGAGTGCATAAAAATAAGCAACTTGTTCCGTTTGAACAGGAAATACTGCTTTAAAATGGAGTTCAGATAGTCAGCAAACAGAAGTCAGTTGCAGGCAAAAAAAAAAAAAAAACATCAAATTAAATCTTCCGAGATGATGCCCTGGAACTCAGGAGCTACAATTTAACTTCTGTTGTGAGAGTGTTTCTGTCTCAGAAGAATGTATGTAAATTATTTAAAAAACAACACATGTTGTTGAATCTTAGTAATACGTTTAAAAGAATCAGATATTTTAACAACACTAGATCTGAAGGAGGTGAATCTAAAAATGGACCTATCTGCAGCTGGAAGCCCATATGGTTGGCTTGAAAAAAGAATATTAATAAAGAGTGCTAACTCTGGCAGGGTAGAATAGAAGAAGCAGAAAAACCATGGAACAGCTTGGTGGAGTCATGCAAAATAATCTACTGCTCCGTTTCAAAATGAGCCTCTGAATCACTCGGTAAACGTAGGTGTTAGAAGCATCCACCATCTGGCACGGGGAGCATCAGCCGTGGAGCGTGGACTCGGAGTATAGTTTCCCTAAGATGGGAATGAATCAGTGTAAAGATGAGGCCATAGACAAATGAGCTCGATGCCCCGATGAGGTAAAAACAACGTAAACACGAAGGAAGTCACAGCGAAGGAATATTGCATTGAAGGATTCTTCAATTAGTGCGGCCCCAACACATTCACAATGTTTAAGCCAACTTCAACAATAAGTGCAACGTCATACAATTACCAGCAAGGCCGGTATCGAAACTAAAGTTTGTCTTGATCAAACTGGCCAAAATAACGCCACACTGCAGGAGGCTGCGACTAGAATGCGTCCGGACGGATACCTGGGTCATGGCATGCAAAGAGTGGAGGCGCTGAAAGCGAAAGCAGCCATGAATTATTAGGGGAGGAGAAGCCGCCACCACATCAAAGGGAGAAGCCCTTTGATGTGGTGGCTGCCGTGACGTAACACAAAGGAAGTCACAGCGAAGGAATATTACATTGAAGGATTCGAAAGCAGTACATCGTAGAAGTCAGGATAAAACAGAAAATGCAGGATATTAAATGTATCTGTCTCTCTCCTCTTGCTGTACAAACTGAAGTCGTGGCAGCACAGGGAAGAACAGATAAAATCCAAGCAGGAAGGTTGACTTCCAAACGCTCTTTCCGTAAGAACGCAATAGGAAATAAAGCTTGCTTTCCGTAATTGGAGTCATCGCTAAGAAACAGGACGATAAGTGTGGCAGAGACAGAGTAGCTTTTCATTGACAGATATTCTAGCCCCTAGGCCAATAGCGTGAGACTCATAGTGGTCTGCCGACGTGAAGATGCTAAGGCTTTTGGTGAAGTGCATCCAACAACTTGCAGGGTGACATCGACAAAGGGAATGGAGTCGCACCGAAGAATGAAGGCAGCAAGAAGCGCGTTCAGGTAACGATGCGCATTCAAATAATGCCGGATGTTGAAGTATCAATTCTAATATAACAAACGCTAAAAATGGGGATAAAGAGAAGCGTCCACAAATCACAGTCAGTTAAAGTTGCAGTGCCTGAAAGCGTAGGGCGATGCTGAGGTAACACGAGTAGAGTGTTTCAGCAGAGAGACACAAAGAGAATTAAAGGAAGGAGCTGGCTATCTAACCAGATAGGTCAAAATATTTGTAGGCATCTTTATAGAGTAAGCAGCGCGCGCACAGTACCTTACATTCAGAAAGTGACTCAGCTGTGTTAGGACGTTTTGTTGTTCGGCCAGCCATGAATAATTAGGGGAGGAGAAGCCGCACAGCACACGCTGGGAGAAGCCATTTGATGTGCTGTGCGGCCGTGAAAAAATGCAATTAGGAGGGAGGGAGGGAGGGAGGCTGATGCGCGTGCTTGTTTGGTCACGTGATTCACGTGAACTTAAAGAAAACCGCACGAACAAAACCCTTGGTTTGACGAGCATTTTGAGCACTTGAATTCTCGCTCCGATCAATGCGCTTGCGCGCATTGATAGGTCGCGAGACCTAAAAATGTGGGGCCCTGCACCTACTGTTTGTTTTAGTTTTTTAGCAAATTAAGCAGGGTGAAAGAAGAGCAAACACAGATTTCCGATGCATGACAAAGAAGGTAAGGCACATTTTTATAAATCCATACAAAAATATGATTTCTGCCCACTTGGGAAATTCATTGAGAATGAAAACGCATGCCAACATACCTCTGCAATGCAGTTGAGACCCAGGGAAGTCTCCAGCCTGAGAGAGCCAAGGAGGGCAGTTCCAACACTGAGTTTGCCTCGAGGGCTGAGAGTGTATTATCAGATAGCATTTGTCGCCTGACCGATCAGTTTTAGGGGGTGGGGTGTGTGAGAAGTTGGCCTAGTATATGATGCTCACTAGTTCTAGTGATCACCTTGTACCATGCCAAGCAACCCTTATGATGATTGGTTGTAAGTCAACCTTATAGACCAGTTATCCTAGTGGTAACGTGAACAAAGCAGTCTTAGGCTAAACTCTGAAAGGCATGTGAAGCCAGCTGCATTACCATACACAACCCCCTTGAATACCAAATGAAAGGACACCACACAGATATATATTGAAAATATATATATATATATTTATTAACTACAATATCCCCTGAACTCTTTATGAGCACAGAAGCACAAGCGTTAAACAAAACACAGTTTAAAATACACAATATGGATGAGCCCTAGGGGCCACCTAAACCATATACTAAGAAAGTGGTATAAGAGATACCAATCGAAAAGGAAACAAGCCTAGGGCCTTGGGAACCGCTGGAGCTGATCGGGACTAGCAGTGACTAAGTCGGGAAAGGCCCGCGGGACTCGGGTGCAGTGTTTAAAGTGCACGCACTCACCAATGCAATGTCTACGGTGCGTAAAAGTTAGAAAGTTAGTTAGTTAGGAACCTTCCGAGTGACCTAGAAAGCTGAAACTTGAGACACAGGCCCTAGAGGTGTGTACCAGTGTGGCAACACCGGCGTTGCTAAGTTACCTCAACCACAGGAAGCGGGTGCATAGGGTCGAAGTAGTGTCGGGTTTCGTCACGCAGGTCGATGGTGCTTGGAGCTGAAGATGCTGCAGGCGGCTCGATGTGAAGAGTTCTGGTGGATCCAAGGGTGGATCTGAAGATGTGAAGACCTGAAAGCAGAGGGGACAATGTTCAAAGTCACTAGCCAGTGACTACCGTGGAACCAAGATTGGAACCAGGCGATGTCGGGTGCAAACAGGCGTTGAGGTGTAGCTTCTCTCTGCAGCCACGTGGACACAGGGGGTCGAGGACGTCCAGGAGTCGGTCACGAGCTGTCCCACGCAGGCTTCTCGCTGTTGGCGGTGTCGGCAACTTGATTGAAGCAAACAGGCCTTGGCTAATGCAAGCCACGCAGGAATCAAAAAAGGCTTATCACTCGGACCAGCAAGGTCAGAGCGGGTCCTCCCTTTTACAGGAGCGAGGGCAAGTCTGGAGCAACCAGACCCGCTGTGTAGTTTGTCGTTTTCGTCGCCAAGATCGCCGCTGACCACGTGGCTAGTGGCCGGGATGGCGCGTCAAGTGGCACAATGCAAAAGGGCCCCACAGAGATCGTGGAGATGCTGGAGGGCTGATCTTCGGTGCAAGGGATGCTCGGTGGTGGGGGTTCTCAGTCCCCAAAGCACAACGTCGAGGATGCCTCTGATGCTGCGCAGTCAGCTTTTCGAGTGTCTTCCAAGAGGTCCGGTCCCATGTCTCTCGGTGCCTCCACGGGTCCCTTCTTTGCAGGGACTGTAGATCGGGCTGTGAGAAGTCTGGGAGTCTGGGTCTTGTCAGGCTCGGGGCTCCGGCTCCGGCGGGAGGCGGCGGCAAAGCAGTCGTCGAGTTGCTGGTTGGTGCCTGTGTTCACAGGGTGGCCACTCCTAGGCCACAAGGGAGATTCTCTTCAGTCTTCTGTGCAGCAGAATGTCGAAGTCCAGTCGTCTTCTTCGTTTAAAGTTGATTTCAGGATGATCTGAGGTGCTCTGGCACTGCTCCCACTCTTATTCCCAATCTGAGGGGTGGATCACCTGCTAGGTCCCTCCTCTGAGTGGGTTCAGGAAGGGGGGCGGTTACACCCCCTTTCCTTTGTCCAGCTCCTCGCCAGGCCTGGGTCTGGAAAGTCCCAGGACCGGTTTGGACTGGCTTATGCACGGGGACACCTTGTGTGCCCCGGGCATGTCTCAATCTATTCAGCCCTGTCCTACCCAATACACAAAATCCTGTCTGGGGTGGTGCTCGCACCTCCCAAGGCAGGAAACCCTTTGTCCAAGCCTCCCTCGCTGGAAGGACTCCCAGCAGCAGGAGGTCAGACTTGTGTCTGTGGTGGCAGCATCCATTTTGTGATGCTGAGGCTCTGGTTAACTTTAACCGGGGTTAAGGCTACACACAGGTCGTGTCCCTCTAGAAGGGTGGAATGCTATCCCCGTCGACAGAACTGTCGAGGGGATAGTATTCCAAATCGTATGACACCTTACTCGACATGTTTTGATAAAGCCAAACCAAAGTTAGCAAATAACCGCGAGGATTATAATGCATTTAAGAGTATATGGTATGGCAATATCCCGGAACAGCTAAGGGAGTGGTTCCCGACAGCTGCAGACAGGCTCAGCTCATGCTAGAGCACCATCTCACATATTTCCAAGCACTCTGCCTCCAGGATTGATGAGGCCTTCCATAGGAGTGGCTGATAGGAACATATGTGTCCAGTTAAGGTTAGATATAGCGATACTATATCTAAGTAAGAGGTGAGTGATCAGCCAGTTGTGTCAAATATGGAGGCCAGGCCAGGGGTAGCACAATACATGCTGCAGCCCCTGGTAGGCCTTGGAACACCTATGCCCTGGGTACCTAGGGTACACTGTTACAGGGGCCAATAAGGTGAACCAGTTCCAACTGTGTATGCACCTAAGGTACATGGAGTCTGTTTTAAGTAGAGAGCAATCAGCCTGGGGCCCTGAATAGCAGGATCCCAGGCCAACTATGTCAAAAACCAGTTAAACACCAGGCAAAACGTTTGGGGGTAACCATAGTCAGATATCCACCTTCCTACATAACCCCCCCCCCCAAATGAAAGGAGATAAGGCTATCCTTGACCAGGTAAGCCTATATTGCCTAAGTGGCCATATAAGGAAGTACCAGCTCTGGCTTGGTTACCCCCTGTCTCATGGCCCACTAAGCAATCCCTCACCCTAAGGGTATCTGAGGGTCTCCACCATAGGGAATCTCTACCTGTGGTGTGTCTTTGCAAAGTTAAAGGCTGGTGTTGGGATGGAGTACTGAAGTGAGATTCCTCTGTAGGACTCAGCTTCCTCCAATCACTTTCCACCATGTGTGCCTTCCTTTCCTTGACTGAGTTGCACTGTGCTCTCAGGGTCAACCTCTGGCTACCTAAAGCTGGAGGCTGGGTCCCTCTGTTTGGCTTACTGGAGGGACAGTTCAGGTTTGGGCCCAAAGGGTCCCAGGTTTGGCTGTGCCCAACAATATACATCTGGGGGAGGTCCCTAACTACTTTTAAGGGGGATCCCTCAGGAGTTTTTAAAGTTTGCACCTCACTAGGGCTACTAGTTTCGGTGCCCCTAATCTGTTGATGGGGGTGCTTTATTTGACAGGAGGTCCTTTGGGGCTCACTGTCCTTCTTGTCCTCTGCAGCCCTGGGCTGACTAAGGCACGGTAGAGAGGGGCAGGTTACCTGCTCCAGACTGGGTCCCACCTGAGAAGGGTCCACTGCCATCAGAGGCTCTGTCAGGCTAGGCCTAACAACCTCTGGGACAGTTCCTTCATCAGGGGTAAGATCAGTTCCCTGAGGAGGCTGATCCTTTCCTAAAGTCTGGTGGGAGGGAGATTTCTCTTCCTCCTCAATGCTCTCAGTTTGGGTGGAGTGATCCATCATTTCAGGCTTCACTACCCATGTATCAGTTTGAGTTTGGGCTGTGGCCATCACAGCCCCACCAACCTTTTCAGGAGGAGACTCAGTTTGGGTATGGGCTGTTACCAGTACAGCCCTGCTACTCTTTTCAGGAGGGAAGTTAGCTAAAGATGGGGCTGAGATTTGCTCAGCCCTACCAACCTTTTCAGGAAGGACATCTTGGATTGGGGCTGTAAGCATCACAGCCCCACTAACCTTTCCATGGAGATTTACCATTCTAGAATGGGTTTGCTGTTCAACCTCAGCCCAGGCTGAGATTTCCAAATCATTACCAAGTAGGCAATCTACAGGCAAGTTTGCTGACACTGCCACTCTCTTTGGGCCAGTGACACCTCCCCAGCTAAGATTGACTACTGCCATGGGATGATTGGTTTCTATGCCATCAATGTTTGTCACCTGATATGTGGCATCAGGTAAAAGTTGCCTTGAGGGGACTAGATATTCAGCCACAAATAAGTACACAGATAATTATCCTGACTGAGAACAACAAACCCTCTTTTCTTGCTGCTCACAGTCAAGATAGGTATCTTTTATTTATATCCTGGTTTCTGCATATTTAATGTGTTTATTAGGGTTTTATTCATAAAGTGTTTTGTTTTGCTTTTTCTCTTTATGTGCGTTTACTTACTCGCTTATTTTGCTTCCGAGTCGTTTTTCTGTGCCTTTCAGTTTTTAGGTCTCGGCCTGATCCAGCGCATGTGCTGAGCTCGGGCTAGACATTTAGTAGGGCTCTGAGAAATGCTACTTTGCCGGCGATCAGCTTGCTGGAATGCGCATAAGAGCGCGTGCGCACGTGTGTATGCGCGTTATAGCAAGCTGATCGCCGGCAAGGTAGCACTTGCGATGATGCTCGTGCGCACCACGCGCGTCATCACTCGCGTTTTTTTTTTCATTTCGCAAATGCAACAAAACCAAAACATAATACTCACCTCTGTGTCTATAATAAAATCTAGCCTTTCTACCACCAAGGCTAGGAAAAAATCTTTTTTTTAAAAAAATATTTTTATTATAATTTTTTCACAGAATTGTTTTACCCCTCAAATTATTGCAGTCAGCCTTTCAGCACAAAATACTAGAATTACATAACCCAATATTATACAAAACAAAAGAAGAAATTGGCCCTGCATGTCACCCCCTACATCATACTACTGTTTACCCAACCCCTGCCCTGATTTGCCCGGTTTTCCATCGCGTTATAGGTTGCCACATCTCCCCTCCCAGTTTTTTCGCCCTTCTACCCTTCCTCTCATATATTGCTTTCTCCAGATTATATGAGGCTAGTAACCTTGCTATCCAAGTTTGAAATGTTGGGGGTGTCTTGTTTAGCCCGTGCAATGCTAATTCGAAATACAGCTACCACTAAAACAAAAACTCTGTAGGGCCATCTTCACCCTCAGTATTCACCTCCATCAGTATCAATTCATCACTTAGTTTAGTCTTAATGTCCAGTGAGCACTCCAGAAAGTCTTCGATGGCCCTTTTCAAGGTGTGCAGTTGTGGGCATTGTGCGAACGTATGTACTATGTCAGCTTCAGTTGTATTACATCTAGGACAAGTTATACCTTCCACCCCGCGCCACTGCGCTATTCTTGCCGGCGTATGGTAGAGGCAGAATAGTGTTTTGTAATGCTGTGACTGCAGCGTCGCCGAAAACAACGCTGATCTTCCTAAGTCTAGGGATTTCTGAAATCCATCGGGGTGGTCCCCGCTTTTTCTACCAACTTCTTTGAAATTTTTTCTCTATCATCCTTTTTGAAAACATTCAGTTCTGCATGCAGCTGACGAATCTTACAATGTTCACTTTGTTCTATGTAATCCAATAACCTGCAATGTTTAAATCCTAGCGGTCCTCCCTTTTTATCCCTCAGGTAACTCCTCACCTGTAAATACTTAAAAAAAGTGTTAGTGGGTATTTCGAATCTCCTTTGTAGTTCCTCAAATTGTATTCCCCCCTTCTGTATCCAAGAGGTCTCCTATTTTCCTAATGCCCCAGTCATTCAATATCCTCATGGTTCCATCCCTAAAGATATCCCCCTGGAGTGTTTCATTAGATAATAGTCTAGTGTATCTGCTAAAGACTAGGAAAATATCTATTATGAGTTAGGCTGCAGGAGGAAAGTGTGCATGTACTAAACTAATGCTGCAAAAGAGAAGTTACACCATTAAATAAATCACAACAAACCTTAGGGTAGTGTTTGTAGATTCCTCTTCCCTTTGCCTCTCAACAAATAGTAGGCTCCCAGGAGACTATGATTGAGTCAAGTGGTCAACTCTGTGACATCATCTGGGAAAGGAGGTGTTTCAAAGCATGGGCACTATTGCTAGAAAATTAGGGGATCCCACCAGATCATGGTTCCAGCAGCTATTTCTGTGCCGGATCGGGTGTCTGACCAATGTAGAGAAACATGGTGAATTTTTCCTGGAGTCATTTTCTGACATCTTGTGAGAAGGTGGTCTGGTATATGCTGTCCTCTAATTAAAGTGGGCACTTTGCACTAGTCCAAACAACCCTTATGGTGATTTAAGAGGTCAAAGATAACCTTAGAAAGCTATCCAAGTGGTAGCTGTGGAGAACAGCCTTCAGACTTAGTCTTGAAGGAATGTTAAGCAGCTTGTTTTACCAGAATGCAACCTTATAGTATTGGTTAAATGAATGGAGAACCACACATTAGTTACAACAAGCATTTACAATGCAACGGTCTCGCCTTTGCCAAAGTTAGAGCTATTGGCATTGTAAATGACAACATTTTTATTTATGTGTTGGTTTTGAAAGAAGAAAAAAAGCACACGATTGTTTCAGGTGCATCACCGTTATGCGCAAACATTTTCACGTTAATTTCATACTAAGCAACGTTTAACAGCAGTACGTAGCTCACAAACTCCGAGCGAAGCTGGTTTCTAAGCGCTCTCCGCATTCTCCCTTCAATAGGCAATAAAACTGCTGATGGCACCACTATTAATTGATGGGAATCACACAATGTGCCAAGAATCCAAGACAAAAACTGAGATCTCCCTTGTCGCATTTATAGATACCCAGAAAGCCCATTGCCAACGACACCCTAAAACAGTTTTCTTGAAGAAGGGGTGAGAACAAAATTACCAAAGGGTGGTAGATAATAAACATAACTACGAACCGTAACCAAGGAAAGATACCTGCACTGCTCTGCAACATGTATGCCTGTATTTGTAATTAACTTTGCAGGCTAGACCACAGACAGTCTCGGTTTACGTTTGAAACAAAAGGTTAGTAAAGGAGTTTAAATAGTTCCACTTTCCACTTGCTGAGTCCGATGCGGGTAGGGTGGGATTCAGGGGTGGTGGGAGCAATTGACGAGGCGCCTCCGGGGGCCTGTTGACCCAGCAAATCAATTTTCTGGGCCCCAGAGCACGCTGCAGGCTGCTGTACTCTGGGGTGTGGCGGGTGTGAGGCCCTAGCCAAGGGGCACCATCTGGACGGGAGGACTATTCCACCCCCAGAGTACGCTCAGCCATGCGTTGCTCCGGGGTGCTGTTGATTGAGTGTTGGCGGTCCTGGTGTGGTCGCAAACATGCTGGGGGCAGCACCAGAGCCCTCTGAGATCCGTACAGGTTCTGCTGCTATGTGAGGTGCTTGGGCATAGGGGCTGAGGCCTCTGATGAAATAAATTAGGCCCACAGAGTCCGCAGCCCCAAATGAAGGACTCTGGGGGCTCGTACACACAGACAGAACAGAAAAAGAATGGCTAGGATCATCCCAATCACTATCAGAATCTTCCATCCCCAGGCTGATATCAGCTCCCAGAACCACCCCATCAGTGAACAATTTCCTTTATCCACGTGAATAGATTCAGAGATCTTATGCAGTTTGGAGATGGCCTGGTATACTGTCGGAGCGTTATCTGGGATGAAAATGCAACAACTTGACTGTATCACTTTACATACCCCACCTTGGTCTGCAAGTATGACGTCTAACGCGACCCTGTTCTGAAGAGTCATGAGGCGATCCGACTGGAGCTCAGCAGTCAAATTACTAAGGGCACCGGCTGTTTCAATTACAGTGGATTCAACCACCCTTGTCAATTGTCTTATGTTCCTGCTGTTCACCATAGGCCTCCAAAACGGCAGAAAACCCCTTATGAAATCTCCAAATTCTTGGCCGGCAGTGTCATCTTCACTCATGACACCTCTAACTATCCTTGTCTTATGGTAATCTGCCGCGGCCGTGTAGGTGGGAGGCAACAGGAACTAAACAAAACATGTGCCCGAGAAGTCAGGGGGCAACCATGTATAGGCTCTATCATGGCAGATGAAATAGGTGCCCTTAGCGGCCAGGAACGAAGGGGAGGTTCGGGATGTAAAAACATATGTTTCAGCGCAGACACTTCTCCCTAACTGAGCTCCAGGATTTCTACCATTACCTTGCAGACACAGGTGACCCTGATGGGGTACAATCCAAATCGGGGAGGATCTCTTTGCTTGCTTGTTCTCACTTAAAGCAACTCTATATCCTGATATGTTCCACCTAGTGTATATTTGCAACTTATCTCTGGGAATTGTTCTATACGAGTCAATGACTCTGCTCATATTTGTAATTCCCACTACCAATGCTTTGTTGCTCGAGTTACTTCTTATGGAACGTTGGGGATATGGTTCGATGGCATATATGAACATCGTTTGAAAAGCCCACAAAGAACCATTGTAAGTGAATGGTAAGACCAGGTATGGGATGCCTTTATCTGTCGTATGTGGCATAAGACCACACACCCAACAATTAGTTGTGTTTACAACTAGTTGGTGTTGGTGTAAAAGCTGAATGAAGGAGTTATTGACAAATCCTGATCTTCTAGCGGACTTGTGTTCAGGCAGAGGGTGAAAAGAATGTGAGGAAACAGTAGAAGGAGGTATGGGCTGTGTAGTGGGTGCAAATGTCACTTGAAAAGTGAATAAAACATATCCTATTAAAAATGTCATTACACTAAGCAACATGAAAAAACACAATATCAAAAATCGTTTCTTTGTCATCAATATACACATTCTGCTTTTAAAATTCATCTGTTTGGCAGGTCTTTCCATCTCGAAAAACTCCATCCTCTCTAACTGCTGCCCACGGTGGTAGGGTGTTCTATGTCCCTGTGCCTGTCCCTGTGCCAAAAACTACGGTCAAGAACTTGGGCGTCAGGCTTGAACCAGAGCTAACCATGAAGCAAAATGTTAATATCACTGTAGGAGCGTGCTTTCATGTGATTGGCCTCCTTCGTAAAATCTTCCCTTTCCTCCCTGATTTTCACAGGAAAACTCTGGTTCAGGCTCTGATCATTAGTCGGCTTGACTATTGTAACGGCCTTCTACTGGGTGCAAACGAGGAGGTTCTGGACCGTTTGCAGGTGGTGCAAAACACGGCAGCTAGGCTGGTGTTAAATGCACCCCCTAGATCCCCCTCCAGACCACTACTTCATGAGCTTCACTGGTTGCCAATACGTCAACGAGTGAAGTTTAAAACATGCTGTACTATACACAGGGGCCTTAACCAACTGGGACCTGAGTATTTGGCGAACAAATTTGTTCCTTATGTTCCCATCCGTGCCCTTAGATCTAGTGACCAATTGTTACTAAACGTTCCCAAGATCACGAAAACCAGGTTGGGTGGAAGAGCATTATCTGTTGTGGGTCCCAAACTGTGGAACTCACTTCCGTTGTCACTAAGGAAATGTAATGACCACTGTCAATTCAGAAAACATTTAAAAACGTTTTTGTTTGGTTCATTTTAGAGTGTCCCTTGTTTACAGCATCTTTAACTATGCGCTCCCTAATTTCAGTCTTGCACCGGCCTGTTACAGCGCGGAGATACTCCCTCGGGAGTTTATTCATAGCGCTATATAAGCCCATAAATAAATAAAAATAAATATGCTAAGGAATGCTTCTGTCAGTCCAGGGCAACTCCCTTAGACCGACCAGAACTGTCGACCTAACGTCTTCAGCTGCACTCCAAAGACTTCGGCAACCGCAACCCTAGCAGCTGAACCGGATGGCCATTCGAAAAACAAAAATAAGCAAGTTTCTCAGATGAGAGAGCTGCACTTTCAAAAATAGAAGAAAAATGAATTTTTATTTGTCCATAGTCATAATTCTCGGCCTCAAATTATAACGGGTTTTTCCGGGTACTGTCTGGTTCTGAAACAAGAGTTCAGGCTCTGTAGTGTTCAATTGAATTGACGGTGGCACAGCTCCTTGCAAAACGTTGTCACTTTCTTGTTTTTTTACACGTGCATCGCTAAAGGGAAGAAAACGAGGCACAGTCTCAGTCTTAGAGTCAGCGATACCCTCCTGGGTCCACCGGTCGTACGGTAGAGGCAAGGGGACCCTCTTGCAGTGTACGCCGTGGACCCAGTTCTTTTTCCCGTCCACTCGAACAGCTGATCTTGTTGAGAGAAGGACTAGATGAGGGCCGGTCCATCGGGGATGGTCATTCTTTGTTCGCTGAAAATTTTTGATCAGCACCCAGGATCCAGGATCGATCGGATGTCCTGGAGCTTCAGAGGCTTGAGGCAGAGTGTCGTGGACCTGTTGGTGTAAAACACACAATTTAGCCGTCAATTCATACAAATAATCAAGCAGTACAGGGTGTTCGACCTCGCTGAATTTGGTTGGCCTTGGCACTCCCCATATGTTGGCCGGACGGCCGAACACAATCTCATATGGACTAAGTCCCACTCGCGAGTGCGCAGTCATTCTTGTTGATAGGAGTGCTAAAGGCAGGTTGTCAGGCCATTTAAGACCAGAGCTCGCTTGAATCTTGGCCAATTTCAGTTTTAATGTGCCATTATAGCACTCTACTAGTCCAGCTGATTGGGGGTGATTTGCAGCGTGGAACTTTTGCCGAATGCCTAGTCCTTCACATACTTTCTTCATCACTCGACCCACAAATTCACTCCCATTATCACTTCAAACCATTCTCGGTATTCCAAATCTAGGGAAGAATTCTTTGACAAGGGCTTTAGCTGTGGATAAGGCAGTATTGTCCTTTAAGGGATATGCTTCTACCCATCTCGAAAAGGCACAAACAACAACGAGTACGTATTTCAAATGTTTGCACCTTTCCATGTGGATGAAATCTAGCTGCAAAACCTCGAACGGATACGTTGGAGGCGCAAAATGACCAGCTGGAGTTGGGGTTCCCCTACCAGGGTTGTATTTTAGACACACCATGCAATTCTTGACCACATTCTCTGCACACTTAGGAATTCTCGCATTCTGCCATACTGGAGCTAACAACTTACAAATCCCTTTCACACTGATATGAGCTATTCCGTGGGCCATTGTAACCACCGCAAGTACATACGCATCGGTTAACAACCATCGCTGATGTTCTGACAATTCAACCCAACAACCATTTGCGTCCAATTTACCCTTACTTTCTCTCCATTCATTCAACTCTTTCTCTGTAGCTTCAGCTTGAATGAATTTCACGCTCTCAAACGTATCTTCACACATTCCGTCACCAATCCATCTTGCAGGGCCTGCAACATACATTCGACTCATCACATTCCTTGCAGTTTCTTTCGCGACTTCGTCCGCAAACGCGTTTCCGCGACCAACATCATCCGTAACCTTTTTGTGTGCACTGCATTTCACAATCGCAACTTGTAACGGCAAGGTCAGTGACTCAAGAAGCTCATTCACCAACTGACCATGTTGAATCTTAGCACCATGCGAGGTCAGGAACCCACGTTCTTTCCACAACCGTCCAAAACTATGAGCCACACCAAATGCATACTGGCTGTCCGTGTACACAGTCACTCATTTTCCTTTCGCCAACACACACGCTCTTGTCAATGCAATCAGTTCTGCTGCTTGCGCTGAATTATGTGGGATACGTGCAGCTTCAACAATCGTGCGCAGAGTTGTGACAGCATATGCCGCAGTCGTATCACCATTCGGCAACTTAAAGCACGAACCATCAACCCACGAAGTACCATCACACTCTGAAAGAGGAGTATCTTTTAAGTCTATTCTCCCTTTCGTTTCTTCTTCTGTCCTGAGAAAACAGTCATGCTTTTCTTTGTCATTCTCTATCTCAGCTGAAATCGGTAATAACGTGGCTGGATTCAAAGTGTTGCATCTCTTAATATGTATATGACTCGCTAATAAGGTCAATTCATAACCCGACAACCGAGCACTAGTTAAGTGCTGTGTCTTGGTTCTGTTTAACAAAGTGTCCACCGCATGTGGAACCATCACGATTAACATGTTATTCATCACTAAACCAGCAGACTGTCGAATGGAGACAGCTGCTGCCGCTGTGGCTCTCAAGCAACTCGGCAACGCCTTAGCTACCGGGTCCAAAGTCGACGAAAAATATGCACATGGACGTTGCTTGTCCCCAAAAGACTGTCAGAACTGACAATGCACAACCTTCCTTCTCATGGACATACAGTGTAAAGGGCTTACTGTAGTCGGGGGTACCCAACACAGGAGCCGAACACAATGCATCACGCAATTCGGAAAAACTTTTCTGACACTCTTCAGACCACGGAATGGGATTCGGTGTATCTTTACAAGTTAATGCCACCAAAGGTTTTGGCCAACAAGGAAAAATTTGATATCCATTGTCGGCAATATGATGTAATGCCCAAGAATGCACATACTTCTCTCTGTGTCCTGGGTACACTCAATTTCGTGATTGCCTGAATTCTTTCTGGGGTCAGTTTCCTTCCCTCCTTCGATAAGAGGTGACCTAAGTAGGTCACTTCTTGTCGACAATATTGTAACTTTGATAGAGACACTTTGTGGTGCAAATCAGACAAATGACGCAACAACGACAAAGTGGCTTCTTTACAAATCTCCTCAGTATCTGCAGATTAGCAAATCATCGACGTACTGAATAAGCGTAGCGCCATCAGGAAAAACAATCGTATCAAGCTGCGTTTTTAAAGCTTGTCTGTATATCGATGGACTTTCACAGTAGCCCTGAGGAGCGCGTTTGAAGCGGAAGCTTCGGCCTCCTAAACTGAAGCCGAAAATATCCCTGCTTTCCTCGGCAATCGGGATGCTGAAGAAAGCATTTTTCAAGTCAATGACCGAGAACCAAGTGGCGGAAGCTGGAATCATAGTTAATAGGGCAGTGATGTCAGGGACAACTGGAAACTGTGGCACAACTATTTTATTTACCTCTCTAAGATCGATCACAAACCTGTAAACAGGTGGCTGGGAAGGATCAGTACTCTTCAAAACAGGCAGAACAGGACTATTGCAAACGTTACCTCTAGTTTCTTCAATTACATCTTTTTCAATCAGATCATAAATGATCGCTAACAACGCTTTTTCGCCTTCT
Source organism: Lissotriton vulgaris (assembly GCF_964263255.1). Taxonomy (NCBI): domain Eukaryota; kingdom Metazoa; phylum Chordata; class Amphibia; order Caudata; family Salamandridae; genus Lissotriton; species Lissotriton vulgaris. Next base: position 1,182,371,703 of record NC_141696.1, read on the forward strand.
CTAGAGATCTTGTATTGGGGAATGCGCTGCATTCTTACATTGGTTTTCAATGTCACGACATATGGCTGTATTTCCAATAGACCCACATCATTAGGACCAGTAGCCCAAAGAATATCCGGAAGAGAATTCTGTCGGGAGTGTATCTTTTGACAAATACATCGGGGAAACCACTCTCTTACCCAGTGTAAGTTGTACTCCCGAAGGAGAACAGTACAAAGTCGCATACAATCTTTTCAACAGATCCAATCCTAGCAAGTTCTCACCACAACCTGTCGTAAGAATGAGGGGTGCTTCGAATTCACAGGGTCCAACAGAAAGAGACATTGGACAAGAAATCGGGTTCCTAACCGGGGCGCCAGAAAAACCTACTGAAACATTCATTTCGCCAGACAAAGGTGCGCCAGGGAGCTTTGAGTGCATAATAGAACTCTTTGTAGCACCAGTATCCAACAGAAAAGGTTCTGACACACCTGATGTAATAACCTCAACATAGGGTCCACTCTGATCTACTGGAACTGAAACAACTCCCTCTCTTTGTCCATGGCTGTCCTAGCAATCATTACCTTCCATGTTCTCATCTTCTGCATAGTAGTCATCAGCATAGTACTGAGTCGTCCTACCAGATGCATTATTCTGCTGATCAAAACTATTCATAGAATTCTGAGGCGGGAAGGAACGTGCGTTTTGCGGGAACGCACTGCGTCCCCTCCCTCTAGGAGCCTGTTGAACACCTCGGCCTCCTGCACCAGAAACACCATTCGTATGTTGTAATAAAACCGGACAACTACTCTTAAAATGACCTTCTTCTTTTCAATACGCACACTGATTAGGCCCATACGGAAAACGCTGTTGAGAAAACTTGTTCCTTTGCGACTTCCTCGAATATTGCTGAGGTTGCTGATAATCGCGCTGACTATTAGCACGGGGTGGATAAGCTTGCTGTAGAAGAACTTTAGTCTTCAATTCCTTAGTCTTCTTATCCGCTTTCTCTAACTCATCTTTGCGCCTATTCTCATAGTACTGGGCTGTAGCCAAAATCTGTGCTGACGTGGAAACAGCCCAAGCACTCTCAGAATCCTTCAACTTATTGCACAACTCAGGAAGCAAATTATGTACAAATTTGTCGACAGACAATCTCTGACCACCCTCGGTAGCCATATCCTGACCACTATGATCTACAAAAGTTTCCTCAAACCGTGTGAAAAAGTCAGACACAGTCTCATCTTTCTTCTGTTTACATACAGATAACTTGTCCCAATTAACACGCAATTCGGGCATTAAAGTTTTCATATAAGTAATAATTCTACCAGGGAGTTCCGTAATCAAGTCATCGGGCTTAGCACCGCCTACTTGCCCGTTGTCGGCATCTCTAAGATTAACCCATGTTTCACCCAACTCCTGTGCATGATCTGCGTGACGAATCTTACTCCAAATAGGTTGTGGAACCACATTGCCAAACAACATGTCGCTGTCCGCCAAATTCATAATGCACGAACTCACAGTCTGAGTCAACTCTTTATAGTACCCTGCTGGATTTTTGCGCGGGTGAGGCAAAGACTGTTTAATAGCTAAGATTTCAGCACGTTTCCAGGGAACATGCACCCAGACGCGCTGAAAATGAGCCGGTACAAGAGGTGGGACATTACCTGGACCAGCAGCAACTTCTTCCTTCCACACCGGAGGAACCTCTCTCATTGGATATTGTCTCGCTTTTCTCCTAACTGAAGAATCAGGCTCGAACAATTGTCGGGAAGGAGACTCGCTCCTAAATGACAACAACATCGCGACCGCTTTTCCAACATCAGATGGACTTACAATAGTTCCTTTCGAAATTCGGAACGTATGTGGTACAACTCGTCTGGAGCTTGTCCCACTTCCTCATCCCATTTTTCAACAAGGAAAGCACACATCGTATTGAAAACGTACCGTTGCTTTGGTGCTTCCCGTTGAAGGAAAACATGCATGACACCCTCAAGATCATACTGTGTATCGTACATGATCCATTTACGCGCCATGTGACTCAAAATCGTACGTTCATCCATATTCGGCAACTGGCTACGCGACTGTCTACGCTCAGTGACAGGGGACATACCCAATTGTCCCAACAAATGAGAAAAGTGACCAGTAACTGCAGCAGTCATTCGTTGTCTAGCAGAGGGGAAAGGTGAAAGAATAAAAGAAGACGGAACAGTAGTGGCAAAATCCGAAGTCGGACCAGAAGGAGTATTAGAAGCAGGCGTAGGAGTAGTAGACAAAGGAGGAGGCAAAGTTAGCGGCCCCTGACGAGGCTGCGCCAAAGGAACAGTAGCCAACGGAAAAGGCGCTGGCTGTGGAGGAATTACAATTGGCACAACAATCGGGGGTTGCACGGCCACAACTGGTGGCGGTGGTGCCGTAGCACTCTGTGCATAAGGGGGTGGCGAACTCAAGAGAAGTGACATTAACCCTTTCCATGCGGCCGCGATTCCCCTGGTGTGCTGTAAACAGCACGAACAGGGGCGGGCCGTGTCGAACCCCAGCCGTCATCAGCACACGAGCACCCTAGTGCATGACGGCTGGGGTTCGTCATCAGCATGGAAGGGGTTAAAGGATCTTTTTCAAGATCTTCCTTTGCTTCCTGTTCTTTACGCGGCAAAACTGGGTAGCACTTATCTACCGCTAATTTCCTAATCCTATGCATCTGTTTGCTGTCTTACTCTTCCTCATTATCCATAAACGCAACAGCGGCTTGTACCATTGACATACCTCGTTCTCGTTTATTTTTCTTCGTTAACTTCATTTCTTTCTGTTTGGCTTCTTTGCGCCATATGCAAAAAGAGTCAAACATTGCCGGTCGGGCTTTCTTCTTAAAAAGTTTAACCTCAAGATTATCCAAAATCTCTGTGTCAAAACTACCGTATTGGGGCCATTTTAAAACACCATCTTTTCTGGTGTAACGGATCCATATTTCATTATATGCAATGGGGCCTACGCCGTGTTTCACATAAAGTTCGTAGGTTGGAGTTCCAATCGGAGGAACCGGACACGGGTCCTCCAATCGAGAATCCCTATTACAACCAAGACAAAACAAATTTCCAAGTCTGCTAAGACCAGGCATCTTTGCTCTCTAGTCTAGCTTCAAACTTCAAAGGATTATCGAATACGATAGTCTCGTGAATACACGAGTCGTTTGGTTTTGGCACTTGCAAGTTCCAAACAAAGCGATCCTCGAAGGGATATCAAACAAAACTAAGGACTGGGAGACGCTCCACTTATACTTAACTGAGGTATCGATGACGTCACCAGAAGACTCGTCTAACGTTTCGCTCTACCAATCATCAAGGGTCCAAAACAGGGCGATAGTCAGGGCAGCAGTCCTTCTTAGCCGTCGGGAAGCGGGGAACCTCGCAGTAAAGACTTTCGGACCACGTCGACATACAGGGGTCGATGAAGTGGTTGGCCGTCCTCCAGAATTTTCACACGAAGCTCCTCACGAACCTCTGGCTTGGACCGGTACCGCTGCAATCGCCCCACGTTGGGCGCCAACTGAAGTACCGGATTTTTAAGAACCCAGCGGTGCCAGGGAGAACACCCAAAGACTTCGAGTCCTTCCTGTTTCAGACTACAGAAACACAGAGTCTTCTTAGTGAAGTCACAGATCGTATTTATTGGCTGCAGCCAGTAACAGGTATCCTAGAAGTACAACAGCATGTATGTTCTCAGGAGACTGCTCAATCTTACAAAGCCAGCTTTCTCCTTTTATACGAAATTTTATGCTTAAGGCAAACATTCCTTATTTTATAGTTGACCATTCACATTTTTTTTGCTACAAGAAAAGCAGAGTCATGATGACAAGCCCATATTTCAGTTTACACAGTCCACGATCAATTGCCCGGCAAGGTCCAGTATTCTCATCAGATATCGGCGAAACCCCAATAAAAACAGGCACCTCCTCCTCCTAAAGAAAGTCATAAAGCAAAAAACAGAGACAGGTGTGTGTAAGATTAGGCATGGTTTGTGTGCGATGAAAGGTTTACGATACGTTGTGCCTTGATACTCATCTCGCTCGGCCACTGGGAAAGGCACTGGCCGGACAGGTTTGGCTTCGTGCAGAATAGTCTGCTTGCCCGGGTCACAGAGGAGTGAGCAAAGGTATGCGTGTCCTTTGGACTCGATTTTGGCTTTAGTCACTTGCTATGTGAGGGCAATTACAAAATGGCCGCCGTTCACAAAATGGAACCCGAGGGTTCAAAAACGGAAATGCTGATTTCAGGATGATTTCGTCACTCGATCATGACGAAAATGCTTATGCGTAGTATTTAAACCATTACCGGTCTGCCGGTACCAAATCGTCATGATCCGACGATGTTTATGACACGGGTCCAGAATTTTCAGTACCACACCAGGAGGCCCAATAAAAGGCCAGGAAGGACACACACACGCAAACACACAAAAGAAAACAAGGCAAGGAATGAGGTGTACCGACCGGCTGAGCAGGGGCCAGAACAGCGGAGCAGTATCACACTCCGGAGGAGAGACACCCGGCCCGAGGGAGAACCAGGGCGGAGCGCTCACTCTCAGAAGGTATAAATAAAAGGAAAGAATAAAGGTCGCCTCTAAATGCCACAGAGTTAGGGGCGATTGTAATGGGCCGAGCAGGACGCCCGCAAAATGTGTGAGAAAAGGTAGGGGAAACAGCCAGTGCGTGCTCAGGCGTTACGAAAGAGAAATGCCGGAGACCGGCAAGAAACTTGCCAACTGAGCACGGTGAAAGCTGGGCACAGCGGAAAGGAACGGCAACAAGAAGCAGGAAGGTTAGTCACCAAAAACGCCCAGAGGGAGCAGCAACACGCCGCTGAGAACGCGTTCAGGAATCAGGAAGTAGAAGGGGGGGCGTGGTACTGGAACAGTAAGCCAAGCAACGGCTACGTTCCGATGCGCCTCTTTACGCGCGCTAGGGAGCTTCTAAAATCACCTATCCATTACAGGGGTTAGGGATAGGGGAAATAACGGGATTCCTGTGCCAATTCACACATGTCAAGGTTTCTCGCAACCTCACTGATTCCTAACATTAAGCACAGAAATGACAGTTAATAGCACTAACACACAGTGGGCCCTAGGGTGGATCCAAACCATATACTAAAAAAGTGGTATAAGAACCACAGCTCGAGTCAAAACAGTGTCGAAAGAACGTAGAATCGCTGGGACCCCAAGGAACCACCCAAGGTAAGTAAGTAGGTAGCCCAGGGAGGACAGGTGCAGTGTGGGAACATGACCACTTGCTCCGTACAATTATATGGGAAAGTCACAGCTTAAGTTTTTGAATTTAAGGACCCTTGCCAGTGGAGGTCGAAGAAACCCGGTGGAATACCGAGGTACCCAAGTTAACTATCCCAGGGAAGCTGGCTGCATAGGTCTGAAGTGGCGTAGGAAACCGCTGTCAAACCCAATGGAGGACTTCAAAGAAGAGCCGCTGCTGGAAGGAAGAAAAGTGTCAGTTGGAATCCAAAGGTGGATTCTTGTTGAAGAGTACCTGAAAGCAGAGGGGACAGAATCTGGGTCACACAGGAGTGACCAGGGGCTCGGTAAACGAATGCCCACCGAAGCCGGGTGCTTCAGGTGCACTGATGGAGTCCTTGACTCTACAGCTACGGGGACCAGGAGATGTCGAGGACAACCAGGAAGGAGATACTAGTTGGCCCACAAGGGATGTCGAGTGCTGAGGGGTTGGTGTTCGGCGGGAGCACCAACAAGCCTTGGCAACGGCAACCCATGCAGAAGGTCAAAGATGCATACGGTTCGGATGACCAAGGTCCAGGAGACTCACCACAGCAAGGGGAGTCAGGGCAGGCCTGGAGCAACAGGGGAGCTCAAGAAAAGCAAAGTTGACCCTCAAGTGGACCCACAGGCCAGAGGCACAGGAGTCGCGAGAGGACCTCAAGCGACTTCATCAAACAACAGCCCACGGAGCACTTGATGCAAGGAAATGGTGCCAGAGGTTGGGGCTACTCGGAGCCCAATGCACTTGTTTGGGAAACACCAACAAGCATTGTCACTTGCAAATGTATGTGGTACACAGGGGGTTTGGGTATTGCAGCCCCCATGAGGGATTCTGACCTCAAAATTGTTGTTACGGCAGCTCGGGCCTCGAGGGACGTAGAAACCCACCTCCTGTCTTGCTGAAGCCTTCTGAGTCCATAGGAGCTCAGGGTCAGCAGACTGGACAGCAGTGTTGCAGTGCCTGCAAATACAGGGGAGTGACTCCTTCACTCCAAGGGAGATATCTTCGGTTGTCCTTGATGCTCCACAGGTCCTGTAAGGATCCTGTATGGTGCATGGGCACAGACAGTGCTTCAGACTGAGAGGGAGACAAAGTTGGGTCCAAACGAAGTCCAGAGTGTCCACATGGTCGAAGTTCAGTGTTTTACGAATCAGAATCTTGTCCACGTCGAATCTAAGGTCCTACAGACAGGTACGCCATTTTGTACCCACAGGAGAGGGTTGGACAGATTCAGGGGACTCTCCCAGGGGAGGGTCTGGACAGTGGGGAGGTTACTCCCATGTCCTTTGTCCAGTTTTGCACCAGAGCGGGAGCCAACAGCTCCCAGGACTGGTTTGAACTGGACTATGCACAGGGACACAAATGTGCCCCTCATGCAGACTTTCGGTCGCTTGCAAGCGCACCCACCCAGCCCTAATGCACTAAATCCTGTCAGGGAGGTGGTCACACCTCCCTGTGACAGTATGCCTATTGTTGTGCCTTCCCCTGCTTGAGCTTGGCTCAGCATCAGGAGGGCAGAAATGTGTCTCTGGTCGGCAGCAACCATTTTGTGCTGTCCGGGACTAGAAGGCTGGTACCGGGAACACCAAGGACCCCATGAAGCTCGCTTCTGAGGGGTGGAATCATACCTCCCGCACCGGTTACCAATGTAGGGGTATGATTCCAACATGTTTGATACCAAACATGATAGGGTTGGATTCAGCCACTTTAGAGTTAGTCTGTACAGGGTCGCATAATGCCACTCTATATACCGTATATGGCTGTATAACTGACAACCCAGTAGAATGGGCTCTATAGGCTGGAGGGGTGTCCTGCTCATGCAGTGGCACCCTCTCACTTAGAACCAAGAACCCTGCCCTCAAGATTGTAAAGGCCTGCTAGAGGGGTGACTTATAGGTTTTAAGTGCAGTGACCCTTAGATATAGTAAACCTATATCTTAAGTAAGTGCTGCATGCACCAACTTACACAGGCTGCAATGGCAGGCCTGTAGTTCCATTTTGCATGGCCTCTCTTGGGTGGCATAATACATGCTTCAGCCCATGGGAGGCCTCTGGGGTATCTATGCCCTGGGTACATATGTACCATATTTTAGGGACTGACAAGGGTACCCCAGTATCCAATCTGGAGTGTACCTAAGTACATAGCATAACAGTTTAAGGAGAAAGCAGATAGACTGGGTTCCTGATTAGAAGGATCCCAGTCAGACTAGTCAAAAACAGTATCTTATTTAGCAAAAAGTGGTGGTAACCATAAGAAGCAGATCCTACTTTCCTACACACCGGGACTTAATTCAGTAGCGTTCACACAATGTCTGAATTCTGTTCATTGTAGCAACCTGCAGTCAGCGAGGGTGATTTTCTTATTTCCATTTGCAGCAGGCACAAAACAAAGGCCCTTCTTATGTTCAAGTATGACCCGGGATGGGAGCTGTTAGACTTGGCTTTTTCATCAGGTTTACCCCAGGCTTTTTTGCTTTTTGGCCTCCTGTTTTTAACCCTGTGTCTGTTGGTTTGAGGACTCTGGGCACTTTACTACTACTAATCAGTGCTAAAGTGCATATGCTCTCCATGTAATTTGTTATTATGGATTGGTGTTTCCATAATTGGCTTATTTGATTTACTACTAAATCCCTAGTAGAGTGCACCGTGCGTGTGAGGGCCTGTAGATCAAATGCAGCTAGTGGACCTGTAGCACTGGTTGTGCCACCCACCCAAGCAGCCCTTCAAAGGGTTCTCAGACTTGTCACTGCTGTGTCTGTGCGCAGCTGTGACTGCCATGTCGACTTGGCAAGTGCACCCACTTGCCAGGCCCTAACTGTCCCTTTTCTTACATGTAAGACACCCCTAAGGTAGGCCCATTGCATCCCCATGGGCAGGGTGCAGTGTATGTGAAAGGTAGGACTTGTACTGGGATTTGTGACATGTCCTGATAGTGAAATACAGTGTATTCCGTTTTTCACTATTGAAAGGCTATCTGTCCCATAGGATAGAATGTGAGTTAATTTATAACATCTTATAAATATAACTTCCCATTGGGACAAGATAGAAAGATGGAGTTTAGTATGCTTGAACTCATAATATAAAAATGCATATTTTAGTAAAGATGATTTTTATAGTGTGTTTGAAAATACCACTTTAGAAAGTTGGTATTTTCTTGCTTAGCCATCCTGTATGCCTCAGCTGGTTTGTGGATTGACCGTCTGGCTTTGCAGTGACGGGGCTGGGGATATGCATTCTCTCAGACAGCCATGCGGGGTGATATGTGCCCTGCCGTTCGTGAATGAGGCAGGGCTGGGCTGAATAGACCTGGGCTGCATTCAGTGTAGAGGTAGGAGTTTTCACTAGCACCTGAATAGACCTGGTCTGCATTTAGAGCAGTGGGAGGAGGTTTCCCTTGCACCTGAATAGGCCATGTCTGCCTTGGACAATGCTGTCTCCACCTCCTTCCCGGAAGCTGGACCAGAGAGGACAGAACTGGTTTGGGCTGAGCACAGACCCTCTCTGCCCAGAAGAACAAAGAGAAACTGAGTACAGGGGCCCAGTACCCAGAACTTCAGATTACTGCTGAACCAAGGAACCTGCCAGGAAGAAGGTCTGGAAAAGCTGTCAGGAGTGACTGCCACTTTGCTGTGTGCTCTGATGTGTTGGCCTGCTGCTTGCTGCTTCTGTCTTGGACAGGGAAAGGACTGGGTTGTACTTTCATCCTCCTGCTGTTCGAGTTTTCTCCAAAGGCTTGAAATAGAGCTTGCCTCCTGGTGGTTGTCTGATGGAGATAAAAGACTTCAGAGAACTCGCTGGAATCAAGGAACCTGTCAAGGAGACGTGCTGGATGCACTGGTAGGAGGAGTGCTGCCCCGTTGCTGTGTTGTTGCTTTGTGGGTTGGCCTACAGTTGCTCTTTTGCCTTGGGTAGTGAAAGGACTGGACTGAACTTTCTTTACTTGTGCTGAGTATCTACAAGGGCTTAAAATAGAGCTTGCCTCTGTTCACGAAGTCTCAGAGACAGCAAAGATGTCACCTTCCTCTGGGTACTGCCTCTTGAACCGCGGTTATAGTTGCAACAAAGGGTAAAGCAGCTGACTCCATCACCGACTCCGTTGTTGGTTCCATGTCCTGAAGGCACCGCAGAGGGCACTGCTGCTTCTCACACCACAACTGTGATCTCACCGACGACAGCAACTGCTGCCGCCACTGAGCTGCTGCTTGCACCGTGACCTGTGGGCACCGCACTCCGCACCCCCTTACTTCATTCTGCCGCCATGGTCTCACCAATGACGTCGCAGCCCCCTGACTTTGACAGCCGTGACAGCACCTGTGGCTTGGGGGCACCACTTGTAAGTCTCACGACCCACTGCCTCGTCCCACAACGCAGTCCGGAATGACGAATGCCAGCTCCCAGCAACCAGCACTGTCGCCTTCACCGTGATCTGTCAGCACCACAATGAGTATTGCCTCACTCTGCACTGCACCCTTGTCTCACCAATGCTGCTGGACAACCATCACCGATGCCACTGGGCGACCGTCACCAAGCCGATGCCTGCACTTTCAGAATGCAAGATGTATTTGTGTGTATGAGTAATTACACAAATAATGAATTAAATTGCACCTACTATTTTTTTTATATTTAATTATATTACAGTGTACTCATTCCAGTGTAGGGGTCCAGAGCGCTTTACATCACATATATAGGCACAATAAATCATACTAGTGTGTAAATCAATGTACAGAAAATATTACAAGGGATAGGAATCACATATAGTCCATATTGTAGACATTATATGCTAAGAGTGAATAGCCGGGAGAGACACAAAGCCAGGATATAAAACGTAACACAGTAATTGTGGTTATCTGTACAAACAAGACTTTATTACTTCCCAGAGGAACTCTTCTTTACAATATTAGAATAACAATGGATTGAGGAAAACATGATATAAATGCATGATTTACAGTTTGCGTGTAGTTCACTGATGTCAGTAAGTATATCACTGTGCGGTATTAGAAGGTTTGCTACTTATGATCTCGAAGTAACAAAGTGATCTCAAAAGCAGTAGCCACTTACCAATCTACATACAATATTCCACATGAACAGATCTGTCAAGTCCTCCATCACAGAAGGTGAGTTAATATCCACATACCTAGCCTTGACAACCAGGCTCATCCTCACCTTGGCTCTGTTACTATCAACTCGAGGGCCCTGCTCCCAGCTTCTCCCCCAGTACTTCTCCCACTTACCCACACCCTACTTTCTCCCCCCCACCTGTGCGTCCCCCATCTCTTTGGATAAAATCACCTTGCTCTCCACCAATACGAATCATGGATTATCTCTGCATCCGCTTATACTGAATCCTACTACCCTCTATGCCAATCTGCATCCCCTAGTAGATATTAGGTCCAATCTCACAAGAGATTCTATCTCCACCTACAACTGTTGTGGGGGATTTATTTTGCCATCCAACACCCCTCTTCCAAAGGGGACTTCACCCTTTATCTTACTCTAGGCTGACCACTGACTGCGACGACCACCCTTACCTTGAGAAGATGGCAGACCTCAAGTAGGATCTCCTTACAGTCAAAGATAACCTGCAGACCATTTTACAGTTCTCCCTGAAGATGGAGAAACTTTGGAAACGTCTCCCCCCCCTAGGGACCAACCAACCATGTCCTCCCCTAAGGGCTAATCACAGGAGATGAACTGTTGTCTCATATTTACTCACTTAGCCCTCTCTGGCTAAACAGGCATCTTCCAAACCACCAGTCTAGGCCCCATAGTTTTCTGCTGCAGTTGTCGGACGACGACACCCCCGCTCTTCTCATAACAAACAAAGGCTCTGGGTATGGCCCCTCTGACTCTACTTTCAACATCCCATCTATCTCCCCTGACCCTGGTAGAGGACCCAGTGTGAATCTAATATCTGTGAATAGGGATAACCTTCTTCAGATCTCCACTTCTCACAGTGAAGTAGTCACTACCAGCTCTCACATCAAATCATTACTTCTCAATTGTAGATCTGCTGTGAAACAAGCAGCAGATATTTCGGAACTTATCATCTCGCAAAAAATAGACCTCTTGATCCTCACTGAAACTTGGCTTTATGACTCTTCCTCCCCAGTACTCGATATCTTAATCCCTCATGATTGTGTCATTATCAGATGTGATTAACCTGTTAAAACTGGAGGGGGGCATTGCTTGCATACATCGCTCTAATCTTGTGCTGAGGCAAGCTCAAAATTCTATGATGTCCTTCTGTGAGCAACTTGTCACTGAAATCTGGAACAAGATAAGATTGTATGTGTGCTCCACATGATTCATCATCAACCAGGGGACAATCTTCTCTTCATCGAGCAAATGATGGAGTCCATAACCTCATGCTCAGACCAACTCAGCCATATCTTCCTCTGAGACTTTAACCTTCATTGGAACGACACTGATGATCCTTTAAAATGCTCCTTTAAGGCTTCCTCTCTGACCTCAATTTCACCCAGGTCTGCAAGGAACCTACCCACAACGAGGGTGCCACCCTTGACCTTATCATAGTTAAAGACAACATTAATTAAGTTGATGACATTTCACCCTGTGACTTGTCGGATCATCACCAAATATCCTTCCGCATTCTGGAAAATGTCATCCATAGACATGGCCAACCTCGTAAAACCAAACAACTCTCTCATAACCTGAGAGATATCAGCATTAGTGATCTAAAATCCATTTGCAAGAATAGTCTCAAACCACCCCTTAACATGACTAATCTGGATGACCTCACTGATCACTGCATTTACTCTATGACGAGTATTTTGACTCTTTTGCTCCAAAGCAACTCAAAAAGAGTTCATAAGAGGATCAAGCAATCCAAACCCTGGTTTAATAACTCCCTAAATGATGATCGTCGCAAACTTAGGCTTTCAAAGAGACTTTGAAGAAACTCTCCCTCCACTACTAGCCTCAATCAGTTAAGGAAGTTGGGGAGAGGAGTTGGCCTAACAGTTAGGGCGGTCGGCCTCGAATCTGGGGAACTGGGTTCGAGTCTCGGCAATGACGCTGAACATCCTGTGATTCTGGGCAAATCACTTAATCCCACCGTGCCTAACAAAAATGAATGTGTCCTCATGTAATGCAACTGGTGCTATGTAAAGTGCTCTGATACCCGATATCGGGTTAAGGTTGCGCCATATAAAACTCCGGAAAAAAAAGGAAGATGAGAAGCGCGTACAACAAACGTATTCCCAATGCTAAAACCGATCACTTCCGGACTCAATTTGACAGCGCTAAAAATAGACCCAAGAATCTCTTTCAAATCATCAAACAGCAAGCTAACCTCTCTAACAGCCATTGCGGAGCACACATAACCTCCTTTCCTAGTGGGAGGACTTCGCTGAAAAGACTAGGAAAATTGAACTTGAGCTGCAACCTACCACTCCTAATCTGTGCCATCTGAACTTCCCTGAATCATCAGATGAACCTAGGGAATCCCAGGCAGTGAGTGCACATTCCTTACAGATAAGTTGCGCTCCCAAAACAACGCATCATGGAATACATTTCTTCTACCAGATGACTCCGAGCGCTCCAACCTATGTTGTCCTTAAAACCTTTCAATCACTTCAGTAATCCACTACCGGCCAAGTTTTTTAAAGACCTCAATCCAGCCATCCTCCCTCTGTGGTCCTGGATCATCCAAGAATCCCTCTTACAGGGGAGGATTCCAGATTACCTCAAGGCAGATCAAGTCACTCCCATCCCAAAGAAGCCCAATGCCGACTTAGGTGATCTTAATAACTTCCATCCGATCACCAGCATCATGGCTCTAGCTAAATTGCTCGAGAAATGGGTCCACACACAGCTCTGCAACCATATTGAGAAATTCAGTGCGTGGTATACTACTAAAACAGCACTAACTCATTTAGTTGACGATGACTTGAGATCCCTTGATCAAAACGTCCCTTGTTTTCTGATTCTTCTTGACCTGTCCTCAGCATTTGACACCAAAAAACATGAAAACATAATTGCTCTTCTTCAAAATAGGTTGGGATTTTCGGGACCCGTCTTAAACTGATTTGCCTTTTTCTTACCGAACGGCACCCAAAGGATCAAAGTTAACCAATTTCTTGCAACCATTAGTCCTGTCACAATTGGAGTACCTCAAGGCTCCGCACTTTCACCCACTCTTTTCAACCTTTTTATGGAACCGCCCTCCGATATTCTGAACCGCTCTAACATCCAGTACCATATGAATGCTGATGACACACAACTATATTTGAGGATTGCCTCTCCAGATGCCATAACATCTCTGAATGATGCACTCCTAAAAACTCAACAATGGTTAAATCTTAACCATCTACTGTTAAATACCCTCAACACTGAATTCCTTCTGATTCCAACCCCGCAACCACTCTGCACCTACTCTGGACTGGCTCAAACATCTTACTGCGCTAAACTGCACTCCGCATGTTGTCGACTCTGCTAAATCTTTAGGTATAACCTTGGACAAATACCTAAGTATGCATAATCACATCAGTGCAACTATTAGGGGAGTTAATCTTCAGCTCAACACCCTTAGGAAAATCAAGCCTTTCCTTCCACCTGAGGACATACAGCCTGCTGTACAATCCCTAGTTATCTCACGCCTGGAATATGGTTAGGTGACCCTTGCTGGGCTAACGAAAACTAGCTTGGCTCCGCTTAGAGCCACCCTGAACACTTCAGCCAGACTTATCACTGGCTCCAGTAAACATGACCACATCACGCCAGACCTAATTCAACTAAACTAGCTGACCATTGAACCCAGATCAGGTTCAAGATAGGTTGCCTGACGCACAAAGCTATTCATCACAACACCCCCGCTTACCTGGCAAAAAAACTTGAGCTATCGGGATCGAGTCGGAATTTAAGAAGCTCTAATATCCTATTATTGAAACCACCCAAATTCAACAAGAAAAGAACTTACAATTGTGCTTTCTCTGGTCTTGCTCCAAGAATATGGAACACTCTTCCCCCTGAAATCAGAAACAACCTATCTACTGCCTCTTTCAAAAAATGACAAATGGTGGCTACTCCTGAATGACTCGCAACACCATTAACCCTGATACTAACACTATCTACTTCTGTTTCTTTTTTGGATACTCTTTTAAACGTATTTTTGTGTTGCTTCTCTGCTGAAACCTTACGGATCCCGTTAGATAGGCAGTATCCGCCTGCCCCCCTTTGCCCTTGTGCCCCCTGCCCTCATGACCTTTAGCTTGCTAAGTTATCTCTCTTGTTCCATTTTGTTGTTGTATCATACTTTCGCCACTTTGTACAGCGCTCTGATACCCTTTTGGGTCTTATTCACGCTTTATAATACATTTCAAATAAAAAAAAGATATATATAAATCTTTGACCTGTATATCACATTGCAGCAAGTACATTAAACTTTGTCCTACTTTATGAATGACTGGACAAAACATCACTCTCCTAGAATTGTTTTAACCTTAAAGTTACCTTGCCGCTAATATAATCTCCTCAAAATTGACAGACACACAAAAAATCTCTGCAGCAGATGGCTTAAGCCTGTCAGATATTTTAAAATGCAGCCTCTTTGTGGCCAATTAGGCTAGCTCCAGCAGATTTACTGTCACCTATGCCCTTGTTACTAATTTTGTGGCAGTAATTTTCTTTTTAATTAATGCATGAGTTGACTTTCAGACTCTGCTTTTCAAGCTCCCCCCATGTGACTCCACCACATTTTCTCTGCCACACCTTGACCCACAGTTTATGAGCTAATGGGGGATTTTATTGTTCAATTCCAGGAGTAATGTGCAGTTCCCCTCCTGTTACCCCTTGCATTTAGTGAATCGACTTACACAAAATGAGTGTGATTCCGCGTGCCAGGCTTAGTTGCCATTTTTTAGGTTTTCAGTGTTCGCGCAGGCGAAATCTTATGTTTTAGCAGTACGGGGCTTTGTCCCGCCTGTCGCTTCCATTGGCTAGCTCCATAAATGGAGGCTAGCCATGGGAAGAGAGAGCTGTCCGTAATTGTCGGAGCAGATTCGTGGGCGTTCTGGCGATTTTTTCGCTCTCCGCCCCTTTAACAACGTCATTGCGGTGGTGGGCGGTGTTTTTTTATTTTTTTTGGGGCAAGTCATGTTTTTGTCATTCCTTACGTGTCTGTGCCGGGATGGACGTGTCCGCTCTCCCCCGCAGCCCCGCAACCCACCCTGGCGGTTTTTTAATGAGGCTGTGGAGAGATCCGTAAAAGAAACAATTAGCCGAAGAGTAGGGGAGTGAGGCGCAGTACCTCTGAAGACATTACAAAATATTTTTCTGAAAAACTAAGATACAGCTGGCGCCCTATATCATCTTTTGGACGCTTTAATACATTTTGGGTTCCGCGACTAGCTACGTGGAAACGAACACAACACGGTACATATTTATTATGTAGATTGGAATGGGTACGCGGCATTTTACACAAAGACCGTCCTATTTCCACGTCTCTAGTTAGGGCTCACTGCGTGATACGTTCCCTCCGTCTAGGTGTGACGTCAGACGTTGCAGTAAAACGCGCTGCAAGGCTATTGTGTCGTCTTCTTACAGGCTGCGGAGGTTTGGAAGCTGACGAGCTGCCTGGACCTACTAGGTTATACATGGAGCTCGAATCTTTTCTTGAATCCAGGATGCCGCGCATCTACATTGGCAGATTAAGCTACCAGGTTCGGGAGAAGGACATCCAGCGCTTCTTCGGCGGCTATGGCAGGCTCCTGGAGGTAGACATGAAGAACGGGTACGTTGAGGGTAATGAAAGGAGACCCAACTACAGATTTGCTACCTCTTCGTTTTATTGTATAGCCCCATAAGACGATCCTCGTGCCAGCCTTTGGATTTAAAGCTCTCGAATGGAAATATATAACTGGCGAAAGCTGCGTTGTGGGTGGCACGTTGCGTGCCTGGACAAGACTTCTCAACTGTTTTTCAATATACATGTCTTAATTTTACAGTACACACGGAGCTAGTTGAGTCATCAAGTTTTACAGTTATGTTCATATGCTTTAAAGGCGCTTTCCATAGTTGCACGGCGCAGAATGTTCCTCTCTAATGGTTTGGTCGGGCCGTGGAGTAGTTCTATTGCAGCTGCATTGCGCATGAGCAGTAGCCGCCATCTTTGTTCTGGCTCGATCTAGGGACAGATCGCCACACTCCATATGCTGTGTTGCATTAATGTCTGGGCACGTTCTTGCCAGTGAACTAGACCTGCCAGTGTCTGCTATGTCTCCCTTGTGACTAAATTAACTATTAGCGCTGACCTTCGTTATTCTGCATCTGGTGCATGTAGCATCTATTCCAGGGACTTTTTTGTCTCTGACTCTGCATTGACTCAGGGTTGTCATCCTTAATTCTACATCTAGAACATGTATTCTAGTAAATTGTTCTTTGTTTGTTGACTCTTCGCACTGACTCATGATTGAGGATTCAAACAGATTAGTGGAGAGTGGGTGAAGAGCTTCATAGGAATGGGTGTAATAATGTTTCTACTTCTGAGGTTTCATTGAGCTATTTAAGGTATTCTGGGAGTTGTTTTCGTTTGAGTGGCAGGCCGGATACCAATGGTTTGTTCAGAATAGCCAAGCACTGGAAACATGGCTGTTCTTTCTTCCCTGCCCCCTGGCTGTGCTTGCTTCCCTGCCCCCTGGCTGTGCTTGCTTCCCTGCCCCCTGGCTGTGCTTGCTTCCCTGCCCCTTAGCTGTGCTTGTTTCCCTGCCCCCTGGCTGTGCTTGCTTCCCTGCCCGTGCTTGCTTCCCTGCCCCCTGGCTGTGCTTGCTTGCCCGCCCCCTGGCTGTGCTTGCTCCCCCGCCCCCTGGTTCCCCTTCCCCTGGCTGTGCTTGCTCCCCTGCAACCTGGCTGTGCTTGCTTCCCTGCCACCTGGCTGTGCTTGCTTTCCTGCCCCCTCGTTGTGCTTGCTTCCCTGCCCCCTCGCTGTGCTTGCTTCCCTGGCCCCTCGCTGTGCTTGCTTCCCTGCCCCCTTGCTGTGCTTGCTTCCCTGCCCCCTTGCTGTGCTTGCTTCCCTGCCCTCTCGTTGTGCTTGCTTCCCTGCCCCCTCGCTGTGCTTGCTCTCCTGAGTGTGTGTGTGGCTCTGGGTGGGTGTGTGTGGCTCTGGGTGGGTGGGTGTGGCTCTGGGTGTGTGTGTGTGTGTGTGTGGCTCTGGGAGTGTGTGTGTGGCTCTGGGTGCTTGTGTGGCTCTGGGTGTGTGTGTGTGTGTGTGCGGCTCTGGGTGTGTGTGGCTCTGTGTGTGTGTGTGTGTGTGTGTGTGTGGCTCTGGGTGTGTGTGTGTGGCTGGCTCTGGGTGTGTGTGCCTGGCTCTGGGTGTGTGTGCCTGGCTCTGGGTGTGTGTGTGGCTCTGGGTGTGTGCGTGGCTCTGGGTGTGTGTGGTAGTAATTGCTGTCTGCTGAGCTCGTCCGTAGGGTACAATAGGTCTCACATTTGCGAGAGATTAAGCTATTGGCAATGTAAATGACAATGCCATTTATTTATCTGTTTTCAAAACCAACACATAAATACAAATTTTGTCATTTACAATGCCAATAGCTCTAAATTTTCCAAAGGCGAAACCGTTGCATTGCAAATGCTTGTTGTGCCTAGTGCCATAACTAGGAGCCTCAGAGAAATAGTCCCCCTTGGAATACTTCTCCCAGCAGCTATAGTGAGTAGGGCTACTCATGTTTCAAGGCTGCCTGATGGTGGCACTGGCCTGCCGCTGCGTGCTCTGCCCTCGCCACGTACCTGGCCGCGCTACTTCTCTGTTTACTGCTGCAGGGCAGAGGGCAGAGGCTGCGACCTGCTATCGATTGGCTGCGGAGTCCAGAGTCCGCGCGCAGGCTTGCACTGCTCTGTACTGCTGCGTGCCAGGAAGGGGAGCTGTGGCTGGCAGACTCGAGTCGGCAGGTAACACCAGACACTCCGCCTTTGTATCCTAAACGTTTTTGTGAATATCGTAAATTGTAGGAACCTTAGGCGCACAACGAAAGACGGTTTACATTCTTAACATTGACGTATCTATTCATTTACATAATTTATTTTGCTATCACATCCCAAGTTTCTGTGCCAAAGTATTTGACAATAAAACAAGTGGGAAAGATGCAAATGCAATTTTTCATAATGCTGGGAAATTCATTTTATTGAAGTATTATTAACTGCAGTGCAGATTGCGGGACAATCTCAGATGTTAGATTGTGTATTATGCCTTCCTGTCCTTGTTGGAATGTGGCCCCTCTGAGGCTCTGAAGTGTTTGCCCGCTCTGAAGGATTGCCCCAATTTGATCCGACCCTCTCGCCCCCCCCCCCCCCCCCCCTGCACCCTTCACCGCGGGTAGGTGGCTGCGCTAAGCCCCTGCACCTTATACCTTCGGGCCCATTAGGAATCAGCCTTCTACGTCGACACCAGATCGTAGCCTCTATCTAGCCCCTCCTTCACACCCGCCGCGAAGACAATTGTCCCGTCCTGGTCATGGTGGCCGCAGGATTCAAATCACCGTCATTATTTTAAACTTGGCGCCAGGGGCGTATTTTAGTCATTGAAATTCAGCCTGGGATTCCCCGAAAATCAACGTGTCCCCTCAAAAAACGAAGGTACATTGGAGTAGGGCAGGCATCGCGGCGGGCTGGGAGGGTTATGAGGGTCAAGGGTGGTGGTAGGAGGAGGGAGAAATGCACTCTAAACATAATTCACTTCCTTCAAATGTCTCTAACAACTGAGGGCTCTGTTTGAAAAGAGTTTGAGGGAGCATGGCACCGTATAGAGTCAATTGGGCATATGACAGGCAAATAGTTACACTTTCTGATTTGAGTCTTCAGGGGCAATGAGATAGCTAGGAGTCTGCTACAGTGCTCTGCCACAGACTACAACAAAGGAGAGCTAGTTTGGTGGGTTATTGCGCCTCCTGCACCTGCTGTGTAAACCGGCCCCTGCTGGCCACAGGCTCTGATTCCAATGAACTGGGTCAGCAGGATGAGTGTCTGCTCCTGTAAAGTGTTTGTAATGTGCCAGTCGCAGGATTTAAAGACAATACACTATTTTGATGGGATGATGCACCTACTGGCCAATGAGAGAGAGAAAGCGAATGTGAGAGTGTGTTTGTTCATATGTGTGTGTTAATTTGAGAATGAGCAACCCTATGTTTTTTTTATTGTATGTTCGGAATTTCGTATTTGATATAGTTTCATCCTAACTCATTGGCACAATACGGGGTATTACAGAGAAGACATAACAGCAGGAATATGAAGTTCAGTGGAAAAAAGCATATTGTGAGCAAGGAGTGTTGAAGCCAGATTGAAAAAGACAGAATGTGATGAGGATGTGGGGGGCATAAACTTGTTATTAGAACGTTATTAGACAGTAAATTGAACCGTCCTTAGTTTTACCATTACACATTTTGTATGACAGACGTTTGCAATTTGGTATAAAGAGTGGGGCTTACTTTTTTTCCCACAATTAAAAATTTTGAAACTTAGATTTGAACCTTTGTCTTCAGGGTCCAAGATCAAAAAGAAAACATTTAATGTAATGTAATGTATGTGGTCTTGTAAAGCGCACTGCTGCCCTGAGGCGTCCTGGCGCTATAGACCGCTGGGGAACCTGTCCTGGCTATCCCTGTGAGATGGTCCCTACTGGGTATCTCCAAGGTGAAACCAGGCATCCCCGGCGAATGTGGGGGGCCGTTGTAGAGATTAGGCAAGCTAATGCCCAGAGTTGCCGAGTGTGATCCCTGGTTAGAGTAGGCACCGAGGCGAGAATTATCGAGTCCGCTGACCCTGGTCCACGACCCTGCCACGTCGGGAATTGAATCCTGGTCCCGGCTGTTCTCTGCTTCTGGGTCTGCCGCCTCTAACCAGTGAGCCACACCACTACACTTTTAAATACACATTTAAATACGTTAATAGAAGCTACTTATCAAAATGGTAGGTAGGTTGCGAGTGCTTCTGTACAGTTCTATAAAAGGCCTATAAATATAAGCTCACTTGTCATTCAGAACTGCCTTGCTGAATTGGCAAATCTGGGAAGCATGAATAACCATTACGAGTCTATGCACACTTCTTATTTTCCTCTATAAAGGTGCAGCAAGAGTCGTACTTTTTTCTTGTAAATGTTGAAGCCTACCACACAGCGCAGCTATATTATTTACTTCAGACTTCTTGGGGACATTCTGAAAGCTGACGTGAGAATGTATTCCTCCCATTGCTTACCAGTGGCTTTGTGGTTTGTAACTCACATTTGCTTGTTTTCTATTTGCTGGCTGTATTTGTTTTAGGCTGTCTAGCATGAATTAGTCCAACCCATGGAGTATAGCCTGTTTGCAGTATTCTTCCACGAATGCTCGCTTTCTGTAAACAGGCCTAAACATTTTGTTATTGTCTTTTCACATTTGCTGTTCATTCAAACACAGAGGTCAAATGTCAGGCTCTGTATTCCGAGGAGCTTGATGTTTACTTTTCTTTCTCTCACCTCAAAGTTAGAGGACTTATATGACAATCTTGGGATGTAAAATGAAAAACTTTTTTCTAGCACACAGCAACATTTAAATGTCTGTAAATTAAATGTGTAAATATTTCAGAATATATCAAAATTAGGAATGTACAAATAAAGCACCTTTTTGTAATTCTGAAGTGTGGTGAAAACAAATATTTGAATACAATCTAAACAAATCACCAGGTGATGCCATTTCCCCACATTATCCTTTGTGTGCTGCATAGCTTTATCAGTAAAGTTGTATGTCTGGTGAAATATAATGGTCATTTTAATTGAAAATGTGTTGTCTGTAATTGGAAGTGCACTACCACTCTACGCCTCTCCACTCTACGGCCCTCTATTCCACTCTATGCCCCTTAACTCTACGCCTCTCCACTCTACTCCTCTCCACTCTACGGCACTCCACTTTGCGACACTCCACTGTACAGCACTCTTCTCTATGTCACACCACTTTACACTCCACTCTAGGCCACTCCACTCAACGACACACTACTATACTCCATTCTACTCTGCTCTATGCCACTTCACTATATGACACTCTACTCCACTCTAGGCCCTGTCCGCCGCATTCGATACGGTGAGCCACGACATCCTGCTGACAAGACTAAAAAACATTGGAATCGGCGGAGTGGCGCTCGATTGGTTTCACTCCTATTTAAAAGACAGATGGCAGGCAGTAGCCATCCCCCCATATCAGTCGGGATTTGTTAAAGTCCCACATGGCGTCCCACAAGGGTCCGCAATCAGTCCGATACTTTTTAATATATATATGCAACCCCTGTTGGGCATTATCAAGGCCCACGGTATTAGCGTGATCAACTATGCGGACGACACGCAGCTGATGATTTCCCTTGATGGTGCCCAGGCCAACTCACTCACGGCTTTCCATACCTGCATGGCAGAACTGACACTCTGGCTAAACCAGAACTCACTACAATTTAATAGTGATAAAACGGAAATAATGCACTGCGCAGTTGGCAGAATTACCAGCAGACTACCCACCGATTTCTGGCCCTTGGACTCGGGGGAGTCATTAACCCCAGTGAAATCAGTGAAGAATCTCGGAGTCAGCTTTAACGACTGTCTGAGCTTAGAGACCAATGTCAACAAGCAGATGAGTAGCTGCTTTGCTTTAATGAGAGGACTGCGAAAGCTGCTACCCCTCTTACCAGCGCAGGTCAGAACCACCATAGTTAGGAGCACCATTCTCAGCCGCCTGGATTACTGTAATGCTCTGCTTCTGGAATCCCCGGCCTATTTGATCTCCAGACTGCAAAGCATCCAGGCGGCAGCAGCGAAGCTGGCACTCTCCCGAGAGCGAAGATCCTCTACCACCCTCGCTCTAGCCGATCTTCACTGGCTACCTGTACATCAAAGGATCTGCTTTAAATCCCTCTGCATTGTCTTTAGGGCAGTACACGGAATGGGCCCCCGACCACTTCAAAAGAAATTCAAATGGTATATACCCACACGGCCCCTCCGTTCCTCATCTTCCAACCTGATAAGCATACCCAGGATCAGGAAAGCCACCTACGGTGGCAGAGCCTTCAGCATAGCCGCAGCCCATCTGTGGAACAAATTGCCTATCGACATCAGGAAAACAGACGAACTGATGGCTTTCCGTAAAAAGGTGAAAACATGGCTCTTCCCCAAAGTTTAATCTCACCAGAACTTTATACTATCCCCCTCCTCTGATGCACAGTATTTTCAGCAATATGTACACAGCGCCAGGATGCCCGTAGGGTTGCAGAAGCGCTCTACAAATGCTATAAATAAATAAATAAATAGGCTACTCTACTCTATGCCATTTCATGGCACTAAACTCTATGGGAGTCCACTCAATGGCACTCCACTCTATGCCACTTCACTCTACACCACTTCACTGTGCTCTACTCCACTCCACAACACATTATTCCACTCTGCTCCACTACTCACCTCTACTCCACTTTATGACACTCTGTTCCACTCCACTTTATGAAATTCTTCTCCACTCAGAGACCTTCCACTGTATTCCCCTCCACTTGAGCTCTTCCACTATATGCACTCCACTCTATTTTACTCTACTGCACTCCACTCTATGACAACCCACAACACTCAACTCTACTCCCCTCTACTCTGCAACACTTCTCCTTAAGCCACTCTACTCTATGCCAATCTATTCTATGACACCCTACTCTGTGCCACTCTACTCTACAACACTCCATTCTACGACACTCCAATGTCACCTTTGTGGCAGATTAACCCTCCACTGACCTCTATATCAGGCCCTTGGTGAGGAGATAGGCAGAGAACCATGATATGCTGCTTAAGGCAATTGGCAAAGACATACCTTGTGTTGTATTACATGTAGGTGTGAATTGTTCCTAGTGAGTGCCTTGCTTGGAGGCACACCAGCTCCACCCACACTCATCTCATCCCCCGCTCAGCTTCTTCCCAATTGTGACCAAACTCAGGTTCACCTTCCTCCCCACCAAGGGAGCTGCTAGAAAATGAAAATACCCTAAGCAAGCAAAGCAAGAGAGCCTGAACTTCCAGAGAAGAGCACCCTTGTCTTTTGTATCCAAGCATCTGTCCAGCTATCTTTTCACCATTCCATTTACCTGCTGATATCCACCATTTCACCTTTATATTCTGACATATATTCATTCTTTTATCCATCAATAACTCTTTCACTATTCCATCCATTTCATTTTATTTATTTTATTTGTCAAAGTTTTATATAGCGCGAACTCGACCCGAATCGGTATCAGAGCGCTTTACATAGCACCAGTTGCATTACACGAGGACACATTTGTTTTTTGTTAGGTACAGGGAGATTAAGCGATTTGCCCAGAATCACAGGATGTTCTGCATCATTGCCAAGAGTCGAACCCAGGTACCCAGATTCGAGGTCGATCGCCCTAGCTGTTAGGCCAACTCCTCTCCATCTGTTGGCTATTTCATTCATACATTCACACATCCATCATCTATGCCTGCATCCATCCATAAACCCTTCCATCAATCATGTGACTTACCCATACTTCAATAAAGTCTTTAATCCACCACTTGATCATTTTGTACATTCATCCATCCATCCTCTCAGATTTCCATTTACTATGCCATCTATCCCTAATCTAAGATTTCCATTTACTCTGCCATCCTTTCACCCACTCATCCATCCATTCGCTCAAATTTCCATTAACTCTGCCATCCTTTCACCATCCCATTCATCCTCTCAGACTTCCATTTATTCTGGTATCCTTTCACCCACCGATCCACACATCCTCAGACTTCCATTTGCTCTGCCATCCATTCACCCACTTACCCAACCGCTCAGATTTCCATTTACTGTGCCATCCTTTTATTCACTCACCGATCTATATATCCTCTAAGGCATGGGTACTCACAAACTTTCTCTCGGGGGCCAAATTTACAGTGTGGTTTGTCACTGAGGGCCGCACCGGTGGGTGCGGGTCAGTGGGGGAGGGGGGTGGGGCTAGAGCAAAAAAAAAATCTGTGACCATGAGGTTGAACACAGGTCCCTGCAGCGGATGCCTTCATCCATTGAGCCACCAGACCCAGCATACACACATCTCTCTCTCGCTCTCTCTCTCTCTCTCTCTCCCTCTCTCTCTCTCTCTCCCTCTCTCTCTCCCTCCCTCTTTCCCTCTGTCACACTCACTTTGACTGTCTCACTCCCTCTCTCTGTCTCCCTCCCTCTCTCTCTCTGTCTCCCTCCCTCTCTCTCTCTGTCTCCCTCTCTCTGTTCCCTCCCTCTCTGTCTCCCTCCCTCTCCCTCCCACTGTCACCCTTTGTCTCCCTCCCTCTTCCTCCCTCCCTCCCTTTCCCTCCATTCTTCTGCCTCCCACCCTCCCCTTCTTTCTCCCTCCCTCTGTCTGCCTCCCTCCCTCTCTGTCTCCCTCCCTCTCTCTGTCTCCCTCTGTCACCCTGTGTCTCCCTCCCTCTGTCTCCCTCCCTCTCTATGTCTCCCTCTCTCTGTCTTCCTCTCTCTGTCTCCCTCTCTCTGTCTCCCTCTCTCTGGCTCCCTCTCTCTGTCCTCCTCTCCCTCTGTCTCTCTCCATCTGTCTCCCCCTCTCTGTCTCCCCCTGACTCCCTCCCTCTGTCTCCCCCTGACTCTCTCCTTCTGTCTCTCTCTGTCTCCCTCTCTCCGTCCCCCTGTCTCTCTGTCTCCCTCCCTCTGCACCCTCTGTCTCCCTCCCTCTGTCTCCCTCTCTCTGTCTCCCTCTCTCTGTCTCCCTCCCTCTCCCTCTGTCTCCCTCCCTCTGTCTGTCTCCCTCCCTCTATCTGTCGCCCTCTATCTCTCTCTGTCTCCGTCCCTCTGTCTCTTTCCCTGTCCCTCTGTCTCCCTCCCTCTGTCTGTCTCTCTTTGTTTTCCTTCTCTTTGTCTCCCTCTCTCTGTCTCCAACTCTCTGTCTCTCTCCCTCTGTCTGTCTCCTTCTGTCTCTCTTTCTCTCTGTCTCCCTCCCTCTGTCTCCCTCTGTCTGTCTCCCTCCCTCTGTCTCCCTCTCTCTGTCTCCCTCTGTATCCGTCCCTCCACCTCTGTCCCTCTGTCTCTGTCCCTCTGTCCCCTTCCCTCTGTCACCCTCCTCCCTCTATCTGTCTCCTTCCCTACGTCTGTCTCCCTCTATCTCTCTCTCTCTGCTTCCCCATCTCTGTCTCCCTCTCCCTCCCTCTGTCTCCCCCTGACTCTCTCCCTCTGTCTCCCTCTCTCTTTCTCTCTCTCTCTCCCTCTCTATGTCACCCTCTGTCTCCCTCCCTCTGTCTCCCTCTCCCTCACTCCCACTGCCTCCTTCCCCTCTCCCTCTGTCTCCCTCTCCACCTGTCTCCCTCCCTCTGTCTCCCTCCCTCTGTATCCATCCTTCTGCCTGTCACCCTCTGTTTTTGTTCCTCTCTCTCCCTCCCTCTGCCTGTCTCCCCCTGTCTCCCTCTCTCTCTGTATCCCTCTCTCTGTGTCTCCCTCTCCCTCTGTCTCTCTCTGTCTCCCTCTCTCTGTCTCCCTCCCTCTGTCTTCCCTGACTCCCTCCTTCTGTATCACTTGGTCACCCTCCCTCTTTGTCTCCCTCTCCCTCTCTCTATCTCCCGCTCTCTGTCTCCCTCCCTCTGTCACCCTCTGTCTCCCTCCCTCTGTCTCCCTCTCCCTCCCTCCCTTTGCCTCCCTCCATCTCCCTCTCTCCCTCCATCTCCCTCCCTCTGTAACCTCACCCCATGTGTGTGTCAGCCCAGGCTGAGACAGCTTCCTGGGCACACACACAGCTGCACCGAGTACTTCACAGGTCTTTAAAAGACAATTTACTTGTTAATGAGGCTTTGTTGTATTTCACCTCTTCTTAGCCCCCTGCATCTCCACTCTGACTATTACTGGAATCGCCGGGCCCCCACAGAGCACAGTCTTTCATTCGCGCTGCTGCAACCGCCAGTTTTTGTGGACACTCTTTAAAAATAAGTAAAAAACACAGGTACGATGTCTGCAAGGTCCCCGGGCCGCCAATGAAGGCTTGCCGGGCCACAGGCGGCCCGTGGGCCATACTATGAGTACCCATGCTCTAAGGTTTCCCTTTACGCTGCCATGGTTTCATCCACCCATCTGCGCATTCTGTCACCCACTTATCCACTCATCATTTTACCTGCACATCCAACCCTCCTTTCAGCAATTAATCAACTCATCCTTTCACTCATTCATTTATCCATCCATCCTTTTACCCACACAGCCATCTTTTTACCCACTCATCCTTTTGCTCACTTATCTCTGTCTCCCTCTGTCTGTCTCGCTCCATCTGTCTCTCTCTCTCTGTCTCCCTCTGTCTCCGTCCCTCTGCCTCCGTCCCTCTGCCTCCGCCCCTCTGTCTACGTCCCTCTGTCTCCTTCTCTCTGTCGCCCTCCTCCCTCTATTTGTCTCCTTCCCTCTGTCTGTCTCCTTCTGTCTTCCTCTGTCTGACACCCTCTGTCTCCTTCCCTCTGTCTGTCTCCCTGTCTCCCTCCCTCTGTCCCCCTATGTCTGTCTCCCTCTATATCTCTCTCTCTCTTTCCCTCTCTATGTTTCCCCCTCTCTGTCTCCCTCTCCCTCCCTCTGTCCCCCCTAATTCCCTCCCTCTGTCTCCCTCTCTCTTTATCCCTCTCTCTCTTTCTCCGTCCCTCTGTCTCCCTCTCCCTCACACCCTCTGTCTCCTTCCCTCTTCCTCTGTCTCCCTTTCTGTCTCCCTCCCTCTGTCTGTCACCCTCTGTTTCCGTCCCTCTCTCGCCCTCCATCTGTCTGCCTCTCCCTCTCTCTGTCTCCCTCTCTCTGTGTCTCCCTCTCCCTCTCTCTATCCCCCTCTCTCTGTGTCTCCCTCTCCATCCCTCTGTCTCCCCCTGACTCCTTCCTTCTGTATCCCTTGGTCACCCTCCCTCTCTGTCTCCCTCTCTCTTCCTCCCTCTCTCTCTGTCTCCCTCCCTCTGTTCACCGCTGTCTCCCTCCCTCTGTCACCTCACCCCATGTGTGTGTCAGCCCCGGCTGAGACAGGTTCCCGGTCACACACACAGCTGCACCGAGTACTTCACAGGTCTTTAAAAGACCATTTACTTGTTAATGAGGCCTTGTTGTATTTCACCTCTTCTTAGCCCCCTGCATCTCCACTCTGACTATTACTGGAATCGCCGGGCCCCCACATAGCAGAGTCTCTCAGAGTCGCGCTGTTACAACCGGCAGTGTTTGCGTACACTCTGAAAAAATCAATAAAAAAAACACAGGCACGATGGCCAAGGAAGGCTTGCCGGGCCACAGGCGACCCGTGGGCCGTACTATGAGTACCCGTGCTCTAAGGTTTCCCTTTACTCTGCCATAGTTTCATCCACACATCTGCGCATTCTGTCACCCACTGCATCCACTTATCATTTTACCTGCACATGCAACCCGCCTTTCACCAATTAATCCACCCATCCTTTCACTCACTCATTTATCCATCCATCCTTTTACCACACAGCCATATTTTTACACACTCATGCTTTTGCTCATTCATCACTCCATCCTTTCACCCACGTCAAGTCAAGTCAAGTCATGAAATTTATATAGCGCACTACATACCCAGAGGGTTTCAAGGCGCTTAGGAAGGGGAGGAGGATTATTTGTCAAATATCCACGTTTTGAGCTGCTTTCTGAACGCTAGGTGATTCTGGGTGAGGCGAAGGTAGGCGGGGAGTGAGTTCCATGTTTTGGCAGCCAGGTAAGAGAAGGATCTGCCTCCCATGGTGGTCTTGTTGATGCGAGGTACAGTGGCGAAGGCTTGGCTGGAAGAGCGAAGTTGGCGGGAGGGGGAGTAGAAGGACAGTCGAGAGTTGAGGCAATCTGACCGATGTCGTAGAGTGATTTGTGTGCGTGGGTGAGCAGTCGGAAAGTGATCCTCTTATTGACGGGTAGCCAGTGGAGGTCTTTAAGGTGACCAGAGATGTGTTCGTTGCGTGGGATGTCTAATATGAGCCTGGCTGAGGCGTTTTGGATTCGTTGTAGTTTCTTCTGGAGTTTAGCGGTGGTGCCTGCGTAGAGGGTGTTTCCGTAGTCCAGTCGGCTCGTGACCAGAGCATGGGTGACTGTTTTCCTTGTTTCGGTGGGGATCCAGCGAAATGTTTTTCTGAGCATGCGAAGAATGTTAAAGCAGGAAGAGGATACGGCGCTGACTTGTCTGTTCATTGATAGTGAGGAATCCAGGATGATGCCAAGGTTCCGTGCGTGGTCTGTCGGGATGGGTGCATTTCCGAGGGCTTCCGGCCACCAGGAGTTGTCCCATGCAGAGGGGGATTTACCTAAGATGAGGACTTCTGTTTTGTCTGAATTCAGTTTCAGTCGGCTTTGTTTCATCCATTCGGCGACTTCTTTCATTCCTTCGTGAAGGTTAGTTTTGGCGGTGCTGGGGTCCTTGGTGAGAGATAGGATCAGTTGAGTGTCATCCGCGTAAGAGATGATGTTGAGGTTGTGTTGGCGGGCGATGGCCGCGAGGTGGCTCATGTATACGTTGAAGAGGGTGGGACTGAGTGAGGATCCTTGTGGTACGCCGCAGATGATTTCAGAGGCCTTGGACTTGAATGGTGGGAGGCGGACTCTCTGGGTTCTTCCGGTGAGGAACGAGGTGATCCATTCCAGTGCCTTTCCTTGGATTCCGATGTTTCTGAGGCGTTGTAAAAGGGTGCTGTGGCAGACTGTGTCGAAGGCTGCAGAAAGGTCGAGCAGGATGAGGGCGACTGTGTCTCCATTGTCCAGTAGAGTTCGGATGTCGTCTGTTGCTGCGATGAGGGCGGTCTCAGTACTGTGTTTGGCTCGGAAGCCAGATTGTGAGGGGTCGAGAGAATTGTTGGCTTCGAGGAAGGCGGCGAGCTGGTTGTTGACAGCTTTCTCGATGACTTTGGCCGGGAATGGAAGAAGCGAGATGGGGCGGTAGTTTTTGAGTTCGGTGGGGTCTGCTGTTGGTTTTTTCAGAAGGGCGGTGAGTTCAGCGTGTTTCCAATCTTCTGGGAAGGTAGCGGAGTTGAAGGAGCAATTGATGACGTCTCGGAGGTGAGGAGCTATGACGGAGTCTGCTTTGTTGAAGATGTGGTGAGGGCATGGGTCTGTGGGGGATCCAGAGTGGATGGAATTCATCAGGCGGATGGTGTCCTCAGTGGAGATAGGGTTCCAGGCGTTAAGGGTGTTAACGGGGGGAAGATGGTCAGCTGAAGGTAGGGTGGGTTGGCTTCCGGGTTGGTTGTCAAAGCTGTTGTGGATGTCAGCAATCTTGTTGTGGAAGAAAGAGGCTAGGGAATCGCAGAGGGTTTGAGAGGGGGAGATGTCGTTGGAGTTGGCCGAGGGGTTGGAAAATTCCTTGACGATGTTGAAAAGTTCCTTGCTGTTGTGGGCGTTGTTGTCAAGTCGATCTTTGAATGCTGTTTTCTTGGCTTTTCGGATCAGTTGGTGGTGAGTACGGATAGCGCTTTTGAAGGCGTCCTTGTTGCTGGTGGATGGGTCTTTTTTCCAGGCCTTTTCAAGGGAGCGGCACAGTTTCTTGGACTTCTTGAGGTCATCGTTGAACCATGAGGCCTTCTTGATGCCAAGTGTGTGTTGACGTTTTTTCATTGGTGCTAAGGTGTCGGCGGTGTTGGATAGCCAAAGGGTGAGGTTAGATGCGGCTTCGTTGGCGTTAGAAGAGAGGGCTGGGGAGGTTTGAAGGAGCGATGTGGAGATCTGCTCCGTGGTGATTTTGTTCCAGTTTCTTTGTAGAGTTGGTTGGGGGTGGACAATGGGTTTCGGTTTGTTGTAGGTGAAGTGAACGCAGCTGTGGTCAGTCCAGAGGAGATCCGTAGTGTGGCTGAAGGAGACATGGTTGCTGGAGGTGAAGATGGGGTCGAGTGTGTGACCTGCGATGTGGGTGGGGGAAGTGACCAATTGTTTAAGTCCGAGGTTGGCTAGGTTGTCCAGGAGGGTGGCGGTGTTGCGGTCGTTGCTCTTTTCAAGGTGGAAGTTGAGGTCTCCCAGAAGGATGTAGTCTTTGGAGGGGAGCGCGTGTGGGGTGATGAAGTCCGTGATGTCTTCACTGAATTTTGCGCGGGGTCCTGGTGGTCTGTAGAGGAGGGTGCCTCTGAGTGTGGTCTTGGGGTCGATGTGTATTTGGAAGTGAAGGTGTTCGGAGTTAGCGAGGTTGGCGTCAGAGCTGGTCGAGATGCGGATAGACTTCTTATGGACGATAGCGATTCCACCTCCTGTATGGTCAGTGCGGTCCTTGTGTGTGATCTTATAGCCATCAGGTATGGCAATGGCGATGTCAGGGGCGGAGGAAGCGTTCATCCATGTTTCCGTTAGGAAGGCGACGTCAGGGGAGATGGTGTCTAGTAGGTTCCAAAGGTCAATGGCGTGCCTGTGGACCGAGCGGGTGTTGAGAAGGATGCATTCTAGGTGGTTGGGGTCGGGAGTCTGTGTTGTGGTCGCAGCGGAGATGTTGTCGGTGCCGATGAATCTGCAGGAGAGGCAGGAGAACGGGCCATGGGTGTGTCCAGGAGCGGCTTGGACGCAGTTGGGGGCGCGGCCGGGGTTAAGGGCTAGGAGGGTGGCGGCATCGTAGGTAATGCGAGAGGGCTGGGCAGCGCGAGGGGCAGGGGGTCTGGCGCTGGGCGCGGTCCAGGCGCGGACGGGCGTAGACGGGCTTACCTTTGGCGCACCTTCGGCGCGGGTTGGGCGCGGTCGCTGCGCGTGGACGCTGCGCGCGGGGGCAATTGTCATATATGGAAAGTGGAGGGGGAGGGGCGAGGGCGTCTCAGCTGGGAGGCGGGGCGGGCTGAAGGGGACGGAGCACAACAACAAACAGAGTCAAAATGGAGGGGAGGGCAGAGCAGGACGCCGGGGGAAAACACAAAACCAATGCGCTGGTCACAAACAGAGCAAGCCAAGCAGTGTGACCACCCACCCATCAAATCGTCCTTTGACCCATCCATCCTTTTACCCATCCATCCCTTCATCCACCCATCCTTTCACCCACATATCTATCCATCCTTTCACCAACTCATGCATATCCTTCTCGACCTTTTCCGCCAAACCTTCTAGCTTTCCTCCTCTTAATGTTAATTATGACATTTCATAAATAGAGGGAGCCATTGCTTCCTCCAAACAAATATCTGGAAAGATTAGAATACCCATTGTCTTTAAAAAGATTGTCCAATAGTATAGTCGAAAGTTCGGGACCCCCAATCCTCCTCTTAATTTAGACATGGTACACCATTTCAGAGATCTTCTTACTCTACGGTATCCCCATATAAACCTAGAGGTGGATCTCTCTAGTTTATTAAAAAAGGCAGAGGAAAACAAAAGTGGAATAGGGCGGAACAAATAGAAACATTTGGGGAATATAACTGTTTTTACTACATTTGTACGACCGTATAATGATAAATGTAAATTGTTCAGCCTCTCAAGAGTCCTATTAACAGAAAATAATACGGTGTCTGTATTCAAGCCAACAATATCTTCAACTTTAGCAAAGATTGTCACTCCAAGATAAGACGCTGTAGATGCGAATATTAGATTTTCTGGTCTGCCTTCAACTGAATGTAAAAGCTGGGTCTTTGTAATATTTAATTTATATCCGGAGAATTCCCCATATTCTTGGGCGAGTTCTATTATTTTAGGTAAAGCAGTTGCTACATCTGTCGTGACGATTGCCACATCATCAGCATATGCGAAGACTTTATGAGCTACATGATGTAGCATGACCAGGGTAATCCTAGGTTCTTTTATTAGCCTGTTTAAATATGCCTCTATATAAAGCGCGAACAGCAAGTGGGAGCAGGGACACCGCTGCCTTGTCCCCCTTGTGATCGAGAAAGGATCTGATGTACCAGTGGCTATACGTATTACAGCTTTTGGGTTATTATATAACTTTTGAACTGCACAGATATATTCTTGAGGAAACCCTTTCCAAGCCAATACGGACCACAGAAACCCCCAGTAGACCCTGTCAAAAGCTTTTTCAGCATCTAAAAGTACAACGCTGACTGGGGATCCTGTGGCCTTTGCCCAATCTAGATATTTGTTTGGAGGAAGCAATGGCTCCCTCTATTTATGAAATGTTGCTAGGAATTGAGGTCCGACAGTGCTTTTTGAGATTGTTAGAACCAAGTTATTATAAGAAAACAAAGTTTAAAGTTTTGATTTCAGCCTGGCAAATTTGGAAACTATTTAGCAAAAAGTTTTGTTTTAATCCGAAATTGAACTATTATACACCA
Organism: Lissotriton vulgaris; assembly: GCF_964263255.1. Classification (NCBI taxonomy): domain Eukaryota; kingdom Metazoa; phylum Chordata; class Amphibia; order Caudata; family Salamandridae; genus Lissotriton; species Lissotriton vulgaris. Next base: position 1,182,404,165 of record NC_141696.1, read on the forward strand.
TTTTTGAAAAATCTCTCGCTCCCCGAAATTTTTGGGGATTCTGTTATGCAGAGGTGGAATTATCTTAAGATCAGTTCTTTTGGGGATCTATTTCAGAATGGGCAAATGGTACCATACTCGTTCTTGCAGGATAAATATAGTCTAACAAGGAGAGATTTCTTTAAATATCTCCAAATCCGTAGCTTCATAGTGTCTAAAAATCTTTTTAATAACAGTTCTATGAACAAAATAGATGTACTCGAAAGCTGTCTCAGGAAAAATAGAATTGGCATAATATACCAATTGATGTTGAATAGACTAAAAGACGATCTTAAGTTATTTGATGATAAATGGCAAAGGAACTTCGGAATAGCTGAGGTTGACATTTCTAGATCCTTAGAAATGGCCAGTCTGGTGTTATTCAATGGGTCTTTTAAAAGCCAACATTTTATGGCTGTTTTCGACTTATACTATACACCATCAAAATTGGCGCTATGGCAAGCTAAGGGGGGCACAAAATGTAGTCGTTGTGGATATGTTGCTGCTAATTCAATCCATATGTTTGTTCAATGCCCAAAACTGAACCAATTTATACGAGATGTGCAAGGTTTCCTCATTAGCATTCTAGAATCAACAATAGTACTGTCACCAGAACTAGTGATATTGGGAATTCAGGCCGAACAAGTTGGTATCAGAACAATTGAAGAAGAAGGCTTTTTATTTTTAGCTATGTCTGTGTATAGATATTGTATCACCTCACGCTGGCTGGATGTGGATCCTCCGGTTTTTTATCATTGGCAATCCAATCTGTTAAGTGTATATCGGTTGGAAAATGCGTTATATAAACTCAAAGGCCGGCGTAAGAGGCTGTTTGGTCAAAAAGTATGGGCACCTATTAGTAACTGGATCTAACTGATTTATTATGCTTCTTAAAAAAAAAAAATATGTGAACTTGCCTTCTTTTTTAGGACAATGCTATTTTGTACTCGGTACCAAATCTGTACTATTCATGTGAAAATGGTGCTGCATTTATTTTGCCTCTTTATGTTCTCATTATGAATTACTTTTTGTACTTGTATTTTGCAACTTTCCACTGCCAAATAAAATCCAATAAAAAAAAGAAATTAAAAAAAATTAATGTTAATTATGAGCATTTATCTACCACGTTGCAGAGGCCAGAGGATCGTAAACGACACCACCCTGCTTTAGCTGTTAAAGCAGAGGGTTCATGACGCCCCTGCTCTCCACAGCTTCTAAAATTAGTAGCACATTTTGGCCACACCTGCAGAAGTCCTTGGGTGTGGCAAAATGGATGATGTAGAATGTTAAGTTTATTATCTTCCTTGAAACCTGGGTGGATCGACCTGTTTTATAAGAAATTGTTCATTCCTTTTAAGAGACTAGAGCAGATGGAACAAGGGGTGTACTTTTGGGGCTCGGCTAATAGCAATATCATTGAAATCACCATTTCATTTTAGGTTAATGCCCACAGATTCCTCAAATGCTTATATTTACTCTGGCCCAGGAGAGTTGGGTTACTCTTATGGGATCCATAGAAATATTGAACATTGACTTGTTATATTTAGATTCCTTTCAGCCGCTTGCATTGTTCAATTTATGAGAAATGATTTCTGAGGATGAGTGTTGTGAATTTCTGAATTAGATTGGAGTTGTTTTTTCAAAGGCCTTTTCTGTGTTTAGAACCCATTAACTGATATCATTTATTTATTTGTATTTATTGTTGTTTTGTGCGAGGTAGGCTTATCCCATGAGGGCTACCGAGCACTGTATATCTCACTAGTGCATGCCTGTCAAGCTACAGTTTACAGTGTTGCATACTGAATGTACCCACCTACAGTTTGAGTGCATCTGTTATCTAGAATAGTTTAATTCTCTTCACATAATTTTTCATATCTTACATTACCATATCTTCTGTAAACTTTGGGTTTATAACTTACAGATCACTTTAAAATAAAGCCCTTATTCCGAGTTCGGTGGAGAAATAGTTGCTATTTATCACACCTGATAAAATCCAACATCAATGGGGTTCAGAATTTACTGCTTGCAAAAAAGAGGACCGAAATTATTGTCTAATAACGTGGATTTTGTTGCTTACCACACCAAAATCCACGTTACGGTAAATACTACTCTGTTTTCCCCAATCAAATTCCAGCAAATTTGACCTGCTGAAATTTAACAAAGGGTGAGGTATTTACCACATCGGTAGTTACAGGATGCAGTAAGTAACACCCAACTCAGAATTCCAACCCCTCCCCAGATACGGGGTTGTGTAGGGCTCAGAAAACAAACACAAACTCAGAATCAGGGCTTTAAACCTTTTACTTTCGCAATTTAAATCCAATATATAACAGCATTGTCATCTTTGATTAGTAGCATGCTCTCCAGGACCTTAGTCTATTTGTATTTTATTAACCTTAGTACATCTTGGATACATTTATTGAACTACGTCATCGCAGTCCTTGTGCTTTGAAAATAACTTCGCTTCTAGTTGAGAATTATTTGAAGATAGATGTGTAGTATGCAGTTTTGGAAGCTTTGTTGAGATTCTTGCATGGGTTACATTGTCTTTTCAGTACTGTAGGATCATACTGGGATTTTTTTTGTTCCACATGTTCTTGTTTGTGAATAGTAAAGTTGCTCTTGGAGAGTTATCCGATTAACCTGGCAGTGGACATTTTTGATTTTGTGGATTTCTGCTTCTTTGGGGCTTATTTTTTCAACATAAACTTTTCTGGGGTGTTGAAAGCATTTGAAATTCGCTGCAGGTGGCCTGATATAGTAGTAGCTATTTTTTTTTAAATGTTTGTTCGGGAATGTCATTGGAGTGTGTTTAGAGGCACATATTACAGTTTTACAGGCTTGACCGGTATTGATGGTTAGTCAGTGTAGAATATACCAAGAAAGGAATGACAAACTTGCGTGTCCAGTGAAGTTGTGATGGTGAGTTTTATTTTTTAGATAGCATGGATGATGATTAGGTGAAGATGTTGCCTCCCCTATAAGTAGGATTCTAGTTGTACTGTATGATTTTGATGACAATTAGTAAGTCATAGAGTGTAGTGTGGTGATTTTCCTGGTGTTTGCGTCACGTAGAAGGTTGAAGTCCCTGTTGTATATGCTGTTAGGGGCTGATTAGGATGGAGGATTTTCCGCATCCTCCGGGCCGGCGGAAGCCACCGCCGGCCCGGAGGATGCGGAAAATCCTCTGCGGACCCACCAAAGACCCACCGCCACATTAGGATGGCTGGTGGGTCCTGGCTTCAGACCACCGTTTTCCGCTGCGGTTGACGTACAACCGCGGCGGAAAAGCTGTAACATGGCTGGCGGTGTCTATCAGACACCGCCAGCCATATTAGGATAGATTAAAAGAGATGCTTTTCCACGGCGGCTTTTCCGCTGTGGAAAAGCATACGGAATTTGACTTCGGGGGCCCGTTGCGGGCCCCCTGGGTGAAGGGGGGGCGGGGGGTGTACATGGGGGGTACCCTTGGTACCCCCCTGCATTTGTATGCAGTATGCAGAAATCAGCAGGCACCGCGCGGTGCCTGCCGCTTTCTGCATACAAATGCAATGTATGCATTTTTAACATTGCGGCGGGTGCAGCATGAAGCTGCATCCGCCGCAATGTTAAAGATAGAGGATGTGACCGCCACCCTGGTGGTCACATCCTAATCTGCACAGAGGGAACGCCGCTGCCCATGCGGACGTTCCCTCCTACTCTGGGGTCGCGGACGGACTCAAGTCCGTCCGCGATCCTAATGAGCCCCTAAGTGTGGTTGATGTAACTGTTGCTGATGATTTTGATAATTTCATGGTAGCAGTACTGTGCTTGAATTGTGCCTGTGGTTGATGGTAGTTGGCATCTGCTCTCAATTTTGGGATTCTTAGGGGCAGATTTACAAGCCCCTTGCGCCTCTTTTACACCGCCGTTGCGTCACTTTTGTGACACAGCGGCGGCGCAAAACCACCACCATGCTGCGGGGTGTTTACAACGTGACGCATCTGTGAGGGATCACTGAAAGAATATCGATAACACAAATATAGACTTACCAAAATATCGAGTAAAAAATATAGAATGCAAAAATATCGAATCCCTATCTCCAAACAGGTAAGTACAAAAATATTGAATCAAAAATATCGTTGTAAAAAATATAATTAGTCAAAATATGGAATTTTTTAAATGTCTTAAAAGTAAATGAAAATTAATGAAATAATAAATATAATTAACTTATACAAACTTAAAATACTTAAATAACCTTAAAAGTAATAAATAATTAATGTAACTTAAAAAAAATAATGTTTTAATACATATATATATCTAAACATAATATTAATAAAAATATACAATATTTTTACCGTAGGATAGCGGGAGAGTTACATTTACTATTACCACTCCAGTGAGTGCAACAGTATAGAAAACATTCGATAGCGTAGCAGTAAAAATTACTATTCCCACTCCAGTGAGTGCAACAGTAGGGAAAGCGTTGGATAGCGTAGGGGTAAACATTACTATTCCCACTCCAGAGAGTGCAACAGTAGGGAAAGCGTTGGATAGCGTAGGAATAAAATTTACTATCCCCACTCCAGTGAGTGCAACAGTAGGGAAAGCATTGGATAGCGAGAGGGTAAAAATTACTATTCCCACTCCAGAGAGTGCAACAGTAGGGAAAGCGTTGGATAGCGTAGAGGTAAAAATTACTATTCCCACTCCAGTGAGTGCAACAGTAGGGAAAGAGTTGGATAGCATAGGGGTAAAAATTACTATTCCCTCTCCAGAGAGTGCAACAGTACGGAAAGCGTTGGATAGCTTAGGCATACAATTTACTATTCCCACTCCAGTGAGTGCAACAGTAGGGAAAGCATTGGATAGCGGGAGGGCAAAAATTACTATTCCTACTCCAGAGAGTGCAACAGTAGGGAAAGCGTTGGATAGCATAGAGGTAAAAATTACTATTCCCACTCCAGTGAGTGCAACAGTAGGGAAAGCGTTGGATAGCGTAGGGTAAAAAATTACTATTCCCACTCCAGAGAGAGCAACAGTACGGAAAGCGTTGGATAGAGTAGGCATACAATTTACTACTCCCACTCCAGAGAGTGCAACAGTAGGGAAAGCGTTGGATAGCGTAGGCATAAAATGTACTATTCCCACTCCAGTGAGTGCAACAGTAGGGATAGCATTGAATAGCAGGAGGGTAAAAATTACTATTCCCACTCCAGAGAGTGCAACAGTAGGGAAAGCGTTGGATAGCGTAGAAGTAAAAATTACTATTTCAACTCCAGTGAGTGCAACAGTAGGGAAAGCGCTGGATAGCGTAGGGGTAAAAATTACTATCCCACTCCAGAGAGCGCAACAGTATGGAAAGCGTTGGATAGCGTAGGCATAACATTTACTGTTCCCACTTCAGTGAGTGCAACAGTAGAGAAAAGCGGGAGGGTAAAAATTACTATTCCCACTTCAGAGAGTGCAACAGTAGGGAAAGCGTTGGATAGCGTAGAGGTAAAAATTACTATTCCCACTCCAGAGAGTGCAACAGTACGGAAAGCGTTGGATAGCGTAGGCATACAATTTACTATTCCCACTCCAGAGAGTGCAACAGTAGGGAAAGCGTTGGATAGCGTAGGCATAAAATGTACTATTCCCACTCCAGTGAGTGCAACAGTAGGGAAAGCATTGGATAGCGGGTGGGTAAAAATTACTATTCCTGCTCCAGAGAGTGCAACTGTAGGGAAAGCGTTGGATAGCATAGTGGTAAAAATTACTATTCCCACTCCAGTGAGTGCAACAGTAGGGAAAGCGTTGGAGAGCGTAGGGGTAAAAATTACTATCCCCACTCCAGAGAGCGCAACAGTATGGAAAGCGTTGGATAGCGTAGGCATAACATTTACTGTTCCCACTTCAGTGAGTGCAACAGTAGAGAAAAGCGGGAGGGTAAAAATTACTATTCCCACTCCAGAGAGTGCAACAGTAGGGAAAGCGTTGGATAGCGTAGAGGTAAAAATTTCTATTCCCACTCCAGTGAGTGCAACAGTAGGGAAAGCGTTGGATAGCGTAGGGGTAAAAATTACTATTCCCACTCCAATGAGTGCAACAGTAGGGAAAGCGTTGGATAGCGGGAGGGTAAAAATTACTATTCCCACTCCAGAGAGTACAACAGTAGGGAAAGCGTTGGATAGCGTAGTAGTAAAAATTACTATTCCCACTCCACAGAGTGCAACAGTAGGGAAAGTGTTGGATAGCGTAGGAGTAAAAATTACCATTCCCACTCCAGTGAGTGACACAGTAGGGAAAGCGTTGGATAGCGTAGAAGTAAAAATTACTATTCCCACTCCAGTGAGTGCAACAGTAGGGAAAGCGTTGGATAGCGTAAGGGTAAAATTACTATTCCCACTCCAGAGAGTGCAACAGTAGGGAAAGTGTTGGATAGTGTAAGGGTAAAAATTACTATTCCCACTCCAGAGAGTGCAACAGTAGGGAAAGTAAATACTTCATATATGAATAAAAATAAATTAAATATTAATACTAATTACAAATTAATTAAAAGTAATTAACAATTTTATATAATATAATAATTAATCAATTAAAAATACAAATAAATATTAATTATAAAAAATGATTACCTATTAATACAAATTATTTACCAATTAACAAAAAATTTATTAACAAAAAAAGTACAACAAAAAAACAATAAATTAAAATATTTAATTACTTACAATTAAATTACTTCCCACCCTATTCCCCTATAAACACACAACCCGCAACAGAAAATAAATTAATAAAATTAACATAATTATCAATTAATTAAAATGAATTACCAATTATATTTTATTTACTTACCAATTAACAATTAATTAACAATTAATTCAAAATAAATACCAATAAATAAATTAACATATTTAATGAATTATAATTAAATTACTTCCCACCCTATTCCCCTATAAACCCACAACCCGCTACAGAATTATATTACGCAAAAATTAAATACCATAAAATTAATTAAAATAAATTATAAAATAAATATACACTTTTCACACATATACTAACATAATAAATCACTTTAATAAATTCGATATTATAAAAAAATTGATATTTACTTACTTACCTCAAATTCGATATTTTTGTTGTCTATATTCTGTCCATTCTATATTTTGTCCATTCTATATTTTGAATTCGATATTACTGCTATTCTATTCGATATTTTTGTAGTCCATATTCTGTCCATTCGATATTGTGTCCATTATATATTTTTAATTCGATATTAATGCAAATAGATATTAAAAACTCGATATTTTGAGTGTATACCGCGTTCCTGCGTAGGAACGCCTCCTAAAAGTGGCTGTGTGAAATTTACAAGATTTCACTCAGCCACTTTTAAGGCCATGCTGCGTCAAAACCCTGCGCCTGCTTGAAGCAGGTGTAAGGATTGACGCAGCATTTTAAGGATAGGGCACCCCCGAGCCTTCCTGGAGCTGCGTCACTGATGTGAGGGCACGATCAGTCCTCGGTGCTCCCTTTCCTCCCTCCTTTTCTCTCCCTCTGTACTCCTTCCCGCCCAGTCAGCCTCCTCAAAATTTGTACCCAGTGTACATGCTTGGGACTGTGGTCCTCCTGGACCGCAGCAGGGGGTATTGGGTCGTCCTCTCCTTCCGTAGGGCATCCAGATACTTCAGTGTTTTCCTGCTCTAGACACGAGCCTCCACCAAGGTCTTCTCCCATCATGCCGATGCACTCCTCCTCTGTCCCATGTCTAGGCTCTTCTTGTTCGCATTCTCGTCCTGCTCTCCTTGCTCCCTATTTACCTCTATATCTCCTCCGTTTCCCGTTCTCCATTCCTTCGTACTCCCCAGGCCCGGCTCGTCCTCGCTTTCACCTTCGGCGTCTGATGTCATAGGAGGGCACCAACCTTCCACTAGATGGTTAACCGCCGTGTCATGGGTGGAAGCGCTGTGATCCATGTTGGAGTTCCAGGCTAGCGGGGACTCCATACTACAAAGACCATCTACATTTAGATTCATAAAAGACACAATATTGGATCTAAAGGCATTTCCAGAGGCGAATTTGGTTAAAGTACACCAAAGGCAATCCCTCCAGAGAACCCCCAGCAAGGCACCCCATACATAATGGAGAATCCGGCTCGGTAACAAGGCCATAACCTGGTCCCTTGTCGCAGACCTCATCTCAGACCACTCCAAACTGTAACCAAAGTGGAGCAATCAGCTAAATGGAAGATCACTGTACTAAACCACCTGTAAAAGACAGAGTTTGAATCACCATTTTTTTGCCTTATTACCTTGAAGATTTCAAGGGGACCCACACTGTCACTGCCAATCATCATCCCCTCAAAATATGACTGGAACAAATTATAATGAACAATCAAAAATATAGTAGATAGATTCCCATACCATAGAATACCCCAACCCTTCCACCAATTCCAAGGGTGTGGGTGTGGAAAATGAGAGGAAGTTGTGCTCCTTCTAGGGAGGTGGACAGTTTGCTGGTTGTAACTGCTAGAGAATGGCAGAAAAAGAGGCTGCACTACTCTGGGCCACCACTTTTAAGATGGCTGTGTCCGTCCCACCCACCTGCTGACAGACACATGCTATTGTTCTATGTCAACTACAATAAAAAATTATTGCAAACAATCTGAGAACCTTAAATTGAAATTCTGAGATAAAGGATACCCTTGAAAATTGATACAATATGTCTTTAAAAGTGCAAAATATTACAAAAGGGAGAGTATATTTGAAGGAAATAAGGGAAAACAGTGATGGAAAAGATAATATGCATCATTCGTTTTTTCAGTATAAGAAACAAACTTAAAAACCCAATCAACAAAACAACTGAGCAATTCTGAATGTGGATTGACAAGGAAAGTTAGAGCATCCTTTTTTGTATTTAGGAAGAATCAGAATTTGCGGCAGAGTTTAATTAATGTGCATATATTTGTATGTATTATATATATATATATACACACACAATAACCTTTCATGATCCACCTCCTCACCCATACAGTAATTGTACTTGGCTGATTTCATAACTAACAGTTTTTGCAGCACACTAAGAGGGTCTATCCCTGCCCATTGCATACGCACACCATTAGACATTTGTAATACAAGCAGTTCCTTTAAGATCCTTAACCCGAAGAGACATTAATATGAAGAATGGATTATTGTCATTCACTGATGTTATATTACTACAGGGTATACAGGCCAGATTACTAGCAGAGGAGGAAATCAAGACATGGTCAATAATAGCACGACAATCTCTGCCGATAAAAGAAGAGATCTGTTTATCAGCATCCATCCATCTACTTTCCTGCAATAGACGATCATATTTAAAAATTAAGGAATTCAATGCTTTCCCATTGTCATTGTGTGGTAAACGTGAGATTCCTACCCCTTCAGCATTGGTTACACCACACACTTGTCTTGCAGGAAGGGGAAATTTCTGAATATTAAAATCATCTGCCCAAAAGATAAAATATTTAGAATGAATTGGACGCAAGACTGCTTCCAAACCTGTATCAAGGGCATGAACAACAGCACTAAGGGGGGAGTCAAATATGTTGTTATAAAAATTGACCACCACCAAATCAGGACCACCTTTAAATGATAACCAAAGAAGTTGAGAGTGAGGTGAAACAGACACAGAACTTCTAATGCTGGCAGTTAACAGATTTGATAATAAAAACCTGTAACCCCCCTTTAGCCTGCTCAGCTGGAGATGGTATGGCACCTAGAAAGTAGTAAGAGAACCTTTCAACGTGGATTGGGTCCACACACCAGTGGTCGTATTACATTAGGTGCCCCAAGGGCGTAATGGGCGTTTGCACCCGCTTTGCGTGCCCACAGGGCACTTTGGTATTACAGAATGGGGCGCAGACGCTTGTTTGTCCACTTCTATAATACCAATAGCGCAAGTGTACTTAAAGCGCTACCTTCAGAGGGTTGGTAAGTCTAGTGGACAACCCAATATACCCTTGAGGGCTTGGGCAAAGTAAATGGACAGGTAAGTGTGCCTTCAAGGGATGTATTATAATGCTTAGTTCGACTATTCACTATCTAAGTTTTGGGCAAGATGTAATATTTATCTGCCTGGTGAGTTATTCAAGGTAATTTTACCAACCAAGTTATTTTATACTAAGAAATCAATTTTCGTAAAGATATACTTTAAAAAAGCAGCAAAAACACGGGTATATATAAAAAAGGTTGATTCTATCATGAAAATCAACTAAATGTGTTACCCTCTATTATATAAGAACATCGTTGATGGCTGTGTTTATATATACTAAAAAAGACATCCCCTAAATGTATGCGACCCACTCGTTATTGGATCTACATGGAGGGTAGATTAAATTTCTCTAAAAGAAAGTAACCGAACCTATGAGAACCAATCGCTATAAAATGTAATCGATGAGCAGAGATGTAATACATCAAGCTCAAATGATCTATTGCGCAGTGCATATATTGGCAAAAAAGAGGGCTAGGTATGCATACAGTATGTTTTCTATGAATATAGAGATTATGAATATACGTCTATATCAGTCTGACTTGAAGCAAAGAAATAGAGGTAATTCTTTGTCAATATGAAAGAATCGATTCAAAGTGCCGAAGGCTGGTTCAAACTGAATGTAGAATTTCAATTAATGCAGCATGTCGATAATGCAAAATTATGAATAAAAACTCTCTAGAATAAATGAAGATATGCCAATTATTTGGGTTAGCAGCAAGAAGCAAGTAATGTCGATAAGATATAGACATTCTCTCATGACCACTGAGGTCATTACAAGATAAAACAATAGTTTTTAATGAAATTTAGATAGAAATAATCTAGCCATATGTACACAGGTGTTATATTGTACTTTTTTATTAAAATGTATGGTAATTAATTTATTCCGTAGTTCACTAGGGGTTAACTGCTTGCAATACATTTCAGTCCTGAAGATGGTCTCATCGACGCAAGCCTAGAGATCAAAACGTCGACTCAGACACTTTTTTCCCAAATTTATGTTTGTACTGAGATTGTGAAAAAGTCTTTACAATTGGAACTGTGAAGGCTGTAATATCATATTATTGCCTTTTTGTTTCTTTGTATGTATTATTTTGAGTACCCTTCATGAAATTTCAAGAAAAAAATCAACTTTTTTTATATATACCCGTGTTTTTGCTGCTTTTTTAAAGTATATCTTTACAAAAATTGATTTCTAAGTATAAAAGAACTTTGTTGTCAAAATAACCTTGAATAACTTACCAGGCAGACAAATATTACATCTTGCCAAAAACTAAGATAGTGAACCTTCAGAGGGTGTTCCCTCATTTGCATAGGGGGCATGCCCTATGCAAATGAGGGGATTCCTTTGACTCCGCGTCCGTGCCATATTACAGACATGGGTGCAGAGTCAAAGAAGCCCTCAGGAGGCGCACTGACAGTGCACAAATTAAAGGTGGTGCTGCGCCCCCTGAGAGCAGCCCTCTGCAGGGGATAAAGGGAGTCCCATGGACCCCCCAGAAATCCCCTTGTAGGCGGGTGCAGTCACTAACTTCACACGCCTGCAAGGGGATCTCTAATCCCCTTTGAAAGTGCAGGTGGGTGTCGCCAGCCCTGTGAAAACACGGAGCTGCTCCTCCCTGTTTTCACATGAACATGCTGCCCCCAGGGCAGCCTAAGGTTGCGGCTGCCCTCGAGGCAGCGCATACAATATAATGGGGCGTGTTATCATTCTGTGTGCCCTGCACACCTTTTGAAAGGTGAGCCAGGCGCAAACAATGATAATGTGTAATATTGCCCTAGGTTTCCTGGACGCAAATTAGGCCAGAAACATGGGTGATGTGAAGCCAATCTGCGAAATTTAGTTACTTTTGGAGACTACACATGTTCCAAGTAGTATTGGGACAGTATGTAGATCTGGCTTATGCATAAACGTCAAATTTTTACAAAAATTGGTATAAACACCACTGCAAGAAGGCCGCTTATACGTTCACACTGATGCAGCCTTTTTTTTTAGTTTAAAAAGCTTTATTGAAGTAAATAGAAACATAGGTACAACATTATACAAAAATTAGCATGACAAAAGAGCAAAAAGGTAACGAAACAGAACATAAATGATGAAGAAATAAACATCACAAGATAGATAGCAATGAAACAATAACTAAAAATATGAAAGCAATAATGAAAAGTCGTACCTTGAAACGCAATAGCATTTTACATTTTTCCAAAGAGGGAGAAACAGGAGAAGGAAAGAAAGAAAAGAAAAGAAAAAGAAAAAGAATGAAAGAAAAGGAACAAAGAAAAGAGGGGGAGAAAGAAGGAAAAGAAGAAGGAAGGAAAAGAAACTGAGAGTTAACCTTATCGGATACCATACGTAAGATTGCCAAAATACATTATTATATCATTTTTGTGAGAAATACCAAACCTTGACTAATAAAAGCTACAGAAGCAAAAGAAAGAAGAAAAGAAAATATTCATGGTGGTAGATAAACAAAAGAAAAGTCCTTATTGCGGAGTACAGATGAGGATATAAAGTTGGTGAGTGGGGACCAAAAGACTTCCTTTCGAATCATTTGCTCGGATGTGCTGACAGGAGCTCTATCCAGTCTGTGATGGTAACAAAGAAGGTCCCACCAGGCAGAAAAGGAGACCTTAGAGGCATCTTCCCAATTGCAGGTTATTACCTGGAAGGCAATAGCAATTAACAAATCCACAAATATACCAACCTTGCGAGAACCTATCCATATTACAGAGTTACTTCCAAGGAATATAGAATATATATCAAAAGGAAAATGAATAGAACAAATGGAGGATATAGATACACATACTTTAATCCAAAAGCGGGAAACGTTGGGACAGAGAAAAAAGGAGTGCGTTAACGAGCCAGGGTTGTGTTGACATGACCAACAATTCCGGGACAATTCTACATTATACTTGGAAAGGGATAATGGAGTAAAAAACAATCTTTGATAAAAATATTAAAGGGTCTGAGAGGTGCTAGCATTGCAGGAGTTGTGGTGTATGCATGCCCATATAGAGTTCCAAGTGTGAAAGGAGAGGGTATACTGCAAATCAGATTCCCTTAGAAGTTTAACTTTTGTCTTGGGATGATCAAGAGAGGAAAACTTGAGATACTTATAAATGTGGGAGGCCCGAATAGATGGAGAAGTAGATAAAGGTTCAAACAAGGAGTCCGAAGAAGATGGAGGAGATCCTGAAAGGAGAGAGTACCGATTGATCAAGAGCACTCTCAAAGACTCATATCTAAGTGGTGAGGAAACTGGTAGATCAAATTTACACTGTACCTCTTTGGGGGGGGTGAGAAAAAGAGAATCCTTAATTGAATGTTTAACAAGGAAAATCCCTTTAGCAGTCCATTGTTTAAAAAAATGGTACAATTTGATAATTTAATGAATTTGTTATGGCGCAGATGTGAGTGTAAAAATAATTGTAGGGGAGAATAGGATTTGCACTTAACTGGTTGAAAGGTAGAAATAAAATTTGAAATTGTCGGGTAATTAAAAGAACAAGGAGGATTAGTAAAACTAGCCAAGGAAAAAGGAAATTGATGGATTAGAGATTCCTCCAATCTTTGCCAGACTGAACTGGAAATCCCTTCAGACGAAGATAAATATGGTAACACTTGAGAAATTAAAAAGGAAGAATGATAATATCGAAAATAGGGCAAGTGAACGCCACCCTGATCTCTAGGGACAGATAAGAGGGCTGAAGAAATCCGGGCCTTCCGACCATTACAGAGAAATTTACTCAAAATCGCACTAAGGTTTTTAAAAATCTTTAAGGGAAGTCTTACTGGTAACATGGACAAATAAAAATTAATGACGGGAAGCAACATAATTTTGATTGTGTTCAATCTACCCCACCATGACAGGAAAAGGGGAGACCATTTGTTTGCCATATTGTTTACTTTTAAAAGAACCTCATCCAAATTAAGCTGGATCGTTTTTGCAACAGAGGAGGACTATTTAATACCCAAGCAAGTAATACTACTAATGTTCCACTTAAGATCAAACCCTTCAAACATGCTCCTTAAACAGTTTTTATTTAATGGGAGAACTTCAGATTTGGAGAAATTGTATTTGTAACCGGTTAAGGAGGCATAAGAAGAAAAAAGGTCTGAGAATGCTGGCAAAGAAATAGATGGATCTGAAATGTTTAACATAATATCGTCTGCATAAGCTGTATATTTAATTTCTATTGCCAGGTGCTTGAAGCCTCAGAAGGAAGGTGAATGTTGCAAAGAATGTAGGAAAGGTTCGAGGGAAAGAATAAGAAGCAAAGGAGAAAGAGGACATCCTTAACGGGTACCCCGTTCTAAAGGAAAATAAGACGATTGGGAACCATTAGCAAAAACAGATGTAGTAGGAGAAGAATATAGCAAACTAATGATAAAATAGAAGGTCCTAAACCATGCCATTTGAGAGCACGCAATTGAAAAATAAAGAGGCCCCCTGATACTGATGAGAAGTAAACCTCGACGGGGAAAATACATTAATGTAAATACTCTAGGGCTACTTCAAACCGTTAAATCTCTCAAAACATTGTGAGGAGAGAAACAATAGTGACACTACAGATTTAGAGAAATATAAAAAAGTTCATTTATTAAATATTTTTATCTTTTTTTGGGGTGAATATAAAAACATATATTAGCAGAAGAGAAAATCAAACAGAGACTGGCAAATACACAACATTCTGACCACACTCATTCATAACCACAACCATACTACATATACATAATCATATTGATATATATGATCTTTATGTCAAACATGATGGAATCTATAACAGATGTAACGAAAAAAAACAACAACAGCACATTAATGAATGATTGGCTCTTTTGGGTGGTTTCCAAAGTGACTCAATGACTCTACGCGCGTTTCGACAGAAACATGTCTTCATCAGGAGTTCCACCTCAGAATGTTGTGCTCAAGGAATAATGGTTAGCGTCTCTGAATGGAAGATGAATTAATCAATATACTCCAAAAGAAGATGTTCATGTTTGTCCGGCATATATATTCAGACAGTTCAGCCTGAGATAGAAGCTTGAATCATCTAGAAAAGATATTAGTCACCCAGGATGCACTAGTGGGCTTCTTAAACGGATTGGTGTCAGTACAACGCGATGTATTACAACGCGTTCCGTTACAACGCGATTTTTACATCGCAAATACCATTACAATGCATGCCATTACAACGCATGGCATTACATAGCAGATACTTTTACAACGCATGGCATTACATCGTAAGTATAGGTAAGTATATCTTTTTTTTAAAAAATGTAATAAAGTTAATTAAATTAATTTAAAATAATAAAAATAATATAACATTTTTAAAACAGTAATTAATTTAATTATAGTAATTTAATTAATATTAAAATTGATATTAATTTAATATATTTAAAATAATATAATTAATGAAATATAAAAAATTTATAAATAGAAAATAATATAATGTAATTAATTACAATAAATATAATTATAATTTAATTAAGTTATAAATAATACATAATATAATTATATTTAATAAAATTAAAAGAATTTAATTAATTAAACATTTTTAAATAATATAATTTAATTATAATCGTTTAATAATACAATTAAATTAATAATTGTAAAAATAGATATTAATGTAATTAAATTAAATAAAATTAATTTAATTAATTTAATTTATATAAAGTCGTAATACCCCTGTACCCCAAAACCCAAACCCTGCCCTAAAACCTAAAAACACCCCGTACCCCAAAACCCAAACCCTGCCCTAAAACCTAAAAACACCCCTGTACCCCAAAACCCAAACCCTGCCCTAAAACCTAAAAACACCCCTGTACCCCAAAACCCAAACACTGCCCTAAAACCTAAAAACACCCCTGTACCCCAAAACCCAAACACTGCCCTAAAACCTAAAAACACCCCTGTACCCCAAAACCCAAACCCTGCCCTAAAACCTAAAAACACCCCTGTACCCCAAAACCCAAACACTGCCCTAAAACCTAAAAACACCCCTGTACCCCAAAACCCAAACACTGCCCTAAAACCTAAAAACACCCCTGTACCCCAAAACCCAAACACTGCCCTAAAACCTAAAAACACCCCTGTACCCCAAAACCCAAACACTGCCCTAAAACCTAAAAACACCCCTGTACCCCAAAACCCAAACACTGCCCTAAAACCTAAAAACACCCCTGTACCCCAAAACCCAAACACTGCCCTAAAACCTAAAAACACCCCTGTACCCCAAAACCCAAACACTGCCCTAAAACCTAAAAATACCCAAACACCCCAAAACATATACATCAGTACCCCAAAACATATACTCCTATACTCATACTTATTTTAAAAAATACTTAAATTAATATATTTAATTTATAATATTTAAAAACGAAATAAATATTTTTTAATAATTAATAATAATTAAATCAACTATAAAATATTAAATAAAATAAAAAAAAATTAAATACTTACCAATACTTACGATGTAATGGTATGCGTTGTAATAGCATCTGCTATGTAATGCCATGCGTTGTAATGGCATGCATTGTAATGGTATTTGCGATGTAATAGCTGCGTTGTAACAGCATTACGTTGTAAAAGATGCGTTGTAGCGGTAACACACCTCTTAAACAGATGGCGACCTTTGTCAAGAAAAGAGTTTAATATGATAGCCGTTTTCTCATAGTAGGCAGGGAAAAAGGCCCTGCTCGTTAAAATGTATCCTGCAAGACGGATGAGCTGCAGGTCTTTCAAATGATTAAAATGGATACGGTATCGATGATCCAAGAAATGCTGGCAGCTATTATCTTTGTGAGGCAGCCGCCCGAAGTCGGAGAGGCTAAAAAGAGAGAGAGCACGCATCATAAAAAGCCAATGAACGCGGTCAAAAGCTTTCTCTGCGTCAGGGCTTATGGCAGCGATAGAGAAGCAGCCTTTTTGAAAATGTTTTTGTAAGAAAGCTTTGCAAAAACAACTGGAAGATGGTAGTCTATACATACACATGTATGGGCAGCCATCTTTGAATGGTTTTAAAGCCCATTCAAAGGTGATTGCATTTGCAGCACAGTAACAAGTTGCCAATTTGTAATGGGCATGAAAACCCATGGAAAATTTTATTTTGCTTGTGTGGGGCGAAGTGCACAGAAAGTGGCAGCAAGGGCCTGCTAGCAGCATCTAAGGAGCTACCAGGCCCTCAAAAAGATATCAATGTAAAAAATAGGGTTTTTTAAATTTGACACAGTGACATAAAATGACAGAATGACCCACAAGCAATGACACTGGTGGGGGGTGCATTATACTTTTGCTGAATGTCATCACTCACACAGAAGTGAATGGGTGCCCAACGTGTGCTGACGGATTGCCCTATTATTTATGCTGGAGAGCGCAGAAGATAAATGGAAAGATACAAAAGACCAATGCATGAAATAAGCTGACAGAAAGCCATGAGCCTCTAAAAAAAGTATAATGGATATAAAAGGAAGCTTTATTTGTAAAATGGGTTTTACAATCCTATTAGGGGGGGACATAAATGGGGCATACTAATCTAATTGCAAGTTGCAATGGTATGGATCAATGGTTTGCAACAGCAGTTGGGATGAGAAGCCATTGATCAGATCAGTTACAGACACATCAAAGGTGGTGATTGCTGAATCCTTTTTCCATGAGACTACTACCTGATTCCTCTGATGTTCTCCCAAATAGTAACACAGGCTGCTTAAAAAGAGTTTCCTGTTTTGGTGTGCAGGCACAGCAATAGCGGTCTTACAGTCAAATAGCGATATTCCCAAATAATGTTTCTTAAGCTGGTAGTTCTGGAAAACCCAGCCACTGAACATTTTGCAAAACAACTGGCTAGCACATAAGTTGCATAAAAAAATTAAAGAATGGTCGCAATACGTAAGTGTGCAAAACTGCAAATACTTTTTGCTCCCAGTCTTTTGCTATACCTTGCCCCAGAACATATATACATGATTTTGGCATGTATCAATTCTTCGCAGGATTGTATGTTCAAATCAGGTAAGATTTCAATGTCATTGTATTTTTCATTCTGACCAGGTAGAGATGTTACCAAGAAGGATGTCCAAGACCAAAGAAAAAAGCTTTTCTGCGCCGGCAGTTCCTCGTGGCCGCACACCTCAGAATGCCTCTCATGCTTACCGAGTAAGTCAACTTGGACTTCCCATAATTGCCGTTTGTAGGATCTCATCGCCCTTTTGAAAGTGGAGCATCCTTTTGTGTGAGGAATCAGTTGTTCTGTGGTGTTGAGTAAAACCTTTAAGTCTACTAGATGCATACTTATTGTAAGAAGTCAAATCTTGTTCTTCAGGGCTCACCTGATGCGTGTAAAAGATCCATCTGCTGTGTCCTAAACATAAACCTGTTTGCATGTCTCCATTTTTAACTCAGCAAGGATTTGAGGGCAGTGCATTCTGGCAAAGTGCCATGGGCCTAATGCACTCAGCTGTTCGTGCATCAATGTTGTGATTGCATCCTCAAATGGCCGTTTTCACAGGTGGGTAAACACACCCTTGTGATCACAAAACATAGTTTTATAGTCATAAAGAATGTGCTCAAATCCTTTTTCTTGTGTCTATAAATCTCTCTTGGATTAGTATTGGGTGCTCCAGAGTGGGAAAGCCATAGAAGGTTTTGAAACAGCCACAAACAAGCGTGTTTATGGATATTTATACTCTTTTTGAGGGCCCATCATAGAAACGGTTGGCAATTTACTCCTGTCAAGTACAGGAGTTAATCCATTTCCAGGATGGGAATGCTTTTCATAGTGTGATAAAAGTGTTTTTTGTCCGCTTTTCAGGAGCACACAAACTAAGCTTGTACATGCTAGTGTTTTAGAGCCACTCACTACTAAGTTTTCCCTTTTTAAATCATTATTGTGTCAGGGTGGGGCTGAGGAGAAAATGTCAATAAATTCATAACTTCCTTTGTTTTTCAAGATGCAAAGAATCTAATGTTTGCATGTTTATCTTTTTCTCACCTCATCTGGGTCATTGAGGAAGCTGTCTCCAGTCTTAAACGTTTCACCTACAAATCACTGCTTCCATGTGTGTTGGTTTAATTAGTTCTGTGGATGCAAAGCAAGAGTACATCACCCTGATTGCATGAGGTGATCACATGAACGTTCAGGACTGGAAATAGTGGCCCTTGTTTATGAGGCCCTTACTCCCCCGTTGCATCACTTTCTGAGATGTTGCAGCAGCGTATAAAATGTGCCATATTTACAAATTGAGGCATCTAGGCAGATGCGTCACTTTGTAAACTCCTGCTCCTTATTTTACCTGCATCAGGTATAATGTATGGGGGCATTCCAGCGCGGAAAAGCACATAGAAATGTCGCAGTGAAATATATGGGATTTCACTGTAACACTTCTACGGCCTCACTGCATCAAATCCTCACGCGTGCTTGAAGCAGGCGTAAGGGGTAGTTCAGGCCTTTTCACATGGGCTTGCACCATGTGAAATGACACATTACTGTAATTGCGTCAGTTTCCAGACACACTACAGCAATGCGCCATTTTTGCACCAACAGATACATCAGGATTCTTGACGTACCTGTCAATCCATGCAACATGGAGTGCCATACAGTAAATACGGCGCATCGATGGTGTCTTAATGAGGGCATACTGAAAAGTGTTGCATAACTATTTTTATTGCAGCAATGTGACACTTTTCATAAATGAGGCCCAGTGTTCTTAACGATCTGGAACGATCTGGTTATCACCCGGACCCAAGAAGAATCACTCTTTATTTTTTCCCGAAAAGGTAGTTAAAGGATTCCTCGTGTGGAGTGGGAAAATTATTTTCACAGTGAAGTATCTCAGCTCAGACACAATAAAAACAGAAGCCAGTCACAAAAGTGTTATGGGTTCCAGGGTGGAGCGTCTAATGCCTGACACACGGCTATCAGAATCCTTTTGTTCTCCAGACAGAAAGGGCTGCTTTTAGAAGTAGCCATGTGCCTACTAAAAGAAAATTGGAGCTGAGGTGTTATGATACGTGGGAAGATATGTGGACTCAACCCAAGAGAACGTAACGGGGCCGCAGAATGGCTGAAAGGAGTCCAAACTACTGTGTCTAGGAGTGTGTGTTAAACAGAAGGACTCAAAAGCTGGCATGACCAAGATCAAGAGACATTGAGCAACTGTGAAGTTTTTAAAATGAGTTTGAAACCTTGTGCCTGACTCGAAGGAACATGTGATTTGAAGGGCTTTCATGTTGAAGGACTTTGATGTTTTCAAACTCTTCACCAAGGGCTCCTGCTAATCGGATTAAAAAGAAACAGGCAGTTTTGGGCTCAGAAAAATGATACTTTAAGTATTATAAGACTTACAGGACTTATCGTACTATTTCTCACAAAATGTAATGCCCTATTAGAATAAATCACCATTATGAGACTAACTCTTAAATGGTTAACTTACTTTTAATCTCACTTCCTATTATTTTAGCACTGACCTTTCACTGTTGCCTAATGTATACTTTCTTCAATTTTCATGTGTGCACCTTTCACTTTTTGGAGCCACGTAGCCAATGGACAGTCATGGACTGGGCTACATAGACATTGCAGACCCTTGGTCATGGAGCTCTTCTGCTGATTTGTAAGCATCTCAGGGCTCTGGTATAGTACAACATTAAATATGAATGCACAAACAATAGACATAATAGCAAAACACTGGGAGCAACTGTGGATACAGCTTCAATCTCCAACCCGTACCGTAGAGTTGGATAGAGCGGCATCATTTACCTCCAAGCCTCAGCTTGATTAAGTGTTAGACTCAGTTTTGAATAGGAATGCTTTTGAGCGTTTCTGAGCAATCAGTAGATTTTTGGGCTTTGTGTTCCATGTTTGGGCTATATATTATATGTTTGTGTATGATTTCTAAAGAGTTTAAGTGCAAGCATCAGCACTTCCATTCCAGAAGTAGAGACTATAGGTCATAGTGTATCATTCCTTACCAATCTTTGCCTGAAAATTGCAGTGTAAATTCTAGGTTGGCATACCCACCTACACACAATTAAATGACCCCTGTGATTGTATCCCCAACCAGTGGTATGTTTATGAGCACTGTGCTGAACGCGGTATCCTTTTCGGTGTATAATTAGTAGCCAATTTTTTAGGTACTTAGGGGGAGATTTAAAAAAAAAACATTCAGCGCAGCCCTCCGGGAGGCTGTGCTGCATTGCGTGACAGGGAGGAAGCCGGAGAGCGCCCTATCTTTGGAGATATGGCTCTCTCCTCCCCTTTCCTTTGCACCGTTACTGATTACAGCTGCTGTGTGCCACGCATACACCTTAGGACCATATCGCTAAGGTCTGTGCTTTAGTCTAGCATAGGTTTTGTACAGCAAGGATATCCTTCCTGTTCAAAATACGATGATCCTCAGACACAATGCAAAGTTTTTCCCACTTTGTATGCATGCGGCACAGTGCAGCACGCAGGCAAATTCGGAAAAGGAAGGCTAAAGGAAAACATTTCTCCTTCCGTGCTCCTACTTGAAAAGGGCGCCATATTCTCACGCAATCTACTTCACAATCTACTTCATTTAGTAAATTGGGTTTAGTGTGATAACCTCTTCAAGGTATGGCAGGGCCTGTGAATGATTAGCCCCCCCCCCCCCCCCCCCCTACCTGTGCAGGCGCCTGTAAGCTGCCCCACCTGCCACTATCTGCTTCACTGAAGAAGTGCTGCGGACAGAGCGAGAAACGTCCGACCGCGTGAGGACGCATCAACATTTCACCTGCACCGGCATTTCCAGCGTCCCCGGGAAACTGCAGCGGAAGGAGGATACAGGCGGCAATCGCGCCATCTACACTGTCCTGGGGAAATGAGAGAGAAGTGTGGGTCAGTCTGGGGGGCATCCAGCATGAGCGATACCCCCTCCATGCAGATAACAGCCCACAAAGAGAAACGCAGCCCGCAGCGCTATAAAAGTGCTGTGACCTGTATTTGAAGTGTCAGCACCACAGATCTAACTAAGCGGCCTGGCCAAGACTGACATTGTGAGGAGACAGCCGCCTTGCTGCACCCGCAGCGCAATCCTCACTGCCCTGTCTGCTGCCATCTGTTGCGAAGAGGGGGGCTGCACCTGGTAGAAATTACCGCCCCTGTAACTGCAACAACCCGCAGCATCGGGGGAGTCAGTTGCCGCAGCCAGCCCCGTTGCCCCTCAACACTCGAGGCCCGAACTCTAGCCCTTGCCACAGTCCCCTGCATCCACAGGACCAGAGCGGGTCGGGTGGCAGATCCTTTTCCTACATTACGGCCAAGACCTGAAACTAACTGCCTCTGCATCAGACGAAGCCTGACACTGCGCCTATTTGGAAAGGACCTCAAGACCTGGCTCTTCAGATGACCACGGATCTGCTCGAACCCTCCCCTCAACCCCAGCACATTGAGACCCTCTCGGGTGAGTAGCGCGTTTCAAAAATCCCTGATTTTGATTGATTGAACTTTGCATGGTAGCAGTGACCTGCACAACCAGCCTGGTTGGGACAGGCCCTGAGAGGCGGTGCAGCCCCTGTGCTGCCACCGCTATTAGGAAGGCAACCTGATGGCATCTCAGGCCTTTTCAACAAGGCCTGCACCACCGCAGCATATGGAGAAAGACTCCGTGCTGCAAAGACCAATGCAGCAAGCAGCTCAAGACTGCCAATTACCACTGTGAGCCTGTTTTGAAGTGGTAGCACAGAGCGGCAGAAAGAGTGTGAGAACAATGACTCCTGACACCAGACCGGCCAAGTAAGTGATTCAATGCCATCAGTTTGGATAAAGTAAAGCCGCCTTGCTGCCCAGCACGATGCCTGCAGTGCCCCCGCTTACCTCATAAAAATGCACGGTGAGCAGTGATGCATTTTTTTCAGCCGGTAAAGGTTTGCAGCGCCCCACCAGAAGCCCAGGCAACCAAGACTGCACCAACACTAAACAGGGCCCAAGGCAGCATCAGCACAAAAAGAGGAACGGTGACTGGTGCACACCTGAACAGCAGCAAAAGGGAAGCCTGCCACGCCCTCCCGAAGATCTGCAGTGCCACCTAGTGCCTGATCTGGACACTGCTTCCTGGTCGTAGTAACTGGTACGAAACGGCCAGTGCAGCGGATACGGAATGTCCCCACAACCTTCACCCTATGCAGCCAGAGAGCAAGCAGCTGCACCCACCACTAATATTGACTCCCTACCGAGGCTCCGACCGGGGTCACCAGGGAAAATTACCCACATCAGCATTTGCATGCCCCACTGGCACTGGCATTCCCAGCGCCCAGGCATCACTCAAGGAAGGCCGCCGCGACCACTGCAGTGCCACCTAGCGGCACATTATCGCGCTGCACCTGGACAAAGTCTCACACCTGCAGCCTGGCAGCACTAGAGAGTGTCCATGTGTGTCAAATGTGCCCGCAGCATTAGGAAACTGCCGGGGCCTAAGACTCACACTGCAGTGGCACCTGGTGGCCATTTTACGGTTACTGCACCAGCACAGACATACACACGGACACTGAATGTCCCCCACCACCGAATCAATGGATGAAGATTGAACACCCACCCCCTGTGGTCAGACTGTCATTTGGAGGAGAGAGTGCCGGTGAGTGGGAACCCACTGCGGGAAATACCCTGCTGGCAGAATCAGAGGAAAGGCAGATGTGAGCCATCCAGAGTCTCTGTCCCTAGTTAGCAGGCACCAGGACAGTACCACAATGATGCCTAAACAAGAGAAGAGAAACTAACCGAGGAGCACCACAAGCCCCGTGTTTGCTGCCTATTAGTTGCTGCTAGGAGAGGGGAGAGACCAATACCCTTGCAACAAACCACAAGACGCTCACAGCTGCCCCAACACGTCCAGTGCTCTGCACAGAGCACTCAAGGACCCTGCCAAGAAGCTCAGAGCTGCCCTGGCCAAGAGAAGCATCAAGGGGCCAAGCAAGGTCCAGTCAAGGTGATAGGACCAAAAAGCAAGAGTGCACCTCGAAACACCAGACAGCCATCAAGGCAGACCGACGTCCCTGGAGACAGATCATTGGGCAAACCAAATGTAAGCTGCAGCTAGCGTGCACTGCGTCTCTCTCTAAGGCTTCGCAGTGAGACAGTCCATTCCCAAGCATCGGTAGTCTAAGTCGGATGGAATCCCTGCTTCCGACTGCAGATTCCACAGATGAATAAGAGCCTCAACAAGACAAAGATATGTGGCTGCGAAGTCCCTCCAGACATCCTCTCTCCCAGCAAGTTGCCACCACCTGCCGTCTAGGTTCAATGGCAGCCACAACATCACTGCCATGTGCATCACCCCATCCAACCAAGGAGCGATATCATCACCGAGGTGGAGCCTTGCACCTGCAGAAGAACCAAGAGACCAAGGAATCTAAATGAGAGACCAATTGTCCAGGGGCTATGTGACTGTCCATGTGCCCATGTATCCTGTTGGCAAGGCCACTTACCATTAAGTCACCTACCCTGGCAGTTGCACAAACAACGTCATCAAATCCTGTCAGTGTTCCTGCAGCGGCCCCCCTGCGCCCCACAAGCAGCCCTGCACAGTCCACATGGTGTAGTGGCTGCCACTCAACGACCTCAAGGACATTCCTGGACCCAGGGATCCTCTCATAAGGGATGGTCTAGAAGCGTCTCCATCGACAAGGTACTGGGAGGCACTGCGGCCTCAGAGGATAATGTCCTGCACATCATTGACACTATTTCAGCCTTAGAAGAGTGGCCATCGTAGTGCCCAGACACATCATGCACCATTGTTTAGTTGACAGACACCAACAGCATCACCGCCAGAGCACACAAGTTCATTCAGCAGTTTGTGAGAGGACATTAATCTGACGTACAGGTTGCCAAGGAATCCGGACTCCATTGATGCATTGTTCGTGACCAGTAGACTCTGGTTAAATTATGGACGTGTGCCGTGATACTCGGGTGCTCCCAGCTGCACCTGTCCACTATTGTCCCACGGGCTGCCCCTCAGGACCAAGAGACTGTGTGGTGTCCATGTGAATAGTTTGTTTCGAGAAGTTGGACTTTGTTTTATTTTGAATAACGTTTGAGAGGAATGTAGTGTCCTGCTGGATACATTCTAGTGTCTCAGCAAATTCATGGGAGTGGACACACATGCACCTCACACCCATCCATCCCAGGTGTCACGAGTAATGTGACCCTGCTAATAAAAGGGCCCCGTGCACGTGCTCGAGGCCAGTTCCAGTACCCTACCACACTGAGTGTGTGTCAATTAGTAGCATGTGGTCCCAAGGGACACAACACTACACTGAGGGAAGTGGTGGCTTTGCAGTGCTGCTGCTGTGAGACATTGGTGAAAAAGAAACAAGCATTTGCAATGCAATAGGTCTCTCATTTGGGAGAGTTTAAGCTATTGGCATTGTAAATGACAATGCGTTCTATTTATATGTTTTGATAAATAACACATAAATAAAAGGCATTCTAATGTACAATGCCAATAGCTTAAACTCTTGTAAAAGCAAGACCTATTCAAAGAAACAGCCTCCCTTGTCCCGAGCAGCTTAGAAAGTAAAAACATGCACAGTGCGCTGAATGTTGCAAGAAAGCATGTTGTGTCTCCAGGAGGAGAAACTATTTAAAGAAAATAGTGCTTGCAGACTAAAAAAGATTCACCAAGTAACAGCCAAAGTAAAATGGTCAGTCCTCATGGGAGGTTGCGAATGAAGACAAGGTGGTACTAAAGAGGGACTAACAAGCCTATTGATGAATCGGAAGCCAGCATTTACGAAGGAAAATGACACACACCAATCACAAATATAGGCGGAGAGTGGGCGTGGCTTCAAGTCCATACTCCATTACAGCTTGGATCGCAAAGCAGTGCATGCGCTGCCCAGGCTTGACCTAAAAAGGGGATACATGGCAGACCCCAGACAAGACGGAGCACCTGTGGTCCCCGCACAGTGTGAAGGAGATGCTGGGACCACTCCAGTCAATGGTAGGCCTGTGTTTCAATGTGGACCCTGTCCCAGCCTGCGAAGTCCTCAACTCAAACTGCTTGGTTAGGGAGATTAAATCGCCCTCCGGGCCGCCACGCTTGCTTTGTGCCCTGCCTTGGGAACTGGCCATGTCGCCCTTGCAGAGTATGTGGCCCTGTCTTGAGTTGGAGGGGGGCCCATGAAGCCAGGGACCTGGCACCCTCACCTCTGAGGCTATTACCAGAGGTGAGGATCGGAGTGTGGAGGCACCTGCTGGCACAGCTCGAGAGGTGATTGCTGGCCCCCATTCAGCCTCCTTGGATGGTGAACCACTAGATGATGTCTGTCATCATCTGCGGTGCAGAGACTGGGAGGTGGGGGGCTGGTGCCTATTGCGACACTGTGAGTAGCCTCTACCACTTGCACTTGGGGGATTTCCCATCCCCAGGGGCTATGGATAGCCCAGATGTGATCCAGTTGTCCCTACCATCCAGGAACCTGGTGTTATTGGATGCACTAGTGACTCTCCTTTAGCTTGACACAATGGTGTGATATCCGGCCCTGCACAGTAAAGTGTGGTGGAGAGGTCAGGGTGCCTTTAAAGACATTGACTGAGGGAGGCCCTATATGCTATCCTGGAGCGACTCTTCCGACAACTCTATAGCGTGGGAGCTACCTGCTGATTCCCACTTGGTGCAGGCGAACAACAATGGAGGCTACGGGTGCCTGGGCAGATCACTGGAGGTGAGTGGTAGTGATCTAATTTACTCATACACTTGACAGTGACACACGATGAGGAAAGATAGACCGGAGAGTGGGGCCCAGCAGACAAAAATGTACCAGTTTATGGCCCTGCAACAAGCATAAAGGCAAATTTTCCTATGCCAGAAAGTGTGGAGGGCCTGCAGGCAGCACAGATTGAGGCATTCAATTCAGTAGTCCAGGCATAAATAGAAGCAGTGTCGTAGAATGTCAGCATCCTGTCGGTGGACCTCTGTAAGGTGGCAGACCATTCCCTGGCCACTGAAAAAGATGTGATCAAGCATCAGACGGGAGTTGCCTCTCTCCAAGCTAAGATGGCCAACCTCGCAGCCAGGATGGCAACTTCTTAAACCGGGGCCGCTCTTGGTGATGCAATCTCTGATTTGTAGGCTTCCCAGAGGGGGCAGAAAGGCAGAGTGAGGAGTTGTTTTTTGAACGATGGGTGGTGATGATGAGCCCCTCAGCCCAACTGTCCACATTCTTCGTAGTGGAGAGAGCTCATCGAGCCCTGGCACTGACTGGGCATCCCTTGTACAAAATTGCAAAGTAACTAAACTACAAAGACTGGGACGGCATTCTCTGTGCAGTCCGACAGACCGGACATCCCACATTTGAGAATCATATGATCAGCATTTTCCCAGATTATACTAGGCAAATGCAACAGATGCGTCTGATTTTAGAGGGTGAAGCAGAAATTAAAAGCAATGGGTATGCTATACTTGCTCCTATATCCAGCAAAAATGAATGTGATCCGCAATGAATGCTCACATTTCTTCAACATGCCTGAGGATGTCTGGGACTGGTAGGAGACCTGAAGAGATGGTTGGACCCCGGTGCTGACCCCCAAGGATTAATTGGGTGTACGGGGGATCACAGCACTCTTGACAGGTGTGAAGATGCAAACGCCAGGGAGGCGGGCCTCCCAGTCATCCTCCAGAGTAGTAGTTCGACAGGATGGCACATTAGATCTGGCACAACAAAATCGGAGAGGGAAGCAAAGAGAGCTCTGGTGGAGATAGTGACGGCCTCCAATTCTAATGGGAGTGCTGTAGATGTTGTGTATGAGAGTCGACAACTGCAAGCGATTTTAGATGGAGCTGATTATGCAGACACTGATGTCCCTCTGGGGTGATCGTTCATCATACCTTTGATCCTGGGAGACTGGAGCCTGAGACGGTCGATGCATTCCACAGGGCCATGGGGTCCCCGGAGGTCCAGCTGCAATATATTGGTAAACTGGCTGGCAGGTCCAATGCTTGACAAGTGGTTACGAGTGACTGTGTTGATGTGTGCTGAGTAACACGGGCGGAGCCACTCCTTTTCCCTGCCCCAGTAACCCTTTTCCGGCGGCTTTAGTTGTTTTTTGGTTTAGTTTGATTAGTTTTACTAAGTATATGGTAGAATGGTTCCTTAGTGTGACGTTTCTAGGAGGGTAATAGTTGCATGGGTTGACAGAGGGAGGGTGTGACTGGTGTGCTCTGAGTGTGTGCTTGGGGCTGTTCTGTGCTTGTGGGTGGCAACAGATGTTAAAGTCGATAGGTGCAGCTTTTCACCCAGAGATTACTGAGCTTGGAGATTGACTGACGACTGTGATAGTTCTGCTTTGTGATGGGGGTTCTCTGATATTCTTGGGGAGCAAAGATTTGTTGATTGGATGGGAGGGGAAGAGTTCCTATGATTGGGAAGGCACGTGTTGTTTCTTTGTTTTTAATTTGGTGGGTCGGACGGGGAGTTCTATTTGCATTATGTTGTTTTCCTAAGCCGCAGTGCCGGCGTAGGGGTAGAGGTGGGTGGTGTGGTGGTGGCTGTGGTTAGGGCTGGAGGGTCAAATTACGTAAATACATGGCGGCCCGATATAACTTAGTAACACAGAATTTTCGGGACCTCAACTCCTAAAAAAATTGATACTTGTATAGCGCACTACTCACCCGCAAGGGTCTCAATGCGCTTGTACGAATACCGCTGTGGAACCCATCCTGGCTTTCCCTGTGAGGCGTCCACTCCTGGGCACCCCCAAGGTGGAGGCCAGGCATCCTTAGCGTTGTGGGGGCCGTTGTGGAGATTAAGCAAGCTATTGCCCAGAGTTGCAGAGTGGGACTCCATGATTGGAATAGGCACCGATGCGGAATTGTCAGGTCCATGGAATTTTGAGCCCAAGACCCGCCGAGGCGGGGAATTGAACCCTGGTCCCGGCTAGACCTCTGCATCAGGGTCTGCCGCTCTAATCATTGAGCCACACTTCTCCTTCGTGAGACAATATAGAGTACAGTCCTACCTGCAGAGACAGAGTGTGAATTTTGCTTTAATACAGGAAGCACACCTAGTGCAGAGTGAGGTACAAAAGAAATAGAGGGGGCAGTTATACTCGGCCAAGTACTCCAATTATGGCCGGGGGGCTTGATATGGGTCGCCCCACAGGTTCTATTCCAGGTTCAGAGCTTTAAAGCCAACATCGAGGGAAAATACCCTTTACTATACTGCTTATTGGATGGATGGGAGGTCTTTGCCCCTAATATGGACAATAAGGTGTTCTTTCACGAGGTGGACCGCAAATGACTCCCTCTTATGGGCTGGGGACTTCAACTATGTGCTAGATGGCAATTGGGACTGGCACCGCCCTGGGAGTTAGCACAAAGCCAAATATAGTGTCTGCGCTCCGTGGAATGATGGTATATGTGAAGAGGAACATATGTATGAGAAGTTTATGAACTATTGATGTATGAGTATGGTTGCCAAGGGCTTAACCTCTAGAAATAGTTTTGCCCTGCCATAGGAACCATATTTGGAAAACAGGGGGGTCCTTTTTTATATAGTTCCTGGGAACCCCCACCAGGAGCGAATGTACTTCCTTATTTTGTGTTTCCCTTAATGAGAACAAGTTAAAAAAAATAATAACATAGCTGGTGAATTTCAGTGTTTTTTTGTTAAGTTGTGTTATGTGTTTTTGTTAATCAAACTACCGCCCACGAAGGTATCCTAGTGCAGAGCAGGTGTGTGTGCCTAGCTCTGCCTATGGGAGGTTAGTTAATTGAAAAGCCAGGTCTTCTGCTTCTTGAGGAATTCAAGGAGAGGAGGAGGCTCTTATGTAGAGTGGGAGCTTGTTTCATGCTTTAGGATCAATGTAAGAGAACACCTGTCCTACTGATCTGGTGCTGTATATGCTTGGAATGTGTACGTTTAGGAGCCCTGCGGAGCAGAGATGTCGGTGTAATTGGTGGAAGGAGATGCTAGGTAGGTGGGGCCAGAGTTTTGTAGTGCCTTGAATGTGTGCGAGGAGTTTGAATTTAGCACGTTTGTGTGCATCTGTAGTCAGTGTCTTTCCTTGATGTGTGATGTCAATTCTGTGTGGGAGGTTTAGGATGAGTCTGGCTGCCGGGTTCTGGACGGTTTGTAGTCTTTTAGTGAAATGCGGTGTAGAGGGTGTTTGCATTGTCCAACTTGGTGTTGACTCATAAGTAAAACACACAAGATGATGGACGGAATGTTGCACATTGGCCAAAACATTCACCCCCAGTCAGAGATCTGGGTTTAATCCATTGTTATTTTGCTCATCACGCCACCCCAGTTCAGACATGGCCATATGCAAATCAGTCTTGACCCTGTGCCTCATGGGAATAGTCCAGCCCGAACTGCCAAGCCATGTCTTTCCTGGACCGGAATCAAGCATGCCAGGACCGGTTTCTGGCTTTCAGCTGTCATCAGCCAAGATAGCTTGACTCCAGTGGCATATTGAGCACGGGACCCACGTCTGGGCATACCCTTCCCACATAGGGCGAACAGCAAAACACACAAGATGTTTTTCTGTTGACTCATAAGTGACAGTTTTTCTAGTGTTGCTTGGGAGCCGTTTGAAAATCTTCCTCAGCATCTTCAGGGTCTGGATGCAGGATGCAGTGATGGCGTTGACTTGCTCTGCTATGTCCAGTTTTCTGACAATGATTATTCCAAGGTTGCTAGCATGGGATTTGGGTGTGAGTGTGGGTCCAAGTTTGGCCTTCCACCAGTTGGAGTCCATGGTGAGATGTTCTTGTTTAATCACTACACATGTCTAGCCGATGTTGAGCTTGAGACAGTTGGTTCTCATCCAGTTAGCGAGTTCAGTCATGTAGACAGTTAGTTTGTTTCTTGTGTTGGGCTCTTGCCCGAGAAGGAGAGTAAGAATTGCTTATCTTCTGCATCGGAGAATATGTGTATGTTGGGTGCATTGATGACATTCATGTACGCATTGGAGCGATGAGTCTTGAGGCTTTCTGCAGATGAGTTATCAGGCTTATGAGGAGTAAGGTGCAGGATGACAGCTTGTGGTCCATCTGTTAAGTAGGAGCAGATCCAGTGGAGAGTGAGTCCTTGAATGCCAATTTCATGCAGGTGCCTGATGACGATGGGTTCTAATGCCATGTCAGATGCTGCAGAGATATCCTGGAGAATGATGGCTGCTGTGTCTCTTCAGTCAAGGATCATACAGATGTTGTCTGAGGCAGCGATGAGTGCTGTTTATGTACTGTGGTTAGGCCTGAATCTGGGCTGCATGGCGTCGGGGAGCTGGTGGTTTGCTGAGGTGGTCAGTGAGGCGTAAGCTGATTCGTTTTTCTAACACCTTTGCTGAGTATAGTAGGAGGGAGAAGGGTCTGTATTTGGAAAGCGTGGCTGGGTCAGAGGATAATTTCCGCATGATGTGGCATATTTCCAGGTGTACAGGAGTGTGGCTGAGTCAATGGGGGTGTTGAGAATGGGTGTTAGTACTTTGCTGAAGGCATAGTGAGGGCAAGGGTCAGATAGAGTCCCTGAGTGGATAGTCTTCATGGTAGCAGCGATTTTGACTGTAGTGATTGCAGGCCACGAGGTATGGGGTCGTTCTTCGGCAGTGAAGAGAAGTTGAGTTGCAATGATGACAGGGTCTGGTTGACCGTCAAAGTTGCTGTTTATGGAGGTGATTTTGTTACAGAAGAATTCCAAGAGTTTGTTGCAGCAGTCTTATGGGGTGGTGATGTTACTGGAAGCACAGGAGTCATTGTGGAGTCTTTGATGATGGGTAATATTTACCTGCTAATGTTAGTTCTGGTGTTGATGTGATCTGTAAGAGCTGTGCGCTATGTGCTCTGTATCTGTTGGTGGTAGACTGATTTGAAGATGTCTTTATCTGCAGTGTCTCAACTTGTTCTCCATTTGTGTTCCAGTTGCTTGCAGTGGCATTTCTTCAGCCTTAGTTCCTCTACAAACCAGCTGGCCTGTGGTTGGGGTCTTGCTGTTGATTTGCTCTTGAAGGGGACCAGGATGTCTGGGTATGCAGTGATCCGGCTATTGAGTTCCTTGATGACTTTCTGCAAGTCATTGGTGTGGTCGGGCTGGTGCTCAAGTCCAGTCCTCTTCTGAAAGGCTTTTCCAGCTGCAGCAGGTCGTTCTGGTGGTGATACCTCTGTTATGGTGTGGGATGGATATGCTGAAATTGACGGGGGCTTGGTCTGTCCAGGTTAAAGTTGCTGATTGAGAAGAAAATCAGGTCCTATACATGTCTGTCAGAGTGGGTGGCTTTGGTAACGTGGTGGGTGAGGCCAAGGTTTCCGATGTTCTCTAGAAGGGCTGTGGTTTGGGTCAGTGCCGTCTTCTAGGTGAAAGATAAGGTCTCCAAAGAGAAGGAAGGTGCTGGCGTTGATGATGAGCTGTTCTACAAAATCTGTGATGTCGCTGGTAAAATAGGTGTGGGATCATTGTGGTCTGCGTATGAGGGTTCTGCCCAGGGACAAGTTACCTGTGATGCATATCTTGAAGGTGCTGTTTTTCATGTTCGTGGTGGGGTGTACATGTAGGTGGTGCAGCTGATGGTGTCTTTGAATATAAAGGCGACTCCACTTCCCGGCTTGTGCTGATGATCTTGCCTCGTGATCTTGTAGCTGGCAGGGATAGCTGTAGCAATGTCCAGTGCCAAAGTTGGTTTTAGCCATGTTTCTTTGAGAAAGAGCAGGTCCTGAGCAAGGTCATGCAGGTTCAATATCTCTGTGGCAAGTTTTGTGAGATCGCTGGTGTTGAGGAGGATGCATGCAACTGTGGAGTGTTGTTTGAATAGTAATTGGCCTGTGTGAGCTTGTGAGTGGATCGTGTGATTGTTAGCGAGAGGGGTGCTGTTGGTGCATGAGTGGTGGGTGTAAGGTTTGGGAGAGTGCTTGAGAACTTGCAAGAGGCACATGTGAAAGTTCCTTCCATTTTGTGAAGTCCAGTGTGGAAGTAGTGCGGCAAGCGGCGGCTGGGGTTCAGAGCATGGAGGAACACAGCAGGGTATCGGTGGGTAGGGGAAAATCAGAGTTCCTGGCTCTGGGCGCAGTCCAGGTGCAGACGAGCCTAGATGGGTTTGCCTTTGGTGTGACTGCTGCACGCATCTGTGCAGCAGCCATCATTAAATAGTTCATGGAAGGAGTTTTTTTTACTTTAGTTTTAATCCTATTTCAACATATATCTATAATGTCACTTTAACCTTTGTTTTTTTCCATCGAACTTCTAGTTTTTTTCTTGTAAGTCAAGATAATATTACTATATCTAACTATAATGTCACTTTAACTTTAGTAGTTTTCTAGTGAAATCCTGTGACTTTTTAACATAAGAGCAGATCTTACTCCCCTACCTAACTAAAACATCCCTTCAACTGTTGTTTGTTTGTAGTAAATGCATATCTATGTGTGTGTGTGTGTGTGTGTGCGTGTGTGTGTGTTGGTGTGTGTGTGTGTGTGTGTATATATTCACTGAAAAAAACAAAGGTTATAAGGACATTATAGTTAGCAAGTAAAATTGAAAAACACCTTAGAAATGCACTAAAAAAACAAAGGTTACAGGGACGTTATAGTTAGGGTCAGATTTACTCATACAAAACCAGAGAAATTCAGCCGTAATAGTTACCTGAGTTAACTATAACTCGCACCCGCGCAATGCACGGCTTATGATCTCACATATTACTTATGACATGGTCGGTGACATCACTGATTACATCACTGATTGCATCTCAAATGAAATCACTAATAACATCATCCAGTGACTGTTTTTAAAACGTTTGCGAGTGATAAATATATATACTAATATGTATTGATGAATTAGTGGGTGTATGAGTTTCTGTATGGATGACTCAGTAGCTGCATGACTAACTGTATAAGTGAGTGATTAGGTGTCTCAGTAAATGCATAAGTGAATGAATGGTTGTGTAAATGAGTGTATCTGTCTGTCAGTTGATATCTACATAGGTGTATGAGCATGTTAGTGGGTACATGAATAGCTATATGGGTGATTCATTGGTTGTCTGGGCATCTGTGTGTGAGTGAAGAGGTGTGTAACTGCCTGTATGGATGCGTGAGTGGGTCAGTCAGTGCCAGTATGGGGTACTGTGTGGATTTCTCAGAAGCTGTATGGGTGAGTGAGTGTTTGTATGGCTGTGTCGGTGATTAAGTGCATGTGTCAGGATGGGCCAGTAACTGGGTATGTGAAAGTCAGTATAGGTGAGTCACAGGGTATATGAGTGACTGTATGCATGAGTGAGTAAATATGAGAGTGGCTTTATGGATGAGTGCGTGCTTCTGTCACATCACTGTGTAGGTGAGTGAGTATGTGTTACTACCTGTATAAGTAAGTGGGTGTGTGTGTAGCTGTTTGGGTGAGTAAGTGACTGTGTTATTGACTGTATGGGTGAGTGTCTAGGTGTGTGATTAGTTATATGGCTGACTCACTCAGTGTGTGAGTGTCTGTATGGGTATATGAGTGGATATGCCAATGGCTGAATTTGTCACCTATTGCTGCCACCGTGCTGGATATACCTTAGGAGCAATCTAGAAATAGACAGGAGCGACAACGGCACTACCATCTCCCTACAGGGAATGCTCACAGGTAACTACAAAAGTATCAAAGCAGGCTATTCACTACTGGGAGATAGGAGGAAGTAGGACTGGAAGACCACACGAATCGGGGGGAAATGTCCAGGCTTATCCCAACACTGAACGACCCCGGTTTTACTCCAGGACAAGACCTTGTGTTCTGGGTGTACAGGTTTCAATAACGGAAGAGAAGAAAGAGAAAAGAAACATTTATTAATTATCCTGTTATCAATAGGTCTAATCATACTGTGTTGTTTTCTTTGTGTCAATACTTTATTAACACTTACCCCAAATTATCTTCCAATACACATGAAGATAAGGTAAAAAGAAAAAGACTAAAGGTTCTTCCCCTAGTAGCAGTAGATAAAGCTGTTCCACTGTTCCACAACTGTTCCAGCAAAACACTCACACAGTCCAGTGTTATACAACCAACTGTAGTCTTCTTAAGTGCACTGACCTTTAAATGTACATGATAAACAAGCATTTACAATGCAATGGTCTCGGCATTATTAAAAGTAGAACTATTGGCATTGCTCATGTTTTTTTTTTTAAATCATAAATAAATTGCATTGTCATTTACATTGCCAATAGCTTAATCGTTAAATAAATGGCATTGTCATTTACAGCTCTGAATGTAAGATTCAGTCTACCACTCCTTTTCCATGGTAGTAGATCTAGCAAGGAACACCGTGGGGAGTTCAGAGAGTTTGAAGCCGGTATTACAGAACCCTTTCCAAGAGTGCCTCGACGGACCGCAGTTGCCCGGATATGGAGACAATCTGTAGGTCCGGGCCACACGTGGGTAGCCGGGATCTTGGTCAGGTCAAATTGTGTACCTCTATCAACATGAGCTATGCTTGTATAAGCCTAAAAACTCCATTGTGAGAAACCTGTTAAGCAGGACATATTCCAGTCGGGATCAGAGGTAACACCATGGCTGATTGTAAACAGTCCACAGATACAAGGTGCATAAGAGTTAGCAGAAAATTACACGCCTTGCTGTATAGTGCCAATAACAACCACTGTTTTCAGTGACAGCGAGTTCAAGTTTCAAGAAGCCATCTGTTCACAGGCTTTGGGGTCAGCTGTGATTGGCAGTGGTGGAAAAGAGGGGCACCCAGCCCCAATCCGGAACACAGCAGCTGATCCTGAGGCGAATTTCGGGACAGACCTGCCCAGTGAAACGTGCTATGACCCGGTGAATCTTCCAGTACCATCACACGTTCACTGGGGCCCGCACTGTATGTGCTTTGCTTTCAGAGGAGCATCTGCAGCTCTTATTTTGAGTTCCAGCAAAGTAAAACACAAATGGCTCGATTAAAGGGACATCAGCACTCCTGTTTGAGTGTCATCCTGGCTGGAAGCAAGCCACATGCCAATGCCAATGAAGGAACATACATGGGGCTCTGCACAACCCCTTTTAAAACCGTTCGAAATTTGGACATCTTCATGTAATCTAATCTGTCCTTAAACAATCAAGTTATACAACATTGAGGAACTTCTGCTATTGGTAACAACAGACATTGAAAAATGTGTTGCTGTTTCTTGAAGAAGATCTACATATTCAAATCGTGAATATGCTCATTCAATTTAGAAGGGCTACGGTAATGACATATACTTTTCCTAACATGCTTATGTTCAGACAATTGCAACTAGTATAGAATGCAGCAGCATGTCTCTTACTAAGACCCCTAGGAATGCTCACATTACCCCAGTTTTTAATGGATTACACTAGGTACCAGTAAAACATAGGATTTCTTTTAAAGTGCCAGTGCACAAAGCACTATACTGAAATAGTTCAGAATTACTTGCAAAAAAAATATTGTGCCAACTGCCATGGCGTTTTTGTTCTGGTTTTCAAAATGCTTAAACGTCTATCACCATAACCATAACTGTTAGGTCGGGCGATAGAGCCTTCTCCATTACAGAGGCTGAACGTAGGAACTCTTAGCCTCTCTGTCTGTGGGCTGGGTCCCATCTGCTAAATTTTGGGAAACTTCTAAAAATATACTGGCTTAAATCACAGAGGTAAATGAACTGAGTGTTTTAGGGTGATACTCAGAGCGCCATGAAGCTTGGAACATTGCGCCATAGTCGTTCTACTATCATACCATGCCAAATTATTGTACTTAATATGGCTCAGAGTAAAAATTTGTATAGCAGTACCTCCTCAACCCATTGTCTCGTTCTACTATGTACTCTATGAGGTGTCTAACCTCTGCCCAGGCATCATGTGACCTAGCTGGAAACAATAAAAAAAAACGTAAAACCCTCCTATTCCCTTCCCAAAATGGTTTTATTCTTAACTCACTTTATTAATCATCACTTGAGAGCCAAAAGGTTCACAGGAACCACAGCAAAGGCGCTAAAAGGTTCCTTTACACAAGAAAGCAGAGAATCATGGATAGCAGTAGTGCAAGCTTCTTTCACACAAAGAAGGCTTACTTGGCATAGCCAAACACAGTAGATCAGATCATTCCTCACAGAAAGCCTACAGACCTCCTTTAATGACAACAGATAACGTGCTTCACAGACAACTGCACTGCAAGTGTCTCTTACATAACAGGGTAAAGCACAGTTAGCAGTGCAAGCTTCTTCAACTGACAACATGTCAGCGTGTCTTGTACTATATAGTGTCAATGGCCCCCTGAAATCCCTTCCCCTTGGTGTAATTTCCATCACATTGAACATAAGTCACCCCGCAGATGAACAATGGCCTTGACTGAACACCCGGGCTCACATGACGCTCTTGCTCACACAAGGAACAGGTGCTGCACGGGCTACAGAAGAATGCACAGTTGTATTTATATGCGCTATCGCACATCTGCCATTCAGACGAGTCCCGGGTTTAGTAGATGGTAGCGGGGGTGCTCTAGTGTTGTTCCGTAGGTGCCCACTGAGGTGCTCCGAGGCCCGGGTTCAGGCGGGACGCTGCAAACTAGTTGTGCTCCCCTCGCTGGCTGCCAGGTGCCGCGTCGCTCCTGACTGTTTCATGTACGCTGCCAGCGCCCCGCGGGGTCAGGGGTAGGTGCGGGAGGAGGCGCAGGGTGTGTCCGGTTGCTGCTATTAGAGGCCCGAGACGGAATGGGGTGAGGAGAAAGGGTGGTGTGAATGGACAGTAGCAGGGGCGAGAGAGAGAGGGGGCGGGGAAGGGCAACGGGATGAGACAGAAGCTGAGTAGGGGGTGACAGGGTAAGAGATAGGAGCGGGTGAGGGGCCACAGGGTGAGAGAGAGGGAGGAAAATGAAACAAAACGGTGAGGAGCATGGAGTGAAGGGGCGAGGGCGGAGAAAAGGAGGAGCGCGAGGAGAGCAGGCGAAAAATAATGCGAGAAAGACGCATTAAGGTTAGAGTTAGAGAGATAAGGGACGCAAGAGGAGCCCTGAGCCCAGGAAGGTGACAAGCGAGGGGACAATCGACCAGAAAGCGCCCGTGGCTCTGACAACCCTTGAAGAGGACAGGCTCCCTTTCGCCGAGATGTCATTCCAGCAGGTGGGGCCAGATGGGGTCTGATGTCTAGAGGTCTGTCGCGTCAGGCGGTCGGGGAGCAATGGCGGCCGCAAAGCTCCGCAAATTTCGGATTCGGGGCGTGTTTGGCCGTCCCCAAAAGGGGCGGGGCTTAAAAGTGGAAAGAACAGAACCAACACGCCCCTGAATCCGAAAGAGACGGAGCTTCTTTCGAGTGACGCCTCTCTCCTCCAATGGCTGGCCTCCGTTTAGGAAGCCAGCAAATGGAGGAGAGATGAGGAGAGAGGCGGGTTTAAGCACCCTATTGAAAGACATTAAATCTCGGACTTCCGGCTGGCAAGCCAGCCTTCGGTCCTCGACCTAAAAAAGGCACGAAAGGAAATTTCGATAGTAAAGAGAATTGTAGACTAGACTAGTCTAACCACTCAGCTAGAGTGGAGTCTCTGTTCTCAATGACCCTGGCGGTGCAACTCACTGAGCACCGGGATCTAAGGCAGTTGGTTCCTCTAAGGCAGTCCCCTCCCATAAGGCAGTCGGTTCCTCATCTCGTAAGGCTACTCCTCGCCGGGAGCCTCGGAAGCACTCTCGTCAGGGAGGTCATGAACAAACAAAAAGCTAGACAGATTCTTCCCAGATACGAAAAAGGTACGTGACTCAGCGTCCAAAACACAACCGTGGTGTGGTCCTCTGACAAAGCGGAACTGCAAAGCCAAGCAGTGAGCCTGTGATGAGGAATGCTTATATACGGCTCCAGTGCTCCTCCCCTGCCCATCATGATGCCTTGGAACATAGGTCTCATGCAAGGTTTTAAGAAAAAAGGGGAAAACAAACGTGTGACAAGGATTTTGCCTCAAAGATAGCAGGTGACATATGGAGCGCAGAGGTTAATTCTAACAAGAAAAGAGACCCTGCACTACCTGCGTGTTTGTTATAGGGATCACAGTCACCAGGCCAATATACACGAGGTGTGACAGTATTACTGAGTGAGTGGGTGTATGAGTGGCAGTATGGGTGAGCTAGTGGATATGTGTGTAGATCTATAAATCAGTGAGTGGGTGTATAAGTACTGGTATGGCTCTGTGAATGGGTTTGTGAATGGTTGTGTGGGAGTGACAGTGGGTGTATAAAAGGTTCTATAGGGTTGTGAGTCGGTGCGTCAGAGATGCTGTGGATTATGTCATCACTGATGTCATTTTAGATGTCATCAGTGATGTCACAGACCATGTCATGAATGATGTCATATCTTATGTGAGGTGATAAGCAGTGCATTGCTAGGGGGCACAAGTTATAGTTAGCTCAGGTAACTATAACAGTTGAATTTCAATGGTTTTCTATGAGTAAAATCTAACCCTAACTATAACGTCCCTGTAACCTGTGTTTTTTAGTGAATTTCTAAGGTTTTTTTTAGTTCTATTTGCTAACTATAACACCCTTGTAACCTTTGTTTTTTTCAGTGAATTTCTAAGGTTTTTTAAATGCTAATTCCTATCTATTACGTCCCTGTAACTTTTGATTTTTTTGTGAATGTCCAAGGTTTTTTAACTATCAGTCACATTTGCAGAGAGGTGGAGAAAGGGGTCTGGCCGTCTGACCAGCTCTCGGGTACTCCGCTGCATAGGACTTACAGGAGGTACCAGGAGGGCTTCTTGACCCCCAAGGTCCCTCTGGAGCCAAGGGGACTTTACCCCCCAACGAGTAGTGCGCCTGGAGTTACTTTTGCAGAGTGTCCCACACAGCTGGATTGCTGAGAGGTGGTCAGAGGCCACACCCCTTTTCCCACCACACTGCAAATGCGCCTCCTGGCGCACTGCTGCTTGGGGGATAATGTTCAATTTAGTCCTGAGGCCCTCAGTTTGGACCAACACTGGGCAAGTGTCAGATCAAGGTAGGTACTGCCCTGCCAGCGGCACTGGGGCGGCTGGGGGCAGAGGTCACTGGGCCAAATGTTTGTCAAAGGAGACTGGGGCGTCCACAAGAGGTGCGGTTTGCAGGTAAGTACCCGCCGTTTCAGGGTATGGACTCCGGGGGTTAAAACAAGCACAGGGTGGGGTACAAGGTAGTGAAGGATTTGCAAGAGATATCTCACCATGTTAGGATTTCTGGTGTGTCGAACAATATCCCCGTATTGGCCATTAGTAAAAGTGGTCAACACTGAGGATTGTAAAGGGGTTACATTGCTTTTGATGATTGTATGACCGTTCCATTGTTCATTCTCAGTGGTGTGACCAGTAGTGCTGTGATATAAATTGACAAAGCTCATAAAATGTAATTTAGGTTGAATGTTTCACTGATGTGTCTGTCTTGGGTCAACCTTAGGCCGCTGCCATCCCATGTTTTGTATGTGCCTAATTTACAACCCAAATAAATAAGCATGTTCCAAGCAATTTATATGCTTCTTTTAATTAAAAATAAGTCAGAAATCTGCACCAATAGCTTTCCAACCTCGCAGATTTCTTCTGTTTTAGATTCACAAACGTTTCGCAGGCAGTACCTTGAACTCTGTGGCAGGCGAGGCGAAACTTCTAGGAAACTTATGTATTCTAATTTTTGTGCGTAAGGTTGTAGGTACTACACACTTCAAGGCATGTCGCGCAACGTAACGAATTTTATTCGCACTGAAAACATAAGTAAATGCATTGTCAAGTGTAATCCGAACTTTGTGAATTAAAGAAGTGGTTTGGAAATTGCCTTGTGAAAAAAGTGTAAGCCTGCAGCAGGCAGAACGTGTTATGAGGACGTCCGCCTCGGTGACACTCCACTGATCACTGACAGACGCTCAGCAATCAGAGTTTTGATTGGGAGCACGCTTTTAGTTGTCATGTGGTGTCTGATGCTTGAATGGGTTATTTTCATACCACGTTCATCTTATCTCGGACTCGACCCAGCTCCATTAAAGCTTTGCCTGCAAACTCGCTTAAAAATGGAGAATTTTTTACTGTACACAAGACTTTCGAAACCTTTCAATTACAAGGTAAGCGCTGTTTTAGTTGATATCTTTTGATGTTTTAAATGTAATTTCTCCGCGAGGGTGACTGATGCGTTAGACATGAATGTGTGTGCGTGTGCTTGTGCGTGCAGACTTCAGCAGGAGCCTGGATCGGTACTTTTCATTTTGTTCTTGACCAACACCAGATTGGCTTCGGTGACGCTCTTTGTCTTCTCTGACCTTACAGTACAAGTTACGGTGAACACTGAGGTCTGGGGCTGATCACTGAACAACCCTTTTATTTTACATGAATGTGTAAAAATGGATGAATTAATAATATACAAGTAAACAAATAAATAAGTACAGGTGCCCAACGTTTTTCCCTGGAGTCCGCCCCCGGGGCTGCCGAATGTCATGACGCCTTGTCTGGATTTCACGTCACGCCTCTTCCTTTCACCGCACTACACACCTCTGCACACCTTACCGCCACTGCATTGTGTCGGGTGACTTCACAGTGGCGTTATTTAAGTGCCCGCACTCACTCGCATCACTGGGGAAAATGTATACTTAATGTTTTATATTTTAATTGATTTTTGTTTAAAAAGGAGTCTACTCACAAACAAGCAGAGTTTCAGAACTCCGGCAGAATCAAATGTTAATTTATCTTGCATTAAATACTAATTTTAGAGCGATTGTTTGATGTTCCTAAAATGCGTTTTGAAAGTAAACACACTTTTATAATTCATTCATACATATTGCACCGATGGCCAACTGTTAGGTGTGAATAGCAATTAGCGTTTACCACACGAAGACGCTACTCGTAAGACAGTTCTGTGCGACACAGGGTTTCAATGGATACTGGAAGACAGGTGTTAATATCAGGAGTTGGGGAAGTAGGGTAAAACGGTGGAACATTTGACCGTTATATGAAGAAAACATGTCACACAAATAAGTTATTTTATACATGTTCTTGGACGGCTTGCCTTGGCACCCACCCTTCCAACAATCATGGTGCAACAATTTATCCACATACTGTGCGGGTCAGATCAGCACTCTGTACACACATTTAAGGAGCAAACGTGGACTAACGGCCAGAGCTGCTGACTTGGAACTGGAGAGCCAGGTCCAAGTCCCTGGGGTTGGTCAACATCCTGTGTTTCTGGGCAATTCGCTCAATTAACCCTAGTTGACTCACCCAGTCAGCCCTGCTGTCAGACATCAACGACCCTCAAGTCATGGGTAAGAAGACTGACGTAATACCGTCTGTCAGTTACATCCCATAAGCTAACTCCTTGCCTTGCACAGCACACAAACCTCAATAGAAACGCACCACAAATCACCTCACTTTCCACACTTCTTCCAACAGGCTACAGAGCAATCAACCCACTCGCACAGGCAGAGTAATCCCAAAAACAATGGCAACTGCACTCCAACCACGCTCCTGGTAAAACATTCCTCTATCACCAACAATCAACGTACAGCCTTCATTTCTGCCGCCCGACACCACCACCACCTTAAAGCAATCCAAACGACACATTTGGACTCCCATTCTTCATAGGGCGTTTGAGAGCTACTGCCAGGGAACTCGCAGCACAACAAGCCAAGCCAATGTGAGAACAGTAGCATACAAAACTTAAATACCAATAAAACATGTTAATATGAAATGTTCATTTAGAACCCTACAAAGACCAGAGGGAAGCACATAAAACACATATACATCATTACAAAAATGTAATCTGTTCCATTTTCCATAACACACATTTATGTTTGCTTTTCATAGTCATGCAGAAATACTTGTTTTATAGAATGTTTTTCGTAGAAATGATAAAATCTGAAAGTCATGCAATTGTATGATACAATAATAGCAGGAATTCGGATCTTCATATCTTATTTTATAAGAAGGTAGAACAGCGGATTTATGAATCATAATCAGTTTAAGTCTAAATAAAAGTAACTGTGCTAAGGCCTCTGTGTGTATTCCCAAAGAGGACAGGCGAAGATTTGGCAGCAGTGAGCTCTGCAGTGTTTTTCATTAATCTTTTTTTGTCAAATCTGACCTTCCGCCATCGACATAGTCGGGCACTTGAGAATGACATAGGGATACCATGTATACCATGGCTCGAGTTGAGGGTAATGTGGGTAGACGCCGTCTACCCACTGTTTTCTTAGGGTGACGCCGTCTGCCCTGCTGCATAGCTGGCCTCTTTCAGTGGAGTGCCACGTTTCCGAAATTCACAGAAATATGCTGAACTCGTCCCGGTGTCAAAATGACACCGGGACGCTTTTAGCAGCGCCTGCACATTGTCTGCTTTTGTTCCTAGTAGGAACATGCAGGCGGGGTAGGGACTTATCAGATGCACGTTGAGCCCATAATAAAGGCCAAAGTAAAGGGGCCATTGGGCCTCTTTTTAGGTCTAGCCTGGGCAGCGCATGTGCTGCCCTGCGAGGCATGCTGTATTCAGGTAGGGAGTTGAAGCTCCGCCCATTTTGCCCATTTTATCAATTGACTCCTGTTACTGTCCTTTTGAAATCATTGCTTTTGATTCATGAATAGGCGTAGTAGTCCCTTTTTAGTACTGCTGTGTCTACATTTGTAACCTCCCATAAGGCCTGGACTTTTTTAGGTCTCGCTGAAGCAATGCGTAAGCATTGTTCGGCGAGATTCTAGTAAGGCTTCCGAAAAGTCTCCCCACGCTGCGGATTAGACACAGTTCATGTGAGCCAGGCGCGTGCACATCAAACACCATCGGCCTCGGCATCGGACTTCAAAGGAATGTGCTCCCCCGCCGCCCGCTTCAGACTTCAAAGGTATGCGCTCCCCCGCCCCCGCCCCCGCTTCAGACTTCCAAGGAATGCGCTCCCCCGCCACAGCAATGCAGAGAGCTTGTTGCTTTATTGCTCTCACTTGAGGCCCTGTTTTGGCAAGTTTAAAACTTACCAGTACATTACATTTACTCCATTTGCGTCCCGTCCATGTTAAACACACAATTTAATTTTTCTAATGAAACGTTCTCCGCAGCCATATGCAAATCTGTATTGGTCCTGCTTCAGTATGCACAGCATACCATGAATTGTCAGGCCATGCCCACCCTGAGCTAGAAAACACCCATGGAAGGCTGATTTCACCCTCACAGGGCCGCCTTAGTGAGGTAATGTAACATCTTAGTCACTCCTTCCTCTCTTCATGCTCTCTCATTTGTTCTCACATCCTTTCTCTCTCTCCCTTCCCTCCCCTTCCTCCCTCTCACCTTCATTTAATTGCTTCCTCACTTGATAGATGCTTAACTCTGATCATGCATTTCCACTCTAGAGTTTGCTTTGTGGTTCTTGCTATCCAAGTGAGTTGGAAATTATGTAAAACATGCTATTTCTGTGAGAAGGAATGTGGTTAGGCTTCGACTCGAGATTTCTTCTCCATGGTTTCTTACCACATTTAACAGTTTAACAGTAGCACTCTACCACCCTCAATCTACCGCCCTCACTCTACCAGTCTACCGCCCTCAGTCTACCACTCTACCGCCCTCCCTCTACCACCCTCACTCTACCACTCTACCGCCCTCACTCTACTGCCCTCACTCTACAACTCTACCGCCCTCACTCTACCGCCCTCACTCTACCGCTATACCACCCTCACTCTACTGCCCTCACTCTACAACTCTACCGCCCTCACTCTACTGCCCTCACTCTACAACTCTACCGCCCTCACTCTACCGCCCTCACTCTACCACTCTACCGCCATCACTCTACCACTCTACCGCCCTCACTCTACCGCCCTCACTCTACCACTCAACCGCCCTCACTCTACCACTCTACTGCCCTCACTCTACCGCCCTCACTCTACCACTCAACCGCCCTCACTCTACCACTCTACCGCCCTCACTCTACCACTCTACCGCCCTCACTCTACCACTCTAACGCCATCACACCCTCACTCTACCACTCTCACTCTCCACTCTACCGCCTTCACGCCCTCACTCTACCGCCCTTACTCTACCACTCTACCGCCCTCACGCTACCGCTCTCATGCTACCGCCCTCAC
Source organism: Lissotriton vulgaris (assembly GCF_964263255.1). Lineage (NCBI taxonomy): Eukaryota > Metazoa > Chordata > Amphibia > Caudata > Salamandridae > Lissotriton > Lissotriton vulgaris. The sequence continues at coordinate 1,182,449,141 of NC_141696.1, forward strand.
TCTGCCACTCTACCGCCCTCACTCTACCGCCCTCACTCTACCGCTCTACCATCCTCACTCTACCGCCCTCACTCTACCGCTCTACCGCCCTCACTCTACTGCCCTCACTCTACCACTCTACCGCCCTCACTCTACCGCCCTCACTCTACCACTGTACCGCCCTCAGGCCCTCACTCTACCACTCTACCGCCCTCACTCTACCACTCTACCGCCCTCACTTCACCACTCTACCTTCCTCACTCTACCACTCTATCACCCTCACTATACCACTCTACAGCCCTCACTCTACCGCCCTCACTCTACCGCCCTCACTCTGCCACTCTACTTCCCTCACTCTACCACTCTCATTCTACTACTCTACCGCCCTCATTCTACCACTCTATCGCCCTCACTCTACCACCCTTACTCTACCACTCTACCGCCCTCACTCTTCCACTCTACCGCCCTCACTCTACCGCCCTCACTCTACCACTCTACTGCCCTCACTCTACCACTCTACCACCCTCATTCTACTACTCTACCGCCCTCATTCTACCACTCTATCGCCCTCACTCTACCACCCTTACTCTACCATTCTACCGCCCTCACTCTACCACTCTACCGCCCTCACTCTACCACTCTACCGCCCTCACTCTTCCACTCTACCGCCCTCACTCTACCACTCTACCACCCTCACTCTACCGCCCTCACTCTACCACTCTACCGCCATCACTCTACCTCTCTACCGCCATCACGCCCTCACTCTACCGCCCTCACTCTACCACCCTCACGCCCTCACTCTACCTCCCTCACTCTACCACCATCACGCCCTCACTCTACCATAATGTCTAATTTACGCTCTTTTTTCGGCACACTCGTGTCCTCTTGTTTATTATCTCTAGCCTCATCACACTCTCCTAGCAAGTCTTCCTTCTCCCGCATGTGACCCTACTTGCACCCTCTCAGATCCATCTTCATTCTTTTCTGCTTTTCCCAGTTTCCGCCACGCACTCCACTCCTTTGTGTCTCCTTTCTGGCCTCTTTCCTACTTAACTTTTCATCCTTTCTCCTTTAATTCCATTTCCACCTACTCACAACCCCTTCGAGCACTGTTATCTTAACATTTGTGTTTCTCTCTGTCTTATGATGTCTGCCCTGCCACCATTTACTTCGGACCCTCACCCTCACACCTCCTCACCCTCACACACCCTAACAAACCTTCACACACCCTCTCACCCTCACACACCCTCAATCACCCTCACACCCTCACCCTCACCCACCCTCACACACCCTCACTCACCCTCACACCCTCACCCTCACACCCTCACCCGCACACACCCTCACACACCCTCACTCACCCTCACACCCGCATCTCCTTCACCCTCACAACCCTCTCACCCTCACAACCCTCTCACCCTCACTCACCCTCACAGCCTCACCCTCAAACACCCTCACCCTCTCACACAATCCCACACCCCCACCCTCACACACCCTCACACATCCTCACACACCCTCACACATCCTCGCACACCCCTACACACCCACACACCCCCTCGCATCCCCTCACCCTCACATCCCCTCACCCCTCACACCCCAACACCCCCTCACCCTCACAACCCCTCACCCTCACACCCCCCACCCTCACACCTCCTCACTCTCACACCCCCTCACTCTCACACCCCCTCACCCTCACACCCCCTCATCCTCACACCCTCACCCTCACACACCCTCAACCTCACTCCCTCACCCACACACTCCCTCACACACCCTCACTCACCCTCACACCCGCATCCCCCTCACCCTCACACCCCTCTCACCCTCACACCCTCACCCTCACACACCCTCACCCTCTCACACAATCACACCCCCCACCCTCACACACCCTCACACATCCTCACACACCCTCACACATCCTTGCACACCCCTACACACCCACACACCCCCTCACCCTCACATCCCCTCAGCCTCACATCCCCACACCCTCATCCCCTCACACCCAACACCACCTCACCCTCACACCCCCTCACCCTCATACACACCCCCACCCTCACACCCCCTCACTCTCACACCCCCTCAACCTCACACCCCCTCACCCTCACACACCCTCACCCTCACACATACTCATCCTCACACACCCTCACCCTCACTCACCCTCACACCCTCTCACCCTCACACAATCTCACCCTCACACACCCTCACTCACCCTCTCACCCTCACACACCCTCTCACCCTCACACACCCTCTCACCCTCGCACACCCTCTCACCCTCACACACCCTCTCACCCTCACACACCCTCAACCCCATGCACCCTCAACATCACAACCCCTCACACACCATCACACTCACACACACTCACCCTCATACACACTCACCCTCACTCACCCTCTCACCCCCTCTCACCTTCTCATACCCTCTCACCCTCTCTCACCCTCACACCCTCTCACCCTAACACACCCTCACACACCCTCACAGACCCTCACCCTCACACACCCTCACTCACCCTGTCACCCTCACACACCCTCTCACCCCTCACATCCCTCACCCTCACACCCCCTCACCCTCACACCCTCACCCTCACACACCCCCTAACACACACTTTCACCCTCACAGCCCCTCACCCTCACACCCCCTCACCCTCACACCCCCTCACACACCTTCACCCTTACACCCCCTCACCTTCACACCCCCTCACCCCTGTCACCCTCACCCCCGCCACCCACAACCCGACACCCTCTCACACCCCCTCACCCTCACAACCCTACACCCTCACAACCCCACACCCTCCCCCTCAAACCCCCTCACCCTCACACCCCCACACCCCCTCACTCTCACACTCTCACCCCCTCATCCTCACACCCCCTTACCCTCACACCCCCTCACCCTCACATCCCCTCACCCTCACACACCCTCACACACCATCACCCTCACTCACTGTCACACCCTCACCCTCACACACTCTCACACCCCTCACCCTCACATCCCCTCACCCTCACACCCCCTCACCCTCACACCCTCACCCTCACACCCTCTCACCCTCACTCACCCTCACCCTCACACACCCTCACCCTCAAAACCCTCTAACCCTCACACACCCTCGCACACCCTCACCCTCACACCCCATCACCCTTACACCCCCTCACCCTCACTCATCCTCACTCACCCTCACACACCCTCACCAGCATAGCATAACAAAACATAGCATAGCATAACAAAACACAGCATAGCATAGCATAACAAAAAAGGCAAAGGATAGCAAAACATAGCATAGCATAACACAACGAAACATAGCATAGCAGAGCAAAACATAGCATAGCATAACAAAACGTAGCAAAACACAACAAAACATAGCATAGCATAACAAAACACAACAAAACATAGCATAGCATAACAAAACACAACAAAACATAGCATTTAACAAAACATAGCATAGCAAAGCATAGCAAAACATAGTATAGCATAACAAAACACAACAAAACATAGCATAGCATAACAAAACACAACATAGCATAGCATAACAAATCTAAGCTTAGCATAGCATAGCATAACAAAGCATAGCATAGCATAACAAAACACAACAAAACATAGCATTTAACAAAACATAGCATAGCAAAACACAACAAAACATAGCATAGCATAACAAAACACAACAAAACATAGCATAACAAAACACAACAAAACATAGCATTTAACAAAACATAGCATAGAAAAGCATAGCAAAACATAGTATAGGACCTCATAGCAAACCTGCCATTGCCGTTTTGGATTTCCTGAGGACACTCTGCGCAATTTTCTCCACGCCTCGCGGAACCCGCTGCGCGGGTCCCGCTTCGCAGAGGGGCGCTTTCCTTCCCGGGCTGAAGCTGCTGCTGGGGTAAAACAGGGACCGAGGGCTGCGAGCTAGAGGGCTGGGACTCCATTTCCCAGGAGTCCCAGGAACCCGCGCCCGCTCCACCTGGGCTGCTCTCCCTCCCCACCCCGCCCCCAACGACCAGGTGAACAAAATACCGGCTTGCCCTGCACTCCGTGGGACCTCATAGCAAACCTGCCATTGCCGTTTTGGATTTCCTGAGGACACTCTGCGCAATTTTCTCCACGCCTCGCGGAACCCGCTGCGCGGGTCCCGCTTCGCAGAGGGGCGCTTTCCTTCCCGGGCTGAAGCTGCTGCTGGGGTAAAACAGGGGCCGAGGGCTGCGAGCTAGAGGGCTGGGACTCCATTTCCCAGGAATCCCAGGAACCCGCGCCCGCTCCACCTGGGCTGCTCTCCCTCCCCGCCCCGCCCCCAACGACCAGGTGAACAAAATACCGGCTTGCCCTGCACTCCGTGGGACCTCATAGCAAACCTGCCATTGCCGTTTTGGATTTCCTGAGGACACTCTGCGCAATTTTCTCCACGCCTCGCGGAACCCGCTGCGCGGGTCCCGCTTCGCAGAGGGGCGCTTTCCTTCCCGGGCTGAAGCTGCTGCTGGGGTAAAACAGGGGCCGAGGGCTGCGAGCTAGAGGGCTGGGACTCCATTTCCCAGGAGTCCCAGGAACCCGTGCCCGCTCCACCTGGGCTGCTCTCCCTCCCCGCCCCGCCCCCAACGACCAGGTGAACAAAATACCGGCTTGCCCTGCACTCCGTGGGACCTCATAGCAAACCTGCCATTGCCGTTTTGGATTTCCTGAGGACACTCTGCGCAATTTTCTCCACGCCTCGCGGAGGGGCGCTTTCCTTCCCGGGCTGAAGCTGCTGCTGGGGTAAAACAGGGGCCAAGGGCTGCGAGCTAGAGGGCTGGGACTCCATTTCCCAGGAGTCCCAGGAACCCGCGCCCGCTCCACCTGGGCTGCTCTCCCTCCCCGCCCCGCCCCCAACAACCCACCCATCACCACCACAGCCATAAAATAACGCGTGATTACCGCTGCGCGGGAGCTCGCCGGGAGGAGCCCGGGACAAGGGCGGGACCGTCTGTGGCCGTCAGGGGCCAAAGGAGGCCGGGCTGGGCCATATCCCTTACCCTTTTCACCCAAACTTTGGCTGAACTTTGATCCTGCATAGGGTGATGCCCTCACCGGCACCACGTGAAACTCCATTAAGGGAGATGGGTAGCAATACAGGGACGTTGGACAATTACTTCAAATCCGCCAAAGGAGATGGGGGCAAAGAAAACTCCCTGGAGAGACGTAGGGCGGACCGTCGGCGCTCCATTGAATCAATAAAGAGTAGACCCCTGACAGAAATCATTCCGTATCCTATTTCTCAAGAGGAGGGTACTCCCCCCAATAGCTTAAATCCGCCGACTCTTGAGGATTTTCCCTTCTTACTTCGGGAAATCCCAAACACCCCTGGTATGCTGCCTGAAAAGATTACAGACACAACTCCATCCTTGTCATCTGACACTCCAGTTAACCTGGTTACCCAATCTCCCCCTTTGAATATAAATAAGAAGAGCAAGCCAAAGCAAAATGTTGTGGTGGAGTTGCACAGGCCCCCACCTAGCAAACGCAGTAGGAAGTCAATGGGGGGGCGGGGGAAAACCAAACTATCCCATCTTGATTTTGGCAAAAAATATAAAAACGCACTCTAATCTGGGAAGGATAATGAGACTGCGCCTATCGCTGCCCCCTCCAAATATCCAAGCCCCAGCACAGCTGTTATTAACAGCGATCCAGTGGCCAACACATCTAATACAAACCCCCTCTCACATCTATAGGGAGTATAGAATTCTTATTTCGTTCCCTTTTGCAGCCTATTAGTGATAGCCTGAAAAAAGTTGAGATCAGGCTGACTATACTAGAGACATCTCTTACTACCTTGAACACCTTAGTTAGTAAGCAATCCAAGAATGTGGGACCTCATTTCCCTGTAGGAAACCCCCCTAAAGCAGGAGCCTCACAGGGTGCCAATATAGTCCCCCCCCAGGCCGTTCCTACTGCTCCCCCCCCGCAGCCACTAATGGCTATTCCAGTCCAGGCACCGCGTAATAACCCAATCTATAGGCCTTCACAACCAATAGACTCTGCCCCCCAAAGCTCTCAGACAGGGACTAATGATGGCCTCCCCGAAGCTGGCAGCACTCTCCTTCTCTCTCCGGGACGGTTAGTCCCAAGACCACGGAGACCAGATCTGCCGCCAGAAGCTAATAGTCTAACGGTGGTGTTAGCAGGTGCCCCCCAACTAAGAACAGGCGAAAATGAAGATTACCAATCCCTAAAGAAAAAGGTAATCAAGTGGCTAAATTGGAATCGACCCCTACCATCACATTTTAATAACGAGATTATTATGGTTAGAAGGGTCCCTTGGTTAGGGAAGACCAGAAAAACAATAATAGGGGACTGTATTCTGGTAACTTTTAAAGACCCGGGCACCGTTTTGCATATTTGTGAAGGAGTAAATCGCTCACTGGATTCCACTATTCAGACCCTTCCAGTATCCTTCTTCTTCCCTCCTATTCGCATGCACTATGCTCCTCCGCATGATGAATGGACAAGGGTGGAACGTAGAAGCAGACACAAGGTTTATGCACAGCGCCCAAACTTCCAATTACCTGACACACCCTATTCCCACTTCAACCGTTTTAATTGCTTGAACGGCTTGGATGGGGTTGATTGACTTTCCGCTCACAGCCCAGTGATTCTGGATAATGACTCCGGCGGATTTCTTGAGCCATCTTCCCCGACTGTTGGTAAAATTCCTGGACCATTGAATGACACGGCGACTCCGGATAATGGACCCTACAGACTCCCTGATCTACTCGCCTGCAGTGTTGGCAATGCCCCTGAACTATTAAATGAGCCAGTGCTACTGGATAATGGCTCCTGTAGACTCCCTGAGCCATCTGCCTCCTCCATTGGTAATGTGCCAGAACTACTGATTGAAACAGTACCCGCAACCATCCCCTCCAACCCTTCTGGCACGGCAACTGACACCCCTGAACATTTAAGGATAATTTGCTGGAATGTTGCTGGTCTGGCCAACAAATTGGGTGACCCGGACTGGGCAAATTACATCGAGACTGGAGATATATGTATGTTCCAGGAAACCTGGGCTAGAGAGGATTATGGTCATCAAGGCTACATGTCCTTTTTCATCCCAGCTAGGTGGGAAGGCAAGGGCTGCCCGTCAGGGGGGCTCACGACCTGGGTTGCATCTCATCTAGGCTGTGTGGCAACACGGCTGTCGGCTAATTCAGAAGACATTCTTGTGGTTTCATTATCCTGGCCCAACCAAGTTAAACTTGTGTTAATTAATATCTATTCTAGGCCAGTGGGAATTGCAAAGGAATCACCGACCATAGATGAACTCACGAACTATATATCTGAACTACCGAGTGATTCATTCTATGTGGTGGGAGGGGATTTTAATTCTCATTTTGAGCCACTCCCTGGTCTTCTGGAGGGGTTCTCATCGGAAGAAGAGGCCAGATGGGCAGTGGCCCTAGTGGAAGCTCCCCCCCCCGAAGGCTTGGACCCCACTAGCACTACAAATCACAGCTCTAACCCTAAAGTTCGGAATCAGAGCCTGTAATGGGCGAATGAAATCCGACATACCCAGTAAAACCACCTATAACAGACTGGGATGAGAGTCTCGCCTGGATTATGTCTTGGCCCAAATAGTGACGTGGCCGACAATCCAGGACTTTAGGGTTATGGAAAGGACCGATAGCGACCATAATGCCCTCGAGCTTGACCTTGTCCATCCTGGTCCTCAAGCTCCTGTGACCAATGTAGAAGGGAACAAACCTGCGCTTCTCCTGGAAAATAGTAGGAGAAGAATCAGGTGGGAGCACTTGGTTACAAGCAAGAACAAACTCCCCATGCTCTATGATGGGATAACTCCCATCTTGGAAACTGTGGGGAGTTTGGACAACGAGGCAAGCAATAATGATTCCCAGGCTAAGTTGTATAAGGCTCATGAGGACCTTATAAAAGCTGCGGCCCCTCATCTCTCCAGTAGTTCACGAAAACCTAGAGAGGGGTGGCTAGGCAAAACAACATGGTACAATCCAGCATGCAGAAGGGCAAAAGCAGAACTCCTCAGACTTATTATGGAGGGTCTAGGGGGGGACAGCCTAAGACAAAGCAGGCGGGCTTATAAGAAACTGGTTGCCCACGCTAAGGCCGAGTGGGAGGAAAATCAGTGGGAAGAACTTAGCAAGGCCCTAGCGATCCAAAACCATCATCTGTTTTGGAGGATAGTGAGTGGGGGGTCGGGGAATCTTCAATCGGCAATAGAGCCCAACATCGCCCCAGGGGTGTGGCAGGCTCACTTCCAGTCTCTTTACAGTTCTGAGCCGGGAGAATCTCCTACTGTCACCGAGGTTGGTTGGCCAGGCTACGAAGGGGAGCTGATAACGCTGGGTGAGGTCACCGCTGCCATCTCAGGTCTTGCTTCTGGAAAGGCGCCAGGACTGGATGGCTTACCTGGGGATATGTTTAAACAGGAGCCCATTGTATGGGCCCCCTATCTTACTGCCCTCTTCAATGGAGTTCTTAGCGGCATGGAAATCCCTAGTACTTGGCTGGGGGCAGAGGTGGTCCCTATCTTCAAAAAGGGCTCGCCTCTCCTCCCGGCCAACTACAGACCCATCAGCTTAATTGATGTAGCACAGAAGCTGTTTGGCAGGGTTTTGCTGAATCAGCTCCAGGATTGGATGGAAGAGGTGGGCGCCCTTAGTCCCTATCAGGCGGGATTTAGGAAGGGGGTATCTACAGTGGACCAGGTTTTTAGGTTGAACCTTATTTATTGGAGGGCAGCAATATTCGAGGGCGGTAGTCTGTACACAATTTTTGTGGACTTACGGGCCGCCTTCGACCTGGTGCCCAGTGGAAAACTCTGGAGCATCTTGGCAGAGATGGGCGTCCCCCCGGACATCCTATCAATCTTACAGAGGCTCCACCATAATAACTATGCCCGAGTGAGGTGTGGGAGGTCGGGGGAACTGACCGATAGATTCCCCGTTGACCGAGGGGTAAGGCAGGGTTGTGTGTTGGCACCGACCCTGTTTTCCCTCTTCGTCAACGGGGTAATCGCCCACCTGAATGCCACCGATTATACTGACGCCCCCAAGTTAGATGGCAGCAGGGTGCCCGCAATCATGTTTGCGGATGACACCCTGCTGCTATCTAAAACCCCTATGGGGATACAGAGGATCCTTGATTCATTTGTAGCCTTCTGTACTGACAGGGGGCTAGAAATCAATGCGGCCAAAACTAAGTTCATGGTTTTGAATCCGAGCCAAAAATTGCGGCCGAATCCTCAATTGGGAGTAGTACGGCTCGAGAGGGTTGTCACCTTTGAATATCTAGGTGTGACTCTTAACGAAACCATGTCTTGGGGATCCCACCAGAGTAGGGCGAACCTCAAACTTATACAAACTACTGGGGATATCCCCCGGATGATGACCGGCTCCTCATATCGCCCGTTGGGGGCCCTAATCCAGATATACAAGGCCCAGGCCAGGGGAGCGATCATGTACGGGGCGGAATTGTGGGGACACACACCGTGCCGGAGCCTGTCACTAACGGAAAACAAGTTTAAAAGACAGATAGCCGCGCTTCCGCCCAGCACCCCGCTCCTCCCCTTGAGGCTTGACCTGGGTCTACGACCATTAGCTGATGAAATAAGCCTGAGACCCATAGCCTTCTGGCGTAGGCTGTGGAGCAGTAATGATCTTGCAGCATACAGGGCGGAATTGGTTGAATTATTGAACCACCCAAAAGCGCTCCGTATCCCATGGGTCAAAAACATCCAATCCACCTGTATGGAACTAGGGCTCCCTGATTTATGGACTGACCCTGCGAATGCCGCACTGAACATCTCTAAAAGGTCCCTGACTAATGTCTACCATGAGCACAAACTAGCTAGGGCCCGAGCTGCCCAGGCAGAAGGGTCTCTATCCTCTGCGTTTTTGCAAAGCAAGGACCTTTATAGGTTTGAGAGGGTATTGGATCCTATTTTCCCCGTACTTGCTAGAAAGCTGTTTCTCCAATGGAGATATGGCACATTGCCCTTTCGGTCCTTTACAAGTACCTGGTCATCGCCTCCCACCACGAAGCAGTGTCCGGCCTGTGATGCCATGGAGGAAACCGACTTACATGTGGCCTTCTTCTGTCCAGCCTACAGGGCAGCGAGGAAATACTGGCTCCTCCCATTGATTAGGAATATGGGCTGCAGGGAATATGCCCCAATGTATAGGATTCTAAAATCTGATCTCTCTGGCCCAACTGTCCTCGCAATAACAAAAATTTCTTACCAATGTCTGGCATATGCGCAACCGTATTTTAAAGGTGTTGGGTCCCTCTTAAAATTTTAGATGCATAGTTTTTATAGTATTTTTAACATATGCATTTCCAATGTTTTAATGTATTGACTTATTTGTGATTGTATATGTGTATTGTTTTCTTTTATGGCCAAATGGCCGAAATAAAGATTGGAAATGAATACAGCATAACAAAACACAACAAAACATAGCATAGCATAACAAAACACAACATAGCATAGCATAACAAATCTAAGCTTAGCATAGCATAGCATAACAAAGCATAGCATCGCATAACAAAACGTAGCATAACAAAACATAGCATAGCAAAACAAAGCATAGCAAAGCAAAACACAACAAAACATAGCATAGCATAACAAAACACAACAAAACATAGCATAGCATAACCAAACATAGCATAGCATAACAAAGCATAGGATAGCAAAACTAAACATAGCATAGCATAACAAAACAAAGCATAGGATAGCAAAATAAAACATTGCATAGCAAAACAAATCATGGCATAGCATAACAAAACATAGCATAACATAACAAAACATAGCATAACAAAACATAGCAAAACACAACAAAACATAGAATAGCATAACAAAAAAAAGCATAGGATAGCAAAATAAAACATTGCATAGCAAAACAAAACATAGCATACCAAACACAACAAAACATAGCATAGCATAGCATAACAAAACATAGCATAGCAAAACAAAGCATAGCATAGTAAAACACAACAAAACATAGCATAGCATAACAAAACATAGCATAGCATAACAAAGCATAGCATAGCAAAACAAAGCATAGCATAATAAAACACAACAAAACATAGCATAGCATAACAAAACATAGCATAACAAAGCATAGCATAGCAAAACATAGCATAGCATAACAAAACATAGCATAGCATAACAAAACATAGTATAGCATAACAAAACACAGCATAACATAGCATAAAAAATCAAAGCATAGGATAGGATAGCAAAACATAGCATAGCATAACAAAACAAAACATAGGATAGCAAAACAAAACATATCATAGCATACAGCATCATTCAGCACCACCATAGCATCACTCAGGGGCACCACAACACCACAGAACAAAACATAGTATAACATAACAAAACATAGCATACCATAACAAAACAAACCATAGCATAACAAAACAAAACAAAACACAACAAAACATAGCAAGCATAACAAAACACAACAAAACATAGCATACATAACAACACATAGCATAGTAAATCATAGATAAACATAGCATAGCATAACAAAACACAACAAAACATAGCATAGCATAACACAACACAACATAGCATAGCATAACAAAACAAAGCTTAGCATAGCATAAGAAAACATAGCAAAATAAAGCATAGCATAGCATAACACAACGTAGCATAACAAAATATAGCATAGCAAAACAAAGCATAGCATAGCAAAACATAGCATAGAATAACAAAACAAAGCATAGGATAGCAAAACTAAACATAGCATAGCATAACAAAAAAAGCATAGGATAGCAAAAGAAAACATAGCATAACATAACAAAACATAGCACAACATAACAAAACATAGCATAACAAAACACAACAACACATAGCATAACATAACATAACAAAAACAATAAAACATAGCATAGCTTCGCAAAACACAACAAAACATAGCATAGCAAAACAAAACATATAATAGCATAGCAAAACATAGCATAACAAAGCATAGCATAATAAAACACAACAAAACATAGCATAGCATAACAAAACATAGCATAGCATAGCAAAACATAGCATAGCATAACAAAACATAGTATAGCATAGCAAAACACAGCATAGCATAGCATAACAAATCAAAGCACAGGATAGCAAAACATAGCATAGCATAACAAAACAAAACATTGGATTGCAAAACAAAACATAGCATAGCATACAGCATCACTCAGCACCACCACAGCATCACTCAGGGGCACCACAACATCACTATGCGCTACCACGGCATCACTGAACGCCACCACATCACTCAGCGCCATCACAGCATCAATCTGTGCAACCATTCAACAACACCAGGTTCAAATATGTTCTCTCAATGTTTCAAGCTTTATTACAAATGTAACAAAAATATATTAATATTTCACTTCTGTTCTTGGATTTTCGTCACAATAAAAATACACTAAACATAATCTTCACAAAAGTTATTTACAAAAGTTTAAGCTATTGCCATTATAAATTACAATAACTTTTATTTAAGTATTAATTATTTAAAAAAATTAAAAGCCATTGTTATTTGTAATATCAATACATGTAAGTCACGTAAATACAACACATATTGCATTACAAATGCTACAGGTGTCACATTTGCGAAAGTTATAACTATTGGCATTGTAAATGACAAAGCTATTCATTTAGTTATTTTCAAAAACAAAACATAAATAAAAAATGTGTCATTTACAATACCAATAGCTCAAACTTTCCTAATGCGAGGCCTATTGCATGGCAAATGCTTGTTACTTCTGTTGTTACACAGTCTGTTTTATCTACAGTCTTTGAGCACTATTTTCTTTAATGATTTTCCCCTATTCTACCCACGACGTTCTTTCCTACTACGCAGCCCACCGCCCGCTTTTCTATTTTTATTAGCAACGGCAGCCGTTCTGCTTTAACTATATCGGCCTCGCTTCTTTATTTATTTTATATGCCAGCGCAGTCTGCTTTAACTATAGTGGCCACGCTCTGGAACCTTTGGTCTTTTTTTTGGGGGGTGAAAGCGCCCCATATCGTGCTTTTTTACTTTAATGGTGGCCGCGCTCCTTTCTTTAGACGCTGCTCACCGTATGCAGCTTACAGGGAGCCGCATCTAAAGAAAGAGGATCGTCCGTCATTAAAGTGAAAGCACGCCATTGGGTGCTTTTACACAAACAAATATTTGTTTCTAGACTTCACAAACAAATGTTTTTTTTTTGTTTTTTGTAAAACCGCCCCATGCCATGCTTTCACTTTAATGATGGTCATGCCCCTTTCTTTAGTCACTGCTCGATGTAAGCTGAATATGGTGAGCAGCGTCACAGGGGCATGACCACCATTAAAGTGGTCGCACATTTAGGAGAGTTTGAGCTATTGCCATTATTAGTGACATTGCCTTTTATTTATTTGTTGGTTTTCAAAACACATAAATAAAAGGCATTGTCATTTACAATGCCAATAGCTTAATCTCTCGCAAATGCGATACCTATTGCATTGCAAATGCTTTTTGTTAGAGTATCGTGGAGGGCAGCTATCGGGAGCCTCACACCTAGATGCAATGGAGGGTAAACAAAGGCTCACATCTTATCACTTCTCAGGTACTTAAGAGAGGAATGCTTTAGACTGTGTTCAGCCCCTGTATCTAAGAGATAAATATGCTTGCACTGTAAGAATGTCAGATTTGTTGGTCACTCCAGTATTTACACAAATAACAATTTAAAAACCACTATTTTGTTTTATTTCTTTTCATGGCACTTTTGCACTAGTAGTGCACTAGTAGTGCTAAAGCGCTATAAAAGAAGTAACACAAAATAGTGGTATTTAAATTCTCTTTTGTGTATGTGTGATGTAAAATGCTCTGACACCCTATATTGGGATGAGCAGTGCCACTACTCATCCCAATGCAATGTGTCAGAGCACTTTACATCACATGTATAGATTATACATTGACAATAAATCATATGTGTTTACATCAATATAAAGTATGTGTTACATAAGACAGCGATGGTTACAAGGTGTGGGAGCCACATGTCCTTCATACATCACTGTGTTATATTAAAATGATTGATGACGGAGGTTGATGATGGCACAACAGGTACCCCGCAGGCCTTGACCTAGAATCCTGGTCAAATCCCTTGCCGAATAACTCCAGGAAGCACTCGCAGCAAATCGCTAGTGTATGCTTGATGAGGGAATCCCCCTCTCACACTTATAGCACCTTAGAGAGTGCGACACATAGTCTGAACACACTCACTTAATTGTTTTTAACCTGCACCTGCACTATTTACGGTCCTGAGGAAAGCCAGCATTACTAAAGGCACTGGCTGAAACATGTCGACCAACACTGGATGTAGGAGGTCTTAATTCTGCCACCACGACATCCACTTGCCTTGCTTTTAACCGCTGACGGAGGCCCAGTTATTAAAATGTATTTCACCCTCGGGTACTGGGACCACCGTTTAGCCGTTTTAACTTCACTTCACAATTCACCACACTGCACTCTCAGTAAAATACCTGCTCCGCTGTAACCAGGTGTCGTAGCACACCCGGGACACATTAGGTGCCACTGGGTGGGCCCGATGATGAAGCATGCCACCAACTAGGTTGGTGGGTGAGGGCTTCATGAAAATACCTAATAGGTGCCTGCTGATAATACAGTTCAGAGTCCTATAATATGGTCACACCTAGCTAGTCCTTGTTGATAACATATAAATCCCTGGGGATACGGACTATCTTTCTAGTCCTCTCTCTCTCTCTTGATACGCCAATATTAAAATGATTACCATTTTTGAACTGCAAGTAACAAGGGATCTCTGTCTTAAAAGCAGTAACTCACTTACCTATTCACATAAAATAAAAATCTCTTCTGCATGTTTCAAAATGTGCTTTGCAGGAGACATATTAACCCTTTATGCTTCTTTGATTCCAAACTAGGACTAGGCAAAAAACAGATCTCTCCAGCAAATACGTTATCCTCCAGAGTTATCTTACCATTACTATGATTCCCTGCGATTTAGCTTGCATACAAAGATCTCTGCAGAAGGTACCTTAATGCCATAAGATATTTTAAAATACAGACATTGCAACCAATTAAACAGAACCGATTAACTGCCACATTTCCCCTTGCTGTCAATTATGTTTGTGGCAGAGTTTTAAAAAAATGAATGTATAAGTTGGGGCCCAAAGTTTGCTTCTGGGTTGCGTCAATATTTTGGCTCAACCCCAATTCAAAAAGCCTACAGCCTGATTCATCATTCTCCCGTTTTGCGAGCCCCTAATAGCGATTCATAGCAAATCGCTATTAAGGACTCGCAACACGGGATTCACGTAGAAATTGCATAAAGAAATGCGATTCCTACATATTCCTTATTTGCGATTAGCAAATTGCTAATCGCAAATAAGGAATAACTCGCCATTCATTCCTATGGGCCAAAAGGCCCATAGGAATGAATGGGGAGTAGTCCTTATTTGCGATTAGCAATTTGCTAATCGCAAATAAGATAGCGATTTGAAGGGTGCCAGGGGTGTCCAAAGGACACCCTGTAGCACCCCTCAAATGAAATTTTACACAGGTGTTGCACACACACATGTCCAAAGGCCATGTGTGTGTGTAACATGCAACTCAGAAAAATGCATTTAAATGCATTTTTCTGAGTTTTCACAATTTACCACCAGGTCTGACCTTGCGGTAAATTGCGGCCAGAAATTGCGAATTTGCAAAATAAAATTGGATGATGAATTGCATTTAAGGAATCTCAAATAGAGATTCCTTAAATGTAAATCCTCGCAAAATTGCGAGATCGCAATTAGCGATTTTTACATTTGGGATGCTGAATCCCAAATGCAAAAATCGCACTCGCAAAGGGCCAGATTCTCAGAATCTGGCCCTTTGCGAGCACAATTTTGTTTGATGAATCGGGCGGCTAATTTCTTAAATATTGTAATGCACTCAAATGTACTCATGATAGACCTGCTAAACATATGTGCGGTCCTAAGATGTGATGTCACTTCCTGTGAGGTCATGGGTTGTGATGCCACTTCCTGTGAAGCCACGTAAAAAGTACCTTGCTGTGATGTCACTTCCTGTGATATCACACAAAATGATGTCACTTCCTGTGATATCATGCAATATGATGTCACACCCATTCAGCCTAACTTGCTAAGTCTCTCCACTTCTTTTTCTAGGACTTTAGCCCTGCTTTTGATTCCAGAACAATGACACAAGATGGGAGCTATAATCTGATTGAGCCAATTATGGCTACTGTAACTCTCTTCTTTCTAGTCTACCAATGGTCCACATAGCCGCTACAGAGGCTGCTTTCCAAGCAGATACCCATTTGCTTTTTAGCAAACAACATTTTGGGCACATAACTCAGGTGCTCATTTCACCAAACTGACTCTTTAAAATTGCCTGCCTCATACTCAGAGCCCATCTGAGATCAGGACCCTTACTACTTTACTGAGAAGTTGATGGTAAGAAATTGGATTAATAATTTGGGCGGGTAACTACCCACTTTAAGGAAAATAACAACCCATGTCAAGTTGAGCCCTCTAAGTCACTAAATTAAGGAGCCCCCCTAATAGAACCGGAAGTAAGAATTAAAAAAGTTTAAAGCCAAAATAGTACCAAAAGCACAAAGTACCATGATATTCAATTGTTATTGTAGATCAGGACCAGGACCTAAGCACAATTTGAGACTGACTGTGATGGAGTATGGATCAAACAGACCAACCAGGTTCATCCTACTTAAAGATCTTACCATCTGACCTGATTTTTATTCCGGAGAAATGATTATTTTCCCTTGGCCTGGCGGAGGACTTCTCCCGCCATTCCTGGCAGTCATTTATAAAGGCATTTGCAGGAACCGCCATCGCAGCGGTTCCTGTCAATGCATTTTACTGTTTGCTGCAGGACTGCGTCGGAAGGGCTCGGCCCTGCAGCAAACAGTATTCTTTATTCTTTTAAAAAATAAATCCCAAAATGGGAGATTTAAAAAAAATGAAAAAAAGCAGTACTCCCCTCACCATGGGAGGTTTCTCTCATGGCGCGTGGAGCATTAGAATGGTTTTACTGTTCATTCAGCCTACTTTAGGAAGAGAAAAGATAACTTCCTAAGACTTACTGTTGCTTAATATTTAATAAGATGTGACCTCACCATTGAATTGGATCTTTAGTAACTACTAAAAAAAGTTGTTTTATAATTTGTCTAGACTGTCCCATTTCTGAGATACAGTAGTTGAATTTGAATCTGTACTCAGGTTCTCTACATAGGAAAGCTAGACCTGCCTTAGTGATAACAGCTTTTGGGTGCTCGTCACTGTAAGGACATGTTAGCATTACATTTCTACATGTCCTACATTTAATATTGGAGCTTTGCAAATATGCTAATGTTTTAGTTGTAAAACAACTGCCATGGCTTCAGTTAAAGTAAATGGTGATCAATTCTGCTTTGTTGACAGCCAGTACTTGTGTACTACGTTACTTGGTGGCCAACTGTTAAATACAATTCGTTGTTAAGTAGAGGTGCATGTTAGCTCCTCTGCTTTTCAATTTATGTTGAGTAGATTTTAACACAAATCTCCGCAGTATTAATAATTATGCACCAAGTATTTGAGGCATTTTCCTTCCCACATTAAAATATGCAAAAATGTAGTCCTACTTTATTAGAACCAGAGTTCGAACTCTCTAGTCTCACACTCTGTTGTGAAAAAATGTATAGCTGAAGGAACCGGCACAAATCTTTCCGCATCAGACATTTACAAGAGCAAGAAATGGAAAAACCCCCAAAATATGGAACAACAGAGGAAGAGAAAGGTGGATAAAAACCATCAGAAAATGAGAAAGCAGGGACCAACAAGACTGATATAAACGGGCAGAGAGTGTTTGGCAGTAGATTAAAGAGGCATGAGGTGGATTTGGGACTATGAAGCCTTGGCATATATTAGCACCGGCCAGGCTCTTTTGGGCAGAGCTTTTGGCACCAGCCCTTATTCCTTTACCAGTAAAGCACTGTCTGCAATAGAAATTTAGTTGTATTTCTGGTCTGGGTCTTCCACCTTTTAATTGTTGATGATAGTAATGATGGCGCACGGGTTTACCAGCTCAATAATTCATGCTCACCTGGGCCCATAAACATTCACACCTTTAAACCGGTAATCCTGTTTCTATTTCCTAACCATCAGGATTTATGTTTCAGGACTTATACCTATACACAATGACTTACCAATCCTTGTCACCCTTATTATAAGTCCTAGGGAACGAAAAGGAATTTAGAATAATGGGTAGTTATTTTAACGATTTACCTTTCCTGAAAATAACCACAGACTCGGGAGAAGTTTTAAACACTTTATCTATGCAAGGTTTTCTGAGTCAATGGCCACAATACGGTGACCATAAATTTAACAAGCAAGAATATAATCAATAGGACATAAAGTTTGCAAGAAATTACAGCAACACCTTTAGACATTGGTACCTGGAAAGGGTGAGAAAGGGAAATAGCACAAGGACATACCACATAGATTATATTTACCTAGAATGGAGTGAGGACCAACCCTGGCCACGGGCTGGGGCAAAGATGGGGCTCCCGACGAATCAGGTGCCCAAGGAACAGGACAGGTGCAGATCAGGACAGGTGACCTCAGCTAAGTGCAACACCAGCGTTACACCCCTCTCTAAGCCAAATTATGTACCCCGACTGGGTAATCGATAATTCTCCCTCAGCAACACCTCAATTCTTCTGACAGAGTGCTCCGCCAGCACCTCTGCTCTTGATCTCCTATAGCATGCGTTGGGTCAGTGGCAGGTCAGCTACTCTGACAGGTCGGACAATTTCTCTAACTAAGCCTACCTTGGTTATATCCTTTCCAGGGCAATGTACCACCCCTAAATGTTGCAAATCTATGTGTTCCCCTTCAGTGATTGGTCAGAACACCATTCTAAGATGAGATCATTTCAATTTAACTTAGTTGATCAATGTTCCCCCACATAATTTATTTTCACATGTCTTTATTCCGCCCACCAATATTATTTCATTTTAATATACAAAGTTTAATAAAGTAGCAAATCTTCTTCCTTTCCCAGGTTAGGGTTGAGGGTTCCCAGGCTCATTGGCGGAAAGACAGTCACTGGCATCAGTTCAATGCCACTGCTCGAGGTCTCTCAGAGTACTGTGCACATGCGCAGAGCGGATTTCAATATTGCTGTTCATGTTACCCTCAGGCCAAAATACGAGCTATTAATAAAGTCAAAGAGAGACACATTAAAATACAAAAATAAATGAATGCACTGTATACCAATTCTCTCTACTCTAACCCCATTACTTTATTTTAACTATAGCATTAATAGTTAAGCAGAACGAACAAAGTTTAGTACAAGCAGCAGCAGATGCTTAAATGTGTGAGACATGAAACGGCCATCTTGGCACTAGTGCGCAGAAGCAAGAAGTTCCCACCAAAAGCACAGTTACGTCACACCACGTAGATGTGGCAGACGCATGCGCAGAACAGTTCTCACGTTTTCGGCGGCCATTTTAGGACACTCGGGTTACTGTTAGTAAAAGCACATAGGAAAGCTTCCCCTAGATACTAAATATGTCATGTAATGCAAATATTAGTAGACAAAACATGCTGATTAATTAATTATAGGTTATTTCGAGAGGACTGAGTCCAAGCAAATTTCTGTACATATGAAACATTGATCCATCAATCCACTCTTTGATGATATTTTATATCATCACTAATTACAGACCCAGATGCCAACTTTAGCACTCTCCCAGTTCAATTTCTTCAATTACTTTGGGAGTTCTCTTTTCACTTTTATTCTTAAAAACTTTCATTCTTTTATATATCCCCTTTTAATTCTTCCATTTGAATTTCATCTATTTTCCGTTTCTTCTTTTTCTCATTCACTGTATACCTTTTTCTATTTCTTCAGCATTTGCACCAAATTATTATCACCAAAATTATTAGTGATATCCCCATTATTGCCATCAGTTCTTTACCTACAATTCTTCTACCAAAATTAGAAAGCCAACAACCTACTGAGGAGAGACCATCAGTTAGTCTCTTCCATGCACTATCAACGTCCAGTGGTTTCAGTTCTTCTTCCAAATGAGTAATGTTTCTTCCATACCTTCCAATTTCAACACTTTTATCAGGTATGTAAGTGCAACAATGTTGCACCTGCAACATTCTACAGACTCCGCCTTCTTTTGCCAATAATATATCAAGAGCAGGTCGATTTTGTAAAACCATCGATCTGATCGCAACCAATTCAGTATTGATCAATAAGAATCCTCCAGCAGTGTCAGTTGATAAGCGATCCACCACTGTAGACAATTTGCAAATTCTTTGTGTTTTCAGAATTACTCCCAGTGAAGGTATCAATGCACTAAATATATCACCTACAATTTCTGAAAAACAAGCTCTTTTATATTGTGTTAGTTCATTTCCGTTTTCATTGCTTCCAGTGATTCTTTTTACATGGTATACTTTCGGGAATACTATTCCGAAATAGCAACTCCCATACCAATGATCAGGCAGCTTAAAATAAGCTTTGTTCCCACAAATATAATAGACTCCAGGAAATACTGGATCAGTTCCCCCTTTTAGTCCCCAACGCCCAATTATGAGGAAATTGTGTTCACATTCACTGGAACCGATGAATACATTGTTATATTCAGTTTTCTCTCTATGGAGACAGATTTTCCCTTCTTTTCAAAATCCAGAGACATAGCAGCATGAGGCTTGCCAGTTGCCATAAATTCTTCCCTTTCAGACCCATTTGGGTATTTGGGGTTTCGGTTCAGTGGCTTTTCTATGGAAATCCTGTCTCCTTTTCTCTACTAAATTCAAAAATATTTTCTCTTCTTCGTGTAATTTACATGTTAAATTGTCTTTGTGTGCATCAGCTATATCTATTGTTTTCATCGTTAGAAAATATTCACCCATGAACTGTGCATCTCTACTGCTAAGGACGGGATTCAGTTTTCTACGTATAGGAATTTCAGAAAAAGTGATGTCTAGATTAGGATAATAATACTGTAATTTTCCAGTTCTATAAAACAAACTAGTTAATATACTGCAGGAAATACCATATGTCAGGGGTAAATGGTGGTAAGTAACTCCTTCAGCTACTGATGTCGGTAATTTCATACAGACATAGCAATCACTAACTTGCATTGTCTCTAATTTGCATTGTCTCTACATAGTGTACTAATAGATTAGCGAATACATTCATATCTGTTTCATTTCTATTTCTAAAGTGATGTAATTCTATCTCATCTGGTGCTTCTAAATCTACTCTATCTTGTTTGTGGTGCGTTATCTTTCCGTGTATACTAGTGTCATTCTGTTTAGCAGCCATCAAGTAAGGTATTGCTATTGTCAGTCCTAGCCATGAGGAAAAGTGGAAAATGACTCACTCTCCCCACCAGGGATCTATCCAGCAGTTTGCATAATAAAGCAGCAAAGGAATTGACAGCCAATCTGTAAAATTAAAAGACATCTTTATTATAATTAATTATGAGGCTTCGTCGTCCAACCGTAGTTTTACAGCTGAAAGAGGGAGCCTGCCTGAGCTTTCTCAGGCAGGCTTTTTATACAAAAAGTTTGGCCCTAGGCTCACATTCTTGCTTTGAAACACATCATTGTAGGTCACTCCCATGTTACTAACAAAGCATGTTATAATTACAGATACCAGTTTGCTTGCCCAAACTGTCCAACCCATCTTCCATCATGAACATATGTCAAACTTCACATATTTTCCTGTGCAGGCCGGAGAAACTCACAATAGAACTGGTTTCCTCCCCATCATATAAACGGTCACCTCCCCATTGTAAAAGCCCAGAAGCAGAGAAACAGAGCCAGGTTTGGAAGATAGAAATGTAGGATAAGGGATGCTTGTGGGTCATAAACAGGCATGGCTACTGTATTCGGCCTTCTAATATTGCTCAGGCCAATGTACACAACAAGTTGCTCAGATCTTTAATATAGATTGACTAGAGGGCATGGACTGGTTTGGTGAGGCCAACATCACGTAGGCAGATTCAGCCTGTTCAGGTCAAATGGGAGTCAGGAAGAACTCAAGCTAAGGGGTACGTGTCCTTTAATACTTGCTCTACCAGAATCATTGGCTCATGTATATGCCTATGTAAAGGGCAACACCTAAGATGGCTGCTGTTCACAACATGGGACCTGTGGGCTCAGAATGAATTTGCCAATAACTCCTGCATGCATCATTGTATCGTGATGAAAATACACACACATATAAAACTTGCCATTTTCGTTTCTCAGATATCAAAATCATAGCAGAATAATGATATTTTAAACACAGGTTCAGATTTCAAAATACCATACTATAAGTACTATCAATATGCTACATATACATATTCTACAGCATGTCTTTATACATTTCTTTTAGAGTTTCCAGTAACTCTAGCATTAGCCATTTTGATTAAGGAGGCTTAACCCCTCTTTGAAAATTTCACACAGGATATAACTGTGAATTTATTTCAAGTTGGTCTCACTTCTTCGACAGATTGATCAGCAATCAATTCTCCATTACTTTCATCACTGATTTCCAAATTCTCGAATTCTTCGAGAATAATGTATGTCCATTCAGGACCTTTGACTTTATTGTTCAGCTTCTTCAGGCGTGGACCCAATCTTGCGTTGATTGTGCCATTCAGTTGTTCTACCACTCCAGAAGCCTCTGGGCGTTATGCACAGTGCAGTTTTTGCTCAATTTTGAATGCTTCACAAATTCGTTCAATTATTTCATTATTAAAATGTTTCCCTCGGTCTGATTCAATCATTACTGGAAAACCGAACCGAGGAATGAGCTCTCTTAAAAAGAGCTTGGCCACAGTTAAGCTGTAATTCCTCCTAGTTGGGTATGCTTCTACCCATTTGGAAAATAAGCAAACGATGACTAAAACATACTTTAATCCTCGACGAACAGGTAACTGAATGAAGTCAAGTTGTAGTCTGATAAATGGGCCTTCTGCCTTCCCAATTTTCCAGGGACAAACCACAGTTTTCTTACCAGGGTTCATTCGCTGACAAATTAAGCATCTCTGGCAAAGACTCTCTGCTATGTTCCTGAACCTTGTATTAAACCAATCCTGCCTGAACAGTCTTATCATAGCATCTCTACCTCTGTGTGTGTGTCCATGGTCAATTCTGGCCATTGGTGCAAGCATACAATCAGGTAATACTGGTCTTCTGTCTAGATAAACTATCACACCATCTTCAGGTCTTATCTGACACTCTACTTTCTCCCATTCTTCCTTTTCTTTGAGTTCTGCTTCACTTTGCAAATCTCTCCTTTCCTCCCATGTGTTTACTCCTCTCAACAGCATAAGTTGGTAGCTGATTCCACATGTTTTGATTTTCTTGTTTACTGCCATTTTAAATCTGGCACAATGTTGGGCCACTTGGTCAGCATATCAATTACCATCTGTTACTTTGTCATTTCCAGATTGGTGAACAGCACACTTGACCACAGCCAATTCTTTTGGCTATTGAATTGCTTCAAGTAATTATTTTACAAACTGTCCATTTTTAATAGGGGTTCCTGAAGAAGTCATGAACTCCCTCTGCATCCAAAGTTGGGCAAAGCCATGCACAACCCTGTAACCATACTGGCTATCAGTGTAAATGTTTTACTCTCCAATTTTTCCCAATTTTGCACGCTTTTATTTAAACAATCAATTTGGCTAATTGTGCAGACTTGACTCCTGATAAATAGGATGCTTCGACTATACCAGATAATGTACACACAGCATAATCAGCGCTTAGTCCTCCTTCCTCATGGCACATACATGAGCCATCTACAAATAGCTCATGTTCTGGGTCTTTTAAAGGTTCTTCCTGTATGTCTGCGCGTGGTTTAGTACTGAATTTAGTGAGGTTGATACAATCATGTTCGACTTCCTCTCTTACTTCTTCAAAGTGTGAATTTGTTAACAGGGTTGCTGGATTTAAAATAGTACACCTGACTATTGTCACGTTCTCTGAACCAAGAATAAATCTTTCATATTTAGTCATCTGAATAGGAGTTAAATAAGGTGTACGTGTTCTGGTTAACAGAAGCACGACTGAATGTGGGACATACCCTGTTACAGGGTTTCCCATGACAATAGATTCACTTTGCTCAAGACTCATGCAAGTTACAGTTACCTCTTTCAGACTACCTGGCAGTGCTGATGCCACTTGGTCCAATGTAGCAGAAAAATATGCCACAGGACGTCGCATTAAAACATGGGTCTGGGTTAGAACTGAGAGCACAATTGTCTTTTGTGTCACAAAATAGTGCAAATTCTTTTGAGTAGTCAGGCATCCCTAATGCTGAAGCTTCACACAGACAGTTTCGTAATTTTAGGAAAGCAGTCATGCTTTCAACGTCCCACTCGACTGGATCTTTTGCTCGTTTCTTTGTCAGCTGAATCAATGGTTTAGCTAGCACTGCAAATCCCACAATCCACTGCCTGCAGTAACCTACAACTGCGAGAAACATTCTGATTTCTTTCTGACTTTGGGGTAGTTTCATGTTTTGAATTATTTTTATTCTTTCGGATGTCACTCTTCTGACCCCTCTTTCTATCTGGTGTCCCAGATTCTTGACTGAGGTTGTACAGTATTGCAATTTCTCTGGGGACATCTTATGTCCACCCTTTGCTAAATGGTTTAACCCCTCCCCTGCTGATGACGGAACCGCTCCGTCATCAGCCGCAGTGGCACTGTGCTGATGACGGAGTGGTTCCGTCATGGCCCGGCCGACGCTCCTGCGCGGCGCGGATTCCGCGCCTGCGCTGAGCGTTCTATTGAGCGGGCAGGGCCATGACGGAACCGCTCCGTCATAAGCACAGCTCAACCGATGCTGGTGATGGAGCGGTTCCGTCACCAGCATGCGTCCGTCACATTTCCAGCCCGCCCCCTTAGCACTGCGGCGGAATAGGCGCCGCAGTGAAGGGGTTAATAAGCAATGGAATTAATTATGCAGTCATTTCTGGTTCTCAATGCTAATAATAGATCATCGATATACTGCACCAGAACAGATTGTCCGGGCAGCAGCAGTGATTCTAGGCACTTTTTTAGAATTTGATAAAAAAAAGTATAGGCTTTCCGTGTACCCCTGTGGAATACGATTCCAAACGTAAACATGCTCGCCAAATTTGAATGAAAATAAAAATTTGCTGTCTGGATGCAATGGAATGGAAAAGAAGGCATGGCATAAATCAATTACAGTGAACCATCCTGCTCTTCAAGGTATTTGATACAGAATTACCGTTGGATTCGGTACTACTGGGCAACATGGGTCAACAATTTTTGTAATTTTCCGAAGGTCTTGGACCACTCTATATTTTCCGTTTGGTTTCTTTATGCCAATTATAGGTGAATTGCAAGGACTGCTCATTATTTCTTCTAAAATGCCTTGTTCAACCAAACGCTTTATTTCCTTTGCAACACCTGCCTTTATTTCGGGACTCATTTTGTACTGTTGAATATTTGGGTAAACTGCACCTTCTTTCACTGTCACTTTTATGGGATCGCCATCTGCCATTAGACCTACTTCTTTTTCCCAAAAAAAAACACACATCAGGATTCACAAAGGTTTTTAGTTCTTCTTGTAAATCTTTTTAACTTCTGTTTCTTATCTGACTAGCATAATTTTGTACACTCCGTCTTCATCTGGAGTCTGAATTTCAACACCATTGGGTGTGCAAAAGATTGTGCAATTCATCTTGCATAGTAGATCCCTTCCTAACAAGTTTACAGGACTAGAGTCGCACACTACAAACTTGTGCATCTCTCTAAAATTACCGATACAGACTTCCATTGGTTCTGTGACAGGGGTCCTAATTTGTTTATTAGAAACGCCCACTACTTGCATCGCTTCTCCAGAGAGGGGTAGGTTTGGGATGTCTGCTGTTCTCACAGTAGAACGGGTAGCACCAGTGTCCAACAAAAAGGTGACATCATTTACCTCCACTTTTCCCTCAATGTAAGAACCTGACTGATCTACCGGTAAGGATGCGCCAAGTATGCATTCCACTTCCCCCCTCTCAGGCACCGTCAATAATCTTCTGTTTCAAAGTGTTACCGTATTTTCCTTACCACTTCCCTCCCGAAATCCGGTGTCAACACTGTATTTGGCTTGACTCACAAAATCTGGCATAGGGGCTTGAGGCAACTGATTTTGGATTTCCTGTTGCGGCTGTTTCATTGACACCTCATTCTGCGTCTGTGGATTCAAATTTTGATTTTGGACATTATTTTTCTATATTAATTTACATTAGTTTCTCCAATGCCCCAATTTTCCGTACCCATGACAGGGAATCTTTTTCTTTGCCTCTTCTTTACTCATCTTTCCTCTGGGTTTACCTCCACTTAATTCGCTGAGGCCTTCCCCTCTTTTCTGATTATTTGCTTGCTGACTCAACTGAAGTTCCTGTTGTTCTGCCATTTTTACTTGAGCCCACATAACTTTTTCTTCTAATTTCTTTCTTTTATTATCAGTTTCATCTTCACAATATTTTGCATACTTGAGAATCTCGCCGACAGGCTTCACTTGGGTGGTTCTGTCTATTTTAGTCCAATCTGTTTCTTTTGGAGGAATCTTTCCCTTTAAATAGGTCATTACCTGATTATACATTTTCATTACCTCTTCTGACGGGGGTTCCTGTTTTGGGATCTCTAGGGTATTCATCATTAGGCCAATCTACTGTAATTTTACACTCGGTCCACAAATCAGCTGGAACAACGTCAAATAAACCATCCACATGTTTTAACAGTACCTTTGACACTTTCACAAACCTTTCAACTTGCCGGTACCATTCTATAGGTTTTTCTCTAAGCTTTGGGAAGTCATTAGTAAATGATAAAATATCCTGTCTGGACCATGGGACATGTACATAACCTCCTGCTGCCACTTCTCTCATTGGACACAACCTTTCAACTTTCTCTGTTTCCTTTAGTAAATACTCAGATGTAGTTTTATTTGCCTAGGCCTCTTCCTTTTTCTTTGACCATCTAGCTTTCCATTTGTCCAAATCTCCCCATTTCTGCAACATCAACAATTCCTTTATCTGCAATTTTAGTCCTGACACATTCATGTTTTCTAAATCTTTGTCAGAAAATTAATCTCCATACGGTTTCTGTAATACCTTTGATTTACCAATGTCAATTCCCATTTCAGAAGTCAAATTCATTAACTTTTCCTGGTATATTTTCGTATTTCGAGTAATACTTCTGCATATAAACAACAATTCATCTTCATTAAAAGAATTTAATCTTTCCAATCCCACATTTCCAGCTATCATTTCTTCCAATTCTACCTTTGACTGTGATTTTGACTTCTCCATGTCTCGGGTCCACCGTTCTAATTCATCTGGACTTACTACAGTTGCACTTCTCGTTCCTGAGGATGTTTCAATCTGCACTTCCTTTGAGCATGGGGAGTAATTTTTCTGATCGAGTCATTCACTGGTTCTCTTATAGGTAAATCCATCAAGGAAATTACTGACTCGCATTTTCACTTGCTTGATCATCAATTATTAGGGTTTCTTTTCTAGGCTGTACTCTGGATGTAGTCAGAACGGGAGTTTTAGGACTAGCTTGCTTATCTCCATATAGAGGAACTATAGTAACTGGTATTTTCAGGGCTTCAGGACTCATATTTAATTGGGTGATATCTGAATTAACTCACTATGCTGTTGTTTAATGCTTCTTTATCTCTCTTTCTTGTAATACCTTTTCCAATGAGGTTTCATGTATAATCTGCGGAACCAATTGTGGTTTTAAAAACGGAGCACTAGGAATAACTTTATTTGTTTCTTCCTGGTAAGGTGGTGGATTTTTCATTAACAAATCATCTAAATAATCATCATCCGAATCACCACCACTAGTCATTAAACGTTTTGTTTTCTCAGTACATGTTCTTCTGTGGTAAAGACAGGATATAATTCTTCCACTAGCATAGACTGTCTCCATTGTTTCATTTGTTTATCTCGAGTATCTTTTGGAAATCTGGGATAAACTCTGCTAAAACTTCTGTCACCTCGAGATCTATCTCGCTCAAAAGCCTCTCTCTCCCACTCTTCTAGGGCTTCATATTGCGTTAATCTTGGTCTGGGGTCTAATTCATTCATGCGAGTCCGCAAATTGTGTAATATTCTACCATTAAATGTACCATGTTCAGGAAATGCCAATATGCCATCGTCTTTGGTATATTAGAGTCCGCAAATTGTGTAATAATCTACCATTAAATGTACCATGTTCGGGAAATGCTAATATGCCATCGTCTTTGGTATATTCGATCCAATTCTCTAACCACACACAAGTGTGATAGCCTCTTTCTACCATCAGGTATGATGCATGAGTTTTTGGTGGTGGAATAATAATTCCTACTCTCGTTTTCACAGGTTTATCTTTTTTAAAGTAATTCTTGATTTTCTGCATAAACAAATTTTTTCTCTTTTCTCCGTACATGTTATATGGTCTTCCTCTAATACTCTGTTCTCGGGTAGAACCTAAATATTTTCTATCTGGACGATTTAATAAGATTGCTGGATCTAAATGCCACATATACTTCTATTTGATTTTCTACAAAATTCTAATTAATTCAATTATTTTGATTTGTTTACTTTGCAGAAATATTTCTCAAATACCAGTGCTTCTCTTATTTTCAATGACCAATGAGGTTTTGACTAACAAGCAGCATTAACCAATGATTGCGCGGCTTTTCTGTGACGTGAATCTCACTCTCTGCACTCACCCCTCCTTTACAATTTTCTCACGGCTACACACTCGCTGTTTCTAACAATCCCAGCGTGGCTCTCCATGACGTCAGTGCAGCACTCGCGACTACTCCTCCTTTGCAAGGTAATACGACAACTTAATTTCTTTTCACTTTTAAATTACACATTTCATTAATCAACAACATGAAAACATTCGCTACTGTGCCTGATTGACTAAATTAAAAAAAAAAGATAATTTCTTTCACAACGAGTAAACCTATTGACGTCTACTCTTCATACACTGCGAGTAAAACAATCTTCCATTTACTCTTCACTTAAGCAAAAAAGAACCTGCAACTCCTTCAGAATTACCCTTTCTAGGTGATATAAAACCAAAGTTTCACGAGCGAACTCCTTTGCTATCAATTACTCTCACTTTTATACTAGAAAAAATAATCCCTAACTAGTGGTTCAAGTTTTACCTAACTTTCCGCACCTATTCCATCAAGG
This sequence comes from Lissotriton vulgaris, assembly GCF_964263255.1. Taxonomy (NCBI): domain Eukaryota; kingdom Metazoa; phylum Chordata; class Amphibia; order Caudata; family Salamandridae; genus Lissotriton; species Lissotriton vulgaris. The sequence continues at coordinate 1,182,478,353 of NC_141696.1, forward strand.
CAAGTAACCTCACAGCAGTGTAGTTTCTATTTACCACGCATTATTCAGTATCCCGGGATATTCCAAACAACATTTAACCATACAAGCGGGTTTTGGTTAGTACATAAATCAATAATCAATACGCAACTAACTACCTATCTTTAACTAAACCCTAACCGTCGCTCTGCTACCAGAAAGAATACTGATGGCGCTCGGGATTACCATCTCAATAATTCATGCTCACCTGGGCCCATAAACATTCACACCTTTGAACCGGTAATCCTGTTTCTATTTCCTAACCATCAGGATTTATGTTTCAGGACTTATACCTATACAACATGACTTACCAATCCTTGTCACCTATATTATAAGTCCTAGGGATCGAAAAGGGAGTTAGAATAATGAGTAGATATTTTAACTATTTACCTTTCCTGAAAATAACCACAGACTCGGGAGAAGTTTTAAACACTTTATCTATGCAAGGTTTTCGGAGTCAATGGCCACAATATGGCACAAGCAAGAATATAATCAATAGGACATAAAGTTTGCAAGAAATTACAGCAACACCTTTAGACATTGGTACCTGGAAAGGGTGAGAAACGGAAATAGCACAAGGACATACCACATAGATTATATTTATCTAGAATGATGTGAGGACCAACCCTGGCCACGGGCTAGGGCAAAGATGGGGCTCCCGACTAATCAGGTGTCCACGGGACAGGACAGGTGCAGATCGAGACAGGTGACCTCAGCTAAGTGCAATGCCAGCGTTACACCCCTCTCTAAGCCAAATTAGGTACCCCGACTGGGTAATCGATAATTCTCCCTCAGCAACACCTCAATTATTCTGACAGAGTGCTCCGCCAGCACCTCTGCTCTTGATCTCCTATAGCATGCGTTGGTCAGTGACAGGTCAGCTACTCTGACAAGACGGACAATTTCTCTAACTAAGCCTACCTTAGTTATACCATTTCCAGGGCAATGTACACCCCTAAATGTTGCAAAACTGTGTGTTCCCCTTCAGTGATTGATCAGATCGACAAGGAGAGGTCATCACACCATACTAAGATGAGATCATTTCAATTTAACTTAGTTGATCAATGTTCCCGCCCATATTTTATTTTCACGTCTTTATTCCGCCCACTAATATTATTTCATTTTAATATACAAAGTTTAATAAAGTAGCAAATCTTCCTTTCCCAGGTTAGGGTTGAGGTTTCCCAGGCGCATTGGCGGAAAGACAGTCACTGGCATCAGTTCAATGCCACTGCTCGAGGTCTCTCAGAGTACTGCACGCATGCGCAGAGCGGATTTCAATATGGCTGTTCATGTCACCCTCGGGCTCAAATATGAGCTATTAATAAAGTCAAAGAGAGACACATTAAAATACAAAAATAAATAAATGCACTGTATACCACTTCTCTATACTCTAACCCCATTACTTTATTTTAACTATGCAAAAACAACAGGATTAATAGTTAAGCAGAACGAACAAAGTTTAGTACAAGCAGCAGAAAATGCTTAGATGTGTGAGACATGAAACGGCCATCTTGGCACTAGTGCGCAGAAGCAAGAAGTTCCCACCAAAAGCACAGTTACGTCACACCACGTAGATGTGGCAGACGCATGCGCAGAAGAGTTCCCGCGTTTTCGGTGGCCATTTTAGGACACTCGGGTTACTGTTAGTAAAACCACATAGGAAAGCTTCCACTAGATACTAAATATGTTGTGTAATGCCAATATTAGTAGACAAAACATATTGATTAATTAATTATAGCTTATCTCTAGAGGACTGAGTCCAAGCAAGTTTCTGTACATATGAAACCTTGCTCCATCACTAGCATTTGTGTGTGTAAGGGTGGTTGGCTCTTGACTTCTCTCACATCACCTGCAGCAATATCAAATGCATGCAGTCTCTCATACTTAGCAAAATGCCCAGACAGCATGTCTCCCATACTTTGCAAATTGCCCAGAGACCATGTCTTTACAGGCTCAAAACTGGCCTGATTAGCAAATGATGGCCAATTTTATAGCAATGTGGTTTCCTAATCAGGCCACTTTTACTTAGGTGGCCAGGCTTACGTTTTGTCCCAGTGCCACCCTGTAGCAAACTAGACCTGGCTAGCTGATGGATACAAGAGCTTGTAGCTGAAGTGATCTCACATTAACTGTTGATCTCTCAGTGAATCACAGAAATAGATTGCACATTATCTTTGACTATATCATAGGGTATTGCATGTTTTATTTAAAGAAAAATTCGCTAAAATGTAGATTACAAAGCAGTCTACTGGGGTTGAAAGTAGCAATGTAGGATCAGAGATTGCTATCTATTGCTATCCTTTGCAGTCAATAAATAAAGAGCACACTTCGGGCTGGACTGTTCCCATGAGGCACAGGGTCAGACTGATTCGCACCCCTTTTGTACCGCTTTGTTCGCCATAAGTTGGCGGGGTATGCTCAGACGTGAGTCCCTTGCTCACTTTGCCACTGGATTCAAGCAAGCCTGGCTGAAGACGGCTGGAATGCCAGAAACCGGTCCTAGGAAGCTTGTTTCCGGTCCAGGGAAGGCATGGCTTGGCAGTTCGGGCTGGACTGTTCCCATGAGGCACAGGGTCAGACTGATTCGTATATGGCCATGTCTGAACTGGGGTGGCAGAGTGGGCTAAAGAACGGTGATGGATTAAACCCAGATCTGTTGACTGGGTGTGAGTGTTTGATTGGTTCAGATGCTCCGTCCATCACCACCCCCTTTTGTGAACTAAGTGAGGCATGTGTCCGAAATCTAATAAATACTGCTATATAAGCCATGTCTAAGGGCAATGGGAGTTTCCAGCTTGTCTAAAATATGATTCTAATGAATAATTGACTACATGGTTTAAGATATATGTTGTAGCTCCATGTCTTTGTTTTAAAGAAAGGGTAACAACTGCTCTCAGGAGGAGTGCAGGGCTTTTCATGGGAGACTATGGGCACTTCTCAGTAGCAATCTGGCACTGTAATTGAGTACCTGCAATTGTATATGTCTATTTCAAGCAGTGGTTCCCTGAGATATGAATTTAAGGGTGTATTATTCTATTTCTTTTAAATAACGATTTATAATACTATGAGTCTAACAAAGTGAAGCTGAAGAACTAAATTTCGGGCACAAACGAATAGCAGTAAGAGACCTCCAGGAGTTGACTTTGATTGACCATAGCAGACAGTGATTCACTACTAGGCTAGATAAGAACAAGGAAGCCACTACACTGATGATCAAGTGCCAGCACAGGGACTGCAGTAAAATGTATGCCTTCATTTGATTGCCCTGACCAACGCTGGGAACCACATCCATATGCTTTTTGCATATTGTGTAGTTTGCACTTTTCTGCTTAAAGGCATCTGCGAGTCTATGAATAAATGCAAGACAGAGTGTTTGTAAATGACACTATTCAGCCATGCCATTGCCGCAGGGCATCGTAAGGGGGAGGATCCAGGGTATTTGCCCCAGGCCCGCTCTCTTCAGAACCCTGCATTGCCACTGCTCAATGTATGAATGTATCAAAAGAAGGCCTTCCTGCTTTCATAATGTATTGCAGTTGCGGTATCATCAGCTGCCACTAGGAGGTGTCCCAGGATATTGTTCCAGTTTGAACATGTGCTCATACACCCAGAAAACCAGAGATGTGTCCACATGATGTTATGTTATGTTATGTTATATTTAGATTTGTATCGCGCACTGTTAGTCAAGACTGTCCTGGCGCGTTGAGGAACAACATGCTTGTAAAACAGACAAGGTAGCTAGGCCGCTTGTTGGAAAAGATGCGTTTTTAGTAATTTTTTAAAACTATTCAAGTTCGTAGTGTATCTGAGTAGGTCAGGTAAATAATTCCACATGGTGGCCGCTCTAACCGCCAGGGAATGACCCCCGAGGCGCACCTTTTTGAATCGGGGACCACTAGACGTCGGAGCGTAGCTGAACGAAGCTCACGAGTTGGCTGGTAGAATGTGAATCTGGCCCTCAGATAGGATGGACAGGGGCCATGTAAGGCTTTGTGAGTCAGTACCAGAGCCTTAAAACGCACTCTTTGGGCCACGAGGAACCAGTGAAGCTCACACAGCTGTTTACGAACACTTAACCTCCTGGGTATATCAAAGAGGAGTCTCACTGCCGCGTTCTGAACTACTTGCAGTCTGCGTATCAGAAAGTCAGGGGCGCCGATGTATAGGGAATTTGAATAGTCCAGGCGTGAGAGAATAAGTGGCCTGGCTACTGCCTCCTTAGAAACTTGGGGAAGAAGGGGAAAAAACTTCCTCAGGGTCGCCAGGGTGCCAAAGCATGTTCCTGCCAACCTCATGATTTGATCGCGAAAGCACAGATCTGCACCAAACCAGATCCCCAGGTTTTTGGCTATCCCGCAATCTCCCTTAGGACAAGGTGTATCTTTAGGCCAGAGTGAATCCTTAAAGTCCACCGGGAATTGTCCGTACAAGAGAATCTCGGACTTATCCTCGTTGCACTTAAGGCTGGCCTAGAGCAGCCAGGCAAAGACAGCGGACAGGCACTGCTGGGCTCCGTACCAAAGTCACTTCCTTCCCAGGTGAAGAGAAGTTGGGTGTCATCGGCATAGGCCATTATTTTGGCACCCAAACTTTCTGCCAAATAAATAAGGGGGGTCCTGTAAACATTAAAAAGCAGCGGGCTCAAAGTCGACCCCTGCGGGACACCTGTTTCCACTGAAACGTTTGAAGAGTGGTGAGGAGGCAACCATACTTGCTGGAAGCGGTCCGTAAGAAATGACTTAACCCAGCATAAAGCTGTGCCCGAGATGCCAATATCAGACAGCCTGGAGAGTAGCTGGATGTGGGGTACCGTATCGAACGCGGCAGAGAGGTCCAACAAAATTAGAGCCGCCCTGCCGCCCCCATCCAGACATACACTTATGCCCTCTGTAACTTCCACAAGCGCAGTCTCCGTGCTAAACGAAGTTCGGAAGCCAAATTGGGCGGGATGTAACGCCCCCGAAGATTCCACGAACTTCTCCAGCTGTCTGAAAACGGCCTTCTCGCAGACCTTAGCCAGAGCCGGGAGCAAGGTAATAGGACGGTAATTGGAGGGGAGAAGCGGGTCAGCCGAGGGTTTCTTAATCAAGGGGAGGAGCTTAGCCTGATGTATGGGTCAATGCCCAATAAAAGCGTCTGACAGGACTACACTGCTGAATACACAGCTCAAACAATAGGATTGCAATGTTGAAGTTTGCGAATTGGGGGAGAGCCTCAAAGCATTTGAATTCCAATGCAGTTGCAAGGCATGTCTGAAAAGAAAAGCTGCACACCAGTCCCAGATCACACAGAACAGTCAGTAGGAGAAACGTCATAGAAGAATACAGACTGACATCATAGCAATGGTAGAAGCAGAATGCAAAAAAGTAGAAGAAGCTGACATAATTGAATAGGTGAAAAGCTCCACTGCATGGGTTTCGGTGATTAGTGTTACAAAAAACACAGCAAACACCCAGGATAGGCCAGGGCATACGTGGTAAAAAAGACCATCAAGAAAGAAAGACTCATTACTTTCACAATGGATTACAAAATGGCGGACCTCAATGGTCCAAAATTATTTTCTAAGCTTGATCAAAATGTGGCCAATCACCAACCCCCACTACACATTACTTTGTGCTTGATTATCACATATTCCATGCAGATGGGACTGTACTCCTAAAAGAAACCAAGCTTCAGAATAACATTGACAGCAAAGATATATCAAGATAGCACCAAAGAGGTTCTCGCAGGGCCGCAAAGAAGGAGCACCATAGGTGATGACCTGCTGATAGTGATAAACAATGAAGCACAGCAACACCTGAAAAAGTCTTGTCAGTGTTTTAGGATAATTGTTGGACATAACAGGAAAGAATTGAATTTAATTTTATGCAAAACTATTTTTCATTTTTGTAGCATATCTTATGTGACAAGGTCACAGGCACTGACTTCAAGAAGGTGGGAGACATTCAGACTGCTGCAAAGCCTGAGGGCGCTCAACTTCAGGAGCCAGTTTATTCCAAATACTAACAACCATTACCAAGTGAACTCTTATGCAAATGGGCAGCATAACACTAAGAAGCACTTGAATGGATTGGAGATGTTCTGCTGGTGAATACATCAAACTGCAAACATAGCAGACATTACTAGGAACCTAAGTTAACTTCCTGGAAAGGAAAACAGTGGTTCCCAATGATTCATTCAAGCATTAACTATCACGTTTTTGTCGTATATGGTACTATGTGTCCAGTTTGCCTGTTGTTCTAAAGAGATAAAACGTCTCATTCACAAAATTCTGTTATTTTAAACAAATAAAATCATTCTAGAAATGACAAAAGATAACTCGGAGAGCAGAGGTATTGATATTAAATCCTTAGTATATCAGTATGTGTGTATCTTCACACAAGTAACACATCAATCGTGTTGGTTAACAATTAATTCGACAGAGTATGGTGCTGAATTTGCAGTGCACAGATAGAGAGTGAGTGGATGAATAGACAAATATTGTTCGTGCAAGACGGACCCAGGCTGGATCCGGTGTGAAATACAGAGCAGCGAAAAATATTTAATCTACAAGCCCCTTTTGTGCTGCTCTGTAGATTTAAAAAAACACAGTTGATGGACAGAATGCAGAACAATGTCTTACATTCACCCCAGTACAAAGATCTGGGCCTAAATCCATCACCACCCCCTTTGTACCGCTCTGTAGATTTAGTCATGCGGCACATATTTCAATATGTGAATGGCCCCAGTCCCTGATGTTCCTTGCTCAAAAGCAGAGACCCTTCTGCTTGTAAGCAAATGACTGACCATGTCAAACGTAGGCTTGCTTCAGAAAGGCATTAGATTGTTATTGCCAACTTGTCTGTCAGCCATCAGCATGACCACCAGGGCATTGTGAAAGCAAAAGTCAACAAACTTGGCAACACACAAGTGACACTCTCAGAAAACTGCGAGATGGCCAGTGTGCTCTGGTGCTGACAACGAACACTCTTGATATTTTAAAGAAAAGAAAGGAACAGGCAAATTTGCACTTTCAAAGCTAGAAAAAATGCTTGCATCTCCAGCTTTATCTGATCGGTTATTGATTAACAAGCTACTGCATTTCAAGCGTAAGAATTCTAGGAATATCTGAGTTGACTTTGTGAATCACACGTCAGAGGGCATCCTATCAGTAAACATCATAAAATCTAGCTTCCAGCTATCCAGGCATGTTGTGTTCATAGTTCAACACATCTGTAGTGGAATGAACTTTTCAGGACTCCGCTAGTCTGATAAAGCATGGGACCAATGGTTTCGATGAACTCCGTTGAGTGTCCAACATTACCCAGCAGGGAAATGACTGAGCACTGTGTAATTCCCAATTTATTGCTTATAGTGACAAAGAATAATCGATGTCCACGGATCGTTCAGGATTTCATCCTGGTTGCAGAATGGACACCAGTACATTAAAAGTGTTGGTGGGCTGTGCATCACATTTTTGATTTGTGCCTCATAATCCTTGATCTGTTTCTCATCCTTTCCGATGAACTGGCAACACTTACTGAACAAAGCGGAGCATAGCGAAGGGCTTGGGGATATACCCTGTGTGGTTCCTTAATGTCCTATTTAAGATATCGCTTGGCTCAACCTGTATCTGTAGTCTCCTAGCTTACTGTTGAAAGGAAAATAAGTTGCAGTTCTATCTGCACATGGTAGACAGCTCTACCTACAAATGTAATTGCTTGATGACATCCTAATGCTCCTAACGCTCCACACCTGCCTGTCTAAGCTGTAATCTTGATTGTCTACAAAAGATTGTGAGGTCCAAAGAGGTTTTGGAGAGCAGCAGTTCCACTGCACATCGAGGGGCTTCTGCAATGTCAAACCTGTGGTTCCCGGCTTTATTTTGAGGTGGAAGAGTCTCAAGGTTTCTGCTGTTGGAGACCCATTACATAGCAGGGGCTCTGCATATTTTCCTGCTTGCAACTACCAGAAAAGGCAAGGTGGTTGTGAACAGGAATAACTAAAACATTTCCCACAAACTTGGGTAAAACTCACAGTGCCTCAGGATCATTGCATTTATTTACCAGAACCAAACTCCCACTTAGGGTGTTTACTACTGCTAAACAACAATTATTCAAAGCAGGCCACCACTGTTATATTCTTGTATTCATTGTGTGAGCAAGCATCAATGGAATGTGATGTGAATAGAATGGTGATGGTAAGCAAGGTGGCAGTTGCTGCTTAGCTGATTGGAGGGCTGGGCATGTTCGTTCTGGCCAATAAAGTAACTAATGTATTCAATGGTTCCTGTCATTAATTGGAAAAGAAGGTCGTTTTAATGGCAATGAGAATGGGATGCACCGTTTGGAAAAATTGCCCCGACTCTTGATTGCCTTTCTAGACTGGCAAATAAAGTTACGCCGAAGAAGGAATCAAATAGAGTTCGTCTGATTATCTGGAAAAGTTATAAGGACTACTGTTCCTGAAGTGTGGTGAATGTCAAGGTCCATATTTTGGCCCTAGATTTGTCTACTTTGAGGTCAATCTGTGGCGTGAACTAATGTGTTGCGTGGAGCATTCAAGTGGGCTGGAGCCAGTTCTAGGTCAGTGAAAGCGACATTTCTTGCTGGTACGTGAGGAAGAGTTTTAATGGCATGGTTGCACAGCTAGCCTAGTGCGAGCACGATGAGGGGCTGATCCGGACCATTTGAGGAGTGTTCAGGTAAACCTACTTTGCTGAGTAGAGAGTTGAGCACGTCCATTAGCGCTGCAGAGTTTTGCACGGCTGCATGTTCATGAGGGAATTGCTATGCAATTATCACAGTGGCTACAACCATTAAATACAATTGCATTAATGCATTGATTATTTGGCTTAACTTGCCAGACTTGCTGGTTATTGAAGATAGGAGTGCTGGGTTTTTTGATTCAATGGAATTTGCCCTTGAATCTGATTGGCTGTTTAACAAAGTTTCCTTTGGAGGATTAAACAACTGTTCTGATTGGTGGAATGTTAAAGTGTTAAGAAAGAACATTTCAAGGTTTGGTATTTTGCATAATTAGTAGAAGCGTCACTAATGTCACAACTTTGATGCTATGTCACGTTGAATCTGTGGAATTTTAAGATGACAGTAACTACAATTTTTATTTTATTTCATTTTTTTCCCACAAGTTCATACATGTACTTTATACAAAGTTAAAAAGCACTGTGTTTATGTACGTAAATAAAGAAAACAAAATACATAGGCTGTTAAGGAAGTTCTCAGTGAGCTTTGGTGGTTAAACATACAATTTACTCCGGCACCACCTACATTTTTGGCTAGTCCAGGTGAACCTATAATGCTATGGGAAGAATGGTGAGAGGCATTTGAACCCTACCTAGAGGCAATAGGAGATTATACTTTTATTACAAAGAGGAATTTAGCTATTTTAAAGCATGGTTTGGGAATGATGGGCAGAAAGGTTTTTAAAAACATTGCTTGGTATTAGAAGTCATACAGAAGTGGTAGAGGATATGGAAGAAGAATGTGATGATGAATATATATATCTTCCATAAAAGCCTTATATTTGAATTTTTCAGTGCCGTTATGCAGACCAATTCCATAGAAATTGCTAGGTATGAAAGAACCTTCTTTGGAAAAATCAATTTCTGTATGTAAACTCATAGAGAACGCATCTGGTTATGTCGAAGAGTTAAAAACACGTGTTTGCAAACTTAAAATGGACACAGTTTGCAAATCCAAATTCAAAGGAAGTGAAAAAACAAAATTACTAGATAGTAAAAATAGGAGTAATAGTAAAAAAAAGATTTGTTGTAGATGTGGTAGCATGAAATATATTGCAACATCAAGTAATTGACCCGCTACAAAGGTGAAATGTTATAAGTGTTAGAAATCGGGACAGTTTGCAAGGGTTTACAATGAAGAGCGTGGAAATAAAAGTTCTGTGAATTTGTTACACTATGATGTTGGGAAAGAAAGAGTTGGACAGGAGTCAGACACTGATGATAAAGTTGAGGTTTTAATGTTGTGTGAGGTACTGAATGCAATGGAAAAAAGAAACGGTGGTCACAAATAAGTTGTATCGTCCTCCTAAATGTCAGGTGAATATATGTGACACAAAATTGTGTGAATGTGGGCAAATTCATGCTCACTATACACTTTTGACTGACAGAGAAACTTGGATGAGTTTAATTTGGATGAGTTTACATGAAATTACTATTGAACCAGCAGGTTATTGCAGTGGTATATTACAAATTATAGGGTATTTCCAGATAAAAATATTTTAAAGTATTTCATGCAAAGTGTATGTAGTAGAAAGAGGGAGAATATTAATGGGATGGACAGAACAGCATGCATTAGGTATAATATTAGATCCCAAGAAGAAGAAAAAGGTTTTGTAACAGCTGAGGAAGGTACATCCAAATGGGTTAATGAATTCCCTAAGTTATTTGCACAAGATCTGGGATGTTAAAAAATATGTATTCAAAAAATATTTTTCAAAAAATATACTAAATCTGTTGTACATAAAGTAAGAAGTGTTCCCATTGCAAGAAGGGCTCCACTGAAAGAAGAGCTGGAAAGATTGTGCAAGAATAACATTAAAAGAACCTATAAAGTCCTATAGTTCTAGTGCGTAAACCAAATAGCAAAATAAGAATGTTTATTGACTTAAGGGATTTAAACAACAATATTTGAGTGAATCATCATCCTCTGCTTAAGACTGGAGAATTATTTTCTGGTGTGAAAAAAGGTTAATAGTATTCCAATGTGGATTTATCCAGTGCATAACATCAAATTCTATTGCATTCTACTTCCAAACATTTGACCTCATTTGTTACTCCTGAAGGAGCTTCTCGCTGTGTAATAATACCATTTTGGGTTGGTGCTGCACCTGCTGTTTTTCAGAGGGTAATGCAAAAATTGCTGGGTGAGTTAGAGCAAGTGAAATATTTTCAAGATGACTTTTTGATTTGGGGAAGTAACAAACAAGAACATGTTGAGATATTATGACGTGCACATAAGATATTAGAAGAAGCTGGTCTTACAGTGAAGTCAGAAAAATGTAAATTTGCTGCTCATGGGGTTGAGTATTTAAGACTCACTCTATCGAGTAAGGTTATTGAACTCAAACTAAAATTGATGGATTTCATAGAAGATGCCCCATGTTCTAAAGATAAGGACCAAATCCTGTTTTTCTTGGGATTAGCAGAATGTTATGCTACATTTGTCAATCATTAAACTGACGGAGTGCAACCTATGAGCGATTTGATGAAAAAAGGTTGGGAATATGAATTGTCAAAAGATTGTGCAAGAATAACATTAAAAGAACCTATAAAGGCCTATAGTTCTAGTGCGTAAACCAAATAGCAAAATAAGAATGTTTATTGACTTAAGGGATTTAAACAACAATATTTGAGTGAATCATCATCCTCTGCTTAAGACTGGAGAATTATTTTCTGGTGTGAAAAAAAGGTTAATAGTATTCCAATGTGGATTTATCCAGTGCATAACATCAAATTCTATTGCATTCTACTTCCAAACATTTGACCTCATTTGTTACTCCTGAAGGAGCTTCTCGCTGTGTAATAATGCCATTTTGGGTTGGTGCTGCACCTGCTGTTTTTCAGAGGGTAATGCAAAAATTGCTGGGTGAGTTAGAGCAAGTGAAATATTTTCAAGATGACTTTTTGATTTGGGGAAGTAACAAACAAGAACATGTTGAGATATTATGACGTGCACATAAGATATTAGAAGAAGCTGGTCTTACAGTGGAGTCAGAAAAATGTAAATTTGCTGCTCATGGGGTTGAGTATTTAAGACTTACTCTATCGAGTAAGGTTATTGAACTCAAACTAAAATTGATGGATTTCATAGAAGATGCCCCATGTTCTAAAGATAAGGACCAAATCCTGTTTTTCTTGGGATTAGCAGAATGTTATGCTACAGTTGTCAATCATTAAACTGACGGAGTGCAACCTATGAGCGATTTGATGAAAAAAGGTTGGGAATATGAATTGTCAAAAGAATGTCAGGAAGTTTTCTAAGACATCAAAAAATGAATAGTAAATGCTGTTGAGTTTAAGCCATTTAATTTTAAAGATCGTTCAATTATTGTAACAAATGTGAGCATGCATGGGCTGGGTGCTGTGTTGATGCAGTCAAACGAAGGTCTTAGCATTTTGTTCTAGGTCTTTGAAGGGGACTGAAATTGATTAGTCAACTATTGAGAAAAAAGCAATGGCTTGTTGGTGGGGTGACCAACATTTCAGATATTTTGTACAGGGCTCTGAATTTGAACTAAGGACTGACCACAACCCATTGATTGATTGATTTACCACAAAAGGTGCAGGAAGGGGCAACACCACACATAACCAAGTGGATGTTCAGGTTGCAAGAATACACATTTACCATGAGATATGTTCCTGGTATGAGAAATGTAAATGTGCACTGTTTATCACGATTGCTATAGCAGTGTAAAGATGAAGTGAAGGAGAATAATTGAGTAGTAGTAGATCTGGAACAAGTCAGTTTGAAAGCAATATCAGAGCAAACATGGAAAATTGAGGTGGGAAAACATGAAGAAATTCAGAAGATAACTGAATTATTACCTAGGCCTACAGATTTTGACTTAAAAACAGTATGATATTGAAGGAAAGAGGACTATTATGTGGTGTGAGTGTTAGACCTCACTGTGTAATACTATCACAATACCCCAAAGATGGTCCATGGATTCACACTAATACATCCTTATCTCGGTCCTGGTAGTGTGGCAAAGAACAGTCATGCTTTACCAGATGAACATGTGTTAAGCATTTCAGAATGCTAATATGGATGATAAGTAAATGATACAAATTGAGAAAAATCCAACACCAATCTATAAAAATCGAGTTATTTTAATCTTAGTTTAGACACCAACATATGATGCATAACTCATTTTCCACCTGCCTGGGTGGAATTATTCCTGTAGCAGAAGGACGGCTGTTTCCTCCATTGGGAGGCATACCAGAGGTGGTGCACGCTTTGAAGCTCACCCCCTTAATGTGCCACCTCACCAGCCTGCTTGGGAGGAGGTAGGTGTGACCTCCTTATTGCCAAAACCTTTGTTCCTGACTCCTGGAAGTGATCACACTGCAGGAAATCAGAATCTTGTCTTGGCAGCAGCAGGACCGGGAAAGGCTGTTCATCCACAATGATGCCAGCCAGAGCACAGAAGCTGGGGCAACCTTTTAACGTTGCCACCTATGTGCATACCACGTCACTCAGGGCACAATATTCATATCAGGGGTGAGAAGACATGTTGTTTGATACCAAAAATGACAAATGTTATGGGCAGCACACTCCAGTTCACTATCAGAATCATAACCATCAGCATATGGAGCAAAAGGTAAAGTGGCCATACAAAAAGGGGCACTTTTCTACAGTTATAAACAATTTTGGCCAGAGATTTCATATATGAATGGAATTCTTAGCTTGTTGGTGCCGTTGCTTTTACGGGCTAAATGGTTGTCTGCTTTGTATGAGGGTCATGGGGCATGACTTTCTATGAAACGCATAGTATGTTAGATTTTTGGTGGCCAGAGTTGGTTCAAGAAGTTGAAATGTATTTCAGAGAGTGGGCAGGTTGTGTGTGAATTGATTAAATCACATGTTGTGAAGGAAACTCCTGTGATACCTGTGGAATTTCATGACTGATCTTATCGTCAATAGGGAATGGATGTATGTAGACCTTTTGAAGTGTCAGGATCAAGTAGGAAATATGCTATTGTATTAATGGACTATTATTATTTCAAGCATCCAGAAATGTATTTAGTGAATAAAATAAAACTAATGTAATGATTGAGTTTTATAAAAAGAATATTCCAAGGGACGTATATCCAAAGGAGTTGCTTACGGACAATAGGCCACAATTTGTGTCAAAAGAGTTTGAAACATTTTAGGACACGATGGTGTGTGATAAAAGAACTGCTGTGTATCATCCTCGTGATAATGGACTGGTTGAGAGATTTAATAGGTTTTTGGCAGAGAATATTTAACTTTCGGTGCTGAATGGTATTGATTGGAAAGAGGAGCTCAAGAAAATGGTGTGGAACTATAAAGCTAACCCACACTCAGTAACAGGAGACATTCCTTTTAGTTTGTTAAAAGGTAGAAAGCCTTGAGCAATGGCAGTGCCAGAGTGGGTGAATAAACGAAGGGAATGGAAAGTGGATGATGGTTGTGTAAGGAAAACGCTTTGGGAGAAACAGAAGAAATATTGAGTTGATATGGAAGATGTGAAATGTGCAAAGAATTTGAAGGTGGGAGATTTAGAATTTCTCCATTTAGATTAGGTATCTGTATAAATAGCACTAGGCATATATATTTATGTGTGTATGTGTATATATATATATATGTATATATATATATATATATATATATATATATATATATATATATATATATATATATATATATATATATATATATATATATATATGTATGTATGTATGTATATATATATATATATATATATATATATATATATATATATATATATGTATATATATATATATTGCACATCCACTTTCCCAGATAGAAGAAACAAACACTGCACTCCAGTCTCCAGTAAGAATTCCAATTTTATTTATTTATACGTAGCAAACACCAACGTGTTTCAACTCCTCTGAGTCTTGCTCATGGTCAGCGAGTCCCTTGTCTGTGTCAATTTTTATACATATTTCCCGTCCTGCCTATCATGGGGCATTCTAGGAAATGTAGTTTACATGAACATATAATTGCATAACAACTTTCCACTATTGAGATATTTGTTACACCGTAGGCAAAATTATGATCATATGGTTCACATATTTCATTTAATTAGCTCAGTGATTACTGTGTTTCAGTGATTTCATACACATACATATAATTTGTTACTTTTGGTGCATTTTGTAATGTTATAATATTTCACAATTATAACTAATGGGCTAAGTGCCCCAAGTGGACAGTTTGATTTGTTTAAGATAATTTATTTTATGGAGCTTGACATTATGAGTGATCTCTAAGGTTCAACACTAATGGCTAAGTGCCTTTTTATTTAATTTACCTCTTCTCTTAAGTTTAATGTTGCTCCACTTGGTTCTAATCTGTCCTATATCAAAGTAGGCTGCTCTATTCTAGATGTGTATGTTGATCCTTGATAGCTATTTTGCTTTTGATATGCATCTTCCCGATATTTGACCGTCGAGATGATATATGTGGGTTCTGCCAGTTAAGATATGCATTTTAGGATTTTCATTGGATACTAAGTGCTCCATGCCTACAAAATATATAGGTTCTATCAGTTAAGATGTACATTATTGATTAAAGGATTCTAGTAGGAGCTAGGCGACTATGTTGTTTCTCATATTCTACCTATTCTCTAATTTCCATTTAATGTTTACAATCCTAGTTTGTCTGTTTGAATAAAATTCCTATGTTTTGATATGCTATAGTACGGTTGACCAGGCTATATTCCTGTGATCCTAATTCCTAAATGGTATGCATATCTCTATATGCATTTCTAATCAACACTGGAACAACAGTGGAACAATCGTATTTTTGTCATTATACATTATCACACAATTCCAGTAAATGTCCCTTATTTTATAAATGCACCTATAGTTCTTCATCTGCGTTCAGACCGAATAGTATTTTTCTACGCTGTCCTATATTGTATTTGCTCTCCAGTCTTCGCAATTGTAATTTTCTGTCCTCACCTCTCTCGTTTTTAGGAACATGTGCCACTCCATAGTATTGTAAGGTTTTCCAATTGGTGTCATGATGTTGTACATGATGTTTCACAATTGCATAGCTTGTAAGGATGGGCGGAAAATCCGTTACGCTTGCGGATTTTGCGGATTTTCGGTAAATTCGCAATCCGCGAGATTCGCGAATTCCCCGCAAAATCCGCAAATCCGCGAGCAGCGGATTTTATGGCTTGCTCGCACTGTTCGCGTGAGTTCGCGGCTTCCCAGTTCAACTTCGCGCCCCGTGAATAAGCGCTAAATTGCAGAAATACAATTTTAGCAAAACTGAAACTACTTACCAGGTTCAAAAGTTCAAGCTCATCATTAGTAGCCATTTCCTGTAGTGCTTCCTGAGAGGCCCCTCCAGAGTTCAGTTGCCTACTTGCAACTATTATGTGACCCTGCTCTGACCCTCAGAATAGTTACACAAAGGTCCTGAATTACAGCTAAGGCAGACAAGCAGGAGCCAGGCTGGAAGTTCAAATCCAGTGACACATTAATCAGCCCCTAATTCATTATTGTCAGTTGGGGCAGGGCAGGTGTTGTAACTAATTTTGCAACAATGAAAGCACTTAGCAAGTGCAAAAGATCACTAATCAGGAAGCACTAAGGAAGCAGGTGCCAGCTAAAAAAATATTCTGTGACACATTAATCAGCCCCAAATTAATTCAGGTCACTTGAGGCAGGGAAGGTGTGCTTTGCTTTGCCACAATAATGTACACTGGACAACCAGAGGGTGCTGTGATGAAACAGAGGGTGGCATGGGTGGGCCAGAGGGTGGCATGAGTAGTCAGAGAGTGGCAGTGGTGACAGAGAGTGGCAGTGATGAAGAAGAGTGTCCCAAACAGGCTGGACACGTAGAAACAACAAGTTCGCAAAACTTGCGACCCGACAGGTAAGTTCGTGTTTGCGAAATTGTACAAAACCCTCGCGAACTGGCAGAAACCCGCGCGAACACAAAAAAAAAATAATCCGCAAATTCGCGAGAATTCACGGATTTTGCGGATTGCGAGTTCGCAAATCCGCAAAATTCGCGAACGCGATATTCGCAAAATTCGCCCATGCTTAATAGCTTGTATCTTTGTGATGAACAGCCCCTATGTGTTCTAATATTCTCTTCAACTGGCACATTGTGCTTCTCACGTATTTTAGACCACACATATACTCAATGATATACACCACAAATTGTGTGTTGCAAGTTATTTTGTGTTCAATTACGATTTCTTTTCCATATGGATCTTTAATGTTCCTCATGTTTTTTCCAATCCTGCAGGCCTTTCATTTTTGCATTTGGAGAAACCTTTACTTTGTTGTTGTAAGCAACTTTCTGGTTGTTGGTTTGAAAAGTGGTTTCTTACTAATCGATCTTTAAGCAAACTTATTTGGGGTTTGTTTCTTACTGCTTTGTTAGAATATTCTAATGCTTCTGGAAAATCTTATATATCTGTTGATGTTCCTTATTGAATGTTATTATCATTCTGATTGTTTCCTCTTTTATACTCTTTTGATCTGATTTATCCATAAGAATGTATTGTCTTGGTCTAACTTTTGCACTTTTCGGTCCTTGTTCAATGTAAGATGTTGGGTATTTACGCTGATAAAATCTTGTCTTCACTTTTTGAATCTGAGCCACAGTGTCTTCTTCTTCTGAGCAATTTCTTATGGTTCATAGGAATTCTCCATATGGGATGCTTCTGATTAATGCTTACAGAAGGAAACTGGTGCCATATAGCACACTGTTGGTTGCAGTTGACTTTATTTATATGATCAGTTCCAATTTTTGGTCTATATCATATACTCTAATATTCAAAAAGTCAATTTCTTTGTCACTATATATATATATATTTATCACAGGCAGTTGTTATCAATTAATTTTTTTAACCCCTTCGCTGCTGGCCCGTTTCCGCCGCTGTGCGGTAAACAAATGAACAGGGGCGGGCCATGACGAACCCCAGCCATCATCAGCACACGAACACCGTAGTGCATGTCGGCTGGGGTTCGTCATCAGCATGCAAGGGGTTAATGTATGAATTTACTTTATTTAATATGTCCTATGAATCTTAATGTTGTTTCAATTCTTATTAATAGTCAGGTAAATATACATTTACTTTTTTTTCCTTTTGTAAATATTATTATATTTTATAAATTTTTTATGTATTGGTACTTTCATATGTAAAAGGGGATGTGCTATATTCTTGTATTCATTATGTAGGTAAGCATCAATGGAATGTTGATGTGAATAGAATGTTGAAGCGAGGTGTAAGTTGCTACTTAGCTGACTGGAGGGCTGGTCCTGTTCTTTCTGGCTAATAAAGTAACTAATTTATATTAATGGTTCCTCCCAATAATTGGAAAATAATGACGTTATAGTCACAATATGGCAGCCCGCCTTGCATTCATTTATGACATAATAACTCTGGCCTTGTCTGCAGAAGTGCTTCTGTCAGAAGTGCACCGCCTCTGCAGTGAAGATCTTTCTAGGTGGCAGGATAGACAAAGATAGGTTGCCCTCTAACCCAGGAGCCTAGGTGGACCGACCAGCTAGGTCTAGATGATCCTCTGAGTTCCTACTCATCAGTCATTATTAGACAGTAAATTGACCAATCACTAATTAACAAACTCAAAGTAGAGGGTGTCTCTCCCTAACTCTCTCCCCTAGACATATTCCCTGCTTTCACCCTAGATCCAAACTCATTCTCATTCCACATTTAAACTTCATGACCAGACCAAAAATGTGTACTTCCACTTTCTGAAGGAAATAAATCCTCCATCTTTTATCGTCCACTTGAAAAGAGTGACCCATTCATTATTGACTGGACTTAGGTAATGACTTGCTGGTGGGTACCTCGCATACTGGACTTGCCCCAAAAAGGCTGTTTTACTCCACCCCTCCAGACAGTCTCCTTAACCTCCACAATGTACTTTCAATAGTTTTACATAACTAGCTTAAAGGGAAATATGCTGACATAATTTAAATTTTACCGGGGCCTATTCAGTCGCCATTATGTGTCCCAGATGCAAATATTCACTCAATCTTGAAAGACCAAGATTCAAAACTATTAAAAAACAAAATCAGTTCTACCCAGATGCAGCTACTTACTTTTAGAACTCTCTTTGCATGGAACTTTGAACCCAACCAACTCTCTGCTTTCATGCGGAAGACATTTTAAAATACGTATTCTTTCAATTCTTGCTCTGTATGCAATGCTAAACCTGAAGCTTAAGGGTGTTGTACAATGATCTTTCTTGTTATTGCTTCCTTGTTCTTGCTCCTATTTGTCTGTTTTGTGGCACTTGTAAATTTCACTGATACCCTACAGCAGAGGTCTTCAAACTTTTTGATGCCAGGACCCCCTTCTGAAACCTTTTTAGACGTAAGGATCCCTTCTGACATACATTTCTAGAACCTGGTACTCCTCATCATCGACAACTATTGACAACCATAAATGCCCCTGTTAGACCTGGCATCTTTTGACATGTTTCCCATCTTTTTGCTTTCTGACCTTCTAGTTGTGACTTTGTTTTTGCTGGTTTGGTGTCTCTGCGCACTTCCTCACTGCTATACAGTGTTACAGTTCAAGTGCTCCTATTGTAAATTATATTATGGATTGATATTTCCCTAATTGGCATGTTTGACTTACTAGTAAGTCCTTAGTAAAGCGCACTGAGAGTGCCAGGGCCTGAAAATCAAATGCTGCTGGTGGGCCTGCAGCACTGATTGTGCCTCTCACCCAAGAAGTCCTGAAAAGGGTTATCAGACCTGCCACTGCAGTGTCTGCACACAGTTTGTAAAAGCCATGTTGACCTGGCAAGTGCATCCACTTGCCAGGCCCTAATCTTCCCTTTCCTTACATGTACGTCACCCCTAAGGTAGGCTCAAGGTACCCCTGTGGGCAGGGTGCTGTGTATATTAAAGGTAGGACATGTCCTGGTGTGTGTAACATGTCCTGGTAGTGAATTACAGTGTTTCGTTTTTCACTGTGGAAAGGCTATCTGTCCCATAAATTAGAATGGGAGTTTACTTACAACATCTTATGGTCTGCCTTTGACAATGCTGTCTCCACCTCCTGCCAGGAAGCTGGACCAGAGAGAATGGAACTGGCTGGGATGGGCACAGTCACTCTCTGTCCAAAAGAACAAAGAGAAACTGAGTATAAATATTGGGGCCCCGACCCCAGAACTTTAGAACTCGCTGGAATCAAGGTATCTGCCAAGAAGGAGACCTGGAGTAATTGCCAAGAGGAGTACTGCCCCTTTGCTGTGTTGTTGCTTGGTTGGGTTGGCTTGCAGTTGCGGCTTCTATCTTCGGCAGTGGAAGGACTGGACTGAACTTTCTTTACTTGTTGCTGAGTGTCTCCAAGGGCTTGAAGTAAAGCTTGCCACCTGTTCTGAAGTCTCACGGACCCCAAAGACTTCACCAACCTCTGGGTACCGCCTCTGGAAACATGGTTTCAGTGGCCACAGAGAGGGAAAAGCAACTGACTCCGTCACCAACTACGTGGCTGGCTCCGTGTCTTGAGGGCACCGCCGCATCTCACACAGCAACCCTGATCTCACAGACGACGTCCACCCCCTCTGCTTGCACTGGACCTGTGGGCACCACACTCCACACCGCCTTGCTCCACTTAGCCACCCTGGTTTCACCAATGCCGTTGCTGCTCACTGACTTTGACACCCGTGGCCGCACCATGGCTTGGGGGCACCGCTCATAAGTATTGCGAAACACCGCCCCATCCCACATCACAGTCCAGACCGATAGATGCCAACTCCCTGCAACCGTCACTGTCGCCTGCACTGTGATCTGTCAGCCCCGCAACGAGCATTGCCTTCACTCCACACCGCAGCCCTGGTCTCACCAATGCCGCTGGACGACCGGCACCCAGCCGCTGCCGGCACCACAATCTGAGGGTACCGCATGCCGCACCGCTCCACTTGGCGCACAAATTGCTGCCTGGCACCAACATAGGCAGGATTGTTTTTGCATGGGAAGGGGCACCTTATTTCACCAAAACAATCCTGAGGGGCGTCTGCCTCTTTCTATGTGAACTGGGGAATGCAGCACGCATGGAAAGAGGAAAAAACGAGGAGAAATGAAAACATTTCTCCTTGTTACTCCTCCGCTGGAGAGGGGAAGGTTTTGACGCTGCCCCAGGTTTATGTGATTTTGTAAATCTGGAGCAGCATCAAAATCCATGGGTTTTGTGTGGGAACCCCACGAGAAGCCCATGGAACACCTCCTTGATGCAGAGTAAAGCAGCGCAGTGACTTGCGCTGCTATATCTTACTCCATGTCTATGAGGCCATGCAAAGCCATGCAGGGTGACTTTGCACTGCCTCATAGGTATGGTTGAGACTCTTGCACCACTGGAGCATCAAATAAAGTGATACTCTGGCGATGATAGCCTCTCATAAATAAGCCCAAAATATTCTGTACATTTTTAGGTCTTTCACCATCAGGTACCTACATATAAAATAATGGGCAGCGCAAATGAAAAATGAATACAAAAAGTTCTTGCTCAGTCGGAAATGCACTGTAGTATATTATGAAACTCTATTAGCTCAAGGTGGTGGCAGCACATTGCTACATCGTTTTTAGGCGAGCAGATTGCGAGGGACTCTCCTCTGCTACATCTTGAACCCCGTGGTATTGCGCTACGATCTTTTTTAAAAATAACAAACAATTGATTTAAGAATTGTGTTGTGTGCCTATTTTAAAACTGTATTTTTTAAAATCCCCCTGAGTACTGCACCCGGTCTCACTGTGCCCCATTCCACCGCGGCTTCTTGGTGCCGATTGTTGTGGAGGGCCAGGTCGGGCGCCATCTTGAGTGAGGCCCGGTCCCCAGCGGGACCCGAGTTAGCGGTCCAGCTAAGGGAGGGGCTTGGGGCATAAATAGCGATGCACTTCAGGACCCGCAGCGGCCACGCGCAGCGGGCGCGCCGTATGCGCCCCGAAGGAGCGCCAAAGGAGGGCCCGTCTGTGCCCGTCCGTGCTCCGGACGTCCTCAGTGCCAGTCCTCCTGCCCGTTCTCACAGAAAACTACATCCCTCCACCTTAAGGTACTCACGCGATGACCTCACTGCCTGTAATGTGGGAGAGATAACCCATGGGAGGTGGCTGACAGTGTATCCCGTGAGTGCTCTGCCTGTAACTTCTGCTTCCACCCCACTCTAAGCTGCCAGGTTCGACCCAATACCGACCCCCTGCTGATCAGAGCGGGTTTAATCAACTCCATGTCTATGGTCAAGCATGCTGCCGATATCTTCGAACTTTTGGCGGAGAAGCAGCTTGATCTTTTATTCATCACAGAGACCTGGTTAAACGCCTCGTGTGCCCCGGTGGTGGAGCTAGCCATTCCCCGAGGCTTTAAAATCACGAGGGCGGACCGCCTGCTCGGCAGAGGGGGTGGTGTTGCTGTGATCTATAGGGATCAGAGGGTCTTTGCCTGTGACGGCGCGTGCTGGAGGACGCTGAGGTGCTCCACTTTTCGCTAGCGCTCAACTCTCATTTCACTCTCGGAGGTTCACTGGTCTACCGACCTCCGGGCTATGCTGGGAACTTTGTGGGGGCCCTCGAGGAGGTCATTACTCCGGGTGCTCTGAGATACTCAAGGTATCTCCTTCTCGGAGATTTTAACATACATGTTGATGTCTCAGACTCCACTGAGGCCATCCGCCTTGGAGAAGCCCTCTCTATGGCCCATCTCAAACAACTGGTTGCCTCCCCTACCCATGATGGAGGCCATCTACTAGATTTAGTCTGCTCTAACTTTGACATTGATATGACCTGCCCTGAAAGTGTGACATGGTCTGATCATAAGTTGATCAGGTTTTCATGGTCTTCAAATGCTGAAAAAGAGAATGGCCCCTCACTTGCCCACTCACAGAGGATCAACTTAATCACTCTGGCTGATTCCCTGTCTCAAACCCGTCCAACACTACCTCCGGAGATTGAAGCAGCGGTCAGCTCCTTTAACACCTGGGTGAACTTGGATCTGCCGCCTCCATCAATAAAGGATGCATTCGCAGGATGCGGTCTACCCCCTCCAAACCTTGGTTTACCCTCACCCTTCGGGAATTAAAACTGGGTTGCAAGAAACTGGAACGGGTGTGGAGACAAACCTACCAACCTACGGCTAAGAGTGACTTGCGTGCGGCGCAAAAAAACTACTATGCTGCCATCAAATCTGCTAAAAGCAGCTATTACGCAGGGCGAATCGAAAAAGCTAACAATAATAGTAAGGAAATATTTTCCATTGTAAAAAGCTTCCTATCACCATGTGCCGCACAGCCTATACTGCCCCTATCCGAGCAGTGGTGTGAAGAGCTCTCTTGTTTTTTTACAGACAAAATCGCTAAAATCCAAGAAGACCTTCAGACTGTCTGTGTTGGCTTTCAGTCTCCCCCTGCACCCCCCTCCACTGCTATGCCAAAGTCAACGGAGCAGTTCGCTTTTTTCTCTCCCCCGACTGTGTCCGACATTACTACAGTCCTTGCAGCCTTGAAGTCAGGGTCTCCCTCCGATCCTTGCCCTGCCAGGGTCCTGGGGGAGATAGCTGAAACAGTAAACAAAGAGATTACCCAGATTGTCAATCTCTCTTTTTCCTCCGCTACTGTCCCGCTCTGCTGGAAGCAAGCCAAATTGTTACCGCTCCTAAAAAAGACTGGGCTTGATCCAGCTGTACTCTCTAACTATCGCCCTAACTCTTTACTGCCTGCCTTAGCAAAGGTCTGCGAGAAGATCGCCTTTAAACAACTGAACAATTTTATTGAATCTTCCCAAGCACTGCATCCAGCTCAATCAGGATTTCGGGCCGCCTACAGTACCGAAACGGCGGTTGTCGAAGTGTCGGAGGCTATTCGGGAGTGCCTGGACGGAGGTGGCAGAGCAGCTCTGATTTTATTGGATCTCTCTGCCGCCTTCGACACGGTGCCCCATACATTACTCCTTACTAGACTAGCGGCCGTCGGCATCACTGGCCCTGCACTAGACTGCCTGACGTCCTTTCTGGACAATAGGACTCAACAGGTCTGGATGCCTCCCTTTGCCTCCCTTCCCAAGAAACTCACCACAGGAGTCCCCCAGGGGTCTACTATTAGCCCCCTGCTTTTTAATATTTACCTGACCCCTTTGATTTATCTGGCGGAACAACTGGGGGCCAAAATCATGGCCTACGCCGACGATACCCAACTTTTGTTCACCTGGCCAAAGGACAATTTGGATACGTCGGCGGTCCAACTCTGCCTCTCATCCGTCTTCCATTGGCTAGCGCTTGCTCAGCTCAAGTGCAATGAGGACAAGTCTGAGGTGATCTTCTATGGCTCCTTCCCTGATAATTTTAGTGACCTCTTATGGCCCCGCGACTTGCCCTGCCCAAAATCCATCGGTGGCCCAGCAAAAAACCTTGGAGTCTGGTTCGGGAATAACCTTAAGTTTGAAGACCATATTAAAAAACATACGGGGGTTTGCTTTGCCACTCTCAAGGCCCTCCGCAGGTTTTTTCCCCTCCTTCCGAGAGAGGCTAAGGAGACGGTGCTGCGAGCCCTAATACTTTCTAGGCTTGACTATGCCAACGGTCTGTTTTGTGGTCTCCCAGCCTTCCTGATCCAACGTCTCCAGGTCATCCAAAAGGCGGCCGCCAGGCTTCTGTTCAATCTCCCCATCTGTTCTAGTGTCCGCTCTTGTCTCAAGACCCTCCACTGGCTTCCGGTTGCCCACCGGATTGTGTTTAAAACTCTTGTTCTGGCCTTTCGCGCGGTCCATCTGACCGGTCCTGCCTACCTGAGAAAAAGGTTTGCCCTGTACATCCCTAACAGATGTCTTCGTTAGGCCAATCAGTGTCAAATGACGGTTCCCAGATTTAAGCTCTCCTGATTAGGTGGCCAGTCCATCTCGGTCAGGGCCTCTAGGGCCTGGAATGCTCTCCCTTTCCATCTTAGAGTTGCTCCGACCATTACGGCCTTCAAGAAGGGGCTGAAAACCCATCTGTTTAACATCGCCCTCTAAACTCTGCTAATTTCCATTTGACCTCGGAATCTGCCCTCCCCTTTCGTGCCAGGATACTATTCTAGTAACAGAGCGCGCTACAAAACCCTTTATATCATATCATATTATATCAGTTAAGGGAAACAACCTTTACAACGCAGTCATTACATGGCACTACCTGTATATAGCAGTCATAACATTGCAACATCCTTCACATAGCATTTCATTACAACACACCCATTACATCGCATATCACTCAACGCATGTCATTACAACGCATGTCACTACAATGCAGGCATTACATTGCAAGTCATTACAACACATACTATTACACTGCATAGTACCCTTACACTATCCGACACTTACCCTACTGTTGCACTCACTGGAGTTAGTATAGTAATTTTTACCCCCACACTATCCAACACTTAGCCTACAGTTGCACTCACTGGAGATAGAATAGTAATGCCCTTGGGGCATGTGTGTGCGCAACATGTGTGCACAGATCAATTTCAGGGGTGCAACAGGGTGACCTTTTGACACCCTTGCACACTTTAAATTGCACGCGCAATTTGCGAGTATCTATTGGGTACTCGCAAATTTCACATGCAATTTCCCATTCATTTCTACGGCCTTGTAGGCCCTTAGGAATGAATGGGAAAGGCATTCCTTAATTGCGACTCGCAGATTGCGAGTCTCAATTAAGGAATGTTTGGGAATCACTAATTTTGTAGCAATTCCTACCTGCATAGGCTTTTGCAATTCCTTAATTGCAATTCCTTAATAATCGCAATTAAGGAATCACAAAAGCCTACATTGATGCATGTGCCCCAAAGACACCAGTGCATTAGCAAGGAAAATAAACCAGCCGATTGGTTTGTTTGTGTAGCAAGGTTAGATTATTAAGCATGAGGCCATTACGTTATAATACTATGGAAGGACCACCCCTTCCAAAAATGAAAACTCTCCATATGTCAATTTCCACCTAAGACTTTCTCCCTCCCAGTCTTCCCAGATCAATCAGAGTGGATGTTAATTTTATCTCTGTTAGGACTCCCAGTGTTTCTTTTATCACCCCCTCTCTGCACTTCCTGTGTGTTGACCATCCTCGCAATGCTCATGTGTAGCTGACCCCCCTCCCAGACCCCACGCATATTGAATCCCCTCTCAATGTGTCTCAGCCCCACACTCTACTCCCCATGTGTATTCAATCTTCTTCACCATGTGTGGCAGGCCACTCTGACGAGAGACTCATGTGTGTCTGATCACCCTTTCCTGATATCACCATGGGCAGCTGACCCACATTCAGGAACCCCAGATGTGACTGAACCCTCACCACATTAAATCTGGAGGTGTGACTAACTGCGTCTTGTGCCCCAGGATCCCACATGCATCTCTCTCAAATCCAGAGCTGACATTGCGAAAGACCAGCTGAACTGCAACCATCTCTGTCATGCCCGGTGGGACTGATTTCTTCACCATGATACTGCTGACCAGCCTTTTTCTTATCCTCAAACACTTAAGCATTGGCCATCCAGACTTCTAACTCTGGCTGATCCTCCCTAATAAACTACTACCACCGCCTCCGCTCTCGGCCCAGGCCCCACATACTAAATTGCATCCACTTTCTGCTCCCTGTTTTACAGAAAGCTATAATAATTTAAAGCAGAATCAATTGGTAAAGTGAATTTCTGGATGGCTAATATACACACAAAAGGTTAAAGCAATGCACCGCGTGCGGATGAAATCCCGAGATATGAAGTTAACCAAAAATACAGTTTAATTATCTCTTCCCAGAGTTCAGGTATGTTTGTAACAGTGTAATAAAACTAAGGTACAAAGTCCACTTTCGTTGGATTTATCCTATTATTGCATAACTCAGTCACCTAAATAACTTTACATACTCCAAAAGATTTTACATGTTTCTGTGTTTCGGGGTTTGACATGGATTTATGTATACTTTAGTATTTCTATATGAATTAAGGTCATAAATAATTTACTCTAAATTTTACTTTGTATTACCCCTTGTCATATGTGATCATTTCATCCCTTCCTGATTTTGTTTTTGTAGGCCCAACTTTCTGAAATTTTTATAAAAGAAAAGAAAAACTACAGAGTTTAGGAAAGAAAGCGCTGATAGCTAAAAGCAAGAGCTGTGTCACGCATGGTACATGGCCAGTTGGCAGAACTTGCAGGGTACCTATGCAAGTTGAATCTCATGAGAATTGCAGACAAATCTAAGTTTTATTCCTATTGGATCCCATGACCATTCCCCAATTTAAAATAAACACATAGATAAGCGCCAGGATGCCCTTGGTGGTGACAGGCTGCGCTATATAAGTATACCACAATACCACAATACAATAAAAAAACAAAAGCGTAGACTGAACCCTGTGCTATCTTACTACCCACACGTGTATCTCGAATACAAATCTTCCAGGCGGGTTGGAAAATACCTTCCGATCGAAGAGTTGCGTGATTTATTTTCCATTAATGGGAGTTAAGCTTGGTGCAAATCTGAAGCCCATTGACGTTCCAGAATATTGCACAACCTTAAATCTTTGACATAGAGCAAACTTTCTGTAACCAGTCTTTGGCTCGCCAGTGATTGTTCCCGATACATTTTGTGGTGCTTTGTGTGTTGCATCAGTTAAACTGATGCCTGCACCATCGAATTGTTTGTTAGGCAGACATAGGGTATCTATTCAGATAAATATGTGGGATGCGCTATGCTCATAGCTACATTAGTTAAAATAAGGAGTTTAGGGTTATTGCTTTGTATAGCACACTGCATAAGTCAGTTGTGTATAGGCATTTCAGAGATATGTCTGTCACTAATAAAACTGTTGCTCTTGGGCAATGAAGCTTAATTTATTTAAACGTTTGGCAAAATGGCGTGTTTCTAATATGAAATATTTTCCTAAAGCAAAACATAATTGTGTTCTATTTTCACTTGAAATGTGCAATTTGTACTTTTTATTACTTTGTAAACGTTCTTTAAATTTAAACTGTGATTACTTTGAGTTGAATTGAATAACAGCTCAACTGTTAACAAATGGTGCTACTTTAGCTTTACAGAGAAAAGGTAAGAATATAGCAGCTCTTCGTTAAAAATACTTCAGATGCGGATTAAAAATATTTAGAATTTAATAACTTTAGATGTCACTTTAGATAATTGCACTGAGTAGGCTAAAATAAGTTGCCTTATCCAACGCTATGACCAGTTACCATGCGCAATAGGTCGTCTTCCTACTCTTAGACAATCTCATTACGGAAACTGTTGTTACCAAAATGAAGAACAAATATTAATCTGAGTAGCCATTGCATAAAAGTCAAATAAAACTCTCCTTTTGCATATTACATAATAATCACAACAGTACCCAAAACGTATGTAGATCGAGATATTCATCCTTTTGAATACCACGGTTCCTTTTTAGTTCGAAGCTATCGGTTTGCTAAAGACATCTTGTGGACATTCAGAAAGCTTCCATGGGAATGCATGCCTCCCGTTGCTCTCCATTGGCTTTGTAATTCACATTTCCTTGCTTTCTATTTTACCGGCTTTATTTGTTTTAGTCTGTCCAGTGTGAGTTTGTCCCTCCTAAGAAGCAACGCCTTTTCACACCAACTCCCCTGTATTCTTCTATGAGTGCTCCTTTCTGTAAACAGGCCTGTAAATTGTGTTCTTATATTAACACATTTGCTGGGCATTCAAAGACAGAGGTCAAACGTCAGCCTCTGTCTTCCAATGGAGCCTGATGTTTACTTTTCTTTCTCTGATTTCAAAGGGAGAGAATTTTTGTGACAATTTTGCTGGATACTGGGGGCAGGAAAGGGTTTTTTCTAGCACACAACAACATTCAAATAAATTGTGCAAGTATTTTAGAATATATCAGAATTAGGACTGCACAAATGAAGCACATTTTTTGTTAATCCCGAAGTGCGTTGGAAACAAATACTTTAATATGATCAAAACAAATCAATACACTAGGTGATGCCAATTTCCTACATTATTATTTGTGTGTTGTATAGTTCAATTATTAAAACGGTATGTCTGTGCATATGTAATCGTTATTTCAATTGAACATGTGTTGTTATTAATGTCAATGTGCTACCACACCATGCATACTCCTGTGCTACCACATGATGCATACTCCACTCTATGCCACTCTTACCTCCTCTGCACCACTCCACCCCAATGCACTCCATTCTGCACCACTCCACTTTATACAACTCCATGCCACTGCATTCTGCTCTTCTCAACTCTACTCCACTTTGAACGACTCCACTCAACACCACTACTCTCTACTCCCCTCTACTCTACACCTCTGCAGTCTTTGTCACTGCACTGTACACCACTCCAGTCTAGGCCACTCCAGTCTACTCTACACAACTCTTCACTCTACACCACGTCATTATATGCCACTATGCAACACTGCACTCTCCACCACTGCAGTTTATGCCAATACAATCTACGCCATTGCACTTTACTCTGTAACATTCAACTCTATGCCCCTGCACTCTATGCCAATCCACTGTACCCCACTCTAATCTACTTTGCACTCTATGCCACCTTACTCTACACCGCCTTACTCTACACCATTCCAGTCTAAGCCACTGCACTCTACCCTGCATCATTCCACTCCGCCACTCTACACCACTTCACTCTACTCTGAAACATACTAGTCTATGCCACTGCTCCGTACACCACTCTATTCTATGCCAGTGCACTCTACACCACTACACTCCATGACACTGCTCTGCAACTCTGTACTCTCTTCCACTAAACTCTAATCCAGTCTACTCAGCACTACTGCACTATATGCCATTGCACTCTACACCACTCTACTCTGCATCATTACACTCTGCGCCACTGTGCTCTGCATCACTCCACTCTATGCCACTGCACTCTGTTGCACTCCACTCTGCACCACTCTATGCCACTGCACTCTCTGCCACTCTACTATATGCCACTTTACTCGACTCTACGCCACTGCACTCTACCTCACTGCACTGTTTGCCTTTCTACTCTGCACTACTCCACTCTGCACCACTGCACCCTACTATACACCACTCCAATCTACACCACTGCATTGTACGCCACTGAATTATATGCTGCTGCACTCTATACTCTGAAACATTCTACCTCAACAAGCTCTACACTAGTCCACTCTATGCCACTCTACACCACTGCACTCTACGCTCCTCTGCACTGTTGTACTGAACGCCACTGCACTCTATGTTACTGTACTCAACACCACTCTACTCCATGACACTGCACTCTATGCCACTCCATACCACTGCACTCCTTGATACTTAACTCTGCAACACTGCACTCTGCAACACCAAACTCTATGCCACTGTACTCTGCAATACTATATTCTATGTCAGTGCCCTCTACGCCACTCCACTCTACACCACTCTACTCTGCATTACACCACACTACACCACTGCACTCTACGCCACTGCTCTCTGTGCCACAGCACTCTGTGCACTATAATCTACTCTGTGCCACTGCACTCTATGCCATTCTACTCTACTCTGCACCACTCCACTCTGCACCACTGCACTCTACACTCTACACTCTACTATGTGACACTCTAATCTAAGCCACTGCATTCTCCGATGCTGCATTGTATGCCATTCAATTCTATGCTGCTGAACTCTACGCCACGGCACTCTGCGCCACTATACTCTGCAACACTTCCTGCCAGTGCTGTCTATACCAGCTCATTCTACTCTATGCCACTTCAATGTACCCCGCTGTTGTATAGCATTTTAGGACCCTAGTATAATTTTCCAGATTCATGCCCTTATATAGGTATAAGTCATCATATCCTTATATAGGCATAGAAATCATAACCATATTTAGACATAGCTCATGCAGTCGAAATACGGCATGGGTACTTCCACTAGTTCCAAAAATCCACAACGATTTCTTGGAAAACTCAGCTTCAGCAGCTAGGGACTTCCCCTTGCTTGAATATTGATTTGTCCAAGAACTCATGGAGTTTTCAAAGAACTGAGACTCTTTGATGACGTTATTATGTCCACCTTTATGTCAAACTCGGCACCTTCAAGGTATAAATATGGC
The DNA here is from genome assembly GCF_964263255.1 of Lissotriton vulgaris. NCBI lineage: Eukaryota > Metazoa > Chordata > Amphibia > Caudata > Salamandridae > Lissotriton > Lissotriton vulgaris. The sequence goes on from NC_141696.1 coordinate 1,182,509,172, forward strand.
CACACTTGCCCAAGCAAAGACACTGTGGTTTGAAGCAGTTTAACTATCTACTTGCCCGACCCATCCTACTACAGCAAGTGCCGTAGGAAGCTGACCCTCCAGCAGACGCACTGAGAAAGACGCTGTCTTTTCTCTTGCTGAGAAATCCAGCTCCAGTGTTTTCAAGCTACCCTTGCGGGTTGTTGGGAAATCGAGTCCTGAGACTGACCTCCTTCATTCTAAACCAAAGTACGGAGCTGATTAGACCCTAAGAGAAATCTTGGATAGATTCTTGGTAAAGAATACAAAATGTATGCTACACCTCGCTTACTTCTTCCCTCGTACTAGACTTAGGTTAGGTACATCGGGGTAGGCGTATTTTAGAAGCACCAGTTGAGTACTTATTAGCCTTTGTTATTTATGTATGTATTTATCTATGGTCTAGGAACCATACCATGCTTTTTCAGTATTATTTTATAATACGCTTCTTACTGTACGCATTATACTATTACTTTGCAACCAGTATCACAATTGTAGCAGTTAATTTCTTCTGCTTGAGAAAGAAGACTGTTCAATAAATACTTTTATTGAAAGCTCCTGTCTCTCTATTTCTCTGCACCTCTGGTGAAACAAAGCATGCACTATTGACTGAGTAAAATATCTATCTATTGTTTCCACGACTCTGAAGGTCAGTTTTATCTTGGGGAAACAAAGCTGTCATGTTTATAGCTGGCACTCACAATTAAGTTTAATATATTCGATAGAGACCTAGTCCTACGTCACATCTATAGCATACATTATTCCAATGCGCAGAGCCTATTAGAAATATAGGAACTACACTACACCGCGCTACGTGACTCCACTCTATGCCACTCAAATACATTACACTCAATGCCACACCATTCTAGAACACTCTACTACACTGTTCACTATTCCACTCTACAACACTCCACGCCATTCTCTTGAACTCCACTAACTTTTAGCACTGCTGAGCAGCAGTCACGCTGGTTACAACATGGCTGAAACACATTCGCAAAGCCAATAGCTCTTGCATAGGCGAGACCTATTTGCTTTGCCAATGCTTGTTGAGCTTTATCACACAAGTTTTTAAGAGCCACGTTCTTCACGACAAACCAACAAGGTCAAAATGTGGTAATAGCTGGCAGGCTTTGGAATCTAATGGATATAAACTTTATTTTCTTAAAAATTTTACACAATTAATTATCAGAAATAAAAACATTTCTGTTCAATGTGGAAGCACTTAAAGGAATAAACAACATAGGGGCATATTGACAAGGAGCTATCGCCAAATTAACTGCACTTTAGCGCAGCCAAAGTCGTGATAAATTTACCCCTCCATTCACAAGCTGGTGTTAACAGCTCACAGCACCAGTTAACCCGCGATAGCAGCTGCAAAAAAACATTGCCACAGAGGACCTCCACAACTATCGCTAATGAGATGCAGAGTAGGTGTTCCCATGCAAAAAGCCGCAAAAACACGACACCTCAACATTCATAATGACCAGACAGATCTGCAAAAAGAACACAAAACACGCGATAGGGCTCGTTAGCAGGAGCAAATGAACACCTGCTCTGACCTGGTGTAAAGTCGGACGGCAGCCTGCACCACAAAAGGGAGCCCAGCTCAGGGCATCATTGCAAGAGCAACAGATGCCATGGAGCCACTCATCATGCAGCTCGGACACCCCAGAGGGCCACAACACCCACCCGGCACCCCCCTCCCCCGGACCACCACAGTGGCAGCGCAGACAAAGACAGCGGCCCCCCAGGAAACTCACCTGCCTCACAGGCCAAACATCTGACAATGTCACTGTCCACTCCAGGCTGAAAGGGATAACCATCCTATGCATCCTGACCAATATTGCCTAACAGGCCTACGCCCCAACACAGCGGACAACCAACCTACCACCCCACACCAAGCTGCTGGCTGTGCTGTACCTGTTGGCCCCTGACCTACCCCAACCAACAACCGCCAGAGTCGGCAAAGTCTCACACAGCCAGCCACATCTAAGTCCCCCACACCTGTTCTGGACATCACCATCACGCTGGCTCCCAGTCCCCATATGCCCAACACAATGCGCAGGAATCGCTGGAGACCAAGCAAGGGCCATATACCATAGCCAGATGCACGCAAGTGTTGGGGGCAATCCACTGCACATATGTCCAACCTGTGCCCTCTGGTGACACAGCACACAATCACCGAAACAGGAAGCACACGTCACACATCAACTTGCAGGCAACATCAGAACCCCGTCGGACCTTCACTAATGTTGCCTCCAAATACACAGCCAGTGTGCATGATCCCTTCACCCTCCGACAGTCCATCAGCAACCAGCGTTCCCAGAATGGCACCAAAGGAAATACACAGCTCCTTGGCAAGTTCCAAATTACCAACCCACTCACCTCAACTCCACAACCATGCAATCCACAACTCTGGCAATGCACACATCACAAAATCACAACCTACATGCACAACAACATGCCCTCCCAACAGACACGACAGAACAACTTACCATGGTAAGCTGGGCAAGCCGTGAACATGACCAATCAACAGCATGGCACCTCAGCTACACAAGAGCCAAATGTGGGGAGAGGTGACAACCAGGCATGTGTGAAGGATGCTGTAGAACCATGATTGGGAAAGTACACAATGCCAAGAGTGGCGGCGATGTGCTGGACATACCCCAGTATGCAGAACACACCCATATCCACAGAGACATACACCTCTGGTGTATGGAGTGTAGTGGACAGTGGACTCAACCATGTCACCCCATCCAGTGGGGGTCCTCGCAGAAATGTTGCCTATTATGCCCCCCGTAAGCGTGAGCAGAGTGGGATGGCCTGGCGTATGCCAGGCCAGCGAAATGGTGGGAATAAAAAGCACGTAGCCCTGGGCGTGGTCGACTTCCGGAAAGCCCAACATCTCTGCCAGGGCGGCGCCTCCTACACCACCACAAGTCCAACACCGTCCTCGTTAGCTGAGTTGCCTGCGATCCTGTGCACCTGCCGTACCCCGGCCCGCTGGACCACAGACCCGCCAGGCCCTACTCTACTCAGCGAGGCCACACTGATCTTCTGCCGACACCGGCGTGTGTCAAGGAGGGCCCACCACATGCCTGTGTAAGCTTCAATCCCGAGACCCGCTACCCTGCCAGCCTCTCAGACCATCGCTGGCCCCCCGACGCTGGCCCACATTACTCCTTCCTCATTTACATACTCCCCAGCGTCCTCTGTGGCCCAGTAGGTCCCATATGTGAAACTGTGTCCTGGGTCCTGAATGGCAATGGCCCCAAATCCAGGCCAGCGGCCACAGCACCTGACCCCCGATCAGTGAGGCATAGTTCCATATGGGCATCTTGCGACATGTGCCGCCACAAACCCTGTTCAACGCCAGCCGGTGACACGTGCTGCCATAAACCCTGTTCAACGTCAGCTGGCGACACGTACTGCCACAAACCCTGTTCAACGCCAGCCGGCGACACATGCTGCCACAAACCCTGTTCAACGCCAGCCTGCAAAACTTGGTGAGGGACCAGGACTACCCTGAGGACCAGTAGGTCTCACATCCAGCACCTAGTCGCGAAACACGAATGGCAGAGTCCACACCAGTGGTCGCACGGAAAGGAGTAAGAGGAAGATGCGTCTCAGTCCGGACGAAAGCCGGGTCACAGTCACAGAGGTGCCACTGAACCTGAACTACGCAGGCTGGTGGGGCCACCAACCTATGCTGGCGACACATTGTGAATGGCCAGTGCTGACCGCTGCCTCCGGCCTACACTGCTGTCAGCCTAGGCTGCGCTCAATTAGGTCACAGATTTGGAACTGAATATCGAGTATGCAAAGGCAGATTACATATTGCATGCAAGGAGAGGCATAAGAGGATGACGCGTTGCATCTTGGCGGAGAGATAAGGATCATAGTTAAAGAGGTGATCGTACACTACCGACAACTGTCCTAGTACTAACTCTGTGCATTGTGAGCCAACAGCACGTGGCTGTGGGCCACTACTGACCGCTGCCTCCCGCCTACACTGCGATCCAGTAGGTCACAGAGTCATGATTTAGCAATGGTGGAGTTCATATCAGTGTACCGACATCATCGCAGACTGCATCCCCTCTCAGCCCTGGTGCCACTAAGTCTGTTCCCCAACGTTCATGGACACTCACTGCTCGTACATTGGTGGCGTCTGATTCAATGGACATGGGACTAGTTTTCATCCTCATGTAGCTGACACTGAATTGGTGGTGAAAACGAGGCTTGCGCTTTCCACCCCACAATTTGTTGCTACCGGATAAAATCAAACCTTCGGCATCATGCCCTGGAGGACACCTTCCACTGTCCCCGCAACCCTCCGCAACATACACCTCAGACATTGATGGGGACCCGCTCAGGTCGCCGTCCCGTGGCTGGGTGCCTGAGCTGCCCGCAGTGCATCCGGGGCCACTAACTCTGTGCTGGTCCAGGACTCCTTCTTCTGAGACATTGGATGGCACCTGAAGCGTAGGCCTTGGGGTCATGAACGCGATTTCTCTGTGGCCATGCGCTGTACGCAGCCTCCGGGCCCAAATGAGTCCCACCAGGGTTCACACACCAAAGCGAGTCCAGACCGGCCCGGACGCCGCATCAGCGCAGGAGGCACACGCCACCACTACAAGGACCACCTCCAACCACCATTTGCCAGAGTTGAAACTGTGGTCCTGACAGACTTTCAGAGTTGCTCAAACCTGTCATGGATGCTATCATCAGCCTAATACCCTGCTCAGCACTCCAGGTGCCAGTAACCCACTGCACTGCAGGCCTTTATCCGTTGCTGATTGTGTTTTGTGCTGTGGAGCGGTTGCACAGCTATGTCACCTCAAACAGTGTGGGGGCCCTGAGACGTTGATGGGAAAGATGATGCAGGTCTAACACACGCCCCTGCATTCGCATCAGGAATATATCGTAGGGACACAATCCGAGACTTTTTCTTCACATGAGCGCGCTCATCTCTAGTGTCCCAACCCCCGTGCACTGCAACTCATGGACACTTCTGTTTGCATGTTGGCTGTCCTCTGGACTTTCTCCGGCTCACTCCATGTTGCTCAGCAGTTGATTCTGTAATGCCTGTGTTTTCTGTTTCCATTGCACTGGTGTCCAATGTTCAAGTGGTTGCCAGCACCAGACATTCCGTGCGGAATGGCTTACACTCACCCCACACACATCCAGCACAGGCGTCACTGTACATATGGCCCTGCCAATAAAGTGGCCGGGAGCATGTGCCGTTATCCTTTTCAACATGATATCTGTGTGTGTCCCTGTGGTCTCGTTGTATGCATGAGGGCCCAGGACGCTACGACATTACATTGTGCTGTGTACATCGAATGCAGACATGTCACCGCAGGCAGCGGGTTGGAGCTTGGACATGTAGCTTTGTCTTCACCCACTCAATTCGTAAGGGGAGTGGCCAGGGCCGTCGTACGCAGAGCCAACATGGGTGTGTGACTGCTATTTGAGCGCCCCTGGGCGTGGTTCTGTACTGTGAAAGTGCATCTGCATGTGTCTCTAAGGCAGTGTGGGTATCCTTAGTGGGGTGTGGGTGGGCCCTGAAGGGTGATAGATACCTACGTATGTGTCCTAGCTCGCATTCCATGGGTTGAGCACCCACCAACACCTGTTGGGCCACCTCCTTTTGGCGTGCTGACACATGGCTTTGGGGTGAAGAGTCATGAGCCAGCTGTGCTTGTGGGTGCTTCCTGCTGTGTGGTCTGTTGCAGGCTCGGTGTTCTCTTCTGAGTAGCTTGGCTGGCTGGGGCCTGGTAGGGGGTTGCATGGGATATCCATGGGCGGTTGTAGGGCGTCGGTGTCAACGGTGTGTTGGTCCATTCCGGCATCACCGATGTGTTGTATTATGTGCTCTGCTGAAGGGGAGATGCATGTTGACTTCGTGTTGACATGTATGTTGGCGCATTGTACTGGTTTGCATGCAGACTGTATGGCAGTGTACATTGTTACTGTTTGGGGGTGCTGGATTCTTCTGTGGGACAGTGTACATTTGGACTACATGACGGATATGAGGTCGTACGCGTACATTTACATTTCATAGTTTCCAGCTCTGTCAGATGTAGTAGGCATGTTTCTGTGCATGTGCGGAGCCAGTTTTGTCCTCTATTCTGCAGTTTCGGCTATGCGCATTGTACCATGTTGTCGTCATTGTGGGTGTGTTGTTCTTGCTATGTGTGTGTGCTGCTGTATGCCAAGGGGATCTGGGACATGATCCTGGGTGATTGTGGGTGTGCAGTGTGCTACACCTCGTTGTGCATGTATGCCATTGTGCCCATCTCTCCCTGGCCCCCCAGTCCCTGTTCGTTGCACTCCCTGTTAATGTTGTGTCAGGTCCTCTCGAGCTGTGTCCGTACTCCCTACTCCTTGCACCGTCTTCACACTGATGACTGTGGCCTGGGTTTCCTACGGCTCCTCCGATGGCACTGGACTGCCATCTCCTGTCGCTGTTGCTGACTTCCTGTTGGCAGAGGGTTGGTGCCTGGTTTAGGTTGTCACGTCACGCCGGTGCCTATTGGCCTCCTTGATTGGCCTCCTCTGCACTCCCGCTGCTATCCAGGTGGTCTGCTAGTGGGTCAGTTGCTGGTAGTGTTCTGTCACCTTCGTGATGCTGGTCTGTTTTCCCTGCGGTCTGCACCTCGTCTTCCTCTCACTCTTCTCCTTTGCCTTCCCCGACCCGGTTGTTCCTTGCTGGTAGTCTGCGGGGTTTTGGGGTTCGAGTTTGCCTCTGCGCTGGGTCAGAGTGCATCCATCTTGTTACGTGCTTTGGCTTGTTTCTGGTGGTTTTTTTCTGTGATTTTTATGGTGCATTGTACCGCCATTACTCGTGGGATTTGCAGGCCTGTGGCTGGTTTTTGCTACTTTTTGTACCGCAGTTGGCCTCATCGCATGTTTTTTGCGTTCCGGTATCGCATTTTTGCAGCGTGGCATTGATTTTCATGTAGACATTTGACTCCTATCGATGCTACCACCGCGTTGTGAATTCCACATTGACACAGGGTTATTTTACCGCGATAGGCTGCAATGTTGAAAGTTGCGTTACGCTACTCTTGCGGTAGTTAGCACACGTTCTTGTGAATATACCCCATAGATTGTTCTCTGGAGACTGCACCTTTCAGTAACACATGACACCAAAAAACAAGAATATAGACAATTGGAGCATCATAGTTTTCATAAATTATCATGTACAGTCTTCGATCCAGACACAATACCATTCATCATGAGCAATTACTCAATTAACAACTTTCTATGTGCTTGCTGCACCACCACAGCTGAAGGACTGCAACATGAACAAAATTCCTTCCTAAAATAAACGGAAATCAGATTTTTAGGGGGATTTTTTAAAAACTTTTTTTATTGTAATTTGTAAGAAATATCACAACCAAGCAATGATTGAAAAGCATGTGCCCCGCGAATTGCCGGACCAATAGGATTATTTTATCAAATGGAAAAACATGTCCTGTTAATCTAAAAGTAGAGAAGGAGAACAAAAGTACAAAAGAAATCCAAATACAGTGGAGCAATATACAAAGAATGTCTTGGTAACATGGACAGTATAGCAATGATCTCTCCCATCATCATGGTACCAATACTTTTACAATTTCGGAAACTTGGATTTAAACTTTTATGGTCAAAGTGGACTAAAAATTCACAGTAGTTTGGTCAGTAACAACACAAAACATCCAAAATGGCAAATTCTTATCCATGCATGCCATGATGTACGAACAAGGTCACTTGTTATTCACTATCCCTCATAACTGGCAATAGTGACATGGCCCAAAAAAGTATTTCTCTCTTCGAACCTATAAAGGAAAGGTAGCAAAAACTCTCCAAAATTCACCCTCAGGGTAATCAGAAAGTGCATTTATACTTAGGACTGCTATCCCTCCAAAAACAAGCACTGGCGTTGCCAATAGGTCTCGCAGCAGGAAAGTTGGAGCTATTACAATTGCAAATAACAATGCCTTTTATTTTTGTTTTCATTTTAAATACATAAAGGGCTTTGTCTTTTACAAAACCAATAGCTCCAACTTTCCTACTGTGAGACCTATTGGCGGTGGTGGATGCGGTGGATATGGAGGTGATGGTGGATGTGGTGGTGGATGTGGTGGTGGTGGTGGATTTGGTGGTGGATGCGGTGGTGGTGGTGGATGCGGTGGTGGTGGTGGATGGGGTGGTGGTGGTGGATAGGGTGATGGATGTAGTGGCGGTGGGTGTGGTCACACACACACACACACACATATAGATGTGGTGGTGGTGGATCTGGGGGATATGGTGGTGGTGGATGTGGTGGTGGATGTGGTGGTGGATGTGGTGGTGGTGGTGATGGTGGATGTGGTGGTGATGGTGGTGGATGTGGTGGTGGTGGGTGTGGTGGATGTGGTGGTGGTGGGTGTGGTGGATGTGGTGGTCGATGTGGCTGTGGATGTGGCTGTGGATGTGGCGGTGGATGTGGCGGTGGATGTGGCGGTGGATGTGGTGGTGCATGTGGAGTTGAATTTGGAGGTGGTGGTGTTGGTGGATGTGGTGGTGGATGTGGTGGATGTGGTGGTGGTGGATGCTGTGGATGTGGTGATGGTGGATGTGGTGGTGGTGGTGGATGCAGTGGTGGTGGTGCTGGGGGCGCCTCTGGCCCAGGGCGGCTGATGAGGCAGGCGCTGGCCGAGTGCCTGGGGACCCTCATCCTCGGGGTGAGTGTGCAGGGGGCGCCTCTGGCCCAGGGCGGCTGATGAGGCAGACGCTGGCCAAGTGCCTGGGGACCCTCACCCTCGTAGCGAGGGTGCAGGGGGCACTTCTGGTCCAGGGTCGGGGCAGGAGCTGAGGCAGCAAAGGTGCTGAGCCCCCGCTGGATCTCCAACAATCAGCACGCACCAAGTCAGTTACTTAGTATAGCTCCTTAGGTTCAGCGCCTCTTGCAAAACGCTAATTGTAACAGCAGGTGGTTCATCTACGGCGAATTGACTCGACCCTGCCTCACTCGCTGCCTTTCAAAAAACGGAATAATCTTAATAGTATCTGCTCTTCAGTATACAATGCTTCTTCCTGTTGTATTAGTTCTAGCGCATCGAAGTGGTGTTCAAACCGCGATCGGCGCTATGCTGAATGAGATGCGTTATGTGCCAGTGGCGTAACCGAAATGTAACACGCATCACTCTGCTAAACCTAACAAGGATGGACTCTGAAGCGGCTCTGTTGTCTAACCGCAGTCTAACGCTGTTTAGAAGAACTGGAAATGTTCGGCTACTGCGTAGTCAGGATCTTCACATGACGCTCGCTAAACATGAAAGCAGAGTCACCAACTAGCCGAGCATATAGGCATTGCTGTGGGTGATTGGGGAGGGGGTGAAAACTGCAGGTCATTGGGAGAAGGCAGTGATTAGCATGGCCTCCTGTTAATCAAGTTTGCGGAGGAGGAAAGGTGGGAGGGAACACGGCCTGGGGGTGTTGTTAATTTTGAAAGCGGGCGCCCGTGCTCTTAATCTGAAAGCCGCACCGCTGTTGTTAATCTGAACACAGAAAAGGAGATAGGTCCTTGGCGGGGCTGAGGGAGGGCTGGACCCTATATAGTGAGAACAAACACAACATACACAATTATTGACAATTAACACTACCTACATTAACACAATGATACTAACAAACTGTGTGAACAAGACTGTGTGAAAAAAAGATTTCAAATATAACATCCCACAAATAATACAGTGCTGGACTATAAACATTACGATTGGACAATTTTATACAAACAAATCAAATATATGAAAAAAGAGCCAATTCAATACAAGAGCAAACAAGCGTGAGGCAGCTGTATTTTTAGTACACATTCAATGTATATAATTAACTCTTGCTGGATTGCCGACGCGTTTCAAGTTTGGGCATGGGTTTCCAAACTATCATCAGGGCTCTTGATATTGTTCTGTTGGAATGTAAAAAAACAAACTGTTTTAATACAACCAAATGGCCTCTTCAAAGAAAGAAGAACCGTTTGAATAGAATTAAAAGTACCTGAGTATTGATAATAGGTTGGCCTATATGGGTTTCTATTCATGGACCGAATCCTCTATTCAGAGCACAACCAGGAAAACTTCAATGACAACACCGACCTAAAAAAGAGGTGTTGTCTTTATTTAATATGTGGACTCCAGTGTGTAGAATCACATCCCGTGAATATAAAAAGGGATTCAGCCAGATCAATACCAAATGCAGCCGGGACTTAATGGTTCACACCATTGAGACGGCGCAAAGGTTGTGTAAGAAGGAATTGGAGGAAATCGAGGAGCTAACTAAAGCAATAGCAGACAATCCAGCAGTCACTGACGCCAAGACTCTTCTTGACAAGATCCAAAAGGATATACAGGTTTTCAAGGATATTACCATTAACAACAAATCTTTGAAATACGAGAAGGATAGTAAATCCTTCAAGCTTGAATCAGTTTATCCATTCCTCAAAGAGGATTATTACACCCAGGCCGAGTCACGCAGGGCGCTGTACGACTTCCAGGGTAGATCTAGGAATCGTTTTTCTACTTTCTCTGATACTTCGTCTTCAGGGTCATCTGATCCTGACTTTAGAGGCAATAATTCAAGAAAGCAGGTTGCTTTTTTAGACAGGGGCCAGCAAGGAAAAACCAAGCCCAAAGCCCCTTGGCAAATGTTGTATTATCTATCTGCCATACAGAATTGCTTTTTGAAACATTTTTCTAAAGAAAAAGGTATAAATAAATATACCGGACCTGATTTAACGTTTACGTTCATTGGGTCCCCAATACTGAAGTGATTGAGTAAGAGGGCATTCTGTGTTTGTTGTTAATCTGAAAGCGGGCACCGTGCTCAAGTGTAAAGCGCGGCGCTCGGGGGTTGGATAGGGATGAGGGGCTGCAACCAATGGGCTCCATTGTTCACATGCTTTGATAGATTTCGGTGAACCAGGCATTACAAAAGAAATGCGCAGCCGCCATACTCTAACCTGAAGCATGCCTCAAGTTTTAACAAGAAGTCAGCGGCAGAGAAAGCGTTCGCTTTTACAAAGGGTCACTAGGAAGACAGTGGGTGAGGGGGAGACAGGAGCGTTGCAGGGGGCGAGAGGAGGCTGCGTGTGAAAGAAAAGGCATAGGGGAGGAGAAGCCGCAGAGCGCACGCTGGGCGAAGCCCTTTGATGTGCTGTGAGCGGCCGGGAAACTGAAAGTACGGCCGGCCTGTGGCCGGCCATGAATAATTAGGGGAGGAGAAGCCCTTGCCGGGAAACTGAAAGTAGGCCGTGAATGCGCGTGCTTGTTTGCTCACGTGATTCACGCGAACTTCAAGAAAACCGCAGCAGAAAGCCCTTGGTTTGACGAGGATTTTGGCTACTTGAATTCTCGCTCCCTCAATGCGCTTGCGCGCATTGTAGGTCACGAGACCTAAAAACGCCTCAACTTGCCTAACACACACAGATCTTACATCCAACAATAATCATTCACAATTCCCAATCTTTAGTCCTCATCAGTCACAGGCGCTGCGTTCTGAGATCAGGCAATAAATCAATAATCCTGATTGCTTGGAACTAAAGTGCAAATTAACACAATTTATTGCTAGGGAACTGTACCTCAAATGTCTTGTGTTATTACAGAACAATAAACTGTAAACTTATTTAGAGAAACAAAGTAGATTCATTTAGCACCAACAATCTAAATTGTAAATCTATAACCATCCGTCTGTTTATCTTCAATACACATGCATAATAGGAAAAACAATTGATGCTAGAAAGCGCCACACTCGACATATACTAGACTACTACACTTCTACTACTAGAGAGTGAACTACTGAAGCTTGTCAGCACAGAATGAGGACCATTTTACAAGTATTCAGATTGAATCATAGAAGTAACTAACTAGAAGAAGAAGCTCAGCTCTGAAATAATTTTGCTGGAACCATAAAATCAACACGGTTATATAATCAATCATCTGGGATTATAACAAACATCCCAAAATAACTGGTGCTAAATCACAACGTTGTATACCACAAGCGAATGTATCCAAAGCCAACACAAAGCAACGGGCCCACTAACGAATATGTCTCTTTACACCGCGAGCAAATACCACGTGGTAGGTTACAACGCGGATGTTACATCGTCCGCGTTGTTACCACACATGACTATACATCGCAAGTCGTTTCTACGACTTGCACCAGATGGCGCGCTGGATTTAGGAATAGTATAAATTGCTATTCCTACTCCAGCTAGCGCACAGCAGGGAATGTGTTGGATTTAAAATCCAACACATTCCCTGGTGTTGCGCGCCATCTAGCGCAAGTTGTTGAAACGACTTGCGATGTAATGCCATGCTTGGTAACAACGCGGACGATGTAACTTCCGCGTTGTAACCTACCAGCATCGTATTATTCATGTTGAAACCGCAGTTTCCCACCGCTAACACACCTAGGCAGTAAGAACCAACAATTAAATCTATATAATTAAAAATGTAAATGTTCGTTTGTTCAAAATCGTAAATCTCCGAAAGTCCTTTACCGATTGCTTTGAAATTTTGACACAACGTTGGATTCGAATAAGCGCTTGTTTATATATACACAATGTTGGATTCGAATACGCTTGTGTCCAATATGTGCGTGTTTTTAATCGAAAGGTTGAACAGAACCTATCGATTTGGTTACTCCGCAACAACTACAAGGGACGCATAGAGACAATAGTATACATATATTAGGATGGACAGTTGGTGTCAGGATGGCAGTCCGGGAAGTGGGTGGAGGGAGGAGGGAGGAGTTGGTTCACTTTGTCACATTAAGAAGGAACACGTAGAGACAATAGCCTACATATATTAGGATGGGCAGTTGGTGCCAGGAAGGCAGACCGGAAAGTGGGTGGAGGGAGGGGGGAGGAGTTGGTTCACTTTACAAAGTTAGCGCAAGTTTATATATACAACGTTGGATTCGAATACACGCGTGTCCAATACGCGCATGATTTTAATTTAAAGGCCGAACAGACCTTATCATTTTGCTTTCTGCGCAACAACTACAAGTGACGCATAGAGACAATAGTCACTAAAACATATTGTATACCCACAAGCATTGTGAAATAAAAACATATTAGAAACGTGCGCCTACTCTTTTCTTTCTCTTCCATTTAACCGGACTGAGCCACAGCAACGTTTGGCCGGGTACAGCTGGTATTTATATATGTATTCTTGTGGTTGCTGTGTGTGAGGATACGTTTTTTTTCCACATGAGAAGTGCAGAAAGCGGCTGAATGAAGCCATGAATTGGAGTGCCTTTAACCATGTGTAGTGAGGAATAGTTGGCCAAGGTTTGTCAGTTAGGAAAAGAAAATCAAATTGTGCACTGGCCGATGGTTTACAGCTGCTTAAGGGAAGCATTTTTTAATTATGAATTATTATTTGCACGAGAACACCTACAGTGAATCATGTATTAACTCAGGGGTGTCCCTTTAAGTGTAGACAGCAGGAATTGTGTTGTTTTCTGTCTCCACAGAAGTTGCTCTATTGGTTTCGCTTAAAAACAGACTCTCTTCCCATATTGTAAGTAATAAATGAAAATGAATGCTAATTTAATTTGGAAACATGCAGAAAGGCAACATGCTCTCCACCTTGTGATTAACAAGTCCAAAAAAGGTCAAATTCACTGTATATATTTTTTTCTTGCAATGAAATGCACACCCAGCTGCACTTTGCCAAGTATAATTACACCCAATACTATTAATTCAATGCAGTTTGCTTTGTTGGGTAATTGTATGAGTTGAATGCATGAGAGTATGGGCCAGATGTACGACAATTAAGTTTAGTGAGTCGCAAATTGCGCAAAATTGCAACTCTCAATTTGCGACTCTCTAAACTTAATGTACAACAGTGTCTCAGACGGATGTATGTCATTACATCGCATACTAATACCATGTATGCCATTACAATGCGGGTATTAGTACGCAATGTCAATGACATCGCATGCCATAACATCGCATACTTTTACCATGAGTATGCTTTTACCACACATGCCATTACAACGCAAAGGCATGCGTGGTAAAGCTACACTTGTGGTAAAAGTAAGCAAGGTAAGTAACATCCCTATCCCTACACCTACACAACAGACTACTCCCACCCCTACACTGCCCCAACCCAAAAACACTGCCACACTACTACACTACCCACACTACTCCCACCCTTACACTACCCTAAACCACTACTTCACTATTCACACTACTCCCACCCTTACACTACCCTAAACCCTAAAACACTACTACACAACCCACACTACTCCCACCCTTACACTACCCTAAACCCTAAAACACTACTACGCTACCCACTCTACTCCCACCCTTACACGACCCTAAACCCTAAAACACTACAATGCTACCCCCACTACTCCCACCCTTACACTACCCTAAACCCTAAAACACTACTATGCTACCCACACTACTCCCACCCCTACACTACCCTAAACCCTAAAACACTACTACGCTACCCACACTACTCCCATCCCTACACTACCCTAAACCCTAAAACACTACTACGCTACTCACACTACTCCCACCCCTACACTACCCTAAACGCTAAAACACTACTATGCTACCCACACTACTCCCACCCTTACACTACCCTAAACCCTAAAACACTACTACGCTACCCACACTACTCCCACCCCTACACTACCTTAAACCCTAAAACACTACTACGCTACCCACACTACTCCCACCGCACCCCTAGATTACCCTAAAACCTAAAACACTACTACACTACCCACACTACTCCCACCCTTGCACTACCCTAAACCCTAATATGCTACAATAAACAAACACTACAACACTACACTACCCTAAAACCTAAATCACTACACTACATAACCACTGCACTACACTCCCCAATACACTACACTAAACAAACACGACAACACCACAACACACACTAAAACGTTTTTAAAAAACACACACACAACAGAAACATTACCACACTACTTTTAAACTACCCTAAACCCTACAAAAGTAGCCCCCACCCCATGCACAAACCCCCTTACCTCTCTCCTATCCAGCGTCGCCGTGGGATCCAGCTTCCTCCTTCCTGCTTGCTTCACGTCGTTGTGAGGAAACAGCCTAAGTTTCCTCACAACGACGTGAATAGCCGCCCCACCGCCGCCATTACACATTACATCGCATGCGTTGTAAAAGCGCATGCGATGTAATGGTATGCATGGTTTTACCACGCGTTGTAACATCGCATGCGTTGTAATGCATGTGATGTAAAAGCAACGCGTGGTCAAACCTGCGTTGTAATGGCTGTTCCCCGTCTCAGACAGTGTCTGAGATTCAAAATGGGGTCGTAAATTTCATACCTCATCAATGAGGCTGTTGTAATTTACGACCCTATTGGGAATGGCTAGCACTCCCAGGTATGGTGGCCTGCTGGGGTCAGCAGACCACCATGTCAGTGACTGCTTTTTTAATAAAGCAGTGGTTTTTTTTAATTCAGGCTGTTTTCCTTAAAGGAAAACGGGATGCATTTACAAAATAAACATTAAACTGTTCAGTTTAATGTTTTAAGGGCAGGCAGTGGTCCTTAGGACCACTAAGGGAGAGGTTGTGAGCATGTGTTCCTCCTTTCCAAAGCTATACTCGGGTCAATAGGGTAGTTTCTTGTTTAAATACAACACAGTTATTCCAAGTTGCTTTGAGTGAGAATAGTTCTTTTTATTCACCACTTTATTATTTCCATTTCACTCATTTTTAATTTTTCATAGAGTCAATTATTAGGGAAAGTGAACAGCTGACACGTGTTTCGCCATATGTGGTAGGTAGAGCCTGGGCTTTCTAAAGGATAGTCATGACATTTTCAAGATTGTTATGGGACATTAAATTTTAACATCCAAATCACTTTGACAAACACCGAGAAATGACTGTCACCAAAGATGTGCACGCCGGTCCTCCACGATGATAAAAAAAAACAGCACGACTGCTCACCCAAAACAAAACATGACACTATGAACGTAATGAGCACAGGATTACCACAGTCCTCTGCCCCTTGCTTGGTTGGGGGTTACCACTGTAAAGGTCCAGAGCCTTGAGCAAAGTTCCTCTAATACGATAGGAATTCATATTCAGAATCAGGATCTCTGGGCCGTTCATCTTTCTTTCAACTTAGTCCTTGGGACCACTGCCTGCTCTTAAAAAATACTTGCAAATCCATTCACAGAGGGGAAGGGGTCCCCTGAGGTACACTTCCCATTTGCGAGTGGATTACCACCCTTTTGTAAAGGGTGGTAAACTGGCAGTGTTTTGCGGTCGCAAAACAATCATGCATAGATTTGAGACTCGCTATTAGGAAGGGACACCCTTGGCTCACCTCTTCACAATAGCGAGTCACTAACTATATTTTGCGATTTGCTAATAGGTTAGCGACTCGCAAAATAGGGTTAGTACATGGGCAGAAGTTTTTTGCAGTT
This sequence comes from Lissotriton vulgaris, assembly GCF_964263255.1. Classification (NCBI taxonomy): domain Eukaryota; kingdom Metazoa; phylum Chordata; class Amphibia; order Caudata; family Salamandridae; genus Lissotriton; species Lissotriton vulgaris. The sequence goes on from NC_141696.1 coordinate 1,182,525,642, forward strand.
GCAAAGGCACCAAATTCCCCTTTGTGACCGCATAAAACAGTGGTACATCTGCCCTTATAACTTTCCTAGATTGCACTAATGTGTCTGTGCTTCTAAGTGCTTGCAAGTCAGATATAGAGTCATTAGCTCAGTGAGTAAGAGGGAACTTAAATTAACAAAACGTATGTGTTTAAAAGATGGTTTGTAATCTTTTTCTAAAAGAAAGATGCAGTTTTATATTTTTGATAAAAAGAGGCGGCCTATCCCATACTCAGAGAGCAGGTTAAGAGTAGGGTCTGTCACCCTTATGTAATCTTTTGGTACTTGATACCACAAGCAGGTTTAGATTTTATGATTGGTGATATCTTGATGGAACTTAATGGGTGTTTTAGTTTGCGTGAAAGATTTCCCTAACTCATTTTTGGCTCAATTTGAATGTTACTCTTTTGTATGTCAGAAGACAATGTAACTTGCATAAATGTGGCATCCGATGGTCTCTGTTATTGAGGCTCAGTATCAAGCATGCTTCGTTATGACCCATTCTGAGAAGGTGTATCTGACATTGAGGAAGGCCCACATACAGGAAATTCACATAGTCTATCCTTAATGATAATAAAGCATTGACCACTGTTATGTTATGTGTATTTGTAAAGTGTATCATTACCCGTGAGGGTATCATGGTGCTGAGCAGGTGTGCGTGCCTAGCCCTGCCTATGGTAAGTTGGTTAATTGAAAAACTAGGTCTTTAGCTTCTGGTGGAATTCAAGAAGAGAGAAGGAGGCTCTGATGTGAAGTGGGAGGTGTTTTTTCCCTTTAGGAGCAATGTAAGAGAATTTGTGTCCTTCTAATCTGGTTCTGTGTGTGAGTTCAATTCCAGTAAAGTGGAGGTGTCTGGGTGGTTGGTGGTAGGAGATGCGACTGTTCAGGTACGTGAGGGCTGTGTTGTGTAGTGCTTTGCATGTGTGTGTGAAGGGCTTGAATTGAACTGGGAGCCAGTGTAGTTCCCTGAGGTGTGGTGTGATGTGACTTCCCTGTGAGAGGTTGAGGATTAATTTTTGCGCCTGAGTCCTGGATGGTCTGTAGTTTTCTAGTGAGTTGCAGGCTCTATAACAGCACCAACCTAGGCACATTATATTTACAGGGTACTTTGGAAAAACAAACTTCTCATCCTGACACAAAGAACACTAATGGCCTTGAATGAAGCGAAAGCCTATCTGGGAAGTAAAGGCAAAGTCACTGTGGAAATACCACTATGAGAGGAAAGCAAGTTACAAAAAATGAATAAGCTACAGGGAATACACAGTGAGACTTGATTGAAATCACTACGGTTGGGGTCATGGTTGAGGAGATCTATAATAAAACCTTTGGGTAGCTACAGTAGGCGTATGAGGTATTATATACACAGGCTTATAAACACACACCACTCAGACACGCCCTTCAAGCTGAGGCACTTCATTGATCTGAGCTACTTAGTAACACTCTGATAGAGAACTGGATTTGGCAGGGGGAAGCCGTAAGGAGGGCTGGGTCATCCATATATAAAACCCAGATCAATATAATGCTAGATAGCTTGACAGTTCTTTAACAACAAGCATTTGCATGCAATCGGTCTCGCCTTTGGGACCTTATATGTATTTAGCTATGCAGCACATTAGCCTGGGGGCTGAAACATCTACTGTTGTTTAACATGGAGGGAAAGTAAGCTCCACACAGCGTGACACGCCTGGTTTGGGAACACATGGAGAGAAATATTGCCTTTCAGCAGGCAATGTTATAGTCCAAAGCTCTGTTTTTAATATAAAATCAGAGCCTTCGGTGGTCATATCACTGAAAATGCAAGATTTGAAAAAAATATTGTCTATGGGTGCTCGTGGAAGACAATTTCTATGGACTGGAATCTAGAGAATACTAAAGTGATTCTGGTATTTTACTGACCTCTGCTGGTTGATTTCTATCAAGAAAGTTAAAGAGAGGCAGTTGCCAGAATTCTTTTTTTTTTAAAGTCCCTCAACAGAAAGCAATTCTGCTATTTTTCTGACCTCTACTGGTCGTTTTCCATCAAGACAGTTAAATAGAGGCAGTTGAACAGAAAAAAAGTCCCTAAGCAGAAAAGTCCTAGGGCTGATCTCCAGAGCCCACAAAGTACAAACACATATAAGTATATACTAAAGTATATACAAGAGGTCTCGAATGCTCAACCTAAAACTGTGAAAGGGATCTGGAGGATGCAATGGATGTATTTATTGAGTAGCTGCCTTAATACACCATAGAGAGATCACTATGAAAACAAGTCTGCCTTTGATCCAACTCAAGTTCTTATACAGATCGTATTATGATAGAAGTACAGACTGTCAGAATGGGGGGAGCTCAAACACCTACCTGTGGAAAGCATAATAGGGAAGAAGGAACATTTCTGCATAAAATCTGGGGATGCAGTAGCCTCCAAGAATTTTGGAAAGACATACTGGGAGATTTGGATGCGATGCTTGAGTCCAAATTCCCCTTCAGACCTCAGTTTGTGATTCTGGGTGCTTCAATTGTTGTAAATCTTCAGAGGAAAAACATTTGTTTTGTATGTTGGATTTAATAGTTGTGAAAAGGGGCATCACGAGACAATGGGGATCCCCACATACAAATGTGGCTGAGACAATGGATTGGTGTATGGAGGCAGAAAAAGTGTTATATGTAATCAGAGGCTGCTTCAACAAATTAGAGAAGATCTGGAGATAGAAGAAATTCTATGATCTGAACATTGATGATACAAAAAATGCAATACAAGGTAGCCATGTGTAGGGGCACATGGTCTACTGTACAGAGAGGAGCAGAAAGTAATCTATGCTAGTTGGCCATATGCTCACAAGTATGAAATGCTTGCGAGATGTACCCCAGGGTTGTGACCAGCTGTCCACTGAGGTGTATTGTGAAAAAAATAAAAGTGTTCGGAGTGTGTCATTTGGGGTCATTCTGACAGAGTATGCTGGGTAAAAAGATAATTTGAATGTTAAATGCACCATAGAGGATGAAAATTTGAGTTCAGATGAGTAAGAAGATATTGACATGAACTGTGTTTTTTGTTTTGAATATGACGTTTTGGGTGTGGAACATACCAACCGAAAGAAGCCAATATGTGATTTAAGAGTGGGAGGTATAACTGTAAATGTCTTAGAGGATTTTAGCTCACCATTTACTATAGTTAATGAGAATGTATGGAAAGATTTGTTTGTGGACAATTTCAGAAAATATGTAAAACAACCAGATATAGTAGCAAAAAGCTGCACGGATGATAATATTGATTTAGTTGGTTTAAAGACAATTAGAGTTTCAGTTTAAGGATAGAAAGGCTAATTCTAAATGATATGTTTCAAAAAAGTCCCCTCTGGTTTATGTTGGGCAGATTAGTGTGATCTGGGAATCATTTTTAATTCCAACAGCCCCCATCCTGTTTTTATTTGGGATAAACTGTTAGGAAAATGTCCCACGGTATTTAGGAGTAAAGTTGGTTTGCTTAATGACTTTACCTATAAAATTGAATTGAAGTCCACAGCTAAACCATGTATGCATAAAAGAGACATTGCAATCTCCGTCAGCGAGGAAGTGTTGCAAGAATTGAAGAAACTAGTTAAAGATGGCATAATTGAACAGGTTGAATGTGCAGAATAGATTTCTCCGTTAGTGGTGGTACTACGTTCCAACTTAAAGCTGAAGTTATGTGTGGACCTTAAAGAATTATATACAGAAGTATTAATTCATCAGTATCTTCTACCCATAATGAATAAGATAGTTGTTATATCATCAATATCTTCCGCCCAGTATTAGTGAGAAGTTTGCTGTCCCAAAAGATATACATTTGACTTCTACCCCAGATCTAAAGTCAGTGTACCACCAGGTACTATTGCATCCTGATTGTAAAAAGTTAACAACGTTCATCAGACCTTTTGAATGTTTTCAATTCACAAGAATACCTTTTGGTATGGCTTCTGCTACGGCAATGTTTCAAAGCCTTATGTCTAATATATTTGATGGTACATCTGAAGTGATGTTTGTCCAGGATTACCTTCTTGTGATAGGAAAAACAAGACATTAACATGATGACAAATTGAAACAGGTGTGTGAAATACTAGAAACCAAAGTATTTACAGTGGAGTACAGCGAATGTAAGTTTTCTAAAGAGGAAGTTACATTTCTGTGTCATATCATTAGCAAGAATGGTATTAAATCTAAGCGGGAGTTGGTGGAGGCCTTTCAAAATGCTCTGGCTCCCATGGGGAAGGATTATTTGGAAGAGGTGTGGCGCAGCAGCCAGGGCGACTGACGCCAGACGCTAGGGATCACGGTTCGATCCCTGGCACCGGCGGCAGGGGTCTGCCCAGCACCGTGTGACTCTGAGCAAAAGCTCGCTTAATCTTCCCAATGGCCCCCAGCGCCGGGATGCCTACGGGTAGCTGTGCGCTTTATAAATACTGGATTTAAATTTACATTATTTAAGAGCATTTCTCGGATTGAGTTTTACTCGACATTTGTAAGTAATTTGCCTGAAAAAACATGTGCCATTTGTCAATTGCTGAAAGAACAAAATAAAATTTGTTTGATCCGAAGAATGTCAGTTTTTTTTTTTTTTACAAATTTGAAGAATGAAATCAATCAGCACAGCACCTTGTCTTAAAGAAGGTGATCCACATTTTTAAAATAATTGTAACTGCTTATGCGGCCCGGGCAGGGAAGAGCGGTGGGGCGGTGGTGCCGGTTTGGGGGGAGATTCGACTGACAACCACGAGGGAAAATTTAATAAATAATTATTTTTCCTTCATTGTCGTCTGTTGAAATCCGTCCCCCCCCCCCCGGACCCACCCCTCCACTGCTCTTACCTGCACTGGCCGCTGCTGAATGACTGATGCAAGTAACAAAGGTCTGGGTGCAGTTTTATCTCAGTGTGATGAAAATGGTAACACATGGGTGGTGGCTTTTGCATTAAGAGCATTATACCCAACTGAAGAAAAATATTCCGTAAATGAAAGGGAGACTTTGAAATGTGCATGGGCCTTGAATCATTTTTGTTAATTTGTATGGGGAGTTTGCATAAAATTAGGATCTGCTCCTTGACAGAGTTTCTCATTTCTGTTGATTTACAAAATGCCTCCTCCTGATTAGCGAGAATGTCTTTGAAATTGTTGGATTTCAAGTATGAGGTACTCCATATACCCGGACTGAAAACATAGATTTGCAGATGTTCTTAGTAGGATGCCATTATCTTTAGATGATAGTGGTGAATTGTTCTTTTATGAAGGGTGCGTAGCTGGATTATTTGATGAAGGAAAAGATTGTATTGGTGTTATTGATTCAAAAGAATATTTGAACAAGGATACACATTTTTTTATGGGATTTGTGAACTAGGGCTGGCCTGAAAAAAGATCTGGATAAGGATGAGTGAGTTTTCTGGGGAGTGAGAAATAAATTAAGTGAAGAAAACAGAGGTGGAAAAGTTGTACCATCTAAAACTAAGCCATGAGGGGTATTTAGTTCATTTAGGTGTATCAAACCTTTGTTAGGTGTATCAAAAACTGAACAAAGAGTAAAAAAATGATATTAGTGGCCAAATCTTGATGGTGAGATACAAAGCAAAACAAGAAAATGTGTAGAATGTTAAAATTCAGATAAGTGTCGCAAAACTTTTCGACCTCCATTGTCTCCAGTTTCTTGCCCCTATATGTCTCGGGAAACAATTGGTTTTGATATTATGGGGCCAGTGGGTAGTGACGATTGTGAGATTTAGTACATCATTGTCTTGATAGATCAAGGGGCACCTTCCTGCACAAAAACAATCCTAAGAGGAATTTTTCTCTTTCTGTGAGAGCTGCAGAATGCAGCATACATGGAAAGAGGAAAAAACCAGGAGAAATAAGAACATTTCTCCTCGTTACGCCTCACCTCAGGACGTGCAAGGATTTGATACTTCCCCAGGTTTACATCACTTTGTAAATCTTGGGCAGTGTCAAATTTCGTGGGTGTTGCATGGGAAAACCCACTGCAACACCACCCAGGGGCAGAGAAAGGCGATGCCGCAGTTTTGCGCTGCATCGCCTTGCTCATGATTTATGAGGCCACTCACAGCCATGCAGGGTGGCTTTGCATGGCTTCTTAAATAGGAATGAGAGCCCTGCATTACACATGTACCTCTTTACTTGGTGCAAAAGTGACGCATGGCCCTCATATGTAAGCACCACAGTGTAGAGGCACGATGAATGAGAAAACGGTGGGTGAATTTTGATTTTCTGGCATTTTATATGTGTTCAATTTTTTTCTCTGTTTAAGGGGGAGGTGTGTTGTAACGGCAACACTGGGTTTATCTTGTAAGTCTTTCATTTTTATGGATTCTAGAATGCTCAAGTAGAACATTTGGAGAGTTCTAAGGGAAGGCGGTTGTAAGGGGCGTTCATGTGAGAGCTTCATAATGGATGGACGTGTCTAGGGCTGCAATAATCATGGGTTACAATTGAAGTTTGGACGGATCTTTGGGTTTATTTGCAACAAGGTGCATATCATGGCTGTTCTTGGAGATTCTGCCTGCTGACTACATTTCTTTCATTCTCTATGAAATACTCTCTGTACTATATTCAATAAAAGCCAATAAAAATTTTTTTAAATAACTCTGAGACGGCATTATTGGATTCTAATTCAATTCACCGGAACCTGGCAGATATGTTTTTATATGGAACAGTTTTATTTCAATTGATGGGGGTAAGCAATGAGATAGGCAGCAAGAGGAAGGTATGAAGGGGCAAAAAACTGAGGGGCATATTTACAATCCCCCTGCACCACCAGTATGTCACTTTTTGCGACGTACTGGTGGCGTATTTGGCTGCTCCATATTTACAAGGACAGGAAAAGCCACCCTGCATGGCTTTTCCTATCCTTGTATATATGGCTCCTTTAAACGCAGCGCTTTGCGTGAAAGGGGCGTTCCATGGGTGTTCCCATGCAACACTCATGGAACAAGACACATTTCTAGATTTACGAGGAATAGTAAATCTGGAAATGCGTCTGAATGCTTCCGCTCCCCAGGGAGGCGTAGGGAGGCACAACGAAAATAAATGTTTTAATTTCTCCTCGTTTTTTTCTCTTTCAATGCGTGCTACATTCTACAGCACGCATTGAAAGAGGAAAATGCCTGTAATGGTGCAAGGTTGCCTGCGCCGGCACATGGCAGCTGTTTGTGCGCCAGCGCAGGGGAGAACAAAGGAATGTGACATATTATTGTAAATATGTTGTATTCCTGTGCTTTGGCGCAGCCAAAGGGCTTGCGTTGCTGCGCTGCAGCACTTCCTTGTAAATCTGCCCCTAGATTGGGCAGCAAGAGAGGACAAGCAACAATGGGGGATGGTAGGGAGCCAAGCAGCAACACAGAGAGCAGGAGGGGGCAAGCACAACAGAGAGGGCAGGAGACAGAAAGAAACAAAACAGAGGGTAGTAGGGGACTAGCAACAAGATGGACAGTGGGTGGGGCAAGCAACAACTTGGACACAATGTGGAGGCAATCAACAGCATGGACATTGTGGGGCAAGCAACAACATTGACAGCGGTAGAAAGGCGGGCAAGCAACAATCCAGAGGTGAACAAAAGCACACAGGTAAGAGAGAGCGACATGGAGGTGAGGGTGAGAAGCACATGAGGGAGGGAGGCGGCCTGAAACATGCCATCCTATGTAGTGCCACAACCACAAAAAGCATCAGCAAAGAATATTTGCAATGTAAAGGACAGGAACCTGAAGCCATTTGCTGTCATTGCATGAATTAGAAAGTATGTGTGAGTAAAAGAGTAATGCATGCTTTCTCTTTGTCTGCAAAAGGAAGTAGTTTCTGGTTGAGAGAAGAAACAGTAGTCAAATAAACAATTAAAAGAATCCTAATATGTTTGTTTGTAATTGAAGTGGAAGGAGCACAACTTGCACATGATTTTAGGTGATTATGTTTTTCCTTTTGATGATCGGTCCTGTGGGCCAATGTTGGACACCCATGAGGAAAAGAAAGTGAAAGGATTAACGTAGTAGGATGTAGTTTATTTTATAGCTTGCTGTTTTACGGGTGTAAAGCAGATGTTTTAAACACAGAGGTGCCCACCAGGACATGAAGGGAACATCAGCAGTTTAACCCCTCGCGTGCTCCCGTCGGCTGTTGGCCCACGGAAGCACTACCTCGCTAGTGCTGCCGTCGGCCAACGGCCGACGTGGCCCCGCCCATTTTGTGGAAGTGCCGCACTGCTGCGAAGACGCGGCCGCGGCAAAGGGGTTAAGTATCAAAAAAGTATGTGTGAGTCTTCTTTTGAGTTCCACAGTGTTCTTTGAAATCGAAAGGTGAAATGTTGGATGAAAAAAGGCAGCATCCTTCCTTGTCAGTAATTTATAATGCAAACTGAAAAGTTGTCCTCAGCATTATTATGTGTCTTTAAGGGTGGAGCTGCCGGCTTTGGAACTGGGGTACAGTGTTAGTGTTCCAGCGCTGGCTCAGCATCTTGTGTTCTGGGCAAATCACTTAATCTGTCCCTGCATAAAACATAATGTTGACCTCTGCATAACATTTAAATGTTTGGATGTACAATATGTATTTACGGGGACTAAGTCTTTCCCAACCGACACCAGGAGTTCAAAGGTCTGTGATTGGGACCGTAAAGTAATTTGTGCTGTAACGCTGATTTAGAATACGTGTTGGAAATATAACACAGAAGTGAAAAACGCTAAAAAAAATGCATCAACAATAAGTCAAATAAAAAAAAAAGAAAAGTACATGCACACACTCTTTAATAAAACAAATATTGAGAAATAAAGAAAGAAATTCAGAAGTGGTAAGTATCGGGGCAACATTGAAAAGAAAGATAAAACTAATTACACGGCCAGGTGTAAAAGTAAAATGTGCACTTGCAAGGACTGTCTGAAGAAGAAGAAAAAAGTAGGTCACACAAGAGAAGTTCTAGAAGGACACAAGTACTTGGGCCATGCTCCAGGGGAGGGTTAACCAGGCAAAAAGGAAGTCAACCCGGAATTCGCTGACCAAATAGAAGCAGCCAAATGATAGTGACAATAAAAAATAGAAGAGGGCAAATGAGAGCGACAATGGAGCCAACAAATGGTAAGCAATGGGTTGGCTGGAAGCCCACTGAAAGTAAACAAAACGTCTGGAAGAGACTGTGCATGTGCTGTCTATGCCAAACCTAAAAAGGGTATCAAATAGAATTCAAGAGTTGTTTTGTGTATTTAAAGGATTTGCATACTGGGGGATTAATGGGGATTAATACACTCATGAGAAGAAAATTAGACTTGAAAATGGAGTGAGCAGAATTCACTGATTTGTGGGCAATTAATTGCGCACTATAGGGCTTTGTTTGCAATGGCTCTGAAAAATATGGGAAAATAAGACTAATGTTTGGAAATACATACATGCCAGACCACATTATACATGGCAACTACCACCCATACAAAATCCATAACACTGGACTAGTTTTGTTGTAGTTGATGTTTTAATAAAAAATTTTGTAATACTTGCCATGCGGCTATGAATCCATTTCAGAGTGCTTAGCAAATGAGGAACAAGGTAGTATTATAGGTGTTTAGCAACGGAGTGGCTGCCACACAAGTGTGAGTGCCTGGCTTTTGTTCAATATAGTAACTTTCAAAAGCTGAGGTGATGGTGAAGCTTTTAAGACTGGTGTCTTGGCTTCTTCTTTCCCACAGGAATGTTTTGCTATTTTAAAGTGTCTGTGAGTACATCAACATTTTTTCCTGCCACACACCTTAGCGCGTGTGTAGGTACCACACTGGTTTTCGCATGCTATTTTCACCTTTCGCCACTCACTTATCACCATTCTGGTCCTGAAGAAAGCCCCGTTAATCACACAGCGGGGGCTGAAATATGTAGACGGCCACACATAAGCCAACTTATAGGTAATTACTCCTTAAATAGTTGCACCACACATATTTTAACTATATCCTGGGCCGCAAACATTAAAAATAAAGGCAAGGATTCCCAGAGGTATTTTTATCTGTAAAATATCACATCACATCACATTTACGCACCCACACCAGCTCCGCTGTAATCAGGCGTCGTAGCACAACCGGGGGGCATTCAACCGCTCAGTTGGGACCCCAATGATGAAGCATGACACCAACTAGGTTGGTGTGTGAGGGGTCTTTTAAAAACACCTAATGGGTCTAAGCTCATGCCACAAACAGTGACTAAAGTAACTACACACACATAGTGGGCCCGTACACATTGTTTAAAATACCCCCAAATGAAGATTCTACCATGTCCATTTGTGGGAATTGATACCATTCTTAACAAGCATTGGCTTACCCAATAGGTCTCGCCTTTTGGGACCTTATAAGTGTTTAGCCATGCAACAGTTGTTGTTGCACCAAAGATATTGTGCTGCATAACTAAATACTTATAAGGTCCCAAAAGTAGCCAACATGATTGTCACATAAATCCTCTCACTTTGAAGTCAGAGAAAAAAAGTAAAGCCCAAGTTCCTTGGAAGACAGAGCCTGACATTTGACCACTGTCTTTGAATAAACAGCAAACGTGACAGGATAAGAAGATTTAAAACCCCGTTTACAGAAATTTCGTACTGTTAGACTATAGTAATTAGAGTTTGGACAAGGGAAGGTACAAACTGAAACTGGTCAGCCTAAAAGAAATAAAGTCAGCAAACAGAAAGCAAGCAAATGTGAGTTACAAATTACAAAGCCAATGGTGGGCAACGGGTAGAATGCATTTCCACAGAAAGGTTTCCCAATGTCTTCAAGATGTCGTTAGCAAACGAGCTTCCACTTAATCCCAGTTAACGTAAATAAAGCAGGATTCCAACTGCATGGATCATGATTGGTGTATCCGGGGTGATGTAATAGCAAACATTCTTGGAGAAAGTCCCAACAACTTTTATAAAACAAGACGGAAATCTCAAACCCTGCAATATGCTCAGATGACTTCCATGTGCTGGAAATGTCTACCAACTGAGATGTGTAGGCAGTTGGTAAAAGACTCCTACTTACCTCCCAGAGCCCCGAATATCTAACACACACACTCAAGCACACACGAGTTGTACCAGAACACAGTACCAGCAACATCATTACAAACTGCCTTGAATGTGCTGCAAGACCAATCTAATGGCACCTTATCAAGGACGGTAACATGACTTATGCAATAACTGCTTATAAACATCTGAGGCTTCGTACATGTTTCATAAAGTGGCGTGTGAAAAAGACAACTTCCATAAGATGAGTCAGGCTGATCGGACTACACATGAGTCCTTCGCCCACCACGGTAAGCCTGGGATGCTGTCATGTGGAGAGAGCAGGTCAGTGCAGGGAGGGGATTCAGCAGTCCGGGAGTCAAACTGCTCTGTGATAAGAGATCTTGCTGATGATTTGATCTAAGGCCAGCTGGGAAAATGTATGGCGATGTGTGGGCAGGAAGAGCAGCGGTCTGCGAAGGTCATGGAGTGGGGCAGCCTGGGAGAGGTACAGGCATGGAGGGGTGCGGACAGAGACATGTGGGCAGAAACAGGTAAAAGAGAATTGTGCTGCCAGGGAACAGTGTGGGCTCGGAGAGGTGTGTGCTGGGAGAAGGGCGGACAGATAACTGCGGGCTGGGAGAGCTGCTGGCAGGAAGATGTGCATGCAGGGAATGGTGCAGGCAAGGGGAGGTTCATGCTCCGCAGGATGAGGTGCAGGATGAGGTACCCGCTGGAAGGTGTAGGCAACGAGAGGTACAGCAGGGACCAGGGAAAGGTACGGGCAGGCGGCCCGGGGGCGCGCAAAGATGGCGGATGACAGGCGCAGGCAAGGAGAGCAATGGACTCAGAGGTGTAGGCTAAGAAAGGCGCTAGTTGACAGATGTAGGCTAGAGGTATGAAACAGAAATAGGTGGAGGCTGACATAAGTGGGGGCAGGGAGAAGTGTGTGCAGAGAAAGGTAGAGGTAGTTCGAGGTAGTTTGAGGTACGGGCAGGAAGAGATGTTAACAGGGAAAGGTATGGGCATAAAGACAATGTGAAACCGGTCAGCTCTATCATATTAACAATCACGCGAGTGGTGCGTGCGTGCGTGCGTGCACAGCCTGCTCGGCAGAAGGAGAATGAGAAGAACAAGCACGCGAGTGGTGCGTGCGTGCACGTGCAACCTGCTCTTTTTAGAAGCACATACTTGTGCTTGTGGCGCGCCCCTGCGCTCTCCCGCAAGGTGTATGACCCTACAAGCACGAGTGTGTGCTTCGAAAAACAGCTGAATGACGGCTAAAGGTCTCTATGTAGTGCATGCACGCTGCATAGGCGAGACCTAAAAATGCGACCAAAAGAATGTAGGGCTAGCAAGGAGAATCATCAGACACAGAATATTGAGTGAAGATGCTGAGTAGCATAGATAACCTTCTTCAGACCCCTGAAAATTTTGAGTAGGTTTTCAAGTCACCCCACTGACTATCTAATTGGGCTGGAAAACATTGGAGAGATAACCAGGGGTATGGCTATGGAGGGGCTCATGAACTACACACAACGTTTTGAATTGTACCCTGTCGTTCAGTGGGAGCCTGTTATAAGGCCAACAAGGACGGCCCAGTGTGGGGATTTACACCTTTGAATTTTTCAATGACATTTCACATCTTTATAATTGCATTGCAATTCACGCATATTTACAATTTTAGATAACTGAAGATTAAGTTATATACAAACAAAATCATGTAATTTTTAGTCAAGAGCTGGAGATTGGAGAACAGGTCCCAAGGCTGGCAGCTTGGCCACTAGGCCACCTCTCGTCTGTCACTTTGTGACATAACTGAAGTTCACACTGATGGCTGCTGAGTACCACAGTGATGTTATAAATATGTTTAATAATGCATCGCACCGCTCCTTTGACCCAACAGCGTCACTGCAGTAACCACCAACCTTGGGTTCTGGGGCAGCTTAAGGGGTAGTAAGCAGTGTATAAATACAATTATAAAATAGGACGCTGACACAGTATGCAGATGTTTGTGTGCCTCCTGAGTTTTGAGGGTCGAATTATGGTGTCAATTCACTCCACCGATGTCTCCGGAAACTTATGAACTCGGGAAAAGATGGTTAAAAGGTCAGTGGCCCTGTCAAACTGCACAGCTCGGCTTAACAAAGCACATGTGAGACACAGTTCTTGCTCTCCTTAAATGACCTTGAAGAGAACAGCACTGAGCATTGTCTGTATGAAGAATGGAAGAGGAAGAGCCCTGAGGGTGAAGTAGGAGTGAGTCCAACAACAAATTATGCTTGCATGGTTGGAGATGGTGAAGGAATGATGGCACGAGATCAGGGCCTCATATAAAGGAGGCGTACCAGTATTTCTGCCAAAAATTGCGAATTAGTCATTCAATTGCCCTTCTCTCTGTGCCCTGCCTTGTTTAGAGTGGTGAATGTGGTATTCCTGATGCTGGGGGTGCTACAAATAGCGCTGTGGTAGACGTCTTGCAGCAAACCCAACACCAGTGGTTATGGTGTGGAAGAGGGCGGCCATCTTTCCCATCGGTTTCTCTGTTTTGACCGCTGTAGCATACAGTCCATGGCAGAGCTGGGCAGAGGAAGCCAATATATATGTATACATGTTAATCACCTGCTGGGAAACAACATTGATTATATCATCCTTGAGGCTGGACCTCATTTTGAAGGTCTGTGCTCAGGAATTACATATGTGACAAGTCTGTAAAGTTGACATGGTGGACCATTGTTTTTGTTTTCTGGTGCACTCCCCAGTCAACGTTTCTGTCTCCCAGTGTACAATGTTATTGGTACTCAATGTGGAGAGGTTGTGGCTTTATGGCCAGAGCTTCCGACTTTGGAGCTAGGGAACCAGGTTCGAGCTTCGGTGTCGGCTCAGCTTCTTGTTATTTCTGGCCAAATCACTTAATCTCCCCGTGCCTACCAAGAAATTAACCTGTTCTTGTATAACGTAACTGGTACTCATGTAAAGCGCTCCAATACCTTTGTGTCGAGTTTTCCCTACATAAATCCGCAACAAAAAAAATGGTACTCATATGTAGTGCACTAACCCTTCTTTCATTAGTGCATGTTGTAAGAATCAGAACTTCTCATTTTCAATTTTCTTTAGTTTGGTGAATCAAATATATATTTCTCCTGTCAGTCTTCAAACATGTCCATATTGTCTATTTTTTCATATCAAGTGCTGATTCTCAGTGCATTTCAAGCAAAAGCGAGGCTTTTTCCATTGCAAACCAAGGTCAAATCTGTGATGCCTGCCATGTCAGAGTGAGATGAAAGCGAGCACCTGGGTCACCCGACAAAGGGAAAGAAGTCTTCACTCCTCACCCCTCCAAGATGAGATGCATTACAGTCACATCCCAAGCCCAGCGGGATACCCTACCATTGGGCCCTCGCAAACATTTGCCATGGGGCCACAACATACTGTGACGTATTGTGACCGAGGGCCGCACTGATGCCTGCAGGGTGGCGGTAGGGTTCTGGGTGGTTCAGGGATTGTGTAAGGAGGTCTAAAAAAGTGTTAAATGAACGACCAAGAATGTATTTGCAGGTTAATAAATGCTTGCAAGTTTATTGAACATTCTTTCTGAATATTAGTGCTGAGCAACTAAACAGAAGCTCGTGCTGCTGTTGGAAGGGGGGGGGGCGCATGTAAAGGTCAAGAGGGCCGCAACCGCCACCCTGGTCTACTTTGAGTATCACTGCGCTAGTCTTTGAAGCCACACTCCACAGCAAAAGAAATGATCCATATGTTTGAAGACACAGACGAATGGCCAGCTCCAGACAGGTTGCAGGCATAGTAGCCCCCTCCCCCTGCGAGAGCCATGACAACAACCCTTTCCCTCGCTTTAGAATGCCGTCCGGCAGCATTTGTAGAATCAGTGGAACAAACAAAAGGCTCTGTCAAACGAGTTCAGGTGAATGAGAAACACTGTATCTGTGAGATTTGGGAGGGGGTGTCAGGGGGGTTTCACTGCTGCGGGGAAGGGGGCCATCGTTTTACGTCAGGCCGCCGCCTTGCTGGCGACACCCTGCTTCCAAATGCACCCGGCTACACGAGCGTGTGATTCTGCGCACCGTGTCGCGTGAGGTGAGTCTGTTTTTGAACTTATTCTGCACCGAGCTGCGCACCGTGAAGTTGGCTTTGGATGACGTTGTGAAATCCCAGGCTCCCCTGACTCAGCCTGGCAGCCGAGTGCAAACATACATGGGCAGCGCGGCTGGGCGCAGAGCGGGCTGGCACTTGGCGCGGGCAGATTAAAGGGAGGGGGCGGGTTGCATGTACCGAGGGGAGTGCAGCCGGTGAAGGCGTATAAAGCCCGACGAAGAGCGCCACAGGCTCGCGAGCATCACACGGGAGGAGCGCCTCCCCTGGAGACTGTCTGCAGCCATGTGGATGTGTGCGAGCGTCCTGGAAACCATCAGATGACCCAGCTTCTTAATTGTCGCCAATACAGTTTTTACTTTTTTCGTAAAAGGCGAGCCACGCTAAAGGCGGGGGGCCAACCATGGCAAGAATACGTTTTGGAGCAAAAAAGGATGGCAGCCCGTACACATTTCCCGAGTTAAGGGACAGGGACGTAAAGTTGATTTCCTTCAAGAAGCGTCAAGTTCTGGACGAGGTGATAGATTTACAGGATGCTGCGGAGATACCCCCGCTGGAAGAGGCGGCGCGTCTCCAGGCCCTGGACGAACGTTTGCCAGGTTATCCAACAGAGGGCGCAGCAGCGCGCATGGAGCAGGTAAGTGTGTCTGCCCCTCCTCATCCAGAGCGAGGGTATGAAGGCAGCTTTTTTTTTTTTGTAAATCTTCAAACAAGTCCGAATTTCTTTGGTTTTCTGTGGCGCGCTTGGCGCCCGCACCACCTAAATCACTCCATCTAAATTGATGTCAGGGCCGGCTTTAGGGTGGTGCAACCGGTGCAGCCGCACCTGCCTCTGACTTTGGTTGGGGGCGCCGTGTTTAAAAATAATTGATGGTTTAAAAGCATGTGAACTTCCTTGTGTGTCCAGCAGTTTTCAGGCAACAATAAAAATGTCAAGATAACTGGTGATTAATTTTTCTGCTGGTGAGAGATCGGAATTTTGTCAAGCGGTAGTTTTTACTCATCATACAGTACCACAAAGAACGTGTACCATGCAGATCACAAAACTGAGTGCGAGTGAACTATGAGTAGCACTTAAAGAAAATTACCTGTGTTAGAGAGGGGTTATGGAGAGGAATGGGGCACTGTCGGAGAGTGGTAGTGAGGGAATTGGTGGAGAAGGAAGTCATGGGTGGGGGCGCCATAAAAGACTGTCGCACCAGGCGCAACCAGCGCTAAACCCGGCCCTGATTGATGTAATTATTTATAAAGCTGGGGGGGCCCACAAATTAACAGGGAGCGCCGAGCCAAGCCAAGTGTGGCTTTTGGGTTGGCTCTATATACTCGTGCGTGAATGAACCCCAAAAATGGGCACGTAAAACATGCCCCAAACATCATGTTAAATGATAAGGTGTCTTAAAAATCTCAAGAAAGTGTATTTCGTTAACACATCGAGCCTTTCGACGCTATTATATTAGATTACTGGAAAATCTTCATTAAAAGTGAGAGTTTTTAAACTTGCACTGAGAAACATGAGCATTGATGGCAATATTATTAGTAACTAAGTGGCAAGTCACGTCATGTGTACCGCATATGTGGACTAGATTTTTATTACAGCTGGAGCAACATTATAAGAAGGGCTGGAATTATGCGTCAGGGAGGGCCAAATTATGTTGCAAGGCTAAGTGAATTCCTCAGAAAGAAAAGACAAATTATTCAGCATAACGAGGTATATTTTGTGATAGTATTACTTCATTATTTTGTCACTGTTACACTTGTTAATACTGTCTGGGCATTGGTTGTACCTCAAAAAAGTTCAGTTTAGCACCCAAATACAGCAATAAGAAACAGAAAGATGACCAGCCAACCTTTGCAGAGGGCTTTCCACTTTGCAGCAACACGTGTTGTTGCATTTTTAGTAACTTTTGAACTGTTCGCGGTAGAAATAATTTTTTTAAGTAAGTTCCGCAGATTATGCAGTTGGTGATGAATTCTGTGGCAAATTCATCAGATCTATAATTGTGCGAAAAAACTCCACACAATCACAACATTTCAGTGGCCAATATTATAAACTATTTAATAAAACACAAGAGTTTTTGTACAGCCACATCCTGACTGTACAGCGCACGCCCTGATCGTGCATATTTGAAGATGCCCTTACGTGACAGGGAACAAAAAGATTGTTTAATGGAATAAAGTATTTGTCTTGGATCACACAGTTTGATCAATAGGGAAGCTGGGATTGATTCCAGATTTCCAGTTCAACACTGTGCAATTCGACCACGAGATGAAAATCTCTTTGTGACGTCAGAGGTTAATGCTTTGTTAATAATTCATGGAGGATGAGGTTGGCGAGTAGGTGGCAGGAAGAATCCACATATTATTTTGGGCAGTTTTATATAGTATGCACCTCCCTCACGGACAAAAGAGCTATATACTAGAAACACAGACTGCAAAACAGGTATTTTTGTGAGATTTGCTGGTATTCACAGGATTCAAATCCAGTTTTCCATGAAACATGGTCGGCAGCTGTAGCCTTGAGGTCACATCACCTTCTGTAAAAACTTGTTTCATTTTTAGGCTCAAGCCGAGCTCAAGCCTCCAGTAGCTCGGCCACCTCTAAATATTTAGGGCTCAAGTGAGGATTGATGAGAGACAGTTGCAACAAACAGTTTCACGTATATATCTGACTAGTAGGCCATGTCTTGTGTAAAACTGCCATTCCTTGCTTTTAAGCTATTAGCATGTTGCATACTGGAACATAAGGGCTGAAAGAGCTATAATAGCCTATAATGATAAACTGAAAGAGAAAGGACTAAAATACAAAGTAATATTTCTTCAAATGTCAAGACTTGGTGGCTGTGTCAAACATGACCTCACATAACAAGGTAGCTTATTTTAAGATGCTTTAATCAAGTGCAGTGAAACTCCTACTACGGCTAGTGTCAGCCACAGATGGCCTTTGCTCAGACAGCACCCTAAACTAAACTAAATTTGGAACCTCCTTCTCCTATTCGTCCTCTTTAACTGTTGAAAAAAATAGGAGGGATAGAGGGACACCGTCTCACACCGCACCCTAATCACAAGACTCCATGACGCTGACTTCGGCGACAAGGCACTGGACTGAGTCCACTCCTTCCTGGCCGGTCAAACAAAGCAAGTCAGACTACCCCTGTTCCTCTCAGAACTTACAGAGATAAGCTGCGTAGTGCCCTGAGGCTCCTACCTGAGCCCCACTCTCTTCAACATCTACATGGCTCCTCTCGCAGCCATCGTCAGAAGCCACGAACTCGACATCGTCTCCTTCACGACGACACCCATGATCATCTCCCTCACCAACCCCACAGCCGCCAGAATCAACTTTCACAACGGAATGAAGGCAGTTGCTACCTGGATGAAAGATTGCTGCCTCAAGCTCAACTCGGACAAGACCAAAGTACTCATCCTGGACCCATCCCCATAGCCTGGGATGACTCTTTGTGGGCTGCCGCACTAGGAACTCCTCCCAACATGGCCGGCGTCAGGCATGGGCAGTGTGGGCAGCTGCCCAGGGCCTCGCACTCAGCCCACCAGCATGAGGCCCGCACTGGTGGTGTGTCCTGTTGTTTCCTTGGTGATCCATTTTAAAGAAAGGTGTTGCCTTGCAATTAGGGTCCATGGGAGGCAGCCCCCTCCCCGGGCCTCTCAGGGATCGAGTCTGGAGGCCTAGGGGAGGGAGAAGCTTCCTCTTGTCCCAATTACAAGGAGACCCATTCACAGACACTGCGGGAGGCCCATTGCCCAGCGTTTTTGTGCCCCCACAGTTTTAACTTTTAGCCCACAAGCAATTCTCACACCTATCGGACTGAAGGTGTGAGAATTGCTTGTGGGCTAAAAGTTAAAACTGTGTGGGGGCGCACAAATGCTCGACAATAGGTGTCCCGCATTGTCTGTGAATGGTCTCCTTGCAAGGGGCCACTTATCTAAATTAGAGGGACCTCGCACATTCCCTTTTAATCCAGGGCCTTGCAAATCCTAGAACCGGTCCTGCCTCCCAACCCTCTGCACCACGCACACAACCGTGGTATCATACTGGACTCCACGCTCTCAATAAACTGCCAAATCAACGCAGTATCCTCATCCTGTTTCCATACATTCTGCCTGCTTCAAAAGACATTCAGATGGCTCTCCAGAGAATCCAGAAAGATGGTCACCCACACACTCATCACCAGTAGACTTGACTACGGCAATGCACGCTAAGCCAGCGTCACCCAGAAACAGCTCAGGAAACTACAGAATGTCCAAAACACCACAACGAGATTGGTCCTCGACATACCCCGACGCAGTCACATGACACAACACCTCAGAAAATTCCACTGGCTCCCTATCACCTTCAAGCTCCTCACACAAGCCTGCAAGGCTCTCCACAATGCAGGACCAGAATATCTGAACCCCGCCACGCTTTACACACATCCGCCAGACAACTCCGCTCTGCCCAACTCGCCCTGGCCTCTGTCCCATTGATCCACAAGACCAGAACCAGAGGAAGATCCTTCTCCTACCTCGCCACCAAGACCTGGAACACCCTGCCCATCCACTTTAGGCAATCCACATTGTTGACCCAGTTCAGGGAGGGCTTCAAGACCTTGCTCTTCGACTGAACCTCCACACCCAGACAGATCAGCAGTTCTCCCCAGCGTGTTGAGACCCTTATGGGTGAGTAGCCGTGCTTTACAAACCCCATATTGATTAATTGATTGAAGGTGTGGGGCCAAGTAAAAGGAAGGCCATAGGAAGAAAAGCAGTCAAAGTGTAGATAAAAGCACCAGCAACCTCTAGAAAAAGGTTTTAAATACAGTTTTCTTTGGAGCACCGTCAGAAGAAGACTGCTGCAGGCAGCTCTTGCACCACTCTGAAGGTCTGTGCCCTGGGTGTGGGGCCAGCTCACACATGCTAAAGGTCGGCCCTGGTGTCAACACTATATACCTGGAGGCAGTCAAGCTGCTCGCTGTCTCATATTGACACACCTGCTATTGGGTGACACTAAAACCACAAAGATTATCGATTTGAGTTAGGTTTGCTATTCATACTCCTTTCTAAGCAACAGTAGCGAAAGTGTTGGGCTTTAGAGTGGTTAGGTTTACTAATTTCACTCCCAAGTGAAGCAACAGTAGGGAAAGTATTGGACTTTGGAGGGATTAGATTTATTATTCCCACTCCTACGTAAGCAAACTCGGACAATGTGTTGGCCTTTGGATGGGGTAGATTTACTAATCCCACTTCAATGTAAGCAACTGAAGGGAAAATGTTTGACTTTGGTTTACTATTAAACATTATACCAATCAAATTAGTAATGCATTTTCAAATGAACCTGAATCAAGCATACGTATATAAACATTATTCAAATCTCCAGGTCCTGAATAAAAAAATGAAGTGCTTTGAATATATCAATATTTACATCAGCAAACAATTTGTGACACACTCTTTTTTTAGGTATGGACTTTGAGATAGCGTTAGTTGTCTATCTAGACTATTATTTTTCCAAAGAAATCATACTTTGAGGGGCCTTTGGTCAGCGGGCTTTCTCCATTGGTCTGTTAAATTGTCATTCACATTTTGCTTGTTCCCACCACGACATACCACGACATACAGCATGGGACAATCGGTCAGTATACATTACCTACTGGCTGCCTTCAGTTTGGGTGACTGCACAAGGGCTGTGCACAGTGTTCCCATCCACTTAAAGTAGTTCACTTCTCTTCAGTGACACATTTGGTTTAAAGTGTTTTATTAACTTTAAACGCCATTTATTTCTCTGGGCTGCACTTCCGATGAACAGTTAAGTGGTGATTCATTTTACATCACATTTTTAAAGTTGCTATTATAAAGTCACCAGTAGACTTGACTACTGCAATGCCCTCTATGCTGGTGTTATCCAGAAACAGCTCAGGAAACTACAGAACGTCCAAAACGCCACAGCCAGATTGATCCTCGACATCCCCGCTGCAGTCACATGTCACAACACCCCCGACAACTCCACTGGCTCCCTATCACCTTCACGCTCCTCAAGTCTGGTAATCAATCCACAAAGCAGAAGAAGAGACATGTATGTGTCTGCCTGACAGATTCATGGTCCAAATAGCATAAACTGAACAGTGGCCTAACATCGGGCATTCATAACTGGTGTAATCTCAGACTGATACTTAAGTTTAAGCATTGCCAGATATTGTTCAACTAATTGTATAAAGAAAACACTTCCAAAACAATAATGTAATTATTCTATAGGAACATGCTCTACTTTACAACCCTTTTGTAGAGTGTAAATGTAATACTAGTTTTCCAATAATCCGTAAATGTTTTTTTGTCTGTAGTGTCCCTATTCAAACAATTTTTCCCACAATCGAGAGACAATTTCAGCGTATATGTAGGCGCCTCATCAGGACACAGGGCATGAGGTGGTGACTTAAGGCTGTAGAAAATGTTTATTTCGTACAACGTATTTTATTGGCTACATGATCTACAACTACACTTAACTCTTTTATAATAATTTATAGCACTCATTCCCTGCATGACCAACCACTATCAGTTTCCAATATGATGCAGTATCTTATTTTTTAATCGCCATCAACATTAGATCATGAAAACATTGGTATTCTATTCCATTTTTACATGATAATTAATTGTATAAACAAGGGATGGATTTGTTTCGTACAGTGTTGTGTTTTTTTAGCGTTTTTTAATGGTTCTTTATATCCTTACTATCAGAGTCAAGTACTCATTATCAACCCATTCAGTCTGTTTAAAGGCTGCTCCCACTTTTTGTTTATTTTACTTTGTTTAGTTATACTGTCACAATCGAAGCATTTTAGACACTCATCAATCCGTGCAAGCATATCTATCATCTCAAGCTGATCTAACAGGAATTCATTGTCATCCAGTTTCATCATTATTCTGAAGGTACTTTGTAATGTTTCAAAGAATACAAGTATTTTTTTATTTCTATTGCAATTTTCCTTTTTTTGGAAAGGCTGCAGTTTCCAAAAAACTGATTTCGATTTTCATGGGATTGCGATGTCTTCCATTGAAATCTATTCTTCTCAAATTATCCTGCAGTTTTGACTACAATATTTACTTTTGCTCCCGATGATAACTTTCATTGTCCTGGAGTGACTCCCCTCACACTTTTGAAATTGCTGATGACATGTTCTCCTCAGATTTATACATGAACTTCACATTATTACAATGTGAATTAACAAACACTGTTTGGGCTAGTAACTAAAAATGTATCACACATTGCTAGCTATAAATCCAGGAGGCCGCTCCCACTTCTTTGATTTAATTGCAGGTATCGTATAAGTATCATAAATATTGTTGATGGACAATTTTTGGACAATTCAAGTGAGATCAAATTCGCCCAAGAACTCTTGGCAATCCTTATCTTTGTGATGCCTGACCCATTCCCATAAATTCAACTTTCATACAGCAATCTCATTGTACTCTATTTTTCACCTGCAGAATAGGACAGGAACATTATCTATACAAGGTAAAATCCCAATTCACAGGTAAATTCAAATGGTCCTATTTGTGATGTATTAGTTCTTATTCAATGTAGTGTTCTTTGAATCGGTCTCTACCGAGACACTGAACTCCACCACAGAGAAAGAATTGCTTACTTGATTAAGAGATCCTAATCCTCATCAGTGCTTCTTTCTGCAAATTACCTTAATTATTTCAAACGAAGAGTGCACCGTAGTAAAAAGTGGCTACTTTTTTCACAAAGCAATGATGTCAGAGAGTTTTTGCAGAGTTTAGAGGGGGTAAAGGAGTAACAATCTGTACAACACTATAGTGCCTCGGGGTGCAGATGGCGCAACAGTGTGAGATAGAAATGATACTGGCCCGGATGAGATGGGTTATTGTACTGTATTGTATTGCAACTCTAAAATAGCACTTATCACCCCCAAGGGGTGCAGAAGCTCTTGCCTAAGGTGGGTAGCACACTACACTGTGTAGAGTGCTTGGTTGGAAGGGTGTTGTCTTTGTTTTGATCCTGTGTGGGAAGTGTTTCCATGTTGTGAGCAAGGACCACTGAGGTACGGTTATAGTGTTATGGGACGCAGAGCATGGCAAGGTGATGTGGCTGATTCTGAGCATTTGAAGTTAACTAGAAGTGTTTAAGTTGTGATGTTTCCTGATAACTAACAATCACTGGCAAAGCCAACTAGTCTGACCTAGGTAAGCTGTTTAATGGTTATTTATGGCATAAAAACAATAAAAACCCATGCAGCTACTTAAATGTGGCTTCCATATGGTTCCATTAAAATGTAACATTTAAAAAGCATACATTGATGTGCCTTTTTTCTATCAATGTTTTTTTCTTCTTTTGAAATAACAAACCTTTCAGAGGTGCTTCGCATTTTATTATTATTAGTGAAGGAGGGAAGACTAACTCACGGACCAACCAAGGAATCATATCACATGTAGTTACAATGGTATTTTAAAAAACGTCAAAGCTTTAAGAAAATGAGTCAAAATAAATCACCAGGTAACTGGACACCCAAAGAGTAGGCATTATAAATTGTTGGTGTTTAAAGTTAATATGTTACTATAGAAAGATAAATAAAAGAAAAAAAGAAAAAAATTAAATAAGCTTTGTACTAAGAGAAAGGAGCTACTTTTAGGCAGATGTGATGAATGTGTACAGACTTTCTGCAGTCACTCTGAGTACATGGAGCCAGTGGGTAAAGCGGACTAATATATGGTCCCATGCTGTATGATGTGGTGGGTGGAAGCAAAATGTGAATGACAACTGAAAGGACCAATTGATGAAGACCTCTGACTAAAAGCGACCATATATATTATTTTATTTATTACCCGTTGCGCGTTGCTGCGATCTCATAAGAAAGCAAATTTAAGGAAACTTGTTATGATAACATTCAATTTACATTGCGTCATTTTTATTGAAACTTATTCATTTTAATATGGAAAACATTTCAAAGTGTTGTTTTAATTCTGTTTATTTATTCAAGTGCTTGTGGATACACGCTATTTTTTGTTTTTCTGTCTGGTGCATACACGAATAAATCAGAAGGTTTTCCGACGCGTGAGCTGGCCACATACAGTTGTCCATGTGAGAAGCACGGATTCTCCAAATCTAGTCCACACACTTGCAGCGATTGTCCTTGTGCTATGTTGATGGTCATTGCAAAAGCGAGTCGCACCGGAAACTGTAAACGTCCATTATTGGAAAGATTATGAGGGCCCTCGGTGGCCGGGGGGGTCGATATTTAACACATTTTTCTTTTTTTCTTTTTGCCAGAAACCTTCACAGGAGTGTACTCAACAACTTCCCAAAGTTTCATGGCGATCGGATGAATGGTGTAGTAATGCATAAAGGACAAACAGACATACTTTCGTTTTTATATATATCGATTTTTGGGAAATCTATAATCTGATGAGATAGCTAAAGCTGTCTCAAAGGCCAGACTTAACAAGCATTTACAATGCAATGGTCTCGGCATCATTAAAGGTAGAGCTATTGGCATTGCTCATGACATTTCTTTTTTTTTCTTTAAATCATAAATAAATGGCATTGTCATTTACATTGCCAATACACAGCACTCTGCACTCAACAGCACTCACTACTCTGCACCTGCACTCACAACTCTGCGCACTCACAACTCTGCGCACTCACAACTCTGCGCACTCACAACTCTGCGCACTCACAACTCTGCGCACTCACAACTCTGCGCACTCACAACTCTGCACTCACAACTCTGCGCACTCACAACTCTGCACTCACAACTCTGCACTCACAACTTTACCGCCTGCTTTCAAAGAGGAAGCAGTTTCCATTCTAAGGAGCTCTGACAGTCTTATAGTGTTGAAGATGTCAGCAATGTGAAGCCACTTCTTGCCATATGCTTACAATTTGGTGAGTGTTGGTTTGGATTGGAGTCCTACAGTCCATCCACAACATCAAATACACAGTGGCACAAGTGTCAATGAGGGAATCAGTTCGGATGATGTATAGTTACCACCTTGGTTTTGTTTGTTTCTCACGCCTGCCACTTTTTGTGACTCGCGGGGGGAGGGGGGGGAGAGAGACTCAGGGGGAGGGGGGGAGAGAGATTCGGGGGGGAGAGACTCGAGCGGGGGGAGAGAGACCAGCATAAGCAGGCAATAGAGCGTAGACACCTACCACAGCGGGAGCCACGAACAGCGGGAGGGGGGACAACGGGAGCCACGAATGGCGGGAGGGGGCGGGAGCCACGAACAGTGATACGCCGAGACCGGCCGAGCCCACGGGACATGTCATGAGTGCACGCAGAGCTTCAAAGGGCCCCCGCGCGCCCGCTCCTTTATCTCTGACATCAGCCACTCTGCTAATGGAAAGAAAAATAAAACAGCAAAAACAAAACGGCGGCCACAACGACTTTCGGATTCGGGGCGGGAACGAGGACAGCGGGAGCATGCGACCTACCTCATGTACAACAAGCAGCTTAATGGCGGCCGGCGCTCCTGAAATTTTTCGGAATTGGGGGCGTGGTTTTGATGTTCTGAGTGACGGACAACGTCACTGTCTAAAGAACATCAAAAATGACGCCCCCAAATCCGAAAAGGACGGGGCTGCATCGGAGTGACTGATCTCTCCTCCAATGGCTGGCCTCCGTTTAGGAAGCCAGCCAATGAAGGAGAGACAGGGCAGGGAGGCGGGACCTTCTGCGCTACTGAGAGTCATTAAATCTCAGACCTAAGTCTGCGCAAGCGCAGCCTTTTAGGCCTTCGACCTAAAAAGGTGATTACGGGGGATTACAAATGGAGTTTGGAATTTGGGTCAGATAGTTTCCCCTCTTTGTATTCAATAATTGTGCTTCTGGTGACTGTTGCCTGGGCCTGTTTGCTGTGCTAGCACACATCATACCTGATGTTAGAATTCAATAAAGATTAATGACACTTAAAACAAGGAATTACCTGAATCGAGATTCGAGGATCACTTTTGACATCTTTATGATGCACAAACCTCAGTTTCTCTGTATTTAAGGATTTTCTGTCTTGCAAGTCATAAAAATGTAAAAATAGATAACAAATGACACTCGATTCTCCTCAGAAGTTGAAAACATTGAAGGGAAAAAAAACTCCTTTTCAACATACTGTAAAGTTATGTTGTGCATGTGTGACTATTAAAAACATGCTTAGTATCTTGACTTTTAACACCAGGAATATATAAATTACCATTAGTACCCTCAAATCAAAAACCTAGGGTAAAAAAACACCGCAGGGGCAGCAAAGGCTGTCACTTTGCAGCTGCGAGCAACAAATACTGGAAACATTTGTCTGCCCCCTGCAAGCACCATGATGGTTGAATTGTTTTGGTATGCCATGTCGCTTGTCATATGTCGCATCATTCTAGTCTGTCTTGTGCCAATTCATAAGCTGATATTGGTTTAGTTGCCTGTCTAGCGAGGTGGGTTAGGCCTGGTCACCCCGCCCCATCATCATGATTAATCACAGCATGCTCAGGGCAGAAAGCACAGAGTTAAGAACCCTCCCCTGCACATGCACTAAAATGTGGCCATTGCCTCAGCTTCATCTCAGGGTGAAAGGAAGCCTGTGCTTAATTTGATGTATGTATTCGAGTTAAGTTATCTTCGTGTGAAGTACTTTATTATGTTATGTTATTATCATTATTTGTACATAACATTCCTATTATTTTGAATTAGTAGTAACTTGTCTATAATTTATATGGTCTTATACTTTCACAAAAACTGGGTCCTTTCCACCTTGTTATGACATTTTTCAGTGACCTGATTCATCATGGCCTAGTGTTTTGTTGGCGAAGTGAACATGGAGCATTGCAGTGTATTGTTTAGTGATAGCGTACAATGTGTGAGGTTGCGCGTGCCGCAGGTCTTTGCATTTATTTGGTACATACAGCAAGACTGATCATATTCCACTGACCAGCTCTGAGGATCAGTGCTGCTTGCTAGATTTATCATTGACAGGGCTGGTCTACATGTGTGATTGTGGTATTTATTTAATAGCAGTTGTACACAATGCAGACCATATTCACAGTGCGTCACAGCACTCTACAACAAGGAAAAAATGGTGCAACTACAACAGAATTAGCAATTGTTATAAAGGTCAGAGAAAGGAAGAAATGGTACAATTGCAGGACAACGGTATACATTTATTTACAATTGTGCAAGTTATATAACAGGCGTATATTTAGGTCAACGGGTAGCAACATCTAGGGAAGTTGGTAGAAAATCATTTCTGGAAGTGATGTTGGAATAAAGTACACTACAGCTCTTTCTTTAACCCCTTCGCTGCTGATGATGAGCTCAGCTTGTCATCAGCCACGGGTGGCGTGTGGTGATGACGAGCTGAGCTCGTCATGTAACAATGTAAAATGAAAAAAGCCGCACAGCGTAAAAATCGCCGCAGCAGCGATGCGGTTAACAGGCAACTGAACGGTTTGATCAGGGAGAACAGAATTCCAAATCTTTCAAGGGCTCCCCCCTGAGAATAATTGTCATGGGGCTGTTTTTTCTTGCCTTTTCGGACTAAGCTGTACTAGCAGAATTTAGCAATCCTGAGATTAGCAGTTTATATATAGACTGCTTCTGAGTGTGGAACTTTGTGCTTGATGTAAGTCAGTTTGAATTAACTTGGAGCTTCAATGGGCAGCGAGTAGAGTGCGGCCTAAAGAAATGTGGTCAGAGCACTTAGCTTCTGATACCAGTCTGGGAGCATCACATAAGGCTTCTTTGAGAGGAACTAGGTTTAACTTGAATATCACAGAGAGCAAAGAGCTGACGTAGTCTAAGCTGGCTAGGACTAACAGTTGCACAGTTTTTTTTTATATGAACCATGTCTTAAGGCCTGATTTAGGGTTTGGCAGAAGGTTACTCCGTTACAAATGTGGCAGATATCCCACCCGCCTTATTACAAGTTCATTGTATCCGAATGCACTTGTGATAAGGCGGGACGTGATAACGGTCAGTGTACCTGTCAGCAAAACCTTATATCAGGCCCTTAATCTTTCGGAGTCGTCTTAGCTGATGTTGGGTGCTTTAAAGTGGAGCTTGTGGATCAAACCTTTTATCCAATATGAAGACCAATAATATAGAATATTCAAAGATGGAAGGTTGACAGTTTAGAAAGTAAAGTAAATCTAGTAAAGGTTGACCCAGAATGGAGCTGTGACAGGAGAAACTCCATTCTGAGAGGGGCGAAGTTGAGTTGGTTACACACATCCAACATTGTATCCCTTCGATAATCTGAATAAGGAGAGACGTGTCTTGTAGACAGGACGGTTTCATGTACTTCTGGGTCTCACCAGCATACAGGTTGTAAGGCATTTATGGTTCAAATCTCTTTATTTGGTATTTCAAGAACAAAACATATCAATACTACAAGCATATGGTGCTCGTCCTCATAGGCAGTCATGCAGATAAAGGCAACAATCCGAAAACAAATACCCCCTGCCCCTGAACCGAGGAGCTAAAGAACAGTATGTAGTGTAGCACGCCATGTGTCCAGTAGTGTCACCTTAGTCAGAGTCCTTAGATGGCTAATGTTAGTAACATTAGTGAGACGTAGTAGGTGGAGGTATTTGGGACAAGTGAGTTCCTGAAACTCCGCGGAGAGTAAGGCAATTTAGGGGGGGGAAGAGATCACTGTATGAATCAGCTGTGCAATGGCAATTAGGGTGAGTTTCTCCATCCCTAGTATGTAGCAAAGACGATGTATCCATCTCTGATGTATGGGGACGAGACCTGTGCCCGTGTGTCAAAATATTCTGGAGTGGCACCCACGGCTAAGACAATCTGTCTGCCCCAGCGAAATTTGAGTGGGAAGGTGAGCGTGTTGTATAACCCCAAAACTGTGTAAGCGAGGGATTGAGGCGACTGTATGTGTAGATGGATGTCAATGTCATTAAGAATCTTGGTCTAATAGGCAGTAAGTTTAGGGCAGTTCCAGAGCAGGTGGAGTAAGGACCCTGGGGATCCGAAACCGCACCAGCAGTCAGAATGACGCCTGGGGATGCCTCTATGATGGCGTACTGGTATGAGCTACCAATAAGTGGCCATTTTGGTGGCCTTTTCTATGCTGGCTGTGTTGTGGGCTGTGAGTCTCACTCGGTAATACACCTCCCCCCACTCCTACTGTGTCAGCTGCGCCAAAGCTTTCGTTCCCATTTGACCTGCTGTTTTGACCTGTTGCGTTGTATGGTGTAAAATGCCATCAAATTCTATGACAAGGTGTCTGTCTGATGTTTTGGTCACCAGCCACTCCTCAAATGATGGGAGAGTGTTGACCCCCCGGGGCAAACCATTCGGTGTGTTAACCAATGGCAGATTTGGACGTAGTGCAACCTCTCGGTTTCAGGTAGCCAGTAACAGGATGGTCAAAGGGCAGGAGACCCTTCTTGTTAAACGGGTGACCTACTGAACGGCACATGACTCTCTGCCAATGCTGGAATGCCATTTGGTTGAGGCATGGTGTGAAATATGCATTCCCTGTTGTCAGCGGGAAGGAGAACAAGGTCAAAACACTCCATTCTCCCATGCAGTCCCAGACTTCTAATGTAGCTTTCATGAAAGTTTTGCAGGCCTGACCTTCTCCCTTCTTACCCACAATGCTTTTAGTATTGTTACCTAATCCGTTGAAAAATCCTTTGATACTCTCCAAGAGTTGGGCCAACTCCTCCTCAAAAGTAAACTTGTATTGCTACTGAGTGTCTAGTTTTCTTGATTAATATTTTCTTGGTCTCAATGCTAGATTTTGATGTTCAAAGATAGAAAGAAAAGTCAATTGACAATGAATATCGTTGATTATATCGTTTTATCTTGTACTTGGTATTTGCAGGTTATCCTGCATTTCTCCATACTCAGTACTTGTTGCAGGCAACACGTGTTTCACCCCTACAATGACTATGTGGCTGGGGCTTTGTTTAGGCTCTTCATGAAGTCCTGTGGGTTCTGGTAAGTCCTTAATTATTGTTCAGAAATATCAACCTCTGTAATCTGTTCCCAATTAAAAAACTGGCTTCCGTGTTGGGAAGTCATCAGATAAGATCACTGCGATCCTGGATACCTCCGCCTGGTTGCTAAAGGAGGGAGGGTTATGGAGAGGAAAACCGCTGCAAGATCAGATAAAGAGCGGGGCTCGAACTCAGTATGATGCCATCAGGTGACTTTCCTGGTACTGCCTCCATTTTGAGGTCGAGCCTGAGCCAACGTGCATGCGCTGCTCTGCGAGACTTGTTGTGGTAGAGTAGAGAATAGAAGCCCCGCCCTCTCTCTGCCCATATTTGCCATTGGCTTGTGTCATTGTCTTTCCTAAATACTGGCTTCTGATTCGTCAATAGGCTTGTTAGTCCCTCCTTAGTACCGTCTGCTTTTCATTTGTCACCTCCCATGGCGATTGGCCTCTTTACTTCGAGTGTTACATGGTACGTTTTATTTAGACTGTGAGTACTATTTTCTTTAATGAGGTTTTCCTACTGCAGGCACGACGTGCTTTGGTGCCTTATTTACTCTCCCCCTCCCTCCCGTTGTCATGCCTTCTCCCCCCTTCACTCCCATTGTCTGTACCTTCTCCCCCTCCCATTGTCCGCGTCTTCTCCCCCTCACCTCCCTCCCGTTGTCCATGATGATTACCATTTGCAATGCAATAGGTCTCACATAATTGCAAGACCTATTCCATTGCAAATGCTTGTTCCATTTGCGACAAATATCTTCTGTGAAGCCTGCTGTTGTTCTAAAATGGTGGATAGGATTTCCTCCACTCAAATTCGTTCTTAACCCCGTAAGGATGATCATTGGCAGTGCAGATGTAAAGATAAATCCTTCCCCAAAGGAGCTAGAGAGCCTGCACCCTAGATAGCGGCGGGTGAGGGGCTGTGGGGAGTAATTGTGCTAGAATTGAACAGAGGTACAGTTTCTGTCCCTTACTGCCCACAGCCCTACTAGGTTTTTACCTTATATGCTTGCAAAATACTGAAGACAGTAACTGGAGAAGTAGTGAATAAACATTGTAAATGTTGTATGTAGGCGAACCATTACATTGGTGGCATCCACTGGCTTTCTGTTTCCTTTAGTCAGAGGCCCCCTCAGTTATCACCCAGACATCCAATCGAACTTGGTGGTAGGAGGTGATAGGACTGGTTCTGCCACAGATATCCTTATTGGCTAACAGTCTGAATTAATAATCAGTTTTGAGTCTTCCACCAATGAAGGACCCTGTCCCTCTGCTTTACTACATCTCACACTTGAATTTCTACACTACACACCATCCAGTCCTTGGAGCCTTGGCTAAAGCAGACACTGCAAAAGACATGTTTACCCTGAAATTGTTGGATGTGTCGTTGGTGTAAATTACTCTTTAATAGGAAAAGTGAAAGTTTAGTCCTTATTATTCCCTCATATCTTCATAATCATACCTAAGAATTCTATCCTTTGCTCATCAAGCTCTTGCTTCATTGTTGAGGGTAACACCAGTCCCATGTAAAAATGCACTGGGAAAACAACAGAAGGTACATTGCAATGGGGTCTTCACTGCGACCAGCCTAGCTTGGTGGTAACACGTTATCTTTTGTGGACAGGAGCTGATAGTCATTTTCCTTGCCCATTGTATCATCTGTGGTTATTTGGTACAGAGGCCTTTCTGAAGAGCCTTGTGAATGAAGCTAAGAGCTGGAAGTCTGAGAGCTGGCCAAGATTTTGTTTTCCCAAAAGTTTAGATGGTCTGTTCAAAAACTGCTGCAGCATCTTCCAGTAAACAAAGAAGCAGAGGTCACTCCTTCCTACACCGACCTATTAATATCTCAGCATCCAACTGTTACCTACCAAGGGTCTACATCATCAAGTTTTAGTGCCATGGGGTTTAGTGGGGGAGCCCAGTTCTAAAAACTACTTGAATGACAGTGTCTTAGTTTTGGGGGCCAGTGCCCTGAAATTATCCATCTTAAAACGAGACTACCCATCAGTCTGTTCAAATTTAGCAGAAGACATCATGAGATTCGAATGCATTTCAGAACCAGTACCCTTTGGAGGCTTAGCCTCTGAAGGTGGCCACAGGAGCTTGCTCCAGCCCCTCCAACTTCCAGAGCTTCAGGGATCCCTGGAGGATGCACACAGGACTTGCATTTCATATACGAGGAACAGTGGCTCGCTATGGATGCATGTCACAAACTTTTCAGGGTTCAATAAGCAGTTGTACGACGGTACAACTCAGTTAAAGACATCGTATATGCCTTTACCTTGCATTTTTTACCGCACCGTTTTTACCACGACCATGCTTTTACAATGCATGCTATTACCAAGTTTTATTTTTATATATAAAAACAATGTATTTGTGGAGGGAGACACCCAACTTACTTTAAATGCGTTGGTAAAGGCGTGCATTGTAAAGGCATGCATGTGGTAAAAATATGCGCGCTAAAAAATTCTTGGTAAAGGCACAACGAGGTAAAACCTTGTTATAAAGACTGTTTCCCCAATAAGCAACTCAATCGTTAGAAACATTCAATGTAAATAATAGGAAATGTAGAATAATAAAGACTAGACCAAGTACAAAATATTCCAATAAAGTCCATGAGAAGACAAAAACAGGAACAGGGCAATTTGAGCACTGTGTCCCCAGTGATTACGCAGTGAGAAACAACAACAGTGAGTTCAAGTGTGTTGTAAAACAACAATGTTAATTGTGGTTTCTGAATTTGTGACCATTGGGAACACTAAGCACTGGAATTGCCATCTTGATGTTTTTGCTTGGTAAGGTGCCAGGGGATATGAAAAACGACACTGTGCACCAGGGTCTGCTCCCAGTGCTGTTGGGGAGCCCAGAGCCTTCAGCATTGCAGCCAGGTTGGTTCCCTCCCCAGGCATTTATCGCTCTCCTCGACTTACCTCTGGAATGCCGCAGGACATCACGCTTCTCACTGGAGCTAGTCATTGCTAACAATTATAGAAGTAAGGAGCTCTCTGAGACCTATGTATCACTCGTACTTTCAATATTTCTACTACTTTTTCCAGATTTGTCTTATCTTGTCTTTATTATTTTTCCCTATGCTGCTTCCCTTTGGAAATTGCCCATATTCTTCTTCGGTCTTGTCCTGCAGAGTTACAATGCTTGCTTATGCGTCCGTTGTCCAAACCCTTTACATGTTACACCCAACTGTAATATCTTTCTACTTGCAGCTCCTGTTCTTTGTCGGACATTGTTTCCCTGCCCAGTGCAGTAGCTATTCTCGAGCATGTTGCCACCTGATGATTGTATTGACCTTTTGAGCTGATTGGTGTACACACGCCCCAGTGTCCCTTGCTGCTGAACATTTATTATGTTGCCTTGCGTTCCCTTTCTGCGCAAGAAATTCTTTGGGAAGATGGAGGTTTTATTGAAATAAAACCAAAAAATCAAGCTTGCCGAGTGCTTGCTAGGGGCTTGCACAATGGACAGCTGTCTGGTCAAAATATAGAGTTCATGTTGGCAGGATAAGATGGGCACTGCCATCAAAGTCACAAGCAGTTGGAAAAAGTTTATGTTTTTTCCATTTGCACTTCTCAACTGTAATGTAATGTAATGTAATGTAATGTGTCTTGTAAAGCGCACTGCTGCCCTGAGGCATCGTGGCGCTGTAGACCGCTGGGGAACCCGTCCTGGCTATCCCTGTGAGATGGTCCCTACTGGGTATCTCCAAGGTGAAACCAGGCATCCCCGGCGAATGTGGGGGGCCGTTGTAGAGATGAGACAAGCTAATGCCCAGAGTTGCCGAGTGTGATCCCTGGTTAGAGTAGGCACCGGGGCAAGAATTATCGAGTCTGCTGACCCTGGTCCACGACCCTGCCGCGTCGGGAATTCAACCCTGGTCCCAGGCCGTTCTCTGCTTCCGGGTCTGCTGCCTCTAACCAGTGAGCCACACCACTCCACTAATACTTCAGCCGGTTGTATGATAGAGGCATGCAAGGCTCAACCACGCGTGCCCCTATCAAGCAGCCCGAACCACGAATGCGACTTAACCACACATGTTACTACGCAATTTCATGGTAAAGGCATGAATGGCAAGGTGTATGCGTGGCTAAGTTTGCCACCTCTCCGACCCCCTTCCTCATGCCCTAAGCCCTAAATTACAAACCCCTACCTGCCCAGCGGCCTGAGACCCTGCGCCTTGAGATCCTTACGGGTGAGTAGAGTGCTTCAAAAACCCCTGATTGATTGATTGACACATGAGCTGTCATTTCACCTTCATCAATATTACCACCTAATCACAAAAGCCTCCTCTATTTTTTCGACACATTAAATTCTCATATTGCCTCCTTGCCCAAACCATCAGGCTATGATATAATTAGCCGGGAGATTGTGCCCTCACCTTTCTTTGCTTCACTCAGTGCCATTCTGGAATGGCCTTGGCTTCTGCTGCAGCTCCATACCCCTGAACACTCCAAATGGCCTCCTCTCCTTCCGGTCCATGCTTTCTTCTCCTCCTGTCTCTTCCCGCCCTTGTCATTGATCGGCAGACTCGCCACTGTTCACTTTGCTCCCCTTTGTTTCAGCACTTTTCCTGCACCTGGACTCACTGCTTTCCCAACCTCTCTATCCTTACTGCGGAATCCTCTGTTGACAGGCCTACTTTTCTCTCTCCCTACTTCAGCACCTTATTCTGTTCTGCCAGACTTGGAACTGTCCGTGTACCTCCTCTGCATCTTTCCCATACTCTCTCGTCCTTCCCATTGGCTCCCTCTAGTCTGCTAGGGAAACTCTTAGATTTTGACATGATTTCTGACACTCTGTCAGACCCGTAGTTTCTCATGCCAACCCATACCACTGGAAAGTCTGGAACTCTATCCCCCCCACACATCAGAACCACTACCACTTTTGTAAAATTCAAAAGCCAACTCCAAATCCTGTTCCTCAACCGCTACTTAGGGAATTGATAGGATCAATCGGAGTAGGAAAGCAGACAATCCGTACCACTGCAACTCTGAGACTATGAAGGGCTCCGTAGTTAAAGACTGTCCGGTACCGTCACCATGTCGCTCTTTTGTCCTTTGTTGTTTTTATTTTGCGAATCTCTGCAATGAAACTGATGTAAAGCGCTCCGATACCCTAGGGTCTGGCTAGCGCTATATAAAACTTCTTAAATAAATCAAATTAAATAAATAAATACCACCATACTCCTACCTTCACCTCTTTTCTGTTCCCTCTTGCCCTCTGTAGCTTAGCCTAACCCGTCCCTTTAACCAGGGCTTTAAGTGGGCTGGGTCCTGCCGGTGCTCAGCACCTGTAGTTTTTGAAAGCAGGTGCCAAAACTGATCCCTATCGGGCTCTCCATTTTTACTCTCCGGGTGAAAAAACCCCACCATTAACACTGCAGTAGTACAACCCATCGCTGCCTTTGTTGTAACTTCAGAGGCTAGTTTTTCAGCTGTATAGGGCAAACTTGGAGCGCTTTACATGAGCACCAGTTACATTACACAAGGACATATTCATTATTTGAAACACAGGACGTCAGGCTCGAACCTGTTTCCACAGCTCGACTGCTCTAGCCTTTGCCACAACCTCGCACCCAAGAGCGAGTCGCATTTCCAATATTATGTACAATGAAGTGATAGTTGTTGCTTATTAATCTTACGCAACTCACCACAATTGACAAAGCCAATAGTACTGGCTTGTTGTAGGTGTAATCTTACTCTTAATATATATCTGGATGCAATGACAGAAGCAGAAAAATACCAGTCAGGCGGCACACTATGCTAAGCACAGATTTTTTGCTTAAATGTTTTAAGTCACGCCCTTAATTCCAGCACCCACGCCCCTGTGAGAGACCCCACCTCCAGTGTGTTCATCCCACTTAAAGCCATGCCTTTAACCCATTCCGCTGCCTCCTCGTCCCCATCGGAAGAGGCTTGGTCAAGCAATGCGCAAATCACTAATGCTCCATCAGGTGAAATTCTAGCATGTTAGGTAGAGTATTCCATACACAAGGGTCCCCCTTTCAATTTCTCTGCGCCCCCACATTTAACGGATTAGATCCAACTTTAAAGTTGAATAAAGCAAAGCATAGAACCTAACATGCCATAATCCAGCACACAGTGCTTTACCTATCAATGCCGCCTCAAGCCTACAGGGACGAAAAGGCCAGGTCACACATTGTTTCCGCCTCCAGGGCAAGTTCTTTCATAAAGCTGCTTATGTTAATCCATATTTAATTAAGCCCAGGAAAGCAGTGCGATTTATCAATTCTTAGAATAAAGTTCATATCATTAGAGCAGAAATGAGACTACATTTGTAGCATGGATTTTTGTATACTGCCTTATTATGATGCACAAAAGCAGAATTTATCCGGGGTGCAGTAGACAGTTACCTTTCTTACGGTCTTTCTAACTGGAGCCTGGTTTGATACACATGAAACCTAAATTACATTATAAACCGAAATGACTTATAGAGGGGACCTGAAAACAGAATGCATATTTAACTTTACGTTTCTCTGAGGTATTGTAATCGAGAACTCAGAGTACCTATCTTTTAGAATAGAAGGTCGTAAAATAACCGTGGAAAATCTGTCCACTTGGCAAAATACTAAAATATATTTAGTCTTAAAAAGTGCCAGGTGCTGTATTTCATTCTCTTTATTTTATAGGATTCGATGCTCACCCTAAAACTATCACTGACTGAAAAAAAACCGGGGAATTAAAATGTGCAATGTTAAAGTGTGTACCGGGTTACTTAAAAGTTTTCAACACAAACAAGAAAGCTAATAAGTATTGACGAGCTCTGTGTTAACAGTCGGGTGACAGTGTGTGTGTTGCTCCCTGCTGTCATAGACATATAATCCCATTAGGAATGCACACCTTGGGCTTCCATCGGCTGGAATCTGGGAGTAGAGCGCCTTTGCTGAATTAGTGAGCCGTACCCTCAATCATAAAATGAATAATAAATAAATAAATAATGAAGATGAGTCAAGAGATGATGGTTGCTTTGTACAAGGTGAAGTTGAAAGGCATGTATGGCAAAATATTGCGTGGTAGGTTCATTCCATAAAGCGTCAGAATGTTCGCTGCATATTTAGCAAAGCATATGTGCACACATATCCTTATTTTGTGAACAAAAAAGCTGTATAAACTCTACAACATACTACCATAACAGAAAAGTAAAATAAATGTACAGGCGATGGCAATTAGTTAGGAGCTGTGTTTTCATGCCAGGCTAAGGCATTCACTCAGCAACATATACTAAACAAACACGCTGTTAAACAGTGACTAAAATATTTTCATTTGATGAAATAGCATGAAAGACCATACACAGGCTGTAGTTTGACCAAATGACTACTTGATGATGCCCCGGTTACTTACCGGTAATCTTCATTACTCCGAGTATAGACTTCCTCGCCACATGAGCGCCCATCCCTCCCTCCCTGTCTGGCTATCGGCTTCATGTTTATGCTTGGTTGTTTCAGGCTGATGGGTTGGGCCGGCCCGCCTCTTATAGAGGTCAGGTGGTAATGGGTCGGCCATCTTGGGAAGGGATGGGAGGCTGACTTTTTGCTTTGGAGGTGGAGCTGAAGCTCACTATGTAAGTCATGTGGCGAGGAAGACTAACGAGGAGGTAATCTCTATCCAAAGCCTAATGCCAGCACATATGGGAGACGGTAACCATGCCCAAAATGCAGTGGCGGTTTTACCGTGGGGGCGTTTGGGCGCCGCCCCCCCCTGTTTTCTCGCCGTGCGAGAAGAAGGCAGAAACAAATGGTAGTTATTTATTTATAACTATCATTTGTTTCTGCCTGCCCTTCTCGCACTGCGAGAAATCAGTCAGCAAACTTCCTCGAGCCTCAGGGCAGGGGGGAGTGGCTTGGGGGAGTGGCTTGCCCACTGTTGTGAATACGGACTGTTTGGACAGCCTGAGAGGCTGTCCAAACAGACAGTATTAGCAACAGTGGGCAAGCCGCTCCCCCAAGCCTCCTCCCACTCTCCATTCTGCAGCATGCAGACTAGGAGACATGACGTATTTAGGGCAGCCGGCCGAACCAATCAGCGCCGGCTGCCATGGAGGGGAGGGAGGCTGCCTGCAGCCTTCAGTGACGACTGGTGACGAGGGAGGCATTCAAAAAAATCCAGGATGGCGCACGGGAGTCTGCAGTATCGGCCCTCGGGACAGGACTCGAGTCGAGAGCCAGAGCTGGAAGCCAAGCCAAGGTAAGTTTTTTTACATTTATTTTTATTTTTATTATTATGAGGCAGTCAGTCCGATTTTACGCCCCGCCTATTTCAAATGTCACCAGCCGCGACTGCCAAAATGCCACCGTTCTGATGAATTTCAAATCCAAGCAATGGTATCCATGAAAAGCACAGGGAAGCCAATGGCTGAAGGGGACTGACCAAGAGCACACACGTTGTCTGCCTGCACTTCTTACAAGAGTGTATAACAAGAGGTTCACCAGACAGCTACAAATGTATGCAGCTAGACCAAAAAAACCTGGACTAATTTGCCTAAACCCCTAGCATTGTTTAAACTCCCACGAGACCTGTAATGGAGAGCTGCAGTGAATTGCTTACTTGATCAATTCACACAGACCGCAGTTACTAGGTGTCACACTTATCCAGCTAATACCACTTATAACTAAATACCTAATTGTGTTTACATTGCAGATGTGGTGCAATGTTCTTGGCCTCTCTAAAGTGAAATTTTACCCTGTTTTGTCTCATGGTTAATCAGGGGCTCAAAGGATATCTTCTGATAGAAAAGAATTCCCAAGTAACCCAATAAGGAGATATCTGATAGGGCTGGGCTCGGTGACCCTACCCGCTGCAAACGTGGGTGGGTACATTCCTGCCGTCCATAGAACAATTTCTTTCTATCTTTCAGTGCCAACTAAGCTACCTGCACTAAGAATTGGATTCAACTTTGTTTGTGAGGATTTCACATGCTAATTGGGTATGTGAAATTCTAGTAGTCTCTGCTAGTTGCGTTTAATCCTATATATGGTAAACGCTTAGACAAGAACAAGTGGTAGGCAAGAAGCTGCATGCCTTCTTCAGTTTCGCTTGTGCCTGGTTGTCATCGTGAGCTTAATAATGACAGATATTGCCCACTGTCAATTAATCAGCATCAGTCAATCAGACTTAATGACAACCATTTGTAGTGTTTGCCATAAAAGCCAGTTCTAGTGTTGTTCATCATGATCGTGTGAAATGTATTATTGCTTGCAATTGCCAGTGCTGAATGACGCAACATCATGGGTGCTGTTTGGTCATCGCCCGGTGCTTGTAATATTCACACTGAAGTCAATGTTGAATAGTTTGCTACAACAAAAAAGTCTACTAGGCGTTATAGCATGTTGTATGGGCCTTCCTACTCCACCATAGAATGTATGTTGTGGGTAGGGTACAGGTATTGTGCAAAAGCTTGTGCTACCGCCTTTGCCAGATGAGTTTGAGGAGTCTCCCAGCTCATGGTCGGGTGTATCCAGGGTGGATACATGTAGCATGGAAACTAACCAGAATAAAGGATATATCATCCAGTCACCAAAATTAACCTGCCCTATGTGTTCCCGCGTTTTTAGCTGCATGGATCAGTTTGTCTCACAGGCACAAGTCTTTGTTGTTGGTGTAGTATTGTCTGGCTGTAAAAGGGAAGATAAATGCTATGTCCTAGCTGGTTCCTTATAATGTGAAGGTTTTTTTTGTATTTTTTTAAAGTGATGAACATTTAGCAATTTTCAGTATAAATTGTTGAAGGTCTTTCTAGTGCTTGCTCTATCACTTTATAAGTAATTAGAGTAAAACAAAAATGACCATTTAAGCATTTCTGTCTATGTAGGAATGTGACATTGCACTCATTACTGCAAAAGCTAAAGATTTGAAAGCAAGGTTCCATTCAGTTGTTACTATGTTTCCCTGTTGAGTCAAAGTGGAAGCAGGATTGCAATGATGTCGGTGCAGCACTATTCCATAAACGAAGCCATTCGGGGCTCAACATTTATAGAGAGTTTTCTATAACGGGTACGTGACTTGAGGGTATTGAAGCGATGTATAGGGTACCTGTTTCACAAATAAATAGGTTGCTAAATGTAATTATTTAGGGATATTCATTCTCAGATTACACAATTCTTTGGTGTGTTTTGGCATTTCCTGTAGATACTTTCCGGTATACCCAGTGCCTATATTCAGGGTTTTCACCGATTCTGTCTGCGTCCTGTTATTTGTGGATTGCTCTTGGGAGAAGAATTTGGTCATCTATCTCGTTTTGACCTCTTTTTTAAGTTGAAGCCTACCAGACAGCTGGGTTTGCTAACAACATCTTTGGGATATTCAGAAAGATTTCATGGAAATGCATTCTCCCCGTTGCTTACCATTGGCTTTGTGGTTTGTAACTCACATTTGCTGGCTCAACTTTTTTTAGGCTGTCCAGCACAAATTTATACCTTGCCTTGCCCAAACTCTATTTACTGTATTCGTCCACCTGTGTTTGATTTCTGTAAACAGGACTTTAAATCTTGTTGTTATCTTGTCACATTTGCTGTGCATTTAAAGACCGAGGACTGATGTGAGGCTGTGTCTTCCAGGGAGCTTGATGTTTACTTTTCTTTCTCTGACTTCAAAGTTGAGAGGATTCATGTGACAATCACGCTGACTCAGGGTAGTGCTTGAGGAAAGCTGTACAATGTTACTTTTTTCTAGCACACATCAAAATTTAAATATCTGTTAATGAACGCTGCTGATATTTCAGAATTAGAAAATCCCAAATGAAGCACATATTTTGGTAATTTTGAAGTGTGGTGGAAACAAATATTTTAAAATGATGCAAAAAAATTAAATACACTCTGTGACGACATTTCCACACATTATCATTTGTGCGCTGTATTCTTTTAACAGTGAAACTGTATGTCTGTTTAAATGTAATGGTGATTTCCATTCAAGATGTGTTGTCTGTAATGGAATATACTACCACACCATGTATATTCCACTCTACGCTACTCGATTCTACTCTGCACCACTCCACAGTATACCACTCCACACTGCATCATTGCACTCTACTCTGCACCACTTCACTCTACACCTGTCTACTCTACACCACTTTACTCTGTGCCAATGCGTTATACCCCACACTACTCTACTATGCACGACTGCACTCTTCGGCACTCCACTCTACACTCCACTCTGCCACTCCACTCTGTGCCACTCTACTCAGCAACTCTGAAGATAACTGTGGAATACTGCGAGTTTCTGGTGGAAGGATGTTCCAGGTTCTGGGTGAAGCCTCATGGGTAGTTTCTGCTTTTCTTGAATGTCATGGGTTTGAGTAGTAGAGAGCTTATGCTCTGTAAAGTGCTGTTGCGTCCCTCGGTAGGGAGGGAGTGTGCCACACATTTAGGTGCTCTGAAGTCTACCGCCTTGTGTATCATGCAAATGCTATTTGAGGGCCATTTAATCTTTAAAGCGAAAAGTCACAAGTTAATAGTTGCTATTATGGAGTGTGAATCTACTTGTCGAGGTACATGAAATGATTTAAAAAACACCATTTATACAGCATTATTTTTTATATCAGGAAATAAACTTTATTGGTAAAAGCAAAAAAAGCCAGATAGTGATTGTTTTATTTTATTTTTTATAGCAAGACGTGTACATACATAGGATTTCTGAAAAATACCCACAACTGGCATTTTGTCAAGCTTTACTGAGTGATTGCTGGCTAATATGCAACCATTGTAACTACAGTTTGCAATATTGAATCATCATATTGTATATATGTGGCACATTTTAGCAATTAGTTAACAATAAAATGTTTTAGTTATTAATAATGACATTTCTTGTTTACTCAGTTACTTTCATGCGAGCTTGTGTTTAACATAATGAATAAAACCACTAACAACACCACACTCTAGTAAACAGTATTAAATGTAGCTATCTAGGGCTTAAGTAATGAAATGATGTGTACAACTATGCATTACACTTGCCCCTTCTATTTATGTAACGTTTGTCAAATGACTCCATACACTTCAGTGCCGTGACACAAAAGTATTGGCATGGTGCCAACCCTAAGACTTATTTTCCTAGCTTTCCTCACTGCCTTTGGTTTGCCACAGTGAGCTCAGCATTTTCACAGCAACGCACCATATTTAGGGTCGAGGCTGCGGGAGCCC
The DNA here is from genome assembly GCF_964263255.1 of Lissotriton vulgaris. Taxonomy (NCBI): domain Eukaryota; kingdom Metazoa; phylum Chordata; class Amphibia; order Caudata; family Salamandridae; genus Lissotriton; species Lissotriton vulgaris. The sequence goes on from NC_141696.1 coordinate 1,182,567,841, forward strand.
GCCTGTTACTTACCCTTTGTTGGCTTGCATTGGTCAATGCAGGCCTAGCATCATTTCCATTCCTCTCTGTGGAGCAGGGACCAAACATTGATTGATTCAACTTAATCAGTGGCCCACCGCTGCTCCCAAGGTGATTGAGATACTATTTTGTTCTTTTTAACTTCTAGTGCCCAGCAAACAGAAGGCCTGTGACTGGCAAAAACGTGCCCAACAGGGCAAACAAAATTGCAAAGATTTATTTTCTATAGTTAACTTTCTTTTATTTTTCCAAGTCTTCTTTTCTCACTTTGCAGTCATGTTTTCTTTTGTTTTTTGCTTTTGGGCAGGTTCACAAAAAATGAGGATAACCTTGTTCTAAATATTGCAGAGCTACATTGTTTCTTTCTTATGTGTAATTTCTGAAATGATAATCATGCAGTACACCCCAATCCACCCAATTACAATCCACCCCACGCCAATCTACCCCAATTTACCCCACACCAGGCCACCCCGCTCAGTCCAAGTCCAATCCACCCCAGACCAATTCAATGCACCCCACTCCAATCCAAGTGACACCCCAATCCAATTCCACTCCAATTCACCACACTCCAGTCTTCCCAACCCCATTCCAATCTGCCCCACTGCAATCCAAAACAATCCGCCCCACTCCAATCTAAAAAATTCTACACCAATCCAATCTTCCCCACTCCAGTCCAAAACAATCTGCTCCACTCCAACCAAAAACAATCTGACCCACTCTAATTAAAAACAATCTGCCCCACTCCAAATTGACCCAGTCCAATCCAAACTATCCGCCCCACTCCAATCAAAAATAATCTGCCCCACTCCAATCTACCCCTCTCCAATCCAAAACAATCTGCCCCACTCCAGTCTAAAACAATCTGCCCCACTCCAATCTGAAACAATCTGTCCTACTCCAATCTACCCCACTCTATTCTGCCCCACTCCAATCCAAAGCAATCAGCCCCACTCCAATCTTCCGCTCTCCATACCACCCCACTCCAAACCAAAACAATTTGCCCCACTCTAATCCGCCCCACTGCAATCTGCCCCATTCCAATTGAATGTTGTCTGCCCATTCCAATCCACCCTATGCAAATCTGCCCCACTTCAATCCAAAACAATCTGCCCCACTCCAGTTCACCCCACTACAATCTGCCCCACTAAAATCTGACAAAATCTGCCATACACCAGTCCAAAGCAGTCTACCACAGTCTAATCTGCCCCACTCCAATCTGCCCACTCCAATGCAAAGCAATCTGTCCACCCCAATCTGCTTCCCTCCAATCTGCCCCACTCCAGTCCAAAACAATCTGCCCCACTCCAATCCATTCCACTTCAATCCAAAACAATCTGCCTCACGCCAATCTGCCCTTCTAGAACCTGCCCCACTTCAATCCCAAACAGTTTGCCTCACTCTAATCCACCCCCTCCCAATCTGCCCCACTCCAATCCAAAACAATTTTCAAACTCCAAATCTGCCACACGCCAATCCAAAACAATCGCCCCACTCCAATCCACCCGACTCCAATTTCCCCACTCCATTCCAAAGCAATCTGCCCCAATCCAATGCAAAACAGTCTTCCCCACTCAAATTTGCCCCACTTTAATCTGCCTCACTCCAATCCAAAACAATCTGCCCCACTCCAATCCACCCACTCCAAACAACCTAACCCCAATCCACTGCACTCCAATTCACCCCACAGCAATCCAGTAAGCCCAAATCATATCTACCCCACACCAATCCACCCACCCCAATTCAGTTCACCCCACCCCAATCAAATCCAGCCCAGTCCAATCCACCTCACTCTAGTGCAGTCCACCTCACTGCAATCCAGTCTACTCCACTCCGACTGTCCAGTCTCACTCTCCCCACTCCAGTCTAGTCTAACCTACTCTAATTCATTCCCAGCCGTGGCCTGTGCAGGTAGGAGTGGTGGGGCGGTGGGGCCGGGTGGGAGGGGGTGTTTCAACAGGTGGCGACAAGGGAAAATTAAATAAATAATAATTCTTCCCTCATCGTTGTCTGTCGAAAAAAGGCCCCCCACCCCGCCTCACCGCTCTTACCTTCACTGGTCTCGGCTGTGCACCACACTCCAAATCACCCTACTCTAATCAAATCCACCCCATCACCTAGTCATATCACTCCAATCCATCCACCCCAAACCAATTTAATTCACCCAATCCAATCCACCCCACCCCACCCCACTCCATTCCACCCCAATCCAATCCACCTCACCCCATTTCCTTCCACCCCACTCAATCCAACCCACTCTACCCCAATCAAATCTAACCCAATCTACTCCAATCCAATTCACCCCAATACATCAATCCAATCCAACTCACTCCACTCTATTCCACCCCACCACACTCCACTCTACGCCACTCCACTCTACACCACTCCACTCTATGAGACTGCATTCTACAGCACTCTATGCCACTTAACCAATGAACTCTAGTACCCTATACTCAACTCTATGACACTCTACTCCCCTTACTCCACTCTATTACACTCTACTCCAACAAATCAAGTCTACGACACTCTACTCCCCCCACTCCACTCTAGGATACTCTATGCCACTATCTTTTGGCCATGCTGAACAGCAGCAACACTGGTATACAACTTGGCAAAAACAAATTGCCAGAGCCAATAGCTCTTGTATAGGCGAGACCTATTGGCCTTCCCAAAGCTTGTTAACCTTTTGCATCCATCACTTATCCAGAAGTGTCCCTCAGCTGCTGGAGAATGCTGGAAGAGAGAGGAGAACCAGTGGAAGACTTTGGCTGTTGGCAGAAGGCTGAAAGACTTTTAATATGTTTTTCATACCTGTCTTATCTTTCCTCACTACCCTTTCCATTTTCTTCTTTAATCTTCTGTATATCTTACATTTTCTTCCTATTTTATGAAGGATTTTCTAAGGAGCTAAACCCAAGTTGGGGGCTAAGTTTATATGTTCTGCCCCACTTTCTTACATATAGTCCTTAAGACCAGCCCATCCATGAGCACACATTTGCTACCGCCCATATATAGTCCATAGACAGAGCAAACGTTGGGCAAAGGTGTAGCTCTTTCCTATTTTTTCCTTTGAGTCTGGGGGTTTGTAGGACCTGTAGTTTGCCTAAGTACCGTTTGTGCTAATTTAAACAAGGCAAGAGAGGGTGAGATGTAAATGTTCAACTCTATTCCATCTCACTGTACCGCTGCTCATGCCGCTGTTTCACACCTCCTTCATTGCTTGGACTTCAGTTGCCTGTAATTGTAGTGGGCAGCATCGAGTTTTTGTGTCCCAGTGCAACTTGGCTATCTTTGAGAGTTTAATCTTAAAATGCAATGCAATTAAGTTTTAGGCTAAGGAGCTGTTGTAGCCATTACAACATATAGATAAAGCATTTTATGCGTTTATATTTTCTGTAATGGTTTAGTCCAGCCTACAATAAAACATGAACTGAGAATGTTTTTGTAGCAAAGCGAATTAGGAAAATTACTTTGCTATGTAAACTGAAGAAGCAGTACTTAACTTTAGTGTCACTTAGAGAGATCACTATTAGTGGCGGGTTAAGGAAAGTGCAATGTAAATATGTGCATGTGGTGCAGTATATGTAAGTTATTTAGCTTTATATGGGTAGAATTGATATCCTCAAAATTTGTGCAGGTCTGGAATCAAAAACTTAGACCAAAAGTCTAACTTTACAACTTTTCGGTATTCACAAAGGTAAGTTACAATGAGTAAAGTTAAACATTTGGTCTAACTCTACCTTTGTGGATACTGAAAAGTAGTAATGTTAGACTTTTGATCTAAGTTAGACTTTTGGTCTAACTTTACCTTTGTGAATACCTGAAAAGCACAAAAGTTAGATTTTGGTCTAAGTTAGACTTTTGGTCAAACTTAACCTTTGGGAATACCGAAAAGTAGTATAGTTAGACAGTAGCTCTAACTTTACCTTTGTGAATAGGGCCCTTCATGTGTACAGTAAGGGGGCTCAGGCATCCAATTATGCTGGGAGGCTATAAAAAAATTGGTCATCAATCTAGGCGCAGTTCAAACGGAGCAAAGGCCCAAACCCTATTGTCATGTCCAGCAGTCTGAATTTTCCAACATGTACCAATGGTGTGCATTAGTTTACATTACGGCAAAAATCAATTAACCCCCAACTGGATTCACATATAATAAACAGGATAAAGCAGTGTATTCAGGGGGTGATGTCACTTAAAAAAGTATGAACTGGCTGCACATGTATATGAAAATATGGGAGTACCCGGGGGCTGACAACTTTTACCGGGACAGATGAAATAATTGTGCCATGTGAGCGGATACGGCAGGGTGTAGGTCTAGGGGATAATTAATGACATTAGCTTGAACTGAGATATGTGTTTTTTAAACAAATGTACATATGTGGTATATTTGATCTGGGGTCTCTAGTTGGCACTTGGCAATGGTAGACCCTTACTTCTAAGTCAGGATAAGGGGATTACACTCCTTAATAACCCCTGTTCACCCCTTGGTAGCTTGGCACGAGCAGACAGGCTTATCTCAGAGGCAGTGTGTTAGGCATTTGTGAATATACACAGTAATACAGTGATAACACTACAGATGGACACAACACAGGTTTTATAAAAATAAGTATTCTTTATATAGACTTAGCACAAGACCACAAGGGACAAAAATCCACAATACAACACTTAAGATTGCTTAAAAGATGATAAAAGTCTCTTAGTTCAAGTTGATGGTAAATGCGACACAGTTCTCAACAAAGTACCTGGATGCGTGACGCAAAGTAAACAAAAGGCTCGCAGAAGGGGAAATGCCTCGGTTCCGTGACCCGGGAGAACGGTTGCGTCCTTCCTCAATGCTTGCGCAGAGTAGCGGACTCATCATGAGCCTTACCGGTGCGGAGGTGATGCGTAGATTCTCGGCCTGCGGGCCCGTTGCGGTGCGCAGGATGGCGCCTTGATGCGATGCGACGATCCAGTTGCGATGCGAGAAGATGGCGCCCTTGATGCGGCGATGCGATGATGATGCGATGACGCCCTGGCAGCCTTGCAAAGACTCTGCACTTTGGAGCCGTGACAGGCCCTGCAACGCGCTTCTCCGGTGATGCGATGACAACTCTCACGATGCGTTGCGCTTCTCCGGTGATGCGACAGCAGACAGCTTCGATGAACACACGCTTCCAGGGAGATGCGACGAAAGCTCGTTTCTCCGGCGATGCGATGATTTCAGCTGCGGCGGCGACACGCTTCTTCTTGATGCGTCGCACTTCCAGCTCCCAGCGACACACAAGTGACTGGAGTCAGCATTCCCAGCAAGGAAATTCAGGCGGGAGCTGGAGGTAAAGTCTTTTGGCCCTGAGACTTCAGCAGGAGGCAAGCACAGTTCAAGCCCTTGGAGACTATTCTGTAGATGAATGAAAGTCCTTAAAAAGTTCCTTCTTCTTTCCCTTGGCAATGAAGCAACCACTTCAGGCCAACCCCGCAAACAGCACAATGGCAGAGGGGCAGTCCAAACTCCTGTAGCTTCATTGGTTCTTCTCCTTGGCAGAAAGGTTTCTTGTTCCGGGAGTGATCTAAAGTTTGTGGGAATGGGTCCCAATATTTATACCCCAAAATCCTTTGTTCTCTGAGAGGCCTCTGCCTAGTTCAAACCAGTTCCTGAGCACTATGTTTACATGACTCTTCTCTTCCTTTCACTGTGCAGGGCAGAAACATCAGACGCACCACAGGAGGTGGAGCCAGCACAGGGGAGGGAAGATGCAGCTCTGGAGCACTCTGTTGACATGATTCCTCTTCTTCTTTCACAGTGCAGGGCAGATACATCAGACAAATCACAGGGGGTGGAGCCAGCATTGTAGAGCGAAGGCCCAGCCCTATTCAGGTCCCAGGTGCAACTCACCCCTCCCATCTGGGTGCTGATCTCTCTATTCACCACTGGGCTGCCCCAGCCTGTCTCCTGGAACTCCCCAGCCCTGTCACACACAGACCCAGACAAGGAATACACAAGTCAGCAGAGGCGGGCTCAAATGGTTAGGCAAGCAAATACCTACTTTCTAAAAGTGGTATATGCAAACACAGAATATTAAAATAAACTTTACTAAACGATGTATTTTATTATCCTGAGCTCAGGCATACGAAACTCGAATTTCTACCATGTTCCCTGAGTCAGTTAGGATTGTAGGAATGTAACAAGCTTAACTGCCCGTTTTGGCCTATGAGAACAGGTAGCCTTCAATAGTGAAAAACGAAAATGGCTGTAATTCACTATTAGGACATGCCACACACATCAGAGCATGTCCTACCTTATACTTACAATGCGCCCTGCCCTTGGGCCTACCATAGGGGTGTCTAATATGAAGCAAAGGGAAGGTTTAGGGACTGGCAAGTGGGTGCACTTGGCCAAGTCGACAGGGTAGTCACAGACTACACACAGGCCTTGCAATGGCAGGCCTGAGACACACTTTACAAGCTGCTTCTGTGGGTGGCACAACCAGTGCTGCAAGCCCACCAGCAGCATTTTCTCTACAAGCCCTGGGCACACATGGTGCACTGTACTAGGGGCTGACAGTAGATCAAATAACCCAATCATGGAATAACCAATTAGTATATCAATTTAACATAGGGAGCACTTGCACTGTGGCACTGATTAGCAGTGGCACAGGGCCCAAAACATACAACCAGCAAAAACATATCAAAACAGAGGAGGCAATCCGTCAAAAATAGAAGGGAGACTCACGCCAATGATGTCAGGTCGAGCATGGTATTTTAGAGAGAAAGGGTTATCACAACAACTTATTTCTCTTTCACAGACTGTAGTTTTAAAAAAAATGCCTATAAAAATATGACATACAGCGAGAACAGTATGAGAGGCTACCTGATGAGTTATACTACTGCATATTACATTGTAGTACAATAATGTGAGGTAGTAGAACTTGGAAGTATTATGGAATGTAGAAGACAGAAGAGTTGCCTAGATGTTCTGGGGAATGACTGTTGGTGACTGTTGATGAGAATCTGTGGCTTGAGTAAGATGCTTTGCTGCAGTGCTCTAGGTGAGGGCATCACATTTAAAATACATAAGCCTATCTGTCAAGCTTACAATGTCAGCTCGCTTCATGTAACTATTACTAGGACTTCTTAGATGAACATTTGGAGCAGATGTACTGTGTGAACTGGTTCCAGAGCATGGTTAGTTGGGGCTTCAGGTAATACAGTGTCATCATGAAAGCATCAGGATTTACTCTCTAATTCAGGTATGGGCCAAAGGTAAGTTTTATTATTTACAAAGAAGTACGGGAAAAACCAGTTGGGGAGAACTTTATGTGGCATCGCAAAATGAAGCATAAGGGAATACTGGGAATTGATCCTAAAATATGGTAACAATTATTGAAGAATTTATGTCTCCTCATGAGCTCCAAAAAAGTAGGAAAGCAAGGATAGGCCAGACCTCACCTCCTATTCTAGGATCTGAAAAGCTAAGGTAATGTAAGGAATTAGAGACTAGTGATTATGCCTTAACAAGTTAAGCTTTCATAAAGACTTGAAACTCAAAGAATATTCAATGAAAACATTGCAAGGCAATTTTAAATACAGAAGAAGGACATTCATCCTATCTTAGAAGTTCAAAGTGAAAAAATAATAACCTTGGCAATCTGCAAATAGTGTATTAAGACACAAATTCTATATAGAAAAGTCTCTCTAATCTAATGGACATGACTATGGCTGTTCTAATTAAGATGTACAAGCATTGTCTATGCCACATACAGTCTATGTAAGGATTGTCCACAGAGTAGGTCATATCATTGCAAGGTGTTGAGGCACTTTTTATGGAACCTCACAGGATTATACTTTATGATCAAAACAATGCTCCACCACACACATGAGCAAAAAGGAGAGTAGCCACCTCTACCTCTGGAATAGCATATATTGGTAAAAAGAGAAGTTGTGCATATGACACGACAGAAAACTAAATCATGCTATATCAAAAGAAACACAAATAGAATAACAAATCTGAAAATAATCAGATCTGTTGAAACACCCACCTAACTCCAGGAAAAGCATTGATGAGTCATGATGCTTAAAGTTCCTTCTAGTGCTTGTAAAGGACAGATCTTCCCCATGTGACTCCGAAACATGACACAATGCTCTGTGGGATAACTGACCACAGGAAACTAGACAGGGAAGGTAAACATTTTGAGGTAGAGCTATTGAATCAGCTAATAGACCTCCATGTCCTCAGTAACTAAGCAAAGGGCCCTTCACAGTCTTAAAAGTCTCAGGTACAGGATTCGTAAGGAAAATCAAACAAAGGACCTGGGTAAAAAAGAAAAACAATATATAGTTTGACAGAATGGTAATCTTACTGGATCCATCAGTAGCTAACCTTGGAAAGAGGAGGTCCCCAGTGATCCTAAACAGTTAGAGACATGGTGTTTGTGTACATGGATTGGGTGAGACAATTGTTCATGTGAAACTTGTCCGGAAGCAACAGTCCCCTTATTTTGAGAATATAAGATTTGATTCTGCAGCACATGGTTTGTATTGCTGATTGCATCCTTGATTGCAGAAGCAACCAGTGTATTGATGGGTTATTGGATGAGAGGTTAAAGTGCTGGTAATAGTATTTGAATTTATAACTGTTGTACACATTGGTACTTTACCTGGAACTAGGGTAGATGTGTTTTCTTGGCCAGCATCTCGGATATCTTATACATCCTTTCTTTCTGACTGTGTATTTGCTCTTGCCATACTCGGGTGTAGTTGGTTTGCTTTTATAATCTTCAATATTCATCATTTACCCATGCACTGGGAGGGATTTTATATGGAATAGGGGTTCACCTGGAAGAGAGATGTATTCCTCCACACCTGTCTCCTCGTACAGTCAGTGGGTCCAATTCACAAAAGTAACCTGAGATGAAAGTCTTACTTTACAATATTCGGTATTCACAAAGAGCATTTACGAGTAGTGAAGTTAGACATTTGTTTCAGTTAAATTTAAGTTTTGGTCCTAAGTTTCACTGAGACCAAAACTGAGACAAACGTCTAACTTTACTACTCGTACATGCCCTTTGTGAATAACGAAAGTCGTAAAAGTTAGACTTTCATTTCAGTTTACCTTTGTGAATCAGGCCCAGTGTTCGTAACCCAGCAGTTTGTGTTTTAGGCCCATTGGAGGGTAGGCTGAGATGTTATTTAACAAGAGGAGATAGTTTGGAATCTAGAATTTGAAAACTGTTTAGCGTAGTCCTTTAAGGAATGAAGTTTATAAAGTGCGACAGCTGCTCCAAAAGGAGCACCCAGTGCCAAGTTATAGTCGGATGCAAAAGAAAGAAGCTTCCGAATACGTGAACCGGCCCATATTAAGCCTCTCTAAAGAGGTAAGTCTTCAGAAGGATCTTGACAGTATCATCTGTTGTTGTACTCCTAACATGTTAAGGGAGAAGATTCCAAAGTTTTGGGGCTAGATAAGAAAAGGAACGACCTCCTGCTTTTGCTTTGTTAATCTTAGGAATGCAAAGCAAATCATGATTGGCCGAATGCAGTACTCTGCTGGGATGACATCTTTTCATTTTGTCACAGATGTAAATCAGGCCTTTCATTTGTGTGGCCCTAAACATTATTATAAGAGCTTTAAATGTTATTCTTTGGTTGATATTGATGGTTAGGAATATTCAAAACTAATCTGGCTGCTGCGTTCTGAACCCGCTGTAGCCTATTTATCAGTGCTTGAGGAGATCCCAAAAGCAGCACATTAGCACAATCAAGTCTTGATGTAATCAGCCCATGGCTGATGATTTTTCGAGTATGTTCATTCAGACATTTAAGTGTCTTTCTTAGAGATTTCAGCAGAGAAAAGCAGACTCATGTGATGGAATTAACGTGTGGCTTAAAAGATAGAGCATTGCCTAGTTTCCCCCCAGATTTTTAGCTGTTTGGAAGGTGCCAGAGGTCGGCCCCATTCTGAAGGCCAACGATAAGACAAATCCCTTATAGGTGTTTAACCAAATATTAGAATCACAGACTTTTCTGAGTTTAAGCAGAGACAGCTTTTATGCATCCACTCCACCACTGCAGGCAGCCCTGAAGCTTTAGCTGAAACAGAGACATCCAAGTGTTTGAAGGCATACATCAGCTAGGTGCCATCGGCATAGGACACCACCTTAAAGCCCAAAGCTTGTAAAATGGCAGCAAGGGGTGCATATTGATGTCAAAGAGACTTGGGGTAAGGGCTGAGCCCTGTGGTACTCCACAGTGGACCTCTCTGTAGCCCGAGTTAAAAGGGGAAAGATGTACTGCTTGCTTTCGGTTGGAGAGGAAAGATTTTAACCATTTCTAAACGGTGCTGACTATTCCCACATTCTCCAGCCATTGTAATAGAATGTTGTGCGACACCGTGTCGAAAGCAGCAGATAAGTCGAGCATCATCACTAAGGTGTGTGTGCCCAGGTCAAGATTGGTTTTAATAAAATCTGTCACTTCTAAGAGTGTCAACTCCATACTGAAGCCAGCGTGGAAGCCAGATTGTTAAGGATGTAAAACGTTTAGGGATTCATGTGCACCTAGATACTGTGTCGATCGTCCGCTTAAATTATGGACACGCTCTTGAATTTTTGGAGGATCGCATGGAGAGCAGGCTCCGCCTCCCTTTATCTATGGCGGGCCGGATTGCCATAATAAAGATGATCGTGCTTCCACGGTTTTTGCACCTGTTCAACAATATCCCGATACCTCTGACCAAGATTTTCTTCACGCAGCTTCGTACACTGTTGCTCAGGTTGGTGTGGGGAGGCAGGAACCCACGGGTGTCCTGGCATACCTTGACGCTGACTTATGAGCGTGGCGGATTCGGTGTGCCGGATTTTTACTTATATTACTTAGTCGCACAGTCCTCTTATGCCTATTACTGGTTCCATCCAGATGCTAGAATCCTACATTTAAAACCAGAGGCTGACCTGGTGTTGCCGGTTTCTCTTCAGACACTCCTTCCCAAAGGCTTTCCCCGGGACCCACCGGACATAAAAACGGTGTCCACCACGTGCTGGGCTTGGGACAAATTACGCAGACTGTTACACATTGACACACTTTACTCTCCCGCCCTTCCCCTGCCCAACCCACACTGGCTGCCCATCACCGACGCAAAGGTGGTACAGCGCACACTATCCAAATTTCAATAAGAGACAGTTGGGGATCTTTTCCCGGAGGGACATGTTTTCTCTGTGACGGAGGATCCTCGATTTGCTGATCGCTCCTTCATGGACTCTTTCACAATGACCAGACTTAGATCCATGCTCCGAGCAGAATTTCACACATTCCCGCTCCCGCCCGACGAAGCTGCGATACTCACGTTTATAATACAGAGCCAGACGGGATCGCATGTTGTCTCTAAACTATATAAACTATGTCTGTCCATTCTCCCTTCACGGGATGCAAAGGTGCGCGCTGCATGGGAGAAGGATCTGGGTAATCCCATTACCGACGACCAGTGGGCGGCGTGCTGTGCGGTTACCAGAGATGTGGCCTTGAATAGCAGGCACAAGCTTTTACACTTTAAATACCTGAGACGAATGTACTTCACCCCTGCCCTGGCACACAAGATAGACCCAAATAAGCCACATACTTGCTCTAAGTGCCGGGCACCGCAGGCTGACTTTGCCCATCTTTCTTGGACATGTCCGAGATTACATGAATATTGTCTTCAGGTACACAGAATGCTGGGGGATATGTTGGAATTGGAGTTGCTGCCTATTCCGGAAGTTGCGCTGCTTGGCTATGTTGTGAACTTCCCGCGTCCTGCGCAAATTGGCTGCAATCGGCTTACTCCTGGCGAAGAGGGAGATCGCATTGCTATGGGGGGCCAGACGTGCTCCCAGTGCGCAGGCTTGGCTCCGCAGCATGTCACACTGCAATGTGAACAGCGTGGAATACTCCGAGCAGGTCCCTGTGGCTTCCCGGCCGCTTGATATTTGGGGGCCGTTTCGCACATACATTGAGAAAATCACGCAGGAACAGCAGACACAGGTGATTAACTCCATTGTACAGGTGGGGGTGGGCTAGCATGTCACCCTGTTGCGCTGTTCCGGACTACACCATTGATATGTTGCCGGAAGCTGGTCCACTGCATGTTGCGATGTAACAAATGCCAGCATAGTGATGAATGGTCGTCTGTGAGGTTATCTGCGAAGCGCTCGGTCTTTCTGTGACCGATGTTATTTGCAGGCCCCGAACTTAATCTTACTTGGCTTGACACGAACCGTGAATCTGCTCCCACTTCATGGGTAATAATATTGTGACTCTGCATTTGATGTACCGGCTAACCCTCTTGTGTTCTCCATCGCCTGCACGCTTGATTGGGGATTTTCTTTATTTGGTATTGTTATACTTTTTATGTATATTTGTTCTGCTACTCACATATATTACTGTGCATTTTTTATTGCTTTTTTTTATTTATTTTGGGGAGAAAATATAAAAAAATATGAAGATTATTGCATTGCAACCGAAACCACTCCATGCGAATGTTGGATCATAACAATGCTCTTGCTTTTGTTGCATACTGTATGTATATATGATGCATGTGCCACTGAGTGAATGTCAGATTTGCAAATAAAGAAATTTTAAAAAAAAGGATGTAAAACGTTAGTCTCCTCAATGTACCAGGTAATGTGACGATTAACTGAGGACTCCAGCATCTTTCCACAGACTAGAAGAAGAGAAATGGGTTTATAGTAAACTGGAAATGTAGGGTCTAGGTTAAGTTTTTTTAAAATAGGAAGGTCCAAAGCTGGCACTATGTCTAACTTTCGGAAAAGGTTGGCCAAAGGTCCAAAGGAGAGCCCGATTGGGCTTTGTAAATCATACTCTCAGAGTTCCTTATAGGGATCTCTTTGTAAGAAGTGAGTTGAGGGCTCAGAGTTTGGGAGACAGGCGGGTGTGTCATAGTCACAACTTCTCTAGTATTTATGAATTTGGAGTACATATTGAAGACTTTATCATGAAAAAATATAGAGAAATGATCAACAAATTCCTGTGATGACGGAGTGGATTGATTTGTTACAGATAAGAGTTAAAGGGAATTAACATTTTAAAAAATTGTTAGAAGGACATTTTTTGCTTAGTTAATTTGTTTAGTAAACAGACATGCTTTAGCTTCTTAAATATTTTTCCTAAACTGTTTAAGGGCTAATTTAGAACTGAGTTTGTCTTCTTCCAGAAGAATGCGCTGCCATTTCCTCTCTAATATTTTCCACTTACATTTTTTGTCTTTGAGCGTAGCAGAGAACCAAGGAGCAGATGTAGAGGTCCTTCAGCTCTTATTCTTTTGTAAGGGTATTATGTTGTCAAGATTGGCCCTGAGGTCAGAATTGAAAGAAGAGACCGCAAAATCGATGTCTGCTATTGGTTGATCACTACTTGCAAGCAGACCATGTTTGGTGTCAGGGGCGGTATGAAGATGGCTTCATCTTTTTAGGGAACTGTGTGAGGGGTTACTCTATAGAAAAAAGAACAAAAAATTGGTCTGACAAAGCTAAAGGGACTGAGAGACCCACTTCTAAAGAAGAAATCATAAAACTAATGTCAAGTGTATGATCTCCCTTGTGCTTGGGTCTTTCTACCCTTTGAACTAAATTGAGCTCATACAGGGGGCTTCAATGAGCTTCTCTACAGCTTTGCAGCTAGGGTCACCAACATGTAAGTTGCAGTTGCCCAAAACCAAAAAGTTGACATCTTGTCAGCAAGTGGGCATGATCGTAGAAGACAAAGTTTCCAGATGATAAATGAGTGCTCCCGAAATTGAGAAATGATCTGAGATTTTAATGGTCAAAGAAAAAGCCTCTCAGATGTTTGCTAGATCTCAATTATTCAATCAGCTTTTGTAAAGTGCAGCCCACTTACCCCTAGGGGTTTCTGGGCGCTGTAGTCTCTATCAAAAAGCCAGGTCTTGAGTCTCTTTCGGATGTATGCCAGAGAGGGTGCCGAATGTAGATGGAGGGGCAGGTCGTTCCAGGTCCTAGCAGCGATGTAGGAGAGGAGAAGGAGGGGCTACCGCTGTGATTAATGCAGGGGGAGGTGCAAGGGTGGCAGAATTCAGGTGTTTGGAGGGGTGGTGGATTTGAGTCGATGGTTTATGTAGGAAGGTCCTAGGTCATGGAGGTCTTTGTAGGCGTGTGTGAGGATCTTGAACTGGCATCTCTTCTGGATGGTGGAGGTTAATGTGTGTCCTTTTGCGAAGGTCCAGGATGAGTCTGCCTGCAGCATTCTGTATGGGCTGGAGCCTTCTGAGGAGCTGGGTGGAGATGCCGGCATAGAGATCGTTGCCGTAGTCGAGGTTTGCTGGTGACGAGGGCCTGAGTGACGGTCTTTCTGGTGTTGGTTGGGATCCATCTGAAGATTCTGCAGAGCATGCAAAGTGTGTTGAGCTGGCCACCAGCAGTGGTCCCAGACAGAGGTGTTGTTCCCGAGTATCAGTAGTTCTGTTTTTTCAGAGTTGAGTTTGAGAAAGTTGTCTTTCATCCAGTTGGCTATGTTGGTCATGGCATTGGAGAAGTTGGTTTTGATGTTGGCAGGGTCCTCGGTGAGCGAGAGGATTAGTTGAGTGTCGTCTTGCATAGGAGATTATGGTGAGACAGTGGATCATATGACATCAGCAAGGGGGTCAATTAGGTGCTGAACAGGGTGGGGCTGAGGGATGATCCTTGGGGTATGCTGCAAATGATATCTTTGGGTGCGGAGGGAAAAGGTGGGCAGCCTGATGATCTGTGTGCAACCTGTGAGGAAGGGGGTGATCCACTTGAGGGTGTCTTGGTGTATGCCCATGTTGTGGAGTCAGTTGATGAGGGTGTTGAGGAAGACAGTGTCAAACGTTGCAGAGAGGTCTAAGAGGATGAGGGCTGCAATTTCTCTGAGGTCAAGGAGTGTTCTGAAGTTGTCTGTGGTGGCAATCAGCTCCGTCTCGGAGCTATGGTTGGTCCTGAATCCTGATTTTGAGGCGTCCAGTAGGTGGTTTTGTTCCAGGAATTTGGTAAGATGCTAGTTTATGGCTTTCTTCCGTGCTTTAACCAGGTATGGGAACAAGGAAAGTGGGCTGTAATATTTTAGATCGCTGGGGTCAGCATAGGGTTTCTTTAGGAGGGGTATGTTGTCTGTGTTTCCATCTCTCTGGTAAGGTTGCTGTGTAGATGGAGGTGTTGAGGATGCTGGTGAGGTGATTGCTAATAGGTAGGGTTCATTCCAAAGGTTGAAGAGGTGGTGGGGGTAGGGGGTAGTGGGTGCCCTGGAATGCATGGAGGATATGGTGGCAGAGGTAGTCAAGAGTGGTGAGCGTAGACGAGGTGGTGATGGTTCGGCTTTTGCTCGCTGGTTGGTTGAGGTTGTGTGGGCGGGGGGTGGAGGGTTGGAGGTTGAAATTGTTGTAGATGTTTGTGATCTTGCTATTGAAGTAGTGTGAAAGGGAGCCACAGAGTTCTGGATGGTGTTCTCTGCAGCTGTTGGGTTGGAGAATTATTTGACTCATTGATGAGTTCCTTTGTGTAGTTGGCAGCAGAGTCGATGTGGGTGGTGATGGCTGCTTTCTTGGCTTCTTTGGTGAGCCAGATATAGTGGCTGAGGGCTGTTTTGTGAGAAGCTCTGTCTACAGGGTTCTTAGTGGCATGCCATCGTTTCTCCAGATGGTGGCAGTAGTGGTTGATGGTCCTGAGATCTGGCATGTTTTGAGGTCTTGTTGGATTTTGTTTGTTTCAATGGTGCAACTCTGTCATTAAATTGTACCCAGCAGCCAGTTACGGAGCAAACCATTTTGTGGGCAGAATATAACCCATGTGACATAGCATAACATATAAGTGTAAAGAGCAGTGCTTACAATTGGGACGGCCAGTTACCAGGAGAACAAAGTAAAGCATTTCTCCACACATCATAGGACATATCATAATTACATCATTTAATCAGCCAACGGATCTTTGCTAAGCTGTTTGGACACTTACGGGAATAACGCCATACTGCCTCCAGAATCCGAGTACGTGGATACCTCCACCGATGGACTGCTGCTGATAGGTGCACGGGGTATTTGCAACGTTGCGGCCGAGCGGAGGGCCGTCCATCTGTTCTCCAGCACTGATTGCTGCGAAGGAGTATTAGGCACAGTACTCTATGTAGTGAGTCCCCTCCATCTACGGCGTGGGAGGCACCGCGGTTTCGGCTGCAACTGCGTAGGGCATATAGCACGGGCATTGTCAGGGAAATTCCTATCCAACCACTCCCATGCGCTCTCAGGGGTCTCAAAGAAGCAGGCATGTTGATTATGAATAATTTTGAGTTTGGCAGGAAACATAAGAGCAAAAGTCAACCCTGCTGCGCAGGCACGGGCCTTGACCTCCAAGAAAGAGGAGCGCAGGCGTTGTACTGTCAGTGTATATTCTGGGAAAATGTATATTTTGGTGTTATCTCAAGAATGTACCAAAACAGTATACTCAGACATGACAAACAATATTTCTCATGGTATGGAAAAAGGGTCTTGATGTACAAGAACAAATCATTGTACTTTGAACTGTGACTCTTGCTATAAAGCAAATATAATCGTACAAGGGGACAGTGATATATTACACCGCAGGATACATGTGTATATCAGACCTTGCTTCTATGTACAAATAGGTGCATATACAGAGGCTTATGCCTGCTTCTAATACCTACAATAAGTGGCATGTGTATATTTATGCATATATAAGTTAATTACTGTTATTCGAAACCATAAAAAATGTACCTTATGATAAATGCGGACAGCAGACCATATACAAATTGCTGCTTCAATGCACATATAGGTATTTACATAGAGTGTGCTGTGATAAAAAAAACTTCTGTCCTTCCTATCTCTACTCCCTCTGACTCATCCCAATCCTTCTGACTTCTATGAGCTCCCAGACATCCTTGTCAGTCTTCCACCCCTCCTTTAGCCACGCCATGCAACTAGCACACACACACATGATCACTCCTTACAAAACAACACACTACTTTCTCTTTTTAATCCAACCCGTATGATTCTATCCATACACCAATCTCTACTAAACACACAAGAAATCAAGAGCTCAACCCTACCACAAGTAATGCAGGAAGAAAAATAAACAAAACAAAAAAATTGACTAACCTACTAATTAACAGTCTCGGATTCCGGAGTAGCGTGCTACTTGCCGCCAAAAGCGCCTAATTTCCTTGTCTTAAGCGCTACAAAAAAAACATTTACAATTACAAAATGGGAAAAATGTGATGTCTTAAGACCCCACCATTCTTTTAACATCTAAGTTATCTGAACAGAGTTTGACCAAAATTGGACCGCTGCACAACACTTATGTTGGATGGCTGAAAGCTTTTTTCCTTCAAAATATGCATGAGGTGAAATGTGATTTTACTTTATAGGCTCTCAAGTGACACTAGACTCTGGTAGTCAATGTGTCCTGTTATGTTACTTTCACGCATAAAGCGAGTGCTGCCTTCGAACCAATTTGTTAATGTTTATCCATTGTTTGCAGATGTTTCATGAGCACACAGACACATGATCAATGACACTGCGAAATCCGACCCTAAAAGTGCTGCTTGTTCTTGTTTGGCTTGAAAGAAAATGCAATGTAGTGCTATATTTTTTTATACACCGTGGGAAATCCTGTTGTATTTCCTTAGATTTCTAAATTAACAAGCATTGGCATAGCCAATAGATCTCGCCTTTGGGAACTTATAAGTGTTTAGACATGCAACACTTGATGTTGTTGCACCAAGCATATTGTGCTGGATAACTAAACACTTATAAGGTCCCAAAGGCGAGACCTATTGGCTATGCCAATGCTTGTTGTAGTTGGGCAATGGGAGTAATTCTCCTACTGAAGTTTGCTTTTAACCATTGTATATGACAGTTCTGTAATATCCGTGTGGCCTTTATAGTTACTTTACACTGTTTAATGTATTTAGAGAGAATACATTTGTCTCCTGTATGCAGTTTGATGTTTAGCCTAACAAAAAGAGTCAGTTGTACTAAGCAGAGGCTAATGAGTGGGGGTTGCAGTGGATCGAGTCTGTTGGACGCAAAGCCTTGTTTTGGGGATGCCGGAACAAATCATACCTGTAGTTGTAAAGTGTCAGCTTCAGTCCCCATACATACAGAATACTGAGATGGTAGTTTGTTTGAACACTCATTTTATTTTAAGAGACAACTAGAAGGGCTAGTGATTTAGCATAGAGCTGATGTACCGTGAGTGACAGTTCCTTAGGTCCTATGCAAGGACAGATAAGCATTTCTGCCAACTCGTTTGCGTGTTGTTGACAAAAGCGCTTCCCTCTACCTTGCGACCTTGAGGTTGTAGTGTGACAGGGCAGAGTCCGTGAGTCTGCCTAGGTTTTTCACTGACAGGGATGTGGAAGGGCAAACAGCCAGTGCTGTGGACTGCAGAAGTCATTGACTGAGCAAAAACGTTTTTTATATTTATAGTGTGGATGTAATTGTGATGTTAAAACGTGAGGTAACCATTGTCCACTGCTGTTCTGTAATGTATGTTTGGGGGGAGGGAATCGGGGGGGGGGGGGGGGGGAGGGGGGGAGAATGATCCAAGTAACCCCGAAGTCCGTGCCTCATTTCTGATACAGAATCTCCCTGTGGATACTGTGGACTTCAGGGAGCCCAGGCTGCCCGTAGCATGCTATCAATGACGTGTTTGATGGATAAATGAACATTGCTGCAATGTTTACATTGTTAATATTATTGGAGCTGACACTTGTAGTTCAGTTCAAAAGCTTTATTCGAAATGTTAAAAACAATTCATAAAAGCATACATACAATCTACAAAACAAAGAAAGTCATTCATATTACAATAAAAGAGAAAAAAAAAACAAAACAGTATTAAATATCCATGTAAACAATAAAATTGGAACGGCATGTGGGAATTAGGTAATCAATAATAAGTTGAGCCTAAACTAGGTCAGAACCGTTATATCATCAATATAACGTGACTTATTCTAGTGTAACGTCCCGTCTGAGTTTCATTATTGCTCTTAAATACATCATTACAGTATTAACTGTATAGTAATCTTCCAAGGATCGCAATTTATTGTAAGCTTCTCTCGATTTTCTTATGCCCCACTTTAACAAAAGGGGCCGTAGTATTTGTCGCCTTGGAAGTGCGTATAAAGTGCAATATAAAGTGCAGTGAATATTGGATTGAATTGACAACTTATCACAGGGGCAAATTAGTTTATCTTCGGACCAATCGTTACACTTTGGGAGAGTAAGAAGTCTAAAAAATGTTTCAAATCGGAAAGATGTTAGTATTCTACGATAAAAAAAGGGTTGGTCAACAGTAAGGTACAACTGGATGTTTCTATGTAGTGTCACTTCATCATGATTTCTGACTGATATCTTGACCCTTTGGGTTTTCCATCTGATTGATTCTCAATGTTCAGTCAATATTTTCTTTCGCGCGGATCTGGAGATAGAGTCCATGGTGGCTGGGTTAGAGAAATATTCTGGACAACCAATTTCAAAGCACAAGTTCTTAACGTAAGTGAGCCACGTGATATTTTTTACCCCGCTACACTGCAGGCAGTCCTCTGCTACCGCTCTGTTAAGATTTGTGGCAGGGTTGGTCCAGATGTTATGCCACAATAAAATTGGTGCCATCTTAATGGTATCAGAGATATGTTGTATGGCCAATTCTGCATGCAGTACATATATTGATGTGCTGGGCGGCGCTGCCAAGATATACCTTAAGAATTTGTTCTCTATTCGTTGGATAATTTCAACAGACTGTATCCCCCATAACCCTGCCCAATAAGTGCCAATGGAAAGACATTTAGATTTATAAATTTGTAAAAGCTCCCTTGGTGGCCTTGATCCAATCTTCTTCGCAAAGTTGAGTAGAGCTCCTGTTGCTTTGGTGAATGCCAAAGCTCTTGCTTTCACTGCTGGTTTCCAATTACCTTGTCTGTCCATATGAACCCCAAGGTAACAGAAAATGTCTGCTAATTCAACACACTTATTGTCCAAGTTTATATTACATGGAGCTCTGATTTTCCTTGGGCCACAGGACATGGTAAAAGTCTTGGAAATATTTATAGATAAACCCCTCTTATTCATGTACTCGGAGAATGTATTTACTGCGTTTTGTAGGCCTCTCTTAGTCTGTGACAGGATAGCCGCGTCGTCGGCGTAGAGGAGTATGGGTATGGGTTTTCCTTTGATCACTGGATAGTGATTATACTTTTCTGTTAACAAGGTTCCCACATCATTTATATACAAATTAAAAAGCAGGGGTGCAAGAATGCACCCCTGCCTTACTCCTCATCTTGTTTCTATATATCAATTGTGAAAACATGATATTCTGAGGAGCCTCACAAATATTTTATTACACGAGGGAGGAGGTGTGGCATTAAACCACCGGACGTCAGGCAGCTAGCATTAATCAGGGAGGCACAGCCATACAGCTGCAAACACACACAAGCACACAGGGCAATGTATTAGACACGCTGCTACCCAGAGAAGAACACATCTAAACACGAAATCACAGACACACAAACCCACACAGTGAGTCATGAAAACACTGCGGATACATACAGGGGATCACAGACACACACAAAAAACCCATGGGTACCTCACAGAAGCACAGCTACACACCGGAAATGGTAGCTACGCATAAGCAAGAACATGCTGGGAATCGCATTTACACACACGGGTGTGCGGAGTAGAGACACACAAACGCACCTGTGACACACATGGCACAAAAGATACACAACTGCAGGCACACAATGTGTGTTACCGGACAGCAAACAGAGGTGCAGTGTATAGTCACAGCCATAGAGAGGAGCAGTCACACAAATACGGAGGCGAACACGACCACTCAAGAGATGAATAGCCACAGAGTCACAGTGACAAAAAGAACACAGTGTCAACAACAGCTGAACCTCAGAAGCACGCACAGGACCCAACACCGACATCGACCCCGAAATACACAGAACACACACAGCAGTAAACACTGCGGTAATGACAAAGGCACATATTATAGCCTTATAGCCCGCCGTAGCGGGCTATACCGGCTATTAAAGGCCCGCTGAATCGTTAAAGGCCCGAGCCGAAGGCGAGGGACTTTAACGAGACAGCAGGATTTTAATTGCCGGTATAGCCCTGCTACGAAAGGCTATAAGGCTATTAGAACATTCTGCCACTAGAGGGCAGAATGTTCTAACAAATTAAACAAAGGGTTCTCGAAGCTCGAGGGGATATAAATCCCCTCGAGCTTCGAGAAGCCTTTGTAGAACATTGGAATGTTGCTCTGCGGCCTTTACCGGCCCGTAGAAGCAGGGAGCACTCCATTGTCTGCAATGGAGCTCCCAACATTCCATTGCTCTAATTAAAATTATAGATGCAGACAGTGCACAGCCTGATTCACAAACATAGACAATCCCTCACAGTTGTGAACACACAACACCCTGCTCGCGCAGCCACGCACACGCAACGCACATCACGAGCATCGGCAGCAGGGCACGCACAATAACACAGCAGGCAGAGCCGCCAGGCACATGGCCACTGGCTGATGCAGACACACAACAGCAGATGTGTGCCCCGCACTGACGCGCAGCCATTGATACACGAATGAATACACACCCCACGTACACAAGCACGCGGTTTGAGCAAAGGTGCATCCTTCACACAATGCCTGGGGGGGGAGGTGAGGAGCGCTGGTCAGAAAAAGCCACACAGCTAAACAAGGGTCTCGGACATCAATACATCTCTCCGGTTCACCTACAAACCAAGAGCTGCAGAGATACCCCACGGAGCTGAAGCAGTGGAAACTCTCAGCACACAAGCAGCTGCCAACAAGCGTGCGCGCCTCGCGCCACAGCAGGGGGGACGAGGAGGGCCTGCTCGATTCCCTTGCGGGAGTGATAATTGCTACCATATGGCGGGGCTCGCTCCCGCAAGTGAATCGCCAGACGTGCACGCGTTGCCATTGAAGGGAATGCAACGCGTGCACGTTTTTGGCTGAAAAGCCAAAGCGAGAGCTAAAGGTCTTTTTGCCTATGCAGTGCATCCGCGCTGCGTAGGCGAGACCTAAAAATGATGTATCTTGGGAAATTCTGTTGTGTTTCTGTGGATTTCTAAACTTACAAGCATTTGCAATGCAATAGGTCTCGCATTTACAAGATTTTGAGCAATTGTCATTGTAAATGATAATGCCTTTTATTTATGTGTTTACAAAACATGCAAACAGTGTTTACGCACCACTTGCAGGTTTTGTAAACATATAAATAAAAGGCATTATCATTTACAATGCCAATAGCACAATGCGAGACCTATGGCATTGCAAATGCTTGTTCTTATCTGGGCGTCAGCATCAATCAGATAGTGCAGACTCGAGCATGTCCATATCCACCAGAACATGACGACCCTTTGCGAGGCCTGGTTGCTTAGTACTCTGTTGCTTGGCTAGCCAATTCAATGTGTGGCAAGCCAATCATAGAAAATATTTCTAAATAGCTCTCTCTATTATGGGAATAATGCAAGTGTGCATGTACTCTTGTCAGAAATCATGCTATTAGACATAACATTGTATGTGAATATGAAGAGTCGAATATCACTAGGGCAAAAAGACCACAGTGGTATTTAGTATGCATAATTAGTAAAGTACTACACAATATAGCACAGACTATTGTATGGTATAGAATTACTTCATAGGGTGCACGATCAGGAATAAGGTAGAATATAGGAAAGCCATCGCTGCCAGGAGGTGAAACCACAATGCAGTTACACCCACTTTTCTGCGCCAACACATGCATAAGAAAGCTTGTAGCCCGAGTCCAGACTTAAAGGTCCATGCTCAAAGCTTCCCACACAGGCCACTCTACAAATCTACTCCCTTTACTGAAAGGGCATCACACTTTAAGTACTTTGTGGTCTATATATGGATATTATATTAATTGCTATATAAACAATGCAATTCACACCAGCACAAATATTGCTTGTAGAGGCCATAGCATTAGGCGAATCAAAGTGCCTCTAGGAGCTTGGATGTCTTGAAAGATGATACATTGTCATAACTGAAGGATAAAGTCTTTCATGGCAATGAATGCAATATCACCCATTCAGTCATTGTTGCCAGCACTTGCTCGTAGCGTGACCTCGATGGCTGAAGTCTGGCATGTGTGGTCGGGTCGCCTTGGCAGTCACCACAAAGAGGGATTATTTACTGAGGGTTGAACTGCACCCACAGGCTTTTCCAATGCTTTACACCACGCTCAGTGCCATAGTAAATAATTCCATGCCTTTTCCATATAAATGTATTTGGGAGACCTTGCCCATCTTGATCGGACCAAACCTAGAAGCATCAGGACTTTGTGTCTACACATCAGGAATATGTTGTGTGCAAAGATTCTCCAGTGGCTGCGAAAGAGGTTCCCACTGGCTTGTCTCCAACTGGATCATCACCTCTTTCTCTGAATAATTAATACGCAAAACAACCTATTCTGGTGCTTCAAGATGACTTGCTTGGAATGGACTCTGCAAGCCGATTTCCCAAATTTGCTAAGTTGCTAATACGGGGGAGAGGGCACTGATTCACCCTATAGCATTCATTGTACGAACTGTCTCAAAATCGCTCACTTAACAGACCATTCTTGTATTGCTGCACCACACTGACCTGAACTGAACACATTTGCTACCTATACTCAAAACTTAGTTCAAATTTCCCTTCAACTTGAACTGCTTAATGTTTTTATTTTTCTCGTGTTAGGGTCCTTGAGGAGATAGAGTGCCACCATGTGGCCAAGAAGGAGAAGCGCACGTTGGAAGTAAATGAAGTACAACTTAAAATATACTCTAAAACATAGGACAGCAGAAGCTGTGCTAATCGACTTCTGCTTGTCATGTACTTGCCTACAAGGGAGTAGCGGAGCCAGAAAAACAACCGCGCGCCTCAGCAGCAGGGGAGGGGGCATGCTCGATTTCCTAGCAGGAGCGTGCGACCATATGGCGCCACCATATGTCGCTGCGCGCTCCCGCTAGGAAATCGTCACACGTGCACGCGTTGCCATTGCAAGCAATGCAACGCGTGCACGTGTTTGCTGGGAAAGCTATGCCGATGGCATTAGGTCTCTCTCTCTGCAGTTCATGCACGCTGCGTAGGCGAGACCTAAAAACGAGGTATCAGAAGAATGTAATACATAATATTCACCAAAGTATTATGAAAGTCTGTTTACTTAGTTGTTGAGATCGAATGCAGTACATTTTTCAAATTCTGTGGTAGTTGTGAAAATATAATCACATTTTGACAATGCCTTGTGATCTTTGCATCGCAGGACAGCCCTGAAAATGGTACCATATTGCTTAAATAACTTAATTTCTTTGTATTCCTCAACAGGCTTTATCAACTACTGATGCTACTGTGTATGTTACATTGCTAAAAATGAAATCAAGTTTGGCCTATGATAACATAGCTTATGAAGGAAGCCAAGAGCATCTTTTCACTCCGCCCCCCAGCACCAGTACTGTAATGGTTGCCATCTTAGGCATGACCTGTCAGTCTTGTGTTGAGTGTATAGATGGCAGGATTTCCAAAGTGAATGGAATTGTGAACCTAAAGATATCCCTTGAACAAAACAATGCAGTGATAACATATTTGCCAGCGGAAATAAGTCCACAAAACATTTGCCTGGAAATAGAAGACATGGGGTTTGAAGCTAAAATTGTAGAAGGAGCAGAGTCTGGCTCGCCAAGAGGCGTCTCACCTTTAACCTCGAGCAGTGGTGAATCATTAATCAAGCTACGAGTGAAAGGTATGACGTGTCAATCATGTGTCAATTCTATTGAAAGCAAGATTGGTAAATTACAAGGTGTCCTGAAAATCAAAGTGTCACTCAGTAGCCAAGAAGCAGTCATTACTTACCAGCCTCATCTTATTCAACCAGAAAACCTTAGGAACTGCATTGAAAATATGGGTTTTGAGGCCACCATAAAGACCAAACCAGACCCGATAAATCTTGGAACTATTGATGTTGACCTCTTACAGAACAAGAGCTTTAAGAACAACCCTGTTGGACCTCAAAACATCAACGGCAATGGAGAGCCAGGGGCTGAGACACTGAATAGCATAACAGCTATAACACTTGGCATAGAAGGAATGCATTGCAAATCTTGTGTCCTTAACATAGAAGGGAATATCTCTCCTCTCCCTGGAATTCAAAGCATCAAAGTGTGTCTTAAGGGGAAAAATGCAGTGGTGCATTTCTGTCCAGGCATCATTACTGAGCTATCCCTAAAAGAAGCTATTGAGGCCCTACCACCAGGTGATTTCAAAGTGACTCTCCCGAGAAACGTTCAGGATAATTTAGAGGCTCTATCATCAAGAACTCCATTTCATTCATTGTCCCGGACTTCAGTAGACCAAGCACAAGGGACGAGCAGTAGAGCTGTGATCACAATCAGAGGGATGACCTGCAACTCCTGCGTGTCATCAATAGAAGGCATGATCTCTCAAAGGAAAGGAGTGCATCTGGTATCTGTGTCTTTGGAGGAATGCACTGGCACTTTTCTATATGATTCAAGCCAAACTAATGCTGAAGACTTAAGAGCTGCGGTGGAAGACATGGGTTTTGAGGCTTCCCTGGATTCTGGTATGTATTCAGTAGTTAAAAAGGTCAAAAAGTAACTTTGTTTGCTTCTCGTATTGATGTGTCCCTACTTTGATGTTATGTTTAATCTCCTCTCTTAACTTTAGGATAAACAGGACTACAGCATCTCACAATCATCTTGATTAAGTGAAAAACATATTTTAACTACATGACCCTTTTGCAATTTGTATAGTAACCAATGTTCACCATCCCATCACCAAGCACCGCAACCCACCCCACCAATTCTAATTGCATTTGTACACACAGATCCAGGCAAGCAGTCTCTTGAAAGCTACCTGGTTTCAGTACCCAACTCTTCATTGGTTTCAGAGTTGCCTTCAACTGAGAGCTATGACCGTATGGCCCTACTCAATACTTCCTCCCTCTCTCCTCAATGTCCTAGGTATAGTACTATTTTATTGGACAAATAACATTAAGGCTAATATAATTTTCAGTTAGAAAGCGAAAGACCTGCTTTCTGGTACCACGGTATCAGGACTTAATAACAACCTTGAATTGACAATAGTAACTGCTGTATTTTAAATCATTTGTATTGTCATATGGCGTTTTATATTTTTGTAAAGATTTTAATTAATCATATACAAATATAAATTTTACTTACTTACTTACTGCTTTCTGGTACCACGCAGAACAAATCAACATTATTATGGATAGCACATACCTTAATGGCTAGGGGAAAAGCAATGTACGCTGGATTGACGTTTAACCATTTGCATATCTCACCAGAAGCCATGCAAAGGACATTTACTGCACCCTGCAGTGCCTGGTAAAAACAATTAAAGAGTGCAAGGGCAGTCAGTCGAGCTAAAAAAGACACTTTCACAACCAAACCTGATGTACTGTTGTCTGCCCTCTCACAGGGCATCTAATTGTGGAAACAGTTGAGCAAAGTGTCCAAAGATCATTTTAGATTCCAACCCTTCTAGATGAGTGATACAGATTATTATAGACTGCACAAAATAAGCCTCACCACAAGAAACACTATCAAAAACAATGCTCTACTCTCCTGTGCCATCCACAAAAACACTTTTAACCTACACTGTAGATGTTTGTTCTTAATCTGAGCATGGACCACTGATGATGTTGGGATGTAATTTCACGTGTTTGTTTGATATCCTTATGTCACCTGATAAGATCTATCAGCATCAGGTTTTTTTCTACATATCAATTGCTCCTATATAGACTAAGACCCATCATGTATGGTGTTATGAGAAGACCAATCTGCAGTTTCAGCTTCTGATAAAACAAGTTATATATTCTATTACTAACAATATTTCGGAAAATTCATCATGTTTATTTCAACCACAATGTACTTATAGCTTCTCTGTTCGGTATATTGAGCAGGCTGGTGCATGACTGAAGAGTTTCCATTCCCTTGGTTCAAACCTCTCATTAATCTTCAGGCAAACTCATTGTAAACTGCAAATTACTCCTTCATCTTTAATGTGACTGCTACAACCATGTTTTCTTGCTCATGCCTTAGGCATTGCCTGTCTATTGTGTTTACAGCCTCTGCTTCACAGCTTGGCTCCTGAAGGCAAGAAGGTATTGATAAGCTTGCTCAGCCAAAAAAGTTTACATTCTTGTTACATTTGAAGGTTGTTTTCTTCCTTTCCCAGGCTCTCAGAACCAGGTGTCAATGTACTCACTGTAATTTGCATAATCATTTGAAGCCCAGTGGAAGCCTCTATGTACAATGCTATAAAAGTGTCTTCTATTTACTTACAAGGTTCACTCCAGAACATTTTGCTGTGGGACCCCAAGGTTTGCTGAATCTGTGGTTCATAGATAAATCATTTTCTCTTTGTTAACAAACCCTTTCAGAATTTAATTTGTGTGTACACAGATTTTCATTGACATTGGTATGTTTTCATGCTCAGGAAACCTGTATCATAACTCTCCTGACGTGCCCTATGCATTTCTGATTTTGGCATGTTAGCCGAAAAAGCATTCTAGATTCTGTTGGAGATTTAGAAACAACCAGACCTATTGGCTTTGGTGGTGGTGGTGGGGGTAATTGCAATATTGGTAATGGGGTGATATTGGTGGTGTAGACATGATATACTGATGGTGATGGTAATGGTAGTGTAGTTGGTAATGGTAATGATGTGGTTATAATAGTGCTAATGATAATGATGTTGATATTATTGGTGGTGGCACTTGTGGTTGTGATAATGGTGATGGTGGTAGTGATGGTAGTCATTGATGCCATAGTCCTGTACGCCATCTCACCATCAAGTCACAGCATTGGTAATTGTGGCTTATAGGTTCAGAAATGCTCAGGAAGGTGCTC
The DNA here is from genome assembly GCF_964263255.1 of Lissotriton vulgaris. NCBI lineage: Eukaryota > Metazoa > Chordata > Amphibia > Caudata > Salamandridae > Lissotriton > Lissotriton vulgaris. The sequence continues at coordinate 1,182,595,776 of NC_141696.1, forward strand.
TCTTTCTTTAGACCAGCTGCACGATCATTGCTAGTTCTGCTAAATATCTTCTCCCAATTGGAGAACAACAGCCGTTTTACCTTTGCATGCCAGCATGCCTCTTGAGACGTCTGACCGGGTGCAGAAATGGTCATTTGTTTGGATCTGAGTGGAGCAACTCATCTGTTAACTGTGCACAGCCATACAATTGATTTCTAAGGCATGCCAAGTGAAACTAAAGGCTAGGACCTACCGACTCCCAAGCGTTAGGCTCCTGATTCTTCTAATTGCAAGTTCATGTCTTACCCAGGTTTTTAAAGACCATGTATCTTGGTAGGTGTTGGTTTATGGTTGTGGATCCCCTTGTCACACAACCTTTGCAACTTTGAAAACCATTTTAGTTTCTTACAAAAAAGTGAAACACTTGGCTGTGTCACTGGTAGGCTGGTAGACGCTTCACGTGCGCGCTATAACCCCTGTGATCCCGTGACCCTCTCGTGACCCTTACGCTGCGCAAGCTGACAGACGTGAGACCTGACCCGGCACCCGGCCCCCCGGCCCCCGGCATTCGATACCCGGCACCCGTGACAAGCAGAGAGGCAGGAAGAGATGCCTGAAGCCGGACTGCATCGGGGGAAGGCGCAAGGCGCAAGGTGCAATGCACGAGGCGCTTGTAGCACCCGCCCTCACCCAGAATTACTTGACCCCGGGTCCCAGGCTTCAGGAGAAGGAAGGAGAGGCAAGGGGTGAGTGTGTGGCAAGAGCGCTGCAAAATGAAGCGAAGAACTATGTGTGCAGCCTTAAGGGACTTAATAATTAAAGAAAATAGATTCCCAGTATTCTTGCAATAGTAAAAACAGTAAAAAAGCAAGATTTGCAGCAAGAGGAATCTCGTCCTCCAGAAGGGTCCCCTAAGTGCAAATAGGGAAGGGCATGGGCATGGGCGCAGGCATACGCACAAAGCACAACAGAGGTAAGTGGGAAAAAGGGAGTTTTCTCTTTTCTTCCCTTTTTTATTTTTTAATTTTTTAATAGTTTAACTGGCCACCCCTGCCCTGAGGACCGTGTTTGGAAACAAAGGGTCGTGCCAGGAAGGGTACAGAGAAGTAGCTATATATAATTCAAAGAGCTCAAGAGATGGCTCCAAGGAAGAATAAAAGCGCACCTTTCTAAAATTCAGGGGGAACTACAAGGAGTCAGGGGAAAAATGCCTTTAATGTTAAGACCACTTCCTGACCCCGAGCCTATTACCCCGACTGTGGAGGGGGAGGAGGTCGGGAATATAGAACCCCCAATTGCCAACCATGAAGTATACATCTCGAGATGGCCGATGTTGGTAAAAAGAAGGGGCGGTTATACTAGACATGGCTTACTAAGACAGGGGAGACCCATAAGAAAAGGCGCGCAAAGAAAGGGTATAGTCAGAGTGGTGGGAAAAGGGAGAGAGATGGAGGAATCGTCAGGATTAGCGGAACAAGTGTAAAAATCAAAACCCCTTAAAACCATGAGAGAGAGAGTTAGTAGAATACGAATAGGAAACACTGAGAAACCAGTAAAGAAGCAAGCGAAAAAGAGTATTTGTAGTAGTAAACAAAATTACAAGGAGAAGTCGACAAGATGCATAAAACAAGTACCATGTCATATAACTAGAATACCTGCTACTACTGCTACCCTTAAAGACAGGCATCATTTGGGCAATATATCAGAGGATGGGGCTAGAACTAATACACAACATCCACATAGGGGGCCAATACCAATAGGAATGGAGGATAAAGGGAACCGGTGGCTGTATTTTGAACAAGTGAAAATGGGAAGGAGCGGGAAAAAAATGAAGAAGAGATCGTATCTAAATAGGTCCCTTCTCCTTAATTAATTTGCTCATTGCCCCAACTTGAAAGGAATAGGCTCAAAGGACCTCCGACAGGTGGGTTTTCATTCAACTTTTGATGGGAAAGAGCTTACCAGGGTACAAGTGTACTCTGATTTGGTAAAAATTGCCATAGAGAGGGCAGAGAGTGAGATATTAAAAGCAGGGATTCGGCTTATACCTAATGAAGAAGAAGGGGCAGAATATAATGTTCAGCAAGAAAAAGCCTTTTTAAAGTACCATGTAGGGCTTGGAAAGGGCAGATGAGACTACTAGAAAGAGATGTAGGTCTAGGCTTGGGAAACCTTAATATAGTAATAAATAATTCTGCTCTGGAGGATTCTTGGAAGAATTGGAGCCTTAGTACTAGTCCCCCAGGGCCTTCCCAGCGTTACTTAGAGGAATCCAATGGTTATGGGCCACTTAGTGACGTAGAATAGGTAATGGGGCTGCCACATGGCTTAAAAATGGTCTCCTGGAATATAAATGGATTAGGAAATCAAATAAAGCATGTACGGATAAAAGAACTGGCAAAAAATAATGAGATCATTTGTAGCCAAGAGACCTGGATGTGTGGTGAGACACTGGTAGTGGATGGGTTCTGCCAAGTCTATCGTCCGGCAGTAAAATCTAGGTCCGGCCGCCCGCAGGTGGCTTACTGACATTATTATCCATAAAACTAGTGAAAAATATATTCCAGCTCACTGTAACATGCAAATGGCTGCTTTTTTGTAGAATAACCCTAATTGCTGCTGGTAATAGGAAGGAAAATGTGTTGATTTTAAATGTATACATGCAATGGGGTTCTCAGGAGGAACATGGTGTTGAAATGGGATATTTTAAGAATGATTTAGATTTATTGTGTGAAAAGTATGATTCAGATTTGATTATGTTGGTTGGAGATTTTAACCATAAACTCAACCCAAAGCGGCTATATTTCATGTATTTGGAAACTTTGAAGTCCTATGATATAATTCAAGCAAAGTTTCCTGAAAGTCTTTGTTCAATGCATGATGTAAGATTGGGAAAATACCTAGCGACAAAAAGCCTCTTTTGTTTGAACAGTAGGTTACCCCAAGACTGCCCGGCAAAGAAAACTTTCAAACAAGGGACACAAAATTGCCCCATAGATTATGTTTTTGTGCCAGCATGGAACTTTAACTTAATAAAGGGCTTCAGGGTTAACCATATAGAAGGCAGTGATCACAATATTCTAGAATTGGAGCTGGTATATTCCCATCAGATTGTCTGTCAGAAAGTAATTATACAACAGATGGATTACCCAAGGCGCATTTCAACATGGTTAACCGAAAAATATATAGAAAGGTTAACCAGGCTTCACCAAAACGTTGTTCTAGGATGGATGTGTGAATGGACTAAACCTGACCTGGTACATTGAAAAAATAAATCAAGTGGTACAAAGTATCAAGGTTGAACTTAGAACAGATGCAAGGGCCACTAAGAGTAAACAAAATATACAGGTTAGGCAAGGTAACTGGTTTAACATAGACTGTTTAAATAATAAAAAAAGAACTAAGGCGACAAGTGCGCAGCTTGCGTAAAAAATTTATTAAGTCAAGGTTCAGGTTCAAAATAAGCTTTATTCGATATTCAAAAAGAAATATCATATAAGCATACATAGCAATAAATTAAAAAGATATCAATAATTTTAAGGAACATACCATTTCAATTTAAAACCATCAATTTGTCAGCTAACAAATACAATAAGCAAAATAAGGAGCATTTAAAAAAAAAAGACATCAGTATATACAGCATTACAAACAACCAAATACAGTAAGGCAGGATATCAAACATAAATAGTTCTTTTCCACCCCAGGGTTGAGATGGTAACATAGGGGTTAAAGTTAGTTATTACAAATCCCAGTGTTTCCCAAAAAGGTCATGATCTATTTTATGAGTCCAACCATGTAAGGTATGATTTCTGAAAAGGGGGGAAAACAAGGAATTGAGGGATAAAAGTCATATAAGTCCCATATAGATATTGGGCCGTCTCTCTCTTGAGGCGGCCAGGATTTCAAGTAAGGGACAATGTTTCTGGCTCTAAATCTAACAAGTACCAGGTCCCCAGGAACATCCTTAGGAAGGGAACCCAACCAGTCCACCCTCCTGACGCTCCTTATTGCTCCATATAAGTGACGAGGCAGTGGCCTATTTTTGACAGCCAAAATTTGGTTTTATTAACTAAGTCATGTTGACTCTCAGTTTTTCCAGGTGGAAGAGCAGGGACGCCCGCAAGAATGCATACGTATGGGGCCGCTACCGGTGGTAAATGGATAGAGTTAGCCTTGTTATGAACTACTCTAGGTGCGGTCAACTGGGGAGAGGAGACTTTGGGAGGGTGTTTAGTTACTTTTTGCCCTACTGTACTAGGGCCAGTTAATTGTATTTGGCAGCTTTTGTCCCGCACAGATGGTTTAGAGCCTTGATGAGTAGGAGGTGACTTTGGGCGGTTAAATGTGTCACAGCGTTTGTCAGCCAACAGGTTTGACTTGATGGCTGACTCTATTCCAGTAAGCCTCTCCCCTAACATGTTAATTTTTTCCAACAACGGGGCTATCAGAGAACTAAGCAGTTGTTCAATGAGCGGTAGTATATGCAGGTGTGGAGGAGGGGTTAAGGCATCTGGAAGCTCAACAATCGATGGAATCATTGGGGAATTAACAGTGAGTGAGCTTGGGCACGGTGTTTGAATCCTTTTCACAGATGAGACCTGAGGGGGTGGAATACCTGGAGTGTTCAAACTGCAAGTTTTGTTGAATAAAGTGGGGTACTCTGTGAGTGTGGCTTTATCTGATTGTATGATATCGCTTTTGGGCGGAAGGGGAGTTTCTGATATAGCATAGGTGGTTTGACATAAGAAGTTTAACTCGTCTAACCAAGAGAATTTTTGTTCAGTACCTGCTACGCTGGCTAAGTAATCCACTTTAGAAGTCATGATGATAAAGGGATATAAGGCAGCGATATGTCAGCAAGACCATAAATATAGAGTAAAGGTCTTTACCTTCTTAATGACCTACAATGTGGCAGCCAAGGGGGGTGGCCCGTCCCGTCCTTATCCGGCCTTTGAGGGCCTAAGAGGGCCCGCCCTTTGCCCGGGCTTAGCCCGCGCGCGTCCCGTGATGCGGGAGGATATTGTTATCTATGAGGAAGTGACGATGAGGGGGCGGAGCCTCGTTCCGGTGTTGGCCCTGCGTCTCCTGGGCCTCAGTGCACCAGCAAAGTAAGTTTTTCTTCCCCCCAGCGTTGCGCCTTGCTTCTCAGGCGAAGCGTCTCCCGAGGAGCGGCAGAAGCGAGCAGTTTTGAAATGCCCCGGTGAAAAGGGGGCGGAGCCTCGTTCCGGTGTTGGCCCTGCGTCTCCTGGGCCTCAGTGCACCAGCAAAGTAAGTTTTTCTTCCCCCCAGCGTTGCGCCTTGCTTCTAAGGCGAAGCGTCTCCCGAGGAGCGGGAGAAGCGAGCAGTATTGAAATGCCCCGGTGAAAAGGGGGCGGAGCCTCGTTCCGGTGTTGGCCCTGCGTCTCCTGGGCCTCAGTGCACAAGCAAAGTAAGTTTTTCTTCCCCCCAGCGTTGCGCCTTGCTTCTCAGGCGAAGTCTAGGGTAGAAAATCTTGTTAAATTAAAGAAAGAATACACCACGCTTCTTTATAGTACCAAAAGAGCTCATAAGGAAACCTGTTGGGGAAAACTTCTGGAGGCTATTGAATCCAAAAACATACGACTGTTCTGGAAGCTAGTACAATCAGCAGCAGAGCCCTCAGCAGCCTCAATGAATTGTGTGGTAGAAGAGGGTGCCTGGAAGGATTATTTGAAGGAATTTTATTCTCTGGGGAGAGAAATTGAAGAGGAAGTATTAGGGGACTGGAGTGGTCTGGGAGATGATCTAAAACCAGACTTTTCAGTAGAAAATATTCTTACTACGATAAAGACCCTAAATTTAACAAGCTGCTGGTCCAGATAACTTACCTGCTTTGATAATAAAGTCACAACCATCAAGGTGGGCTGAATTTTTCTCCCTAATGTTCTAAGTAATCCTAGAAACAGGGACAATTCCGATTAACTGGAAAGGTGCGATAATTAGGCCGATCCATAAGAAAGGGGATGTCTACGCACCCAGGAATTATAGACTAATTAACCTACTTGATATTGGTGAAAAGATCTTCGCTAAAATAATATTAGGTAGGTTGAAAACTTGGGCAGAAGAAGGATCAATCATCCCAGTTGAACAAGTTGGTTGAACAAGGTGGATTTAAAGATGGCCATTCCACCATAGATCTTTGTTTTGCCCTATGGGCCCCGGCCCGGAAATCGATAGAGCAAAATGGGAAGTTGCATTGTTTGATTTTTGGCAGCCTTTGACTCTGTGCACCGTAATAGACTCTGGGAAGACATGATAAAATACGGAACCCCGGATAGTTTATTGATGATCTTAAAAGAGTTACATAGAGGGAACTGGGCCCAGGTTATTAGCGACATGCAGGGGTCATTAACTCATAAGATAACTGTAGGGAATGGCCTTAGACAGGGGTGCGTCTTGAAACCCCTGTTATTTTCAATTTTCTTAGCAGATCTCCTTTCAGTATTAGAAGTTGAAAGAAGCGCAAGCCCAAGAATGAGTGGTCACAAAGTGCCCTGTCTCCTATACGCTGATGATCTATTGATCCTTGATCAAACAGAAATAGGACTCCAAAGGAAATTAAATGTTTTAAACATTATTGTGATAGAAAATTCTTGACAGTAAATATGGAAAAAAACAAAGGTTTTATGTTTTGGGAAGAGTCATAAGAATTTTAATTGGTTTTTAGGCCAAGACAAAATTGGAGGCAGTTAAAGAATATAGATACTTAGGCCTCTGGTTTGATAGTGCGCTAAAATGGCGCACCCACCTGGAGGCTTTAAAAGCAAAAGCTTTTTTGTCCGTATGTGGGCTAAAAACGTTTAACAAAGAATATGGCGATATGTCACACAGACCAATGTTAAAGGCATTTGAAGCAATGATCCCCTGCAAGTATTGTATGGGGCTGAGGTTCTTTACCTGAGTGGTAAATATGGGTGGGATCAGGAAGAAGGATGTTTTTTTTAAATATTAATGTCTTTACCTAGCTGCACAATGATTCAAGCAATCAGAATGGAGCTAGGGTTAACATCTTGAAGTGTGCAGTCCCAAACGGCCCTGTTAAGTTTTTTGAAGCGTCAGGACCCAGGAGATTTACAGAAGGTCTCACAATGGTGCAGAGAGGAGATTCAAACAAGTAGCCTCAGTTGGGCAAAGGATGTGAGAAGAATCCTCCAGAAAAGCAGGGCGCCTTAATGTGAGACTCTCACAGCACTCCTTGGTGGTCGATTTTACAAAGAGAACGCTTAGGGAACAAGGGCAGTCTTATTCAAGGTCACAAGACCTTGCTTATATGTTAGAGAAAAAATCGGTCCATTGGCTAAAAAGCTCATGGGCAAATGAAGCTTGGTTTCCTTATCTGGATATTTTGTCCAACCAAGGGTTAAGACATGAAATCTTAAGGACCCGAGTTGGGATTAACCCTTGGAAGATAGACGGAAAAATAAAGGCTGCATTGATTGGCTCAGATGGTAATCGTAATTGTGGGCTAGGACTAAGAAATGACATTTTGCACATATTGCTTGATTGCACATTTGTCCTTGCTATACGGAAATTGTTTTTACGCCCAATATTTTTATCACATAAGATAAATTTGCGTGCCAAAGCAGTTTGTTTACTTACAGATATGCCCTCGTTGGAATTCGCAATAAGATTGGGAAAATTCATGAAGGCCACAAAATAATTTGTAAGGGAGAAACTGAAGGAGGGGCATTGATCTTAAATGTTTTTAGGGCTCTCCCACTAACGTGATTTTTTTTTAGGAATTTAGAGATCTTTTTAAATTGTGTTTAATGAATTGTATGTTTCCGAGGGTGCCACCTTCTTTTAACATGTATAGTATTTTAATTATTTATTATGTTGTAGAACTTAGATTGTCTACACTATCTGGATCCCGATAGTGTTTTGTATTGTTTAAAAGACTATGGTCTAAATAAACAAAGTTTTCTCTCTCTCTCTCACTGGTAGGCTGCTGTTGCTCATTTTCTAGGATGGGCCTTTGAATGCTAAAGTCAAGAAATATTTTGGTGTCAGTTACATACTCTATAAGTGCATAATCACAAACACTGTGTGAAATACCTATCTGGACAGTGTCAAATCATTTAGACCAAATACAATGTCTCTCTTACCTCAGGGTCCTGATAGACCATAAGTTATCATGGGGCCCAGCAGTCTCCAAAAAGAAGGGAGAAACTACAAGGGTCAATGCGGCCATCCTTGGCTTTGCAAAAAAAATCGGCAATTGCCCGCTGGCCGCATTGCTTAAATTGTACCAGGCAAAAAGCGTTGCTGTTGCCTGTTATGGGAGCGAGCTCTGGGGCTATCGCAAGGCTAAAGACCTAGAGGTCGCAGAAAATAACTTCCTAAAAAAGATCCTAAGACTGCCTAGGGGTATCGGGAATTACTCAGTACACAAGGAGCTGGGGGTCCCCTATCTAGGTGACAGAATAGCAGTAAGCCCAGTCACATGTTGGCTGAAATGTTGGCTAAACAATGAAATTCCATTAACACATGCCCTACTGAAAGAAGCTTTACAGTTAGATGGGAGATTTAAGGTACCGTGGGTAAAGTATATAAAGGACAACCTAACGGCAATTGGCCGACAGGATCTGTTTTATGCCCCAAATACAATTAGAAAATCTGATGTGAACCTGGTAAAGAATGCCATAGTTTTGTTAAGATGTACCGACAGAGAAGAGGTTGAGATACAGAAGGTCAGTGTTAGGAAACATCTATTGTTAAAAACATGCTTGCAAACAGAACCTTACCTGACATGGCCTATGTCCAGCTATGAACGGTTTCTGCTAACAAGGTTCCGCTTTGACCTCTATCACCTCCTACTGGCATTCCCAAGTGGTGCTCAGCGGGGCGAAGTGTTGCCAGCTTGTGGCTGCGACGGAAAGTCTCCTCAAGATCTGGCACACTTCCTTTTTATTTGCCCTTATTACTCCACTCCACGGAAATTATACCTTAAACCGTGCCTTAAAAAAATGAGCTTCACACAAATTAAACCCGCACTTTATTACTTACAACTACTGAATATTGACTGTACTTTGTTTATATGTAATTTTTTTTAAAAAGCCATCTGCTTCAGGAAAAGCATGGATGGCTAACCATGCTGTAAAATAGTGCTGGTGCTTTTTAAAATTACAGTTATTTATATTTTTAACCATATATTGCCCATGCTTCTATTGTCCGATATATTGTACTGTTTACTGTGTCATTATTTGCCTTTTGAAAATGAATTGTGTATAACTGTTTTTAACTGTGTGTTTTTAAAATGAACTTTTATGATTGTAAAATCTACAATCGAATAAAGATTATGAATTGAATTGAATTGAAATACAATGTCACTTGTTTGTCATTCATATAGGACATTTTACTTATTTATTTAGGAGCAAGTGACATTCCTTTTCTATCCGAATGTCGTAAGCCCATGGGCAGTAGCTAGAAGGTTCACATGATTTTTGAGATTTTGTACAAAGAAGCTGTTTTGTGAGGAAGGGTCAGCAAAACATCAACATCAAAGCATGAACAAAGGGAAGACAACACCAAGAAAGTTACATATGCCAAAATAAAGAAGTTGTTTTCTATTAATGGAGCTTCCTAGTCAATGTGGCATTACCCCTGGCCTCAGTAAAGAGAGCACCAAATCCCATTAATGCTCTTTGCCTTATGTTTCACTTACATGTTTGCATGTTTGAGGTACAGACAGGCTGATCCTATCCTCTAGCACCATTGTGGTATTGTTCTTTTGATTGTGTGCCCCATCTTGTTTTCCACCTTTCTTTTACACCATTGGTTGAAGATTAGACTTTCATTACAGTGAAGCTCACAGCTTCATTTCAGGTACCTTACCAAACCTATTGATAACTACCCCAGTCAGTTCTTGAAATGTCAATTAAATAATAGATTAGCTGATAGTCTATATACGTGAGCATTCTGTATAGATACCTTTTAACAGTTACTTTGAAATAATGGCATATTGAAGTTCTAAAGTCATTAGGTTTCCTATTGCATTCTTTACTGATTCCACTGGTTTGCTTTATTTCTAGATACTGTGTCCTTTGTCGGGCCTGATGGACTGGGTCCAGGAGCTGTGCTGAAGCCCATATCCCCAATGCCGCCTCTCCCTGGATTGAAGGTCCGTGATTCTGGATTCTCTCAGAAGGACTGCATCATAGATTTCCTTCCTAAGAAAGCACATCCCGATACTTTGAACCTCCCTGGGGCGGTTATGGCTGAGAAGTGCTTTTTGGAGGTCACTGGTATGACCTGTGCTTCCTGTGTGTCAAATATTGAGAGAAACCTGCTCAAGAAAGATGGTAAGCTATATTATTATCCTATAAATGTGTATAGTGCACTTCCTGCCATTGGTATGGCCTCTTGGAGCTACTATTGTCATGTATATAGATATCAACCTGCAACAATACTGATGCAAGATATCGACTTGCACAATATCTTCGAGTTAACCAGGCATTATATCTTGTAGGTGATATTGATTCAAGTCGATATTTAAAAGTCGTTGCTGTGGTACCACACCCAGGATGCTGAAGAACCTTAGTGGACAGAGAGCACGTTACACCGTGAGGGAGTGCTTGCTTGAATTTCAGTGCAGTCTATGTGCCAAGCATTTTGGTGTCATGTGTGAGTGACTAGAATGGTGCTTTTATCTTTTCTTAGGTTGCTGGGCTTAGTGTTTGATGACAAAAAAAGAGGGAGAGAGAGAGAGATAAAAGGCAGGAAATTTACATTAACTGATTTGTGTAATTGATGTTACGGGTCTTTACGGAATCCAGCCAGAGCGAAAGAGGAGCAGCCCACAGCGTGCTCTGGATATACAGGCAATCATGGAGCTGCTCTATAGAATCCCCTGGAGAGACACATCAGCATCTCACAGGCTTGGATTGGATGCAGCCAGCTATGGTGGATGATCTCCAACATGCCAACCCAGAGGAGTTAAAGGACAACCCAGGGGAATTCACATGAGAAATGTAGTCATAGTAAATATTCTCTGTGCCCACCAATGAGCCATAGAGGTGCAAACTTTAGACTACACTGGTTAGAGGTAGCCCGAATAAAAGCTCAATAGAGTTCACCCAGGAGCAACAAATGTCCAGCTCACAATATGCACTGCATGCAGGCAGACATCATACATTATAGAGTTAGTTCATAACCACCATGAAGCCTCCACCTAAGAGTGGTAGTGGGGCAGTTCATGGCATGCACTTCATTTATGCATCTATCCTAAACAAACTCGAGAGTATGCTCAGGACTGACAAAGAGTAACTCTAAGGGCATGCACAGGAGAGAGTCAGTCATAATGAATCCTCCTTAGAATCTTTCCAGAAGCAGTAGAAGTGAAATCCAGTGGCATGCACTATTTACAGACATCCAGGGCCCGCTGCCACAATCGGTCATGCCAATCTTAAGTGCACAGAAGCATCCCCTGAAGAGGGGCAGAGGGACAGCCCATGGCGCACACTTGATTTTTGCAGCTATTGTAAAAGAATTGAAGAGTCGGCTCAGGCCTGACAAATAGTAACCCAAAGGAATGCACATGAGATATTCAGCCTTAGTTAATGGTATTTAGAATCTATACCGAAGTGATAGAGGTGCAGTCCATAGGCAGTCACTGGTTACAGGCAGCCAGGGTCTCATTGTCACAATCAGCCGTATGAATCCTCCCAAAAAGGAACTGGACAAAATGAAACAAAGAAAAATGACTAGTCAGAGGTCAAGGAGGCTATGGCAAATTCTAGTAAACTCTTTACATATGGTAAGCGGTATAGTGGAAAGTTGTCTACCTGGTGACCTATTTCCTAAATACTGTATATTAGACCACGATGTCTCTTTCTGGAAGCACAGAGGGATATTGAGACAATGCACATCTTTTCCACAGGGCACGGTTTGATTTTGAGGTAATGGCCATTTCCTGAAGCAAGATGCATGTAAAGCATTACTATTTGGCTATATTCTTCTGCTTCTATTACTTTTTATTAAGGTTTCCAGCACAAACATATTATATGTCTGTTTAGCACAGACTATTGGCCTGATTACAATGTTGGGAGAAAGGCCATCTGACAGGTCGACAGTGGCGTTCTGTCCAACATCTGAGGCATCGGTCTGACCTCGCTGCCTACTTGCGGAATCAGCTCCACCTTCAGCAGGCTCAACGAGCCTGTCGGGGCAGAGGGGGGATTGTAATCACCAAAATGGAAGTTGTGCCTGCTCAGGCATCGCCGTGGGGATTACGATGCACGTTTCCGACAGCCTTTTCATGTCGGTTTTTCCACCATGAAAAGGCTGGCGGAAAGGGTCGTTTAGGGCCCTCCATGGCCCTCACCTATGGTGGATGGATGGTTAAAAAAGTATATTCTTCACACAGCACAAGCCGCAATCGGATATATGCACTTTCCAAACGCCTTGAAGGAGGTTGCATCTTAATTTGGGAAGCGGGACCACTGATTCCTTGTTGGGCGGTCCCATTTCTGATACATTGCCGTTCGGACAGTCATCCGACCCGCATCGTAATGAGGGCCTTAGTTCATAAACCAGCCAAATTAAGCCTAAAATAATCATGTAGGGCTAGTTCTCAAAGGGAGGGAAATGGACAAAGATTTTGATAATGAGACAGCTTAACTTATGTCAGTGCAATACCAATGTTCCTGCTCACAGTGTGTGTGATTTACTAAAATGTGTTCCTGGTTTAAGACAGGCTTACTTCAGCAGGAATGAACATATTTCCACACTTCTGAGTGCCAGTCAGAGTCACAATACCTCAAGCCAGTAAATGAGAAAAAAAGGTAACCAAGTTATAGGCGAAAGATTACAAAAGGGGTTTTGATGTGGAGTAAGAATAGCTAGATCAGGCACGCGTACTTGTAGAACACACTCTGCAATAGACCGTTGATGAATCAGAAAAGAGCCCAGTTCCTTCAGATTCCTTTTAGATAGGGATACTATCAGCGAAATAGTGTGAAATGACAGTAGTATCTGAACTTGCTTTAGGGTTCTGTGTGGCCGTGGACCTGCTTTCTTTGTGAAGCATTGGATAAAGGAAAAATAAATATGGAGTGGAAAAGAGTTGGCAAATTGACTCTTTGTGCTTCACAGAGTGGTGAACTGGCATAAGGTAACGTGAAAAAAGGTATATGTTGCTGTTTTCCTGACTTCAGCCTTTGTAGAAGGGGTGACTGTTTTGATGCCAAATAGATGAGTGCTGGGGTCTGAATTTCTCTCCTTTTTTTAATGTTTTTATTTTTCAAAGTGCCATGTAATAGTATACACAATCAGAGTACCCTTTAATACAGTCCATAAATAAAAAAAAGCCCAGCAGTGGAGGTTCTGTTACAAAAATGAGTGACTTACAGTTTCACCATGAATAAAGGATTAATTTCTGCATTGGGTCTAAAGGGACTTGTCTGTCTAGCCACATCCTATCATAACAGATCTAACAGTAATACAAGGACAAAAAAGAGAGAAAAGCGAAGAAAAAGAAAATAATCATTTAAATAATCCTTTAAATGTCCTGTAATTTCATGTTATCTAGCCACTTGATTAAGGGCTCCCATATTTCTAATCCTCTTTTTTTAGCGCGTCAGCCTTTTTTAGCGTAAATAGCGCTCACTAGTTTACATGTAGCCAGAAGCCGAGCCTGACATTGTGCAAACGAGGGAGGTTTCGGGTCTTTCCAATGTGACGCTAAGCAAATCCTAAAGATAGTCATTGCGACAAAAATTAAAGTACCCCCGTCTTCTTATTAAGCCTTTCATATACCCGCCCTAGCATGATAACTATTGGAGAGAGTTGAATGTCTGATGATAAGACTACCCCCAGGAACTGCTGCACTTCGTCCAATAAAGTTTTTTAATTTGGGCATGTTGCAAACATGCGTACCAGGTCCGCCGAATACTCAGAGCATCTAGGACACACTCACTTAGCAATCCTACCAGGAGTGATATATAGGAAGAATCCTGTCTTATAAAACTGCACATGTAAATTAGACGACAGTAAATACTTTTGAGCAAGACTCAGTGTAGAACCAAAGGTGTCACGGGGGGTGTTCAATTTCTGCTGCCACTTTTCATCTATTTTACCAAGGTCATCCGGCATTTGGCTGTTTAATATTGTATAGATACAGTCAATCCGGGGTGATTTTGGCCCCTGTAACTTATCAATCAAATCTATCTTTGCAAAGCCTGCTCATCCTCCCGTTTTGTGCAGATAAAAGTTTTTAATGGCATGATGCAAGAAGGTCTGATTATCATTTAAATTGTAATTGACCTACAGATGGCAAAACGGTCGAACACCCTCTGAAGTCACCAGATCCCCCAGCTTTGAGGTACCGGCTCTATGCCATTTTTGAAAGTATGTATTTTCAAAGATGAGTGGCAGGTTTAAGTTGTTTTGTATGGGGGTGTAATGGTTTAGCCTGCCTAGTCCAAATAGTCTACGTATGTTGGAGAAAACCCTGTATGCATTCATCAAAGTTTTGAATCAGACCCGCTTGTAGTAGCCAAATTCCAGCTGCCTCCACAGACATCCCCTAACACTTTCCCCTAATGATATATAGGGAGATGGAAGTCCCATGGGGTTCAGATCTGGGTGTTAATGCAATAAATCAGAGCAATATTGTAGAACTGTTGCCCAATAATATAATTTTAGATTGGGTAGTGCCCGCCCTCCCCTGTCTCTAGGTAGGGAAAAGATTTGTTCGAACATATGAAGGATGCAATTATTAAACTCTAATGGAATAGTTCTAAAAAAATTAAGTAGTTTAGGAAAGAAAGTCACCTTTATGCCATTGCATCTTTCTACTATGGTTAGAGGCAGATTATCAATTTTTTGGAGTTATTTTTTAATGTCAGCAGCTAACAGGCTCATATTCTCTTTTACTATTAGATCTAAATCAGCACCTATATTAACCCCTAGATATTTGGGATTTTGAACTACTATGCTATCCACCCAGTTTATTTTATTGTTTAGAATTATCTGTGTTTTTGTTTTATTAAGGACATACCGAGATAGCTTCCCAAATTATTGAGCATCTTTTCCAGCGTCTGGATGGCAGCTTTAGGTTCCGGTGTGACTACAGCATGGTCATCGGCATAGGCCAGGATCTTATCTATGCCAAACCTGCTTACTAGCATTATTTCAGGATTTAGTTCTATTTTATTGATGAACGAGTTTATAAAAAGGGCAAAAAGCAGTGGGGAACATAGGCACTTCTTTGCCTTGTCCCTCGTGAGATCTCAATCTGTTCCGTCACATGGCCATTGATTAAGATTCTGGCTGAAGAGTTCTTATATAGTGCTTGAAGAGCCTGCACTATCTTGGGGCCCAAAGCCAATCCGCCTCATGACGTCCCAAAGGAATTGCCAGGAGACCCGATCAAAAGCTTTTTCAGCATCGAGTAGAATTAATGCGATCGGGTCTCATGCAACCCTGGCAGCGTCAAAGTGATGGTCCTGCGGATGTGCTCTGTAGTTCCCTTTTTAGGGATGAACCCGTGCTGCCATTTAGAAACAACAGGCTCGATGTTAGTAGATAGTCTGGATGCCATGATTTTGGAGAATATTTTTGACTCAGTATTTATAAGGGTTATTGGCCTGTAGGAGGAAATTTCCAGCGGTGATTTGTCTTTCTTAGGGCATATTACAATTTTAGCTGAGGACCAGGAGGAAGGAGGAAAAGCACCATTAAAGATGGAGATGACCACTTCCGTAAAAATATCTTTAATCTGCTGTGAGAAATGCTTATAAAACTCGACTGGAATACAGTCCATACCCGTGGCTTTGCCATCAAGTAGTCTTGCTAATGCAGTCACAATATCTTCCCAAGTTGGAGGGTGTACCATTTGATTGCATCTCTCTGTATTGAGTTCAGCCATCGGTATTGTCTCGAGGTATTCTGCAACTTCTATTCCTCTAATCTTTGAGGGTCTAGTGTCCTCTTCTGTATAAAGTTTTTCATAAAAAACCCGAAAGGACTCTTGTATTTTATCGGGGTCATTCGTTAACCCATCTGAAATTGTATGAATCGAAGAAATTGCGTTAGCAGATGACTGCTGCCTAATAGAGAGAACAAGTTGATGACCAATAAGTTCACCACACTCATATAGCTTCCCTCTGACCGATGCCCATTTTGCCGCTGCTCATTCAGCAAATTTAGACCCAATCTCAGCTTTCGCAGCAGCTACAGCAAGTTGTGCTGCTTCAGCTCCTGCTCCTGCTTTAACAGCTAGTGTTAGTTTTCTTTCTACTTTTGACATTTTATCTAAAAGGTGAATCACCTGCACCTTCTCTCTTTTGTTTCTCCTGAGAGTACTGGGGCGTTTCCCCCCTAATTCCTGCCTTTAAGGCATCCCACACAATCATTATAGAAGCTTGCCCAACATTTATGTACAAGAACTCCTAGATCCAGCCCTGCATGTGTCCTTGATACTTGCTATCATATAACAGTGCTTTTTCAAAACTCCAGTTCGAATTTGGCCCTTTAGAGCCCCGTCCCTCTAGATTTAAAATAAGTGGGTTGTGGTCTGACAAAAATCGGGGTACAATGTCAATACAACATGATTGGGCCAGGGAAGGAGAGACCAAAAAGTAGTTGAGTCTTGCTAGAGAGAGGTGAGGAGCTGAGAAGAAGGTAAAGCCATCCTGTTCAGGTTTTAGATTGGCCCATACATCCTTGTTTATTAAGTTTAATATAGCCCGAAAGAACCTTGGTTTCTTGCCTCTATATTTCCAAATTCCATCAGATTTCCAGGTACTAGGCAAGTTTATATTTAAATCGCCACATAGAATTATAGGATGTGGCCAGTGTGCTAATTCCTCATTTACCCAGTTAATTATACTTGGGTCATCTAAGTTACACCCGTACATAGTGCATATAGTAAACACAAAATTTGGAGGGAGGTAGCACCCTGCAATTACCCATCTCCTAAGACCGTCTGATTTTACTCTATTAACATTAAGAGGCAAATTCTTGGCAAATAATATCCCAACTCCTTTGAATCCTAGCCTCTTGTGATGTTGCCCCAATTACTTTATACCCTAGTGAGTTCAACAAATGCTTCTGTGCTCCTTTAATATGTGTCTCCTGGAGACAGACAATGTCAGCCCCCAGTGAACGTAATCCCTGTGCAACTTTTTGCCTTTTTGGTAGGTCTTTAAGACCGCAGATATTTACGCATACTATTCTGAGTTTGTTTAACATATTCATTTTCTGGCCTGATTTATCTGACCCTGTATAAATACCCAAGTTTTTTTCACATTCATCTTATAATTTAACCCAATCATGCATCTAAGTTCTAGTGAGTCCTTCCACATTCTTCTTGTATATGTATTTCTTCCCCCTCTCTTTTACTCGTCCTTTTGTTCTAAGCTTCCTGTGTCCCATTCAAACAGATGAAAGACCAACTGAAGATCCACTAAAGATCTACTAAAAAAATCAGTTTTCCCCCCACTGCAAACCTTTTGTGTCCCCCTCCCTCCCTCCACCCCCCAGTCAGCAGTCAGGAAAACCCTGAATGATAGTTAACATGTGTGAGTTCCAGTCACCAGGCCGCAGGATTCTAGACAGTCTAGACATGAGTCAGCCTATACCTATTCCAGGGGATCTACCCCATAAACATACAGCAGTGTGCACTGAAAAAAGAAAGATACCAGCTTATTCTATTGGTCAATGAAATGTTAAGAGTCACTAGTTAGTTCAATCTTTTTCTCCCCGTAATGTCTTTTAAATATTCTCCAGCCTTGATTTCTGACAAGAATACCCGCATAGATCCATCTAAGATGACTTTCAATCTGGCCGGGTTCATTAGGTAGACTTGAGCGCCTTGCTGTTGGAAAGGAGATATTAGCTGGCTAAGTCTCCACCTACGCTCTACAGTTACATGGCAGAAATCTGGCTTGGCGAAGAATTTTATTCCGTAGACTTCTTTCTGGAAGTTCGCTCTAGCCTGATCAGTTGCCTCAAGAAAAAAATTCCAAAGAAGACTAAGAAAACCCTGGGTTTCTCATTCTTGCTATGGTGCCATTTCGCCTCTGTTTGATGTTAAAGGGGAAGCGGTGTGCCGTTTGAACCTCTTGGTCCCAGTTCCAGTTAGTTTGTGCAGGGAATGCATCTCGAAGTAATCTAACGCTAAACCCTCTGCAGTCATTGCCTTTGACGGCCTCCGGGAACCCCAATAATCGCAAGTTGTTCCTCCATTGCCTGTTTTCTTGCTCTTCCATTTTGACTATCAAATCTGTTAGACAGGCCTCATGAGCCCCTCCCTATTCTTTCATCTTAGCTACTTCTACCGCCACTGACTCTGTCCGTGCTTCCACCATTGAAACCCGTCGCCAATGTCTGTACAGATCTATTTAACTTCCTGATGCCACCTTGAAGTTTCTGAGCTACGCCCTTGGCAGCAAGATTTTCTGAACGAGCTTCCTCTTGAAACTGTTTGATAGAGTTCATTATAGAGGCCAGGGAAGGTTCGCACGGGTTTTCAATGACAGTTTGTGGATTCCCCTCCTGTTGAATACTGGATGCATGCCAGAGTAAACTGAGGTAGTCTGAGTAGTCCTAATTAAGCTGGTTGCGTCTTTTGGTACGAGATTTCTTTTTCCGTTGGATAGTTCTCGTAGCGGCCATGGGATCTTACTCATTATCGCGGTCATTCCCGTTAGACACAATGCTTTCACTTGAGCTGGAGAGATCATTCTCAGTACTGGATATGGAACCAACAGATGCTGAGTAGAAGTTCTCACCGGCGGGATCAGGAGTGTGAGGTACTACAGGGCCAGGATTATCCGCTAATTTGCTGTTATCCACCTCATTGGACTCCTTGGCTTTATAGTCCTGGCAGTTCGCTACCTCTGTCCCCCCGCTTATAATGGCTGCATCCGAGGTACCGATAGGAGAATCTAAGCTTATCATCACTGGGGGTATTTCAGTGTCAGTCCCGCTAGCCCCTAAAGCTGTCTGAGGAGTGGTCTGTTCTGGGGCCCCCTGGCTCGGTTTACAAAGAGCATTAGTATAGGCCGCGTAGGTGTAGTTACTTCAGTGGTTGCAGCGGACCCTTTAACCACTGGGAAATGCTTGCTAATAGAGGGTGAGACTCCTGGGTTTCCCACTGCACCCTCTTTCAATGAGCCAGTCTTCCCTGTGTGCTTTATAATATCCCCCAAGTCCTGTTTACCTTTAGGTGGGGGATCTGTCTTCTCAATTTTTTCTGCATCTCCTTGCAGAAAGACGGGTCTTGTCTTTAGGCTCTTCTGCCCTCGGGTGGTCATGATCACCTCACTTTGACTCCGCTTCCGCTCCTGTGACCTTCCCTGGTCTGTTTATCAGCCTGAGTCCCGCCTGGACCCACTCGACGAATGCCGTGCAGCCCCCCGTAGCCGCAGTGCCAATGGTGCAGCAGCAAGATAAGCGGATCCAAATGGAGGTTGAAGCGCAGAATTCCATTCTGCTACGCAGAGCTCGCTCTGAAGCTTCGGGCGTTGCACAAGCAGACATTTGCAGCGGCGTTCCAGGTCAGCTAGTCGATTCCCAACTCTCCCAGCATGCAGCATGCGGCGTAGTGATTGAAGTCATTGTTGCTCACACTAGCGCCATCACTGCTCCTCAGGGTCTGAATTTCTCAAACCAATTATCAGTGCCATTACAGAGGGGTTGGGAGTCACAGTAAGCTCTTTTTTCAAATGTATCATAGATCTACCAGAAATGGAGTAGAATAAATGGGGAATGACTTAAGAGAAGTTGGTAGTATTTAGAGATGTGGCAACAAAGATGGTTACCATTAAGTCATGCCTTTGACAAAGTTTGAAATGGAGAGGGGGTACTGTAAGTAGGCTTGAGCAAAATCTCATGAAATGTGTATGGTTAGTATTGCATTGATTCAGGGAAGTTTTTTGCCATCACACAGTTGTGATGTTTCGCATGCAGGAGTCTACTGTGAGGAGAAAATATCACATTGAAGTCAATAGAAATGCTGCAAAGAGACAGTTTCTGTGATCCAGTGTGCTGCCGGTTTCTGGTGTGACTTTTGCACATGAAGTATGCCCTCTTGTTCAATTTTCATGCAGGATATCATCCAAGCACATTTAAAGCACCATGCATATTTTCTCAAAAATATTGCTTATTTTGCAAAAACAAATGCAATTTATCCGTCCCTAATTGAAGCCTTTAACAAAGACAGAGAAGTCGAGGTTATGTGGAAAGGTCAAATGCTCAAATAGTGTCACTAATATATTGCACATAGTCAATGCATACTCAAGGGAATGTTCGGGTGTCACCATATAACATTCCCATTAGGCTCCCTGTCTAGGACTCCCTTGCTGCATCAAATTTCAGTTTATGATTTAGAATTATACTGGAGGGGGATAGTTCACTGCCTACGAATGATCACCCACATTAAACCAGAAGTCAATTAGGCACTGCCTGCTCATACTTTTCCCATGAACCTAGGAAGGTAAAATGTAATGCAGAATGACACTTCTTGGTTTGGTCTTCTCAAAGAAGAGGGTGGCTATTTTATGGCTCTCCTCTAGAAGCCCCACCCTGCAGATGTGGACCAAAAACAAACCTAAATGGGCATTTGCGAAAGAACAGCCTATATGTGAGGTCAGAACTGATGATAAAATGGAGGAGGAACATCTGGTATGGGCCGAAAGGTTACAGGATCTCACCATAATGGTCGATGTTCAAGATGCCTCCACCACAACGGCTGAGAATCCTGAGGACTTATCCGCCTGGGCAATGGGGGTGGGAGGGAGCGCGTGAGCAGCAATGGGATTGTAGAACCCTGTTGGATTATCTTGCTTCCTCGTACCTCTCCTGTATGTTGTGATATGTGCTTACATGTACTTCATTGTGGTATTGTATATGTCAGAAGTGACTGTCCGCCTATGTTGTATCCTTATGTTGTCCTTTTAAAAATGAAAGTAAACATTAAAAAAAAATACATAGTAAGCTCAACTTTTGGTCACAATAAGCATATGACAGACTCGTTTAGATTTTATTCTTCCAAAGTACACTGAGGGAGCCTTTAGGTTGTTAACCCCCTGCTTTAAAGAATTCTCGTATAAACTGAAAAACTGAAAACGATAATATATGTACACATTTAATGCCTGAATGTATGCATAATTTTTCATATATTGTGCATAATGTATTCTTGTTTTAGCTTTATATCCATCATGTGGAGTTTACTTATTAACATTGTCTATACAGGCATAATTTCAGTACTGGTGGCACTGATGGCTGGAAAAGCAGAAGTCAAGTTCAACCCAGAGAGGATTTGTCCACAGAAAATCGCACAATTAATTGAAAATATGGGCTTTGGAGCAAAAGTAATGGAAGATTATACTGCATCAGATGGCAGTATCGACCTTGTTGTGAGTATATCAGACGTTTAAACAAATATGATTTAGAGAGAGGAAATGAATATATAAAGTGCTGTGTAAAAACACAAAGGGCCCGATTCACAGAATGAACTTAAGACTCAATCCTAAACTTACTACTATTTTGGTATTCACAGAATGCACTTATTACTTTTGGCATTCACAGAATGAATTTACTACTTTTGGTATTCACAGAAGTTAGGATGTTGTCTTAAATTTGTCTTAAGACAGACTTAAGACAAAATCCTAACTTTAGTCTGTCTTAAGTCTGTCTTGTTTGTCTTAAGACAAACTTAAGACAAAATCTAACTTCTGTGAATACCAAAAGTAGTAAGTACATTCTGTGAATACCAAAATAGTAGTAAGTTTAGGATTGAGTCTTAAGTTCATTCTGTGAATGCCAAAAGTAGTAAGTGCATTCTGTGATACCAAAATAGTAGTAAGTTTAGGATTGAGGCTTAAGTTCACTCTGTGAATCAGGCCCAAACAGTTTAATTTTTGCATTTAGTGCCAACTGTGTTTGTCTTTCAATTACAAGAGCCCATTTACAATGGGTAACATAACATAATCCTAGAGGGCCACCAAACATTATTAGATAGCCTGGTCTCATTTACTATACTGCTACGCTAAAAAAACACAAGTACATTTTAAATAAAGTGATACTGACCTGAGGACATACAGGCCACTGTATAAGCACCCCTTAAGATACCTGTTTCTTCTGCTGAAGGACTGTCACTTATATATGCGTGTGCCCAGGAATGCACAGAAATAGTGACACTGACTGCGCTAAATGATGGTGAACATTTCCTTACTTGTGAGTTACTGAGATTATTATGAACTGCATATACCAGATTGAAATGGGGAACCCAGTCATGTGCCCTCCCCTCGATACATCAAAAGAAAAATACAATTTTCGACAGTTTGCAGTTTTTAAATAAATTATTGCTGTATTATTATTAAACAAATTGTACTTGTCATGTACAAAACAAGAGTTATAGCAGTAACTTAATCAAACAAAACACATTAAAAGGCTGGCATACTATCCCAATGGGTGTAACACACTTAGGATGTTTAGTATGGATTATTTCTTAATGAATGAGACAAAAAAACGATTATTCGTCCATCTGAAAAAAATGTTTTAGACCTTCCTTCCATAACATTTCGTCATTTAAAACGAACACAAAATATTCTCACAAACACAAATAAAGGGATAAAATAGTGCAATACTTTTATTCTTAATGATTGGTGAAATGAAGGCAAATGTGGAGGCACCAAGAAAAGTGAATTTGACATTTACATCATAGTTAGGAGCCCAAGTAACATGCTTTAATGGTCCCATTTAATCTATATAAATAAACATTACACAGAAGGCCTTCATGCCCTTGTTGGTAAGTTTGAGACAACAGCCTATAGAAAAATATATTTCTGTACTTATTGTTATTTATGATGCCCCCCTTTCAGAAATCTGAACAATCTTTTGAAAATAATAAATACAGGACACTCCATTTCATATACTTAAACTTGGCTCAGATTGGTCAAAGGCCTTAGATGTAATCGGAATGGGTTTCCAAACATATTTTTCTGTTTTAAGTTGGAAATACCAATAAGCAACTTTCTAGCCAAAGAAAACAAAAACATTGATGAGTGGAGCCCTGAGGTGTTCGTTTTGATTTGATGCTTTTCTTTCTATTGGTGTATTTCTATTCACCTATTTTGATGTTGTACATGACAAAGTAAGTGCCCGTTGAATATGCACATTCTATGATATATCTGTTACATCTTACATCAGGAAAAACTTAAAGGACAGATCCAACCATTCCAATTGTATGCAGATTTAGAAGGAAGAGCTGTGACTGACTACATTCTTTCTCACCCAAAAGCAAGGTATATTTTTGGCTTGTCATCCCCCACACAAACGCCATGCCAAAGGAACGGAGAGGGATAACCATGACCTCCACATCACTCTCTGCCATTTTTAGATGTCCCCTAGCCTCAGGGGTCACTTTTAATGGGCCCTTAACAAAAAACCCATTCATGAAATCTAAGATGATCTAAAACTTTAATCCTTTACCCCTCTCTTTGGTCCTCCGAGGGACCTTGCAGTGTGCTGAGAGGGGTTGGATATAAAGAGTTTCAGCAGTCCTCTAATGAGAACCAGGAATTTGACAACTAGACTACCAATTAGAAATCAAATGCATGTTAAAGTACTCTCAACGCAATGTTATAAAGATATTAGATCAATACTGCAGGCCCAAATCTCCTGAAGAGACATAAGCGAGCAAAAATCATCCACACTAAAAGTTCAGATAAAGCTATACAGAATAGCAGCATTAGTATTTGGTGTCCTGAAATCTCCCTAATCTGATCACCTATAGTAATTAGTAAAATGTAAATTGAGAATGCTCATTTACTTTAAGTGGATAAATCATGAAAACTGAGTCAAACTAAGTTAAAACATTTTAGTTTATCAGATCTTTTAGCAGAATAAGTGCATCAAATAGGAAATAAAACATTTAGTAAACAGATCAAATACCCAAAGCTGGCAGGTGCAGGAAAGGATGTGAAATGCCAGTTCTAGTGATCCAAGGAAGGGACCACTGAACCCATGCAGCCTATGTGCTACATGGGAAAGGAAGCCAATTCAGTCTGCATTGAGAAGTTCTGCAAATCTCATCAGTCAGTTTGTAATTTCCCTGCATGGAGAACAGCAGCCATCCATCACCACCATCAGCTGCACGAGAGACTCTTCTCCAAATTGAAATCTCAAGAATTCCCCAATACTTTCTCATCAGGCAATATTATATTCTTAGCATTTCCGGGGATGTCACCTCTTGGTGTCACCACATCTGATCAGACCACTCAGTCTATTGGTCAGTTCATGTAAACTGTAGATCGGGTGACATAAATAAGACACAAAATGAGTGGAACCATTAAGCAGTCCTAAAATCATCCTGTTATATGAAATGTTAAACAATGTCCCTTTAGCTAGAGCTTGTAGTAAAAGTTCGAAAGGGCAGATTCCCAGGCAGCTGTCCTGAAAGTAGTAACATAAATGTAACAAAGTCTTCATATAGTGCATGAGAATCTCAAGAGGATAAGAACTTGATACAGTCAACTTTTACATCAAGTGATTTTTTCATACTCAGCGTGCTTAGCAAAGCAGAAATCTTCATGAGTACAGTTTTGCCTATGTTAACTTAGGCTAATATAATGCAGAATATATATCATACATTTACAAAAGCGTATAGAAGTCAACGTTCTAATATAATTTCTGATGCATTTGTGAAACGTTTAGTATGATCAAAATTAATTC
Organism: Lissotriton vulgaris; assembly: GCF_964263255.1. Taxonomy (NCBI): domain Eukaryota; kingdom Metazoa; phylum Chordata; class Amphibia; order Caudata; family Salamandridae; genus Lissotriton; species Lissotriton vulgaris. Next base: position 1,182,620,454 of record NC_141696.1, read on the forward strand.
AAGTAGAAATAGGGTACTACTTTGTTTTAAAAGTACCAACATGTAAATGCACATATATATATATATATATATATATATATATATATATATACATATAAACATGTTCATTTAAATTAATTATTATTAGCACATGTGTAAAGAACATTTTATGAAAGTCTCACTAATACATCTTTTAGTACAAAATGTAAATGTACAGAAATTTATATAGCGCAAATCACCAACTGGTCTCTAAGCGCTTGCTTAGGGAACCCGTCCTGGTATTCCCCTGTGAGATAACCCCGGCAGGGTATCCGCAAGGTGAAAGCCAGGCATCCCGCCGCGAGGGGCCGTTGTGGAGATTAAGCAAGCTATTGCCCAGAGTTGCAGAGTGTGAACCGAGTAGGCACCGGAGCGAGAATTGTCGAGTCCATGGACATTTTAGGACTCAAGACCCCGCCGAGCCGGGAATTGAACCCTGGTCCCGGGCTGACCTCTGCTTCCAGGTCTGCCTCCTCTAACCAGTGAGCCACACTTCTCTGCAAAGGACACCTATTTTCTTTTATTTGTCATTTCGTGCACACATTATCACACATATAAATATTTTTATTAAATTAGGATTAATGATTCTATTTCATAAATCTTATTTGTTATTCTATTATGGAAATGCAATTTGAAACTGCGTAGAAGTAAACTCAATAATGTGAGAATTCACCATGCACACATTTCTAACACATGTTAATAGAACAAGATTATTTTCTTTAATAAATCACAACCTATGTTACTTATACATATAATATCATATAAACTCTTCTTTTTCTGCATGCTTTTACAATGCTGTAACTAAAATTGTTTGTTTTCATAATTTTCTATAACATGAAGTATTTGCACGTTTATTTATTTTTCTCACAAAAAGTGTCATGTCCAGTTTTCACTTGTCTTCAAAGTGTAAATGTAATTACGCTCTATCACATTCTATAAGGGCAGGAGAGTGGTATTCCTGGAGCTGCTTCCAACCTTCATATTATTTACCCTGTCTTGACCCTGGATCAGATGGGTGTTGCTTTGCTCCCTTTGGCCTTCCTTGCTCACCATGCCCCCTGATTCCCCTCCCACACTGACCTCCATTGAACAAAAGCAGGGAAGGGAGCCACACAACACATGGAGTGCGTCTCACAGACCCTGAGTCATGATGCTACTGTGATCATAACTCCAGGCAGGTATCGGATGCAGCAGTCTGCAATGGAGTCATGACATACACTGTAGAAGCTACAAAAAATGTTGCTCTGTGGAGCATCTGAGTTTAAAAATGGGCAGTAATAAATCACTAAAAGAGATTAGGTATACAACACCTTTGTTCTTTACCACTTTTAGTGCTCTATGGGGAACATATGCCTCAAACAGCAATTGCCTGTGAGATTTCTATTACTTAAAGGCAATGAAAGGTGCATCCAAATCTACCTGAAGGTCTCATGCCTGGAAAAGTTCACCCGCCTATCCTACTCCCTGAATAGAATTCAAGCTTCTCTGGTAGTCTAGTGGCAGAGCATCACTGCTCTACTGCTAGGGCTGCTCCTCAGTCTCTCTTTTCTGCTTTTGCCTTTATTTCGGCTCTGTTTTATTGATTCTGCTTCTGCCTTTATTCTGTTTTTCCTCTTCTTTTCCTGTGCCTTCTTTCACTTTTGATGCCACCCTCAACCCTGCTGCTGCAGTCCCCCATGGCCCCACTTCCTCCAGTGACCCTTCCTGCGTGCCCAGTAGCACTACTTAATGGCGACTGATGCGAAGCCACGCGCAGCGGGCACGCCAACGGCAAGCCCATATGCTACTGTCCGTGCCTGGACCACGCCCAGTGCCACGGACCCTGGTTCTCAGATTCTCCACCAATATGATGCAAGCACCCTCCCCACCCTCAACACAGGACACGATGCCGACTGCCACCTCGCAGCTCCGAAGGACACCCAAGGACCCTTCTCCTCAGGCAATCCCTGTTGATGACCCAATTCAAGAAAGATTTCAAGACCTGGCCCTTCGACTGAACCCAGACGGAGCAGTATTCCCCTAGTGCCTTGAGACCCTCTCTGGTGAGAAATTGTGCAGTAAAAACCCCTGATTGATTGAATCTTGGATGGCAAACAACCAATTCAAACTTAGTCTAGCTAAAACAGAATTTATTCTCATCCCTCCTAAGAAATCTAACTCTTCATTTCAATACTGGATTGATCTCTTCCTGGACATTAGAGGTCACCCCACCATCACTCAGAACGCCAAGTCTTTTGGTTTCACCCTCAACAAATTTCTTAACTTCCAGGACCATATCTCCTCTATGGATAAGAGTGCTAGGTTTAGGGAATCTGGAACCTCATCCCAGAATACGACCTTAAATCTGTTGTACAGGCACTCATTCTCTCCAGATTTAACTACGGACTTGCACCCCTTTCCAAAAGTCCACCAAGGTCCACTCATAGCAGTTTTACATGCACAGCTCGCTTCTTGACAGGTCACAAGAAATGCACTCACATCTCCCCCATTCTACGCTCCTTTCAGTGGCTTCCCATAGAGGCGAGAGCTCAGTTTAAAACTGCCTAAACCACTCATAAAGCTATTCCTTCCTCTTTTCCCTTGTACCTCTCTGAGAAACTGAAACTCTCAGGCACCAGCCGAGATTCAAGAAACGTTCAACTGCTCCTCTTCGAAACACCACCTTCAAGCAATAGTAATACATGAACCAGTCCTTCTCCGGAAGTGCCACAAGAATATGGAACCCCCTCCCACTGAGTCTCCACCAGACCACATGTCATATCAACTTCAAAAAAGACCTCAGAGCTCTTCTCCTTGAATGACACCTGGCCTAAACCGCTCCTATCTCCTCATACTCCCTCCAATTGCATTCCAACCTCAACCTGCACCATCGATTGATGATCCTCACATGGTACTGTACCACCTGCTTCTCATTGCTACGTCTTGCTATGAATATGTGTGAAGTGCTCTACCTCCCAGAAGAGGCTAACCTGGTGATCACTCCACCTTTAACCCCTTCGATGCGCCCGTCGGCAAACGGCTGTCGCGAGCACTACCTCCGTAGTGCTGCGCACATCCGTTGGCCGACGAGCCCCCACCCACTCTATAAAACCGCCGCACGGCGGCAGAATTGCCGCCACGGTTAATTGGTTAATATTTATGTATATTTTCATTTGTTATTGATATGTTCTGGCTTTATTGTGAAGTACCTGATGCATCCTGTCAATGTCTGAGTTATATAAAATCACATAGTTAAATAAATAAATAAATATCCACCTTCTGAGACATAGTGCAGACTATTACCATTTCTGTTCATTAATGACTGAGTCTATTGAGTCTGATTAACACTTGTGGCCATTAATGCTGATTATTGGCGGAGACCAGGACTGCTTCTTTCTACATGCGCCATCGTTCTTTATTACTGCAGAAAGCCAATGATGCTCATGAATACCCTGCAGTGTGCATGCCAGTTCATGTATTAACAAGCATTTAAAGGCCTTACTATGTGGGACATTGATGCTTTTATGCCTGCTGGCATTGAGGTTTGAAACTGATTGGGCCTGTTCATGGAAACACCTCACTGAGCCTATTGCTGCTCATTAGCACCTGATCCTAAGTCTAATGCTTTATACCAATGGAACCACTAAAGCTCATTACTGTACCTTGAGCCATCTGTTTTCTTTATCGCATGGCTGTTGGTGTTCATTACTGCCTTGGTTACTATTGAACATCCTTTCTGTTTGGGACCATTGATGGCATTTCTGCCTAGTGACACTGAGATTCAATACTGCGGGTGCCGGTGAGGTTTATTCTTGATTAGGGATATTGAGTTTCAGAAACACTCATGGCTGTTAAAGCTCATTACTGCAACTCTGTCAGAGTTTCACATAACTGGATCCTGATGATGGGCCCATACTTTCCCTACACTCCTGTCCTGATGTTGTAATAACACATGTGGCGTGGAGGGCTCATAGAAACCGCGTGAGTGAGACAGCACAACCCATCCTTCTATCTTGTGAGCATTGGATAAAGGCTCTCTCATTGGTTCAGATAATCACAGTAGGTGTGCTCGGACATCCCAAAAGGACCATAATGGAAACGACCAAAGGGCAAAAAGCAACTATTGTTTCAGTCATGTTGTATTCAATACCGCACAGACAACCAAGGCCCTTTGCAAGACACTGTGTGCCCCCCTATCGTGAAATGGGATAGCCCCCCATAAGGGCGGAAGTCCCGTGTGGGCCATTAGGATGCGCCCGCCACAATGGCGGGCACATCCTGCATTCCTGACATTGTGGCTGGCGGTGCACTCAGCACCGCCCACCACAATGCCAGGAAGGCATGTCGTGCACTTCCAGGCACAACATGGCAGGCACCGCGCGGTGCCTGCCATGTTGTGCATTGAACTGCAGGAGGGTACCATAGGTACCCCCCAGAGTCCCTGAGGGCCCGCAATGGGCAACCGCAAGCAATTCCCACATATCCTTTCTGTGGTGGCAAGGCCGTCATGGAAAGGCATGTTTCCGCCCCCATGGTAATATGGCTGGCGGTGTCTAACAGACACCACCACCATATTAAACTCTTTTCCGCCCGGTCGACTTGTTGACCGGGTGGAAAAGCAGCAGACGGTCTTTCCATCTGCAGCGCCCCCCCCCCCCGCCATAGTAATATGGCAGGGGGAAAATGGGTGGTTTGTTTAGTGAACTTTTTCATCCACCACCTGTGGACCTTACTTCAACCTGTGCCTGATAGTGCAGAAGTGGATGAAGGGATAAATTAACCAGTAGAATCCACTGACTGTAATTTTTTCCATTTAGAGGGTAAGAAAAAATGAATTCATGACATGGATACCTTCGTAACACTCTTATGTGATATATAAGATATTCTGTTTATGTAAATAGATTGTTTCCCACTTATAAATTGTGTGCCTTTCTTTTCCTTCGTGCATTTTTTCAATTTAATTGCGCACTGAGAGGACTACTTTTTGCCCCTTTTCCAGTAATAATTTATTGTATTGAAATATTCCCCAACAGATACTATGTATATATAAATTAAGCCTGGATTCTGAGGGTATCAGATTTACCTTGTGTATGTATAATTTCCTTGTGATATGAGACTCACCCAAGGCAAAACTGAAAGACATCGTTTTGGCACTTTGTGTATGAACAGGCACCTATAAGCAAACAAAAAGGTGATTTTCAAACTGAGAAAACTAAAATACATCATGAAAAATAATTGCCATCTGTAGAGAAGTAGGGTCTGCTTTCATGGGTACCCTCACTTTTTGCTGCAGCATGTTTTTTTGACTAGTCTGTCTAAGATCCTGCTAATTAGGACTTCAGTCACTGTGTTTACTCCCTAAATTTCACATGGTAAGTACTTCTGTACCTACACAATTGGCTACTGGTGTATCCCTGTAAGTAACTAGTAAATGGTACTAAGGTACCCAAGGCATAGGTACACCAGGGACTCCTATGGACTGCAGCATGTATTAAGCCATCCATGAGGGACCACTCAAACTGTGACTACAGACCTACTATTTCAGCCTGTGTAAATTGGTGCTAGCACCACTTACGACAGATATAAGTTTTCTTATATCTGAGGTCACTACCGTGAAGGCAGGGTGCTGGGTTCTAAGTGTGAGGGTGTCCCTGCATGAGCAGGACACCCATACAAACACTGGAGTCGATTCTCCAGGCTTTGTAAGTGCAGTTAGCCATTTTGATACATATAGTGGCCATTCATCATTACGCAATGGCTAACTATATAGTGGCTGTGCCGAACCTGGGAATGTTTGGTATCACACATGTTGGAATCATACACCAACACCGATACCAGTGTTGGAGGTATGATTCCATGCATTGGAGGGCTCCTAAAGGAAGCCCCCAGTACTCCAGATAACAGCCTTCCACGGTCTGCCAGCAAACTAGTGCTGCTGCCGACCACAGGTACGATTCTCCCCTCCTGCTACTGAGCTGAGCTTGAGCAGGGGAAGGTAGAACAATAGGTTTCCTGTCACAGGGAGGTGTGGCCATCTCCCAAACAGGGCTTAGTGTATTGGCCTGGGGTGGGGACGCTTGCCATCTCCACCAGACTGCTTTGAAGATCACATTTGGTGCCCTCCTTGCATACTCTAGTTAGAAGCAGTTCTGGGAGCCCTTGGCTCCTGCTCTGGCAGAAAACTGAAATAAGTATCGGACTACAGGAGGTAACCCTTAAACCTCACGGAGACTGGGGCAGTAATGTGTAACAAACAACAATGTCTCAAGCAAGGGTGTTATTTGGCGAACAAGTATACTGGGTACAATTAGTTTACATTGGAATAAATCATGAGGGAAGGAAGCCATGGAAACAAATTTCATCAGACATTCAATGTATTTCAAATGTTAATCATGTTAGACATATTGTAATTCATATGTACAATCACATGAGGAGGAAGCACTGCGTCACATTAAATGACATGTAACCAACAATATACAGTGTACAAGTGCTCGTGAAGTTTTGGTGATGACGCAAGTGACACGTGAGTGGGTATATACAATGATTGTGGTGGGCGCAAACAAAAGGTAAGAGAATTTTAAAAGTCTTTACACAGATTGAGATATTGAGATACCCAAAAAATTAATGCTACATGGATACAAGGAATAAGGCAGGGTATCTGCAATGGAAAGGTGCCAGGAATTCCGCTGTGAAAGTCGACGGCGTTTCAGGCCAGTAGGAAAGTTCGGCCATCATCAGGAATCGGTTAAATAAATACGAAAGCAGTGTCAAAGATCAGATCTGGGCTGTATCCTAAGGGACAAGAAATGTCCAAGGCTTGAATGAGAGAGGAATACCAGGCAATTTCAGGATTCCCGCAAACTATTTGTAGTCGTCAAGTAGACTGCATATGAGGCGGAGGAAATCACGCGCCGGCATTAGTCACGAAACTGGACAAAGGAGTATCCTCCCCTCTCTCTGTCCTGTCCCTTCTCTGGGTGGGGACCCTGAGTTTTCCTAACCACTTTCTTAGGGTATAAAAGTGTTTACCTGTGGGTGGGTTGTCAGATTCGTCTTGGGACAAGGCCCAAGCCTGAAACCACATCACTCTTCAACCGTCTGGACACTTGGACTTCGCTGGACTTCTCTACTGGAACTGAGACTGCATCAAGGAAGACTCCTGCTGCTCCTGGTCTCGCTGTGCTGCAAGTCTTCTTTATCGTCTGTGTCTGTGCTTCTTCCAGGATCTTCAACAGGCCTGTGGGCAACAATGACACCCAAAGTAATCTCCTTTGGAGTGAATGAGTCATCCTGCATCTGCAGGCAATGTAACAAAGCTGACCAGTCTGCTGCTCCTGACGTACCAATGGCCTCAAAAGGTTAAAAAACACAGGTGGTGGTTCTGCAACTCCCTCGAGGTCTGACCTGTCCTCTCTGCAATTTTGAGGCCAGTATCCCTCGTCAGAACCGCTGGGACTGAACCCCTGTGCACCGCGTTGACTTGCCGTTGCCAAAGCTTGATGGCTCTGCACTTCAGAGATCTTCGTGCTACAAGAAGATCCAGCCTCCAGCATCTCTTCCTGACAAGATATTCGTCCTTGCCACATCCTCTGCACCGCGGGCCTTCATCTTTGGTGAGCTGCTCGAGGTCCTCTGCGACTCCTGTGCCTTTGGCCTGTGGGTCTTCTCCTGTTTCAGTGCCCCCCCACCCCCTGCTTTCTCGGGACTTGCTCTGACTCTCCTGCACTTGGTGAGTCTCTTGGATCTTGCTGGTACCAAAGTTGCTCCATCTTCGTTCTCCACATCTATTGCTGCTGCAAAGGCTAGTTGGTGCTCCCGCCAGACACCGACCCCCTGGTTAACGATTTTCACCATGGGATAGCTCATGAATGGCTCCTGGTCTTCCTCAGCATCGCCTGCTCCTCACTGCCGCAGTGACAAGGTCGCCATTGTCACTCCTGCATCTTCTGTCATCGGTGGGCATTGCTTTTCTGTGCCCCCTGGTCACCTCCAAATGGCATAGACTCAGTCCCCTCTGCTTGTAGGTTCTTCTCTTCAAGAATCCACCCTTGGATTCCACTGGACTATTGCACAGGTATTCGCCAGCGGCATCTTTTCTGAAGTCCTTCATTGTAGTCTACAGTGGTTTCCGATGTCACAACGCACCTATGCACCCAGCTTCCCTGGTGTTGGTATCATGGTTCCTGGGGTATTCACAGGAGGGGTGACTTTCCAGCCTTCTGCCTTCCACAGGGTTTCTTCAGGGTCCACTGGGAAGGGTCCTTTGTCTTCAAAGCTGCAACCACGGCTTTCATGTTGTCTTCCATTGAGCCTCCGTGGGATTCCTGGGTACTTACCTTGGGTGGTTCCTTAAGCCCCCAGCTCTACTGAGTCTCCTGGTCCAAGTCCAGACTTTGGTCTCAGTTTGCATTCCACTTCCTTAGTATATGGTTTGGTCTCCCCCTGGAGACCACTGTGTATTGTGCTTACTTACCTCTTGCAAAAGAAGTATTCTTGTGTATTTGTGTTGGTATCTCCGGGTAGGAGATATGCCACTGTGTTGTGTACTAAATAGACATGTTTTTATAACTACACTGTTTAGTTGTTTTTCGTTTAACCTACACAACATGATTGGATGTGGTAAAACAAGCTGCTTAACACTCCTTCTGGACTAAGCCTGAAGGCTGCTATCCTCAGCTACCACTTAGAGAGCTTTCTATGGTTGTCTAAGACCACTAAAATCACCATAAGGTTTTTTTTGTGGGTCTTTTGCAGAGTTTTATATAGCACCAGTTACGTTACATGAGGACACACATCCATTTTTGTTAGGCACGGGTAGATTAAGTGATGTACCCAGAATCACAGGATGTTTTAGCGTCATTACCGAGACTCGAACCCAGTACCTCAGGTCCGAGGTCGAGCGCACAAGCCGTTGTCTGGATTATTGCATGGTGCTTCACCTAAATACGTGTGGACCATATACTAGCATCCTACACCATCCAGCCGAAGAAACTCTACACCACAGAAATGACAAATGCTGGTGAAACACTTCGACTACTTAGCAATGGTCAGACCCGGGTGCAGTGAACAGTTTACTCTTGGCTCCGCTTACTTTCCCAGTCAGTAGATGCTCACACTGAGCAATTCAAGCAGTTGTTCATTTTAGAGGATTTATTTTTTCTTGACTCAAGAAATAACAACCCCCCCCAATAAAAGCTTCTTTTTGCTGTGATATTTACTCCCAAAAATAAAACCCTTTCTATTTTATATATTTTCCTTTTCGAAGTGTAAAGAGCGCTGCATTCAAAGTATTTAGCATCGTTTTTTATTATTAGTATTGTTATTATGATTATTATGATTCTTCTTCTTATTGTTGTTCTTATTATGATGATACTATGGCTTTCACTACAGAAACCATAACCCTAAAACAATCCAAGATTCGGTTATAATCTGTAGCTTGATGCTACAGCCTTTTCTCAGCGCTGTGCAGAAAAGTGTGTAAAAAGCATTGACTCTTAGGCATACATGTCCTAAATGTGAATTGTATGAGCCATTTGGCCTAGCTGTGGACAACTAGTATTCTGTGTACTACCTGAAATGTGGTGAATTTGCTCCTAGAGATTTTGTGCTTGCCCTGAGGAAGTCGTCGGGTGAGTATCCCCCAGACGCAACACGTGTCGGCTACTGGCTACATTTGGCGATGTCATCTATACCAACGTATTTACTGTGAATTTTTGTACAATATAACTACGGTTCTGACAAGGACAAAAGAAAGCAAGAAAATAAAATTTATTTTGAGTACACCCTGAATATGGGCAATTTATTGGAATGACCTGATTTGGCTTAGTTGTGAATGTTAAATTGGTCTTTTGCTCGGGAGTGATACTCTGTTTACTTGAAGATAATTTGTTTCATGAGACATCCCCTTTTCTCATATGGTTGGAAAGCATGTTACAATTCTTGCTATTAATTCAAGTCAGACATTTGCTGTACATTTAACAAAAAGATATTTTACCAGATGTCAACATGCATCTCACAAAAGAATTAGTAGAGTAACAAGCTATATTTGTTTTTTTAAGTGTTTTTGTAGAAACACACTCATGAAAGCACAGCGTTTCCTGTTTACATTTGTATCCATTCAGTTCATCTATTTGGGACCCTCATATTTCCCAGTATTTACAGAGGGTCAAAACAATGCAGATCCCCTTTGCACTATGTTTTCTGCTTGCACAGTATTACATGGAGAACACAGAAACTGAGTGAGCTGATCTTGTCTGTTTCCTGGTTACATAATCACTTTCCACATTTGAAAAGTTAAGAAAGTATCAGAGAGATGTAGCAAATGTGTGCAAAATCAGTTTGCATATTGTTATGCCTTGTCTAAATATGTATGAGCAGTTATTTGGCCTATAATAAGGTTAGTACAAAACTTGTGGACTCCATTCTTTATAGCCAAAGCAGACAAATTGGAAAACAATGGATATTCACAAATGTTTGACTGGTGCAGAATGTTACATATCTCCAATTAATAGTTTTATAAATAACAATGCATGGGTTGCCATGTTAAGCTCCTTTAAACCTAAATAGATCTATTCTTCTGATATTTACAGTTTATCTGTCTAAACATCGCTCAAAAGCACAAGGGCGCTGCTCAGTGCACATACCCCTAAAATGCAAACATTCCAAAACCTCTGTCAAAGGGCTGCAAAAATATATATACCCCATACTCATAAATATTCGCATTCCTGTATCTGCCTTGTTTTCTATACACATATCACTCTGGTTTGCAGAACACCGTTGACATTTTTGGATTGTTTGCGCTAATATCTTGTCACCAAATTTAAACCCAAATATCCTTGCAAGATTTGTTAGTTAAAATAAGTGACCACATTAAAATTTGATTCCAAAGCTGCCCTCTGATTGGTGCAAAGGGCAAATAGGAATGCCAAGTGGGCTGACAGTCTTAGCCATTTACAGCAACAATATATTTGAGTTAAATATATTTAATAAGGATTTTTTGTAAAGCATAGTGAGTATTAGGATATATACGCTTCTCAGGTGTGCAAAAACTCTGTGGCTTTTGGCTAGCAGTGGAATGCAGGTATTGTTTGTGTGAGAAACCAGAATTCTTGCATTATATGTTGAAAATATTCATTTAATATTTTCATAATTCTCTCCTCTAGCTGACTGGCATGATGTCTGCATCGTGTGCCAATACTATTGAATCCAGGCTGACAAGAACCAATGGCATTGTAAATGCAATTGTAGCACTTGCCACAAACAAAGCTCATGTGCAGTTTGATCCTGAAGTTATTGGCCCACGAGATATAATCGGAATCATTCAGGTAAGTCACAGAATGAAATGATCACGTTGATGATGAAAATATTCAGTTGCACATAGGCTTTGAATTTGAGATTCCAATTGCCACAGAGCCTAGTAAAATGAATATGTTATTAGAGAGAGCAGTATGTCACACATTCAACTCTCTTATGGTCAATGACTGCTACTTGACCTGACCATTTTATCAAACCTGTCTAGCAGTTTGACTGGGCAGATTTACATTTCTAACTCTAGTCTCATAGGAGATTTAATGATAAAGCTGAGGGTTGGTAATAGTTGTGTTGAACATAATGGTGTTGGGTTAGTGGGAGTACATTATCTAGTTATGCATTAAACGAGAAAGGACAATAACAGTGTTTGTCAGAAAAGGCAATGACAGTCTTCTGTGCAGTCTGGAAGGGCGATTACATTCTTGTGTGTAACCTGTAGTAGAGTACCCATCACTCTTTGATCCATTACATTTCCACAATACAAGCACAATTATTTTATAGCTACTTGTTAGAAGAGATGGTGTTGACTATGCGTTTTGATAATTTATAGTGAAATGTTATGCTCAGCATATGTGGTGGCTTTCAGGCATTGTATTGTTTTGGCAAGTGCTTACATGGCCCGTGGTTTGATGCTGTGCTAAAATGGAATGGGTGTGTGGGATTATGTGATTTGTAAATGGGGGTGCTCATAGCATCTATGCATTGTCTGATTATATTGATTTTGTTAGGAGTATTGTTTTAATGGCAAATGATTTTCAAGTAAATGAATGTGTAGGATAACAGCTGGTACAAGGAGGTTAATGTAGTGTTTAACCATTTTGGGCAAGGAACGGAGCAGAATGTCAGTATTTAATCCCGAATGAAAATACCTTGTTCGTTTCTGCAGATTCTATTTCCCGAGCATATGCTAAAACTGTGAATACTTATTTTCCTGTTTTGCTCATACTTGAGTTGAACTCATAGTGTAAGGTTGTAGTGAACTTGTTTAAGACAGTACGTCCTGTGTTGGTTTCAGCTGGGTGCCATTCATGGACTCCTTTGTAGGTTGGAATGTTTTTAAATACCAAGTCATAGTTATTGAACAATGACATATTACAATGCATGGTTGGGGCTGTCTGTAAAAACTTAAACTATTAATACAAACACAGGGAAAGGAGGGTCATAGGGATTTTTTTTAAAGACCTGCCCAGATGCACATCCCCAATTACACTATATGAACAACAAACAAGATCTAAATACCAAACTACTGGTAGGCTCATTAAGACTTCACCACGGTAAGTCAGTACCCTAGTTACAACGAGAGCCCAAACATAAAATAACGAACTCTAATTAGGAAGAGAAACAAAGAAAGTGATACGTGGGAGGATCCAAGCTGATATACCTGGATTGCCATCAACTTAACCATGTGATCAGTATTATCATTTGGTCATCCATGTCATGATGTGATATGCCTCTTAATCATAGAGACATATTACCAATATGGTAATAGCAAGCTGGATCTCTCCCACAGCCACTTGTAAATACTATTACAATATATTACATTTTAGGTTGTGTCATGATTCATTCATCAATGTAAAAAAGAGGTCCTGTAATCATTGCTTAATATTCATTCATCCATGCTTTCAAAGGAGAAAGCCTTTCCAATCATATTTAGCGTGGAAGAGATGCATATCGTCTTACCTGTTCTTCACACGATACCCGATATTGCAGTGAAGTTGAAATTGGCAAGGGTGGCACAGCTCCCAAAGAAAGAGACACAGCATAATTGGTCAAGAGCTACTCAATTATGCTACAAGTCAAATAATCAAAAGAGTGAACACTTGACTTGTAGAGTATAAGGTTTTTATGGTGGAAAAGATGTAAAAATGCCAGTTTTTAAAAGAGAATATTTGAAAATTAAGAGGAGAGTTTTTAAAGATGGGGTCTTTAATTCATCTGTGCTAGCTACAACACCAATGTGACTGAGTTTAAAATGGATTTTTTTTCAAATATACCCGAATGTAAGAATTTGCAAATAATAAAGGTCTTAAGAAGATATAACATCTAGCTCCTGGTCAAAAGACACGTCAGAAAGTTAGTGATCTGCCTACTTGTAATATCATCATTGTATTAACTTTATACCAATTGAAGAAGAAAATAATAATAGCAAATTAACATTTCCTGTTGCTAAATATGATATCAACTCAGTATGTGGTCCTGCAAAATACATTAAAAATCTATGCACATTTTGTCTGAGTAGCAATAAAGATGATAGCACTATACGCCCTGAAGAATCGGTGTGGTGAAAAAATATATCATTGCAAGCAAACAAAAAACTAGCTTTGAAAATCATCCGAGCAAGTCAGTGGTCTTAAAGCCTTCACACATGGGTAGAAATGTTGTCATCATCAACAAAGTAAGTTAAATAACTTACAAAAAAGTGTTTCATAAATGGCTTAATTAAGTTCCATAAATGAGGATGTTATTATATCTCTGAGGAATAGGTAATAGGTGATACCTACATTGTGTTTTGTTTACTAGACACATACATGAGTCATTAACGCGCCGTAAAGGCCTATCCTATCAAGTATCAATGAGTTGTGAGGTTAGCATTTTATGTCAAGTGTTTTTGCCAGCAGTTCTGAAGGAATCGAGTTTGTCTGTCTATTATACCAAATCTATTAGGAAAGCTTGATGGGACACTTTGAAATCCAAGTTAGACTTTGTTTGATCAATATGTTACATATTCATGGTCTAGCGCTATTATGCTGTTCTTTGAATGCTAGATCAGCATTACATAATTTAAATGGGAATATGGCAAAATTAGATCGGTGTAAGACATGCTTTACTTTTAAGTTTGTGTCTTCAAATCCAGGCCGTGTTTTTCGCCATTTTCTGGCTCATTACGACTTGCTGTTTGTTTTCAGTGAAAAAATTGTGGTCTCAGAGTACATTTCCATCAGTAGAGCAAGGATGTTGTTTTATGTCTTGCATGCATTGCCAGTCTTCCTATGATCTGAGACTTTGACATTGTATTATTACAGACATTTTTGGAGGTATTGAATACGATTGATCTGAACTGGAAATTAAAATACAGGACTGATGAACATGGTTATTTTGATATTCCGATTTGAGTAATAGACAATAAATGAGCATCAATTGCCATACATGTCACAACTTTGTTCATATCCCATGAGCTTATAGCATAGCATAGTATAGTATTTAGCATATACTGTATACAAAAAAATTACACGCACAGCATAATTGGTCAAGAGCTACTCAATTTCTTTGTGGAGGCAAATAATATGAAATGTGTTCATGGCTGTGGCATGTGCAACATGATTGATAGGGACAACCATTAAGAAGGAATTTTATCATGGGATGCCACCTCTCACAGACCATTAAACCATGACATAATTTTGTAATCAGAACTAGAAACTGTCTAGTATACTTAACAAGCATTGGGACATTAATCAAGCTGATCAAGTTGTAAAGGACATGGGACAAGAAGTGCACTGCTGTGCTATGAATGCGGTCTAATGGCTCGGATGTGCCTCCCCATTTGAGGTGACATCGAACGCTGAGTGTTAGAAATGGGACTTCTGGTTGGCTAAGGTTTGCACCAAAGCCAGGCAGAAACCACCACTCTAGTCAGGGTAAGGGAGTTACACAACTAAAATAACCCCTGCTCATCTCCTTGGTAGCTTGGCACGAGCAGTCAGGCTTATCTCAGAGGCACTGTGTAAAGCATTTGCACATAACCAACAGTAATACAGTGTAAGCACTACAAAAGGACACAGCACCAGTTTAGAAAAATAGCCAATATTTCATATACTTAAACAAGACCAAATACGATAAAAATACACAGTACAGTACTTTAAAAATAGGTGCGTTGTAACATGTTTTTAAATTGCCAAGATACGTTGAAAACACAGTTCTGGCTCACCACGGCATCGCGGGTCAGCTACGGTATCGGGTAGACCCTTAAACAGTACCTTTCAGAGATGCAGGTCGTCGATAACCTCTCGATGCCACACCAGTTGCAGGCCGATCTCTTCTCTGATGGAATCAGGAGCGCTGGCGTCGGCAGGCATTGGGTGCTGCAGTGCAAAGTGCAGCGGTGCGGCGTGCTGTGCCCTCAGGTCACCGTGCGAGCTGCGTCTCAGTGGCGGCGTGAGCCCAGGGTCGCGGTGTGAGATGAAGGCAGTGCTCGTCACGGTGCTGGCAGGTCACGGTGCATCAGCGTCGCTGTCAATGAAGTGCTGTCGTCGGCTGACAACTGGAGTCAATGGCACCGGCGTCAGTAGGCCAAGGCTGCGGTGTGGGATGAGGGCGGGGCATTGTGTAACTTACGAGCGGTGCCCTTGAACCACGGTGCAAGCAGCGGTGTCGAGTCCGGCGGGGAGCATCGTCGTCGGGGATACCAAGGCGTCGTCGTGAAGCGAGATGGTGCGGTGTGCGGTGCCCACAGGTCGCGGAGCAAGCAGCGCCTCGGTGGCGGCGGTGGCCGTCGTCGTCAGTGAGACCAGGGATTGCGGTGCGGCATTGCAGTGGTGCCCTCTGCAGGGTGCCTTTGGGACACGGTGTGGCTGCTGCGCCAGTTCAGGGGTGCTATCCTGCAACTGGTACATCAGCCCAGAGTCTGTATCCTGGGGCTGAACCAGGGACTGGGGTGCGCTCTCCCACACCCGGTCCTCCTCCTTGGGTCACTATACCCTCCCACCTGGAGCAGCACCCCCAGAAGATAAACTGGTAGGGGGACTGTTAGCAGTCACCCCTCCCTCCAGGTCAGGGGGGACACCCTGAACCTGGCCCTCCAACCCAGGATCTGTACCCATAGGCTGGGTGGTATGCCTGGCAACCCAGGACTTCCGTGGGAGTACACCAACTCCCCCCCCGTAGGCAAACACACTCCTCATGAGTTGTGCCGGAGTCTCCCTGGAGCAGGTTTCCAGCCTCCTGTCCACCTGACAGAGCATGAAGGCCCCCCAGGCCAGAAGTGGCCTCACCAGGGTCAGTCCTGGGGTGCTCAGCCCTCCGAGCTGACAACCACTGACCCACTGGTCAAGGCACCTGTGGCAGGTTTCCCGCCCAATTCGCCCACCAGTTCAGGACCTCTCTCCAGCAACTGGTCTACCAACCTAGGGTCTAAACCCTCAGGTTGAACCGGGGTCAGAGGCGAGGGCCCCTCCATCTGCACACCCTTCCAGAGTTCTGCACCCTCCCACCTGGAGTGGTACCCGGTCAGGACACTGCTTACAGTCATCCTTCCCTCCAGATAAGGCAGGTCCTGAACCTGGCTTCCCAACCCAGGGACTAAACCCTGCAGCTGAGCACCAGCCTGGCGCACCTGGACTTCCTTGGGAGCACGCATGCCCCCCCCTGAGGGTAACACATAACTTGTGTTGTGTGATAGTCTGCCTGGGGCAGATCTCCTGACCTCTGTCCATCTGACAGTGCACGAAGATCCCCCAGGACAGAAGTGGTGTCACCATGGTCACTGCTAAGAGGCTCAGCCCTTCTGGCTGGCCCCTGACCCACTGGTTCTCCCACTGGGGGACACGTCCCCCTCTCACCCCTCCTTCTGGACTTCTGGACCCTCCCAACTGGAGCGGTGTTGCCAGACAACAGAACTGGTGGGATGCTTGTTTCGGCAGCCCCCCAGTTTCCCAGACACTAGTGGGATCCCCTTAATGGGTGGCCTGCTAGTACAGCTTAGGCTCCTTACCTGGTCTCCCCTCATGGAACCAACCAGGTTCTGGGACCGTGTTTCAGGCACCTTGGGCAGCAGCCCCTTCCCACTTCTTCTCCGCGGAGACAGGAGATGAGCCCCTTCACCTTTCTCACAACACCATAACCTATCTGGGGTACCATGAACCTTTCCCACCACCCTTGGTTGGAAAATACCTAAGCCACTTCCTTCGGGGTCACCCCCACATGCTTTACCAGACACTCTGGAATCCACCAAAAGGTCTGCCTCCAGTGCAAGTTTCCTGGGGTCAGAGAACTCACAATCCACTGGGTGTTGGCATAGCTCTGGAAAATAGGGACTTAAAATATGCTCTCCAACAACTAAATCACAAAGCCCCACACAAGTGTTAACCAAACTAACCTTCACCCAACCATCCAGTGCCTCAGAAAAGTATGCCACATCATTCTCACAAGACTGGCGAGAAAGTGACTGACTGTTGCTGTCTCTCAACCCATACTCTTCTGGCTGGTCTCCATATCACCTACCAGGGCTTCTATCATGGGGGAACCCCTCTTCCTGCACCTCTCATCTAGAGTCAGTAGAGTGTCCCTCCAACTACCAGGAATATAATTCCCTGAGTCAGTTCCCCAATCCACCTCAGGGACACTGCGCACCACTGGAATAACCTCACAATCCTGTACCCCCTGGTGTATGTCAACCCCCTCCTTGAAGCAGGGCCCCAAATCTGTGTGTGCATGTTCCTCACTCTCAGTACTAGACACTACATTTTTGCTGCCACCATCTGGGCTGGACAAAGCCCTACTGGCGTCCCAATCCAGCTCTTGTTTTAAACTGATGATCCAAGATCATCTTCCTTTCCTCCGTGGCTATTCTTTTGTCTTCTATTTCCCTCTCCATCCGGAGCTTCTCCAACTCAAACTTCCTTGCTTTCCGCCTGTCCTCCAGCTCCTCTGGGGACAAGCCACGACTGACTGGCCTGGAGGGTTCCCCACTCCCAAAAGCACATCCACCCTAGAAATAGGCTCCTCCGCCTCTCCACCGAGATCACCAGATTGCCCACTGGCATGTCTGGCTGCTACCCAGGCCCTCAGTGTGTTTTGTAGCTCCTCCTTCCTAGTGAGGCCTCTGATTTGGATTCTTAGGTTTTTGCAAATCGCTCTCAATTCCTTAACATTGCATGATTCCAGCCTATCCTCCTCAAAGGCAATTTTCAAGGATGCAACAGATGATTCAGGCATGTTGAAGTAGCAAGTTCAAACTGGCAAAATCAAAACTAGGCCAAAAAGAAAAAGAACCTGTATGTGGTACGTAATGGTCTGCGATATGGTAGTAGTGCACACCAATCACTGTAAGTCAAGTGCAGAGGTGCACTCGAGTCTAACAAACTACTGGAACCCTCCCAAACGGGATTCAGGCCTGGCCAGAGCACCGAGACCGCAATACTGGCGGTAGTCGAAGAGGCAAGGAAAATCATAGACTCAGGGGGATCAGTGGCAGTGATCCTCCTGGATCTTAGCGCCGCATTCGACACCGTCAACCACTCAATCTTGATCCAAAGACTCAAACACCTTGGAATCACAGGAACGGCTCTGGCCTGGTTAGAATCCTTCCTCAAAAACCGATTCTTCCAGGTGACAGAGGGCACATTTACGTCCAGACCCACAGCCATCAACTGCGGGGTACCACAGGGCTCGTCTCTGAGCCCAACCCTTTTTAATGTTTATATGTCCCCCCTCGAGAAAGTCGTCGCCCCTTATGGCATCAAACTCCTGACATATGCCGACGACACTCAACTGGTGGTCTCCCTTAACCAGCAAGACCTCTCCATTCCCAACCTGCATACCTGCTTGATCGAAATAACAAAATGGATGAGTAGCTCCCACCTCAAGTTGAACAACGAAAAAACTGAGATAATGTTTTTAGGCAACAAATCTTTATACAGTTCCATCTCCATATGGCCGTCAGCCATGCCCCCCCCCCCCTGTGTCCAAACCAGAAATTAAGAGCCTGGGCATCTGGTTAGACGAAGAACTCAACTTCTCAGCCCAAACACGGAAAACCGCTGGAACCTGTCACGGTCTGCTAAGATCAGCAAGAAAAATTCTACCCTTGCTTCCGACTCAATCTCGCAAACTCCTCATCCACGGCCTTGTACTATCTCCATTAGACTATGGCAACGCCCTATACCTAGGGGCCTCCAAAAAAGTTTTAGCAAAACTCCAAACGGCCCAAAATGCGGCAGCCCGCATTCTCACAGGAACCCATCGTCGCTGCTCAGCCAAACCGTCTTTGAAGGCACTTCATTGGCTCCCTATCCAAGAGAGAATTCAATTCAAAGCACTCTGCATGACCCACAAGATTATGCACGGCAAGGCCCCTCCCATACTCCAAAATCTCATCTCACCCCACACCACCTCTAGAACGCTCCGCTCTTCCAACTGCAATTTAGCCTCAGTTCCCAGGATCAGAAAAGCCCGCTCAGGCGGCCAACTGTTCTCACTCAACGCTGCTAAACTCTGGAACTTGCTCCCCCAAACCTCAGAGCCCAACCTAACCTTCTCTCATTCCGTAGAGCACTTAAAACATGGCTGTTCCCATAAAGCATCTCTCACTAGGTTCTTGTCTGTCAGCGCTGGGACGCCTATGGGCAGCCATGCGCTCTACAAGTCTGTAAAATAAATAAATAAATAATAAGTCAAGTGCAAACACAAGTCCTATCCTCACCGCTGACAACCAATGTTAGAAATTGGATTTCTGGTTGGCTAAGGTTTGCACCAAAGCCAGGAAGAAACCACCACTCTAGTCAGGGTAAGGGAGTTACACGCCTAAAATAACCCCTGCTCACCCCCTTGTTAGCTTGGCAAGATGAATTTGTGTGAGACAACATCATTCACTCCAATTTAGTACTAGTCAATGCATGATGAGTCAACAGAATTGTTAAAGGTATATGTGCCTGGTTAACAGGCTGTTGGGTCACCATTTCCCATGTAGCATTGCTCACTGCTTTAGAAAAGCCTAATAAGGCATGAAAGGCTGTCTGGATCTTTGAAGGATTTGCTGTGGCCAGGAAGCCCACGTCATTCCTTATCTGTGACTTTGTGGACCTCTATGCCTCTCAGGTTTGTTATGCTGTCTTACCATATATTCAAGAGGGACTCCTGAGGCAGACCAAATTGAATGAATACCCAGAATAGTGAGCACAGTCTGAGGACAGTATTGATGACCGGATGCTGAAGGAAATAAAACATACAGTGGCGAAACCAGCTCTTATTCGCTAAGGAGGCAGGAATTGTGCTCTATTAGGGGACGGCTGTAAATTAAAATGCATGTGGCTCTGGATAAAGGCTATGCTTAAAAATATATTGGCTTTTTATAGACATGCAATAATATCTTATCCATGATATTGTTATGCACCCTAAATATCTATACCAGAATAACGAGGTAGATAAATGTCAAGGACAAAATATCGAGTTAAAAATATCGAAAGGTAAGTATAGATTATATGTCACAAGTAAATGATCTCACATGGGTGTACATGCCATTCCTTCACAGCTGCAGGTTGCACAAAGGAGATATGAGCCGTTTAGCTCGATGAAAACAGACTGGGGTAAATTGGAGATTTCATAAAAGTACTAACCGGCTGCCACAAGGGAGATTCACAAGGTTGCCTGCACTCTGGAGCTGCAGAGCCTAGAAAAACTGCAATATCAGAATCAGATTTGATGACACACAATATTGACGCGTGTCACAAGGTGATGTGACTGCTGTCAGCAGAATCGCTGAAAGATAAATTCTGGTCATTCAGCCTTCTGCACGTCAAACAAACCTGTCTAGTGCACAAATATCAGAGTTAATAGTAAGACCTCATTCTGATAAAGGTCAACAAAAATCAGAGGGTAGGTAAAGTCACATGAACGACCAAAGTGACAGGCTTTATTGTGAGAGGCGGGGCACATATTACACATGGGTAAGACCAGGTCGTATTCAGTTTAAACGCAGATAAAGTTCATGGAATGATTTGGACGTATAAAAATCAGTACAACCAGATGTCGACTTTAATAAATAGATGTATTGGCTATACTTTCTTTTGCACGCCATTAGGCTAAAGTGATATCCTAACTGTTGCAGACCAAGGTCACCTATTGTGTCAACTAGGATAACATCGTTTTTGGCAGTGCTGTGGAAAAGGTCAAAATACAGTTTGGGGAAAGGAATGCTCATTCTGCCTGGCACCTGCCAAGAAAGTTCATTTCGAATGCCTATACCGGTGGGCTTGGGTATTCTTGCTGGCATTGAAGTCTGCAATTTTACTGAACCTGTGGAAGTAAAAGCACCAATGAAAACAATCATATATAGTGAATTTAACATGTAGGACCTGTGCCTAAGGCTTAGTGCAGAAGCAAAGACCTAGGAAATTAGAGAGACTAGAGTTTGCCTATAAAGCCATGACTAAGCCTTAGCCTGAGAGTAAGTTCGTCCCCAAAGCTCTGTGGCCGTGAGATTCGCAGTCCACGTGATGTGACGCATAACCTAATTAGGATTCCCATTTGGATTACAAACAACTCCACCTGGTGTCATTTCCAAATTGCAACTGTTCTTCCTACTGAAGAGACTTGATCCGATGCCCTTGGGTGCCAGTGCGCGCCACGGAACGTTCACACGTTCTGATCTTCAGCTACGCTCAAGATGGCGGACGCAAAATATCTCGGAAAGCTGTATGTAACTTTAAAATTTAAATTATCGCAACAACTACCACTCGTACACCAGCCTAATGTTCGACAAATAAACTTGATGTGGGACGTAATATACATACAACGCACTTGCACCTCGTGGAGAATGGAAATACAGGATGCACCAGGGGAAATACATGTGAGGAGTATCAGGGGAGAGAAAGGAAAAACAAACATGTTCACAATCCATTCCTCTGTGAATAATTAGAGCAAAAGATTTCATTTCAACATGGAGAGCGATGTGTGCATCATAAGGAATTACTGGGCTGCGTTTCAGTAGATGTAACATATGTCGAGTAAGGGGAGGGGCGGGGGCTACGCATTATTATTAGGACGACAAACTGGGCTGTTCTCACAGACAAGAAAATTTGGTGAACACAGAGAGTAATATGAAAATATAAACTGCTGCCAAGTATAAAGCAAGAACCAAATGTAAGTATGAAGCATGTGTGGAAGAGGCGTGTGGGAGCCTGTTTCTGTTATAAAAGGGAATCAGGGGCTTTGCTGTCATTAGTGACGCAAGTGTGGTGGCACCATGACTTATTGATATGGGTGGACCACTATATCTCAATTTTATCTGTTTAATATCCCCAATCAGACATCAGAAGACCCATTTCCTTCAGTGCTTGATGCCTGTGGCACCCTTCCTACCCCACAGAAGGGAATAATATTTGGCAGGTTATTGTATTCATGAAAGAAATGCATGTGTGATGACATCTTTATACGCATAATCATTTTAGAAAGTCTTTCATCCATTACATGCGTCCTTCTGGAAGGATGTCAAGTAAGGATGTGCGACTGCATCTACAACAACATTTAAGGTAATCACGACACCCGATGTAAGAATCCTCAAATCCTGCTGTTGTGCCCATTTACATACACAGCTCTTTATCTGGTTTGGTAATACCAACCTTTTTTAAACAACAATAGAACATTAGAATGTTGAGGGCTCCATAGGAGACAATGGAGTGCTCTGGTCTACTATGGCCGGTAGGAGCCCAGAGCATCAACATTCCAATGTTTCTTCACAACATTTGCTGTGAACAAAGGCCTCATGGAGCCCGAGGGAATATCAACCCGGTGAACCAGGAGTGAACAAAGCACTCACATTTGCCACCTACCACAGCCTTTCTGGAGCTGTTCTGCATGTGGGCAGTTTGTAAAACTGTTACAGGAAAATATATCTGTGCACGATCCCTGTAAACTTTTCTAAATAATTGGGACCATTTTATCAAATATCCTGTGTCATAAGCATCCAACATATCCAGTCCCGGGCACCCCAGTCTCAACCGCAGGTCCAAGTGATAATCAGGTCAAATCTAGGAAAAATTCAGAGAAAAAAGAAATTGCATCAACTGAGAAGGTACTGCAGACATGTCAAACCCAATGTTTTGTATAGAGCAAGCTAATCGTGGTAGGCGGCCCAAGCAAAACTACAAACTAATCATACCTCCAACTGGAAATTTCTTAAGAGAGAAATTTCAGAACACCCAAAAAAGTTGTGTAATTTTATGAACTTAGACTGTCATAGTCTCTACTGGAATCTCTCAGGCTAACTCCAAGCCTCCTCTACTTTGAAGTCCTTTTTCTGAAGATTTTTGAAAGTCCACATGTTCAAGACCTAAATGATTGATCTATGTCTTCTCCGAACCTCTTTAAATCATTAGATGGTCATTAGATGGTCTGTGTGTGTTTTTATATTTGTCCTTCCACTATCCTCATACCTTTGACTTCTGTTCTAGCTTCTTGGAACATCAGCGACCTGGGCAATAAGCTGAAGAGGGGAGTAATGTGGGTAAACTTGAGAAGGCATGACTCCGAAAATATACTGCTACAGAAAGTAAGTGCAGGGTCCTCCCCCATGGGCAGTACAAACTGCTGGTATTTGAGGAGTTACCAGAGGGATCCTGGGGGTGGATTTTAGTCCACAAGTTCCTCCCGATGCAGGTCACCCTTTCCTGCTACTCTCATTAAGGTTCAATTGAGGAAGTAAGGTTATTCCTCTGTCAGGAGGCAAGAGCCTATGTCAGAGCAAAACAGGGTAAACTATATGTGGTGGATAATAAGGCGGAGAAGCTCTTAGCCTGGCTAGCCAAAAGGAAGAGGGGCAAAGATAAATTCTAGCCATTCAGATCAAGACAGGGTAGATTGCAGAGACCCTGAATGCTATTGTATCAGTGTTCGCTAAGCATCTGAGGGAGCTTTATAGGCAAGATATTGGTGTTGGGGGGAATAGAGTGGTATCCATTTGTCACCAACGTTCCAGCCCCTCTACTTGCACCAGAGATGAGTCTTGCTCTGGAACACAAGATTACAGAGATGGAAATAGCAGCAGCACTGATGCAGATGAAAAACGCAGATCTCCAGGACTGAATAGCCTGCCACTCTAATTTTTTTTAAGTATGTCAAATCGCAGGTGGTGTGTCTACTCCTTGCACTGTTCTATAGGACTAGAAGGGACGGCCGTCTCCCGGAAAATCTGCATTGGGCCACCATGGTGAGGATCCACAACGAGGGTAATCCATTAGAGGAATGGGCCTCCTACAGACCAATCTCGTTCCACAACGTGGAAACGAAGGCCTTATCAATAGTTCTTGCCAACCTTGTACTGCAAACTGTGGACACTCTTGTGGCCCCCAATCAATAGGGCTTTATGCTATATAGTTCAAAGAGACACACACTACGGAGGCTGGCTGGTTGCCTAGCAAGCAGAGAAAAGATGGAGGAGCCAGCAATCCTGTCACCGTTAGATGCTGAACAAGCATATGTCGCCTTAGAGTGGCCTTACTTGATGGCCATACTAGACAATATAGGTTTCAGCCTGACATTTTTATCATGGATAAAATTGTTGTACACTGACCTGGTAGCCATAGTCAAGGTGAACAGGGCGAGTTCAGGTTGGGTAGGGGCACCCAACAGAGTTTCCCATTGTGCCTCTTACTTTTCGCACTGGCAATTGAACCCCTTTCTGCATGGGCGATTAAAGATTCATTGTTGAGGGGCTTAAGGTGGGACCCAGGGTGTGAATACAAGTGTTGCTTTATGCAGATGATGTCCTGCTTTATTTGGTGTGGACCCAGGCTTTTGGATATATTCAGGTCCTGCTCAGGACTGTGCATTACCTGGCATAAATCATTGGCATCCCCGCTTGTCCAACCAGGCTCGTAGGAGGACATGGGAATATCCATTCAAATGGGAGAACCTGGCCAGAATCCTAGAGGCATACCGAGTGGGCACAGTGCATTGGAAAAGTCTCCCGCTCTCCCTGATGGGCTGGTCAGCCCTCTATAGAATAATCTACCTCCCGAAATGTATTTATGTGTTGCAAAATACTCCCTTCCAGATCCCAGAGAGTTTATTTTGCTCTGTAGATGAGATGACAATGGTGATAA
This sequence comes from Lissotriton vulgaris, assembly GCF_964263255.1. Classification (NCBI taxonomy): domain Eukaryota; kingdom Metazoa; phylum Chordata; class Amphibia; order Caudata; family Salamandridae; genus Lissotriton; species Lissotriton vulgaris. The sequence continues at coordinate 1,182,645,575 of NC_141696.1, forward strand.
TGTGGCAGGGAGGGGCGCCGAGGATATCCATGACCACTCTGACCTAGAAGCCTTTAGAGGGCGAAATCGCCCCCCGGGCCTAAAGCTGTACTATTGGGCAACACAAGAACAAGTGATAAATGGCTGGGCCTTCTCACTGCAGCAAGAGCCCTACTTACTGGCAGACAGGCAAGCGATGGACCCAGAGTTCTATATCATATGTCTCTATGAGAAAAAGAGGCTGAAGCCGCTGCCCACACCAATGGTAGTAGCTATTGCTACATGGCACCAGGCAACCCGCAAGACGGATTGGATGGGGAAGTTGATTTTGGAAACCCCCTAATGGGAGTTGGACATTGAGAGGGCTGCGGAAGACACAGGACCAGAAAAATGGGACCTGGTGGGCATCTCCAGGGTGGGGGAAGTGTGGCGGGTTGGCGGGATGATGCCTTTCACTGAGGTGTAAGAGCAGTACGAACTAACAGGGGATCAGTTTCTCTGATACCATCGGCGAACACATTTTGCTGCAGAGACAAGTGGGCCTCTTGAATGAGATGCTAGATGAGTCACCATTGGAGTACAGGGTGCTGGGATCCCCATAGACTCAAAATGTCATGAAACAAATTAACTGTACACTTCTGCATAATAGGCTCCACCCTCTGGATAGCCTTAGAAACAAATGAGAAAAAGACCTAGGTAGACTGCAGGACAATGACTGGGGTGAGGTGTGCCGTTACCCACAGGAGGTGGCTATGCGGGCAGGGTTCAAACTCATCCAGATAAAGCTTCTCCATAGGGCGTACCTCACAAGGACTCCACTGTACTGTATGGGAAGGTCTGACAGTGATCTCTGCCATAAAGACTACCAGCAAAGGGGTATCCTGATCCACATACCAGGGCTTTTGGGGGGGAAGTGGGCTGCCGGATATCAGAGTTCTTGACTTTTCTGTAGAACATACGCCACAACTAGTGGCTATGGGCATCTGGGGGGAAATACACTGGACCTGAGCTCACTCGTATTCTGTAGCATCACTCTGATGGGGCCCCGGGAGATTAGATCGGATACAGGGGGCATGATCGAATTCCATCTCTGAGGGCCTGGGAAACAAACTTGGACTGGTGCATGAGCAAAAAAAGTAGTGTATCAGTCATAGGGATGCCCATAACAGTATAAGAATGTATGGGGCCTTGGGGGGCTACAGAGCACATTGACCGCTGATTATGAAAGCAGGGCCTCAGGAACACCTGGCAGGAGCTTGCCCTGTTGGACGCAATAAATGTACAAATGTGTACAAAGGACAGGGAAACTTGTGAGCTGCCAATGCATGGAAGTTACAAATATTGGCACAGTGATATTCTTTTATTTGAACTGCTATATCTTGGACACCTGGTTACAGGTGATAGTTGTTTTGGTGCTATGTTTTTGTACTGGAAATTTCCATAAATTAAGTTTATATATAAAAAATAGAATCCTAGATTCTATTTCCATCAGTGTTTAAATTCTGACTGTGTGTCCAGGGGCCTTTATGTGTATGACAAAAGCCATACACATAAACTCTGTTCTATTAGTGTGGTTTTGTAGTGCTGTTTGGATGCCCGAGGTTGATGCTAAACACACATTTAATGGTATGACTACGGTCAGAGGTCTCATGTGATGGTATGGTTTTGCTACTGTGTAGGATAACTTCCAAGATGTGAGGATGAGCACTAGATTTATATGCAAAATAATGATAGTTGTCATGCTTTTTTTTTTAGTGTTAAACAGGGGAGTAGCTTGGTCAGAAAGACTGCAGCGGGATGAACTTCCGATTTTCCAACAGCCACACTGGCGTAGCATGGTAAAATACATTATTTGAGAAGCAGAGCAGGAACGGCTGAAGGGGCAGTGGGAAGGGATACCAGTGTGGATTGTGAGGTTTGCTTAAAAGACAATAAGGGCTTGATTGCGATGTTGGGCACACTTGAGTCTGCCCGACACTATCGCCATCTTGGGTCCAAACGACCTCCGGTCACCGGACCCGACACCGCTATTACAATGTGACCACACATGGTGCGATGCATTCCCCCGTTTCTACCATTTCTCTATGGGAGCTTGTGTTACGCCCGTAAACCGGCCGTAACACAAGCTCCCATAGAGAAATGGGAGCTTGTGTTAATCCCTGCACCCGTGGCAGGCACCTTAAGGTGCCTGCCACGGATGCATGGATTAACAGGGTGGCACCATAGGTGCCCTCTCAGCCCCCAACTGGAGGCGGCAAGGAGAAGGTGGCCCAGGTAGGGGCCCCCAAACTCGCTTTCTGACAGGCTTTACATGCCAGAAAGCCCGGCATGGGAAGCCTGTCGGAAACCAAGCATCGTAATCCTGAAGGCAGAAATGCTGTCCTATGGGATTACGGGCCGGTAAACCTCCTGTAGCCCTTCAGAAGCCAGCTGGAATGACTGTATCCTGTCCTCGGCCCCGCTCCATCCCCTTAGGCCCGACTCCTCCCCGATCTCTCCCAACTCCATGCAGCTGACTCAGATTCCTCCAATCTCGGAGACGGAGCTTCTTGCTCTCTTAAAGAAGGTTGCCTCTAGATCCCCTACGGACTGTTGCCTTCCTTGATTCTCCGTGAGGCTTTTACAGCCTGCCCTTCCCCCCCTTTGGAATTGCTGAACAATTCTCTCTCCTCTGGCCTAGTTCCTGGGTCATTTAAAAGGGCAGAGGTTGTGCCTATTCTAAAAAAAACCTACGGCAGACCCTACGGTCATGAGTAATTTCCGCCCCATTTCCCTTCTCCCCTACCTCAGCAAAGTCCTGGAATCTCATGTCACTAACATCCTGAGTACTTTTATTGAAGACTCTCACTTTCTCGACTCCCAACAGGCAGGATTTAGACCCAATCATTCCACAGAATCTGTTATACTTTCAGTTATGGAGGAGCTGCAGAGAGGGGCGACTCTAATACCAGTCAGGTGTTGGTGCTCCTGGATTTGTCAGCCGCCTTTGACACGGTCGACCATGATATCCTGGTCGGCCGTGTCAGGGAGGCTGGCATCCGGGGCACCGCCCTTGACTGGGTTCGCTCCTTTTTGAGCAACCGCCGTCATGCGGTTCGGCTCTCTCAGTTCTCTGCTGATGAGGTCGGGCTAACCTGCGGCGTCCCGCAGGGCTCCTCCTTATCCCCTCTTCTTTTTAATTTATACCTGACCCCCCTCATTCGGTCCTTACGAGGCAGCTGTGTCACCGCGTTTAATTACGCGGATGACATTCAGCTGGTCTTCGATATTAACTCTTCGGACCAGTCCATCGATAACTTTCAATCCACTCTTTGTCACATCAGTGACTGGATGGGGGTGAATCACCTGAAACTCAACCCCGACAAGACAGAGTTGGTGCTTGTCGGGGGGGCTGCCAATCCTTGGAAATCCATCGTTTGGCCCACGAGGCTGGGTCTTCCTCCCAACCCTGTCAACTCAGTAAAAAGCCTTGGGATCATCATTAGTAATGACCTCACGATGAAGCCCCAGATCAACGCAGTAGTCTCCTCTAGTTTTTTCCAGTTAAGGAAAATCCGAAAGATTGCCCGCTTCCTGACCACCGAATCTCTCACCCTGGTCTTGTTGGCTTTAGTCATCTCTAAGATAGACTACGCCAACTCCCTTTACGTTGGTATACCAGCATACCAACTGAAGAGGTTACAACTTGTACAAAACCAGGCTGTACGGCTCATTTACCATCAGCCCAAACACCAACACGTTCGTCCTTTGTTAAAATCCCTCCACTGGCTCCCTGTCTCTGAGCGCTGCAAGTTTAAATTGGGTTGCATTATTTTTAAGTCCCTTGCTGATATAGGGCCCTCTTTTATTTCTTCACTATTGCACCCATATGTTCCCTCCCGTAATCTCCGTTCCTCCCATGTGGCCTTACTTAAGGCCCGACCTTTAAACGCAAAAACCTGGGAGGACTAAGGTTCTCATTCCTTGCCCCGCTTTTCTGGAATGCTCTCCCGTTAGGTCTAAGACTAGCCTCTCCCTACACCCATTTCAGGTCCCTTCTTAAAACCCACCTGTTTTGTAATGCCTACAATTAACGCTTCTCGCCCCACAGACTGTCTGTTTCCTTTTGCTTTAGCGCCAAGAAACCGTTGGGTGTAAGTTGCGCTTTATAATTTTTTTTTACATTACATTACATTAATTCCGACCAGCTGTATTATAATCAGCCGGTCAGAATTGAAACCGACGATCTCGACCTAAGGTCGGAGGCTTTCCAACCGAGATTGTAATAGGCCCCTAGGTTGTAAAATAACCAACAGTTTTAAGAAGTCACCTCACCATACTGGATTGAACGCCCTAGTACCCAGGTATTTACTAGCTAATGCATTTATTAGGGGGTGGAACACACCAACACCCCCCTCCAAAGCTATGCCCCTAGCAGTAAGATAGGAAAATGAATGTTAAAGCAGGAGATCAGCTACTGGTGAATTTTAAATGTTTTTGTGGAGGTAAGTGAGGTGGATTGAAGAGGCACAGTGCGGCCGGCTGTCTCTTCCCTGCCTTCAATCCCAAGTTTTTTGCTCAACAAGCTTGCACCTTGCACTGTCACCTCAATTAGCCTCTCTTTCTCTCTGGTACACCTACTCACTACTATCTGCCACCCCATGCTTTGTCCCCTACGGCAGGCAGAAGTATCCGCCTCAAAAAAGTCTTAGCATGCTCTCTTCTGAGAGCCTATGACTTCTGTATCTCCAATCCCGGGCTTTGTGTTCATCAGAGTGATTGAGTGTGGTAAGTAAAGTCCCTTCCGCAGACTAGTTTAAGTAGCTTGCAGCAAGCAAATACAGCTGTTCTAGCGGCAATTCCCTTCAAGAGCACCAAGTGAACAACTCTTCTTTTGAGATTGCATGTGCTGGAGCCTTACGGTAGCAAGGGAACAGTGGTAGCCGATGCATATGGTGAACATGAAAGAAGGTCGGCAGTAATCACCAGCTGGTTTCTAAGACCTCGCAGCAGCATCCAGCAGCAGTCAGCTCATCAGCAGAAGGTTCACTGCAAGCTTGCATGTATCTGTGGTTTCTTCTGCTTTACCAACAGCAGCCACCTATTTGGTTGTCTCCAGAATCCAAAACTCTTACTCTACATAGTGCAATATCCCCCCAATCCCAAACAACTGGTCTCACCTTTAGTCACAACATTCATATATAACATGTTAAATATTGTATCATGTGTAATGTACTCTATGTGTGCACTGCCATTGCTAACTCAACAAAGATCCATATTTCACTGTTGACTTTGAATATCCCCACACAAGGCATATATATATATATATATATATATATATATATATATATATATATAAAAGTAGAAGTCAGATGTATACGCTTTGTCAATGCTTGCTCATCTTCTGTAGTGGGATGTACAATTCAAGTTCCACTGTACAGCCAAGGCAGGACTACACTGGTTTAATGAATGATGATTGGATATATTGTTTCAAAGACAGAATGATTTTGTTCACAATTGAAATAGAGACATGTATCACATCATGCACATTTCCACAGTTACATATGCCAATATAACCTGTATTGTATTTCTGATTTTAAAAAAAGTTTCCTCTTTTTGTCTTGGAAAAACAGACACCATATGCATGTGCAATGTAGACATGCACTCCACGGCATACTTCATGATGACAATGCCAACAGCCTTGTTTGCTTAGTAAACAGGCCTGGGCACCAGTGTGGCTTCAGATGTGCTGCACTTTGAAATATTCACCAGCATCTTTTTTACCCCTATAGGGACTTGGCTATCAAGCTGCATTGGTCAAAAGGGATTCTTCAGCTCATAATTTGGATCAAAAGGAAGAAATCAGGCAGTGAGTATGGAGTGACCGTCACTGGCCAGTGGGTATGGATGGCTGGTTTGGGATGAAGCATAAGTGTGGGAAAACGTTTAATATGTTTGTTTGTAGTACTTTATTCGATAAAGAATTTATCATGAAAGTAGGTACAATTTCATTTATAAAATATTAAAAATACAAAGTGAATATATACAGTTAAAAGACCATAAGACATAAAATGCAGTGAAAGTCTTTCCATAATCAACCAGATTAATTAGTCTTTGTTTACTAGCTCGTTTTCAACTGGATAAGTTTTGAACGAATCTGCCAGGCTCTTCCCAAGTACTTTGCTAATCCACAGATGACCATCATAGAAGTTGTGTCTGTTCTCAAAATCCGAAGGGCCATCATGCAATGTCTCACTCCTAGTTCCCTGCATACAGGTTTCAGCCATTTTTTTTGGCTCCCCTATAGGCGCTACATGCAAACAGGAAGTGTGCTAGGGACTCGGTGGGATTGGTACATCCTGGGCAAGAAGCTTGGTGGTACACGGAAGATTTCCAGCATTTGGTGAATTCGTTCAGCGGAAGTGTCCCATACCTCAATTTTAGGTAGAGGGTTCTATCACTAGGTGTTTTAATGAAGTCTAAGAAGGGTTCCAGCTTCTTCTCCGGTTTATGTTCTAGAAACTGGTCAGTTAAAGTGCCCCACCTAGTGTCTTTTAGATCCTTGCCTTGCACCCAGTCCCAGTAGATTTTCTTGACCGTTTCTTTCGGGGGGGGGGGGGGGGGGACTGGGATAGCCACACTTCGCTCAGCCCTAGATTGTTAACCAACTCCTTCAGTTTGTTCAGCCATACGATTTTCTTTGATCCATTCAAATTAATTAGTTCATCGAGTACTGCAGCATAGCTTGCCAACTCTGGTGTCCTTCTTAGACGCACCCAGTACAACAATGGGCGAAGGTAAACTATGTCTTTAATGGATTGCCGCCCCATGTCGTGTAGGAGTGGTTTTAAAGGGGTAGACAGTGGGAGGCCAACTAGATCTCTTAAAACGTGTTCTCTGCTTTTACTAGGTCTGCCGACTTGTCAAATCCCCATAGTTCAGACCCATATACTACGGCAGCCAGAGCCTTCCCATCGTAAACAGCTAGAGCGGGGCAATGGTCTGCTGTAGGAGGCTCGATGATCTCTTGAGATAGCCCCTGACACTCTTTTGAGGTTTAAAAGCATTTTGGCTACATGGGTGTCCCATTTCATTCTTTGGTTGACCCTTACTCCCAGGTAGTCAAAAGCATCACCCTCCTCAAGCATGGTTCCATTGAGAGTGACGTTGATCTTTCTAGGTTTTTTTGTCTGGGATAGTACCATCACTTTGGTTTTGGTTGTGTTGATGGTTAAGCCTCGTTCTTCGCAGAACAGATGGAACCTATCTAGGAGTTTCTGAAGGCCAGAGGAGGTTTTGGACATCAGGAGGGTGTCATCCGCGAAAAGGAGGGTCGGTGTTTTTTCTCCCGCCAGGACTGGGGCATTGGCTGGTACCTCTCTCAAATGGTCTGCCACCCCATTTATAAAGAGAGAGAACAGAGTCGGAGCCATCGCACAGCCCTGGCGGACCCCCCTGTTCACTGGTATCCTCTCGGTCAATTCGCCCTGACCTCCCCATCTTATTCTTGCGTAGGTGCCCTCATGTAGACTTTTTATCAGCTCCAGGAGATATTGTGGGAGACCCATAGCCCGGAGCACTTCCCACAGTTTGGCACGGGGCACAAGATCGAAGGCGGTTTTAAGATCTATAAAGGCCAGATATAATGAGCCTTTCCCGATGGAGATGGTTTTCCAGTATGTTGCAGCAAATCTGAAAACCTGGTCCATTGTTCCCACCTTCTGTCTGAACCCTGCTTGTAAGTGTGTTAAAATATTTCCCTCCTCTAGCCAGGACACCATTCTAGAAATGAGGACCCTGCCAACCACCTTCTGAATTACATCGATCAGACTTATTGGTCTGTAGTTGGCAGGGTCCTCTTTGGCCCCCCTTCTTGTATATTGTAACCACTTCTGCCCCTTTCCATGACTCGGGGACTGGGTGGCCCTGGACAAGAAGGTTCATCAAAAGAAGGATGAAATTAGCCCATAAGATGGGTTCATGTAGGAGTAGGTCACCTGGCAGGCCATCCGGGCCAGCAGCCTTCCCAGGTGCTATATTATTAATGGCCATTTGGACCTCTGTTAGTGTAAAAGGATCTACTGCGTTAAGGGGTATATACTCAGATTCTAATACTGGTTCTTCGTCTAGTGTCTGCTCTGTGTCAGCCTCACAGCAATAGATATGTAAAAAATGAGAATGCCATTGCTGTTCAGTTATATGATTTGGGACGGGCTCTTTTCCCCTTCTATTAAGTTTGTTTATTAAGTCCCAAAATAGCGTAGAATCCTTTTCATAGGCCGCTCTTTTTAGTTCCTGCCAGTGGTCTTCCTCCCAGACACGTTTTGCTAAATCGATGGTTCTATTGTAATCTTTTCTGGCCATCCTTACTGCTATTGGATCTTTTTTCTGGAGATCCAATGAGATAGCCTTTCGCTTTTCTCTACAGTTAGCTATAAACCATAAATTGCCACTTTTAACTGGTTTATTTTTGTGACCTCTGGAAGCTTTAACCTTAAAATATGAACTTATATTTAGTATTAGTTCCCCATAGACTCCACTTAAATCTGTTACAACTCCTTTGTCCTGCACAGTAAGGAGCGTTGTTAGTTCCGCGCTCTTTAATTTAATCAGGTTACTTATACTAGTCAGGATGTTCTCTTGGCAAGCCACCATATCCCATTTTAGCCTGGGGTTGGAGTTTGTTGGAACTACTTCTTTGGTGAGAAATAAGTCGATTGGTTTCCTCTTACAGTCCCAATTGATTTCCAAGCAGAGAGGGTTGTGGTCACTGTCCGGCATCTGCTTAACCTCCATATCTACCACGTTCCCCCATAGTTTTATATCCAGAAGGATGTAGTCGATGCGCGAAAGGCCATTTAGTCTGTTAAAGGTCATGGCCCCATCAGGATCTGAGGGTGTTCTACCATTTAATGCACGGAGGTTATATTCCAATGTTAGAGCATTAATTTGTAATGCCCTAGCTGACCATCTCTTAATTGGTCTTAAGGTCAATGCTGGAATAGAGTGTTTCAGATCTTGTTCATTAGACCCCACTAGATCTTCCTCACTTAGTGGTTCGTACGTGCAGTTCAAGTCACCTCCCACAATTATATTCGATCGAGGGGCTGTGTTTGATAAGGCCAGTTCTAAAGATGCTATCGTGGCCGAATTTTTAGCCCCCGGGGATCCTCTTGCATATACATTGAACAGCTCTACTCTATTGCCATTCAAGGGTCCTTTGAAGGATAGATGTAAAATATCTTCAGAGTTGGTATTATGAACAGTGATATCCCAATTCCGTGATACCTTTACCCAGATATGGAGACCCCCCCGAGGGGTGTCCCTTCCCTTGACTTACTGCAGGAATGAAAAAAGTGGAGTACCCTGTTTTATGCAGTCCTGTTGTGCTCCATGTCTCCTGGAACATACACACCTCATAGTTATCAATGAATTTATTCCATTCTGGAATGGCCAATTTCTTTTTGAGGCCTGCAATGTTCCAGGAGAGCAACCGGATCACCTCTGAGTTTCTTTTCCCTCCCATATTTAGCTCCCTGTTCTCATGATTCAATAGGTCACTAGGAGGCGAGCTAGGAAGCATATTGGTTGTGTCACGGGTATTTTCCAAAGCATCTATATTAGGACTAGATTCCGTAGGGGTACTTTGATTTACTTTAGATAGTCAGTCTACTTTATTTAGATCCGAGAGGTCATTATCCCCCACTATAGACCATGAGGGCAGGCATCTAATCTGTATGTTAGATTGTTTAGGGGGGCAAGTCCGGAACTCAACGTTTAATATTTATTTTTCGGCTCTAAATGTATGCTGCTATTTGTAGTACAGTGTTATTGTAATAATTGATAGGTTATGTTATGCTGCTGCTCTACTTAACCCTTATTAGTCAACAGTATTATGTAGTTTGATAGTTTTGCTAAAATGCTGAGGTACTAAGATCTTGTAAGCAATCTGTTATTTTTGATCCATGTTATTTTATGAGAAATTCCATAAATTACTTTCTTTATATTTTTTATGTATGAATGTTTGTATTTTTGTAGCATAACGTTGGCTTGCTACACTTTGATATGGTTTAAGAGATTATACGTTTTATAATATGTTTCATAAGGCTTGATGTCATTTTTGCATTGTAGTGCTCTAGAAAAGCCAGCCTTGCTATTGCTAAATTTAATGGTACTCTATTTTTTGACCATCAAATATTGAAAGGTTTAGCTGGCCGAACCGGGATGCAAGTGTCCCGAATCTGCAAGTCACACCACACATCAGCAATGAGCACTTAACTTAATGAGACATCTTGTCGGTGAAATACACTTCTGATATGAGTGAGCCTGCTTGACATACTATTTGTACAAATAACAATATTTATTATATTTATGTCTATGTATTTTATGCATTCATATATTTAATTAAAAGGAGTATTATTTTGAGTAAAAATCTTTTATAGGGTAGCAATTCAGAATAAGACAGTGAAGTTAAGCTGGGTAATGTAAATAAAACACAGAAGCAATTGTGGTTGGGAGCAATTTCGCCAGTTGAGTGATTACCCTTAGCAAAAACAAATACACTAGAGTGACAATACAATGACTAATGGAACATACAGATGAAAAATATACATAGTTATGTTAACGTGGAGAGTGTAACTTTACCTTTTATAGTAAGGGCCCATTCATGTGTGAAATATTTATTTACTATAATACCGGGATAGGGCACTGATTATGTCTGCCCTTCATTTGCATTAGATAACATTTCAGTGCTATTTTGAACTCCTGGGTCTTAATATAGAAAGGGTGCCAAGCGAGCAATGGTGTGTGTCTTTTTGCAGCCCTGGGGTATTTTGTTCTCACCCAAGAAGCTTGTGCCATCCTTATAGAATAAAGATTGTGCCAGCAGTAAATTTGTGTGATCTCAATTGGGCATTCCTCACTTTCCTGGGGTCAGGGGAGGCGGAGCTGTGAGGAGGCATGGTGACTGTGCACCACTCAGATGGGGCACACGGTCAGTGCGCTCCCACCCAAGGGTGAACCTTGGAAAGGGATTAAGGGGGTCCACTGTGTCTGACTGTATCCATCTGCAGGGGATCATCTGTCCTCTTCAAAGGCAGGTCGAATTGGAGCCTTCACAGCGAAAAGCAGACCAGCGGCTTCAAGCCGCTAGTCCATGTTTCACTAATGTGCCTTCCCCAATGCGGGTACAAGTCAGCGGATGCAGTGGCGCAGCACATTTAAGGTAATGAAGTGCTCTGTCCCGGTTTTCACCGTGCACACCCAGTTAAACGTGTGTCTCCGTGCAAATAGGGACAGTGCACCCTACATGCAATACGGGCCCAGGAGAAAGAGGATTACCCGAATGCATGATGGTAGGTATTTTCAGTGGACGGGTCCTAGAAGGAAAAAGGGACGGAACTTGGAAGCGACACAATTGACAAAAGAAGGCCTTACAGAAGATAGTAGGTTTTGGTTGTTAGATGTCAGGTTCTGGGGTGGTGAGTTGCAAGATGGGATATTAAAGAGATAGTTGAAGGTCGTGCCATTTATTGCTTGGAATATAAGTGCCAGTATCTTGTTGTGGCCTTTTATTTGGACGATGAGCCATCCAGCTTGTTGATGGTATGATGAGAAAGGAGACTGTATGGTGAAGGTGCACAACGTTTTTGTGGCACAGTTTAATACCTTGCCAAAAGGGATAACCACATATTGGGGTAGGTTCACTAGTAGACTATTAGTACTGGTCAGTACTGGTAGACTATTACCTTAGTCCAGTTTGATGTGTACTAGTGAGTTGATGAGGGTTGTGGCTGAATGGAGCAGGTCGTGTGTATGTTCATTAAATCTTTTAACGATGTGGTGGCTTTATTGATAGTAAAAGAATTTATTTTGAAGAATGGATTGAACAGAATCTCAAGGTTTCATGCGCAAGGAGGTCAACTTCAGTAAATGGGGTCAGTGAGAGGCGCTGAACAGGGGAGGAAAGAAAAGCATATAAGCCTAAATTTTAGACTAATTTAACATGTGTCACCGTAAAGTCATCCAGGGCTAAATAAGAGTGAATTGATTGGGAATTTTTTATTGATGGAGGTGAGGGGACTAAAAAGTAGAAAGAAAGACGTTTTAGTGAAGGTCATGCCCCCAAGAGAGGTGGTGCAAAGTGAAAAATAAGAGCGACAGAGATTTACATGACGCCCACTGGAAGAAGGGTGGGTGCTGATGTTTTAGTTCACCAATACATTTAGATAAAAAAGGGAGCAATTTGTGTGCAACTTTTTGTGTGTTTAGAAAAGATAGCAGAATAGGATGACTTACACCGTTAAATGCAGTGGATAGGGCTAAAATGATAAGGAAAGGCAAGTGCAGTTTCTGTTGAGTGAACAGTATGAAAACCAGACTGAAAGGGGTTTCCAAACTGGTTTCCTTAAAGGACTTTGAATCAGCCCATTGCTCATGATTGGATAACTTTCTTGTCCATCTCAGTTGCTTGTTCTTTATTAGACGGCTTTCTTCCCTTTTCTTGCATTTTTTTGCTCATGAAACATTTCTTCTTTACCCTTGCTTTTGATTGGATAAGGTCTAACCTTCCATTATTTTTTTTATAATTCTTTTTATTAAACACAATCGACAAATTCATCATTGAAAATTACGAGCAAGAGACATTACAAATTCCATATTTCCAATCTAGTACACAGTATATCAATTCACAATTACAATATAAGATAATTCAAGGGGTATCAAGAGTCTCGGGGTCTGTCCGGGGAGAAGGTGGATTACAGATATCGCCTCTGTACTGATTCCATGGCCCCCACACCCTACTCCATTTCCCAGGGCACCCTCTTGCCACATAGACCGATTTCTCCCTGAACATACACCAGTCTAGGTCTTCTTCCTACTTTCCTAGCGTGGATGGCTGGTGTACCCCCCACTGCTATGCTATATTCCTTTTTACTATCATGAATGCCATGGTTGCCCATTGTGTGGTGTATGAGTTGAGATCCGTAGGCTCCCAAATATTTAGGAGACACCTGCGCACCTCAGGCTGAAGGTCAATATGGAGTACCTCCTGTAGTGTGCAGTGAATGGCTTGCCAATAAGACTGTATGTGTATACAATTCCTTAAAGTGTGGATGAAGGTTCCGGTCTCCCCTCAACCTCTTCTGCACTCCCCCTGTCTGCTCTGCCCATTCGCACGAAGCACGACCCTGTGATGTAGATCCTATGTAATATTTTGAGCTGCACCAATCGCAGCCTAGCCTGAATTGTGACCTCCCTCGGGGAGGAGACCGCCTCCTGCCAATCCCACTCATCTAGTTCCAAGCCATCGCTAGTCCATTTCTCCTTGTTGTAGATCTTCCATAATATTAATCAATTTTTTATAAATCAGGGAGATGGTTTTCTCCGGGGGATGCCCATCGAGTATTCTGTCCTCCAGAGGGGAGGCTTCCGGAAGTGTGGTGTTCCTGACCACCTGGGTGAGCAAGGCAGGTTGTATTTGAAGATACTGGTAATATTCAGTATCTTCCAGGCGGTACTGCTGTTGGAGTGAGGCGAAAGGAAGAATAGTCTCCCCACCCAAGACATCTTGATCTGTGAGATTCCAATGAGATCCCATTTATCAAAGCCCTTGGATTTCCATAGACTCCCCAGCCTCTCGGAGTTCCACAATGGAGTAGCCAGGGTGAGTCTACGGTCCCATCCCAATTGTTTGTTAGCATCATGCCAAACCTGGATTGAATGTGCAGTTGGTCCGGTGAGAGGGTATCTGCGGGGCTTGGCATATAGCGCTCTGCCGTACTCCCCCCCCCCCCCCTGGGATTAGCCATCTATCCATGGCATACCCGGGGTCGTCCAGTCGACCATAGATCCCATGGTTAATTGCTGCGAGATGAGACGACCAGTAATATTTCCTAATATCAGGAAAACTTATGCCCCCATCATACCAATTGAGGGTCAACTTGGTTAGGGCAATACAGGGCCTGCCGTCCCATAAGAGATCTCTCTGTAGGCTCTCTATTTCTTTAAAATAAGACTCAGGGACCGGGTCCATCGCATTTTGGGAAGCCTACAGAAAGCGGGGCACGACCATCATTTTGAAAAGGACCACTTTGCCTAATAATGAGAGGGGTAGGGACTTCCAGTGCTTGACATCGCTTTTGAGCTTCCGTATCGGTGGCTCTAGATTACAGGCAAAGCGGAGCTCCGAGCTCAGCGTGATGAAGAATAAGATGCTAAGATAGCGGAAGCCATCTGTCGCTATTTGAATCGGGCATTCCCTTGGAGGGTGGGTGGTTCTCCCTGTTGTACATAGACCACAGATTTCGACCAGTTTATGGTAAAGCTGGAGTACCTCCCAAATATATCGAGGATGTCAAGGAGGCCAATCAAGGAGGCACTTGGAGAGGTTAGATAGGGGAGAATATCATCTGCGTATAACAATATCTTGTCTTCCCAACCTGGGGACCATCGCATCCTGCAAATTACTTGATCTTTGCGGATCCAAGCCACTAGGGGCTCCAAGACTAAAGCAAAGAGGAGAGGAGACAGAGGGCACCCCTGACGTGTGCACAGCTCAGTTGAAAAGCTGGAGACTTAGGTTTTTTCACGACAACCTGGGCCATAGGGCTGGAGTACAACAGACGGACCCAGCCCGTAAAGACAGGACTGAACCCCAGTTTGTCCAGCATGGTGAAGAGATACGGCCATTCGACCATATCGAATGCCATGGTGGCGTCTATGGATACCAATCTTGCGAGTTCAAGTATCGTTGTTACTCTGCCCAGAACACCATGTAGGCAGCCTAAATTAAGGGCGGTATTGCGGTGTGGCATGAAGTTCGACTGGTCGGGGTGTATGAGTGTATTGATAACTTTGATCAGGCGCGTAACTAGCAGTTTTGAGAGGACTTTAGGTTCTGCGTTTAGCAGTCATATCGGTCTATAGTACGCGTGGCTAGTTTTGGGTTTGCCCTCTTTATGAATGACAACTTTATTTGGGACCCGTTGGTCATATGGAAGCATCCCCCTATCCCTGCGTTCCATGAACATAGAACGGATATAGGGGGGGCTATCATATCCAGTCTCAGGTTGTGCAGTTTAATGGGGATGCTATTAGGACCAGATGCCTTACCCAAATTCACCCCCCCCCCCCCGTATTGCCTGTGCCACCTCGTCGTCTGTGAGTGGGGATTCGAGATATTCACTATTTTAATCGAAAAGGGTGGGAAGCCTGATATCCCCAAGCAGTTCACTATTTTCTTCCTCTGAGTGCTGTACACCGTCCGATAATAGTCTGTGAATGGGTCAGCTATTTCCTGCTGGTCAGTTATGGGGACGGAGCCTTCTCCTTGTAGCTCGGGCACCAGGTCTCTCCTGTTCAGCCATGCAATTAGCCTTCCCGCCTTATCACCATGTTCATAGATTCTGTTCTGTATGTCTCTGCCCTGCACCCTGGCTCTGTCCTTTGCTATGCTTTTAAAATCTCCTTGCCTCAGCTTGAGGAGATGGAGTCTTTCGGAAATCACCGTCTGGGCTAATCCTTCTTCCACTTTCAATATCTCTTCCTCTTCTCGCACTAGATCTGCCTACCTGTCCTTCTTTTTCCCCGCAATCAAGGAAAGAGTTTCCCTGCGAATAATCGTTTTGGAAGCTTCCCATAGCTGATTCGACAGTTCCCTCATTTTCCTTAAAATGTAGTTGTCCGTAGATCGGGCAATTTTTTCCCGGGTGTCCAGGTCTTTAAGATACCATGGGTTAATGGGGGCTACCCTCCCGGCGTTCATTTGTCCTAAAACTACTTTCATCCAGACTGGAGAGTGATCTGAGATGCCTGTTCCCAAGTGACGAATCTCCCGGATATTGAATGCCTGCGCCAATGGGACTAGGAAGTAGTCAATGCGTGATAGACTACGATGGGCTCCCGACAAGTGAATGTATTGGGTCCTTTCTGGGTTGTGTGTCCTCCACCCATCTACCAGCCCAATGGACTCGAGAAAGTCCGGTAGCCACTTCTGTGCTTGTCTAATGTCCTGCGGCGGATAACGGTTGAGTGTTCCGGACAGCACTGCGTTAAAATCTCCTTCTATTACTAGAAGGCCTACAGGGAGCAACAAGAATACAGCACCCAGGTCTTTAAAGGTAACATTCTGGAGGCCAGGGGGAACATACACTGTTAAAAATGTGGCTGTCTTACCGTCCCATATACCCGAGACCCCAATATACCTACCCTGTGTGTCTGACCATGTGGCTTGCACAGAGAAAGGAAATTAATTTTTGAGTAGTATGCCCACCCCTTGTGAGCCAGAAGTGAAGCCCGCATGTGCCACCAACCTATACCCTCCCCTGCTTAGTGCCTTACATGTGTTCCCAATAAGGTGCGTTTCCTGTAGGAGGATGATGTCTGGGGCTTGTTGCCCGGGAAAATGGTTGACCAGGCCCCATTTAATCTTGGCTCCCAGTCCGTTTACGTTCTAGCTGAGAACTCTAACCCCTATCTCCCACTGTGTACCCATCAATACTGACACTTGGAAGTCGCTCCTGCTCTATGACCCATGCCGGTGTTGTCGAAAGAACAATTTCTACGTACACTTCAAACCTGCAAGTTCCCTCTCAACTTCCCCCCTCCCTGCACCCCTGCACTCCGGGCTTTGAACTGCCCATGATCCAACTTGCAGAGTGCCTTTCGCCCTACAAGATACTAAAAGTAGAAAGTGGGGTATGTGGTGACCCCTCTGACTCCCGCCCCAATCATCATCAATTGAGTTGTGCACTACCACGTTTATAAATCTACTTGACCAGCTAGCATGGTTAAAATGTTCAAAAGATCCTCTGTGAGGACTATCAGGCTGTCCCCCTAGAGCTGTACCTCCCTTTCAGAGGTCGGGTGATGCCATGATCCCACACCTCCCGCACTCCCACCCCCAGTAGGGTACCGTCTCACCACATAGTCACAAGAGGGGACGGTAAACGACTCTCCAGCCAGTCGGCCGCTATATCAGGTTTATCAAAAAGCAGCCCTTTCCTTCTGCCTCCACTCGAAGCTTACCAGGGAACAACATGGCATACTTGTATCCCTTGTCCCTCAGCGCCTTCTTGATTCCTATGAAGGAGCGTCTTTGCCGCTGCACCATCTGGGTAAAGTCCGGGAAGAAGGTTATTTCTGAATATTCAATCTTCAGGGGAGACCCGTCCGGGCATATTGGAGTATCAGGTCTCGGTCGCAAAAATTGAGAACCCCGGCAAGGATTGGTTAAGGGGGAGCTCCCAGTATCGGCCGTCCCCCGGGCACTCTATGTGCTCTTTCAATAACAAAAAATTTCCCGAGCCCCCAGGGCTGCATGTGATTTAACATGAGTACCTCTACGAAGAGATCCGTGGTCTGCCCCTCCGACCGTTCCGGAACACCCAAAATTCGCACACTGTTGCACCAAAGGCGTCCTTTGTTGTCGTCCAGTTTGGTTTCAGCAAATTTCCGGAATTGCTGCAGATACTTGACCTCCTTCTGCAACTGGGAAGCGTCTTCCACAAGGCTTGCCATGGTAAGCTCCACTTGCTTAATACGCTCATTGTTTTTGTTCATGTCCGCTCGGAGAAGGTTGACCTCCACCGTGATGGTGTCCATTTTGTGTTCCACTGATGACTTGATTCCAGCGATGGTGTCTAGGACGTTTTTGAGTGTGGGTTCTGGGTTTGCACCTCCTGTCTCGCCTCCACTCCTGATGGGGATGGGGGATGGTTCAGGCATAGTTGCCTTGGGAAGCGTATACTTGTCCAACTTGGTCTGCTGTCCTGTTTGTTGCCTCTGTTGGATGACATTGCACTTTGGGTAATTAAGCCTGGTATAGACAGTGGGCGAGCCCCCCGGCAGAGGGGACTCCCAGCCGAGGACGTGAGCAGCAAGGACACACCACTAGGCCCAGTCAATCGCGTTCCCTATCAGGATCCTCTTAGAAGAAGGGGGGAGGCCGGTGACCGCCGCACCCCGCTCACCCCTAGGCTCTATCACGGGTGGATTGAACAATGCGCTCGATCAGCGTGTCCAGGAGTGCTGCACGTGTGGACAGACTGGGTCTGGGAGGCTTGGCTGCGCTGGATGAATATATGGATGTATGGGCAGCCCTCACTGGGGAAAAGAGGGGCCCAGCCCACTGGGTTCTCTGTAACTGTGTCGTGCTGCCCCAAGGCCGCCTCCACGGAAATGGTGTGTCTCAGGACTCTGCTGACATCAATATGATGTGGGCTGCGCAGTCCCACGCCCTAGGCAACCCCACGCATCATCTGGCCGTCAAGGATGATTGTGGAAGGATCCCTGTTGCCGGTATCATTGCAAAGCTGGGCCCCTGTGTAGGCACTCTCTGGCACACGCTCCCTGTTACGGTGCTCCGCTGGCAATAGAACCGTTGGTAATGGCGCTAAATGCGGGCCGCGAGGCACCTCACCTCCGTGGCTCACTGAGCTGGCGTTGTTCGCTGCCTCCCACTGGTCGCAGCCACTCCAAAGGTCTCTATGGCTTCAAATTGTCTTCCCCCGTCCCCGCCCAGGCAGAGAGTGGTGGGGGAGGGGTGGAGGGGGTGGAAAAGAAGACACACCCCGGGTGATTCCCGATTTTTCCGTGTGCTGGAGAGGTGGCAGTAGAACTGGGTCGGCGAATGCCAATGCAGTACCCGGTGTTCTACTTGCTGTTGTGGTCCCCACCTTGCTCCACCCACCTTGATGCACTTGGCTTCTTCTCCGGGACCGCCGGAGCAGGAAGTCCCTCCTGGAGCTGCTGACCCAAGAGCCACGGATCTCTCTGCCCAACGAGGGGGCGCTCTTGTCTCCACCGTCTCTACTCAAGGCCCTGGCCTCCGCCGCCTGATCAGGCCTCTCGAAGGTCTCGCCAGACGCTGTGCCCCGAAGTGGCGCTGGATCCCGCAGCCGCCAGATTATGTCCACCGAGCTTTCCGGTCAGTGGATCGAACACAAGAACAGGGTTAGTGTGCCGAATAGACGAGGGGGAAGGTTAGGAGTGGTGGAGCTCTACTAAGTCGCGGCCATATTTCTTCGTGGCTTAGCCACGCCCCCCTAGCCTTCCATTGTTGACATCATGAAAAAACGTTTATTTCAGTCTTAATTTGGTATTACCCACTCAATGGAAGTGCATCACTTGCTCTTTCTGTTTCATTTTCTTCATTGGGGCACAATCACACTGTTTACCATGCTTCCGGAACCTACCTACCAAGTTTCTCCCCTTACAATCTTCCCTCCCAGTACACCTCACGGCTCACTAATTGCTAGATGGCACACTTGATGACGCCCTGCATGTTGTCCAACAGGCCTTATCCCCTTCACCCTCTCTCCACCCTTACACCATTCCTCCCAGTACTCCTCCCACACATGCCCTGCCCCTCTTTTCCTGCTTCATGATGTGCGCCACCATTTCAAAATGCGACAGAATTTTTTTTTCTATATTCAAGATGGCCACAGTGTTGTATCATCCTGTTGCACCACATAACGTGGCGGCCATCTTAAAAGCACCTAAAGCATTTTTTTTTGTATTTTCAAGGTAGCACTTGGTTGCATCGTCTTATTGCAAAAATCTTGAACAAGAGAAAATAATATCTTCTGTAGCTTGTAGTGCAATGCTGGTGCATTTTAAAAGCATTCGACATTGTCAAATCTCATAACAGTAATGACATTAGCAAAGTGAGACCATTGGCTTTTCCAATTTTTGTTCTTTCATTGCCATCTTCCGTACATCTCATACCTGAGTTTTGAAGGTGTTGTCACCAACAGATGATAAAATGAAAATCGTAAAACTACAAGCATCTCCATAAACAGAATTTAAATAGAACTTAAAACCCAAACCCTTCACCTTCTGCAGGAGCCCACAAAGACCAAAGGTGATCAATTTCCAATTGAATTTTTTTCAAAGTAGTCTAAATATAGAGGGGCTTATTTATGATCCTTTTGTCACTTTTGCGCAGCCTTTGGGTAGGTAACTTTTTGTGATGCAGCGGCGGCGTAAAATATGTGCCACGATGCTCCCTATTTACAAAGTGACGCATCTAGGCAGATGCGTCACTTCGTAAACCCCTGCTCTACAATATACCTGCGTCAGTTATAATGTATGCAGGGTGGGCTTTCTCCTCATCAAAGCCTCGTAGAAGTGGTGTATTAAAATCTATAAGATTTCAGTGCCCCACTTCTAGGACACCATTGTGTGAAAACATTACGCCTGCCTCAAGGCAGGCATAAGACTGACGCAGGCCCTTTCACATGGGGTTTACCCCATGTGAAAGGCACATTGCTGGAGTAGCGCCACGCTTCCAACATACCTCCAGCAACATGATGCGTTATACAGTAAATATGACGCATTGATGTTCTCGCTTGGAGGGCGTACTGAGAAGTGTTGCTGCATTGTCGCAGCGATGCAACACTTCTCATAAATAAGGCCCAGAACCATTATGGTATCAAATGCTAACCTTGATTCTGTATATTTATATGTATATATGGTTTCGGGCAACATTAATAAGTTACAAAGAAATGTACTGAATGTTTATATAAAGAGAGCTTAACATTGGCTTTGCAGTAATTACAAGGCTTGCTTGAGTATGTCCATTTCATATAATTACACCGTCCTGCCAGGAAATCTGAAATATTTGGCTTGTACTAAGCATGTGTAAACTCCATTATGTTGAACTGATGAAGCTTTACCAGAGTGTGTACAAAGTTTTGATGATATTTCACAGAAGAAGCCTTTTGAACTGCATGATGTATGTACATTGAGTTCCCCTCTCTTTAACTTTCGTTCGCAAACGTTCTTACAAAATACGTTAACTACTGACTTCAACTGCCCCCAGTATCATTAAGATCTTTTTTTTCTTTATTTTGTGCTCGTTCTGTTTTATTTGTGGTGGGATCTTATTTTAAATCCTTGATTAAAGATTTGTGTTGCAAAAACTTTGAGAGGCCTAATCACATATTACATTTTATGGTATGTTTAGTAGGACTACAGCAGTACTCCTCACGTGCTACAACATGCTATTTATTAACCTATGTGTAGAGGTCCATTCCTCCACCTCTCCTATGTTTTCTGTATCAAACTCTCTGCATACTAACACCTACATTTTAGTAGCAAATGTGGGAAGGTCAGGGGAGGGCGGCTGAAAATAGGGAATTGTTATTTGTGTCTACATGAGAGGAAATTGGGGCGATGGCGAGGAGGGTTTAAAGGCATGGCTAGGTAGTGCACTCAACTACCATTCCTTTTCAAAAATTGCACTTCTAAAGTTACCACAGCGAAAAAGGACACAAAGTAGTCTTAAAAGTAGCTCAGACTTGAAGTATGTTTCGCACCAAACATTGCCACTCACAGGCACTTCAAAACCATCCCACTGAAAATAAAAGCGGCATGGGCTTCATCCTTCAGAAATAATGTTGTAATAATTGTATTTATTTAAACTTTTTAAAAATATATATCAATTTAATTTAATGGTAAAAAGTATATGCAAACAAGAAATAAGTTTGATCTTATCATAAAATATGTTAATCACCTTTTAATTTAAAAATACATTTAAGAGTTATTTTGTTAAATAAATTATTTATAATAAATTCTATACATGACATATAGTAATTTTAATACATAATAAATAGATATAAACATAATACTTCGGTGGAACTGTATAAATACATCTTAATTTACAATTTAATATAGCTAAAGTAGAGACACATTTATTTTTAAATTAATGTAATTGTGCTGTACCTTTTTCAATGTGTTCTACATTTAAAATAAATAAATACAATTAGTTAAAATGAATATTTAACATACAATAATTTTTACTATTTATTTTAAAAGTTGAATGCATATTTTTACATTTACCTCTATCTTACCATAGAGAGTTATTGTGCCCCAACTGCAAAGAACTTTGCCTACATGTGGAACACTACCAGTAGTAACTTTTCACTCTTAAATTTGGCACCACCCCCTGGTGTGGACATGAAAGTTTACACTTCGTAACTAATTTACACTTTTAAATAGTGAATGCGACATGGTGTAAGAGTACATTTACAGATGTAGATATACTCATGTGTAAACTTAGTGTTTCAAGGGTGCCCTGAATTTTTAAATATTCACAAACCCTATCTGAAAAGTTTTTCTGCTTGAATGCTTCATGGTAGAGCATGTCATGCCTTTTTCTCTGCCTTTTCTGCTTTTTTTGCAACACAACTTAGACGTTTCAAAATCAAAAAGACACAAACATGCTCCACTCCAATTTCTCTAAAGGCCACTGCCTGCATGTTTTTCAGGAAAATATACATGTAATGTAAAAAGGAGTCCCAGACTTCCGGAAAGGAACACCATGATTCTTCAAACGTCTTGCCACAATTTGGCCTTATAATACAGTATTTTCATTGATATAACATTTTTATTTCATCTAGTACGTAAGTAGTATTTTGCATTTTTTGTATAGCTCAGACCTTGCTAAGAAGTTACTGGGCCCCTCAAATTCTGGACCACATGCCTCTTTCAGCATTTGACTCTAAGGGGCCCATTAGGATGGCTGGCAGATCGCCCCCGCCAGGCCGGCAATAGCCACCGTCGGCCTGGCGAGGGCGATCCGCCCGCCATCCATCCCGGAATGACCCCCCGCCATATTAGTATGGCTGGGAGGTCCGCGGCAGACGGAAAGACCGTCCGCGGCGGACGGAAAGACCGTCCGCCGCGGTCGCCTTGCGACCGGGGCGGAAAAGGGATTCTATGGTGGCGGGGTCTAATAGACACCGCCAGCCATATTAAGATGGGACTTAATATGCCATAATATGCCTTTCCGTGGCGGCAATGCCGCCATGGAAAGACATGCGGAGTCTGCATTGGGGGCTCAATGTGGGCCCTCATGGACTCCGGGAGGGGTGGGGGGTGCACATGGGGACTACCTATGGTACCCCCCCCCCAGCAGTTCCATGCACAGCATGGCAGGCACCGCGCGGTGCCTGCCATGTTGTGCATTGACGTGCACTGCATGCCTTCCTGCGATTGTGGCGGGCGGTGCTGAGTGCACTGCCCGCCACAATGGTAGGAATGCAGGATGCGCCTGCCACTGTGGCGGGCGCATCCTAATGCCTGGCACGGGACCCCCGCCCTTATGGCGGGCGGTCCCTGGTACCGTGAGGATGGTGGGCGGGCAAAGTCCGCCCGCCATCCTAATTGGGGCCTAAGGGTGGCGATACAGAATAGGCCAGGGATGACTCGGGAAAGTGCTGTTTGCTTGAAACTCAGAACTCAACAACGATCAACAATAAAACTTAATAAATCAATGTCCAGTCAGTTCTTTTTCTTTAAAAAAAGAAAAAGTACTTAAGGTATATCTAGAGAAACACTACATGAAATATCACACATATATACAAAATGACAGAGGGAACAATAGTTTGGAACCCATCATAACGAGCCTTGCAAGAATAGCCATAGTGCATCTCAGCTAGTGATTCATCAGAGAGGATGACTATTCCTATAAGCCTTGTCTGTTTCTGATATCTGCAAAATTCGGCCATGTTTATGAGTCTGCACTATCTACGATGGTTAGTCAGCAAATTTCTTAAACAAATTTTGCCTTAATATTAGTTCTTCACTATTTACAATATAGACCAATATGACCTATGTGACCCGGTCACTCCACTCACCGCACGGCCCCCGTGTGCCCTGGTCACCGCTGCTGCCGCTGCTTTCTGCCGCCTCTCCTGCTGCCTTTCCCCCCTGTGGGCTGCAGGTGCTGCTTGGGCCTCTGCCCTCAGGCTTGCCCCCTCGCCGCTTCCCCCGCGTCTGGTTTTCCCACCTTTGGCTTCCCACCGCTGCTCCCCACCCCCCTCCCACTTCGCCACAAATTGCGGGGAATGCGCGTACGCGCAGCGGTCACGCACAGCGACTGCGCCGATTGCGCACCGCATGTGCGCCAAAGGCAAGCCCGTCTATGCCCGCCCGCGCCTGGACCGCGCCCAGCGCCAGAACTCCTGGACCTCGCCGGAGCCAGCCAATCCGACGGAAATAGGACGCCGCCACCCTCCACGCACTCAACACCGGCCGACAGCCAGCCTGCTACCAAGCCACCCCGAAACGCACCCACAAAGCCTTCACCTGCCACGCCTGCAACTTCACCTGCACTCGATCCTGCACCGTGCTAGCCAGAACAACCTCCAGCAACAACCACCTCAAATGCATCCTGCTCAAAACCCGCTCTGTCCACAAACACGCCGTCGAACTCTGGAACCTCCTGGACAAAACAGCACCGGACGGGGCCTTCCTCACAGAAACCTGGATGAACGCCACCTCAGCCCCCGACATCGCCATAGCCATCCCGGACGGCTACAAGATCACCCGGAGGGACCGCGTCAACCAAACCGGAGGCGGCATCACCATTGTCCACAGAAACACCATCCGCATCACGACCAACACCAACGACAACCTCACCGCCGCAGAGCACCTTCACTTCCAGATACACACCGACCCCAAGACCACCCTCAGAGAGACCCTCATCTACAGACCCCCGGGACCATGTCCACATTTCAGCGAAGCCATCGCAGACTTCATCAGCCCGCTCGCCCTCGCCTCCCCCGACTACATCCTCTAGGAGACCTCAACTTCCACCAGGAGAACGACAAGGACAACAACACCACCACCCTACTAGACAACCTCGCCAACCTTGGACTCAAGCAACTGGTGAACACCCCCACTCACTACGCCGGCCACACACTCAACCCCGTCTTTTCCTCCAGCAACCACATCTCCTTCAGCCACACCACCAAGCTCCACTGGACAGATCACAGCTGCATACATTTCAACTTCAGAAAAACAACGACCCACCACCGCCCGCAACAACTCCCCCGAAGATGCTGGAGCAAGATCACTACCGACCAACTCACCACCTCCTTGAGCCAAAACCTGCCCTCCAACACCATGGACCCCAACGAAGCAGCCCGCAACTTCACACAATGGATCACCGACTGCGCGGATGCCCTTGCTCCACTGAAGAACCCTCCAAGCAATCCAGACAGCAAGAAAGTCGCATGGTTCACCAACGATCTCAAAGACTGCAAGAAATCCTGCGGTGCCCTCGAGAAAGCCTGGCGCCACAACCAGTCATCGGAAAACATAAAAGCACTCAAGAGTGCCACCCGCAAACACCACCAGCTGATCCGCACCACCAAAAGGACAGCATTCAGAGAATGACTGGACAACAACAACCACAACAGCAAGGAACTCTTCAACATTGTGAAAGAGCTTTCCAACCCCAACGCCAGCAACAACGACATCTCGCCATCGCAAGACCTCTGCAACTCTCTCGCCATGTTTTTCCACCGTAAGATCATCGACATACACGACAGCTTCGGCGCCCAGAACCCATACCCTGCCACCGAACCTACGCCCCCCACCACTACCCTTTGCGCCTGGACCCAGGTCAGCACGGAAGACACCACCCACACAATGAACCCCATCCACTCGGGCTCCCCTACCGACCCCTGCCCACACCACATCTTCAACAAGGCCGACTCCATCATCGCACCCAAACTCCGGGACATCATCAACAACTCCTTCGCATCCGCCACCTTCCCGGAGAGCTGGAAGCATGCAGAGATCAGCGCCCTCCTGAAGAAACCCACAGCAGACCCCACAGACCTCAAGAACTTCCGCCCTATCTCGATTCTCCCCTACCCTGCTAAATCATCGAGAAAACCGTCAACACACAGCTGACAGCCTTCCTCGAGACGACTGGCTCCCTCGACCCATCGCAATCCGGATTCAGAGCGAACCACAGCACCGAGACCGCCCTTATCGCAGCCACCGACAACATCAGGACCCTGCTTGACAACGGAGAAACTGCCGCCCTCATCCTCCTCGACCTCTCGGCTGCTTTCGACATGGTCTGCCACCGCACCCTAGCAACCCGCCTCCAAGTAACTATAACGTGTGGAATTTTAATGGTTTTATGTCAGTAAAATTTCCTGCTAACTATAACTGGTGTCAAACCTATGGTTTTTTCAGTGAACTTAATAGGTTTTTTAAATGCTAATTCCTAACTATAGCTGTTGTGAAACCTATGTTTTTTTCAGTGAATTTCATAGGTTTTTTCAAATGCTAATTCCTAACTATAACTGATGTGAAACCTGTGGTGTTTTCAGTGAATTTCATAGGTTTTTTAAAGGATAATTCCTAACTATATATATGGCTTCAAACCTAGGTTTTTTTCAGTGAATTTCAAAGGTTTTTTTAATAGCAATTTTCTATTGCTATCAAATATAATATTTTTTATAATGAATCCTATATTGTATATTTATTTAATACTATTTTTATATGTATATTCTTCATTTTTTTTTTTTGCCCTGGAGCGCTCCCAGTGCGCGTACCGGTGAGCGCATCGGTAAGCGCAGCCTTGCGGCGCGCCCCGGTACGCGTACCGGTGAGCGTCCCGTTAGCGCTATTGCCACGAACGAAAACATCATCGTGACGTATCGCGTAGCCGCGTCCGCGTGATACGCACGGCGTAAGCGCACCCGGAAGCACCCACGCGCATACGAACGCGCTACGTAAGCGCCCCGGGGCGCGCCCCGGGTCGGTAGCGTAAGCGCGTCGGGTCATGTGACCTGAAAATAACACTTTTCATTGGTTCTGAACAGTTTTGGTTTCCAAATGACGAAAGCCCAAGTCATGTGACCTGAAAATAACACTTTTCATTGGTTCAGGACAGTTTTGTTTTCCAAATGATGAAAGCCCCCACCTATTTTCCTCATTCTCACTTTGTACTTTGAGTGAGGAAGACTGTTTAAATACCTATCTGTACCTATTTGTCTGAAAAATGGCTACAGCAGCAGCAGCAGGAGCATCTCAACCACCAGCACCACCACCACCACAAGGACCACTACAACACCACAGTGGTGGAGATGAAGAAGAGGAGGAGGAGGAGGAGGAGGAGGAGGAGGAGGAGGAGGAGGAGGAGGAGGAGGAGAGGAGAAGGTTCCTGCCTGAAGATACTACCCCATATAAGCCAAAGGAGCACATTATCTGGGAGTTTTTTTCAATCCCAAAGGACCTCAAGAAAGTAAATGCGCCAAAGGTTACTTGTCTAATCTGTGGCATTGTACTTTCCAGGGGGAACCCTAACAAAAAGTACTCTTGGCAACAACACCATGATTCGCCACATGCAACGCCGGCACCCTAACAACTATGCTGCGGCAGAGGTCAGAGAACTGACCAGAAACCCTCCCCAATCTTCTCCCAGCACCTCCCAAAGTAAACAACCCACTCCATCGGGTCCAGAGACAAGGGAGATGGTCCCAAACATCCAACCCAAGTTTGGAGAATTCAAAATTGTTTGTATATTTTGTGGAAAAACAATTGCCTATGGCGAGCAAAGTATAAAACCTATCAACCGTGCTGGAAAGAACCACAACTGTAGTAAGAAACCTTAATTTTTCCCTGTTTTTTTTTGCTCAAGTTGAGCCGTTTACAATTCCCTGTTTTTTGTTTGTCCCCATAAAAAATACAAAAAAAATATAAAATTGTTCATAAAAGCCAAAAAAGTAAAACATCTTCCAAAAAACAATAAAAAAATATAAAACAACAAAAAACCAGTTCTTTTTAGAACTATCTCCAATTTCTAAAAAAATGCTAAATTTTTTAAACATTCTGTCATTCTTTTTTCCCCATGGTGCGCTCCCTGGTATGCTCCCTGGTGCGCGTACCGGGCGCTCCCGCGCGCAAATTGAAAAAAAAAAATGTTGCCCTGCGGGGCCCTTTTATGGCCCCCACATCAAACCTAGGGGGTCAGGGGGGTCTACCCTGCCCCCTTTTGGTCATTTCCCCCTTTGTTTTTGCCACCTCTTGTGTCTCGATCCTACCGAGACACAAGATGGTGGCCGCTCCGGACTGTTTGGAATGTTGACAGACACCCGAGAGCCAATCAGCTTTCCGCTCGCGAACTTGCGTAGCGCGCTGGAGCGCACCCCGGTACGCGTACCGGGGCGCGCTTATAGATATATATATTTTTTTGAACCTAAATTACTCAAAACCCACTGGAGCACATATCTTGAAACATAGCAAAGGCACATCGGGCTACCAGTCCCTACAATTTTGCCAAGTTTGGTGGAAATCCGTTCAGCCGTTCGAACTATAAGTGAGTCCAACTGCCCTATGGAAATTAATTTATTTTTATTTATTTTAGGCATTTGTTAATCGCACTGTCACCATTGCAGGCATCCTGGCGCTGACTGGACCAGATGGAGGCAAGAAAGTGAAACACAGGAGCGGGAGTTATCAGACGGTTGTCTTGGGGAATAGCCAGGTTTTAATCCTTCTCCTAAATGGGAGAAGTTCAGAGATGTGCCTAATTTCGGCTGTGAGTGTATTCCAGAGCTTGGCAGCTGCTACCTCGAAGGATCTGCCTCCGGATCTGACCTTCTTGAATCTGGGAACCACTGCCAGCTTGGCCTCAGAGGAGCGAAGCTGCCTAGCTGGAGTGTACCAAGCAAATTTGGTTTGTAGGGAGGCAGGACCAATTCCATGGAGCGCCCTGAATGCTATACAAAGGGCTTTGAATTGTACTCTCTGCCTCACCGGTAACCAGTGGAGTTTGCTCAGTGAGGATGACCCGTGTGCTCTTCTAGGAAGCCCCAAGGCCAATTTAGCAGCTGCTGATTGGACCCTTTGGAGCCTATCCAGCAAGAACCCAGGGGATCCCAGCAGAAGGGCATTGCAATAGTCCAGTCTGCTGAGGATGGTGCATCTTACCACTTGGGCGCGCGCATGAGAGGGAAGGAGAGGCAGTACTTTCCTTAGGGATCGGAGGATGGCAAAACAGCAAGCCGTAGTCTTTTGAGTATGCATCTCCATACTGAGCCTATGGTCCAGCATGACCCCAAGGTTACGGACTGATTCCACCGGCCGGACTGTGGTCCCAGTTTCAGGGGGCCAGAAGTTATCTGGGAATGGCCGTGCGATCTTAGTACCAGCGCTGAAGAGCACCTCCGTTTTCCCTGCGTTAAACTGGAGGGAGTTGTCCTTTAGCCAGCGAGAGGTGTCACGCAAACAGTTGTGGAAGACATCAACCGAAGTAGAGTCCTCTCCCTCCAAGGAGAGGATCATTTGCGTGTCGTCAGCGTAGTTGATAATTTTAATATTAAAGCTTTTGATTAGCGTAATCAGAGGTCTGAGGTAAAGGTTAAACATGGGTAAAACACGTTTTGGGACCCCCCTTTTATCTCGGTCCCCGCTTGACGAATCCCCCCAACCTTTCAAGGAAGGAACGGAGCACAGCGAGGCAAATTCCAGGAAAATTATAGGCAGATCCCTCAATCGACGCCAAAGTTATTCCCAATAGAATGTTGCGGATTCCCTATAGAAAATAATCCTAACTATAACTACCTACTGGCGACCGCCAGTAGGTAAAATATATATATATATATATATATATATATATATATATATATATATATATATATATATATATATATATATATATATGTATATATATATCCCGACTTCAGGTTGCACCATACAAGAAAAGCCTCAGGAAGCACATTTAAAGTTCGTACTCTTTAATGTCATCAACTTGCCAACATTCACCTCGCCAGGAGCAGGCATCCCATATTTTTAGCCAGACGCGTTTCAGGAGTTGAAATCCTTTCTTCAGTGGCAGAGTAGAGAAATGAAGGGTCGCGCTGCAGACGCACAATTATTCATTCCAAACACCTGCCCTTGTGGGCGTGGCACTCCCACTGCCTCATGGTGTTTGTAGTCCGTCTAAATTCTCCCTAGTGGGTGCGTTTCCATTCATTTCATTTTCAATTTAAAATTACATCCCAAGTGGGTTGATGCAAATGTCTTGGCGCTTGGCATGCTTTGCAGAAGTTGACACGAACTGTGCAGGCTGCAGCCCTGTTACTGGAGCTCTGCAAGAGTACTAACTTTAAATCTGCTTCCTGAGGCTTTTCTCGTATGGTGCAACCTGAAGTTGGGATAATTACGGCTATGCACAGCCGTGAGGAAAGCCCACTGCGGTGTCCTGCAGGTCCTTTCTGACTCGATCTGGAGTTAGAATCACTGGGAGGAAGAGGTGCAGAGCTCCAGTAACAGGGCTGCAGCCTGCACAGTTCGTGTCAACTTCATGAGTATTCATTCTCAGGGGATTCTCGGAATTGTAGTTTAAATTTAAAATATGTACAGATTACCTTGTGACAAAGTCATATTTTGCAATTAATGAACACATTGTTTTTCTAAACACCTAGCAGTGTTAAAACAGTATCTGTTTGTTACAATATGCATTTACATAGATGTGGCAATGATGGCATATTATCCAGTTTTTTCACATTGCAAACACTTTTTTGTAAATAGTGTATTAATTACATTGGTATGTACATTCAAGGTAATAATAATCTATGCATCTTGGTTTTGTATGGCATATTGTTCATAGTGTGAAGGGTGTAGTACCCTCTTTTATGAGATCGAGTTCTGAGTTGGTCTGAGTTCAACAAATGTTTAGTCACAGTTTCTCCCTTGGTTGGGTTTATAGCATTGATGGTATTTTGGGTTTTGTAGCTAATTCATGCAGATTGAATTGATGCATTTTGTCTGTTTACAGGTGAATATAAAATTATTCATCAATGTTCACCCCCTTCGGATTTTTTGTGCGCAGCCTGATTATGTATTTAGACTCTAATTGCCTGAGTTTCCTTTTTCTGTCAACCATTCTTTCATTGATTTCCACAGTGTTTTTACCAAAGAAATTCATGTTTCGCCAATCTCCATTTTCGCACATGAGTAGATGTTTGGCCGTTGCATAGGTTTTTTTTTTGTTTTTTTTTTAAATTAGTTTTTATTGCAGAATTAGAGACAAGTCCTCAAATTAAGACCAACCATTACACTTATGACATCACGAAGTTGAAAGTAAAGCAAAAACACTACACAGCCATTTAGCCCACATCCCGGAGGCTGGGCGGCGCGCCAAAAGTACTGTGCTCCAGAAGATGTCTCAGTGTAAGCCCTGTCCGGGCGTCCGGTCGGTTATATCATGTTGTATCCGCTTTTACCCCCTAAGACCCACCCCCCCCCTTCGCACCAGCAGACCCCAGAATACTCCCTGGGCCCCAACATCAGCTCTCAATCATGGTGCGTTACTGTTACAACGCAACTTTTACGTCGTAATGCTGTTACAACGCAGCTTTTACAACGCAGGTTCCATTACAACGGATGTCATTACAACGCAGGATATTACATAGCAGATGGTATTACAACGCATACCATTACATCGTAAGTATTGGTAAGTATTTAATTTTTTTTTATTTTATTTAATTTTATTTAATTAATTTAATTAATATTAATTATTAATAAATATATTTATTTATGTTTTTTAATATTATAAATTAAATATATTTATTTAAGTAATTTTTAAAATAAGTATGAGTATAGGAGTATATGTTTTGGGGTACTGAGGTATATGTTTTGGGGTGTTTGGGTAATTTTAGGTTTTAGGGCAGGGTTTGGGTTTTGGGGTACAGGGGTGTTTTTAGGTTTTAGAGTAGGGTTTGGGTTTTGGGGTACAGGGGTGTTTTTAGGTTTTAGGGCAGGGTTTGGGTTTTGGGGTACAGGGGTGTTTTTAGGTTTTAGGGCAGGGTTTGGGTTTTGGGGTACAGGAGTGTTTTTAGGTTTTAGGGCAGGGTTTGGGTTTTGGGGTACAGGGGTGTTTTTAGGTTTCAGGGCAGGGTTTGGGTTTTGGGGTACAGGGGTGTTTTTAGGTTTTAGGGCAGGGTTTGGGTTTTGGGGTACAGGGGTGTTTTTAGGTTTCAGGGCAGGGTTTGGGTTATGGGGTACAGGGGTGTTTTTAGGTTTTAGAGCAGGGTTTGGGTTTTGGGGTACAGGGGTGTTTTTAGGTTTTAGGGCAGGGTTTGGGTTTTGGGGTACAGGGGTGTTTTTAGGTTTCAGGGCAGGGTTTGGGTTTTGGGGTACAGGGGTGTTTTTAGGTTTCAGGGCAGGGTTTGGGTTTTGGGGTACAGGGGTGTTTTTAGGTTTCTGGGCAGGGTTTGGGTTTTGGGGTACAGGGGTGTTTTTAGGTTTCAGGGCAGGGTTTGGGTTTTGGGGTACAGGGGTGTTTTTAGGTTTTAGGGCAGGGTTTGGGTTTTGGGGTACAGGGGTATTTTTAGGTTTTAGGGCTGGGTTTGGGTTTTGGGGTTCAGGGGTATTTTTAGGGTTTCTTTTTTTTAAAGTACGACTTTAAATTAAAATAATTAATTAAATTAAAATTAATTAAATTAATTAAATGAAATTAATTACAATTTTAAGATTAATACAATTATATTTATTAAATTAAATTAATTAAATTTAAATAATTACTATTATTAAATTTATTAAATTAAATTAATAAAATTATATTATTTTAATTAAATTAAATTTATTCATATTTAAAAATAAATTAAACTTATTTAAATAAAGATAAGATTAATACAATTATATTAATTAAATTAAATTAATTATATTTAATTAATTACTTTTATTATATTTATTAAATTAAATTAATAAAATTATATTAATTTAATTAAATTACATTAATTCCTATTTAAAATTAAATTAAACGTATTTAAATAAATTATATTAATTACATTTTTTAAATTATTTTAATTATATTAGTAAAATAAAATTAATAAAATTAACTTAATTTCATTTTTTAAAATAAATTATACTTACCTATACTTACGATGTAATGGTATGCGTTGTAATACCATCTGCTATGTAATATCCTGCGTTGTAATGACATCCGTTGTAATGGAACCTGCGTTGTAAAAGTTGCGATGTTACAGCATGCGTTGTAAAATAACGCGTTGTAACATCATAGATCCCTCAATCATATCCCAACCGGCCCAGTTGACCCTTCTGAGCTACCACTCGGTGCCTAACTACCCTACCAAGAACAACCCCCCCTTCCCTCCCCCCCCCCACAACTGCTGCTGATTTGGGTACTGACAAGCCGTACAAACACCCGAGTACATCCCCTAAAGGATCCATTCACCATCGTGCAATCCACATGGAACCCAACTATCCCAGCTCTTCCTCTTCATCCTCCGTTATATAATCACGCAATGCCTGGACCACCATCTCCCACGCCCTAGCTAACTCCAAGCACTTCTCATTGCCAGTCCCAGTGGCCTAGCGCATTCTGATAACACTCTCACAGTTTGACCATTTCAACAGCTCATTCATCCACCTCCTCACAGACGGACCATCCTTAGCCTTCCAGTGCCAGGTTATCTCTCTTTGAGCCAGCATGAAACCCAGGTCCATAAATTTACTAGTAATTTTTGTCCTCTTGGTATGGGGAAACCAGAGGAGCAGACACGCTGCCACATCAAAGTCCACCTCTCTATCCGTGACTGCATTCAGGAGTTCCCCCACCGCCTGCCAGTACGCCCCTAGTTTCGGGCAGTTCCATAGCATATGAACCAGGTCTACTTCGGGCTCCATGCATCTCGGGCACACCGCATCGAGCGCCTGGAAATACTGTCTCACCCTCTCCGGTGTCATGTACGCCCTATGAATAACAAAAAAATGCACCAGTTGAAATCGCGCATTCCTCGTTCCCTTCCAAGTCCTTTGCAACACTTGGCTCCAAACCGTGTCCGGTATGGGCTTGCCCACGCAGGCCTCCCACCGCGACTTCAATGCTAGCAGTGGTTCCAGTCCCTCACTCCGCAGTCGATTATGGAGACAAGTCACCGCTTTAACAGTGCCCGCCGCCATCACCACATATTGGCATGTCACGGCTACCTCCGGCTCCTCCAACCCTTTCTTCCAGTATCGCTGTATCACTGCCACCACCGCTGCATGCAGCAGGAAAGTCCCATCCGGTAGACCAAATTGTTCCTGAAGCGTCCGATAGGGGGCCAATGTTCCATCAACATACAGATCCCCCACTACCTGCAGGCCCAGCTCCTCCCATGTTAACAATTGTGACCAATCTCCTCCATGAGGTAGCGCGGTCAGCATCCCCAGCGGTATCTCCGGCGCATACGGGCGGTCTCCCTTTGCTCTCCTTAAGCTCCTACGCCAACATAGTTTAAGCGTTCTTTCTTCTATCGTAAGGTCTCTCACGTCTAGTTTCTGTTGCATTATTATGTAGGATAATACACACCTCTGGATGCCTAGCCCCCGATCATGCTCAGGGCCCCTGAATTCTCTCGCTACATTTTGCGTCAGTATCTGAAGTTGTGCCGCCAGGCAGTATAATTCAAAGTCGGGAACTGCCATCCCCCCTTCAGACTTAGGTCTAGTCAGGGTGTCCAATGCCACCCTGCGCCGCCCATGTCCCCAAAGGAAACTAATCACTAGTGACCTCAGATCCTTAAAAACCCGCTGCGGGATCCATATCGGTAGCGTCCGGAAATAGTAGAGCAGCCGCGGGAGCGCTACCATCTTCAACAACGCCACTCGTCCTAGTACCGACAACGGAAGGGAGGCCCAAAAATCCATGCAGCTCTTCAGCCCACGAATACACCGCTCCACGTTCCCCTCCAAGAGGTCCTCAGCCGCATGATAAATGCGCACCCACAGGTAGGTGAAACAGGAGGACTCCCATACCACCTCTCTCGCCAGCGGTGGACTGGGCGTACCTTTCCGCAAAGGAAATACACAGGTCTTGGTCCAGTTCACCCTGAGGCCCGATAATTGCCCAAACCTACTCAGCATATCCACTGCTCCCTCCAGCGATTGCGCTGGGTCCGCCAGATATAATAACAAATCATCGGCATACAGCGATATGTAGTGTGACTCCGGTCCCTGCGCTATCCCATTGTATACGGTGCCCGACCTCGCCTGCGCTGCCAATGGCTCCACCGCTAAAGCGAACAACAGAGGGGATAACGAGCATCCCTGCCTCGTCCCCCTACACACTGGGTAGGCCGACGACACAATAGGCCCCAGCCGCACACGCGCTGTCGCCGACGAATAAAGCACCCTCGTCCATCTCCGAAAGCCGTCACCTACCCCAAATTTCAGCAATACCCCATCCAGATATTCCCACTCGAGGCTATCAAAAGCCTTCTCGATGTCGACCGCCAATACTACAGGGTCGAGATCCGATGCCCCAACACCATCCATGATGCGGAGCAAACGACGTATGTTCATTGAGGTGTTCCTAGTCGGTATAAATCCCGCCTGGTCCCTATGCACCAACGTGGTCATGTGCGGCAGCAACCTGGCGGCTAGGATGCGACTCAATACCTTGTAGTCCACCGTCAACATGGACAATGGGCGATAAGATGTCACGTCCAATGCGTCTCTGCCCGGCTTCAGCAGCGGTACCACCAGTGCCTCCCTCATTGATTCAGGTAAGCACCCTACCTTCTTCGCTTCCGAGTACACCACCACCAATCTAGGTGCTAATATATCCACAAATTTGGCATAAAATTCTACCGGTAGCCCGTCCACCCCCGGGGTTTTATTTCGTGCCATATGTTTTATCGCCCCCCTTATCTCTGTCAGTGTTATGGGGCCCCCTAGGTCTTTCGCCTCTTCACTATCCAACACCGGTAGCGGGATCGGATCCAGGTATTCACCTATCTCCGAGATCTCCGCCTCTAGATGGCTTTCATAGAGGCCTGTGTAATAGGATCGAAATCGCGCCAGTACTGCTGATTGAGAATAGACCACCTCCCCATCTTCCCTTCGTATGCTCATGACCGGGCACCCCCTAGGCACTGGATCAGCTAGTTTGGCCAAGAGCGTACCCACTTTATCACGCTCCTCATGCACCTTAGTAATATACGACTTATAATCATAGCACCGCAGCCGCTCTGTCTCAGTCGCCACTGCTTCTTTAGCCCGCATCACTCGTTCTTGCAAGTCCGGCCGCTCTGGCCTACGTTGTTCCATCTCTCTCAACACCTCCTCCGCTCTCAAGATCGTTCAAAACTACTTTTCTTTCATTCGAAAATCTGCCCATGCATACCCCTCTCACCACCACCTTCATCGCGTCCCATTCCACTGACCGGGTTGAGGCCGAGCCTCCATTCTCCTCAAAATAACAATCAATGCCCTGTCGAACCGTGTCGCTAAACACCAGATCTCCCAGTGTATCAGGCTGCAGCCGCCATGATGGAACCGCTGATCTCGCCTGCTGCCACTGCATTGATATCAATAAAGGGTTATGATCCGAAATGGTCCTGGCTAAATATTCAGACTGAGCTACTACCGCTGCTAAGGGGCCACTGCACAGCACAGAATCTAGTCTAACATGCAAGTCATGAAGTGCGGAAAAGTAGGAATAATCCCTAACCTCAGGATGCTGTTCCCTCCACACATCTATCAATCCCCACCTCTCCTGCCATTCCTGCCTGTGGGTCGCTAGCCTGCGCACCGGGGAATCAACCAATGGCGGGTGCGACCTATCCAGCTGCACATCAGTTATGGAATTAAAATCTCCTGCTAGCAAGAGAGGGCCCGCCAAGAAGTAGGCCAGCGAGCTTGATAAACCCTCAAAGAAGTGGGCCTGATCAGAGTTGGGGGCATATATATTGCACAGGACCACTTCTCTGCCACTAAGTTGCCCCTCAACCGCCACATATCTGCCCTCAGGATCAATCCGCTGACTCGCCATTTGGAACGGCGTGCCCGCTCTTATCCAAATCAGCGAATGCTGAGTATGTTGTGCCAAAAACCTGCCCACGCCAACTCTTCTGTAATGCCCCGCATTCTTTCTTGGATAAATGGGTTTCCTGTAGAATTGCTATCTGAACACCCCGCCTCACTAAGTAAGCATGCACCTTATGACGTTTCACCATTGTACGCAATCCACGGACGTTCCATGTGATACATTTCAAATTAGGTAATGTCCCCATGACGTACCGTTCCGCACCAAAGTCTTAGGCAACAGTTCTTCCCCGCACTGCAGCAGTTGTACAACCCCTTCAAAACACCCCAAACAACCCCCAACCCCTCTCCCCAGGACAGGACCTAATAACCCAGCTTCAACCCCGTTCCAAACCACCAACACCCCACACATTGTTCTAACCTGTGGTCGCCACCACAGAAGGCCTTAAGGGCCTCGAGAGGTCGATGGAGTGCCGACCAGGGGTAGGCGGAGCCCCAACCCTACGCCATGGTCCCACACTGCTCGTGCAGCCCCATACCTGGTAGTCCAAGAAATGTCCGGAGAGTCCATACCAGCTGATACCTCAGGATTGTCCAGCGTTCTCCAGCCTCACTCATTGAGCATACCATCTGAGGTTTGCGGTCTGACCGCCGGACCCCCCGCACTCCCCGCTTCCGAGTCGTCGCCCCCGGATCTCTCCCCCTCCTCCTCCGACTCCGACCCTCCAGATGTCTTCTCATGTTGCGATCCTGTGATGTTCGCCGTCGCAGCCAGCGCTCCCCTCCTGTCCGCTGCCATTTGCATTTCTCGCTCGGTCTGTTTAAGCTTGTTCCGGGAGCGGATACGCTGTGATTTTCTGATCCGTACCGGTTTAGGCCGCTCCCTCCCGCTCTTGTGTGCACAATCAGTCCCTGCACGATACAGTTCCAGCCACGACCACGCCTCTTCAGGAGTCTGGAAGAAGTGGGTCTTTTCGTCAATGATCACTCTCAGTTTCGCAGGAAAGAGCAAAGAGTATTGGATTCCTTCCTCTCGTAGTTCCTTTTTTACTGACAAAAAGGATGCTCTGCACTTCTGAACTTCCTGAGTGTAATCTGGAAAGACCGTGACCCTGCTATTGTCCACTTGGAAGGGGCCCTGGGATCGTGCCCTCTGTATCAGTAGGTCGCGGTCCTTATAGTGCAGCAATTTGACCACCATCGGTCGAGGCGGTCGGCCCTCCAGGGGCGGTCTGGCGGGAACCCTGTGCGCTCTTTCCAGAGAGAAGAAGGGAGACAACCCCTCCGGTGCCACCACTGTCTTGAACCAGGTCTCCATGTAAGACACAGATTCCCCCTTTTCAACTTTTTCTGGAAGGCCTACCACCCTCACGTTATTCCTCCGGTTGCGACTTTCCGCATCCTCCGCTCGTCGCTCCAGAATCGCCAGACGGTCAAGGACATTCGTCAATTTATGCTCCGCAGTCACCACCGCCGGTTTCAGTTCCTGGAGCAGTTGTTCATTCGTCTTCACTCTATCCGAGAGTTTGGCGTGGTCCGCCCTCAGTAGTCCCAGTCCTGTAGCTACCTGCGCAATGTCCTGGTGCAGCGAGTCTTTTGTCGCAGTGATCGCCTCCAGGATGGCATCAAGGCGCTGGTTCAGCCTTTGTTCTTGCAGTGTGGCTCCCTGCGGGGGAGGGCTGCCGTCTTCCTGGGCTAGAGCGTGTGCGTCTTCGCGCCCCTGTCGTGCATTCAGGGCCTCGCCCAGAGCCGCCATCTTGGGCGCAACACGCGGATCACTCGGGCCGCTGCCGAGGGCCACCCCAGGTCACCGCAGTCACAGCACAGGCCCTCTCGGTCCCGGAGCCCCCCCTGGTCACTTAAACACGAAGTATGCAATGTTCGACAGCCACAATCACGGCCCCAGCATGCCTCCGCAGCACCCTTAGGCGGTCTTCCGCTCGCAGCTCCCTCTCGTAGGGCTATGGCCGGGTGTCGACTGTGGCCACCAGCGCTCCGCACGACCAGGGTGGTGAACCCTCAGTACTCCGCTAGAAGGGCGATCAGGCGTCATCCAGGGCCAATCACGCCCGCTGCTCCAACCAGCACTCCACAGGCATCCGGTCCACTTTCACGGCTCTACCTCCTCGCCCGCTCAGGCCACGCACCAAGCGGGTCCCAACTGGGCACTCAAGACAATCCCCCCAGCTCCAGTCACTCTTGTGGGGATAGAAGGACCGGAAGGGCCCAGTTCCAGGCACTCTCTCGCGGCCGACTCTCAGGCCGTCACCCCCTCGCTGCTCTCACCTCCGGGCGGCTGATCCCACCTTGACAGGCCCCCGCAGTGCAGCCCCGCCAGTCCCCAGGGCAGGAAGCCACCACCAAACGACCACGTTGCTGCCCTGGAGCAGCTCGCTATTCTCCGGGCCCTCTCGTCGGAGAGCTCGGAAACGGGAGGGGGAGGGGTGCCGCACTCCCCGTGTCGCGGGGTGCTAATAGTTCCGCCAGCCCTCACCGCATGGAGCCCCCGTCCGGTCTCCGTACCGTGCACTCCACGAAGCGGCCTCCGTTGAGCCAGCGCCGAGCAGGGACACAGCTCTCAGTGCCTCCGAGCACCGCACACAGCCATCTTGCCTTTGTCAGCCGTCCGGTGCCTCCGATCTCCAAGGTCCGGTCCACTCGCTGCAATCAAGGTCCCGCTGGAGTCCAAACTCTCTCTTCCGAC
This sequence comes from Lissotriton vulgaris, assembly GCF_964263255.1. Taxonomy (NCBI): domain Eukaryota; kingdom Metazoa; phylum Chordata; class Amphibia; order Caudata; family Salamandridae; genus Lissotriton; species Lissotriton vulgaris. Next base: position 1,182,684,819 of record NC_141696.1, read on the forward strand.
CTAACAGCCCTCCGACCAGCAGATACGTGCCTCCAGGGGCACCAAGGGGCAGAATACCAGGATAATTGGCGGGACCTGGCGCGGAGCTGCAGGCTCACACAGCCATCCCGGTCGGCGCCTAAGCAACGCCCCTGGCCGTTGCATAGGTTTGATCTTTATTTGTTACTGCTCGGATGTGTTCTAGAATAGTGCTGCATGTAGGTGGTACTGCCTACCACCTGCATGCTGAAAAAACGAATTCCAGAACACATCCGGGCAGTAAAAAATAAAGAGTAAAAGAAAAAGTTTCCCCTTTGGTTTCAATCATATATGAAGGCCAATAGCGCCTCAAAATTACATTCACATCCAACAAACCTCTCGTGCCATTTCGAGCACATTAAAGCACTTAGTAAAAACACTGTTATTTGCATTCAAAACACTGTATTTATTATTAATTACAAATATCATCACACAATATTTCATTGTAATTTCTAAAACCATTACATAAAAACACATACACAAAGTAAAAGGATATCATCTGGCTAAAACAGTCCTCCAGGAGAAAAGACAGACAGTGTTAATTTGGACTTTCTTTGAATAACAGAGGGCATAGAACTTAATTCCCTGTCACCAGAACACTGTTGAACCTTCCAAATTTAACAGATAGTGTTTGATTTGGTTTTAGAAATTACAATGAAATATTGTGTCATGATATTATTTAATTAATAATAAATACAGTGTTTTGTATAAAAATAACAGCGTTTTTCTTTGTAAGTGCTTTAATATGCTCGGAATGGCACGAGAGATGTGATGGATGTGAATGTAATTTTGAGACGCTACTGGCCTTCATATATTATGGGTGCTCCATAAAATAAAATAGAAAATAAAGATTAAACCTATGCAACTGCCAAGCATCTAGACATGTGCCAAAATCGAGATTGGCAAAAGTGCCCACCATCGTAATCTTTTGGGCAGAAAAGTGCTTTGCGATGGCGGTGAATCCGTCCCCAGCAGGTTGCCAGTGGCGGGTTCACCGCCATCGTACTGACCCGCTTCATTTTGTTTGAAAAGTGGGCACTTGAGATTGCAAGTGTATTTTATGTATTTGAATTTATAGACTCAGATTCACAGCATTTTACATTAATCTTGCAAAGATAACGAGTAATACCAAGGTTAACTGGGACTGAGGTTGACAAGCAAGTTTTGAAATAAAACATTCTCTTAATGCAGGCAGCACTCTGGAAAATGTCTTAACTAAAATTTCAAACTGATGATTAAGAAAGTTTATTAGGATCTGAGAGCAAAAGGAGTAAAAGTTTCTAATTTTTGGTTATGTCCAGGAGGTTTAAATTGGCTATTTGAATCCCCCTACTAAATCTCAATAATTGCTAACTATAAATATGTTGCTCAATAGACTAATGTATCTATCAGTCGTGGCATTACTTTTTAGAGCAATATATGAATTACAAATCGAAGCAAGAAGCAGGTATACCAAACTTTTGAACCACAAAGTTTCCAGAAGTGATGTCATGGGGCGGTCAGTGAGGCCTTTTACTTATTTGATGCTGCAAAATATATTTCCTAACCTTCTGGGATAAGGTTCGTCAGTCTAGAATCGCTGCCTTCAGAAAACAATGTCACAGTGAGACAGAGAGTTGAAATTGTAGGCCTGATTCACAACCTGCACTAAAAGTACTAAATAATGCAATTCACAAACTACATGCAGAGTTTTAAGACTCCACACTGCTTATATTTATGTGTGAGGAATTTCCGTCCTGACTGCCGAACGTCAGGGTGCAGAGAACTCCACACACCTAAGCATTAGGCGTGAGCAGCAGGGCCGGACTGCCCGTAGCGGGCACCGGGCAATCCACCGGTGCGCTGCACGGGTGGAGGCCAGTTTGTTACAGGGCCTTTTTTGCAGCATAGCTGGAAAATCGGCACTGTAACAAAATCGTCTGAAAACCGTCCCTGGCAAAGAGCTCGGCGGCACCCCCAAACCCGGGGGGGATATGGGGGGCGAGCACTTTTGCATTGCAGGTTTTGGTTCCCAGGCCAGCCCTAGTGAGGAGTTGTGAATTCCAAGAACTACTAAGTGTAAGTTTACCTTTGTGGATCAAGCCATGTGTTCCTGAGAGCAAATCATAATTTATGAACTTTTCACTGAGTGCTGCCTTTTGGAGTTTAGAGCCTGAGGTGGCAGGGTTTTATTGTAATGAAAACTGTCAATTGATCTGGTAGCATAAGGTGCCATAAACTCATCTTTCTTAATATACTTTTTATGTTTGGGAGGACGTATGTAATACAGGGAAATTAGGGAAAGCATTTTATGTTATGTATTTTTTATCTCATTAGTATACAGTGCCATTTTGGATCGATTTTTAGTTTTGATTACTCAAGGGCACAGACTGACTTGCCTTGGATATGACTTTGTCATGCAGTAAGTATGTGTCTGACATGAGGGTGCTATCTCATGCTGATTATCTTTCTTTCTGATGGAGATGGAATCCAATAGGAGCCAATTTGGAGGGAATACCCACATATCCCCTGGTGGCTAAGGGCAGGCGTTTCTCCATGATGAAAAGTACTTCCCTCATGTAAATTGCGTGGCATTTCCTTATCCAGAATTTTCCATCTCATGGAATTGCTACATCAAAGGATGTAGAACCCTGCCATCCCTAAATGCCTAAACCTGCAAGCATAGATGAACATGCTGTTGAGGGAATGTATCTGGTGAGAAACAGGGAATGGGAGAGAGAACATCACCAGCATGGAGCTCGCTTCAAGATGGAGTGCACTGTGATAGTTTACTCTCACTGGCTAGAAAACAGGGAACGTAAGGTGAGCATATTGAATCAAAAAAGGTAATTAGGGGAGGAGCTTTGCGCACATCCAAGATGGCTGCGTGAGCACAGGGCTCCCGAGACCCTCGTAGCCCCCCGAATATATCCTGTCCTCTCAGTGTTGCTGAACCACGGGAGAATCGAACGCCGTAACCTGTGTCCCGAACGGACCCCGGATGCCAGAGTTGTGAAGTTAGAGAGTTTGCGGCCTCTACCTTCTGGATGCCCAGCGCTTGGGTTGGCAGAGTGCCCGAGGAGTAGTTCAACAACACTGGCTCTGTTTACCGGAAGTGGCCGGTCTGGCCCTACTTTCGCTTTCGATTTCATCATTCGACATCGATTTCGGACCTGGGTGCATTTCACTAACACGGACGATTCTATCGCTGTTAAAAGAGCTGGTTGACTGCACAGTCCGATGAGGGACAAATTCTTGCCTTGAGAGCTGGGTTTCTGGCCGACAATCGCTGGTGCTTTGCCTCGAGGCCTTCCGGTACCTTGTCTCTGTGGGAGCGGTGTGATCGCGTTTCGCAGATCGGAAGCTGAGGGATCGATCTTGTCGTGGGCATTTGGAAGTCTTAACCCCCTCCCTGAACTGTACGACAAGTTGTGGATTGTACTGAAATGGCAAACAAGCAGGAGGGGAATAAGCAGAAATTAAAGACCACTAGACGGGGTGGATACACCCAATCGAATGTTATGGACCGCTATGCCCAAGTTAAGGTATCGCCTAGTGGACCGGGAAGGTCACAGGATGAGGCGAGGAATTCCTCTGGTCTGGCAACTGAACCAACGTTACAAGATATAATGGCCGCCATTGATGGGATCAGATCCTCCCTTGGGAAGCAAATGGAGATTCTTGCTCATAAGCTGGACACAGTGTCCATTGAGGTGAATTTGATTCGTACAGACCTCACGAAAACTAGTGAAAAGGTCAAATCAGTGGACATTAAAACATCAAGTCTCACGGATGACGTCAAAGAATTGCAGACCGAAGTTCGGAATCTGAGGGCCTCGAATGATCTTGTCGTCCGTCGCCTGGAGGATTTCGAAAGGAGGGGCCGGAGGAATAACGTTCGCATCATCGGAGTACCGGAAAAGGCGGAAGACCAGCCGGCAGACCTCTTTGTCGAGGATCTCATTGTCAAACATCTTGCACCCAAAGGCCTGAGCAAGTTCTTCACTGTCGAGCGGGCACACAGGGTCCCTGGCGGGAAGCCGCGAGTGGGCGCCCCGCCTAGGCCTATGATAGCTCGGATATTTAATTTTAGAGACAGAGATGCCATCCTCCAGGCCTCCCGAGCGGGTGGACCCTTGAAGTATGAGAATTCGCCCATCAGTTTCTACCCGGATTTCACACAGACTGTTCAAAAACAGAGACTCAGTTTTCTGGGAGTGAAGAGAAGACTTCGGGACATGGGACTCAAATATGCGATGCTTTTCCCTGCTAGGCTGCGGATCGAACACAGTGAGCGGACCTACTTCTTTGACAAGCCGGAGATCGTGGCTGACTGGTTGGACACTTAGTCGGCTCAGCAAGAACTAGAGGGACAGAGTGGTGGTGCGGAGGAGGGATCACAAGAGCAGGAATGAGCTCTGTTGTTCTGGTATCTGGGGACACCTAGGGTGCTGATTATTGTGATGGTTCTGATCTCATTATATTGATTCATGCAGTAAGGTGGGGGGGTTAACGGGCAATCGGGGGGTCTTTCTCCTCCTCAGATCTACTTTTTGTAGTTTAGTTTTGATGTGGGGGCGACAGGCACACTGCGAGTTGGGGTGGCTTTATAGTCGGAAGCAGGGGTGCAGGGAGGGGGGTATTGTAACGGGAAGTTTGGGGGGGGTGGGGCATTGATTCTTTGTTTTGTTTTGTTCATGTTCCTGCAAGGCACCATATTGCGAGACTTTTTCATTACTGTGCTAGACTCAAGGGAGGGTTGGGTCTTCTTCCTCTTTCATGATGGGGGTTAGGGGGTTGAGGGTGATGAGCTGGAACGTAAATTAGTTGGGCCATAAGATTAAATGCAGTGTAGTATTGCAACTACTTAAAAGGCATTCTCCTGATGTGGTGCTGCTTCAAGAAACCCACTTGATAGGTAATATGTGCAAAGCGATAATTATAGGAAGGGATCGCCTAGTGGCTCATGCTAGGTTTACGACTGGTTCCCGAGGAGTTGGCATCCTTCTCAAGAATTCTCTTCTATTAGAGGTGGAATCTATTGTTTTGGATTATAGGGGGCGCTATGTTGCTGTATCGGGACGCTGGGAGGGCTGTACGCTTTCTCTGGTGTGTATTTATGTTCCTCCTGGCTTGCAGTCTGCGATCTTTGCTGACCTGGAACGGGTTATACTAGATCTTCCGGGTGGTTTCTTGATCCTGGGTGGTGATGTTAATGCAGTGGTTTCTGGTGTGTTGGATCGATATCCACCTAGGGATGTCGGAAGGACCCATAGATGGTTGCCTGACTTCATTGAGACAATGGGCCTGATGGATTGCTGGAGGTTGCTTCACTCCAATCAGCAGCAATATACATTCCTCTCGGGAGCCCATGGCAGTCTTTCGAGAATAGACTATGTTTTGGTACCTGCGGCCCAGGCGTCGTATGTCGCTGAGGTGAGGCATATGGCTAGGGATTGTTTCGGATCATTCCCCGCTTTGGCTTAGATTTGAACTAGCTCCTGGCTCAGGGGGGAGGATAGCCCCTAATCCTAAGATCCGGAATGATTTGGTAAAAGCGTTGGAGCATTATTTCCAGGATAATGAAGGCTCAGTCTCCTCGTCGGTCTCGCTATGGGAGGCTTTTAAGATGATGCTTAGGCTATGTCCCTTATTACAGATGTCAAAAGGCAGAAGGAGGAAGATGTGGTTAGGGTTGAGGCCGATATCGTCAGCTTAGAACGGGAGCTTGAGCAAGAGGTGACCCGTGCTAGACTACATGTCCTGCAGTTGAAGCAGCTAGAATACAGAACGTTGGTTACGATCGGGGCGAAGGCCCTTAGTCGGGAACAGCAAGGGCGTCTTTATGACTTTGGTGACAAGGCTGGTAAATTGATTGCCTGGCTGGACAAGAAAGATAGAGCTAGTCGCGTAGTTCCTGAGGTTGAGGCGGAGGGTGGTGTTTGTATGACTGATCCGCAGGGGATAGTGGACTGCTTCGCCGATCACTTTTGTTCTATTTACTCTTCTGTATCTGATAGACAGGAGGAGGATTCTCGCTTATTGTTACGGGACATTGCGCTTCCGTGTCTATCTGTCGAGGATCGTGACCTCATGGACGGTAGGATTACTGCGGATGAAGTGGCCTTAGCGGTGCGCTCCCTGAACTCGGGTAAGGCAATGGGCCCCAATGGTCTCCCGTTTGAACTTTACAAGCTTAGGCCAGACAAGATTGCTCCCTATCTTGGAGACATGTTCCTAGAATCTCGGGAGTGTGGTCTTCTCCCTCGAGATCAGAGACTGGCGTCAATAGTGGTGATTCATAAGGAAGGGAAGCCTAGGAATAGAAGTGCTTCATATCGGCCGATCTCTTTGTTGAACGCGGAACCCAAGATTTTGGCTAAATTGTTAGTTACTAGATTGCTTAAGGTCATTAGTGAGCTTGTCCATCCAGATCAATCTGGCTTTATCCCGCACAGGAATACTGCGTTGAATCTTAGGCGTCTGCATGGGGTTCTAGCGAGGGCCTCTACGTTACGGGAGCCGGCCGTTTTGGCGTCGTTAGACGCCACGATGGCTTTTGATACAGTTGAATGGCCGTATCTATGGGCAGTATTGACCAAGTTTAGTTTCGGCCCGGACTTCATCAGCTGGGTGCGTCTTCTCTATACAGCACCCCTCGCTCAAGTAGTGGTTAACGGTCGTGTTTCGGCGCCATTTTGTCTTGGGAGGGGCACCCGACAGGGCTGTCCACTTTCTCCTCTTTTGTTTTCTTTGGCCCTTGAACCTCTCGCAGCTTGGCTTCGCTGGGTGCCTTCGATCAAAGGTATTTGATGGTCTCCGCTGTTCGAAAATCGCATTTCATTATATGCGGACTATATTTTATTGTATCTGACCTCTCCCAGGAAATCTTTGAATGCTCTCTGCGATGTTTTGGCTTCCTATGGTAGAAATTCGGGATTGGTTATAAATTGGGCGAAAGCTTATTTGCATGTCCTGTGTGGTGATGCACCTGTGTTGCCTCGTAATTGTCCGATTCAAATTACAAAGGACAGGTTCAAATATCTCGGGATATATGTCTCTATGGATCCCGTCGTCAGATACGAAAAGAACCTTCTCCCCCCGTTGATTCAGCTGAAGCGTGATGTTGTGTGCTGGTAGAAGCTTCCGCTGTCTATGTTGGATCGGGCTGCCCTCTTTAAAATGATGTTCAGGTGTGGGTCACGCACTCCTCAGTGAAATTAAGGTAAGCAGGTTGTGGTGTGCATCAGAGATATCACCCCCTGACAAAGACGGTGTGGGAATCCAATTAGTGGTTAGTGACACCTAGCGTAGATGTCAACTCCCTGAGCACAACCTTGGAGAAACAAACAATGTTTCTATATCATGTAATCCAAATGTCGCCAAAAAATTGAACCAAAATTGTTGAATTTATCTCATGTTTAATTCACATGAATTTCATCAATATCCATGAAGTTCCATAGTATATGTGTATCCAAAATCAATATCTGGTGATAGTATCCCAATGCATTTCGGACACATGGTCCTTCGTCAGGGGAATCCTAAACAAAATGGAAATGAGGCAATCTAAGTATAATTCACCGGGTAGCAAGTTTCATCAAATCATGTTCTAACGGTTATGCATGTATTTTATCTATGGTACTGATTAGTGAATGTAGCGTAAGCCCAAAAACGTGTACTAAATGAAGTAAATCCCACTGTCCACACTCGTGCAAAACAGATAAAACAAGCCCAGCTTGCGGTGTACATAAGACGCTAAACCAAATGAGTTCGATGAAGAGAGAAAGATAAAGCGGTCACCGTGAACGGAAGATAGTCTCAGTGATAAAAAAACTACGCGTTATAGCCCAAGTTAAAAACGCAAATAATAAAGTGTTGGCATTTGCGAGAAATTGAAAGCGAGAAAGAAACGCGTCTAAAGCGGTCACCGTGAATGAAAGATAGTCTCCGTGATAAAGAAGTCTACGTGTGATAGCCCAAGTAGAAAACGTAAATAATCAAGTATAGGCACTTACAAGAAATTCGAAGCAAGATTGCGCGTCTAACCAGTGCGCTCTTCGCCATGTAGTGTGCAACAAGCGTTCAATGTGTGCGGAAGTGGATAAAAAGCAAGCGGTGTGCATAAAAAGAGGACTGTGTATAGGCGGCCATGTTAGAGTGGTGAACCGGAAACCCGAGGACAAATGCAAAAAATAAACTAACAGTTAGTTGGCAATACAAAAAGTGAAAAACGGAATGTAGAAGTGCATAAGATTGGAGATGAAGAGATTATAGTGATTGCATGATGGTGTAACAATGAACAGATACAACAGATCTAAACAACGAATAGTTGACAATAAGAGGAAGTAAAAAACGGAATAAAGAAGTGCATAGAATTAGGAGAGAAGAAGATTAAAGTGATTGCATGATGGTGTACCAATAGACAGATAAAGAAAATCTATACATCTCATAACGATATTTACACAGAAATAGAAGGAGGCTCCTATAGGTAACATTGAAATTCCATCCGATCATTAAGACCAGAAGGTTTCATTGATTGAAGGAATTTGATCCAATGGTTTTCACGCTGTAATAAAAAATTGTTATTGTCTCTGTCGTCACGCTTATTGACCACCTCCACTGCAGCAAACCTAAGCTGACTAATGTTGTGTCTGCTGTCCTTGAAATGCATAGCCAGGTTAGATTTCATATTGACAGTTCTTATATTGCTCTTATGTTCATTTATTCTCTGTTTCAATTTGCGTGTGGTTTTTCCAGTATATATCAGCCCGCAGGGGCATTTTACAATATATACCACATTCTCAGTGTCACAAGTGGCATTCAATTTCAATTTGATGTCAGTTCCTTTCATAGGATGTTTAATCACCGGACCTTTGATCATGTTGTTACAATTTTGACAGTTAAGGCAAGGTTGGTTGCCTTTGTATTTAATCATTGATGTAGGTTTGGGTTTCTTTATGAGTTCCTTGAGGTTGTTGCCTCTTTTGTAGGCAAACAGTGGTTGCTCACTGAAAATACCGTTGAAATCCTGTTCTCGACAGATAATGGGCCAATGTTTCAAAATGGCAGTTTTGTATGCCCTTGACGACTCAGAATATTTAGATACGACCACCGGTCTATTTTTGTTGTCCTTGGGTTTAGTGATTAGGGCTTCCTGCCGTGTGATACTGTCACAGCGTTCTTTTGCATGAACCAAGATGGGTCGTGGATATCCTCTCTTTGCAAAGCGTTCCAACATATTGGTGGCTTGTTCCTCATACTTGGTGGTGTCAAATGTGATACGTTTCACACGTAATAATTGCGAAAATGGCAGATGATTTTTCAATGGTTTTTGGTGAAAAGAACTGTAGTACAAAATGTTGTTTTTGTCGGTTGTTTTTCTGTAAAGATCAGTCTCTAGGTGATCTTGAGACCTTGTCACTCTCACATCCAGGAAGGTGATTGATTGTTGACTCATTTCAGATGTAAATTGAATGCGGTTGTTAATCAGGTTGAGATCAGTGACTGCTTTGTGTAAGGAATTATAGTCTCCTCGCCATAGGACGAAAATATTGTCTATGTAACGCAGGAATGTCATGGCATGTGTGATCCAAGGTGTCTGGTTCAGGATGTTGTTGTTCTCAAAGTATATCATGAATGCGTTAGCATAGACAGGTGCCGCACAATTGCCCATGGAAGTCCCGGACAACTGTGCATAGAATTGGTCATCCCAAGAAAAATAACTCTGGTAAAGGGTGAAATGCGTGAGTTGCATTAGGAAAATTTGCAGGTCTTGTGAAAGGTCAGAGTGTACCAAAATGTTCTCGATTGCTTCCATGCCCAAGTCATGAGGGATGCTTGTGTATAAAGATTTCACATCTATTGAACACAACCAGATAGTTTCATCTTCTCCAAACCTGATCCCGTTGAGAATCTGTAAGAAGTGGGTGGTGTCCTTTATGTATGTGCAAGATTGTTGAATTAGCGGCTGAAGATATCTGTCAATGAATTTGCCCGTGTTTTCATGGATGCTTCAACGTGTAGACACAATAGGTCTAAATGGGGGCTGGGTAACGCTCTTATGAACCTTAGGTAGCATATACATGCTTGGTGTGCTAGGGTTGATCGGTGTCAAGAATCTCCTGGTTTTGGGTTCAATAGTTCCGTTCTCTTCTGCCATGGTTAAAATATTCATCAACACTTCTTTGTAGCTGTTGGTAGGGTTGGAATGAATTAAATCATAGGTGTTCTTATCTGAAAGGTGTTCTCGAACCTGTTCTTTGTAAAATGTAGTGTCCATGAGGACCAGCGCGCCCCCTTTGTCAGCGGTTTGGTATGTGATATCCACCTTTTTGGTTAGTTGTTAAGCAATGAGTATTCTTTTTTGGTTAAATTCAGGTGTTTCTTCTTCCTGGTATAGTTGATGTTGTTGATATCATTCTTTACTAAGCTTTCAAATATGTCAAAGGATTTGTGACTTGTGGGTGCCATGTATGTACTTCTGGCCCGTAATCCCCTCAATTGGTCTTCCTGTTCCTTGTTTTGTGGAGGAGAGATGTTCTCAAAGAAGTGCCTTAAACGTAGGTTACGCATGAATTTAAACAAGCTAATTTCCAGCTCAAGCTCGTTGGTATGACTAGTGGGAGTAAATGACGTACCTTTTTGTAGTACATTGACTTCTTGTTTAGTTAGGGTATATGAGGATATGTTGATGATTAAGTTGTCTTCTTCTTTGGTTTGTCCACTCTCTGATTCACTGTTGTGCTTCTCAACTCCCTCTCTCTCTCGCTCTCTTTCTCTTTTTCTTTTTCCTTTGACCTGGCTCCTCCTGGGTCGTCTCTTTCTCCCGGGCCTTCCCCTAAAAAAGGAACCGCGGAGAGAGTGGAGGTTTCTGTGCTGGTTGAAGGTTTTTGTAAGTTGACTCTTCTTTGATCAGTGCGTAATTCTTCCTCTGAAGATGACGTCTCAGTCGTGGTGTTGGTGCTGGTTCTTGGTGGTTTGTTCTGTCGCCTTCTGGCATATACCTCAGCCCAAGAGTACACTTCCCCCAGTTTATAATCTATAGTATCTCTTCGATACTTGCGTAATTTCCGTTCATTTATCTCCCTAGTGTGTTCGTCCAATTGGACGGTGATGTCCTCCAGTATCTTGGACCAGTCTTCCTTGGGCAGCATGTCACTTAATTCTTGCTTACATTGTTGAATGTCCTTGTTGAGTTCCTCCAAGGCTCTGGAGAGTTCATCAACTAATAATAAAATTAAATCTAACGAGCATTTGTTTAAGATGGCGTATCATCTTTCAACAAATTTCGAGCTGTTCCTGCATAGAAGTGGTTTTAGCGGGACTCGGAGCCCCCTTGGGATACGTTGAGCTCGATGGTATCGTATTAAAGTACTGGCATGAAGCCTTTGGCTTATCTCCTTCTTAGAAAAATAAAGTAACTGTTTTAAACAACTTTCTTTGTTTCTGATGGATCCTTGCGGACTTGCGACCTCGGGAATTAGGGCATAGATTTTGTCCACGTCGTCTGTGTTGAAAGCAAAAGTGTCTGCTTTGAGATCAGTTAACGCTGTGATGTCATCATATGCCATTTTGAAAAATCGACAATCGAGTAAGTTGGGGTGCCGTGACCCTGGTCAGGATCAAGATAATGTTCAGGTGTGGGTCACGCACTCCTCAGTGAAATTAAGGTAAGCAGGTTGTGGTGTGCATCAGAGATATCACCCCCTGACAAAGAAGGTGTGGGAATCCAATTAGTGGTTAGTGACACCTAGCGTAGATATCAACTCCCTGAGCACAACCTTGGAGAAACAAACAATGTTTCTATATCATGTAATCCAAATGTCGCCAAAAAATTGAACCAAAATTGTTGAATTTATCTCATGTTTAATTCACATGAATTTCATCAATATCCATGAAGTTCCATAGTATATGTGTATCCAAAATCAATATCTGGTGATAGTATCCCAATGCATTTCGGACACATGGTCCTTCGTCAGGGGAATCCTAAACAAAATGGAAATGAGGCAATCTAAGTATAATTCACCGGGTAGCAAGTTTCAACAAATCAAATCATGTTCTAACGGTTATGCATGTATTTTATCTATGGTACTGATTAGTGAATGTAGCGTAAGCCCAAAAACGTGTACTAAATGAAGTAAATCCCACTGTCCACACTCGTGCAAAACAGATAAAACAAGCCCAGCTTGCGGTGTACATAAGACGCTAAACCAAATGAGTTCGATGAAGAGAGAAAGATAAAGCGGTCAAAACGCGTTTTTAACTTGGGCTATAACGCGTAGTTTTTTTATCACTGAGACTATCTTCCGTTCACGGTGACCGCTTTCTCTCTTCATCGAACTCATTTGGTTTAGCGTCTTATGTACACCGCAAGCTGGGCTTGTTTTATCTGTTTTGCACGAGTGTGGACAGTGGGATTTACTTCATTTAGTACACGTTTTTGGGCTTACGCTACATTCACTAATCAGTACCATAGATAAAATACATGCATAACCGTTAGAACATGATTTGATTTGTTGAAACTTGCTACCCGGTGAATTATACTTAGATTGCCTCATTTCCATTTTGTTTAGGATTCCCCTGACGAAGGACCATGTTAGCCAAAAAGGTGGATATCACAAACCAAACCGCTGACAAAGGGGGCGCGCTGGTCCTCATGGACACTACATTTTACAAAGAACAGGTTTGAGAACACCTTTCAGATAAGAACACCTATGATTTAATTCATTCCAACCCTACCAACAGCTACAAAGAAGTGTTGATGAATATTTTAACCATGGCAGAAGAGAACGGAACTATTGAACCCAAAACCAGGAGATTCTTGACACCGATCAACCCTAGCACACCAAGCATGTATATGCTACCTAAGGTTCATAAGAGCGTTACCCAGCCCCCATTTAGACCTATTGTGTCTACACGTGGAAGCATCCATGAAAACACGGGCAAATTCATTGACAGATATCTTCAGCCGCTAATTCAACAATCTTGCACGTACATAAAGGACACCACCCACTTCTTACAGATTCTCAACGGGATCAGGTTTGGAGAAGATGAAACTATCTGGTTGTGTTCAATAGATGTGAAATCTTTATACACAAGCATCCCTCATGACTTGGGCATGGAAGCAATCGAGAACATTTTGGTACACTCTGACCTTTCACAAGACCTGCAAATTTTCCTAATGCAACTCACGCATTTCACCCTTTACCAGAGTTATTTTTCTTGGGATGACCAATTCTATGCACAGTTGTCCGGGACTTCCATGGGCAATTGTGCGGCACCTGTCTATGCTAACGCATTCATGATATACTTTGAGAACAACAACATCCTGAACCAGACACCTTGGATCACACATGCCATGACATTCCTGCGTTACATAGACAATATTTTCGTCCTATGGCGAGGAGACTATAATTCCTTACACAAAGCAGTCACTGATCTCAACCTGATTAACAACCGCATTCAATTTACATCTGAAATGAGTCAACAATCAATCACCTTCCTGGATGTGAGAGTGACAAGGTCTCAAGATCACCTAGAGACTGATCTTTACAGAAAAACAACCGACAAAAACAACATTTTGTACTACAGTTCTTTTCACCAAAAACCATTGAAAAATCATCTGCCATTTTCGCAATTATTACGTGTGAAACGTATCACATCTGACACCACCAAGTATGAGGAACAAGCCACCAATATGTTGGAACGCTTTGCAAAGAGAGGATATCCACGACCCATCTTGGTTCATGCAAAAGAACGCTGTGACAGTATCACACGGCAGGAAGCCCTAATCACTAAACCCAAGGACAACAAAAATAGACCGGTGGTCGTATCTAAATATTCTGAGTCGTCAAGGGCATACAAAACTGCCATTTTGAAACATTGGCCCATTATCTGTCGAGAACAGGATTTCAACGGTATTTTCAGTGAGCAACCACTGTTTGCCTACAAAAGAGGCAACAACCTCAAGGAACTCATAAAGAAACCCAAACCTACATCGATGATTAAATACAAAGGCAACCAACCTTGCCTTAACTGTCAAAATTGTAACAACATGATCAAAGGTCCGGTGATTAAACATCCTATGAAAGGAACTGACATCAAATTGAAATTGAATGCCACTTGTGACACTGAGAATGTGGTATATATTGTAAAATGCCCCTGCGGGCTGATATATACTGGAAAAACCACACGCAAATTGAAACAGAGAATAAATGAACATAAGAGCAATATAAGAACTGTCAATATGAAATCTAACCTGGCTATGCATTTCAAGGACAGCAGACACAACATTAGTCAGCTTAGGTTTGCTGCAGTGGAGGTGGTCAATAAGCGTGACGACAGAGACAATAACAATTTTTTATTACAGCGTGAAAACCATTGGATCAAATTCCTTCAATCAATGAAACCTTCTGGTCTTAATGATCGGATGGAATTTCAATGTTACCTATAGGAGTCTCCTTCTATTTCTGTGTAAATATCGTTATGAGATGTATAGATTTTCTTTATCTGTCTATTGGTACACCATCATGCAATCACTTTAATCTTCTTCTCTCCTAATTCTATGCACTTCTTTATTCCGTTTTTTACTTCCTCTTATTGTCAACTATTCGTTGTATAGATCTGTTGTATCTGTTCATTGTTACACCATCATGCAATCACTATAATCTCTTCATCTCCAATCTTATGCACTTCTACATTCCGTTTTTCACTTTTTGTATTGCCAACTAACTGTTAGTTTATTTTTTGCATTTGTCCTCGGGTTTCCGGTTCACCACTCTAACATGGCCGCCTATACACAGTCCTCTTTTTATGCACACCGCTTGCTTTTTATCCACTTCCGCACACATTGAACGCTTGTTGCACACTACATGGCGAAGAGCGCACTGGTTAGACGCGCAATCTTGCTTCGAATTTCTTGTAAGTGCCTATACTTGATTATTTACGTTTTCTACTTGGGCTATCACACGTAGACTTCTTTATCACGGAGACTATCTTTCATTCACGGTGACCGCTTTAGACGCGTTTCTTTCTCGCTTTCAATTTCTCGCAAATGCCAACACTTTATTATTTGCGTTTTTAACTTGGGCTATAACGCGTAGTTTTTTTATCACTGAGACTATCTTCCGTTCACGGTGACCGCTTTATCTTTCTCTCTTCATCGAACTCATTTGGTTTAGCGTCTTATGTACACCGCAAGCTGGGCTTGTTTTATCTGTTTTGCACGAGTGTGGACAGTGGGATTTACTTCATTTAGTACACGTTTTTGGGCTTACGCTACATTCACTAATCAGTACCATAGATAAAATACATGCATAACCGTTAGAACATGATTTGATTTGTTGAAACTTGCTACCCGGTGAATTATACTTAGATTGCCTCATTTCCATTTTGTTTAGGATTCCCCTGACGAAGGACCATGTGTCCGAAATGCATTGGGATACTATCACCAGATATTGATTTTGGATACACATATACTATGGAACTTCATGGATATTGATGAAATTCATGTGAATTAAACATGAGATAAATTCAACAATTTTGGTTCAATTTTTTGGCGACATTTGGATTACATGATATAGAAACATTGTTTGTTTCTCCAAGGTTGTGCTCAGGGAGTTGACATCTACGCTAGGTGTCACTAACCACTCTTTAAAATGATGTCGCTTCCTCGTTTTCTCTATGCCCTTCAAAATACTCTTGATATCGTTCCAGCAAAGTATTTTTGCGAATTGAAGGGTTTGCAACGGAAGTTGTTGTGGGATGGTAGACCGCGTATAGCGTTGGCTAAATAAACACTCCCATGATATGATGGGGGGATTGCTCTCCCTGATATTAAAAGACATTATTGTGCATCGCAGTTGGGGGCTATTAATCATGGTACGTACGGGCCTGTGTCTGATCCCCGCTATGACATGGATAGATGGATACTTCCTGGAGGCAATTACAACAGAGCGTTGTATACTAGGTCTGTGGAGAAGAGTTTGACTGGGCCGACTAGAACGGCAGTGCGGATATGGCATGATGCTACTAGCTCGCTTGGATGGAATGACCGTTTGACATTAGCGACCCCGCTTTTCGGCTCTGAGAGGTTCGGCAGACTGTGGAATACAAAGGGTTTTGACAAATGGGATCTTATTGGCATTTCCACAGTAGGCGACCTCTGGGTGAAGGGAAAGTTTAAATCATTTGTAGATTTACAGACTGAATACGAATTGGGAGAGACAGAATACTTTCGATATGCACAGGTTCGTCATGCACTGACATCGGTTTTCCTGGAGGGGGTGGAGATACCAGAGACAACCCCATTGGAGGAACGTATATTGGATGGTTATATGCCTGATAGTACCATTTCCCTTGTCTATAAGAAGCTGATCAATCATAGAGCGGACCTTTTGACACAACTACGGGATAAATGGACCCGAGACGGCCTAGAACTTGATGACGAGGACTGTCAATCGGCGATCTCCTCAGCAAAGGAGGTCGCGATTCCAGCACGATTGAGATTGGTTCAGCTTGAAATACTACACTGAGTTTATGTCACGGGTCCCTGTTTGGTCCGAATGGGTTTCACGACGGAAAGTCTGTGTCAGCAGGGATGTGGTCATTTGGGGACGTTTCTCCGTATCATATGGGAATGTCTATATGTGGTTGAATATTGGGGCAGAGTCCACGCAGTGATGCAGGAAGTGACAGGGGTGGCTCTATTGCCATAAGCTAGGCGATGTTTGTTGAATGTCTGGGAGCCGACTGATCTCAATACGGCACAAACTCAGTGGGTGACTTTGGGGGCCATGATTGCTAAACAGAACAAAGCACAGCAGTGGGGGTCCCAGAGGCCACCCGCTATTGAGGTGTGGATAGAAAACATGGATTGGTGCATGTTTCGGGAAGAAACTGTGTATTTGGCTCGGGCCGCCCAAGGAAATTGAATAATGTATGGGGCCCGTGGAATCGATACAGGGGGAACATATGTGTACCACCTGCGACTGCAACCTTTGATGTCCCACTTTCCCCCTGACCCCCCATTATTGACGCTGACGTTGTATCTCTTCAGTACCCTATCCTCCTCTCCCCTGCCCCCATTCAGTTCATCACTAATTGTATCATATGTTGATATTTTGGACAACCCTCGTATGTTCTATGCACTCCTGTATTCTGTGGTTGCCTTGCTTTAATAAAAAGAAATATAAAAAAACAAGGTAATTACAGATTAAGAAATACACTTGCCTGTTTTTGCAGCAAAGGTTGCCATGTTGAGCCTCAGGCCAACCAGGAAATCAGCCATGTGCTCCAGGACGCTGCCATAATGACACTGGTAACATAGAATTACAAGAGGTAAACACACCAACACAAGGTAACACAGCAAATGGAACTAATGAAACATGATAGGAGGGACTGTGTGGACCAAAGAGAGAAATCAAAACAAACATGAAGGATGAATGCAAGTGTGAACTGGTATGTAAATGGAGAGAGGCAATGCAACAAATAGCACACAGACGTGAATTTGTGACTTTATGTAGTTCAGGGTCTAGTGTTCCTGATCTCCTAAGTTTCCAGTGACCAGTATTCCACAGTTTCCAGCTCCCAAGAAGGCTCTACTAACTCTGATTGCCCTGAATTCTGCCAGCATGCTATGTATTGGAGATATACGGGTTGCTGACATACCCATGGGACCACTTAAAATCCCATATAAATCACACATGTACTCTAAATGTAGAATGGTAGAAGTAACCAGCTCTTCTATTGGGCTCTGAATCGAGCCCTAGAGCTTAAAGGTATTGATGCTTTTGCACAGGCACATGCTTTCTCAAGTACTCTCTGGACTTGTCGATACACCCACAGCGAGATCATTTCCAGACTCCCTGGATCCTCTGGAAGATAGGTAGGGTAGTTAAAAGCTCCTTTGAACCTCTTAATTTTAATGTATAATTCAGTGTTTAGTCACATCTCAGGTGCCTTGACACCACTGTGTGTGAGGCACCCTGAGTAGAACCTCAGCTCTTGTAAGTAAGCTCTTAGGTCTTTATTCATGAGAGAACACGACAAAGAACACTCACATCATAAATCAGAGGTACCCTGATTATACGAAGGGGCCTGATTGGAACCCATTTTACTTCCTGCTTTCTTAATTGTTAGTCATTCCAACGTCATTTTTCATGTTAAGGGATACATTAAATTAAAAACCATACAGAATGGGAGTTGGAGGAGGTGGCTTGTGTGTGAAAGTGAAACGAATTACCCAACAAAGACTATTGGTAGACGATTTCAGGGTAAAGCTTTGTGGCTCAGCTTGTCTTAAGTATCATGTTCACCTGGAACAATGAAAGTTCAAGCAACAGAAGCAAAGACATATATTGCTTCATATTGGTTAAAAAAAATATTTTTGGCTTTAAAATACTGAAACCTGATGGCTTTGGGGCCTATTGACAAACTGCATTTTGTTGTTTGTTTATTAGTGGTACAATAGTATTACTCACTTACTATGGAATGCTATTCACTAACCTATGGGCAAATGTTTACGCCTCCTCCTCTTCTGTGTTTTCTGTATGGAGATCTCTACCCCACCTGCAGAGATCCCTGCACACATACTCTTAGGTTTTAATGGTAAATGTGGGACAGACGGGAGAAATGTCTGGATAATGGGAAATGCTTACTACTAAATGGGAAGGGATTAAGGAGGAGGCATCCATCTACCCACAAACGAGTAAGCCCATCCCTAAAGAATAAAAGACAGGTACAAATGTACTCAAGTTCAGACCTGAAAAAGTACAGCACCACCCATGTCCAATCACAGGTACTGCAAATCCCTCACATAGAAGATAATGGATGTGGGATCTTACAATGAAACCACACAGGAAGTAATGTTAAAATGGATAATTTATTTTAACTTTAAAAAAAATGTTCACTTAATTTAATATTGTAAAAAGCTAATATATATAAAACATATATATGATTATATTGCAAAATATTTTAATAATCATTTTAGTTTAAAAAATAAATGTAACTTTATTTAAAAAATAATAAAAATTTTGAAATTAACTTTTAGTACCTGTAAATTCTTAACTGTGAATAGAAACATTTTGCCTAAGGTGTGTATTCTTTCTAATGCATCTTTATTAAATAATTTTCATTTATTATATAAAAAAACGGAAAGAAAAAACACTGACAAAGTAAAGTACTGGCCCACCAGCACTGCCACTGAATGCACTTCTTTTTAGGAAGATGTGAACACGTGAGCTGACAAAATGCCTCCACCCACAGGGCCATAGAGCCAATGATTGAAGCAGCTGCGGCTCCTCGAGCGAGTGCTGCGGACGGTGGGGCGGGGGAGGGGCAGGGTATGGGGGCAGTAAACTCCTGCATACGGCCGAACAGAGATAAGTACATAAATAAATAAATAAAACTAATTACACTGCACGCGCTACATCGCCAAATGCAATGCAGCGCGCGCGCCCAATGTAATTAGTTTTATTTATTTATTTATGTACTTAACTCCGTTCGGCCATATGCCGGAGTTTACTACCCCCCACACTGCCTCTCCCCCACACCACCCCACAGCACTCCCTCGAGGAGCCGCGACTGGACTGAAGTAGGCTGCTGACCCATTACCCCATGATATAAGCTGTGGTGGGTGGAATCAAAATGTTAATGATAGTTGAACACATTAATGAACAAAGAGGACTGACCTAAAGCCTCTCAATGGATTTCCAAATGTATATATTTTTCATTTATGATTTTTTGTATTATATGTGGCTGAAAATATAGCAAGATGTGTTTCTATGCCAGACTTACAAGTGGGGCTATCACTTACATAGTTTAGTTCTCCAGTTTTTTTTTCAAGAAAAATAATAACTTGTGTTCCTCCTTACTTTGTGTGTACATGGTGCCTCCATGACTGGTGAAACAGTAAATGGAGTAATTATTTTCACTGTAAAACTGTATTCTGCTCATCTTTATATAGCTTATATTTGCTCTCCCTGGTTTTCAGGTGGAGGCGATCCTTCTTATACAGCCTTCTGTTTGGTGTTCCAGTCATAGCTTTTATGATTTACATGTTGTTTGAAACTGGTGACGACCACCAAACCATGGTGTTGGAGCAGAATATAATTCCTGGGTTATCCATCCTCAACTTTATCTATCTAATTCTCTGCTCCTTTGTCCAGGTGAGCATTTAGTAAGCTTTTGTATTTTCTCAATTTATTTCCTTAATTTTATTTGTTTACAAATGTTAATTCCCGTTTGTAAGAAATGGGGGTTACCCAAATCTCCAACGGGGTAGCATGGCATCAAGCGGGCAGGCCAAACTTCGAGGACATGTGAAGCATTCACGCAGTACCCACAGACGACACACCAGGCACACCACAAAAGAGACGCAACTCCACCTTTGGTTGGAAAAGAAGAAGTTTAGTAATATCTCCAACCTGTAAGGTAAAAAGGAAGAATACACTGGTAATCACAACAAGGCGCCAACTGGCACCCGAGCCAAGTACTTCAGTGGGGGATTATTTACATGGGACAAAAAGGGTTGAGTTCAAAGTCCATGCTGAAAGGAAAAAGGATGGTTAATTAAACACTAGACCTGGGGCCAATCTGGCGGGGCCAACTCAGGCTCTCATCCTTAGGAGGTTGTAATTGCAAAATCCATCATTATGCATAAATACACCTCATGCGTAGTAACGCCAATCCCCACCCCTGTAAGGGAAGAACAACAGAGCATCACAGCACATACTAGACAGGAGCACCTGTAAGAAATCAGTACAGCAGGCTCATTAAAACGGGGCATAAACAGGGGCCTGGAATAACTCATCAGGCCAGCATAGAGGCACACCTGCAATAGAAGGGCACGAAAGCATACCATCACCCATCATGTGTAACACAACAGTATACCTGGACCTCAATAACCTTAGTGTAGGCATAACCTTAGCATATTCTCATCAGCAGGGTAATCAGCCTACAATTCAAACTAGGCACAGAAGCGCACCACACCTTGACAGGTAACATGGAAATGCTGCGTTACCATAGGGCAACCAGCATCCTATTTAGGAATAAACATGGCAATTAACCATTGCAGGTCCCAGGGTTAAACAAGCCACTAACAACCAGGCTAAATTACCCCAACCCTTCACTCCACAGTGTCTAACACCTAGCCAGGGGTTAACTTGTCCCTGTACCAGTCCAAGGGGGGGGGGGGGGGGGGGGGGGTTTCAGTAATGTCCCGGTCTGGTTTAGAGGCTTAAAAGGGGACCCATAGGGCCAGCGAGGCTCAGAAACAGTTCCCAGGGGCGAGCACTAGTCCAGGGGTGAGCACCGACCCTGTGCCCCGACTTCCACACAGGTTAACCAAGTCCTCACTCACCGGGCTCTCCTCGATGGCTCCTGCGGGGTTTAATAGGTCCTGCGGGGCGTCCTTTGGGGTCTCCTCTGCAGGGGGGGGTCACCAGGCACCGACAATGTGCCTCGAGTCGCAGGACTCCTTTCCAGAGGAGGGGGCAGGCACCGGCAATGTGCCTCGAGGCCCCTCCTCTCTGCGGCAACACTCGGGCCCCTCCTCCTCTTGGGGGCCTGGGGGGGCCACTATACTTCTGGGCAGCCACACTCGCCTCACCCGGTCCTCCTTTCCTCACAGGGGCCCGGGGTTACAATACAATCTCAGAGAGGCCTCAGGGGACACACGCAGTGTCTCGGCACACGTGGGGGGAAGCCTGCCTGGCTTTCCTCCCACCTCGCACGGCTCCCGCAGGACTCTCTGGGCTCCCTTCTCCGGTCGCCTCTAGTCGGGAGGCGGGGCTGGCACCGACAGTGTGCCCCGGCCCCGCCTTCTTCACCGGCCCCTCGCGTGGGGCTCAGACCGGCGGGGTGGCCTCCCGCTCTGGTCGCTTCTCTCGGGGCTCCCTCCTTGGCACGGGGGCCCCGCAACGGAGCTTCACCCGGTCCCCCCTCCTACCTCACGGGGACCCGGGGCTTGGATTCAGCTTCTCCGGGCCTTCCCGGCCGACAGCCAATCCCTGCGCGGCCTTCAGAGGTCACGGCCGCGCAGGCCAATCCGTGTGCGGCGGGGGCGGGCCGATGACGCGGCCTAGCCCCCCGTCACGTGATGCGGGAGTCGGCGGCCTCAGGGCTGAGCGCGGCCCTTCCTTCACTTCGGCGGCCCTCTCCTGGTACCGGGGGCCGCCGCAACGATCCCCACAGCAGTGGGGGGAATCCCCATGACAGCGCTGGGCCGCGGCGGTGATTTTCGGCGCTGCCACACAGCGCGAGGCCAGGACAAGGGGTAGGCTCCCTTTTACTATTTATTAAGCAGATAGCAAGCGCGCCACAACGAGGGTAGGCTCCTCCAGCGCTATTTCCCCTCACAGGCTCCTCAGCACTATGGCGCTATTCACAGCGCACTGCTTGTAAGGCAGTCCAGGGGCCGGGCGACTGAGGCAGGTCAGCAAGACACAGTTCCTCGGGGGCACAATCCTCCCCGGGCAGCTCCTCCCAGTCCAGCGCTTCCACAGGGGCCACAACTTCCCAAGGGGGGCGGACAGTCCCAGTACAGAAGTTCCTCAGGGGCACACTCCTCACCTCCTGGGCGCTTCTTCACACAGCGCTGGCGTGGTACCCGGTCCAAACAACGTCAGTGACCTGGGTAGGGGCCCTCCCTTGTCAGGGGCCCATGGGGACAGCAGCGGGGGGGTTTATAGGGGTGCAGGGCCCAGCTCACAGGCCCATGTGGCGGTAGCACCTCATAGCAGGTCCCCTCCCTTCTTTGTCCCAGCGCTGACTGACTCTCTGGTGACACTTCTCCCTATTTATACCCTCCTCCCAGGCAGTGCCAGGACCTTCTAGAATGTTGGCACATCTAGCCTAAACTGGTTCTAGGGGAGGGGGTGAGCACCCTGGGTGCCAGGCTTTCCCTCCAAAAGCTAGGGGTAGTGGGTAATATTATCTAGACCACTGACCTAACGCAGTCAGGTGGCACTACCCAGGGCCATGGCATCCATTTTAAGAACACAGTACATTTTAGTCAGGTACATTTTTAAAATGGGGATTGTTTTCTGCACACCATTTAGTAACATTTAATTTTACAATAGGGCAACTCTTACCACACATGGTCCATACACATTTAATACCATGGGGGAGTCATTCAAATTAGGGGGGCAAAAAGCGAAAAATTTTGGGGGAAAAAGGCCAAGTCCAACACAACTCCCCCCCAGCCAAAAGCCAGGGTAGACTGATCAATGCCTTGATGGGCTTCCCTGCTTGGGGCGGAAAAAGGTGGACGCAGGCCTGCAACTACAGGAGCACCTGCAGTTTCTCCTCCATTCTGGAACCCAATGGTTCTCTCTCGCAACCCTCCCTTCACTAACAAAACCACCCCACGTGTGTTCCCTAGTGGGATGTTTCTCCTTCCTAGAGTGGGAGGCTCTAGCCTCAGGCTTGTAATTCTCTTGAACCACTCTCCTCTCTCCAAATTGCCACTGGTCCACCCATCTGGGGTCTACACCCTCAGACTGACCAGCCCTTAGGGGCGAGGCTCTCCTCCCCCTACTTCTCCTCCTAGGGTTCCTCCATCTCCTACGCCTGGGGACACCCTCACACAACTCTCTCCCCAACCTGGAGTTGAAACCCACAGGCTGAACCGGTGACAGGGGCGAGTCCTCCCTCTCCCTGCAACCCCTCCCAGAGTTCCACACCCTCCTACCCGGAGAAGTACCCCTGGGAGTCACTTCCGGGGGGACTCTGGTTGCAGATGTCCCTCCCACCAGGGCAGGCAACTCCTGTCCCTGGCCACCCAACCCAGGATCTGCGCCCTGTGGCTGAGGCGGTGACAGAGAAGAGACCTTCCTCCCTCTGCACCCCCTCCCAGAGTTCCGCACCCTCCCACTGGGAGTGGTACCCCTGGGAGTCAATTTGGTAGGGACCTGCATTACAGGAACCCCACCCTCCAGGTCAGGCAACCCCTGAACCTGGAACCCCAGTCCAGGATCTAAACCCTGTGACTGGTCAGACCCCCGAACCACTGGAGCTCTGATTATTGATGCTCCGGGTTCTCCTGACATAAGGGGATCCCTCCCTCTGGATGACACATCGGGGCAGCCTAGCCTCCCAAGCTGGGGTTCTCTTAAAGAACACTCCAGGCCCGGTGGCCGCAGCTGGGGCACCTTGGGACACCTCCCTGTCTCACTCCCTTCAGCCTTCCCAGACGCTCTGGCACTTACCCAGAGGTCTGCCTCCCGTGCAAGTTCCCTGGGGTCTGAGAACCCGCACTGCAACAGATGGTGACGCAGTCTTGGGAAACAACTCCTCAGCATGTGCTCCCGGATAACGGCATGGCACAGCCCTTCCCAATCCTCCACTGCTCTCCTCACCACCCAATCCTCCAGTACAGTCCAACACTCCTCCTCGAACTCTCCCCAGGACTGATGGGACAGCTTTCCCCTGCCCCTGAACACTAACCCGTCCTACTCCTCCGGGGAATCAGGCACAGTCTCCTGGGCTTCGGGAGTGGGACTCCACTGGATCCCACCCTCCTTGGTGAATCCAGACTCCTGAAACCACTCTCAGGGGACAACCTACCCACCTGAGCTGATCTCTCTCTTGCAAAGGCCCTCTCCGCCTCCGCCATCCTCTCCAGCGCTAGGACTTTTTCGGTCTCTAGTCGCTGCTCTTCTACCCTCAGCTGCGCTAAGCCCTCGGCATGCCTGAGCTTTGCCAGCGCCAGCTGATACTCCCTCTCTTCTCTCCTATCTACCCACTCTTCTGGGGACAGGGAAAGGGATGGGGCAGTGCCCCCGGGACTGGACCCAGTGCGAGACTCCCTATCTTCGGTGTCCTCCACAGCTACTGGCATCTCCGCCCTCTCAAATTCTTCCTCCTCCTCATCGGAGTAATTACCTCCCAGGGTTCTGGATGGGGAGCCCTCTCTCTGGTCTCTAACCCACTGACCCTTTAAAACCTCGGGGGGGTAGTCAGACAAGTCCCCATCAATCTCTAAGGGCTCTCCCCTCTTGAGGGCCTCATAGAGAAACAAATTCCTCCTAATGTTCCCTACTGGGGGTATCCCTCTCTCCAGGAGGAAGTCTATCACCTCCTGTTCCGTGTACTCCATCAGTTCCACTTCCTGGTAAATCAACCCCATCGTGGCGAGGTACACCCGGGACACACCCTCCCAGTGGAACAAGGGGACAGTTCAGAACACTCTTCAGGAGGAAGCAATCAAAAACAATATTCAGCCAAACAGCAATAATCCCCACAACAAGGCTCGGATTACATCCAAAGCTCTATTTGCAGTGTAACCCGTGGCCGCTGTGGTACTGCGCAAACACAAGTCCTATCCCACCACTGCCACCAATGTAAGAAATGGGGGTTACCCAAATCTCCAACGGGGTAGCATGGCATCAAGCGGGCAGGCCAAACTTCGAGGACATGTGAAGCATTCACGCAGTACCCACAGACGACACACCAGGCACACCACAAAAGAGACGCAACTCCACCTTTGGTTGGAAAAGAAGAAGTTTAGTAATATCTCCAACCTGTAAGGTAAAAAGGAAGAATACACTGGTAATCACAACAAGGCGCCAACTGGCACCCGAGCCAAGTACTTCAGTGGGGGATTATTTACATGGGACAAAAAGGGTTGAGTTCAAAGTCCATGCTGAAAGGAAAAAGGATGGTTAATTAAACACTAGACCTGGGGCCAATCTGGCGGGGCCAACTCAGGCTCTCATCCTTAGGAGGTTGTAATTGCAAAATCCATCATTATGCATAAATACACCTCATGCGTAGTAACGCCAATCCCCACCCCTGTAAGGGAAGAACAACAGAGCATCACAGCACATACTAGACAGGAGCACCTGTAAGAAATCAGTACGGCAGGCTCATTAACACGGGGCATAAACAGGGGCCTGGAATAACTCATCAGGCCAGCATAGAGGCACACCTGCAATAGAAGGGCACGAAAGCATACCATCACCCATCATGTGTAACACAACAGTATACCTGGACCTCAATAACCTTAGTGTAGGCATAACCTTAGCATATTCTCATCAGCAGGGTAATCAGCCTACAATTCAAACTAGGCACGGAAGCGCACCACACCTTGACAGGTAACATGGAAATGCTGCGTTACCATAGGGCAACCAGCATCCTATTTAGGAATAAACATGGCAATTAACCATTGCAGGTCCCAGGGTTAAACAAGCCACTAACAACCAGGCTAAATTACCCCAACCCTTCACTCCACAGTGTCTAACACCTAGCCAGGGGTTAACTTGTCCCTGTACCAGTCCAGGGGGGGGGGGTTCAGTAATGTCCCGGTCTGGTTTAGAGGCTTAAAAGGGGACCCATAGGGCCAGCGAGGCTCAGAAACAGTTCCCAGGGGCGAGCACTAGTCCAGGGGTGAGCACCGACCCTGTGCCCCGACTTCCACACAGGTTAACCAAGTCCCCACTCACCGGGCTCTCCTCGATGGCTCCTGCGGGGTTCAATAGGTCCTGCGGGGCGTCCTTTGGGGTCTCCTCTGCAGGGGGGGGGGTCACCAGGCACCGACAATGTGCCTCGAGTCGCAGGACTCCTTTCCAGAGGAGGGGGCAGGCACCGGCAATGTGCCTCGAGGCCCCTCCTCTCTGCGGCAACACTCGGGCCCCTCCTCCTCTTGGGGGCCTGGGGGGGCCACTATACTTCTGGGCAGCCACACTCGCCTCACCCGGGTCTCCTTTCCTCACAGGGGCCCGGGGTTACAATACAATCTCAGAGAGGCCTCAGGGGACACACGCAGTGTCTCGGCACACGTGGGGGGAAGCCTGCCTGGCTTTCCTCCCACCTCGCACGGCTCCCGCAGTACTTTCTGGGCTCCCTTCTCCGGTCGCCTCTAGTCAGGAGGCGGGGCTGGCACCGACAGTGTGCCCCGGCCCCGCCTTCTTCACCGGCCCCTCGCGTGGGGCTCAGACCGGCGGGGTGGCCTCCCGCTCCGGTCGCTTCTCTCGGGGCTCCCTCCTTGGCACGGGGGCCCCGCAACGGAGCTTCACCCGGGTCCCCCTCCTACCTCACGGGGACCTGGGGCTTGGATTCAGCTTCTCCGGGCCTTCCCGGCCGACAGCCAATCCCTGCGCGGCCTTCAGAGGTCACGGCCGCGCAGGCCAATCCGTGTGCGGCGGGGGCGGGCCGATGACGCGGCCTAGCCCCCCGTCACGTTATGCGGGAGTCGGCGGCCTCAGGGCTGAGCGCGGCCCTTCCTTCACTTCGGCGGCCCTCTCCTGGTACCGGGGGCCGCCGCAACGATCCCCACAGCAGTGGGGGGAATCCCCATGACAGCGCCGGGCCGCAGCGGTGATTTTCGGCGCTGCCACACAGCGCGAGGCCAGGACAAGGGGTAGGCTCCCTTTCACTATTTATTAAACAGATAGCAAGCGCGCCACAACAAGGGTAGGCTCCTCCAGCGCTATTTCCCCTCACAGTCTCCTCAGCACTATGGCGCTATTCACAGCGCACTGCTTGTAAGGCAGTCCAGGGGCCGGGCGACTGAGGCAGGTCAGCAAGACACAGTTCCTCGGGGGCACAATCCTCCACGGGCAGCTCCTCCCAGTCCAGCGCTTCCACAGGGGCCACAACTTCCCAAGGGGGGCGGACAGTCCCAGTACAGAAGTTCCTCAGGGGCACACTCCTCACCTCCTGGGCGCTTCTTCACACAGCGCTGGCGTGGTACCCGGTCCAAACAACGTCAGTGACCTGGGTAGGGGCCCTCCCTTGTCAGGGGCCCATGGGGACAGCAGCGGGGAGGTTTATAGGGGTGCAGGGCCCAGCTCACAGGCCCATGTGGCGGTAGCACCTCACAGCAGGTCCCCTCCCTTCTTTGTCCCAGCGCTGACTGACTCTCTGGTGACACTTCTCCCTATTTATACCCTCCTCCCAGGCAGTGCCAGGACCTTCTAGAATGTTGGCACATCTAGCCTAAACTGGTTCTAGGGGAGGGGGTGAGCACCCTGGGTGCCAGGCTTTCCCTCCAAAAGCTAGGGGTAGTGGGTAATATTATCTAGACCGCTGACCTAACGCAGTCAGGTGGCACTACCCAGGGCCATGGCATCCATTTTAAGAACACAGTACATTTTAGTCAGGTACATTTTTAAAATGGGGATTGTTTTCTGCACACCATTTAGTAACATTTAATTTTACAATAGGGCAACTCTTACCACACATGGTCCATACACATTTAATACCATGGGGGAGTCATTCAAATTAGGGGGGCAAAAAGCGAAAAATTTTGGGGGAAAAAGGCCAAGTCCAACACCGTTTTCTTCTTCATGGAGGATAGATTTTCCACCACAACATTTCCAACAAATTAAAGAGGTGCAGTATGGAGATAGACATTACACTTCTCTGTTTATACAAGTCAAACTTCAGAAATAACGCTATTTTTCTTTTTGTTTGTACATTTACGAATACAACTATATAGGTGATTTATATGAATTGATAATAAACCAGATAGAATACATAGGACACAGTAAGCTTAAATAGCATGAAGATTGCTATAGAATCCAATAGATAATATTCAGAGAAATGTTAAAATGTAGGTATGCTTCAAAACTTCAAAATACCATTATAATAATACTAGCAGCCCGTCCCGACCTTGTCCGGGAGCAACAGGCAGCTTCCCCACCCCCCACCCGCCCCTACATTGTCCAACAGGCCGGGCCCCTGCCCGGCCCGTCCCCCGCCTTCCCCGACCCGAACCACTTCTCAATGGACTTGTGTACAACATATCTCTCTGGAGAAAACTCCCACTTTTGTTGCTAGGCAGGGCAAATCTTTAAAAAGTAACCATTCTCCCGCTATGCATATTTCAGAGTGGCCTGACCGCATGACTACAACAGCCCATCCCCCGCCCGGCCCGTCCCCCGCCTGCCCCGACCCCCCCCAGCCCCGACATGGGTCCCCTTACCTCCGCTGGCGCTCCTCCCACCTGTCCGCTCGCACCGCCGCTGGCCTGTCCGCTGCTCCTCACGTGACCGCTCCTCCCACGCGCCATGTCCGCCGCTCCTCCTCCGCCGGCGCTCCTCCCGCCTGTCCGCTCGCACCGCTGCTGGCCTGTCCGCTGCTCCTGACGTTACCGCTCCTCCCCTGCGCCATGTCTGCCGCTCCTCGGACGCCGCTCCTCCGCGTGCTCCTGACGTGAGCACGCACGTCGCGGCCGGCGCTACTTTGGGGGGACTACCTTTTTTTAAATATAAATATTGTAAATAACGTTTATTTTTTACATTTATATAGCCTATAACCATCTACACACCCTGACGATTTCAACAGTGTATCGGGTGTGTAGATTGGCGCCTTGGTTCCCAAGTTTACCCGCCTCAAAGCCTGGAAGTTCTTACTTTATTATAGTAGTATAGATTGGTGCCATACCTGCATGAGTGATTATCTTCTTTTTGCAGGTGAGCACAACTTTGTGCATTTCTGTTTGTTCAACTTCAAGCCTGTCGTCTTGCCTCTGTGGCTTCTAATCTCCACCTAGTTTGTGGAGGAAGATATCACCAAGCTGTCTTTAGTAGCCCAAGACCAGATGGTGGTTCTTAAAGACATGTCCTATCATATTTATTATACTGCAAGAAACCTAGAAAAATGTTCTGTTTTGATCAAAGAGTGGAAAATAAATAGCCACTTCCTTTCTTCAGTTTCCGCACTGCAAGTTAGTTCAAGGGCATTAAAGTCTCTGACTGCAGTCTCAGAAACTACATCAACAGGATCATATTTGTGAAACGTGATGAGACTTGTTCAGATGTTGGGTTACAATTAACATAAACTGGCCCTGTGTCACGCCTAGTCATAAACAGACTAAGAATATGATCACAGTAAAGATATAATTAAATCACTTTCAAATAGTGCTAAACCCCAGAAAATTTGTCACGTTCCATTAGAAGTTGTGTTAACTCACCTTGCTGTAAAGGTTGTGTATACAAGAGTATGCATCTTAAATAGAATTGCAGTTTGTCACTGTAGTTTTGAGAATTCAAGCCTTTGCACGGGTATTCATGGCAAGAGTAATGTGTTTTTGAATTTGGGTGAATAGGGGGGCTATTCTGTGATGGAAGAAGAGGTTGTGTTGTTGGAGATAGGGGATTGGCCAATGGAGCTGTTAGTGACATTGGAATGTCTGTTGAAGAGCAGGGCTGGACTGGCCGTAGTGGGAATCAGTCATTTTACTAGGTGGCCGGACGGGTGGGGGCCGATTTTGGAGGGTTAGTGGAGGCCATTTTTGTTACTGGGGGCCGGTTTTGCAGCAATGCTGCAATATCAGCCCCCTGTATCAAAAGCAGCAGCAGTGTTTCCACCAGCTCCGAATCACATTTTGCTTCAGCATTTAGCATCGGGCAGTGGGTCAGCCTACTCCAGCAACTGGTTAGCTTCACTTTGAGTGGCTGCATTTTACTTTATCATAATTAACACTATTGCACACAAGTTCCCTTCAGGGCCAGTGTTTTTGTTAGATCAAGCATCAGCGTGCATGCGCTTGCTTCAAGACCTGCTGTAATCACTCTTACCGAGTGTGATCCCGCCTGCTGTTTACCATTCGCTGACTACAGCATCCCTCATCTTTCCTGCCTCTTAATTGGTTAACACACCAGATAGATAACTTCTGTTTATACCTGAGGAGCACCGCTCAACTACAGATTAATTCTCGTTGATAAGTGGCCACCTGCGTTAATACACTGTTACCGAGTGTGATCCCGTCTGCTGCTTACCATACACTGACTGCAGCATCCCTAATCTTTTTTGCCTCCTAATTGGTTAACACACCCGATAGATCACTTCTGTTTCTACCCGAGGAGCACCTCTCAACTGCAGATGTATTTTCGTTGATAAGTGGCTGTTCGCGTTAATACAAGTTTTATTTCTTTTACGCCACCATGTAAACATATATATGCATTATTCAGGTGCAGAGTACTCACTATTTCAGCACATATATTTCAGTAAACAGGTTGTAAAAAACATTGTGCAGGATGTTTTCAGGAAAATGTAACCATTTTACAATAAGTTTAACGTTTTGTGCATGCTAAGAATGAAATGCAATGGCGGCAGGCCCAAAAAGAGAATTTTGACTACTTCGAAAAAGAATGTTCGCAGTCTACTGAATATCACAACAGGTGAACACTGGAGGAGGTTGAGTCGCCATCAGGAGCCACATCAAACAGTTCCTTCAGGGCACAGGACGCTGCAGTGCTCTACTACTTCCACACCGCACTGGGCTGCCAACATCAAAAGTGAGTCTAGCAGGCAGCCCTCTCATCATTCTCGTGTATACCGGTTTCTTCTGTTCGCCATGCTTCCCGGTGGGCTCTATGCAGGGCTTTACGGAGTGGGAGATGCAGCAACTGGGCATTAACCAGCCGGCTGTCTACCAGCCCGACAGCTACCTCGATCTGTCTGCTCTCCGGGCAGGGAGTTCTGGGCGTAAGGCTACAGCTACCCATACAGAGGTTCCACACTCGGACGGGGATGAGGAGGTGAAGCCATCTCTGGCCCCTTCGCTGGACTTCAAAACTGCAAGGGACGCCCAGCTGCGACTGGCGACCATTGGTAGCGCTCAGTGCAGGATTCCCATCATCGCCAGTGTGTGTGCCACGTGTAGTCAGTGCGTGTCTCCCCCCTCCGGGAGGAGGCAGAGGGACTCTGGTTGTGGTGCGTTTGCAGTGTTCCATATGGGTTACTGTGTCTTTTACAACGATATTATGATTTTAGGTAAATTTGACTCTGACCTCCTCTTCACTTTTTTTTTTATATAACTGGTTAACTATTCTTCTTTGTGTATGAAACAATATTGGACAGCCGTGTTGTGTTAACGTTATTATAGAACACTGGAAATTTTGATCTTTTTTATGCTTCTCTATAAAGGCAATTGAAAGGAAGGGGTGGGCCCTTAGGGGACGGAGGGTAGGTAGGGCCACAATAATAATATAAAACAAGGGGGTTGTACCTATGCCTCCGGGATGTATTACTAAATCACTCAGTAAGACAATAGATAAAGCTAAATGAATTAGTTTTACCAAGACAATTTATTTTGTCAGTATCTTTAGAATCAGTTTTTTAGATGATTATTTTTTAGGCAAGAGAATCAACATTATCAACTCAACCTCTAGCGACTGAATTTTCACAAAAGACTAATGTACAAATAACATACAAAAAACATTGAATTAATCATCAATAGACCTTAACAAAAAAGGACTAATGTACATGTGACATACAAAGAACATTAAATCAACATATATCATTTCATTCCAATGATCAAAAAACAGTTAATCATGGACAGAAAGAATTTGCTAATATTAAATATGCATTCAGTTTCCACAATGTGGTGCACTATTTCTTTTTAGAACCACATGAGTCAAAGTTTAAACATTCCTTTTAAACTTGAACATTCATATCAAATGTATTAACAAGAATTTTATGCGAACTAGTGCCGTAGCCGACGCGTTTCGAGTCCTGTTAAGAAAGTCACAGGGCTCTCATCAGGGCAGCATTAAATGGATTCCACGGGGAACTGTTATCAATGAAAAAAATGAAGGATCCTCCAAATCCATTAAAAACCAACAACACTAAGCTAAAAAAGCATCCACTGGATGCGTCGTACCTGATTGAGGGCTTGAGTGGGACCTTTTATTAATAGTAGTGTGGCCGCTGTGAGAAGTTGGCCTGGTATATAATGCTCACTAATTCTTAGTGATCACTTTGTACCATGCCAAGCAACCCTCATGGTGATGGTTGTAATTCAACCTTGTAGACCAGTTATCCTAGTGGTAACGTGGACAAAGCAGTCTTAGGCTAAACTCTGAAAGGCATGTGAAGCCAGCTGTTATACCATACACTACCCCCTTGAATACCAAATGAAAGGGACACCACACAGATATATATTGAAAATATATATTGATTTATTAACTATAAAATCCCCTGGACTCTTTATGAGCGCAGAAGCACAAGCGTTAAATCACAAGACAGTTTAAAATACACAAAAGTTGCACAAATATGGATGAGCCCTAGGGGCCACCTAAACCATATACTAAGAAAGTGGTATAAGAGATACCAATAGGAAAGGGAACAGGCCTAGGGCCTTGGGAATCGCTGGAGCTATTCGAGACTAGCAGTGACTAAGTCGGGAAAGGCCCGCGGGACTCGGGTGCAGTGTTCAAAGTGCACGCACTTTCCAATGCAAAGTCTATGGTGCGTAAAAAGTACAAAGTCAGAAAGTTAGGAACCTTCCGAGTGACCTACGGAGCTGAAACTTAAGACACAGGCCCTTGAGATGTGTACCAGTGCAGGAGCACCGGCGGAGCTGAGTTACCTCACCCACAGGAAGCGGGTGCACAGGGTCGAAGTAGTGTCGGGTTTCGTCACGCTGGTCGATGGTGCTTGGAGCTGAAGATGCTGCAGGCGACTCGATGTGAAGAGTTCCGGTGGATCCAAGGGTGGATCTGAAGATGTGAAGACCTGAAAGCAGAGGGGACAGTGTTCAAAGTCACTAGCCAGTGACTACCGTGGAACCAGATTGGAACCAGGCGATGTCGGGTGCAAACAGGCGTTGTCGGGTAGCTTCTTTCTGCAGCCACGTGGATACCCGGGGTCGAGGACGTCCAGGAGTCGGTCACGAGCTGTCCCACGTAGGCTTCTCGCTGTTGGCGGTGTCGGCGACCTGATCGGAGCAAACAGGCCTTGGCAAATGCAAGCCACGCAGAAGTTGAAAGATGCTTATCACTCGGACCAGCAAGGTCAGCGCAGGTGCTCCTTTTCACAGGAGCTTGGGTAGGTCTGGAGCAACCAGACCTGCTGTGTAAATCGTCGGTTTCGTCGCCAAGATGGCCGCTGACCACGTGGCTAGTGGCCGGGATGGCGCGTCGAGTGGCACAAATGCAAAAGGGCCCCACGCAGATCGTGGAGATGCTGGAGGGCTGATCTTCGGTGCAAGGGCTGCTCGGTGGTGGGGGTTCTCAGTCCCCAAAGCACAACGTCGAGGGTGCCTCAGAAGCTGCGCAGTCAGCTTTTCGAGTGTCTTCCAAGAGGTCCGGTCCCACGTCACTCGGTGCCTCCACGGGTCCCTTCTTTGCAGGGACTGTGGATCGGGCTCTGAGAGGTCTGGGAGTCTGGTTCTTGTCGGGCTCTGGGCTCGGGCTCCGGCGGGAGGCGGCGGCAAAGCAGACGTCGAGTTGCGTGGTTGGTACCTGTGTTCACAGGGTGGCCACTCCTAGGCCACAAGGGAGATTCTCTTCAGTCTTCTGTGCAGCAGAATGTCGAAGTCCAGTCTTCTTCTTTGTTTAAAGTTGATTCAGGATGATCTGCTGTGCAATGGCACTGCTCCCACTCTTATTCCCAATCTGAGGGGTGGATCACCTACTAGGTCCCTCCTCTGGGAGGAACCAGGAAGGGGGGCGGTTACACCCCCTTTCCTTTGTCCAGTTCCGCGCCAAGCCTGGGTCTGGAAAGTCCCAGGACCGGTTTGGACTGGCCTATGCACGGGGACACCTTGTGTGCCCCGGGCATGTCTGATTCTATTCAGCCCTGTCCTACCCAATACACAAAACCCTGTCTGGGGTGGTGCTCGCACCTCCCAAGGCAGGAAACCCTTTGTCCAGGCCACCATCTGCCGAGTTTCGGTCAGCAGCAGGAGGCCAGACTCGTGTCTGTGGTGGCAGCATCCATTTTGTGATGCTGAGGCTCTGTTTAACTTTAACCGGGGTTAAGGCTACACACATGTCGTGTCCCTCTAGAAGGGTGGAATGCTATCCCCGTCGCCAGAACTGGCGAGGGGATAGTATTCCAATTCGTATGACACCTTACTCGACATGTTTTGATAAAGCCAAACCAAAGATAGCATTTAACCGCGAGGATTATAATGCACTTAAGAGTATATGGTATGGCAATATCCCGGAACAGCTTAGGGAGTGGTTCCCGACAGCTGCAGACAGGCTCAGCTCATGCTAGAGCACCATCTCACGTATTTCCTAGCACTCTGCCTCCAGGATTGATGAGGCCTTCCATAGGAGTGGCTGATAGGAACATATGTGTCCAGTTTTAGGGTTAGGCACAGGCATACTGTACCTAAGTAAGAGGGGATTACACCAACTTACCCCAGCTGAGTGATCAGCCAGTTGTGTCAAATATGGAGGCCAGGCCAGGGGTGGCATAATACATGCTGCAGCCCCTAGTAGGCCTGGGATACACCTATGCCCTGGGTACCTAGGGTACACTACTACAGGGGCTCATAAGGTGAACCAGTTCCAATTCGTAATGCACCTAAAGTGCATTGGCAGTAATTTAGAGAGAGAACAGCAGGCTGTGGGTCTGAGTAGCAGGCCCACAGCCACATTAAGTCAGAAACCAGTGAAGCAAAAAGCAAAAATTTGGGGTGACCATAGGATAGCAGACAGCGACGGCCCGTGGAGGGAGTTACGGTGGGGCAGGAGGGCGGGGAGGGGGAGGGGCAGGGCGGAGGTTGCTAAAAACCGGCATATGGATAATTGCAGGTAAGTAAACAATTTAATTAATAAAACGAATTTCGTAGCTCGCACTGCATTGCATTTTGCGATGCAAGGCGCACTACGAAATTCGTTTTACTAATTGAATTGTTTACTTACCTGCAATTATCCATATGCCGGTTTTTAGCAACCTCCGCCCTGCCCCTCCCCCTCCCCGCCCTCCTGCCCCACCGTAACTCCCTCCACGGGCCGTCGCTGATAGCAGACCCTACTCTCCTACAGCCGCCACTGTGTGTCTCACACTACAACAGAGAAGGAATATATTCAAATGATTGTCCTTTAAAAAGAAGGTGCCCTCACGCACGCCGTGCTACAAAATAGGGAGTGAAATTACCTTAAGTGAAAGCCTCAAGGGTGGTCTCTTGTCAAGGCATTGTTTATTGTTCCAAGGTGACCTAAAGTGTGGATAAACGCTTTTATCAGTGTCCGCCTACATGTATTTATGCAATACCTTTGCATTACTTATGAGAAAAACATGGGGGTACTCACAAGTCTTCTCTATTCAGAAGCCAAACAGTCCACCGCAACCTTGCGTGAGGTACTGTGCTTAAAGTTGGTTCTGCAATGTAAAGTTTGCGAAATGAACCCGGGTCACAAACGTGCTGCCTGAATCAAAAGTTGCATTACATTTGAAACCTTTTTTAACGCGGCGCCTGCCGCTTTTGATATATCAAGTTTGTCATACTCACATTTTGTAATAACTCTGAAGGCTGAACAGCCCACCGCAATCGAGCGTGTGGCGCTGTGAGTAGGAATTATGTCTGTAAAGGTAAACGAACACAGAATCAGTGTTCATGCTAAATGTGGCGAAATTTAACCAAGCGCCCAAAGCAGGGCAGCGCGCTGTTCGCGGTCTTACCTTCTTTGGTTCAAAAAGAATCTTTCTGTTTTCTCTCATTGAATGAGCACGAAGCAAAGTTTAGACAAACACCAAAGGTTTCAAAAAACGGAGGTTTTGGTCACATGGTAGTGATCAGCCAATCAGGTGTATTCAGGGCCCGGTGAGTGCAACACAGGCCTTCTGGGGCATGTAGTCCCAAAATGTATTATGGAAAAAAATATATAATGAAGAACTTTAAATGCGCTGAATGATTTTTGCAGCACATAGCGTGCGTGTAGGTCACCTGCTGTTGGGGCAGGTTGTGTGTTAAAAAAAATTTCATGAACAAAATTTTTTATTTTTTTTTGTATATTCTTGCAATTGTAATGCATTTATTTATTGCCCGTATGGCGGAGCGGCTAGGGAATTAGGGTTTATTGCCCAGCACGAGAGTAGCGACTAGCTACACCCTACTCAATTCGCTCATGCAATTTAACCCCTTATTGATGCTATCAAACTTCATTATGAGGTACGCCTCCTTGCGCAGTAAGGCGCTTTTAATATTGGGTGATTGATGCCTTGGGTCAATCCATGTCAGCACGGTCCATTTAAAATCATTTGCATCATGGTTCTTTTCAATGAAATGCTCCACCATCGGGGCAGACACCACCTTTTTCTTTATCCTTGAGCGGTGCTGCGTAATTCTCACATTTACAGCTTGGCAGGTCTTGCCAATATAAACTCTGTTGCAGGGACACACCACAGCGTAGACCACATTCTTGGTCTTACATGTTGTGAACATGTCATGTTTCCATTTTATGGCATTATGATCAAACAGGTTGCCCTCAATAGTAGAAGGGCAAGACACACAATTACCACATTTGTGGTGACCACATACCGGCTTCAACTTCCACTTTGCTATTAGGTCACTTTTCGGTTTTGGGATAAAGCTATCCGCTCTGATTAATTGCTGTCCTATGCTGGTATTTTTTCGCATAGCGAAGATGGGCTTTTTTAGGGGATACTCTAGGTTTTCTAACAAGTGCCAATTTTTCAAGATGATACTTTTAAATTGATTTGTGTGGGGGCCAAACGTTGTTACGCAAACCAATTTATCTAACTCCTTCTTGTTTTTTGTTTGCAACAGACTGTCTCTAGGAGTGAATCTGGCGCGTTTCATGGAGTGTTTTAATAATTTTTCCCTCTTGGCCATTTCATTACAAAATGTTGTGGCATGAATGTCAAAGTCCCCTACTTCAGTACAGTTGCGTCTTATCCGCAATAGCTGGCCATAAGGCAGGTTTCCTTTCAAGCATTGTGGGTGTGAGCTTCTGTAGTGTAAGATCGTATTGCGATCAGTATCCTTTTTGTAGATCGTGGTTGTCAGCACTTCCGAGCAACCGAAAAGTGACCTAATAGCAAAGTGGAAGTTGAAAAGAACCATGATGCAAATGATTTTAAATGGACCGTGCTGACATGGATTGACCCAAGGCATCAATCACCCAATATTGAAAGCGCCTTACTGCGCAAGGAGGCGTACCTCATAATGAAGTTTGATAGCATCAATAAGGGGTTAAATTACATGAGCGAATTGAGTAGGGTGTAGCTAGTCGCTACTCTCGTGCTGGGCAATAAACCCTAATTCCCTAGCCGCTCCGCCATACGGGCAATAAATAAATGC
The DNA here is from genome assembly GCF_964263255.1 of Lissotriton vulgaris. NCBI lineage: Eukaryota > Metazoa > Chordata > Amphibia > Caudata > Salamandridae > Lissotriton > Lissotriton vulgaris. The sequence goes on from NC_141696.1 coordinate 1,182,722,821, forward strand.
ATCACAATTGCAAGAATATACAAAAAAAAAAAAATTTTGTTAATGAATTTTTTTTTTAACACACAACCTGCCCCAACAGCAGGTGACCTACACGGTAAAATACCATCACTCCGCATTTTTTACTCCTCATACTTTCACTCCTCATACCATTAGTCCGCAGGTACCTTTACTCCGCATTTTTTCATTCCGCATGCCTTCATATATTATATGCTTTTATCTCGCATGCTTTTATGACGAAAATCATTTTAAAAGCATGATTGGTAAAAGTATATGTTTTAAGGTAAGTTGTAAGGTAAGTATATGGGTTTAAGTTATGGGGTGCAGGGGTATTTAAGGGTTAAGGGGTACAGGGGTATTTTTAGGGTTCAGGGGTAGGTTTGCGTTTTTGGGGTACAGGGGTATTTTTAGTGTTCAGGGGTAGGTTTGCGTTTTGGGGTACAGGGGTATTTTTAGGGTTCAGGGGTAGGTTTCCGTTTTGGGGTACAGGGGTATTTTTAGGGTTCAGGGGTTGTTTTGTGTTTTGGGGTACAGGGGTATTTTTAGTGTTCAGGGGTAGGTTTGCGTTTTGGGGTACAGGGGTATTTTTAGGGTTCAGGGGTTGTTTTGGGTTTTGGGGTACAGGGGTATTTTTAGGGTTCAGGGGTTGTTTTGGGTTTTGGGGTACAGGGGTATTTTTAGGGTTCAGGGGTTGTTTTGGGTTTTGGGGTACAGGTGTATTTTTAGGGTTCAGGGGTTGTTTTGGGTTTTGGAGTACAGGGGTATTTTTAGGGTTCAGAGGTTGTTTTGGGTTTTGGGGTACAGGGGTATTTTAGGGTAAAGGGGTTGTTTTGGGTTTTGAGGTACAGGGGTATTTTTAGGGTTCAGGGGTTGTTTTGGGTTTTGGGGTACAGGGGTATTTTTAGAGTTCAGGGGTTGTTTTGGGTTTTGGGGTACAGGGGTATTTTTAGGGTTCAGAGGTTGTTTTGGGTTTTGGGGTACAGGGGTAGGTTTAGGGTTATGGGGTTGTTTTGGGTTTTGGGGTACAGGGGTATTTTTAGGGTTCAGGGATTGTTTTGGGTTTTGGGGTACAGGGGTATTTTTGGGGTTAAGGGGTTGTTTAGGGTTTTGGGGTACAGGGGTACTTTTAGGGTTCAGGGGTTGTTTTGTGTTTTGGGGTACAGGGGTATGTTTAGGGTTCAGGGGTATGTTTGGATTTTGGGGTACAGGGGTATTTTTAGGGTCAGGATGGGTTAGTGTTTAAGGGTGCTGGGGTATTTTAAGGGACTAGGGTGGAATTAGTTTTTAGGATATTTATATATATATATATATATATATATATATATATATATATATATATATATATATATATATATAAATATGTGTGTGTGTGTGAGTGTATTATTAATATAGTTCTAAATATAATGTAAATTTAAAGACTTAATTCTTTTTATTTAAAATTATATATATATATGTGTGTTTACATATGTATATATATATATATATATATATATATATATATATATATATATATATATATATATATATATATTTAAAGATAAAGTACTTTTACAAAGTATATGACTTCACCACACATGCATTTGCGTTATAATTGCATGCGGAGTGAAGTCATATGCTATGTGAAAATTTGCGGAATCATGGCATGAGGAGTAATGGTTTTTGCGGACTTAAAAATGCGGAGTGATGGTATGCGGGATTTTTTTTTGCGGAGTGGAAAGACATATTCGACCTACACGCACGCTATGTGCTGCAAAAATCATTCAGCGCATTTAAAGTTCTTCATTATATATTTTTTTCCATAATACATTTTGGGACTACATGCCCCAGAAGGCCTGTGTTGCACTCACCGGGCCCTGAATACACCTGATTGGCTGATCACTACCATGTGACCAAAACCTCCGTTTTTTGAAACCTTTGGTGTTTGTCTACACTTTTCTTCGTGCTCATTCAATGAGAGAAAACAGAAAGATTCTTTTTGAACCAAAGAAGGTAAGACCGCGAACAGCGCGCTGCCCTGCTTTGGGCGCTTGGTTAAATTTCGCCACATTTAGCATGAACACTGATTCTGTGTTCGTTTACCTTTACAGACATAATTCCTACTCACAGCGCCACACGCTCGATTGCGGTGGGCTGTTCAGCCTTCAGAGTTATTACAAAATGTGAGTATGACAAACTTGATATATCAAAAGCGGAAGGCGCCGCGTTAAAAAAGGTTTCAAATGTAATGCAACTTTTGATTCAGGCAGCACGTTTGTGACCCGGGTTCATTTCGCAAACTTTACATTGCAGAACCAACTTTAAGCACAGTACCTCACGCAAGGTTGCGGTGGACTGTTTGGCTTCTGAATAGAGTGGACTGTTTGGCTTCTGAATAGAGAAGACTTGTGAGTACCATAAACAAAGTGGAATCCACTCAAGGTGGTAGTGGTCCCTAAAATGATGGGGAAACACACAGTGTTGTTTAAATGCCCCTCACACACTAACAGGCCCCTTGGTGTCATGCTTCATCATCGGGGCCTTCGCACCCCTCTACGGGATGCGGCGTGCTACGACTCGCGGATACGCAGGAGCACTTTGAAGTGAGCTATGTGTGGGGGTGTGTGTATAGGATCAAAATGTGAGTGAGGTGAGGTGAAAAAAGTGAAAGGTTAAAAAATACCTGGCACGTGGGAGGAAATTTTTTTTTAATTAAATCCCCGGCTGGTATTATTAAAAGAAGTGCAGGGCGTGGTTAGATAGATACGAGTTAAGGTATCCAGAACCACTAGTAACGTGTCAACATGTTTCGGAGGTCACAGCCTCCTTCTTCAGGACAAGGGTATATGCACTTACCCTCCCCTTACTCACATGCAGAATGTTAAAGTGTATTAAAAAATTAACAAAATTACCACAATGTGTAATATTCCTAACTATGTTTTATAGTGTTAGTGAATGCGGTTGCGCCCAGTTGGCGATAGAACCTGCGGAAAGAAATGCATAGGTAAATATATGCAAATGTCACAGACTGATCATAGGAGAAGAAAAAACCTTCTCTGAGTATTGCGAGGGTAAACCAAAAATAATGGGACCCGGTAAGAAAAAAGAAAAATACACAAGTGGACATAACAGTACTGACACACACACATATACAAAACACAGAATTACTCTCTGCTATGATGGAAAGAGAGCACATAAGAAGGAAGAAGTCTTACTTTGAGTTCTAAAATGTAAGACCTCATGAGCCTAAACGTATATTGGGGATCCTTCCTTCCTGATCTGAAAAGACCTAAAAATATGAATAAACGAGGTTCAGTTGGGAAAGAAAGCACAATATTGAGTCTACCAGGCTACAGACAAAATGCTAGTCTATGACACCCATGAACTCACGGTTACTGCATTGGTCATTCGCCTGCCTTCCCTCAACGCGGCTCCGATGAAGTGAGCCTGTGTAGCGTCAGGGCCCTTATATATACTCTCCCTCTTAGCAATTGAAGGTGGTTAATTAGATAATTGGAATCGGCGTATGCCCAAATACGGAGAAAACAATCACCGGAGGTCCGGTGTTGCGCTCCCGATGAACGCTATTGGGGCGCATGCGCACTCCAGCCTGACTAATGCGCATGCGCGGCCGAACTGAGCGACCGCGCATGCGCGAAGAAGACGCGCTATACATTCAGCCGCAAAATGCGAAGACGGGCAAGAAATCTCACGTTAGCGCTAAGAGTGTATTAAGGGGCTGCACTCAGTATATGAAACGAGCATGTGTCTCACGTTTGCACTAAAAAAGGGGGGACAGTAATATATGTTATTCAATACGTGTTCAGATTAAGCACAATACTGTACAGCAGGGACATATTGTATACCACAGTGTTTAAAATGCAATAATACCTATCCCCAGACAATATCAAGAGAGGGGAATAGCGTGTTCATTATAGGGGAACAGACTAACAGGATTGGTACACAGATGGTTGTTCGTTAACGGGCATGAAGGCCATGTGCCCGTGGTGAGGTAATGTCAGTACCACCTGATAGACCAGTTGTATCAATGTTATTGGACACTACAGTGTATAAGAGATAATTTTATAATCTCAAAAGACTCCAAGGGATTGAGTCATTAAGCCCCGTTGTGTCTGTTCCCAGCCTAAACACCAATCGTTGTTCCTTTTCCAAGAGGCCCACCTCTGAGGGTAACTGTTCAATAACAGTCCACTGCAGTTCATTCACACAGTGTTGGTGTTCAATGAAGTGGGTAGACATTTTGGTAGTGAGTTTCTTACATCTGATGTTACTTTTGTGTTCATTTACTCTCACTTTGACAGGTCTTGTTGTCATCCCAACGTATTCTTTCCCACAAGGGCACGTGATCAGGTATACAACATTCTTGCTGTTGCAATTTGTGAATGCACGTTGCTCCCATTGTGTCCCATTTGAGAAGGTCAGGGTCAGACTTTTTTTGGTGAGGTGGCAGTTGTTACAGTTGCCACAGGGATGGTGACCATGTATGTCCTGAAGTCTTGGTTGATCCTTTTTCGTTGGAGGGGGTCTTGTGTGGACAAGCATGTCCCTCAGATTCCTACCCCTTCTATGGGCAAACAGTGGCTTCTCCCACGTGAGACCGCTACTCGTCAGAGTGCGCCACCCAGACAATCCATATAGAGTGCGCCAGTGTTTGTTCACCAACTTTGTCACCTGATTGGTAACTGGACTGTATGTGGTGACACATACTGTTCTTTTTTCGGCTTCCTCCCTCTGTGGGTTATCCTCAAGGAGGGCTTCACGGTTGTTATGCCTCGCCCTTTTTGATGCTTTTCTGATCACTGCTTCAGGGTATTTCCTCTGTCTCAGTTTTGTACTCAGATCCTTAGCCTGAGGTTTATACTTGGCAATGTCACTGCAGTTCCGCCGAAGGCGCAGGAACTGTCCATAGGGAAGGTTCTCCCTCAGATGACGTGGGTGGAAACTGTCAAATCTGAGGAGACAGTTCCTGGCTGTTGGTTTGAAATGTGTTTCTGTTTTGAGCATTCCTGCTTCGTAATAGATGTTTAAATCCAGAAAGACCATGCTTTGGTTAGACACCTGGTGGGTAAATTTTAGGAAAGCATTTTGATTGTTAAGCCAGACGGTAAAGTCAGTTACCGTTGTCATATCTCCTTCCCAGATGACCAAAATATCGTCTATGTACCTCCGCCAGGTGAGAATCCTCGACCTATATGGATTGTCTGGGTGGAGGATTTTCGTGGACTCCAGGTGATGGACATATAGTCCAGCCAAGCTCGGGGCAAAAGTACTGCCCATACTGGTCCCATGTTTCTGCCAGAATAGGGTGCCCTCGTACTCAAATTTTTTTTTTGTAAGGGCCAAAGAGATGCATTCAAGTACTACATTTCGTGGAGTGTGGTATTTCCAGTTAGTAGAGTGCAGTACCTCCTCAATGATTTGTAAAGTCTCCTCGTGTGGGAGACTCGTATAGAGGCTCTCCACATCAAGACTGAGGAGCATCTGAGAGCTGGGATCAAAAGTCTGGTTGTTCAACAGTTGAAGTACTGCCTTAGTATCCTTCAGATATGTGTTAGTGGCCTGAACAATAGGTCTAAGGAAGGCATCCGCAAATTTGGACAATGGTTCCAGAATAGATGAGATGCCTGAAACAATGGGGCGACCGGGAGGATTGTCAAGGTTTTTGTGCACCTTGGGTATGGTGTAAAAATATGGAGTCCGTGGGTTCTTTTGTATCAGAAACTCCGACTCTTTTTTGGTAATCCAATCATGGGCCAGTGCTTCTTCCACCATACCTCCTATTTGAACTCTCAATGATTCAGTTGGATTTTCGGTGAGGATCTGATAGTTCCTATTATCTGAAAGGAGCCTCCTGCATTCTTTATCATAGGCTAAGGTGGTTTGGATAACTACTGCGCCACCCTTATCCGCGGGCTTTATAATCAAGTTCTTATTCATCCTCAATTCCTTGATGGCCTCACTTTCCATTCTAGACATATTCTGAAAAACCCTCTGATTATTTTCAAGACATTTTAATTCTTGCATTACGGCTTTTTCGAAAGCCAGGACCTCAACCGGGAGTTGATTATCCAACGGTGTAAAAGTGGATCTTGGTTTTAAACCGGTATCAGAGGTCTCTGAGGAAGGTTCCTTATCTTTGAAAAACGCCCGCAGTTTAATAGTTCTGATAAACTCCTGCATTTCTTTGTGCAATAAGAAAATGTCTGGTTTGTTCGTGGGGACATATCCCAGGCCTTTGTTCAGTACCTCCCTCTGTAAATCTGTGAGGGGCCAGGGAGTTATGTTAATAACTAGGTCCCCCTGTTGCTCGATGACACCTGATTCGCCGTCATACTCCTCGTCACCACCCGTGGGTCTGGCTCCTCTGCGGGTTGCCAATTGACGTTGTTGCCCTTCTTGTTCTGCCCTCTGCGGGATCCTTAGCCCCAGGATAAAAAAGGCTGTTGATTCTGGGGAGCACTAGTTTGATCCGGGACCCAATGGGGGTACATTTGTCCCATTTGTGGTGGTACAAACTGGTATTGTGGGAATTGAAAAGGCGGTTGGTAAGGATTAAATTGGGGTCCTTGGAAACCTCGCCAGCCTCTTTGGCGTGGGAATTGGGCCCTTTGCTGTCGGAAACCTCCCCGTTGTTTTCTTTGTTGAAAGCCCCCTGACTTATTGCTAGAGTTACTGCTATCGGAGTTGACACTATCAGTGTCACTTGAGTTATCCTTCATAACATAGTCAGCTCGGGTGTAGGGGTAGGCTCTCTCAGGGGTAAAGCGATCTTTATCTTTTTTAAATTTATTAAATTTGCTTTGTTTTAAGGTAGCCTCAAAATCCTTCATTTGTTGATTCAGCTCCTCAAGGCCTTTTTTTAAATCAGCTGGGGAAATTAAAGCTTTAAGTTGTACTTCCAGTCTTTGAATCTCAACTTTTAATTCCACTGACTTTCTTGCGGCGGTTTGGACTATGACAATCCCTGGTGCAATGCCAAGAAATGAGTGACCACGCCTTTTTAAAAACGAGGTCATCTTGGAAAATAAACGGTTCTGTCTTGACTAATAGGCCTTGTGGGGCCATCTTGCTTCGTAAGTACTCCCTCATTAGTAAGCCATGAAGGGCTGTCCTAATTTGGGTTTTTCGGACATTCATTAATTCATCCCAATCAGCCACAGCAGGGCCAGGGTCACTGTTGCTAAGGCCTTCAAAGGGTTTGTCATCAGCCAAGATGCGATCGATATCATCTTCACTAAAGGTCAATCCATGTTCATCCTCCATGATGTTAGGTGAGGAGAGATGGAAGGTAATGTGGAACTCAAGTGTTTTAGTATGTGTGCCTAGGTACGTCCAAAAGTGAAAGTAAAGATGGGAAGGGGCTCCCACAGCTGTGCGCTGTCAATACACGAATTATAACAGAAGGGGGGAGAGAGAGAGTCAGTGGATTCAGTCTCCCTGAATGTATACATAAACAAAGTGGAATCCACTCAAGGTGGTAGTGGTCCCTAAAATGATGGGGAAACACACAGTGTTGTTTAAATGCCCCTCACACACCAACAGGCCCCTTGGTGTCATGCTTCATCATCGGGGCCTTCGTACCCCTCTCTGGGATGCGGCGTGCTACGACTCGCGGATACGCAGGAGCACTTTGAAGTGAGCTATGTGTGGGGGTGTGTGTATAGGATCAAAATGTGAGTGAGGTGAGGTGAAAAAAGTGAAAGGTTAAAAAATACCTGGCACGTGGGAGGAAAACATTTTTTAATTAAATCCCCGGCTGGTATTATTAAAAGAAGTGCAGGGCGTGGTTAGATAGATACGAGTTAAGGTATCCAGAACCACTAGTAACGTGTCAACATGTTTCGGAGGTCACAGCCTCCTTCTTCAGGACAAGGGTATATGCACTTACCCTCCCCTTACTCACATGCAGAATGTTAAAGTGTATTAAAAAATTAACAAAATTACCACAATGTGTAATATTCCTAACTATGTTTTATAGTGTTAGTGAATGCGGTTGCGCCCAGTTGGCGATAGAACCTGCGGAAAGAAATGCATAGGTAAATATATGCAAATGTCACAGACTGATCATAGGAGAAGAAAAAACCTTCTCTGAGTATTGCGAGGGTAAACCAAAAATAATGGGACCCGGTAAGAAAAAAGAAAAATACACAAGTGGACATAACAGTACTGACACACACACATATACAAAACACAGAATTACTCTCTGCTATGATGGAAAGAGAGCACATAAGAAGGAAGAAGTCTTACTTTGAGTTCTAAAATGTCTGACCCTGACCTTCTCAAATGGGACACAATGGGACCAACGTGCATTCACAAATTGCAACGGCAAGAATGTTGTATACCTGATCACGTGCCCTTGTGGGAAAGAATACGTTGGGATGACAACAAGACCTGTCAAAGTGAGAGTAAATGAACACAAAAGTAACATCAGATGTAAGAAACTCACTACCAAAATGTCTACCCACTTCATTGAACACCAACACTGTGTGAATGAACTGCAGTGGACTGTTATTGAACAGTTACCCTCAGAGGTGGGCCTCTTGGAAAAGGAACAACGATGGGTGTTTAGGCTGGGAACCGACACAACGGGGCTTAATGACTCAATCCCTTGGAGTCTTTTGAGATTATAAAATTATCTCTTATACACTGTAGTGTCCAATAACATTGATACAACTGGTCTATCAGGTGGTACTGACATTACCTCACCACGGGCACATGGCCTTCATGCCCGTTAACAAACAGCCATCTGTGTACCAATCCTGTTAGTCTGTTCCCCTATAATGAACACGCTATTCCCCTCTCTTGATATTGTCTGGGGGATAGGTATTATTGCATTTTAAACACTGTGGTATACAATATGTCCCTGCTGTACAGTATTGTGCTTAATCTGAACACGTATTGAATAACATATATTACTGTCCCCCCCTTTTTTAGTGCAAACGTGAGACACATGCTCGTTTCATATACTGAGTGCAGCCCCTTAATACACTCTTAGCGCTAATGTGAGATTTGTAGCAAGGCGGAGGCACTGTATCCTTGCCCGTCTTCGCATTTTGCGGCTGAATGTATAGCGTGTCTTCTTCGCGCATGCGCGGTCGCTCAGTTCGGCCGCGCATGCGCATTAGTCAGGCTGGAGTGCGCATGCGCGCCAATAGCGTTCATCGGGAGCGCAACACCGGACCTCCGGTGATTGTTTTCTCCGTATTTGGTCATACGCCGATTCCAATTATCTAATTAACCACCTTCAATTGCTAAGAGGGAGAGTATATATAAGGGCCCTGACGCTACACAGGCTCACTTCATCGGAGCCGCGTTGAGGGAAGGCAGGCGAATGACCAATGCAGTAACCGTGAGTTCATGGGTGTCATAGACTAGCATTTTGTCTGTAGCCTGGTAGACTCAATATTGTGCTTTCTTTCCCAACTGAACCTCGTTTATTCATATTTTTAGGTCTTTTCAGATCAGGAAGGAAGGATCCCCAATATACGTTTAGGCTCATGAGGTCTTACATTTTAGAACTCAAAGTAAGACTTCTTCCTTCTTATGTGCTCTCTTTCCATCATAGCAGAGAGTAATTCTGTGTTTTGTATATGTGTGTGTGTCAGTACTGATATGTCCACTTGTGTATTTTTCTTTTTTCTTACCGGGTCCCATTATTTTTGGTTTACCCTCGCAATACTCAGAGAAGGTTTTTTCTTCTCCTATGATCAGTCTGTGACATTTGCATATATTTACCTATGCATTTCTTTCCGCAGGTTCTATCGCCAACTGGGCGCAACCGCATTCACTAACACTATAAAACATAGTTAGGAATATTACACATTGTGGTAATTTTGTTAATTTTTTAATACACTTTAACATTCTGCATGTGAGTAAGGGGAGGGTAAGTGCATATACCCTTGTCCTGAAGAAGGAGGCTGTGACCTCCGAAACATGTTGACACGTTACTAGTGGTTCTGGATACCTTAACTCGTATCTATCTAACCACGCCCTGCACTTCTTTTAATAATACCAGCCGGGGATTTAATTAAAAAAAAATTTCCTCCCACGTGCCAGGTATTTTTTAACCTTTCACTTTTTTCACCTCACCTCACTCACATTTTGATCCTATACACACACCCCCACACATAGCTCACTTCAAAGTGCTCCTGCGTATCCGCGAGTCGTAGCACGCCGCATCCCGTAGAGGGGTGCGAAGGCCCAGATGATGAAGCATGACACCAAGGGGCCTGTTGGTGTGTGAGGGGCATTTAAACAACACTGTGTGTTTCCCCATCATTTTAGGGACCACTACCACCTTGAGTGGATTCCACTTTGTTTATGTATACATTCAGGGAGACTGAATCCACTGACTCTCTCTCTCCCCCCTTCTGTTATAATTCGACTTGTGAGTACCCCCATGTTTTTCTCATAAGTAATGCAAAGGTATTGCATAAATACATGTAGGCGGACACTGATAAAAGCGTTTATCCACACTTTAGGTCACCTTGGAACAATAAACAATGCCTTGACAAGAGACCACCCTTGAGGCTTTCACTTAAGGTAATTTCACTCCCTATTTTGTAGCACGGCGTGCGTGCGGGCACCTTCTTTTTAAAGGACAATCATTTGAATATATTCCTTCTCTGTTGCAGTGTGAGACACACAGTGGCGGCCACACTACTATTAATAAAAGGTCCCACTCAAGCCCTCAATCAGGTACGACGCATCCAGTGGATGCTTTTTTAGCTTAGTGTTTTTGGTTTTTAATGGATTTGGAGGAACCCTTACTAAACATAGATCCTTCATTTTTTTCATTGATAACAGTTCCCCGTGGAATCCATTTAATGCTGCCCTGATGAGAGCCCTGTGACTTTCTTAACAGGACTTGAAACGCGTCGGCTACGGCACTAGTTTGCATAAAATTCTTGTTAATACATTTAATATGAATGTTCAAGTTTAAAAGGAATGTTTAAACTTTGACTCATGTGGTTCTAAAAAGAAATAGTGCACCACATTGTGGAAACTGAATGCATATTTAATATTGGCAAATTCTTTCTGTCCATGATTAACTGTTTTTTGATAATTGGAATGAAATGATATATGTTGATTTAATGTTCTTTGTATGTCACATGTACATTAGTCCTTTTTTGTTAAGGTCTATTGATGATTAATTCAATGTTTTTTGTATGTTATTTGTACATTAGTCTTTTGTGAAAATTCAGTCGCTAGAGGTTGAGTTGATATTGTTGATTCTCTTGCCTAAAAAATAATCATCTAAAAAACTGATTCTAAAGATACTGACAAAATAAATTGTCTTGGTAAAACTAATTCATTTAGCTTTATCTATTGTCTTACTGAGTGATTTAGTAATACATCCCGGAGGCATAGGTACAATCCCCTTGTTTTATATCTCTATAAAGGCAGCATGGAAGACTGAAGTTTCCTTCTGTAGATTTTAAAATGATTTGTGCTCAAATATGTCATTGATAATATGTAATTCTAAATATACGACGAAAAATACGATCAAAGGCGCACTTGTTTCTATTTACGATTAAAACCGCATTGGCGCTGCTTTGTATGCTGTGGCACTGCATCTTATATTTACTGGATTCACACTTTGTGTGGGTTCACTATTAATTTTGCTCTTAAAATAACTAGCACGCTTTGACAGAGACAAATCTTCATGGCCTGCTGTATGTTGGTAAAATCTGCGGTCCAAAATAATGAAGTGTTTTGAAACCGAGGGCTGTGAACTTCATCCGGTTAACATGGCATCCCATTTTTTCGTTTCCTCTTCTTTCTATCAACAACAGTCAGTGTCCACTTCTCCTGCTCTGCCGCTGCCCCTCCCCCTCTCTCTTTCTTCCTCTTCATCTGTCTTGCTCCTCCTCACTTGCTGAAAACCATTATTTTAACAAACGGCTCTTACCCTCTCATTCCTCTCCTTTCCTTGCTTTGTTACCCTTTGAATAGATAGAAAACCTTTGGCTGCAAATGTCGTCTTGTTCAGAGAGTTTTCTATTCAAAAGTGCTCCCTCTTTGTGGAGAGAAAAATACAGTTAAAACTACAACAGAAAAACCCTAAAGAAAACAAAATAAAGTGGTCGCTAAGTGGCCGCATTGGTCTTATTCACAACCAGTGTTAAGGTAACTATATTGTTACTGCTTACATTTCATATGCTTTACTTAATCTTGCATTCCCTATCTGTGTTGGCTATTTCTAGGATGTTCTTACCTTTTTTCAACCAGCATTTTACTCTTGTTTCCCCTCCCTTAAACTCCTATTTCAAATTTTCTGGTTTCCAGCACCGCAAGGTCATACGAATAGCAACAGCTCTATGCAAATATCATCACTCCACGACATACAAAAAACAAAAATAAAAAACATTATCATTTTCAACACCAAAAGCTCCAGCTTTCACAAATGCGAGACCTATTGCATTGCAAATGCTTGTTTTATAATTACTTTAGTGTTGCCTTTGTGTTTAGAGCATGAGGTGAAAGCAGAACCTTTCCATCTAATGTGACCACAGGCCACATTCCAGGCTTTCTCAATTCCTGTCTCCTGCCAAGGTTGTTGTAAATTGCTTGTGAAGTGTCTTTTGTTTATCTGATTGCTGGCATTTTACAACATAACAGATTTACCTAATTTGAAACTGGTCTGTATTTTGTGTTTACCCTCTCTTTACCATGCATGCAGTACTCACACCGAAAGCTTGAATATTATACATATGCATTCATATGTGGAAAATTCTTCACAACAGAGTTATGCTAGACTCATTTTCAGCAATGGCTCTTTAATAAAAAATTGCAAGGTAGAAGATCAGCCGTTATTGTGTTTAATTTGCTGCATGTCTAAAACTTTAAAATGTCTTTCTTTCTTTCCTGCTTTCTTTCTTCTTTCTATCTTTCTTTCCCAATATTTTTTGGAGGTGTGTTGAAGTCCATTTTTCCTACATGAGAAAACAAGAACCTACTTTTGCAACTTGCTTACCACAAAGCTCCCTTGTGTTCTTGAATGTTAATAATAATAATAATAATCTTTATTGCGTGATTAATTAAAATCTTTGCAATTACTCAATAAAAACAGGAAGGAAGCTGGTGTATAAATGTAACAATTTTGCAAAGCAATTAAAAAACGCATTTAGAAAAGTTAAAAAAAAGAAGCTGTGCATCTGGTACAGTACTGTGCGTTTAGTAAAAAAGGACCTTCGCGATCAGTCGTGTCTTTAGTTATCAAAAGAAAATGGTCTTAGAATACAAAAACAAATCACAATAATTCAAGTTTAGTTGCTGGCCTCTAGGTTTAGGGCTGTGTTGACTATTTTCATGAAGCGCACTAGCCTGCAGGCTAGTTGAATGTCTTCTCCCTTGAAGCTCATCAGTTCTTGAATGTAATTTCTCTTAATCCAAATATGCCGAATAAATGTCAATTAATATTCAAACCCAGTGTGATCACTAGATATATTAAGGTTGTCCTTGCCTCCCCAACATATTTGAAAACTCGCCTTTTTGCAGCTAACACCACATTTCTGTGGCCAGTGATCATAAACCCACATTCTCTTTTATTGACAGCTTCTTGGTGGATGGCATTTTTATGGTCAGGCTTACAAATCACTGAAACACAAAGCTGCCAACATGGATGTGCTGATTGTTCTGGCCACAACCTTTGCCTATGTTTACTCTGTGGTGATCCTGATTGTAGCCATGGCTGAGAAGGCAGACCGGAGCCCTGTCACATTCTTTGACACGCCACCCATGCTGTTCATGTTTATTGCCCTGGGACGATGGCTAGAACACATAGCAAAGGTAAGTCATTCTGCATCTCAGTTGAATATATGTTAGATGTATTCTGTTGAAGTCTGGCCATAATAGCTGTGTTTCTGATTTTGTTGTCAGTTTTTCAGCCACTTTCTGCAGCTGACCTCGTTTGCTAAGCCCCTACTATTGATTTGGTGGCTTCTCTCCACTATGCTGTTCTTGCTTTTGAATGTGACTAATATTCTTCCACTTTTTTGACTGTAACTTTGCCTCTGCCACTTTTTACATGAAGGACTACTGGGTTTATTAATATGCAAAAAAAATTTTTATTCAGACCTCACAAGAGATCAACAAATACAGATATTTAAAATGATTATTCTTGGGGCATGAATAAAACGATTGAATTTCTAATTGAAAAGATTAATTAGTACTGTTTTATACAACATACAGTTAATAGAAATGCTAAAATTATACGTTTTTAAAATAACGTCAAAAAAACGTTCAAAAAATTTAAACAAGTGATAACAGAATAATTCATTAGCGGGAGAGTTACACAACATAATTAGATCTTAAGCTAACATGGCATTGTATCTTAACTGAATAGGCGATATAAACCGTCGTATAGCCTCTACCAATCTTGGTTTGGGGCAAATTATTACAACATGATGCAGATCTTGTTGGATGCCTTTGCTTAAATCACATATGCCTTTAGAGTTATTTGTGCCTTCCCACTTATCTATAGGAGTTGCTAAAGGGAGAATACCCAGTCATAAGAGGAGGATACAACGCCTTGGCCCATGCCGTAATTGGAACGGTAAATAAGGCTGGGGTGTTTTAAATACTATTTTCTCAGCAAAGATTTTATAATGCTGTAGTTGAATACAGTATTCTTTATCCCTTTCATAGCTGATTCTTGGGGGCATATGTTTTAAAAAGTGCTTCAGATGAGCTGGAGACCAATCCTGTAAAAGTGCTAAAGTGAATTGTAAGACCTCAAGGGCTTTTAGTAAATTCCTATTAAAAGTATACCGGGACGCCCCCTCTCTAAAAGTCTCCAGTTTTATCAAATATCTCCATGTGACTGGCGCTGTATATAAGAGATTATATGCCCACCTTATGATTTTAGAAATTACTCTGGCAAATATTCCCATCATAGATAGCTCAAGGCAAAGAACTTGAACTGGGACAGATTGGGAAACTTTTACCTGTTTTCGAAGTATACTTCCTTCCTTTATTTTTATCTGCTGCCACGTTTTGATTTGAGTATATTCGATGGCATAAGTTAATATCGGTGAGATTTTCATGCCATAGACCTCCAACTAAGCTTTGAAATGTCTATTTCCAGTAGAAAGATAAAATCTCAGTAAACCCCTGTTAGACCTGGCACCTTGGCGTGAGGCTCCCTCCCACTTTTTGCTGATGTGCCTCAAATGTTTTGCTGGTGTTAGCTGCTCAGGGCACTGTGCCACTGCCAATCAGTGCCACAGTGCAAGTGCTCCCTACTGTAAAGTGTATACATGTAATTGATTTCCATGATTGCCTTATTGGATTTACTATCAGTCCCCAGTAAAGTGCACCTGGAAGGCCAGGGCTCATAAATACCGATACGGCTAGTGGGCCTGCAGCGCTGGTTGCGCCACCCACAGAAACCGCCTTGTAAGATGTGGCTATGGTCTGCCACTGCAGGACCTGCGTGCAGTCTGGAACTGTCTTGCTGGCTGGGCAAGTGCACACACTTGCCAGCCTCTAACCCTTCCCTTTACTTCATATAAGTCACCCCTTTGATAGGCCCAGGGGCAGGGTGCATTGTAAGCATAAGGTAGGACAAGCCCTGGTGTGTGTGGCATGTCCTAATAGTGAATTACAGCCATTCTCGGTTTTCACTATTGCAAGGTTACCTGTTCTCGTAGGCCAGAATGAGCTGCTGGAATTATTACACTCTATAATCCTGGTAGACTCAGGGAACATGGTAGGAAGTCAAGTTTAGTATGCCTGAACTCAGAATAATTAAATACTTATTTTAGTAAAGTGTATTTTAATATCCTGTGTTTGCAAATGCTACTTTTAGAAAGTTAGCATTTTCTTGCCTAACCAGTTCAGCCCGCCTCTGCTCTTATGTGTATCTGCTGTCTGGTTTGTGTGAGTGACAGGGCTGGGGGAAGACAGCTGGTGAATAGAAAGATTACGCCAGGATGGGTGGAAGGAGTGCCCCTTGACTCTGAATAGGCCTGTGCTCTGCCACCTCAATGCCGGCTCCGCTACCTGACGACTCTGCCCTACACCTTGTAAAGAGAGAGGGGAAGACCGTCAACAGAGTACTCCTGGACTGTACTTGTCATCACAATGCTGGCTCCACCTCCTGCGGAGCGTCTGCGGGGCCTGCCCTGCTCACTGAAAGGAAAAACCAGACTTCGCAAAACAAAGTGCTCAAGAGCTGAGAAGGACTATGCAAAGGCCCCCCTGGCCTGAAAAGACAAAAGAAACGGTGTATAAAAAGAGGAGCTCTGCTCCTACCAAATCAGATCCAGTTTTGACCATGAAGAACCTCTTCCCGACTAGAAGGACCAGTAGAAGCTGATGGAGGAAAGACTGTCTCTGATCCGGGAGACTGGCCTGCAGTTGGTGCCTTGCTGAGAAAGGAGAGGAAAAGACCAGAAAGGACTTTGCAGACTTGTGCCTGAAACAATCTCCAAGGGCTTGATCTCGAACTTGCCCCCTGAACTGGGCCCCAGGACCGTTGGGCTCATGCTATCTTCACTCATTGACTGCTGACTCTCTGAGAGTTCCCCTACGCCGGAGCTGTGCCTACATTTGTGCTTTGCCCCCCTCCCCGAGCCGTCAACGACTCGTGCTTAGCCGCCCGTGCCTACTGAGAGCCCCACTCAACCCGAGTCGCTCTCTCTACGCTGTCCAGGGCTGCCTGCTTCTCGTTCACCTCCCTCGCTCCGAGCGCGCTGGGCGCATCGCACTCCTCCTGCCGGAACCCCCTGCGAGCGCTACACCGAGCCTCGGACGGCGCGTACTTTGAAGACGTACGCCGCTGCCCCGCTCCGTAGCCTTGACCTTCACCGAGCTGCGCCGCACGCTCAAAGGCCTCTCGGTATTTTGAGTACTGAGCCCTGTGCCGCGCCTACGCCCTGTGTGAGCAAGTCAGCCCCGTCGACCCGAAGATACACCCGCATCCATCCGCGTACGGAAGAAGTACGCCTCGTTGGCCTGAAGGACGCCTCGCCCAGTGAGCTGCACACCGCCCTCACTTGGTCGCACCTGAACGCCGCGAACAATCATTGCGACAAGGTACTGTGACATGCAAACCCCATCGAGAGTTCGCATCGGATCCAGGGTCCGCAACGTTTGTTTTCCATGCCGGTCTACACGTAGAACCGGATCGCATCGCCTTGAAACCAAAGACTAAAGAACTTTGCTTTAACCAATCTAAGTGGCCTCATTGTAACAACGTTATATGGTCTTGTGAATAAGCCTGCATAAGAAATCTATTTTTACATAAAGCCTACGTATTTTTGGTACAAAACTTACGACTGGTGTCCATTTGTGGTGGGTCTGTGATTTTACTGTATGTGGTCATAAATGCTTAACTCAACTATCGCCCTGAAGATTAGCCTTGTCTGCTCGCGCCACACTACCTAGAGGGTGAGCAAGGGTTATTTCTAAGGAGTGGTTCTCTTACCCTGACTAGAGGAGAGGGTCCCCGTTCGTCACAAGTGCATACCTGTGCCAACCAGAGACCCCCGATTCTAACATGCCCCAACATGGTATTCTGCCTTCCGCCCTAGATGTTGAAGGTGGGCTGTATCTTGTAGATTATGTTTAAAAGTACTGCCCAAATATACATATTCTTTTACTGTCTCAATGTGCTTACTTCCCAATGACCAAGTGAAAGATAAAGGTTTCCTTCTGCCATTAAAAGGGAGGGCTTTAGTTTTAGATATATTTGGGACCAGAAAGTTTTCAGTTGCATATTAACTGAATTTGTTTAGATTTCTTTGCAGGCCAATTGGAGTACGATCGAGTTTGATGATGTCATCTGCATACATTAAGCAGTGTATATCGACTTGTACTAACTATGGAGAGAAATTCATAATTTGGGAAAAGCGCCCCGGTAGATCACTGATATAAATAGAGTATAATAAGGGGGCTAATAAGCAGTCCTGCTTCAGCCCATTCTTCGTAGGAAATGGTTTAATTACTCTGGGTTTATTATACTTATCTCCACATCGAAAATACCTTGACTATATGCATCTCATCAAGCTAGGTAGATGTAGAATTAAGAATAGTAAAGATATACTTGCCATACATACTTACCTTCATGTTATGTTGGCATTCGATATTGTGTGCCATTGAAACATAACGTGCAGCTGGGCAGTGAAATTAATTAAATGAAAGGACACTTATATAGCACATGGCTACCCGGAAGCCTCCCAGCGCTGAGTAGCCCACAGATCAAGAGCAGAGAGATTTAGGGAAACAGAAGAATTTTCAGTTGTTTTCGAAAAACAAGGTGGCTAGGTTCCCTACGGAGATGGAGCGGTAGTGCATTCCAAAGCTTGGCTGCGTTGAAGCAAATGGGAGGCACCCCGCGCCAAGGGAAGGGGGGGCCTTTAGTGGAAATTCCTGGCCTAGAGGAGCAGTTTCGTTTCCACAGGATTAGTCATGGGGAGGGTCGCATAGTAATGTGAGACACCAGGGAGGTTCATAAGCGATCCCTCCCTGAACGTGATAAAAATGCGGCTCCCAGGGGAGTAGCCCTCTTTGTCTTCCTGCCTCAGGGTGTTGCCGGAAAGGCGCAGCCGGAGAAGTTGCAGTGGACTGATAGGCCCGGCAGCGCTGGTGGCAATTCACAAGGTGAGAGGCCTCACGCATAGTGAGTAAATTAGTGTTGAGCAGTTGGAAGGGGAAAGTCCGCGGGACATTGCTGCAGGGACAGAGCAATGTTAAAGGGTGCAGGAAAGTCTGCACAACATCAAGGCACACGTGATCGATTAATGAGAAGGGGTGCACTGTGACACGGGAGCAGTGAGGTGGATAAGGGTTATGAGGACCGCGGCATGGTGCGTGAGGATTGCTGGCGCACCAGGTCGCGGGGGCTGGGGGCAACGGTGACGACTTGGTGGTGCAGGGATCGGCAAAGCCATAGACGAGGGGGCGCCTTCATGTATATGTGATGGGGGGGGCGCAGGGGAAGCGCCGCAGGCGCGTTCAAAGGTAGCGCTGCACTAAGAGCATGCAAACTCTTCAAGCGGCCGGCATGGTGATGCCGCTTACAAGTCTGTGAAAGGGCTAGGGGATGCTGCGAAGCCTAAGTTAGTGTAATGCGGAGCGTTCGTTACCGCGTGTGCTGGCAGGGGGCAGGGGCTGTCCGTGATCGGGGGATAAAGCAATCGGTGGAGGTGTAAACCATCAGGGGAGGTAGATGGGCTCTCGCGAGGGACGTCGAACACATTTTATAATAAGGAGTTGTGGTGATCTTGGCAAATGGGGGACATGAGTGTTGCAAAAGGAGCTTGACAGTTGCATTCCAAAGCTTGGCTGCCTTGAAGGAAAAAAGTCTGCCACCACTTCTGGCCCTCCTGATTCTTGAGACTTCAATTAAGTGAAGCTTGTCCGAGCGGAGATGCCTGCTCGCTTTGTAAGGGTGAATCATGATTGAAATTAATAGGGGCCTGTTGCCCTGCAGGGATTTGTGGACGATATAGAGGGCTTTAAAACGTTCTCTTTCTTTTACTGACAGCCAGTGAAGAGAGCGAAGGGCAGGTTTGACTGAGAGGTGATTTGACATTCCCAACAGAAGTCTGGTCGCCCAGTTTTGAACCGTTTGCAGTTTAGTGGTTACTGCAGTTGTGGCCCTTAAGTAAAGTGCATTTCCATAGTCTATCCTTGAGAGTATCAGAGACTGGACTAGGATTTTCTTGGCTGGGGAAGGAAGGAGAGGAAGCACTTTACTGGCCATTCTAGGCAGGCCAATACAAATGGCGACCATCTTCCTTGCTTACACCATGAGTGTCAGGTTTTGGTCTAACCAGATGGCCAGACTCTTAATTTAGGTCTTGGGCCAATGCATGCCAGCCACATGGTTCCTAGTGTTACATTTAAGAATCATGATCTCATTTTTTTCACCGTTGAGCTTCAGGTGGGACCCCCCCATCCACTTAGAAACTTCCGTTAGGCACGAATGAAGGGCAGTGCATTGAACCTTTGGGATTCACTGACAAGTAGTCGACTGCAGCATTATTGTATGGTAGTGGTGGCCACCACCAATCTTACTCGTAATTATGTGTAATTTGTGAGAAGCGTAATTCTGCATTTAGCAATATTTTCTTAGTGCAAAATGCACCCTTATGTTCAAAATGGCCTGATGATGCATATTGTGCTAAGAAAATAGCACTGAAAGCTACATGACACGAACAGCAGTAGTGAACACTGCTCTCTCTCTCTCTCTTAGTTTGTTGTTCTTGTGCTCCTGCTGCAGGATTTTTGACCCAAATGACTCAATTACTCAAGCTGGCGTAAATGTATACTTTTGGTAATTTAACAAGAGTCTTTCGTATTTACTGAAATTACTCAGTTTACTCCAGTGTAATTAAAATTTCTCACTGGCCTACATCTGTATATGGGTTTGTGTGCCGGTTCCCTGGATGTACAGCCCTATGATGCACTATCAAACAGGGTTGTAATTGGAAAGACACCATCACTTGGTGGAAATACTTGTCCATTTCTATGCGCTACATCGATCACAACATGTGTCTTTTATTACTGTTTGAGGGTCTGGGCTGAAATATTTGGTGAATACGGGGTAGTTGTATACTTTGTAGATTTTCAAGTGGAATAGTATTGATTGACTTGATTGTCAATCTCTTCTTGCTTCTGTGTATGGCTTATGTACTGTATATTTCACATTGGCATGTTATTTTGTAGAGCAAAACCTCTGAAGCACTGGCCAAACTCATTTCTCTCCAAGCAACAGAGGCTACCATTGTGACAATGGGGACAGATCATTCGATTATCAGGTACTCGTTCAGATCTTGTTTTTATATTTGTTACTTTCATATTTGTCTCATATCTGTAATATTGTAGTTTATGCAAAACGCAGTGTGTGATGGGGTAGAGGAGGGGGGTTTTGACTATTTTACTCGAGAGAGGAGGCAGCGTTGAAAAGGTGGGGATGGATTGAAGTGGGATGTAGTGTCACTTAGTTGGTCAGCCACTCCCTTGTGGGAGTGGACACACATGCACCCCCTACCCATCCATCACAGGCATTACAAGTGATGGTACCTTGTTAATTAAAATGGCTCGGATGCACATGCTTGTGGCCAGTTTAGTAAGCATTATAGGGGTGGGAGGATTTTGCGTATTCGCATTACGCAAAGCTCCGCAAAACAGTAAAAAGTCTCCGCGAGCACGCAAAAGTTCAGCGAAGACGCGGAATTGCTTGTGCCGCCCGTTTGCAATGCTTTTTTCCTGTTCGCGAACACTGTTTGCGTGCTCGGGGAGAAATATCTTGCGAACACACATTTTGAAAGTGCGAACAAGCAAAAAATTCTGCGAAGCCCCAGATCGCGGAATTGTTGGCAATTCCGCGTTCTCTGCGGAACGCGAAATTACCCAAATTATCCAAATTCCACAAGCGGAACGGAATTTACCGCCCAGGCCTAATTACGACCATGTCAATCATCTGATTTGCATGCGGACCCAGGGCCCACAACACCACATTGGTGACGAGTGGGACTGACCTTACGTGTTTGATACCAGCAGCTATGCTGTTTCTCAGGGGGTAAGAGGAGACACAGCATGAGGCACACCCTGCACCTGCTACCATCACAACTTCCCCGGGAGAGAGGGTACACCAGGTCCTCGCCGGGAAAGAGGGAGAAGAGACAGTTCATCTACAACAGCCCGATGCCCCTTCTACCATCCACCGGCAGAAAGACCATATGAATCGGCAGGCAGTGTCATGAGGAGGAGTCAGTGCCAACAAGAGAAGTTGCCCCAGACCTCCTCAAGGTATGGCAGGGCTGGTGAATGATTAGGGCCCCCCTACCTGCGGAGGCGCCTGTAAGATGCCTCGCCTGCCACCATCTGTCCCAGTGAGAAGTGCTGCGGCCAGGGCGAGAAATGTTCCGCCGTGTGAACAGAGTCTGAGGCTGCACCAACATTTCACCTGCACCAGTATTTCCAGCGTCCCCGGGAAACTGCAGCGGAAGGAAGAGGGAAGTGGCAATTGCTCTGTGTCTGCACTGCCCTGGTCCCGAGAACACACGATGACAGCCCACCAAGTGAAACGTGGCTTGCAGCACTAAAAAGCCGGCCATGGCCTGTATTTGAAGTGCCAGCACCATACCTAAGCGACTAGGCCCGGTCAAGACTAACATTGTGAGGAGGCAGCTGCCTTGCCACACCCGCAGCACGATCCTCACTGCCCCGCCTGCTGCCATCTGACAAGTAGAGGGAGGCCATGCTGGAAAGAAATTACCGCCTCTTCTTGTGCAGCGGCCCACGGCATCGGGGAAGGTGCCGCAACCAGCAAAGAGCGGCATACAGGCCGGACTGGGAACCAAAACCGGCACCGGCAAAGTGCTTGGCCGGCCCCCGCCCCCCATTCACCAAGGGGGAGGTTGGGGGTGCGACCAAGCTCTTTGCCGGGCCAGTTTTCGGCCGATTTTGCAGCTATGCTGCATAAACGGCCCTGTCACAAAAACGGCCCCCGGGGCCCAAAACCGGCCCCCCACCCTTGCCGTGCACCGGGGGATTGCCCGGAGCCCGCAACGGCCAGTCCGGCCCTGGCGGCAGATGGACTGTCACAACAATGACTCCTAACACCAGACTGGCAAGTAAGTGATTTGGGGCCATTGACTGAGCTAAAGTAAAGCCACCCTGCGTACCCCACAGCATTGAGTGTATGGGCTCCTGCTGATGCCTGCCGCACCGATCGGTCATGCTGAAAGGGGCTCTTCAAAAGAGGAAACATATTGTTGCCATCACTGTGATTTTAGTGCTTATATACTGCCGTCGGCACAGCAACGGAACGCCCCGCCCGCTGGAGTGTGAAATGTGGATCGGCCCTGCCGTGGCCAGCACAACATCCAAGTACGGCTCCAGGAATTTTTATTTGGGTGGGCCAAGGGTGTATTTGGGTGGGCCACTGCGGGCTTGATTTGTTGCATATATGTCTAGGCAGGCCTGCTTCAGGGCCCTCCTTTATCTCTTCTTAGTCTCACAAGGCCCAGTAAAACTCACGCTTTTCCAAATCTCTTTTTAATGTTATCACTCTCAAAAAGTGTTTTTTCCATGTAATGTTACTTTGATGGGAAGAGGAGGTTTCTGAGATGGGAGAATCAGGCAAGTGACACTCCTCGGGCTCCCTCTGTGCAAGCCTTCAGGGAAAATCTCTTTTCATTACTACCTCCACCTGACCACGGACTCTGCAACACACTCCCTTACAGGCTTGATTAGCCACTATTCCTCTCCAGTGCACCTTATCTCACAGATGACCTTTGGCCTCAGCCCCATATCAGGCACCATCAGGCTCCACTTTCATTTTTCCCGGTAACAACATTAGTAAAATCACCTTCATACTTAAAATATTGAATATAGCAGTAAATATAATTAGCAGGCACTTTAAAGTATGTTCCACAGTAGCCGTTATGGCCCGACTGCTAATTAAATAAACAAAAACAGAAAGGCCATGACAGTGCCGGCTTAGCACTGATGCGAAAGTCTTTTTTGGCACCGCACCAATAACCTCTTTCTCAGCAAATACCTTTACTACCACCTTCCAACATGTGGTGACGGTCTAGTGGTTGCGGGGACAGAAAGACCGTAACCGGAAGGGCGGCCATATTGCCGAGGGCGAGCCACTGCTCTGGGTGGCGCATTACGTCTCCGGCGCTCCGGAATAAATATACATCTTCCACAACCACAAGTTCTCGAGTGATTATTTCTGGCAGGATCTAACTGCGATGAATGGCGACGAGGCAGGATGCCTAAAAAACGGCGGACCCAGAGGAAAAAAAACAAAAACAACTCGACGAACCACATGTGCACTACGAGGAGTGCAGGGACATAGCACTACCGGAGCGCAGCAGCGAGGACACGCGGACACCACCGGTGAGCGCGTACAAACCTGCAGCCTGGAGAGAGGGGCGTAGCAGACGGTGGCGGCCTGGAGAGCCGAGTGGCGGGAACCAAGAAAAAAAAACGATAATAAATAAAAGGCAAGGCTCGGAAAAGCGAGGCAACAAAGGGGCAAGAGCAAGAGCGCCCCCTGCAAGGAAAAGGAGGCACATTGCAACGGGCTACACCCCGGTGGCAAAAGGAAAGTCAGCGGGCACGAAGTGGCGGTGAACGAAGCGGAGACAACCCAGACAGCGAATTCCAAATCCCAAAGCCTGCACTGGGAAGGGTTACAAGGGTGCACACACGGCCTAGGAATAGCGCTCAAACCCGGACCACAGGCTACACAATTGAGCCACCACAACAACCCAGTGAAGGCAGGCACTAAGAGGCTGGTCAAGGCCCCACGGATACAGCGGAAAGCTTAGGGGAAGGCGGAGACAAGGAAGAGGGGCAACCCTGGAATCCAGCAGGGAGTCGGGCAGTGAGGGAGACAGTTCGAGTCCCAGCAGAGCCAGTGAGGAGAGACAAGCCCCAGGTAGCCCGCCAGACAACAGTGGACAGGCCACGGGCTCCAGAGAGCCAGAGGAAGAATGGCAACACCCTCCACCTCATTGAGCGCGCTGGTGCCATTCTTGCCAAAGAGAGGAGAACCCACAATGCAGTTGGAGGATTGGAAGAGGTACTTCCAGAATTATCTGTCGGCATTAGAGGAGGAAAGTGAAGCAGCATACTCCAGTGAAAGAAAGAAAAAGATTTTGCTGCATAATTTAGGGCCGGAAGGCATTAGAGTGTATGACAACATGGTGAAAGCGACAAGACAAGCGACGGCCACTCAAGGAAGTCTGGGCATTGGTGAAGAAGGCGGAATTGTCCAAGAGATGTGCAGAAGCAGCCAGAAAGGACACGAGCAGCAAACAAACAGTATGCAGAGTGATGGTGAGCAATAAAGGAGAAAAACCAAGACAAACGGGACCGCCCAGAACCCAGTTTACGAGGAAAAAACAGCAGAGCACGGGAGCTGCACAGAAAGCAAACTGGGAAAGGAAAACAAACTGCTATCGGTGCGGCAGTGCCTCGCACGTAGGGAACGACAAAATATGCCCAGTTTTCAAAGCTAAATGTGCATACTGCGGGACATTTGGTCACTACGAGAGAGTGTGCAGGCGGAACCCCAAGGGGGCAGCAGTAAAGTACGTGGACCAGGGCAATGTGGAGGAAGAAGAAGAGCAAGGAGAAGACGAGGAAGGCGAAGAAATACTCTACATAGACGCGCAAGTACTGGACATAAACTGCAAGGCGTCCAGTAAACCGTGTTGAAGATGAACATCGGAGGAGTAATGATTGACATAGTGGCGGACTCTGGATCGCCCATCACGATTGTACAGAGAAAAGTATGGGAAGAAGAATTCCTGGGGACAATACAGAAGGAGCTGCGGACGGTAGACGTAAGGCCAGTCACATACACGTGACAAAGGATTACGATGGTTGGATATTGTCCGTTGCTGTTCGAATTCAGAGGTCGCCGAGCAGAATGTAAGCTATATGTGTCTGAAAAAGGGCCTTCGGTGCTAGGATGGAGGGACCAAGGCGATCTAGGCATCAAACTCAATCCAGGTGGAGTAGAGAAAGTTATGTCAACCGACACGGAAGAAGTCTACGAAGGAGAGGCATGGAAAAGGGAATACCCAGCAGTGTTCAGCGGGGAGATAGGACGATTGACCAAGTACACGCACATGATACACCTGAAGGAAGGAGCGATCCCGGTGAGCCACAGGGCCAGGAACATCCCGTTCAGGTGCTGCGAAGCGGTACAAGAAGAACTGGACAGGCTGGAGAGAAATGGAATCATAAAGGCGATTGAAAGCGCAGAATGGTTATCTCCCTTGGTCGTGGCGCAAAAACCCAACGGGAATGTGAGGCTGTGTGTCGACCTTCGGGAACTCAATAAAAACATTCTCGTGGACAAGTTTCCCCTCCCACGCATCAACGAAATGCTAACGAAAACCAAAGGCATAAAGTGGTTTTCCACAATGGACTTATCATCAGCATACCATCAGGTAGCATTGCACCCCACGTGTAGCCATCTCACGTCTTTCATTACACCATTTGGGTGTTACAAATTTGTGAGGATGCCATTCGGACTGGCATCAGCCGTGGCAGTATTTCAAAAGTTAATGCATAAGATGTTCCAGAAGGTGGAAGGCGTCCAGTACTTCCAGGATGATATCCTAGTAATGGGAAAGTCAAAATTAGAGCGCAACGAGAAACTGCACAAAGTACTGGAGATACTGAAGAGCAATGGACTCACAGCCGAGTGGGGGAAGTGCAAATTCGGAGATCAATCTGTGACCTACCTAGGACATGAGATTAGCGAGAAAGGGATTGAACCAAAGAGAGCCAACATGGCAGCAATAAGAGATGCACCAGTTCC
This sequence comes from Lissotriton vulgaris, assembly GCF_964263255.1. Lineage (NCBI taxonomy): Eukaryota > Metazoa > Chordata > Amphibia > Caudata > Salamandridae > Lissotriton > Lissotriton vulgaris. The sequence continues at coordinate 1,182,749,120 of NC_141696.1, forward strand.
AGTCAAGAAAGAAGATGTCAGGCCGTTCTTGGGGATGGACGAATTTTTTAGCAAATTCATTCCCCACTTCACCACAAAGACCCACCACATCAGACAACTCCTAAAAGAGAAAAACGGGGTCAAGTGAGACAAAGACGAGGTGTTGAAGAAAGAAATGAGCGAGGCAATACCGCTCAAAGGCTTTGATCAAACAGCGGAGTCAATACTAACTACGGATGCCAGTGACAAGGGCCTTGGGGCAGTACTGATGCAGAGGCTGAGAACGGGAGAGATATCCACTGTCTGCTTTGCATCGAGGTCCCTGGCCCCGAATGAAGAGAAATTTAGTGTGATAGAAAAAGAAATGTTGGCGGCGGTATGGGCCATGGAACGTTTTAGACAATTCCTGTGGGGAGCCAAGTTCCTGGTACGCACAGACCACAAACCTTTGATTAAAGTGCTTACCTCCAACGGACACGCACACGCAACACCTAGAATAGCGAAAATGACACTGAGATTGTTGGTTTATGTGTACGAGGTGGAGTACATACCTGGCCCAAAGAACAGGGTGGCAGACTCCTTAAGCAGAGCGGCAGCGAAGGAAGGAGTGGAGGAACAAGAACCCCCCGGATGGGAGGGATACATGGTGGCCACCATGGAGGACATGGAACAGAGCATCAGCGCGCAGGAGTGGACTGAGGCGTACAAACAGGATGAAACCCTAGTGGCGGTCAAAGGGTATGTAGTGCATGGGTGGCCAGACAAAAGACACCTGGACAGCCAGATGAGGAAAAACTGGGAGGTCCGGGAAGAACTGTCGTTGGGGGAAAATCCCATATTCCTTTTGAGAGGAGACAAAGTAATCCCTCCCCAGGTTTTGGTAGAACATTTGCTAGCAATCCGACATGAAGGCCATCAGGGGATAACAAAGACAAAAGCTTTGGCGAAACAAATGTACTGGTGGCCAGCGATAGAAGCCCAAGACGAGAAGCACGTAAGGAATTGCGAGTCATGCTCCCGAGCAGACAAGTCACAGACCTTGATTAAACCTCCATTGGGAAAATTTCCAACACCCAGCGGTCCGTGGGAAATGGTGTCCATCAACATCATCGGGCCCATCCTCAACAGAGAAGGAGTACAGAAGTATGCAATTGTAATGATAGATAGATATTCCAAATGGCCGGAGGTAGAAGTGAAAGAAACAGTGGACACTGAAGCAGTGTTAGCCTTTCTTAAAGCTATATTTGTAAAGGAAGGGATCCGCAAAGTGATAACATGCGACAATGGACCACAATTTGTGTCAGCCAAATGGGAAGCATTTATGACCAGGAATGGGATCGAGGTAAAACACACACCCATATATCACCCGGCTGGAAATGGACTGGCAGAACGGTTCAACAGAGTGATCAAGGGGACGATCAAAGCAGCGATCAGTTCCGGACAGGACTGGGAGAAAGAGCTGCTCAAAATTCTGTGGGCGTACCGCATTACCCCGGGAAGCACGGGGTACAGTCCGTTCAAGGTGTTGAGAGGAAGGGAACCGTTCACAAAGGACAACATAGCATGAAGGCACATGGTGGTGCAAAGTAAGTGGTCTCCGGCTGTGGTAAAAAGGAACATTGAGGAAGCACAGGCGACATATGCTGAACATTACAATAAACGGCGCAGTGTGCAAGGAAAGACATTGGAAAAGGGAGAATGGGTGAGGGGGAAACTAGCGATCATGAAACGGAAGGGAGAAAGCAAGTTCACCCCCCCTCTCAAAGTCATCGAGCCATACGCCCGATCAGCACTTCTCAGTGATGGCAAAGTGTGGTCGCAGGGCAGGATGGCTAGATGCAATAAAATTCTTAACTGGGAAGAGACAATGGAAGGTGAACCTCATCGCGAAGGAGATACAGAAGAACACAGTGGATAAGTCGTAGGAGAGGAAGAAGTGAAGGAGAGCAGGACATTCAATGCAGGAGATGAGAAGGACAAAGTGAAAAGAGCAGAGACTACCTTAGGAGGCGTTAGTAAAGAGAGTGACAGAAGGTGCACAGGACAAGAACGAGAAAGTACCTCTGAGGGGAGCAGGCTGGAGACTTCCCACGGGATGGGAGAAGGACAGTACGTGAAGGGGATGGAGAGAACGAGAGCAGGCAGTCATGAGAGTCCCCAAGAAATTTGAAGACTTTATCATGAGCACCAAGTAAGACTGTTAAGTTGTTTTGAATATTGTGTTAAGGGGGGAGATATGTGGTGACGGTCTAGTGGTTGCGGGGACAGGAAGACCGGAACCGGAAGGGCGGCCATATTGCCGAGGGCGAGCCACTGCTCTGGGTGGCGCATTACGTCTCCGGCACTCCAGAATAACTATACATCTTCCACAACCACAAGTTCTCGAGTGATTATTTCTGGCAGGATCTAACTGCGATACAACAGTGCCCCTCCTCCCTCCATGGCCCCCCTATTGACCTCGTCCTCAGATTCCCTCACTGTCACATGCCACATGTGCCCCTCATCTCCCCATAGCCCCTCCCCCTTATGACCTCCTCCTCAGATTCCCTCAGTGCCAGCCTCCACCAGTGCCCCTCATCTCTCTGTAGCCACTCCACCTCATGACCTCTTCCTCGGATTTCATCACTACCACCCTCCATCAGTGCCCCTCATCTCTCCCTAGCTCCACCCTCCACCCCATGACCTCTTCCTCTGATTCCCTCACTGCCAGCCTCCAACAGTGCCCCTCATCGTGCCATAGCCCCTCCCACTGCCTCCTCCTCGGGTTCCCTCACTGCCACCCTCCACCAGCGCCCCTCATCTTTAAGTAGCCCCTCTCTCATATGCATTTCATTTGTTGTATAGCGCTACTCATATCAGTGTAGTGTGTGTCAGTACTTTACACCAGACACACACATTATACAGAGACAATGAATCATAAAAGTATGTAAATCAGTCTACAGAGAATGTCACACAAACCAATGAAGATTACAAGGTGTAGGAATCGCATGTCATCCATACTGGTGGGCAGTATATTTTAAGAGGGTTTGGCCTAGGGAACACAACCTTAGGATTTAAAGAGTATTCCATGGTGGCCAGCTGTACTGATAAAAATGTATAGGTGCACAAACATACTAATTTCAGCAACATTAGAATGATGAAAGACTGGGGAGGTTCTAACTATATCATAAAGCAAAAAAAAAGTGAACTTCTAACTGTACCATCCATGTTTGTATGCAGCTCTTTGGTGACAGTTCATTGGTCACTGCCCTATGTTAGGATTGTAACTTCTGAACTCCTAGTAAAACAAGGATCTATGTGACAAAGGCAGTAACCCACTGAGCTATCCACATAAAATAATACAGTTCATCTGCATTTAAAAACTATTAACAAATGATTGCTCTCCAGAAGGATCAATAATCACCAGCCTTATCTGGGCATTTTGCATAGTCTTATTGCTGTCCTGCATAGGCCATGATAATGATAAAAACTGTTTAAATGAAGCACACACAAAATATGTGTCCTGCTGGGCCTGTGCAGATTTTAAAAAGAAAAAAATGTAGTAACACATTCTCTTACCTACTAAATTAGTCAAATTTTGTGTCATAGCCTGATGTGATAAGCTGCTGCAGGGGTCAAGAAAGGTGACTAGGAATAAACAAACTTCTTTTCTCCTGTTCTGCAGCAGGACAGTAGGCAAAGGTTACCAAAGATTACCATTGTTCAAAGAAAGGATTTGTCGCCTTTCACCATGCAGAGATGAAGGGGTGAAAAAATAAACAAAGCCTTGTTAACAATTAAATGGTCTTTAAAGACCTGTGAAGTACTCAGGTGCGGCTGCGATCATCTCTAAAACTGTCTCTGTGATTGTGTGCCCGGGAAACAGTCTCGGCCCGGGCTGACACACACCACCTGCCTTCAAGCCCTCACTACGAGGGCCAAGGCTCATGTTTGGGTGGGCCTGGCCCACCCGCCTGAGTACGAGTGCCCGTAAAGCTAAGTAGGCGGACAGAGTCCCCTGTATAAAAGCAGCGCCAACTAACCTGTGTATAGCTACTGTGAGAGTGCCGTTGGGGGACAAAGACGAACTATTTTTACCAGCCTCAATGGCACATCGAGAGTGGCTACAGTGCCACTGCGTTGTCGGCTGTCACTATACAGAGAGGCCAAGGAAGTTGTCCGCAAGAATGTGCAGCTCGAGATAAGGCCTTGGAGCACAGTCCCGCGCTAGTGCAAGCGGGTCGGATCTTGCCCCCAAAGAAACAAGTTTGTGCACTCGTAAGCGCCTGGGATAACACTGGAAATAAAGAATTACCATGCTGTGCCCCAACCTTCCTGAACACTGGCAGCTCCTATGAAGCCGCACCATAGCCCTTGTCTCGGGCACCAGGCGTACGCCAGCCAGCACAGCTTCCGCACCCACACCCACTCACTTGCCTCACCTTGAATGTTGTGCACCATGTGGTGCATGAGGAGATGCTGCAGCAGAAGCAGGGAGTCCAGCAGACTATTTTCTAGTCCTACAGCCTGCAATGAGAGCGAACACAGCGCCACCTACTGGCCATCGAGGGGTACTGCACACTGCTGAAAAGGAAAAAAAATGAACAATCTTGCCAGGAAACCGCAAGCAGCACTGCGTAGGCTGAAGTGGTCTAAAAGGGCAATTAATGCAACACTGTCCAAGAGTAGCTGAAAAAGACAAGAAGAGCTGAGAGGGAGCTGAGTTCACCACATGCCGCTGATAGCAACACACACTGCCTGTATTCCTAGAGAGGCGCCTTAGCAAGAGACTGCTGACCCCTGACCAAGCATGCCTTAGCGAACCAAATGGGAAACAAAGCACTAAGGATTAAGAGGTCCCAAGAGCCAAGCTAAACCCAAGCAGCAAAACTAAAGACAGCAAGCCCAAACACATCACATCAAGGACATCATACGCTGCACACGCACAACCCCCAGTTTGTGCTCACACCACCACAAGCGATGAAATTGCACCACACACCGCTCTGATGAACGGACATCACTGTGAGCTAGTAGATGTACCCGCAAAACATCAGAAGAGGGCGCCCACGAAGAGGACGGAATGCACAAGGTCAGAGTTGCGCAGATGGCCCCACCAACAAACCTGACAGCATGGGAAGGTGCCCAGGAGAGAGAGACCTCTCCACAGAGAAGAAGCAATGTCCAATGCAGGAGGGAGAACCTCTACATCTCCACTGTACCAGCGAAGCCCTGCAGTGGGCCAAAGACAGCACAGTGTCATCCCTCATACCGCCTCAAGACGGAGTCACCAATGGCCCTAGACATAGAAGAGGAGAGTTGCGCACTCTACGTGGCAAGCTGCCACTGTAACATGTGCTCAAATGGTATGCAACACGTGGCCGGATGCCACCTCGCACTGCAAGCAAGGACCACGTCACATGAAGTGACCGACCCCGCCAAGCATGCCTGAACAGAGGCAGGAGCAGGCACCACTACAGCGCAGGCTCGAGGCACAAGCATGAAGCCCTAGAGTGAACAAGGTGAACCGCCATTCTGGTAGAGGAGCACCACAAAGATCCTTAGGAAAGGGATTCGACCGGCAAAAGGTCAGCGCAAAGAGGAGTGACAATCCTGTCACCATGAAGAACTGAACGAAAAGACCAACAAGAGGAGAAGAACGAGGACTAGTACCGCCACAAGACAAGATGCACCTGGAGACACTAGACAGACACCAAGGCGGACCGACGTCCCTGGAGACAGCCCAGTGGGGGAACCAAATGTAAGCCACAGCAAGCACGAACGGCGTCTCTCTCCAACGCTTCCCAGTGCGACCGTTCATCCCCGAGCATCGGCAGTCTAAGTCAGACGGCATCCCTGCTTCTGATCTCAGATACCATGGGTGAAGAATAGCCTGCCTCAGCAAGACAATAGATACATGGCTAAGAATTCCCTCCAGAGGCTCTCTCCCAGCAAGTCGTCACCACCTGTCATCCAGGTTCAATGGCAACCACAACATCACTGCCAAGTGCACACCCCAATCAACCAAGGAGTAACATTGTCACCAGGGTGGAGCCCTGCACCTGCAGAAGAACAAAGAGACAGATGCACACCCTTCGAAATTAGAGACCAAGTGTCCAGTGGGCTTTCCGACAGTCCATGTGCCCCTGTGTCCTGTTGGCAAGCCCACCAACCATTAAGTTCTACACCCAGGGGGCTTCCCGAACAACGCTGTCGGATCTTGATAGTGTTCTTGGAGTGGCCCCAGGCGGCCCACAAACTGCCCTGCACAGTCCACTCGGTATCGTAGCAGCCTCGCACAAGGGCTTCAAGGACATTCCCACACCCAGGGATCCTCGCACGAGAGATGGTCGGGAAGAGGATCCACTGCCAAGGTACAGGGTGGCACAGCGGCCTTAGAGGATAATGTCCTGAACATCATTGATGCCATTCCAGCCCGGGTAGATTGGTCATCGTAGTGGCCAGACACCTCAAGCGAAGAATCTGCAGCAGGACTCCACCAACACTCCCGATGCACCATCATGTAGTTGACAGACACCAACAGCTTCACCGCCAGAGCACACAAGTTCATCCAGCAGTGTGTGAGAGGACATTAATCTGACAGACAGGCTTCCTAGGAATCCGGACTCCATTGACGCATCGTTCGTGTCCAGTAGACTGGTTAAATTATAGAAGGGTGCTGAGATGCGAGGGTGTTCCCAGCTGCGCCTGTCCACCATTGTCCTGCGGACTTCCTCTCTGAACCAAGAGACTGAATGGTGTCCTTTGTAAAAAGTTTGTTTCCAGAAGTTGAACTTTGGTTTATTTTGAATACATTTTGGGAGGCATGTAGGGTCGTGCTGGACACCTTCTAGTGTCTCAGCAGACACTTAGTTGGTCAGCCACACCCTTGTTGGACTGGACACACATGCCCCCCACACCCATCCATCACAGGCGTCACAAGTGACATGTCCCTGTTGATAAAAGGGCCCGTGCACATGGCCAGTTGAGTAAGCATTATGACTGTGTCCATATCAATCATTTAATAGCATGCGGGCCCAGGCCCCACAACACCACAGGAGCATTGAAGCATGCAGATAAAGTCCTGTGACTCTTTGAACACAACCTTCTTAACTCTTCAGGGACACACCACCGCCAGTAGTGGGAGGGTATTTGAATACCATATTGTATTGCTTGTGCCACAGTTTCTTTTATGTTGCACTTCACACACATGGCGAGACGATGAAATTCTTTGCAGATGGGTCGAATGCTACTTCATCTCTTGCGCTTGCTTTCGAGATGTTAGTTTGAAATGTGGCCTTCTTGGGAGGTCTTTTGGGGTTGTGCAGGGCTTTAAGTGGGATGAAAAAGCTAGGGGTCTCTCAAAGGGGTGTTGCCTATGTAAATAAGGACGTGGCTTAAAACACATAAGCTGAAAATTTGTGCCTATCATACTGTCCTGCCCCACTCCTATTTTGCTACTTCTGTTATTGCATACAGATATATTCAATTCAATTCAAAAATCTTTATTCGATTGTAGATTTTACAATCATAAAAGTACAATTTTTAAGTACGCATTTAAAAACATTACAAACAATTCATTTCATATGGCAAATAATGACATGGTATACAGTACGAAGGAAATGGTGGTACATCAGACACTGTGAGCATGGGCAGAATTTAGTTAAAAGTATAAATAACTGTATTCTTAAAAAAGTACCTAAAACATTGCAGCGTAATTAGCCATCCATACTTTTCCTAAAACAGATGGCTTTTTTAAAAAAGTTACAGACAAATAATGTACATTCACTGTTCAGTAGTTGTAAATAGTAAAGTGCTGGCTTAATTTGTGCAAAACTCAATTTTTTAAGGCACGGTTTAAGATATAATTTCTGTGGGATGGAATAATAGGGGCAGATAAAAAGAAAGTGTGCCAGATCTTGAGGAGACTTTCCGTCGCAGCCACAAGCTGGCAACACTTCACCCCGTTGAGCCCCACTTGGTACTGCCAGTAGGAGATGGTATAGATCAAAACGGAACCTTATTAGCAGAAACCGTTCATAGCTAGTCATGGGCCATGTCAGGTAAGGTTCCATTTGTGGACATGTTTTTAATAGTAAGTGTTTCCTTACACTGGCCTTCTGTATCTCAACCTCTTCTCTGTCAGTGCATCTTAACAATAGTATAGCGTTCTTGACAGAGATAACATCAGATTTTATAATTGAGTTTGGAGCGTGAAACAGGTCCGGCCGACCAATTGCCGTTAAGCAATCCTTTATATACTTCACCCATGGTACTTTGAACCTCCCGTCTAGCTGTAAGGCTTCTTTCAATAGGACATGTGTTAGTGGAATGTCAGTGTTAAGCCAACAATTCAGCCAGCACAAAACAGGACTTACTGCTATTCTATCGCCTAAATAGGGGATCCCCAACTCCTCATGTACAGAGTAGTTCCCAGTACCCCTTGGCAGCCTCAGAGTCTTTTTTAGGAAGTTATTTTCTGTAACCTCTAGGTCTTTAATCTTGCGATAGCCCCAGAGCTCGCTCCCATAGCAGGCAACAGCAACACTTTTTGCCTGGTACAGTTTAAGCAATGCGGCCGTAGGGCAATTGACGATTTTTTTTGCGAAGCCAAGAATGGCCGCATTAACCCTTGTTGTTTCTCCCTTCTTTTTAGAGACTGCTGGGCCCCATGACAGTTTATGATCTAGCAGGACCCCAAGGTATGAGAAGGAGTTAGTTGATGGGATTTTCTCCCCATTTATACTAAAGGAGTCAGTTTTCCGGGTGCCCTTTCCTGTTTTCATAACGTAGGATTTGGAATTATTTATACTTAGACCACGTGACTCCATAAATTTATAAAAGGAATTTAGTAATTTCTGGAGACCGATTGCTGTTCTCGATATGAGAACAGCGTCGTCAGCGTAGAGTAATACAGGTACCCCTTTGCGCTCAACAAGGGGGTAATCTGCTTCTACGTTTAAGAGAAATTCCTCCAATTCATTAATGTACAGGTTAAAGAGGAATGGGGCCAAAATACAGCCTTGTTGAACACCCCGGTTTATTTTAAATTCGTCCGTTACTTTAAGGTCTTGAGTGTAACGGACGTTTGCTCTTGTATCTGAGTGCAGATCGGCAAGGAAGTTGACAAGATTCCTCTCTACACCCATTCTCAGCAAGGTGGCCCATAATAAGTTTCTGTTTACACAGTCAAATGCGGACGACAAGTCCATAAATGCCATGTAGACAGTGCCTTGTCTCGCCAGGGTATATTTGCTTAGAATCAGGTATAGGTTCAAGCACTGTGTGATGGTCGAATGGCCTGGTCTGAACCCATATTGTATAGGTGAGAGGATGTTATTATCTTTAGCCCATGTGGATAACCTGTTAAGAATTACACCCCCTACCACTTTAGCTACTGAATTTATTAAAGAAATTGGCCTGTAACATAACGGGCTGCTGCGATCGCCCTTTTTAAAAACGGGGACTATAGTCGATAGACCCCATGATTTTGGGCACCCCGTTATCACCGCTGCATTTATTACAGCCGTGAGAACTGGAGCCCAAAAGGGGATGCTAGATTTGAACAGGTCCGGCGGCAGTCCGTCCGGGCCCGGGGCCTTGTTGCTAGTTAGACCCTGTATTCCCCTAACAATCTCATTTACTGTAAAACATAATGGGATCACAGTTGGTGTTAAAAAATCATGATCTTCCCAATGCTCATTGCTCTTAAAAATTGTGCTGAAGTGAATCACCCACTCCCCCTCTGGGATGTTTGTGCCAAGAGCTGTGTCATTTAGATTAACAAACAAAGGTTTGTTAATTATTTGCCAAAACTTGCTGCTGTTCCCCAGCACTGAGGGGTCTAAAAGGGATTCAATAACGTTTACCTTAATTTCCTTTTTTCTAACAGCTATTGCTCTCCTATAAGCCAAGCGAAGGTTTTTTATCAAGTCAGAATCTCTAGGTTTAATTTTTAAAGCATATTTCAGATCCCTACTTGCCTTTGAACAATTATGATCAAACCATTTGGAATTTTTCCCACTTTGCCCCTTTGTTGGCGCTGTGAGCATGGGGCCAATTTTAGTGACCAGCCCCTCAAACCTAGTCAGAATATTCGAGGGGGTTGAGTCAGAGGATAAACATGCAGACAGTTCCTCTTTACATGCACTGGTTATTTTGGGGTATAAAGTGTCTTGGTTTATCATTGTCCATTTAATGCGGCGTCTGCCATTTACGCAACTTAGCGTGCCATGATCAGGGCGCGACTGTCGCTTTATAAGTAAAGGCCCGCCCATATTAATGACAAGGGGATTATGATCACTGTATACACTGGTATGGATAGTAAAGTGCGAGACCCATTGTACAAGATCTGAGGATACAAATATATGATCAATGAAGGATCCCTGCCCATGTCCTTTAAAGGTTGGGGTGTCAAAACTTTTTGTGTCGGGAACCAACGACATAGCTGCAGTCAGATTATATTCATTCACTAAGTCATTTAAGTTCTTGCCACCCCTAGTGTGAGAGAAGTGAAAACCTTCAACATTATTACACCCTAAGGAGCCCATTGGGGTACTGGCTGGGTTACCACATGGTTGGACATTAAAATCACCTACTATCAACAGATGCCGTGATACAGTGTAAACATTTTTGCTCAATAATTCTGTTAAGGAAGCAATGTTACATACATCGTTACTGCTATTAGCATTATAAAAGTTAACCAGATATATAATACAACAAACAACGTTACATCTACAACAAGCCAGTACTTTTGGCTTCGTCAATGCTTTTTAGTTGTCTAAGATAAAGAAGATACAACTATGGTTTGGTGTATAGTTTATTGAAAATGCTTCAGTTCTGAAATGGTGAGACTGTGAAAGAACTATAAAGAGTCTCTGTTAAGTTACATTGAAGGTAGTGAAGGGTGGCACTGCTGCAGAGTTAAGATTTATATTTTTTCATCCTGAGGGTGATGGCAAAATTTGTGAGCCTGATCTGTACCCGTCTCAGCACCTGCATTTCAGGACTGCCGCTGCTGAGCACCGGCAAGACCCGTCCCACTTAAAGCCCTGTGTTGTGTGTGATGAATAGCATTGTGCTCTTATCGTGTTATATGCCATTATCCTTCAGGTATAGTGGTACGTGAGCAATAGGATACTTAAGCTTGAAAAGTACTATGCACTGCCTGAAGGGTGAAAGGATGCCATGGGGCCTATATTAGAGAGCTTTTGTGTTGTATGTTTATGGCAGGGGCTGGGTTTGTGCTTGTGCATACCAGTCATGAAGTGCATTTGGATTTGGTTCTAGGGTGGGTATGATCATCGGTTCTGTTACATCTATGCCCTCATTCTGATGGTGATGAATATCTCTGACTGCTGGTTGCTGAAGCCTTTCATCACTTGTGAGGAAGAGCTGTGATTTTACTGCCTTCCTGAATTTCAGGTGGTGCTGTATTTTGATTGTCTTTGTTTGGGGGGGTTTGCAGTCTAGTACTCCCTATATTCCCGTACCCCTAATAGGGAAGTCTCTTGCTCTACTATTAAAGAAAAGCCTCAGGTCTTCCTGAGTAGACATTGATAGTGGGAGAAAAGGGGCTGCTCTGTAGGGCTCTGCACTGTTTGACAAGCTAAACCACAGTCCTTCATTGACGCCTCAGAGACCCAACGAGGATATGTTTAGTTTGTAACTGCACTGACCTTGAAGGTGACTGTAGGGACTTCGTCAAGGGTGGGCTCACCTGCAAACAAACACAGAGCTACGTGTGAACCACAATTCTGTGGATGGGCACTACTTGACCTGCACACACATTATTGGAGTTCGCTCTAACACGCGTACAGAAAACTGCTTTTTTACATTTCTTCATGAGCTGCATAATCCCAGTGTGTGACTGGTGCAGCAGTTCCATCTGAGCTCAGATGCAAATATGCAACCCATTAACAATATGATCCTAAGTCTCACATCCAACCATGCGTGAATACAAATCTCACCTTTGTACTTGAATTATATAGGATATCCTAAATCAATGTAGTTAGGCATGAGTAGGTACTGTGTGTGTGTGTGTATTTATATATCAACATCTTCCACTCTCTCAGTCTATCTTGCAAGATTATTTAATTATCAACATTACTTTAAAAGTTCTGCCTGTTGTTTGTGGGTTTCAGGGAAGAGCAGGTGGCTGTGGAATTGGTCCAGCGAGGAGATATTGTTAAGGTAGTCCCTGGTGGCAAGTTCCCAGTGGATGGGAAAGTCATTGAAGGCAACTCAATGGCAGATGAGTCTCTTATCACAGGTAAGTTGTAATCAGTATGGTTGTGCATGTGGAATACAATGTAACACTGCGAAATGTCTTTGAAGTAATACAAATTTTAGCCCTCACTAAAATAGAGAAGTTACATTGTGATATGCGGAAAATAAACAGTTGTGTGAAGCTAAACAAGAAATAACCCTTAGTAATGCCAAATTTATATCATAGTGCTGCATTCATCTTGCATTTATCTGGACAGAATGGTTCTAATACTAAAGTGTAAGACCAATGCATCTAATGCATCCTCTTTCCTGCCGCTTCCTTGATTAAATTGCAAACCTTCTGAGGTGCCAGACTGGATCTGAACATTTTTCTACAGCTACATATGTCACAGATTCAGGGTGATGTCCCACGAAGTCATAGATGGAGTCATGCGACTATGCTGGACTTAGAGCCCCACCTACTCAAAGGGGACCTGTCTTTGGAGACCCAGATACTTTTTTAATGTATTCATCAATGCAGGATCCAAGCTGCTGAGTTTTCTTGTCTTTTTCCTTTTCCTTTTTTGAAGTTATGTCCTGCCTATAGTCGACTATAAGCCCTGCAACAAGTGCCTTCCACTGACGTTGGTCACGGATCCTCACCCAGTGCTTGTGGCTTCTGGGTCATTTCAACAGACCATGTAGTGCGGATTGGATATGGTTGCCTCAGTGGCTCGTGCTATGTGGATGGAAATTGCTGTGTGGTAGTTCTCAATGATTGCAAACTACAGGTTTTTTTCTGGGGTTGTCTAATTACAGTTGTTGGGCATGCCCTTTTAGGGAAATTATTTGTTTGGAGACAAGCAATATGCATCTGCTAGGCTAGAAAGGGGGAAGCAATAAAAGGACAAAGTAGGAGTGTTGGGTTTGTCCTCTCCAGCTAAAAAGGTTCACCATCCATACAGGAATTTGTGGGGTTGATGGACAACCTCTCCAACTTTAGACCGATCTCCCTCCTTCCGTGCACTAGCAAGATTACAGAAAAATTCATCAACTCCCAGCTGTCTAATTATCTCGAAACGAATGAATTACTTAAATCCTCACAGACAGGTTTTCGCCCGGACCAGCGCACTGAAACCGCGATGGTGACGGTGGTCGAGGAAGCCAGGAAGATCATGGACACAGGAGGATCAGTGGCAGTGATCCTCCTGGACCTGAGCGCGGCCTTCGACACGGTCAACCACCAGATCCTAGTCCAGCGACTTAGCGATCTTGGGATCACAGGCACTGCCCTGTCTTGGCTGAAATCGTTTCTTCAGGACCGCTCATTCCAGGTTATAGAGGGCAATTATACATCTAAAGAGACCCCTATACATTGTGGAGTGCCTCAGGGCTCTTCTTTGAGCCCCACGCTCTTCAACGTATATATGTCCCCCTGGAAAATATAGTCACCCCACATGGGATAAAACTCCTGACGTACGCAGATGACACGCAGCTGGTGGTCTCTCTCACCCAGCAGGAAAATCCCACCATAGACCTCTACTCCTGCCTGAGAGACATAGTCAGCTGGATGGACAGATCTCACTTGAAGCTTAACAGCGACAAGACGGAGATCATGGTGATGGGGAATCAGGCCCATTTCCACCCAGACTCTCTTTGGCCCCCCTGCATGGGTAAACCTCCAACTCCCAAGCCCGAGATTAAAAGCCTCGGTCTATGGCTAGATAAAAACCTCACCATGCAAACCCAAGCAAGGAAAACGACTGGAGTTTGTTTCGGTCTCTTGCGCTCAATCCGAAAAATTCTACCACTGCTCCCTCTCCAATCAAGGAAACTTTTGATCCAAGGCCCTATTTTGTCAAGGTTGGATCATGGCAACGCACTGTACCTGGGCGTACCACAGAAAGTTACAACTAAATTACAGGTAGTACAAAACGCCGCCGCCAGGATCTTGACCAATACTAAGACCCGCTGCTCGGCCAAACCAGCTATCCGAGAGCTGCACTGGCTACCCGTCATAGAAAGAGTGCAGTTCAAGGCGTTCTGCCTTACGCACAAAATTCTTAACGGAAAAGCCCCCCCTATACTTAAAGATCTGGTCACTCCTTATACCACCTCCAGACCCCTCCGATCTTCTAATGCCCACCTCACCCGAGTACCCAAGATCAATAGAGCACGATCAGGAGGTCGTTGTTTTTCGTACAACGCGTCCAAATTGTGGAATTCCCTTCCCTCTGACCTTCGTGCACAACCCAACCTGCTGGCATTTCGAAAATCTCTGAAGACATGGCTGTTCCTGTGAGCTTCCCCCCTCTTCATTCCATCTGTAATGGTTCAGCGCTGGGACGCTCACGGGCAGCTATGCGCTTTAGAAATCCGGTAACATCAGTCTGGCATAAATCAAATGCAGCAACAGCTTTCTCACTTCTTTGTCAAACTCTCCTGCTAAGAATACTTCACTTTCATGCATCGGAAGAAGGCAATTGAAGGTGGAGAGCCAGAGTTTCTGAGCCATTGGCCAGGAAATCCAGAGATGAATTAGACCCATTTCATCTGTTGTTTGTCAACAAGTCTCTCAGGAAATAGAAGTTCATGATGGTCATGGTTACTCTTCTTCATATTGACTTGGCTCTAGAGATCAAGACTATTTAGTCTTAATGAATCTGCAAATGAGTATTGCCATATTCCAATTGCCCAGGGTCAAAGAAAGTATCTGAGATTTACTGAAGCAGATCAACATTTCCAATTTGCTATTCATCCTTTTGGTTTGGGTTCACCCCTTGAGTGTATCTGTGGTGGTAGCTCATCTCCTCTGACAAATGGCTTCTTGTGGCTAGTGTACAGAATATGCTGTAGAGAAGTTCGATAGGTGTGCTTCCTCCCATGATAGATGAACGGAAGAAAACAAAGATGTAAAATAGGTAGAGTACATTATTATTTTAACAAAGAATATACAGTGATCTGAGGTAGGATAGGTAGTTAGTTATATTCTCCTGTATATGAATGTTTTTAATGACTTTTTAATAGTTCTTTATGTTTTTCATAACACAGATGTAGTATCGTGTCGACCGCTCGTATCGACATAGAGTTGGCTGTTTCGTATTTACTTCCCGTAAGTTGTAGGGTAGGCATCTCTATGACAGGCTTAGATGATGCTCTGTTTGTCTATGGAAGGAACTTGCTCATGAGAAAGATCTTAGCTTCCCTCTTAAATGTTGTGGAGTTTGGAATTTTTCTAATGTTCAGGGGGAGAGAGTTCCAAATTCTGGGGGCCGCTCCTTAAAAAGCTCTATCGTAGGTTTTCTTCTTCTTGAATATGGGTGGTCTCAGCATCAGTTCCTTGGCCTTCCTGACCGGTCTGTTTCCTTCCGATATTACAATTTTCTGTGCTAGGTATCTTGGTGTGTTGTAATGAATCGCTCTGTTGGTAATATTTGCCATTTTTAGTTGAATTCTAGCTTCGTAGGGTAGCCAATTTAATGCTTTCAGGTGCGGGATATATGGTCAAATTTCCTTGTTCCTGTGACCAGTCTTGCTGCTGCATTGGGGCATGCTTTAAGTGGTGCAGTGGAAATTTTTGATAAGCCTGCTAACGTTGCACAACCATATTAAATCCTCGAGATAACCAGTGATTGTACTGCTAGTTTTAGATCAGTCTCTGTTAAAAAAGGTTTCATTTTTCTTAAATAGTTCAGATGAAAGCGGGCGTTTTTTGCCATAGCTTTGATGTTTGCTTTCATGTCTAGATTCTCATCCAGTGTGTTTCCAAGTGATTTCGCTGAATCAACTAGAGTGGGGGTGCAATTTAATGCTGTGATCATTTTCGACCATTCTTTCATTTCTGATTGGTTTTTTTGTGGTGAGATAAGTAAGAATTCTGTTTTATGTGCGTTTAGCTTCAGATGATTGGTAGTTAGCCAATTTAGTGTCATTTTGAGGGCCTCGTTCATTAAGATGATGTCTTCCATGGCTTCGATCTTGATGTAGATCTGCGTGTCGTCCGTGTACATGTGGTAAGATATTTTGGAATTTCATAGAATTTCTGTGAGGGGTTTGATGTACAGATTAAACAGTGATGGAGATAATGTTGAACCTTGAGGTACTCCAATTGTAATTGTACATGAAGGTGAGAGAGATTGGTTGACCAGGAATCTCTGACTTCTATTCTGTAGGAAGGACTCGAACCATCTCAGTACTTTACCAGATATTCCCATCCTGTCCTGGAGTCTGTTCAGTAATTTTTCATGGTTGACTGTATCAAATGCAGATGATAAGTCGAGGAGGATGAGTAGACAAGCTCGGTTTTGATCTAGTGCTTGAAGTGCATCATCGACAATGTGTAGGATTGCCGTTTCTGTACTGTGACTTGTTCTAAATCCTGATTGGCAGTCATCTAGTAGAGAGAAATTATCGATATGTTGGCTCAGCTGATTCTGTACACATTTCTCTATTAATTTGGCCAGAAGTGGGATGTTGGTCACTGGGCGATAGTTGTTTGGATCTTTTGGGTCCCCTGTAGGTTTTTTGATGATCGGTACTACTTGACCTGTTTTAAGGCAATCTGGAAGGATCCCCTAGGAAAGCAATGCGTTTACGATTTCTGTCCAAATAGGGATCCCAATATGCCTGATTTCTTTCAGGCATTTTGATGGTAGTGGGTCATTATAGTGGTTGTTAAGTTTGATGTCAGCTAGCGTTTTAGCAAGTCATACTGGTTCAATGATTTGAAGGTGTCCCAGTGTGCCTTGTTTTTTATCTTATTGTTCACATCTTTTGATATAGTATTGTAGCATGGTTGTGTGTGGTAGTCAGGGTTGTCTGCTGCCATCTTGAGTTCTCTTTCCAGTTTGTTGGCTTTGTCGGTGAAGAAGTCAAAAATTCTTTGCAGCTTAGTTGAGTTTTAATGACTTCTTGGGCATATTTGGCTTGTTTGTTAGATTGTTGTTTTATGATCTCAAATAGTTTTCGTGGTCTGTTTTTGGCATTGTGTAGTTCTATTCTGATAAACTCCTTTTTTGCGTTGAGTATCTTTTTGTTGTATTAATTTCTAATTCTTCTGAGGGATTTCAGTTCACGGGATGATGGGTGTTGTCTCCATTTTCTTTCCGCACATCTCAATTTTCGTCTGTCTTCATTCAAGGCTCCATTGAACCATGGGTTTTTATCCTTCTCTGTTACTCCTTTCAGTTTTAGCGGCATGGTAGTATTGACAATTTTCGTTACTGCCCTAGTGTAATGGTTCGTGATCTCATCCACATTTTGCATGTTAAGAGGTAGGTTTAGGTCTTCCTTGCATCTTTCAATTAGTTGCTCCATGTTCGAGTCTCTGGTATCCCGTCTCCATCTTTTGCTTTTGATTGGTTGAGTGGTTTGTGTCTTCATCCATGTAGGTATCAGGAAGGTTATGGCATGGTGGTCTGACCAGTCGCTAGGCTCTATTTTCTTTTTTAGAGATTATCCAGTCCAATGTTGCCCTTTCGCGTGCGTTGGTTGTAGACATGCTTGGCATAGGTTTAGTTTGGTTAAGAAGTTTTTTTAGAGTGTTGACCTGTGTGTCATTGTTGTTGTTCCAGTGGAGATTAAAATCACCTAAAAATATGTTATTAGCGTCAGTGTTCGTGTTAGCCGTGATTATCTCCATTAGCTGATCAAAGAAGGTCACGTTGTTGTTTCCCGGAGGGTGATATAGGGCATGTAGGATGCAATTTGGTTTGTTAGCTGATCTTATATTGAGACCTAGGTATTCGCAGGACTCTAGAGGGTCAGATTGAATTTGGCAAATTTCTAAGTCTGATCTGTCTGTGCAGGGCTATGCCACCCCCTATCTTCTTTTGCCTATCAAGTCTTACGATGTTGTAGTGGGGGAGGGCACCAGGAAGTCCATGACTGGGGAAGATGATTCAGATAGCCATGTTTCCGTGAGGATTGTTATGTCTATTCCCTGGTTAATAATAATGTCGGCTATGTCAGATGCATGTTTAGCTGCTCACAAAGGTGTTCCATTCATTTCTCAGCATTGCTTCTAAGTTAGTACAGTTCAGAAAACACCATCACAATCAGTAAAGGCATTGCTAAGGATGCTAGGTCTGATGGTCTCTTGCAATTTTTGGTACTCGAGCCTGAGAAAGGAGATCTAGATTCTTACAGGCAATACTTCTGAGATGCATTCCTTGAACAAGCATTGAGGACTAGACTCTCACTCCATGTGTCAAGAGGCAATGGAGATGCAGTTGTGGGATGCCAATGGAGGAACTGGTCTACCAGCAGTTCATCTAGAGGGAAAGGACAATGTGATGGACGATTATTTAAACAATATGTTATCAGTCAATCATGAATGTAAGTTTCACCCAGAAATTCGTCTACCAGTGTATCGAAGCTACGTGTTCTCAGTGATCGATTGGTTTCTGATGTCTTCAAACAAGAAATGGCTCTTCTCTTACTCCATGAAAGTTCACTCTGTAGAGGTGCTCTAGTGACAGACTGGGTTTTCCCATCCATGGCATTATGCCTTTCATCTAGTACCTCTTCTGCCAAAGGTGATGCATAAGATATGGTTCTATTGTAGTGTAGTTCCTATATTCCCAATAGGCTCTGCGCATTGGAATAATAAATCCTATAGATTAGACGTAGGACTGAGGTCGACTAGGTCTCTATCGAATATACTAGACTTAATTGTGTGTGCCAGCTAGCTCAGAGGTCACTAGAAACTTTCTCGAATTCACAAGAAGGGATTAGTCTCTGACAACCGCATAAACATGACAACTTTGTTTCCCCAAGATAAAATGTATCTTCAGAGTCGTGGAAACAATAGATAGATATTTCACTCAGTCAATCGTGCATGCTTCGTTTCACCAGAGGTGCAGAGAAATAGATAGACGGGCGCTTTCAATAAAAGGTTTTATTGAACAGTCTTCTTTCTCAAGCATAAGAAATGAACTGCTACAATCGTAACACTGGTGGTAAAATATAATGCATACAGTATAAATAGTAGAATAAAATAATACTGTAAGAGCATTGTATTGTTCCTAAACCATAGATAAATACATACATAATTAACAGAGGCTAAAAGTACTCAACTGGTGCTTCTAAAATACGCCTACCCTGGTGTACCTAACCTAAGTTTAGTACGAGGGAGGAAGTAAGTGAGGTGTAGCACACTGGCGTAATGAAAAGTGAGGGGGCCACCCTGCACGGTACTTAGAGGGGCCCCCTCCGGGCTCAATCAGGAGCTCTCCGGCCACAGTGCAGTGCTGAGGGGGCCCCCAGGAGCTAGAGGCCCCCGCACTGCGGGGGCTGCGTGGGCCTGTGTTACGCCCCTGGTGTAGCGTAAATGTAGTATTCTTTTGCCAAGAATCTGTCCAAGATTTCTCTAAGGGTCTAATCAGCTCCGTACCTTAGTTTAGAATTAAGAAGGCTGGTCTCAGGACTCGATTTGCCAACAACCCGCAAGGGTAGCTTGGAAACACTGGAGCTGGATTTCTCAGCAGGAGAAAAGACAGCGTCTCTCTCAGTGCGTCTGCTGGAGGGTCGGCTTCCTTCGGCACTTGCTGTAGCAGGGCTAATCGGGCAAGTAGATAGTCGAACTGCTCCAAACCACTGTGTGTTTGCTTGGACAAGTTGGTACCTTGAAGGTGCTGGGTTTGGCGTATGGTTGGACATAATAATGTCATCAAAGCGTCTCAGTTCTTTGAAAACTCCATGAGTTCTTGGACAAATCCATATTCAAGCGAGGGGAAGTTCCTGACTGCTGAAGGCGGGTTTTTCCAAGAAATCGTTGTGGATTTTCGGAACTAGTGGAAGTAGCCCTGCCGTATTTCACTCAGTCAATCGTGCATTCTTCGTTTCACCAGAGGTGCAGAGAAATAGATAGACGGGCGCTTTCAATAAAAGGTTTTATTGAACAGTCTTCTTTCTCAAGCATAAGAAATGAACTGCTACAATCGTAACACTGGTGGTAAAATATAATGCATACAGTATAAATAGTAGAATAAAATAATACTGTAAGAGCATTGTATTGTTCCTAAACCATAGATAAATACATACATAAATAACAGAGGCTAAAAGTACTCAACTGGTGCTTCTAAAATACGCCTACCCTGGTGTACCTAACCTAAGTTTAGTACGAGGGAGGAAGTAAGTGAGGTGTAGCACACTGGCGTAATGAAAAGTGAGGGGGCCACCCTGCACGGTACTTAGAGGGGCCCCCTCCGGGCTCAATCAGGAGCTCTCCGGCCAAAGTGCAGTGCCGAGGGGGCCCCCAGGAGCTAGAGGCCCCCCGCACTGCGGGGGCTGCGTGGGCCTGTGTTACGCCCCTGGTGTAGCATAAATGTAGTATTCTTTTGCCAAGAATCTGTCCAAGATTTCTCTAAGGGTCTAATCAGCTCCGTACCTTAGTTTAGAATTAAGAAGGCTGGTCTCAGGACTCGATTTGCCAACAACCCGCAAGGGTAGCTTGGAAACACTGGAGCTGGATTTCTCAGCAGGAGAAAAGACAGCGTCTCTCTCAGTGCGTCTGCTGGAGGGTCGGCTTCCTTCGGCACTTGCTGTAGCAGGGCTCATCGGGCAAGTAGATAGTCGAACTGCTCCAAACCACCGTGTGTTTGCTTGGGCAAGTTGGTACCTTGAAGGTGCTGGGTTTGGCGTATGGGTGGACATAATAATGTCATCAAAGCGTCTCAGTTCTTTGAAAACTCCATGAGTTCTTGGACAAATCCATATTCAAGCGAGGGGAAGTTCCTGACTGCTGAAGGCGGGTTTTTCCAAGAAATCGTTGTGGATTTTCGGAACTAGTGGAAGTAGCCCTGCCGTATTTGGACTGCATGAGCTATGCCTAAATATGGTTATGATTTCTATGCCTATATAAGGATATGGTGACTTATACCTATATAAGGGCATGACTCTGGAAACTTACAATAGAGTCCTAAAATATTACATAACACCCACTCCACGCTATTATGTTCATCTAAGAGTAAATACTAAAACATATAATGTAGAGCATGTGTTTAAAAAACCCCAAAAATCATATAAAATGCATTTGAAATGGTTGCACACAAAGAAATGAGCATTTTGTATAGTACATATGTAAAGAAAATGACTTCATTGTAAGCATATGATATGATATTAGCAATGCCAACTAAATGAATCACAAAAATTACATTTAATGAAATGGCTCTTAGTTACAGAAGAAACAGGTTGAGACCATCCCATAGCAGAATATACACACTGTTTTGGTTTGTGGATTACGCTAATATTGTTTCTATGAAGTGTTCAAAGAATTCTTGTTCTCTAAGAATAGTTCTACTTTAAGCAGATTACTCTTTGTGCCAAAGTTCAGTTTTGTTTTTTGGAAAAAGTCAAATAAATCTGTCATAATATTAGAGTTCCAAACTTGGTAGCTTTTGTTTTGAAAAAAGTGAAGGTTGAATGAATTTCAGAGTTTGAAAGAACGCTGTGTGCTAATTAAAAAAATTATTCTCGGGGTCAGGAGAAAACATTAAGTCATCAAGGCTGGCAAAGAAATCGTCTACCACAGTAGATTAAAGTTCGACTACTTCATTAAGAAGGTCAATTGTGCACAGATGTGAAGCATCGCCGTCAGCGTCAGTTGCCGCGTTAGCAATGTTCATAGCAGATGGTACCTGTGTGCCTGTTGATCCGCGTATCTCACCTCCAGTTGGATTTTCCGGTGAGATCTCAATGAATGCCGTCATCAAGATTGGTAGCCGTTGGGGGCAACACAACACATGAGCCGTTACCGGACCCAGTAATGCGTCAGCATCCGTTGGCATAACCAATGGTAGTGTTAGACAGACCTCTAACACGCATTCCTCTCCACAAAGCAGGCATCGTAGAACAGGTAAGATGCAATCTTGCCAGATTGGTCTGAATGACAGGAACCATGTGGTATTCAGATCTCTCAAACATACATGTGCAATACCGCTGGTATCAGACATGTTAAAGATACGACCTAACATTTCTGCGAAATGTACTCGGCAGTTTGTTGATAATAATGCATGTATCTCTGCAGAGGACCTTGCAACTTGCAGATCATACATCTCTCTGGACGAGGTCAGTGGCACAGTTTTTTGCAAAAGAATGGCTTTCATTCTGCTTAAAGTATCAATTTGTATAGAAGAGATGTTCAGTGAAGGCCATAGGGGCGACCTCCCGTCTGTCTTGGTTTTAGCAAAACAATGCTTGCATACAACAAGTGACCCTGGCTGACACAGTAACGAGATATTGTATTCCTGGCATCATTCCACCACAGCTGTGATCATTTAACATAATGTAGCTACCATTGGAAGGCTGCCTGAAAATTGGATCTATCACCGCTTTGGGCTAACCCTGCAGGTGGCAAGAAAGGTTATTGGAAGAACCCTCGCAGACTCCGTGTAATAGTGTACCGCTTAGTGAGTTTTCACAATTTTTTACCACTAAGAAATACTTCCTTTCCCCCACTCCAACATTTGTGTGTGTATGGTAAATCCCAGGTTGACTTAATGTATTCTTTACCCAACCTTTCATACAGGCCTGCTGGTATATGTTTTAATCAATACTGAAACTGGAAAGTCGTCACTGGTATCATAATGGTGCCATGTATTATCCATTCAACTGATGGTTTCTCAGAAACGGTCAATGGTAATCTCTCCAGTTTTTCTATGCTCAGCACCGTATAATCTGCTCCCCTTTGTGCCAACGAGATTTTTTTATCTGTAAGGTTAAATACAGTAAACAATGACGTAGTGTTGATTAGACGCCAAGGCACATAGCCGGAACGAAGGTTTTGCAATGTCCAGCCTAACAGCATTATAGAACGTAATTGAGACTGGCCATGTTGTAACATTAGCAAGTCCTGTTCCATTATGTCTATGGCAGAGGATACAATGCTGTCCAAAGAATAAATTCTGGATGGCAGAGTTGTTAACCCATTGTCAACTACAGAGAGTGATTTCTATAAATTAATACAATCAATGTCTCGTATTCTTTCTGCTCTTTCCATTTGCGTGACTTTCCAAGCTTCATTGTAAGCAGCGTATATACCGGCGTATATGAAACGTTTATGACGTGGATTACGAGGTCCTAGTAAGAATTCTCGTAAATCAACGCCATCTTTAAGCAAAGATAAGTGTTGTTTTATTTCCGGGAGTGTGGATTTCTGTAGCCATTCAAGGCATAGTTTTCCTACACTGTAAGTTGTTATCATCCCTGGATGTTGTCTTTAGATATATCTTAGGATCTGGCCGAGTTACTGTGAACCCTTGTCTTGTTCAGGAATCTATCTTGACAGTTATTCGTGTCTGTGGGCCCGATTAACCATTTTTTCCATTCAGGATTTGTTCTGTTCTGTTGTAAAATATAATTTACGTCTACCTCCTCATCTGAAGTTAAGTTACTATCAGGTGTGGGTTTAGGTATGACGGTTTACTTAAATCTTTTATCTTATCCAGTATTAGGGGTGTCTTTCATAGATTCACATGCCTGAATCATTCCCCGTCGTCGAGACGGGAGCCTCCGGTAAATAAAAAAGCAATGTCCATAGACATGCATAGAGAGAAAGGGTCCAAGGGTCTCTCCTTAGTAGCCTTTCCTTGTCCTTATGTAAAAAGGACCAAACTGCCATAGTCAGCCAATCAGCTCCGACCTCCCTCTAGAACCTTCCTGGGAGGAGCCTCAGTCGCTCAGATTTTCTACCGCACGTTGTGCTAGGGAGTCTCCTGCCTGAGCTCTCCTCAGGATTACTCTAATTTCACCAAACTTTCTTTGAAAGTGTTCTCTGAAACCTCACAACTCTTCAAGGACTTCTTCAACACACTATCCCTGAAGTAAGTGTGTGTTTCTACTGCTTTTCCCATGTCTGACTCGGGGAAGAAAGCCCTGTTCAGGGCCTGCTCTTCCTGCAGCAAGAAAAGAATACATGTGGATGATAGGCACGACCTGTGCTTGTATTGCCTTTACCCGGACCATAATTCGGAGAAATGCGCAATCTGTCGGTCTTTTCCAAAAAAGACAGTGAGAGACAGAGAAGGTCGCCTTCTGATTTGGTTGGACAGGCTTAAGAACAGAGATAATCTGGACTCCTCTGTGAGCAGCGTTTCCAGGACCTCTGCTGTCTCAAACAAGAGGCCAAGGGAAGCTTCCCCGGGCCCCTCAGACACTCCTCCTACGAAGACCCACAAAAAGTCTTCAGAGGCGAGATCTGCGTCATCTTCAGTGTCTGCTAAGGAGGATAAAACCTTTAAAATGCCTGCTCCGTCCTCCAGACAAAGCCAGAGGACTACTTCAGTCAAAACCACAGTGTCTACCACATCAGCATCGTCGCCCTCAGCATCGACGACGATGACTACGTCCTCTTCATCTTCAGGTAGACCTGTTTCTTCAATTATTCCCCTGACATCGTCGTCGACGACAAAGACCATGTCGACAACGAAGACCACACCGTCGACGACGCCGTCACCAGCGACGAGCCCATCGTCGTCAAGACCGGCGACGACGAGAGTGTCGACGAGAGTCTCGTCGACGAGGCCATCGTCTACGAAGGCACCGTCGTTGAAGACGACGACTTCGCAGTCGTCGACGACCAAGATCCCTTCGTCCACCCCACCGTCGACGAAGACCTCGTCGCCGACCCCGTCGACGAGAGACTCGTCGTCGACGGCCCCGTCGACGAAGACCCCGTCGACGAAGACCCCGTCGACGACGACCCCGTCGACGACGACACCAAAGGCTCTGTCGACGGACTCGACGACGACACCGTCGACGGACGACTCGTCGTCGAATGAACCATGGAAAAAATCGAAACTGGTGGAGGCACCGTCCATGATGCTACCACCGTCGACGATCCCCTCGACGACGACCAGCTCTACCATACAGTCTGGCAAACCAAGCAAACCACTAATTACCCCGGAAACGACGTCTCCAAGCAAGGTGGACAAACAACCACCTCAAGAAATTTTCCAAAGCGAGGAATCCGAAGAGGATGACCATCTGGATCCCGCTACTTCAGTCTCAGAACTTCACATAAAATGCCAAAGCACTGATGAGGAACAGGAGGAATTCACCTACCAGGAACACTCCGTCCACGCCAGTGTCCGCACTGAAGTCACCCCCATGATATGCTTACCAGCGACCCTGGTTGATGACTTACGACTTCTTGTGCAAGTCTACAAGCAACGCTTTCCGGAGGCTAACAGAGGCGGTCAAGCGCCTAAGAGTCCCGCACCAGGGGACAAGGGGGATCAGACACCTCCAGCTCAAGTACAGGTGTCCGCACCGGAACGCACTCACCTTCACCATCAACCCCACCACGACGTCCAGCCTCAAGTGGTGGTTTCTTCGGACGATGAGGAGGAAGAGGAAGAACTGGAGGAGGGAGAGGTCCAGGAGGTTCACTCGGACCACTCGGACCAGGATGAAGAGGATGAATATATAGCATCATCCCTGGCTTCACCACAACCACGCCAAGCGGACTCCCCCCCGGTGGACATTGCTGGCTTCCACAAGCTGGTGGAGAGAGCGGCGAAGAGATTCCACATGGTGGTGGAATCCACGGAAACTGACTGTTTCCTGCACGACTTTAAGGAACAGACTCAGAAATCTGCAAAAGCTGTTCCGATCATAGACTTTTTGTGGGAACAAGGAAAGAAGTTAATGCTAACTCCTGCTTCTGTGCCGGCGGTGGTCCCACGCCTAGATAAGAAATACAGAGCACCACTCACTGCGGCGGCTTGCCTTAATGGTCACCCCAAACCGGACTCGGTAGTGACGCAGGCGGCCCAGAAACACTCCCGCAACCCTTCCTCACCACTGTCCGCTCCCCCAGACAAAGAGGGCAGAAAACTTGACACGATTGGTAAACGTTTCACATCCACATCGGCCATGTCCATCAAGGTGGCCAACTCCATTGCCTTGCTGGGGCGTTACAATCGCCGGCTGTGGGAGGACATTGCCCCTTACATGAAGGAACTGCCTGATGAAGTCCAGGGTGAGGTGAAAGCGCTCCTCGCGGAAGGTCAATCTTCTGCAGCGGAACTCATAGACTGTGCTATTGACGCAGCCATGACAGGCTTCCGTCAACTTGCGGGAGCTGCTGTACTGAGACGCCAGGGATGGCTAAGAGCGACTTCATTCCGCCAAGAAGTCCAAGCAAAGGTTCTGGACATGCCCTTCGACGGCCAGCACCTGTTTGGAGTAAAGGTCGACGAGGCTCTACAGGCCATTAAGAAGGACACAGACACGGCAAGGGCACTGGGCTCTCTGCAGTCTAGAAACCAGTCCTTTCGGGGCAACAGGCCCAGAGGTCAGTCCTCCTATCGAGGCTCATATCAAAACAGGTCCTCGTCCTCGTTCTCATACAATCACAAAGGCCAGTACCAAAACAAACAACAGCAAGGCCGTCAATCTTCATTCGGAAGATCAACCTACAGAGGTAAAAATACCAAGAGGGGCGCTGGCGGCCGCCAGTGACCGACTACTCCAGCCAGTCCAAACACCATATCCATCCTTTCAAATTGGAGGAAAGCTGACCCATTTCCTCCACAATTGGCAGTACATCACCACGGACCGGTGGGTTCTTCAAATTATTCGATTCGGCCACTCTCTCGAATTCACCTCCATCCCTCCCAATACCCCTCCACGCAGACGGACACACAAACATCCACGCCTGCTTCTGAAGGAACTTTCGACAATGCTACAAAAAGGAGCGATCGAAAGGGTTCCGGCATCCTCAAAGGGGAAAGGATTTTACTCCCACTTCTTTCTTGTACAACAAAAAGAAAACAAGTGGAGACCCATCCTGGATCTCCGGGGACTCAACACCTTCCTGCGGAGCCAATCGTTCAGGATGGTAACGATTCAAGAAATCCTGGGCATTCTAGAGAAAGGAGATTTCATGGTGTCACTGGATCTCCAGGATGCATACTACCACATCCCCATCCTCAAAAATCACCGGAAATTCCTAAGATTCGAGGTGGCGGGCCGTCACTATCAGTTCAAAGTCCTGCCGTTCGGCCTCAAGTCCGCACCGCGCATTTTCACGAAATGCCTTGCGCCAGTGGCAGCCTTCCTGCGTCAACTGGGCCACCAGGTCTTCCCCTACCTAGACGACTGGCTGGTGAAAGCACCCTCACCTGGGAACGCAATCACGTCCTCCAACGCCTGCACCAATCTCTTTCAAAATCTGGGATTGACGCTCAATCTCAAAAAATCATGCATGGTCCCCGCAACAAAGATTACCTTCCTAGGGGCCATGTTGGACACAGTGTGCACGAAAGCCTTCCCCTCAAAAGAGAGGACAGACAAGATCTTATCTCTGGCCACGGCTGTGGCGAAGACAACGCACCTGAAAGTTCGGACTTACACCTCCCTCCTGGGGATGATGTCTTCCTGCATACTCCTCATCCCGCACTGCAGGCTCAGAATGCGACCCTTGCAGGAGGCGCTCGCGAGCCAATGGACCCAAAGCACTGGCTCCTTCGAGGACATCCTTCGGATCACACCGAAAATTTCCAAAGCTCTACAATGGTGGACACGTCGCCAAAACCTAACAGTGGGCTTACCGTTTCTCCTCCCAGCATCACCGCTGGTGATAACAACGGACGCCTCCCTAGAGGGATGGGGCGCGGTGCTCCAGGACCTACAGATCAGCGGCAAATGGGACTCTCAAGAGCAATCGCTCCATATAAACCTCTTGGAGCTAAGAGCAGTGTATCTGGCTCTTCAAGCCTTCTTACCCCGCATCCAGAAATCCCCAGTGCTCGTCAGGACAGACAACACCACGACGATGCACTATCTAAACAAACAAGGGGGAACACGTTCGCTCTCGCTCTCACGCGAATCGCAGATGATCTGGAACTGGCTGGTGCTACACGAAATCCAACTCAAAGCGGAATACGTCCCAGGAAAGGACAATACCATCGCGGACGCCCTGAGCAGGCAAAAGTCCCTCTCCCACGAGTGGGAACTATCGGACAGCGCCCTCACTCACATCTTTTCTCTTTGGGGAGTACCAAACATCGACCTCTTTGCCACCAAGAGGAACGCCAAATGCCCGAGCTACGCAAGTTGGCATCCCCAACCAGGATCACTAGGAAATGCGTTTTCCATCGGATGGTACAGCGTCTTTGCATACGCCTTTCCTCCATTCCCGATGATTCCACGGCTCCTCAGGAAGATGAAGGCGGAACCATGCACCCTGATCCTGATTGCCCCGTCCTGGCCGAGGCAACACTGGTTCTCGGATCTGCTTCGACTCTCCATCAGATCACCGATTCGCCTGAACCAACACCTGGCCCTTCTGACGATGTCCAATGGGCAAGTGCAGCACCCGAACCTCCAATCGCTCAAATTATCAGCCTGGCTCCTGAGCACAGAGAGTTCGGTGGCCTGAATATCCCACAGGACTGCAGGGATGTACTAGCCAAAGCAAGGGCAGACAGTACGAACAAGACCTACTGTCTCAAATGGAAGAGGTTCTGCATATGGTGTTCAGACCAGGGCCTACGGCCCCTCGCCATCACACCTGAACAGATATTACCATACCTCCTGCATTTGGCCCAGTCGGGACTGGCGCATGCGTCCATCAAAGTTCACCTGGCAGCAATCTCGAGGTTCACCAGAACGGTCACAGGACCTTCTCTGTGGTCTAGTCGACTGGTCAAGCAATTCCTCAAAGGGCTATACAGATCCTTCCCGAGGCCTCGGAAAGTACCTCCCACATGGCAGCTTAACCTGGTACTCAACCAGCTCATGCGTCACCCGTTTGAGCCCATTCACAGGGCATCTCTTCAACACCTCTCATGGAAAACAGCGCTCTTGCTCGCTCTAACTTCGGCCAGAAGGGTTAGCGAGCTGCAAGCCTTGTCCATACAGGAACCATATCTGCAATTCAGACATGATAGGGTGATACTTCGACCAAACCCTAAGTTCATTCCAAAAGTACCTTCGGACTTCCATCTCAACGAACCATTGGTCCTTAGGTCATTCTTTGCCAACCCTTCCACAGCAGCGGAAAGGTCGCTGCATTCTTTGGACCTTATGAGGTGCCTGAAGTTCTACCTGGACAAGACTAAGGATCTCAGAAAATCCTCACAGCTGTTCGTGGCATACAGCAGACCACGAAGGGGCCTACCCCTCACGAAGCAAAGCATCTCCAGATGGATCTCCTCGGCGATTTCGTTCTGCCACGAAAAGGCCGGCCGGCCTTTGAATGACCGGGTTCTGGCTCACTCGACCAGAGCGATGTCTACGTCGGCGGCACTGTTTGCTGGAGTGCCGATCCTGGACATCTGCAGGGCGGCGACCTGGAAGTCACCGCATACTTTCTCCAGACACTACTGCCTGGATATCGAACTTCAGAAGGATGCGGCAGTAGGCCAGGCGGTGCTTCGCCATCTCTTTCAGTAAGGTGAGCCTTCCTACATCCCGCCTTCCAGGTATGCACATTATTGCTCTGATGATATTATGTCTAAGCTGTCTCTTTATTGTATGATACTATATGCATTATCTACTATGACGGCAGAGCATCTCTGTTTTACAAATGTGCTACTATGATTGCTAGCTACTCTGATTCAGGCATGTGAATCTATGAAAGACACCCCTAATACTGGATAAGAAATGCGTTACTTACCTGTAACAGCAGTTATCCAGTATTGGTGTCTTTCATAGATTCACATGCAACCCTCCCGCCTCCCCTGGAAGGACTCACTTCCCTCTCGGAACTATATTACGCCAAACCTAGCTGGGTGCGTACGAAAATCTGAGGGACTGAGGCTCCTCCCAGGAAGGTTCTAGAGGGAGGTCGGAGCTGATTGGCTGACTATGGCAGTTTGGTCCTTTTTACATAAGGACAAGGAAAGGCTACTAAGGAGAGACCCTTGGACCCTTTCTCTCTATGCATGTCTATGGACATTGCTTTTTTATTTACCGGAGGCTCCCGTCTCGACGACGGGGAATGATTCAGGCATGTGAATCTATGAAAGACACCAATACTGGATAACTGCTGTTACAGGTAAGTAACACATTTCTTAGCCAGGCCAAGACAAGATGTCTGTTAAACAGTGTCATTTAACATCATTTGTTCTGGGATAATGCAGGCTCTGAATAATGCTTCTAAACCTTGTACCTACCAGTCTTTTGTGCCCAAACAGTTTTTGTCTCAATGTTGTCTTTCCAGTAGTTAAAGCCTAAGGTGGACAATTGAGCATAAAAGGCAGCAGAATAAATTTGTTTAGTATTTGTCAACATACTTTTCATGCCTGTCTTATTCACATTTTTAAAGTAAAAACTTTCTGGGTTTGTAACATTAAAACCTTTAAAATATGGAAATTTTCTAAGAAACGTTTTAGAACTACCTTTTGGAGGTGTCAGACAATGTTCCCATTGATTATAACTTAAAACATTTCTAGGGTTTGCAGATTTATGCAAGTAATGATGGCCAAAATGATTAAAACAATACATTTCTTCATAATTTGATGAACCTTCCAAGTATTCATATTTTGTAAATTTTGCTGACATTTCTAAGTCTGCCATCATGTTATTAACAGTCTCAAAGTCTCAATTATCAGAGAATGTGCTTGGTGAAACAAAATCACTCAAGGAAACCTTAAGTTGATGAGGAATCTTTAGCAGCTCAACAGGGCCATAAATGTCATAATCAGTTGTATCCCAAGCTATTCCCCATGTAGAGGAACCACTGTGATGTTCACTGATGACAGGTCTCGTTGTTCACGATGAGATGATTTGTGTGGCTTCATGAGCAAGTTGATGTTCTTACTTGCTGTGTCCATTTTAATGTGTTTTCCATCTATCAGCTTTCCCAAACTTAACACAAGAATGAGCCATAGCAGGAGATAAAGTACACCTAAAACAATCCAAAGTTCAACCCATGGTGAAACCAGATATGTATTTGTAAGCTCTTGACGAAGTTCCTTTATTTTTTCCTTGAAAGATTTGTTTGCTGGCGTAGTTTTAGGTTCACTGGGATTCTCGGAAAAGTTTTCAAAGTTGATAAAATAGCCAGAGGCAGTTCTGTCAATTGTTGATATCGCATCCGGATTATCTGAAAGCGCTGGAGCTGATTGTTCCCTTGACTTGTTTGTATAGTCAGATACTACATCGTTGTAGATGGGAGTTTCTTGACAAACTGTTATTTGTGTTTCAAAAGGCACTAGTTCCATGGCTTTCTTGCATAGTCCTTCTTTTCTGCCTTTAGACTCTTCAAAGTTGATGAGTCTTTCAGTTTGAACCTCTTTGATCTGAAGATTTGGTCGTCTGCTACATCTTGGGAGTCCACTGGGCCTACTACTTATTATCGGCCACATGATGTGGTTTTACCAGGTCAATTGACACAGACCGGTTCTCCTTTTTTCCATCAAGGGGTGGCAGTATTACTGTTCTTGATCCGTGGATTGCTAGTACAGGTACTGGTTTTCAGTGAGAAGGCCCAAATTCCTTCTTGTCCGCTATTGTCTCCCTGACCAGATCCCCAATCTTTGGACTCCAGACAGGCCTTGCGGGACAGGTGGTTTTTCTTCAGTGGTCGTTTGCTTTTCGCTGGTATTGCTTAGACTTCTTCTTGTTTCATTTATGTCCTGTAAAACAGCTAAACGATCTTTGATATCAAAGGGTTATTTGTTCCACCACTGAAGTATGACGATCAAGGTCTTCAGCCAACATTCTAGTACCAAAAAGGATTTCATATGGAGTGATTCCACCCAGAGAATTTCTTGGCAGGTTATTAAGACTACTTTGGACATTTATTAGATGTTTGACCCACCCGTCACCCGAACTTAGTACCCTAGCTGTATTAGATTGCTTTATGTCACATGTTTTTTGCTCTCCACAACCGAATTTCTCTCAGGATGGAATGGACTTGAAAATCGCAATGCAACGCCCAAGCTGGCCATGGCCTCCTTGTAAGCCCTAGAGCTAAACGCAGGACCCTGGTCAGAATGTAGCGTGCCGATTGCGTATGTGCCGATAAAGACTCGCAAATATTTTATAACAGTTCGGGCGTCAGCCGAGCGCTGAGGCCACATCCAAATGAATCTCCAGCATGAATCCACTGCGACCATGATATATTTATACTTGCCATCCCTTTGTAAGGGACCACAGTGGTCTAGGTAAACACACGCTATTGTTTTATCTGAAATCAGAAGGGACGTCTGCGCCAGGCATTTTACTGTAGAAACTTTCATTTTCTGGCATATTTCACATTCCAAAACATAGTTTCTGGTTTGTTTCCTCATGCGTGGCCACCAGTATCGCTGCTTTAATAATGAAACTGTGGCGGAAACACCTGCATGTGCAGAGGCAAGCCCTTCATGTGCTGCTAAGATTAATCCTAACTTGTGTTCCATGTTTGGGATTACTCTATTTCCCACTCAGGGATTCGAGCAAAAGCAACATTATTCGCATCAGTTATATATGAGTACTTGAGTGGAGAGCCCTTCGGTAGTGTTTTACCGCTGTCTTTTATTGAAGCAGTGACTGCTTGCATTATTTTGCTGTCTTTTTTCTTTTTTGAATGAGTAATAGCAGCTACGGAAGCCGTTTGCACAGCTACCTTCGCTGCTTCATCAGCCAATGAATTCCCTTCAACGTGAACGCCATCACGCTGATGACTCAGTGTATGTATCACGGGAGTCTTTTGTAGTTCTTTCTGCAAAAGAACTACTTGTTACCAAAGCATTTTATGCTTGATTGTGCCACCTTTTGCGTCTTTAAAACCATTTTGAACCCAGGTCTGCAGATATTCATTGTAAGACTGAACGCAGTAATACGAATCGCACACTATGAGTGTGGGGAATTCGCAATCGGTATTTTCCAGCACCATCTTGAATGCTTGGAGTTTAGCTCGCTGAGCTGAACAGTCTCCTAGTGATTGAGTTTCTGTTACCATAGGTCTGAATTTACCATTGCTCCAGTGACCTTTAACAATCGCGCACGCAGCACTATAAGCTTGTTTACCCCCAATCGCGGGCTGTGCTGATCTGACTGTATATATTATACAGCCGTCATGTTCTAGAGGTATAATTTCAGTAGGCAGAGGACATTCTTGTTCGTATTGGAGAAATTCTTGTGTCTTCAAGTAAGGGTCAAAAACGTATTCAACGTCTGCTGCAGCAAGAGAATTAACCCATTGTATCCATCTTGGATGTAGAGCTTTTGCATTTGGAATGCTAGCCTTTGTCACTGCCTCTAAGGCAGGTACAGGTGTAACAATTTTAATGTGTATAGCCTGTGCGAGGGCTCTCTCCTTTGCTACAGCAGTCTGAACCGCTGTCAGAATTTTTTCTGTTGAAGTGGTTTTCATTTCATCTTGTGTGTACAAGTGTGACTTGTAAGCTATTGGTACCTTTTCACCTTCGTTTAAGGTTAGGTATGTGAATCCGCATCTCCCTGGGATGATTCGGATTACAAGGTTGCGTACATTGTCGCGTGTTTGTAAGTATGTTGTTGCCAACATGTCTGTTTGCACTGAACGCAAAATTTCTGTGTGTTTTTGAGTCCAATTAGTAGGTTTGAAATCAGGTTTGATTAGTTTGTAGAGAGGTTTAACCCTTTCTGCGTAATTCAAAATGTAAGTTCTTCCGAAGTTTAGGAATCCTAGAATTGTCTGTAAGTTTTTCAGCGTTCTTGGAGTTTGGAGCAGCGCACATTTTTCTAAAAAGTTTGACGTTGAGGTGGGCAATTCTTGATTTTTTAAAGTTGAATTTATACCCGTCAGAGGCAAATCCAAGTATTATGGTGTTCACCCTGGTCAATTGCCTGTCCAAATCATCATCTGTAAGATAGATGTCATCAACATAAGATAATGCCTCATCATCATACGTTTGTAGTAACTCTGTTACTCTGGCTGAAAATAATCCAGTACTGTTCTTGAATCCCTGGGGGAGACGGCAAAATTGACCCTGTGTCCCCATTATTGAGAAAGCGGTCAAATACCTGCTTTCTGGTGCAATGTTTTGACAGAAGAAACAGTTTGAAATATCTAATGTCGTTTTATATTTCTTGCAAACAATGTTATTCATCAGTGCAAGTTTTGCAACAAGAGTTTAAATGTCTGTAATCTAAAACTAAATGATATGTTTCGCCTGGTTTGGAGACAGGAAACAAAGGATTGTTCATTGACAAGGTGCATGTTTCAATCACCCCTTGGTATTCAAGTTGATCTAAGATCTCCCTGACTTGTTTTTTAGCTTCCTGCTTTACTGGATACTGCCTCTGAGCAGTAGGTTGATTTTTTAACTGTATTTTATGTAGATGAGAATCCTCATCTCCATAAATGTGGATTGTGAATTGTTGATGTGGCAATCGGTGCATTCAAGGAAGCTCAGGAGCAAATATCCATTAGAAGAACAAGATATTTACCTGTCAGAATTCAGAGCAAACACAGGCAATGTATCATGCTATGGGCTGGAAATAGTGGAAGAAAGGTTAGTGGAAATTCATGAGATCGGGAACACTTTACTGCTAACTGCATGAATTCACATACTCAGTTCCTCCTTTTGCAGCAATGTTTAGGTCACCAGTGGCAGATCCCTATTTAAGATCATTCAGGGCCTAGAGACTTTAACTGGCAATGTCCCTAGTTGAATAGACTCTTGCAATTTCCGTACCATATCACACTATACTTACCAGTGTCCTTGTGTCATCGTTCTGTGTCTCACGGCTAGATTCCTTGTTGGCCCGAAGCTCAAAACAGTGACATCTGCTGTAGAAACCAGTAAGCTTGTACCTTTATATGTGTTCACTTCTTCTCTCCAGATGGTGCAATAGACTCACTGGTGCTGTGTTTTCCAGCTGGTGAGAGCAATCTCTCTCTGTAACTTCAACGTTTCACAGAACCATCCCTTGACTAAGACTGTTACATCTGGGAGCAAGCTCCAGTCCAGTCCTGTTGCTCCCTATTGTCCTCTCATTGGCAGCCAGTCTATCTCTGCTCACCAGTCTAGATATTCAGGGATGGCAGGGATTTTCAGCAGCTCTGCAACCTCAGAACTTGACACTTATCTCAGTAAGGTTATTTCTGATGGATACAGGCACAACTTCAGATTCCCCCTCCCTCTTGAAAAGATCATATTTTATTGATTTATTTTTCACTCCTTGTCCTTGACCAGAATAGGGATGCATTTAGATCACTAACTGGAGTTTTTTTATGTTGATGGGACAATACTTTTTATGAGTATCACGTCCGTGTATGTGATGTCAAGGA
Organism: Lissotriton vulgaris; assembly: GCF_964263255.1. NCBI lineage: Eukaryota > Metazoa > Chordata > Amphibia > Caudata > Salamandridae > Lissotriton > Lissotriton vulgaris. Next base: position 1,182,784,494 of record NC_141696.1, read on the forward strand.
CTGCCACCTAGCATGGGTTACATATGTGGTGTGAAAAAGCTTCTATATTTAGTCTGGTGCCTGAGAAAGGAAAATCAAGGAATGTATAGGAGGTCCAATATCTGTCAGAAAGAACATTACTGAAGGTACATAACTTTTTCATTTTTATAAGGTAGACCTTTCATATCTTTGCTTAAAACCCCAAAAGTAAAGTGTGTTGGCTTTAAAAATCCTTTTAAAAATGAATGCACCTAATTAGATAGAAGCCTTAGCCCCATGGATTTCTAAACCTTTTAACGAAACAGAAAAACACCATCAAGAAGTTCATGTCTAGTTTACACTTGATTGAATTCTAAAGGATTGGTGCAAACCTGTGGCTGTATACCAATTAAACCTACAATTTAATGGTAGCAAACAATTAATTTGTGTAGCATTTCTGAAATCAAGAATGTAAAGACAGACAGCCAAAGTCTCCCTAGACTTACTGATTCTGACTGATTAAGAATTCCTTCTTCAGGCAATATATCAGAAACGTATATGATGTATGGATTCACCCATCTTTCTCTAGCTCTCCAGAGCAATGGCCTTGTGTAACCTCAAAGGTCTACCACAGTTTTCTCCTTTACTGGATTCTCCTGTGGAAGATTATGGCTTTGAGGAATATGCGATATGCCTTTGTCCCCTTGAGCTTAGATGCACTTGGAAATGCAGCATTTTTACTGAGAGGGCTGATCACTGACTTAATCTGCCCATGAGGCTTCAGAGAGAACTGTGAGGGTTTTTTGTTCTAATGTATATTACTCCCCTCTCACCTCCTTGTACAAAACAACAAAGCACAACACTGGAAGATGCAGGATCTGGCCTGAAAACAGTTCAAGATAACTGGTGTTTGTGCAAGGAATGGCAAATACAGATGTTTAAAACTAGATGTATGGCATAATCCCCATAAAATAATATAGCCTTAGCATGCCGTAGCGGGCTATACGGCTATTAAAGGCCACTGCAGCATTAAAGGCCCGAGCCAAAGGCCTTTAACAAGGCAGTGGGGTTTTAATAGCCGGTATAGCCCTGCTACGAATGGCTGTAAGGCTATTAGAACATTCTGCCACTAGAGTGCAGAATGCTCTACCAAAATTAAACAAAGGTTTCTGGGAGCACGAGTGGATTGAAATCCACTCAGGCTCACTGAAGCTGTTGTTCACAGCCACAAAGAAGGATTGGAATGTTGGAGCTCCGGCCTTATACTAGTCATTATAAGCCCGGAGCTACTCCATTGGTTTCAATGCAGCTTCCAATGTTCCAATGTTCTAATGCAGAATAGATAATACTAAAAACATAAGTGCGTATTCAAAAGCTGCATTTTGTAATACGTTTAGTAGTCTTCCAAAACTAGTACTCATGTACTACAAAATACTTTTCACAAATCTTCATGCGGAAGTCTATACCTTTGCCTCTCCTATTTTTTATATGTAGAGATCTCCACCTCAACTTTGGAGATTTCTGCACCCATACATCTATGTTTTAGTAACAAATGTGGGAGGGATGGGGGAGTAACTGGAAAATGGGAAATAATTATTAAATGGGATGGCTTACAGGAGGAGTAAGGAGGTGTTAAGGGAGGAGCAGGTAGGGAAATAGAAAAACCATGCACCCATCACAAAATAGTAAGAGCATTGTTGTATACAAACCACACTTCAATTGTTACCTCAGCCAGACAGGACCAAACCAGTAGAAAATGTATTCCAGCCCATGCACTGAGTAAGCCCAGCATGACAAATAGCCTAGCACTGTTACTGGAACACCACTGAATAGAAAATAATGGAGACAGGGATTTAAAATAAAACACCATAGAAAGTACTGTTAAAAGAAATTCATTTACTTAGATATCTTAAAAAATATACATACATTTATTTTCGTGATGAAAAATAAATATAAATAATAATATGTTATTATGCAATAATATAAATGTAACTTATTTTTTTTAATAATTAAATTAATCTAAATTAATTCTTTACATAACTTTTAGCAGTTTTAAAACAAGTATAAAGATAAACATTTTAATTGTGGTAGGAGTTTTAAAATAAATTATTTAAAAATAATTCTAATTTAATTTAATATACTTAAATGGTAATAACAAATTAGGATCATAGTGATTTTTTTAATCTAACTATACATTTAGAATAAATATCTAGGGTTAATGGGCATTAATATTTAACATAAACATTTTTTTAATTCTAAATAAGTAAACTTTTATTAATTTCTGTGTAGTTTATTCTAGGGAGATCACCACCCCATTTAAGGAGGTCTATGTACGCAGATTTTAAAATTCGGTTGTAAATTTAACACTAGTGTAACTTTACGGTCATAGTTGACATTTTACAGACTCCACCCCCTGCTACAGGGGTTGGGAACATGTAAATATGCATTTTGAAGTAACTTTACACTTGGAATATGGGAATAGCCAAAAGTAGAAAAGTTACTACAAACTGTAAGAGTCAATTTAAACATTAGGAGTTACTCACGTTTTAATTTACCTTTGTGAATCGTCCAATAATGTTTACCTATGCAATTGTGACCCTATGGTACTCTGTTCTTCAGGTCCCTGAAGCAGCAAATATTTGGCTATGTAAATATGCATGACTGTTTCCCAAACGTCGCTTGAGAATACAATTCATAATTTATTAACTGTCTTTAATGAATTTCCCGATTGCTTCCTCAACGAATAATAAAGTTTGATATTGATTACTATTCACATTAAGGATGGCGGGGTCACCATAGGAACCATAGAGATCACCCCGATTGAAACACCGGTTCAAGGGCTGTGTAGCACTCACACCCCTGACTGTGTTAATGACCTTTGAGGCTATTTAGATTGCGTTAAGCCACGAACAGGGCCGGCCCTAGGCATGTGCAAACTGTGCACCTGCACAGGGCCGCCAAACCCCAGGGGCCGCCACGAGGACGAGCCGAAATGAAACCGCGTGAAATGCAAGCAGAACATCTACCAAGTTGTAAATACTGCCTGCAGTGCACGTACGGTGCACGACTTAGTACGTACCGCGTTTGTGGGTCCCGTGACTGTCCCAGGGCCGTCAATCTTGTAGCGCGCGAAAGCGCTACCAATGACGGCCCTGGGAACAATGTTTGGCCAGCCCTCGCGCCTAAATTGCAGTGCCAGGGGAAGGGCAACGTTGTAGTCCCGGTACTCCGCCTTCTCTAAAATTAATGGGATAAGTGGCACGTCTTTCATCATGAATTGACTGCAGAGTGATGTTTTTTAAAACGCTGCCTTTCATCTTGTGGATCACTTTAGGCGCTGATAGTGGAGGTGTGAAAGGGATGAGGGAGAAAGGGGAGCAGGTGGCAAGAAAGATAGGGGGCGAGCAGAACACCCGGAAACTTTTGCGTGGGAGGAAAGAAGCGCTTCTGAGAGAGGAGGAAGTTCTGAAAGGGAGACAGGAAGGAGGAGGGAAGGCAAGACCTCCCGAAATGGAGAGAATGGCAGGAGACATGAAAGGAGAGAGAATGTAGGCGAGTGGAGGGCAAGGGATACGGAAGTAAGAGTAAAGAATGGATGGCAGGCAGGCACAACACCAACTGGGCAAAAGCTCTAACTATTTCCCTCCTGCCCTGTATCTTAGCCCAATGTTTAATGGTCTGCACTAGAAATGGGGCCGCAATGAAAGATGACCATTTTGTGCCAGTAAAGTGGCAGGTTAGATCTACAGACTGAAGTTCAAATCCTGTTTACAAATGCGTATCTGGTGTATTGGTTGCATGTGCAGGCACGACGCCTGTCCTGCCATTTATGCAGATACTTGTGCAGTGATTTGTGACACCTAGCTGATGGTCTTCAGTAAGTGGCATGGGTGTGGTCCATGCAAACCAGCATCCATTAGAAGCATGACTGACCAGGCATTCAACAACGCAAGCAGAGAATGTGTTAGGCCACAGCTGCAGAATTTGGGGCTAGGGAACTAGGTGCGAGTCTCTGCATCGGCCTAGTATCCTGTGGATCTGGACAAATCACTTAATCTTGCTGTGCCTAAAAAACGGATTTGTGCAATGTAACTTGTTAGGCATGGTCCTGTCAAACTCTCATCTTCCGTTGTTGGAATAATAAACACTTATTATTGTGCAAGGCCATTCTGTTAAAAAAAAAACTGTCCAAGAGGTAAACTTGCAAATACATATTCTGCATAGACTCACTTTCTAGGGTGACTAGTTTGATTAGATGAGAGAGAAAGGTGTCTTGCAGTCTGGTGAAACTTTTCTCATAATGTGGAAATGGGGGTGTTGGGCAGTGCCGGAAATGGAAAACATTTACTCCGGGTCTGGGAAGCCATAAATTGGGGTTCAAGGTCTGGCGGTGGAAAGGGGGCGGGCTCACGAGAACAGAGTCTGACAGTCAATTTATAATTTAAAAAAAAACTCTACAGCAAAGAAATAGTTGACAATAAGTACAAATGTGACTGTACACCTGTTCTCTGTGAATAACAAAGAGGCCATGTTTATAAAAATACTTTATGGGTTGGGGCACCTGAGCCTGCAGAGATCTTGTGTGCCCAGCGATTTTCCAGGGCTAATAACAGTAAAATAACTCTGGTGGTTAATGCACTTGCTGAAGAGATATGTGTTTTGTCTCGTGCAGTTCTGAGTCATAGTAGCTTATACGTTTAACATGCCTACTGCAAATCCGGTTGTGAAGCCTGCAGATCATGTACTTGTATTTTATATTTCTAGGGAAGTGTGTAACTTTCTTTTGACACTGAGATGCTTTTGTACTTGGAGTTCATAAATTCCAATCCTTTGAATATTGCAGTGATCTATGAAGCTCCATCAAGGAGTTGCATGTAACCTGCAAGACAAGGGTTTAGAACCTTAATGTGTTTTTTCTCAATCTGTCATTACTCTAAGGTTGCTAAAAGGGTTCCTTTGGGTAGCAATAACGTCTTATTAGCATAGATACCCCCAACCTCTCTGGTGCGTTCTAAATCCTGGAGGGGTGTATGCAGATGAATAGCAGGTTTCACCATAAGCTAGCATGGAGGGATTATGTGCCTGCTCCCCAGCACAGTGTATAACACGCAGGTGATAGATTTGAATGTTTTGCCCACCGTGTTGCTGCTGTTGTTGCAATAGGTCCTTCAGTTACCTGTTGGTCACAAAAATGAGGGTTCCTGCCATGTAATGGTGAGATTAGTGAGTTATGTGCCAGCACCATGGAGCAGCATGTAAACTGCCAGGCATACGCTGGGAAACTCCATCTCAATATGCATGTTCACGTGTGTATGTGTGAGGTGCCTGAATTGCTTTTGAGAAGAGAGTAAGACTGTTCCTTGTGACACCCCAACTAATGGTTCTGTATTAAGATAGACAATAAAAAGGCCAAACTGCAAACTGGAGGAAAATAAAAATGTTTTATTAAAAGGTTTTAGACACAAAAAACAGACATCATTCTTGTCCAGACATCACCAGCTTGAAGAAACAGAAGTACCACTAAGGTCACTGCAGTCTAGCAATCACATCAAACTATATTTAATAGCAGGCCGTCCCAACGTTGTCCGGGTATGAGTTGCTGCCGGCCAGTAGTATATTGTTTTGTAAGATTTGGTTTTGATAACATTTCTTATCTGTGACAGGCCTGTGAAACGCTCCGATTCACAGTGCACTGCTGATGCACTTAAGAGTGCGCGTTCAGTAGTGTGTGAACTCGAGTTTCCCTACTTTATTTTTCCTTGCAAATATGAGTCGCATGTTTCCATTTTTTGTAACAACACAAGAGAACAGTGAATGTCCAATCTGTGGCCTATGGGAGTGTACAGGACTTTAGAGGAGCTCTTTCTTCGGTTCAGAAATTTCCTTCCAACATTTTTTTGTGCGCCCAGTCCCTCAGGTCGTGTGTCACAATGCCCTCCTCCTCCTAAATTGTATCACTCTGAGACAAATTCGGAAGGGTAGGAGCAGCCGCACAGGTACTGGTCAATCATCTAACGACTTTTCTGGGTGTATTATTAGTAAAACACCTTCCTGAGCTCCGCCCCGTCCGGACCCCCTCTTCCGGGGCCCCCACCTACGCTCCCTGCACAGGGCCACCATGAACCTAGAGCCGGCCCTGCCACGAATGCTGTTCCAAAATGAATTCTTTTGTTCACACATTTTGTGATTAAAACATGGTCCACCAGTGGTTTCTGGTATGGCAGTGATGACATACATAATTGCTGAGAAATTAGGAGTCTTCCAAATCACTCTTTGATGTTTACTCAGAGCCAATATAGACTATGGTATCATAGCAGAATCTGATGCCAGAACGTCCACAATATTCGACCAGCACCTGTGCTAGTGCCCTGAACAATATACCTTACGTATTGAGCAGCCCCAGACACAGTGAGTGGCCTATTATTATAATGGGAAGCTCTGAACTTGTTGACCATTAGTGATTTGACATACTTGCTGACATTTTGTAAAGCATCCTGCCAATCTTGAATAACACAGCCGACATCATATATTTAGCAGCACATAAACTTTTGATGGACTGTTAAATGGCACAGCGACACTGACAGGCATTACGTAAATGAATGAATAAAAATGTGTGGATCACCCAAATGCTAAAAAGGACTTGTGGCACTATGAGATTCAGTGTTAGGTATGCAAGCTGACCAAATAGGCGTCCCAAACAACTAGATCTTCAGTTTAATCTGGGAGTACAGGTATTTCTTATCGGATTAAGTGGCTAGAGATATCGAATTCCTGGATTCTTGTGACATAGAAATTAAAACATGACTTTTTCCATTTTATGTTTCTGTATCAACATTTACTCAATGTGGGTGGGTCACTGTTATCAGATGGGTTTTCTATATCCTGTGGGGCACACATTTGCTTGAGGTGCATGCAGTTTTAATGTGCTTTGTAACTAATAACTTTATAGGTGCATATGTGCTGTGTTACGAGTTTGAAACCTCTTCTAGATGTATTACAATTTGGGGAATTGTTGTAGGCCGAGTTGCTCAAGTTATCTTGTCATTTTTGGTTTCTATGGGTAGAAGATTAGTGAGGCACACTATACATACTCATTTGGCCAGGATCACAAAAGCTGTAAAGTTGAGAAGTCGAGATAAGAAGTCACTCTCGTGTTCCTCATTTAGGTTAAAGCTATGTCAAAGCATTGGTGAATGTGTCTACCCTACCTTGTTGCTCAACTTGTAGATTATTAACGCCTTGAATGACAGTCACCTGAAAAACCACACTTCAGGGCTCTGTTCATGTTCTTTCATGTTTTCTTTGTCTCTTCTCGCCTTTGATTATCTTCTTGTCATTCATGCTCTCAATACTTGGTCCTAGCTTTGGATCCCTTCAGATTATGATTATTATTCCTCCATGCATCAAAGGTAGCTGAAGACTCACCATTAAACTCATGAAGTTCAATGTCCACCAACGTCATCATTCCTTCATGGCCACCCTTTGAGGACTTACAGCTGGACCAGTGCATGCAATCACTACACCCACCACCCTACCTTCACTAACCCAAGGGCATTTGTAGCAGAAAAATGCAGGACGCAGATTCTTTACTAGCATGAATAAAGACAAATGGCCACAGATGAGTTTTTATTGACACCTACTATGCAGCAGCACCTCCCCCACACAATTACCCATGTTAAAAAAAGGTGATTCACTCACCAAGTTTTTTTAACACAGTGTAGTGTTCAGGGTTTCTTTTGAATTGGCACAAAGCCATTTTTCTCTTCAGACCATTTGTACACAATTGCATGTGTAGCGGCACGTGCAGAAGGGCCTAGAAAATGAATCCCAAAACAGTGTTGAAGCTGGTACCGGTCCTGGTTGCTAAGAACAGACAAGTCAGTCCTTCATGGCGTATTTTCTTAGTTATCCGCGAATCTAAGACCGTCCCTTCGCAGGATTATTTATGTGCCAATGATTTGGAAAACTGTTTTTATAAAATGTCTTTAAACCATAGAGATGAAGTTTACACAACTGTAGTTAGGCAGCTGCATGGCTAACTAGAGCAGTAAGAGTTTTTAAGTGAAACTAAAGGAAGGGGAAGAAATTGGTCATAGAAAAATAGGTCAAGACTCATTATGTGGGTGACCATTCCTTACAAACATTTGAATGAGCCAAAGCGGAGAGGTGAATGGTTGGCAGTGTTAAGATCTATGTTTTTAACAGTTTATTTCATGTCTTTATAGGGGAACCAATGCCTGTAACTAAAAAGCCAGGGAGCACAGTGATTGCCGGTTCAATCAATGCACATGGCTCAGTACTCGTTGAAGCAACTCATGTTGGCTCGGACACCACCCTGGCTCAAATTGTGAAATTGGTGGAAGAAGCACAAATGTCAAAGGTGAGAAAATGTACATAGCATATTATTTACTTTCATGATCGGTGGCCAGTGACAGCAGGTCAATCGGTTCACTCACAAATGTATGGAGCTCTTGCAAGGAGAGGTACCTCTTATTCCTTAATGAACACAGTTCTATTTGTTTGGGCCAACAGATGTGCTTATTAAGAACATTCTTAAAAGACATAGGCATAATCTTGCCGAGTGTGCACTCTGACATGCGCAGCTATTGCCTCATACCCACCCCTTGTCTGGGATTGAGGTTTTGGCCCCTTCCCTTTTTGGCCATCATTATCTATCTGTAAACTAGCTATGGCACCCAACCCTTTGCTACTGCTTCCTGGTATATCCTCGATTTTCTTTCCACCACGAATTTTATATTTATGTATGTATGTTTCAAATAGCATTATCATGCAAACTGCTATACAGCAAAACACACTGTGTCTGCATAGAGGTTCGCAGAAAGTAACAATTAATAATCCTGTGCAGGAAGCCAGTATTTGAATGATTAATTCATTAATCTTATGAGTTTAATAAACTCTTTACATATTGCCTACTGGCCACCTCAGAGCACAAAGAAAGAAGAGAGCTAAGAGAAGAATGAAGAGAGAGAGAATTAGGATAGCTGTAGAAGGAAGGTGACCACAAAGACAGAGAGGATGAACAGCTATGAAACAACATAGATGCTGTCAGTCACTCTATATACAGAGTTCGTCTAGGGCTCAGTATAATTTGAAGGCCTGAGACATAACAGTTGATTTATAATTATGATTTCCAGTTTCAGTTAAAACCGATTATAGCCAATAAAACACCACAAAGGGGAAAATAAATGCATCCCCTGCCTTTAATAACTTTTCTATGATGGATGCTCATGGTCTGACAACTTGTCCCATGCCAAGTAAGGGTGTGTGCATTATAGTCTTTCACTTTATTAAGTGAGATTTTAGCAACAGTATGTAAAATTATGCTTCATTAAATTACCTGAAACCTGTCATTTTGTGCTGTAATTTAACATGAAATGCAACCTCGCATCAATTGTTGACATAGACAAAAGCACAGTGAAAACAAATGCTCTCATTTTATTGTTCCTGTGGATTGGCAGTACATTTTTACTGCGAATTGCATATTCATAGTAAACTTTTACAGAGAAAGCACATAATTATGTGACATGGAGTAATGTTGTGATTTCAGGAATTTCACATAAGCATAACGCAAAATTCACAAAATTACACAAATTATGCCAGCTACATTTAATTTTCACCCACACTTAATGCTATGCCACTTAATATGTCCATAGGGGCATCTGCAAGGTCCCTGGACCCATAGGGCTTACTTCCACTCCCATTTTGGGAGCATGGTTCGCATCATATGGCTTCAGCTCATTGTTCACTGCATTTTGCTACGTAGGGGCCAGCAGGTTTGCAGGCAAACTCAAATGGCGTAGCATAGGGGTGGCGGTCTCCCCCGGGAAGCACAGGTTTTGGGGGTGGTGGCCTCGCCCCGCTCCTACCTGCGGCTGTGAGGGAAGGCAACTGCAGGATTCGATCGCTAGCCTCACCCTGTTCTTACGACCACCACGGGGCAGCAAAGGCTGGCACCGCCACGGGTCGACAAAAGGCTTAGCTACGCCACTGGCAAAATCGCAGCAGTTCAGTCCATGATTCCATTCTCCTTTACTGAGATTGCAACCGACCGTTGCTGTCTGAAAGCTCAGTTATCAGGCTGCTTATATGGATGCCTCCAGAATCAGTGGCCTGTCATAGAACACAAATCCCACCATTCATGTTCTTAAGTTTACATTGTGGTGGTCTAAAAAGCATGCATATGGGATCTGCATTCCCTCCTACAGAAGGACCAGTGGCTATATCATGAGCGTGTTGAGTGTCCATGTGCCATTTAAAAGGCACATGAGCTGATGGAATTGCACTGATTTTAGTGCATATATTAACTCATAAAATATATGAGTTTAGTGTACAAGCTTTGGACAGTACAGTAGTAGTTTTCTAGTAAGGGCTTCAGGATAAGCAAAAGGTTTGAGACTTGGCAGTATCACCTAGGCAAAACACCGTGGCCACATTTAATGGAAACCTGTAGCTGTACATGTTCTTTTCCCCAGGAAGGAGAATGTACTATAACAGTGCATACTGCACAGAATACAAAGTTAAAGTCTCTTGTGCACCTTTTACACAGTCCCCAAACTAGTTTACAAAACATAAAGACTTACCCACATGTTTGGTAAAAATATCAATAGTTAGGGGCCCTCAAATAGAAACAAAATCCCACTGACTCGGCCTAACAGTCTTTTTTACTGCCTTGGCTAGTTCTTCATGCTTTAGCACAGTTTGCTGTTGGCTGTAGCTAAAAGTGCACATATGATAATTGTGAAGCAGAGATAGGCACAGATCAGGCAGTAAGATATATTTATTAGCCCACTTGTTTCTGGATATCTCAAATCGAAGAACAAAACAGAGTAACCCTGGCTTGCAGTAATTGAAGAAGCATCTCACATACGCACACAAATATCCACATATCCTTCCAAATGGCGTTTTCCTCTTTATTGTTGCAAACATATCTCCCCACTCAGGGGTTTATTTACAAGCGCCTTGCGTCACTATTGTGTCATTTTTAACATGGGAAAAGTCACGTATGGGTGGTACAAGAACTTGTAAATAAGCCCCTCTGTGTGTAGATGCTCTTACGATCCATTTATTTAAGGGTTTACATTTCGGCTACTGTGAATGTTGTTGCCACTTTATTGCAACTTTAAGCTGTTCAAAAAAAGCAGCTAAATTCTCTTAAGTGATCTTTTGCTTCTTGTCTTTTTCATTTAACTTTCTTTTTTGTACCTTAAGTTCTCCGTTTTTATTATTCTTTTTTGTTGATTATATTTCTTGCTCTATTTTTGTCTTACACGTTCACTCTACTTTTTTTCAGGTTTGTCAGTCTTCCCTTTTCTCTATTGTCTGCTCTCTTTTTCTTATTTCTCTTTCTCCCACTTTTTTTTAATTATATATTTTTGCCTTGTGTATTTTTCAACCTTCCTTTCTTCCCATCAGTTACTCGCACTTCATGACATGTATGCGTTTTTCCTTGCACAGGCTCCAATCCAGCAACTGGCAGACAAAATAAGTGGCTATTTTGTTCCATTCATCATACTAATTTCAGCAGGGACTTTGATTGCCTGGGCCACAGTCGGATTTGTACATTTTGACATCATTGCAAAATACTTCCCTGTAAGTGCTTCCTAGAATATTATATGTATGTGTTTCACGTGTTCGACACAGAGAACGAGATGATCACATAATGTAGTTTCATACATTTACATTTTTCCCATTTCTATATTGTCTCTATTTGCAGGATTACAACAAAAACATCTCCAGAGCTGAAGTGATCATCAGAATTGCATTTCAGACTTCCATCACGGTACTCTCTATTGCCTGCCCATGTGCCCTGGGACTGGCCACGCCCACAGCTGTGATGGTGGGCACCGGGGTGGCTGCACAGAATGGAATCCTCATCAAAGGGGGCGAGCCTTTGGAAATGGCTCATAAGGTGCGTATGACGTCAACCAGATGTACACCTACGGTTTTCAGTACATGTGTTTCCGCTGTGACCGTAAATATATGATTAAGGCATGCAGTACTGTCTTTTAATTGAATATTTTACCACAATGTCATACACATATTGTAAGATATGGTATGCAGATAAAATAGAACCTATTTGGGGGACATGTGAACCAGATGCCCTGGAATCCAGAAAATATCATGCACGTTATTGATTGATAAATTTGTCCCATGCAGACATGTACCATATGACAACATTTAAGTTACATTTGGGTTTTATTAACATATGATGAGGCTTGCAAGGTCTCAGATATTCAACAATGTCAAGATGGTGGGGGAGAATAATTCAAATAGTCGCTCTTGCTACGGTATAAGTTTTCCAGAGGGACGTTCCACATATTGCAAATGTGAGAAGGGAATCTGATTCCTGATTTTTGTGGCAATGTGTCTCATGGTCTTGACACACGATGAAATATGTGATGTACTTTGGACCTTGTTTTCAAATAAGCGTGTCAAGTCTGATACTTTGAACTAATGTCTCTCGTTCATCTTTAGCTAGAGGAGGGTCTTCTGCAATGGCGACGTGTGAATAACATATACCTCTCTGATATCATACACCAGCGTTTGATTCTTGCTGCTTAGGAGTAACTGGAGTTTCTGTGTCATTAGTACATTTTAGGAGCAAATAGCCAGAATGCAATTTTGGAGAGATCCAAGCTTGAGTGGCAGTTCTATGGTCCCAATAGGACTGAAGATGTTACAGTTTGTGTAGAAGTTGAGTTAGAGGTTTCCAGAGAAGATGACTACGTTTTGGAGAGGCTCAGATTTGAAAAGGATGTCTAATGTCAAACCAATACATCAAACCTTTTACAATGAGAATATTATCAAGAATATTAGGTGGCTGTGCAGATAGAGCTCAAGTTATGACTGGCTCTGGTGAATACAAGAAGTAGGAATTTTTGTCTTCACAATTCCATTTTTTCATCCGGTTCTATATTGGACCCGGTGTGGACCAAATTGCAAGAGAAGGTTTTAGCCATTGCTAGAAGAGCCAATGTACAGCTGTGTATCTTGACATACATGTGATAGTGGAGTTCGGACCTTTTTAGCACGGCTCCAAAAATATGCATTTGCATATTGTATTGAATTCTAGCAATATTAATGCATTTGATCAATGTCACCATTTTCATCATATAAAAATAGTTACCTTGTAAAAGAGTTCAGTTGGCAAAAATACATTTCATGAAAATGCAAAGCACTACTATGCAACTGATCCAACCTATCCTTTATTAACACCCATCTTACCGTATCACTGCTATCCCATTTCATAGGATTGTCCCAATTTATTAAATTGCAAAATGCTGATGTTATTCAACAGCCAATAAGTCTGTTTCAAATTATTTCTTCTTAATCTGCCTTTCAACTATATTTTAATAAACTCTGCAGTCATTTAGTTTTTTCTTCTAAGAAGCTGGCAGTGGAAAAGTGAACACCTGTGGCCCTAATATGAGTCTGGTGGTCTGAGGACCACCAGACAGGTGGTGGCGTGGCTGTGGCGGATCCAGCCACCACCGATAGGGAGGTCTGACTGCCTGATTATGACTCCGTTCCCTGGCATAGGAGTGGCGGTCAGACACCGCAATATGCTTGACAATATGCTTGGCCATGGTCCCGCCAAGCATATTACGAGTTTCCTCTCAGCCAGGGTTTTCATGGAGAATCCACGCCAAAAACCTGGCAGAGAGGAGGCAAAGGGGGCCCTGCAGTATATCCCTGTGCTGCAAACATAAATGGATGCACACAGGGCAGAATACCGTGTGCCCCCCCTATGTGCATGCACATAGATTCCTGCACGGCATGGACTTTCGAGTCCAAGCAGTGCAGGAACTTTGTGAGGCGTTCCCATTTCGGTGCCTTTTTACAAGTCACTGCCACTTTCCAAGGGCACCTCAGGGGAACCGTCACGCTTTCTGCCCATTAGACCACTGAAAAGTAGTACTCTGGCAGATGGCTGAGTGTTCAGTCGATCTCTCTGCGCTCTAAATTTGGAAAATCCACAAAACTCTGGTTATGTGCTACTACTACTCTGTAATTATTTCTGAATATTAGTCTGCTCTTCTCTTCCCTAGTGAAATGGATCCTGTTCTGATGTAGATGTTCCTAGGCAGTACCTATGAGCCACCCCTCCCAAACATACCTACTGGCACACTAGTGGTTTGCAGGGCTCCCTCAATTTCTCCATTTAAATTCAAAATGCCAGGCCGGTATGCCAAGCCGCCACTGAGGCCCCCCAACAGAACAATATGAGATTTCTACACTTTCCTATCTTGTCGCGCCTGACAGTTCAGAGTAGACTATTCCCATGAGGACAGTTATAACTAATCTGCCTAAGGCGGCCTTCTGTCTACACTGGCAAAATGGGTGAAATATGATTGGGCGCAATGTTTCCCAGAGTGAGAGTGAATGCCAGTGTTCTAGACAATTGCAGTCATTTCTCTCCAGAGCTTTTGTGTGTTCGATGTAGACCCTTTTCAGGAACGCCATTTGCATTCCTTTAGCTGAAGTCTGTAGGCAGGTTCAAATATTTGCAAGTAGATGCAACCCGAAGGCACACACTCAACTAGTCTCTGCATTGAAGAGCTTTGTCCACACCCAACAAAGTGCCTGAGTTCTCCATAATACTTAAAGATTGTTTGGTTTAAGGTAGCCTTCCTCTTCTTCCTCTACCACCAATACAGAAACTGTAGAAGGTAGGTATAGGAATATCCTACCAGAGGAATGGGGAGAGGACTGCAACCCTCCATAACCATCAACAAAACACCTGGAAGTTCTGGTGCATAGAATATGCAGGAAGCCTTCTTGAAAGTGTTTGTCTTTTTAGAATCTCCTGGATGTCTATTTCCCAATGGTAAACCCCTCTTCTGCTGCTCTCAACTTAACAACAAGCATTTACAATGCAATGGTTTTGCCTTTGTTAAAGTTAGAGCTATTGGCATTGCTCTTGACATTATTTTTATTTATGTGTTTTTTTAAAACATAAATAAATGGCATTGTCATTTACAATGCAACTAGCTTTATCTCTCGCAAATGACACACACAAACACCCACAGAGAGCCCCCCTCCCACACACACACACAGAGCCCCCCACACACACACCCACACAGAGCCCCCACACACACAGCCACACAAAGCCCCCCACACACACAGCCACACAAAGCCCCCCCTCACACACCCACACAGAGCCCTCCACACACACCCACACAGAGCCCCCCACTCACTGCGACCCCCCCCACACACTGCAAGCCCTACACACTGCGACCCCCATTTCAATAGATGTGTGATGCTTACCTGGTACTAAATTGGTCCCTGCATGGCTGAAAGGTTGAAATGGTGTAGGAGGCAAGGGGACAAATATGAGCATGGAGAGAAAGGAGTATAAGTTTGAGATTAGTGACTAGGTGAAAATAAAATCAGGAAGGACACAGGGTGGTCTTTCCAAATTAGATGCTCTATTTCAGGTAGAAAATGTCAGTAGGTTCTTTGTGTTCTTGAGGGGGGATAGGTCCAACCGGCACCATAATCGGACGTTTATTGTTTATACCTATTCACAACAGGCAACTAGGCAGGATGGCCGTCTCAGAGCCCAATCAGCAGTGAAGCAACAAGGTCCCTAAACCTCCATAAAAGCATGTGTAACACCGAGGGGCCCTCCTCAACACACACAGGGCTTGATAGAACTTAATTAGTTCCATACTGACAATTATTGCCAGACCAAAAATGTGTTTAAAACAGTAACATACACACTTGATATCTAGGAGAGCTCACCGTGTAGCACTGCAGACCCCAATTTTACCCCCATTTTTGCCTGCACACCCTAAAAACGACCACATACAACATGTATACACTTTACGCGTTTAATAGCAGTTGACTATTAAGGTCAGAAAGCTTTTTACAAGCGAGTAGTCCGCCTGCTCACGTTTTTTCTGGGTTTTCCGCTGCTCGAGTTCGCATTTTTAACATGAAAAGCAAAAGGAAAAACACAAACAGACTCGATGGGCTACTCAACATATCTAATAATATACAACCGGATATTTGCGTGTCTAAAGTTCAAAAATGGGTTTTGGCAACTTCCAACTGAGCGTTGAAGGGACTGACTGAGAAATGTGTGTCTCCGAGGCAGGGTGACAGTGTAAACAAGCATTTACAATGCAATGGTCTCGGCAATATTAAAGGTAGAGCTATTGGCATTGCTCATGACATCTTTTTTGGTGTGTTTTTAAAAAAAAATCATAAATAAATGGCATTGTCATTTACATTGCCAATAGCGTAATCGTTAAATAAATGGCCTTGTCATTTACAATGCCAATAGTTTAATCGCTCGCAAATGCATGACCTATTGCATTTTACACCCACACAGAGCCACACATGCAAAGCCACCCACACACACATAGAGTCACCCACACAATCTGCACTCTGAATTTGCACTCTGAATGTGCACTCTGAATCTGCATTCTGCACTCTGAATCTGCATTCTGCATTCTGCACTCTGCACTCTGAATCTGCATTCTGAATCTGCACTCTGAATCTGCACTCTGAATCTGCATTCTGCACTCTGCACTCTGAATCTGCATTCTGCACTCTGCACTCTGAATCTGCACTCTGCACTCTGCACTCTGAATCTGCACTCTGCACTCTGAATCTGCACTCTGCACTCTGAATCTGCACTCTGAATCTGCATTCTGCACTCTGCACTCTGAATCTGCACTCTGAATCTGCACTCTGCACTCTGAATCTGCACTCTGAATCTGCACTCTGAATCTGCACTCTTTAAGACGCCATACTTGGAGTTGCCACGTTGTCCTGTTAAGAATTAACTGTGGGCGCATCTAACACCAACACCATGTTGATATGTTAACGGGACACAGTCGCCAGCTAACAAAAAACAATGGTTCAACTGGCCAGCGCCTCAGATTCATGAGCGTCACGTTTATAAACCCGGCCTGTTTGCTGTACTGATAACTAAAACCATGGATGATCCTTTGTATCTGATTCCCCTTGTGTATGTTGTGAGTGCTGACCTTTAACCCTGCAGCACAGATTAGTATTTGCGCATCTTCGAGCTTGCATGGAATGAAACCAAATAGCAAGCAAGGCGCTGTGCACATTGTGGGCCAGCAGGGATGATTGTAAACGAACGACGGCTGAAAGAGCCGCGCTTTTCCTGGTTGTGTGTTCAGGCTCTCTCTGAAGGGAAGGGGGGAATGCACAGGGCGGTTATGCGCTATGGCCTTGTTCAGGTCGCGGCTGCCTTGCATCGCGTGGGAATGTGTTCACTTTTCTGGCTTCTTGGTTTCAAGACAGGTGATGTCATCACTTTGTACTTGCAATATATCTTTGAGATATAATAAAAAACATCACGCTGGTGGAGTTTTCCCACAGGTACCTTAGCTTGTTGGTTGCTAATCTCCCGGATGTTAGGTGGTCTGAAAGGTGATGCGCTGGCTAGTCGTGAGTACTTGGTTTTAGTGACGTAACGTAACATTAGGCACCACAGTGCGGGGGGGATGGGAGGAAGGGGAGGGGGAGAGCTGAGCTCCAAGGGAGGCCTAGCCTGAGAGTTCCTGACTGGGTCTGGGGAGGGGGTGTACTTTGCAGGGGGCCCTTTCACTTTTGGGGTGGGGGTGTTGTTGTAGTACTTCTACAGTCTGTTAAAGCACGCAGGGTGCTTTTCGGTGCACCCCGAGAAGAGGAACTGATTCAGGCGGTGAGACTGTTACCGCCATCCAGATGGGGAAAAAAACTCTGCGCGGATGAGGTGTTCAAAGTCCAGTTGGGGAAGATATAGGAAGCAACTTACATTACAGCTATTGACGCAGTCAGCTGACCTGTCCACATGCTCTTGTCATTTCAAGAATAACCTGTACCCAAATCTGCTTTCTTCATAGCCATCCAGTGACTGTCAAATGCCACTAGATATTGCTGAATTTAATTTACGTTGAACTGGACTCTTTATAACCCATTAGTCACATACATAAATATGATTTACCTGTTTTACGGCTGCGCTCAGTACACTATCGAAGAAGATCCTTAACCCAAATACTCGCCCGGCACTCCAGATCCTCTCAGCCCATCTGAAACCACAATATAAATGGGCCCTTGCAGCCAGCTGATCTGTTCACATTTAGACTTTGTGGTGACCTTCAGGCCTTCATTATGTGGAAGGTGGTAACTGCAAAACAGAGGCCAAGAATAAAGGGCAGGCTTATTCAGATATCTGCCTGCTTTACAGAGTTTATATAGATATCTAACATGAGAGTGGAAGTCCACGCTGAGGTGGGTCAAAGGCGTCGCCGCAAAGTAGCAAGCTGTGCTCGAGCACTGGCAGGTGAACTGGTTTAGGGATTCTCAGTTAAAGGGCCCGCAGCCTGCCTATAACAACTAAGAACTGCCTTCACCACAGACCACATCCCGACCACAGGGTTTGCAGTGAGACCTTCTGGAGTGACTGAGGAGGGGGATCCCTTCACAGGAAACTACTTGAAAACATGATGCGCGGGTTTTAAAAGCGGAGCAGAGGCAGCGGTAGGGGGGCGGGAACGGGGCCGGGGAGACACAGAGCGAGGCAGCGGTAGGGGGGCGGGAACGGGAGCCGAGGCAGCGGTAGGGGGGCGGGAACGGGGCCGGGGAGACACAGAGAGCGAGGCAGCGGTAGGGGGGCGGGAACGGGAGCCGAGGCAGCGGTAGGGGGGCGGGAACGGGCCGGGGAGACACAGAGAGCGAGGCAGCGGTAGGGGGCGGGAACGGGAGCCGAGGCAGCGGTAAAAAGCAAGCACTCACCTGGACTTCTTCTGGGTGCCTTCAATGCCGGACCAGATTCGGGGGCGTTCCCGAGGACCGTCTTTCGGCTGACGTAGCCAAAAGCCAAAAAATCTCGGGAACGCCCCCGGATCTGGTCCGGGATTGACGGACAGAGCCAACTCCCAATGGTTAGCCTCCATTTATGGAGCTAGCCAATGGGAGGAGGGGGCTGTTACCCCACTCCACACACAGATCATAAGATTTTTCCTAGCGCATGCGTACTTCGTACGCATGCATTTGCTAGTCAAAACCTAAAAAACGAACAACATAAGCACACAGCTAATAAATGCTGGAGCCAAATTCAATCTGTTTAATATTCTTATAATCGCCGTCACTTAGGAGTAATATGAATGCTGGACTTTGCAGCCACTGTCAGGTCATTTTAATGGTTCTCAAATTCTTTTCTTCATGACGTCTTTTATTGTGATGATGTACATATTCCTAAGAGGGGAAGCAGAGTTGCAACTCTGGGGATCAGCGGTGAGGTTTTTTTTAATTGGGAGACTATTGAGAGGACTTTTCCAGGGATAAGATGTTGTACAAGATGAGTCTTCTGTTCCTTTTGAAGCTGAAAAAGACTCATTGCTTAGCAGTATGTGGTATGTGTACTTGTTATCTGCTTCTTGTACTTTTTCGATCTCTTTCCTGGCGATGTTGCTGATTTGGTGCATAAGTTAGAAAAGCAAAACACTGCAGAAGGAATTTACAACAGCAATGGCAGGAGATGGGATCTGATAAAGAATGTGCATCAGAATCATCTTGCTATCACATACGGCTCTAAACACAAAGGCAACACTAAAGTAATTATAAAGTAAAAATAAAAACACTGGCAGAGAAGGGAAGGGAACTAGCTTGTGTGCGGATGTGCTCCTTTTGAGAGAACGAAATGAGAGAGAACTTCACTCAAAGTAAAGTTAACCATTGCTTAAGTAAGCTG
Source organism: Lissotriton vulgaris (assembly GCF_964263255.1). Taxonomy (NCBI): domain Eukaryota; kingdom Metazoa; phylum Chordata; class Amphibia; order Caudata; family Salamandridae; genus Lissotriton; species Lissotriton vulgaris. Next base: position 1,182,804,187 of record NC_141696.1, read on the forward strand.
ACCCACTGCCCCATGCTTCATGCTGTAGTGAGCGGGAGTAAAATGTGAATGACACAGCAATAGGCCAATGGATGAACAGAGGTTGCTGATAGCCCCTATATCTAAGTAAATTATATGTATATTAGTAAAATCAAAAGGTCTTGGCAAATGCCAGACCTAAATAACGAGCATTCATCATAATTGGCTGTTTATAGACTAATTGTAAAGGGATTTTCACATTTTAAAAGTCATGATATAATTATAAACATAGGGGGACAATTGGAAAAGTCATTAGAGCACCTAAGCTGAATTTAGACGAGCCAGTGACATGTTGTATGATGGTTCGAGCAATATCAATGCAATCCATACATGCAAAAGAAGGCCTGTTTAACATTTCCATGTTTATATGGCTGACCGTTGAAATCAATGGCCAACTGCCAGACCATAAGAAGAGCCGGATGCTGTCCTGGAGATCGCTCACCTTCAGCAGGTGGTAACAACTCTGATATAATTTGTGTTTGTTTTAAAGATGTGTGCAAAGTAAGTGTCAGACTTGCAAATTGGTAGACAACTTCTACACAAAGAACATAAACTGTTTTCATTGTTCTTTAAAGAGATTATGCCATCATCTTGTTGTGTAGCTCATTCTGATGATGTAGCCTAATATATTTTTTACCATAACTAATGTCCTTAACCTCATGCAGATAAACACGGTGATGTTTGATAAAACTGGCACGATAACCCATGGAGTCCCTAAAGTAATGAGAGTGCTGATGATGGGGGACCTAGCCCGACTGCCTCTGAAGACGGTCCTGGCTGTGGTGGGTACCGCAGAAGCCAGCAGTGAACATCCCCTGGGCATGGCAGTGACAAAGTACTGCAAAGAGGTACCTTACTTCACTTTTCTTTTATAGCAGTTCACTTTGACTGCTTGGTAGAGGAGAATATTGTAGAGATGGAGTTTAGACTGTGGTTTTAGCATAAGAATGTTACTAGTCTTTTGACTCTGATTAGCATTGCAGCTTTCTTAAGACATATTGTTACCAATTCTTTAAAATATACAGAGTGGGGCTAGGCTCCTCCCAGAGGAGTATTTCTCTCTCATTTAATGTGATTGGCTGTTTGATGTATCACTCCACCTCCTATCGAGTGCTTTCAATGAAATGGATCAGGGACTTTTTTACATTTGAAAAGTACACTGCATTTTCATACATTGTTTTTTTCCTTTATCTCACTCATGTATTGTTTACAAAACGTAAATTTAACAGAAGCAGGCTTCGAAAATAGTTAAGTTATGTATCAAATATGATTCACACACATTTGTACACATATATTTAGGAACATTCACCCATTCACATGCATAAGGTCACAAAATCCAGCTGCTTAAATAAAAACATACACTGGCAATACGTTTTGCTTCAATGTGAATACACATAGAAACACAGACTTGCGAAACCTGTAGGTTTATCCAATGCTTTTTTTGTTTGCTAAATGTTACTTCCATGATAAATGTCTTAAGCATCTGAAGAGCAAGTCTCCAACTTGTAACTGAAATTCTCCTGGTACCTATGTGAAAGCATCTGAAATAGGTTTTTTTGGCATCTGAGGTTTGGCGGTGTGTGCATGGAAGCATGCTACTCTTGTAATGTGTCTTGTGTTAGTGGCTTGTGTTCAAGCACCATTTTGAGTAAATTCCTGAAACAAGCAAGGTTCGACCGAGGTATTGCACAGGAAGTGATGCGACCACAGGTAAGGGCTTAACTGTCTGATAGGATCCCAATCTAAGATGGCTGTCTTCTTTTCATTATGTGTTGTATTTTACCAAGCAAAGATGACCAAAGGGGGTCCTGTTTGCTAACTGTTCTTTCTGCGTCAAGATTGAATATTTAAGCAGTTCCGTTGCAACACTTTTGGGATCCTGTCCAGCTGATTCAGAACTTCTGAAATTTTCCCTTTCTCTAGTATGTCATTTTTCCCCTACTTATTTGTGGTTTATTTATCTGCCTTAATTGATATTCTTCACAGACTTGATCCTTCCTTACCCTCAGCAGCCTGCAGTTTCCCTTTTCTTTTCGTTATTTCTTTTTTTTCTCCAATATCAGTCTGTTTCTTCTTGCTGCACTCTCCCACTTCATGTCACAACTCACTGGCTGGCAAAGTGGCTTCCACAGAAGATCGTCCCATCTATAAATCCAGAATACACCTCACTAAAAAGCAGTCATCACATTCAGCTTTTGAGAGATTACAATCCCAGTGTCGCTTGTCTAATATGGATTCAATTCAAGCACTCCAGTATACCATCCAACAACAAAACATTGAGTTTGTCTCTTTATGAAATGGTAATGCCATTCTGATGTAAGTGTCTTCTGCCAGAATGCCCTTAGAATTACCTCCAGTTCATGCTGGGACTTTACTTTTTGATGGAAATCCATACAACTGACCAAATTATTAGATTCGCTGACAGTGCATTTTACTTTCTGACCTACTCAATTTTCTCCCAAGACAGAATGAAGGTTGGACACTAAATTAGCTACCCGAAGGGTGCAAACATTTACTTTTGTGAGCCTACTGGTAACCTCCTCTGATGCCATCATGAACAATTACGCCATGTTTTAGGAAATGTTTCAGAGGCCACACTTGGAGAGTTAAGCTACAGTAGCTCTTTATGAGATACAGCAAGGCTAACAGGATGCATTAACATACATCACTTGTTTCAGTTGTCTATCTTTATTATTTCAAAGTTTTATATAGCGCGAACAAGATCTTCGCAGATATCAGAGCGCTTTACATAGAGGGGTACATGAGGGAATATAGTCAAACAAATAAATCAATAGATCACACAGTATAAATAGGTGGCTGCAAAGCCAATCATCTACAAAGACTAGGTTGAGTTGGTAGAACGTCCTCTACTAACTTTGTTTTTCCACGGATTAAAAGCTGATATAAAGAACAAACTAATTAATGCGCCTAACCCAGCGTCTCTAACTGAGGTTATTGAGTCTGCCCTGTGCATATAACATTGGTTGAGTAAAAGAAAGTGAAAAAGAGGCGCATGGTTCCAATTCTCCTTGGTTGCTCCAAAGATAATTCATCATAGAGCTAAAACCTCAGGTCCAATTGCACATATGGAAGAGCCATTGCTTTTTCCCTATTTTGCTTAGAGTGGCAACATTGTGCACCAATGTCCAGTTAGGCAAAATAAATTGGCGGGGAACAAATAGATTATCCCTTTGAGAGGAAGAAGGAATTGGTATGCTCATTACTACCTCAAGTCATGTCTTTCGTGACTCAAGTAATATCAAAAGTAATCATCTATTTCTTCTGCTTAGAACTGTAGCTGTCACGGAGCTGAAACCCATTATAGTAACTGCCTTATTGGATTGTGTGGCACGATTGTAATGTTTATAGATAAAGAATGGACGCTAAATATAAACTAAGAAAACAAACCAAGTTTAAGGAGGAGAGTATACATACTGTTGACGATACTCCTCTCATTTCTAGCCAACTCACTAAGGGGCAGATGTATCATCCGTTTTTTTGTCTCAAACGCTGCAAATCGCAAAAAAGCAGCGTTTGCGACCAAAAAATCAGCAAATGCGACGTATCAAAAAATCGCACCGCAAAATTAGGGAATCGCAAAATTTGCAATTCCTTAATTTTGTGCAAGCATTTAAGGAAACAAAAATTGCGATTCCTTAAATGCTATGTATGTAGCATTTAAGCTTTGCGAATTTAGGCTAAGAAATCGCAAATTACCACCAACTTGTAGTTGGTGGTAATTTGCGAATTCTTTTAAAAAAACACTTTTTGAAATTTCTAAAGGTGCCATGTGACGCTCATACATGCCCTTAGGGCATGTATGTGCGCCATATGCGCACACATGTCAATTTCAGGGGGGTGCAGCTGGGTGTCCTTAAGACACCCTTGAACCCTTGAAATTATTCTCAATTTGCGATAACCAAATTGCAAATTGAGAATAACTGTCCATTCATTCCTATGGGCCTCCTGGCCCATGGAAAAGAATGGGAAATTATTCCTTAATTGCGATTAGCAATTTGCTAATCGCAATTAAGGAATTTTAAGAAAAAGCTCAAAAATAGCGAATTTCTAGATGCATACTGTTAGACCTGTCTGCTTCTGAGAGTCCCCTCACACTATGATTTATTTTGTTTCCCCGTGCCTCCTAAAATTTTTCGCTTTTTCTTTGTCTACCAGGACCTTTTTGTGTGTTGTCCCATGGGGTTAGATGCTCCTTGATGCCCAGTTGCTCACCAAGTTCCTGGCACCTATGTACAAGGCGCCTGACGGAACCGATGGCATAACAAACTGGGGTTGTCAACCCTAAAATGGTGGACACCATTGTCCCCTATGAGAGTGACTCCCATTGGAGCCCCTCTGACGTCTGACCCTTTGAAGGTTTTGGGGCACTTTGTGTAACCTGCAAACCTGACAGGAATCCCCTCAGGAGTTACAAGTACACAAAATGGCTGCCTTAGGAAGCCCAGTACGGTGGCTCCTAATGACCAAAGAGATACCTTGAAAGGGCCATGTCATTGACATAGCCAGGGAAGGCGCTAGAACCTTCTGGCTCGTGCTGGCATCCTAGGGCACTGGCTATAAAAGGCCCAGTCCCTGGCGGCCATTTTGGAATGATCAAAGAACACCAGAAGAAGAGGACTTGACCCCAGATTGACACCTGCCCTGTTAACCCCCTGAGGCAGCTGATAGCGCAGGCAGAAGAGCAGCAGAGGTTGCTGGCGTGGACCCTGACTGGCATTCCAGTCAGAAGCGTGAGCAGTGACCTCTCGCCTTCAGCGCCTGGTCAGCGAGTGCCCAATTGCCCCTCAGAGACTTTGGCCATAGTTAGAGCCTCCCCGCCCCCCAGTGGTGAGATCGCGACTGCAACTCTTAAGAGTGCCCCCTTCAACTTAAGTGCCTCCTTGCGGGCGTTCGGACGGCTCTGAACCCACCGCCGTCGACGCGCTGTTTGTGGATAGAAGGTGAGGTGCTGCGCTGGGGCGGGAAAAGGCTGGCCTTCATTTGGGCGAGATTACTGTCTCTGCCCTGCCCGAGTGACTTGGGAGCTGGTGTGTGGGCGGGAGCCCCCACCGTGAGTGAGCTCGGAGGGAGGATCGCGGAGCCCATGGAACCCCCCTTCGCCCTTGGGAAGTGCCATACTGACTGGAGCGCTTACCCGCGCCGCCGAAGTGAGGTGGGCCGTCTCTACCCCTGAAGTTGCCGCGTTGTTGTGGAACTGTGATGCGGCCTCATTTTGAACTGTGCGCGCAGGTGTTTTGGCCCCTCCGGTAGCCCGTTCGACGGTCCCAAGACTCGTGAACTGGAGCCGCCTTCGGAAACCCCGCCTGCGCTGACAGAAGCGCACAGACTCCTCCGGCAGCAGTAGCATTGAACCGTCTGGCCGCGGAGTGTAATTGCCGTAGTCATTTTATGCCTTTATCTTCCAGATATACGCGCAATGAGTTGTGAGTGCAACTAAGGGATTATCACGCGTATCTTGTGCCCAGAGAGCCCGAACCCGTGAACACTTCAAAAACTGTAAGAGCGCGCATTCCGCATTGAATGACAAACGTAATGTGTTTACCCTGAAAGGGATTAATTGGTGGCAGCGATACCAGAATGACCCTGTGATATTTATGTGAAACGATCAGTATCTAACCTGCTAGGAAACTGTACTGCATCGCTGATATTTATTCCAGTCATTGCTGATATTTATTCCAGTCATTGCTGTTATGTATTCCAGTCATTGCTGATATTTATTCCAGTCATTGCTGATATTTATTCTAATGTATTGAATCCTGATATTTATCCAGTATATTTATTTATTAGAGTCCAACTATTTATTCCTGAGAAACCAGTACATAGCTAATCAAACCCATGTAAGAAATGTGAATGTGATTACCTAAGTGAACTTCCTTCAAACCCAGAGAACTTTTACATAAACGAAACGTATTTTTCTATAACAGGGGTGTGGTGTCCTTCTTTTTGTGTGGTGTGCAGGGAGTTATTATTTGGTCATAGCCGGCTTAACACAACAGCCTTCTACCGCCATGTCACTCAAGCCAAGCTACCCCCCTTTGTGCTGGGCTTGCCCATCGCAGGTCCAACATAAAATTGGTGCTCAGCGGTTGGGATCACTAGCCGTGCTGTTGTGAACCTCATAATAATTCAGTGTGCATCACGGGTACACACCCGGAGTATTCTCCCAGCGGTCTTCTAATTCTGCGATTTTGCTTTTTCTAAATTCTTTCCTGGAGGTGGGTGGAGGTGACCCTCAGAGAGTTCCTATCCTTAGAACCTACTTCGGGGTGGTTGTCCACACTTTCAACTGACAAAAATGGAATTCAAAATGTCAGAGCTGAAGACCTATACTGTGGCACAGCTCAAGGAGTTCTGTCAGGAAAGGGGAGTGTTCATTAGGCGAGGAGCCAAGAGAGAGGAGCTCTGTACTAGTCTGCGAGCCTGGGTGGAAGCGCACACGAAGGGGACTGGAGGAGATTCTCAGAAGTCCGGACAGGGCGCCCCCCAGAGGAAAGAGGGGGGAGATAATAAGAAAGAGTTCTCCAAAGGCCCCCAAAATAACTTTAAGGGGAAAAACACCTTTTCCAACTCTAAGGCTAACCCGCAGAAGAACCCTAACCCTGGCCAGAGTCAGCAGCCAAGGGTTGTCCATTGCTTTGAGTGCGGTGGTATTGGACATTACAAAGGAGACCCGAAATGCCCAAAGAGACCACCCCCTCCCACTGGAGGAAAGGCCCCGGGAGTCGCTAGTGTAGCGCTCGGGGAGGAGATGTCCTTAAGTAAGAGAAGGGAGTGGGCGGGAGTCACCTTAGTGTCCCTGGGTGATCGGGAGATGGTTCCAAAGATCCAGGTGCCCGCGAATACTACCAAGTATGGGCAGTGGATCACCATCAATGGCCATAGAGGGGAAGCTCTGAGAGATACAGGAGCCAGTATGACTATGGTAAGGAGTCATCTGGTGTCCTCGGAGCAGGTGATGCCAGGCGTACTTCATCCAGCCGCAATGGCTGACGGCAGAATGAGTCACTATCCTGTGGCCGAGGTTCCCTTTGAGTGGGGAGGGGTCAGGTCCACTTCGAGTCGCTGTAAGCCCCGCCGTGCCAGTCGATTGTTTGCTGGGCAATGATATGGAGCACAATGCTTGGAAGGAGGTGGAATACCGGACTCATTCTGAGATGCTGGGTACACCTGATTGGGCCTGTGTGAGTACCAGGTCGGCGACTGCTCGAGAGGAGAAGTCGCAGGGGTCGGAGTCTGGAAAAATGGCCCGCCCCGTAGCTGCTGATGAGGGAGCATGTCGAGGACAGGAGGAGCCTGCCTCGACGTCCGTACCCCGTGAGGCGGATAGGCCACCTGCGGAGGTGGACCCGGAGTCCACGGAGGAGGACATGGTTCCGTTGGAGAACTTACCTATCCCCGCTGATTGGCGAGTGGAGGGAGGTCCGTCCAGGGAGGAACTGAGCAAGGGACAAAGGGAATGTCACACCCTCGAGGGTCTGAGGCAACAGGCTGAAGACAAAGCAGCGGGTAACGAGTCTGGGAACTATCATGTTTACTGGGAGGATGGCCTTCTCTACAGTGTACCCAGGGTGCCAGTGCACGGATTGTCACGGGCCCTGGTAGTCCCACAGTGTTACCGAGCCTTCCTGTTAGAGTTGGCTCATGAGATTCCCATGACTGATGGAGCAAAGGAATTCATTGTCCAGACAGACGCATCCGACATTGGCATTGGGGCGGTGCTATCGCAACTCAATGAAGAGGGTCTGGATCAACCCGTGGTCTTCTTGTCACGGAGACTACTTCCCCGCGAACAGAGATGGAGTACCATTGAGCGGGAAGCCTTTGCGGTGGTCTGGGCACTGAAGAAGCTGCGACCATACCTGTTTGGTTCGCACTTCCTGGTTCAGACAGACCACCGACCCCTTCGTTGGCTCATGCAGATGAAGGGGGAAAACCCAAAACTGTTGAGGTGGTCTATCTCCCTACAGGGAATGGACTTTCGGGTGGAACATCGGCCCGGAGCTGACCACGCCAATGCAGACGGTCTCTCCAGGTATTTCCGCCTTAGTGTTGAGAACTCCCAAGGGGTTGGGTAGCTCTCCCCACCTTCAGCTGGGGGGGACGCGTGTTAGACCTGTCTGCTTCTGAGAGTCCCCTCACACTATGATTTATTTTGTTCCCCCGTGCCTCCTAAAATTTGTTGCTTTTTCTTTGTCTACCAGGACCTTTTTGTGTGTTGTCCCATGGGGCTAGATGCTCCTTGATGCCCAGTTGCTCACCAAGTTCCTGGCACCTATGTACAAGGCGCCTGACGGAACCGGTGGCATAACAAACTGGGGTTGTCAACCCTAAAATGGTGGACACCATTGTCCCCTATGAGAGTGACTCCCATTGGAGCCCCTCTGACCTCTGACCCTTTGAAGGTTTTGGCGCACTTTGTGTAACCTGCAAACCTGACAGGAATCCCCTCAGGAGTTACAAGTACACAAAATGGCTGCCTTAGGAAGCCCAGTACGGTGGCTCCTAATGACCAAAGAGATACCTTGAAAGGGCCATGTCATTGACATAGCCAGGGAAGGCTCTAGAACCTTCTGGCTCGTGCTGGCATCCTAGGGCACTGGCTATAAAAGGCCCAGTCCCTGGCGGCCATTTTGGAATGATCAAAGAACACCAGAAGAAGAGGACTTGACCCCAGATTGACACCTGCCCTGTTAACCCCCTGAGGCAGCTGATAGCGCACGCAGAAGAGCAGCAGAGGTTGCTGGCGTGGACCCTGACTGGCGTTCCAGTCAGAAGCGTGAGCAGTGACCTCTCGCCTTCAGCGCCTGGTCAGCGAGTGCCCAATTGCCCCTCAGAGACTTTGGCCATAGTTAGAGCCTCCCCGCCCCCCAGTGGTGAGATCGCGACTGCAACTCTTAAGAGTGCCCCCTTCAACTTAAGTGCCTCCTGGCGGGCGTTCGGACGTCTCCGAACCCACCGCCATCGACGCGCTGTTTGTGGATAGAAGGTGAGGTGCTGCGCTGGGGCGGGGAAAGGCTGGCCTTCATTTGGGCGAGATTACTGTCTCTGACCTGCCCGAGTGACTTGGGAGCTGGTGTGTGGGCGGGAGCCCCTCCCGTGAGTGAGCTCGGAGGGAGGATCGCGGAGCCCCTGGAACCCACCTTCGCCCTTGGGAGAAGTGCCATTCTGACTGGAGCGCTTACCGGCGCCGCCGAAGTGAGGTGGGCCGTCTCTACCCCTGAAGTTGCCACGTTGTTGTGGAACTGTGATACGGCCTCATTTTGCACTGTGCGCGCAGGTGTTTTGGCCCCTCCGGCAGCCCGTTCGACGGTCCCAAGACTCGTGAACTGGAGCCGCCTTCGGAAACCCCGCCTCCGCTGACAGAAGCGCACAGACTCCTCCGGCAGCAGTAGCATTGAACCGGCTGGCCGCGGAGTGTAATTGCCGTAGTCATTTTATGCCTTTATCTTCCAGATATACGTGCAATGAGTTGTGAGTGCAACTAAGGGATTATCACGCGTATCTTGTGCCCAGAGAGCCCGAACCCGTGAACACTTCAAAAACTGTAAGAGCGCGCATTCCGCATTGAATGGCAAACGTAATGTGTTTACCCTGAAAGGGATTAATTGGTGGCAGCGATACCAGAATGACCCTGTGATATTTATGTGAAACGATCAGTATCTAACCTGCTAGGAAACTGTACTGCATCGCTGATATTTATTCCAGTCATTGCTGATATTTATTCCAGTCATTGCTGATATTTATTCTAATGTATTGAATCCTGATATTTATCCAGTATATTTATTTATTAGAGTCCAACTATTTATTCCTGAGAAACCAGTACACAGCTAATCAAACCCATGTAAGAAATGTGAATGTGATTACCTAAGTGAACTTCCTTCAAACCCAGAGAACTTTTACATAAACAAAACGTATTTTTCTATAACAGTGGTGTGGTCTCCTTCTTTTTGTGTGGTGTGCAGGGAGTTATTATTTGGTCAAAGCCGGCTTAACACAACAGCCTTCTACCGCCTTGTCACTCAAGCCAAGCTACCCCTCTTTGTGCTGGGCTTGCCCATCGCAGGTCCAACAAATACCATTTAGCAATTCTCAAATAGCGATTTCTTCAAAATCTCTATTTGAGAATCGCTAAAGGGTATCTTGATACATCTGGGCCTAAATGTACTGTTTCTCTACAGGTAACTTTCATTGCAGAGGAACAGTAAAAGTTGTCTCATGTCCAACTTTAGAGCGAGCAGTGTTGATCAGTGAGATCTGTGAAGGGAAGCCAAAAGCATTCACGGTTTTTGAACAATATTTCTCAACCTGTTAGCTGCACTCTTTGGTTAATATAATTATCTAATGCTCTTATTGGGTCTTCCCTATCTCATTGTTGCCAGCCCAACGTATCAACAGTAATATTATCCAAACATCAGTGATGTTTCTAGCCCCTGACCCAGCATGCATTAGCTTTAAGCAGGCCACATTTGTTTGAATCTGAAAGTTTTTTCACATACTATTTTTCTTCTCAACTTTATCAACACGTGCAGCGTTGTTCTTGATTCCGCCGTGATTTTTCTTACATTTGATGAGATTAATGTAATTATGCTGAATAGATTGTGAGCACTCACTGCTGTTCTTCGAGTTGTGCCTCATCAAAGTTCACAAAGCACATTTTTTCTTATTTCATTACAGATACAAAAATATTTTTCTAGAAATTATGCCATGTTGCATGGACTACTTCTAGTCACAAAGAAAATTACCATTATTTCAAGGATAGTTTCTCAGTAGAGCCTACAAAGGTTGAACACATTGGTCTGTCAGGTGAGATTTATCCAGACGCGGCCGGCACAAGTGAGAGCGGTGGGGCGGCCGGTGGGAAGTTAAGTCAACAGACGACGTGATCTGTAACATTAAATAAAAAATAAAAATAAAACACTTACCTTTCACTCCCCGCATCACTGAGTCGGTAATGAGGCAAGAGCAAGATACGTGGCCAATTTAATTGCTAGATTGGTGTTACTGGACGTGTGGCGGTTTTGCCATCCCGCGGAGAGAGGTTATGAGTTTTATTCTAGGGTGCACAGGTCCTTCTCGAGACTAGATTATTTTCTACTGCCTGGGTCCTTTTTGGTACATGCTGCCAGAGATGTGAATATTGGTGCACAGCTTGTCCAATCATTCACCGTTGGAGCTGTTGGTGGACTTTGGGGAGCTGGACTTCTCTTCCCGGTGGAGGTTGAGTCACTGGACCCTGGTCAGTAGCGAATTCACGACAGCCCTACACATTACTACCCGAGACTATCTGAGTGCCAATGTTTGCTCGATGACATCCCCTAGGACCCAATGGGAGGACTGGGAAGCCACCTCTCGAGGATTTATTAATAGCGTCCGAGCAGCCCAACTGTGGTGGGCGGATGTGGTGATGGTGAACCTGGAGTCCAGACTTTTTTACTTGGAGTATCGATATTTAGAAACATCGGATCCGGCGATGCACAGGGACTCAATAAACGCCATTTCCTAACCTACGACAGACCCAGATGGATGAGGTTTGGGCGGCATGGGTTCCGAAACAAAGCTGGATTTATCATTGAGGTAATAAGTCGAGAAAAACCTTGCCCTGTCTCTGCTCTGCTTTATTCTTCCTTGAGACTACACCTCATATCATGAAGAGCCCAGGGGAGAGGGTGTTTGGAGACCAGCCCATTGTGGCTACTTCTGCTTCCTATTACTGTGCGCTCTGTGGTAGTCACGAAACAGAGAGCCTTACTGAACTGGCGGCATTCATCCAAGACCTCCCAGCCAAAACTGTTTCGACCAAAATAGAGACACCCTGGACCTGGCAATTACAGTGGATGAACTGGGGAGGGGGACTTTGGCAAAGCTTCGTCCACGGAAATTGCTGGGGCCTGAAGGCTTCCTAGCTGAGTTCCATAGGGCCCCCTAGGTGCTTAAATGTCCCATCTGCTGGGGGTCTTTCAGGAGGCCCTAGGGGTAGACCACTGACTCTGGCTTTCAGAACTGCGGACAGTATCATCTGCATTCCAATTACAGGGCTGTTCAGTTGGTAGTCCCAAATGAAAGGTGGTTTGGAGATCCGGCCTATGCGTCAGAAAGGTGGGTGCTTGGCAAGACCCCTATCCAGAATTTGTTGTATGGGGAGGGTAGTACCTCAGCACCTTCCACCTGCCACGTGTTTGGTCCTTAAGGTCTGGAAGGAGGTTATGGGGTGGAGGGGTCAATTCACACTGAAGACTCCCCTGTAGCTGGGCAGCGTTTTGCATCAGACATCTGTGTTGTAGGGGTTTTGGTGGTAGTACCTCATCCACATCTCACGTCTGGGAGATGTATTTCACAACAATTCACTTAGGACTTTTAGCAAGCTCCACGAGGAGTTCAGTTTCCATCAAAATCAGGGGCATATTACCGAGGTGTGCGTTGAAAAACGCACAACGCACATCTCTGTATCGCCGGATTTCATCACCTAATTAGCGCACAATTATCAATGCGCATCAGGCAGGCGATTATAAATCCGGCGATAGTCGGCGATATGGCACATTAGCGCATAAAAACAAACGTTGTTTTCATGTGCTAATGTGGGCCTTGATAATATGGGGGGTGGATTCAGCTTTACGATCCACACCCCCATGTTAACAATGCCTAACGCCTGGTCAGAGCAGGCGTTGGGAGACCTGCGATAAATGAGTTTATCGCAGGTTTTTGTCTCCCAACGCCTGCCTTGGTAATAGAGTGTTCCCACCTCCAACCACATTTTACATGTGGATGGACGTGGGAACGCCCACTTTGCATGTCATTAGCGATGTTTATCGCCGACATGCAAAGTGGGCTCGGCCCAGGCTTTAAAGTGCCCTTGGTAATAGCGCTCTAGATGTATCGTCGCTTTCTCAGCACAATTTGCAGAGCAAGCGGCGATACTAGCCCTTGGTAATATGCCCCTCAATTCTTTAAGGTTTTGCAACTCCTCCTTGCCCTTACACATCGCACCCTTTTTGATGTCCGTGAGATCAGCCCCCTGGAGAGTAAGATACTTCTGACGATTATCTCAAAACATAAGATTTCCAATATTTACTGGTCCCTGTTAGTCAATGCCCCCAGTGCCTTCGGGTCCCTGCGGGAGGGCTGGGCACAAGATGTGGACCCCTTTCAATATGAGGACTGGAGGGAGGTGCTGGCCTCTCCATAGGAGGCGGCCATCGCCTCCCAGTATTGGCTGATTGAGTTTGAGTTGCATTATTTAAATCAAGTGTATTTTACAAGAGAGAGGTTGTGGAGAAGGGGCTAATAGATACCAGCGAGCCTTGCTTTGGCAGCGCCTTGTCATTGTCGAAAGAGACATAGCAAGGGCTTGGAAGGATGCCCAAGCCTCCTTCTTCCAGGTCTGGAAAGAGGGTCTGAATCGCAGCATGGGGTTGGAGCGCCTGATCCACATAGCCAGGGGATTACTGAGTCTGGAGCCATGCCCCACATCAGAGTGGTCCCTAGGGACCGAAATCAAATCGTTTGTTTCATGAACCGGTTTTGAGGGGGAAAGGGCGGGGTAGATAAGTGGGTGTCATGGTGCAAGTCATACTTTCAACATTGTGGGTTACAGTGCTGCAGAAGGGAGTGTTGTTTTTCTGATTCTTTGGTTTTCCTGTATTGTGTATCACTATGTGGGGTTGTACTGCAAAGTTGGGGTATCAATGGTCAGCATTGGAGCCTGCCCATTAGCGACAGAGCCTGCCTGCGGTATGCCTCTATTGTTGTATGTTCATGATAACGAAAATTTCAATACAAATGTTTCAGATAAAAAAATGGAAAGAAAGAGGCCTAAATCTCCATAATGATGTCCATTGTAAAGAATCAAAAAGGTGAGGTCATACTCCACCCACTAACAGGAATGAAAATAATGCTGCATACATTTCAGAGTCCACAATGAGTCCCCTAGGAATCTGTGACTGTTGTAGATTTTCAAGAGCACGAAAAATGCTTAAAGACATATTCATACACAAATATAGCAGGTTTACCTATGGACATGCATAAATGAAATGCATACGCGCTGTTTATCTTTTTTATGTTTTTCCATGGAAAAAATATGTTTTCGCATGGAGAACCGATTAATTTGAAGGTGAAAAAAAGTTATTAATCTCAGAGCTTTCTGAGAGTGTAAAACTACCAGCAAAAGTTTTGTGAATATCCAAAAACGTGCATGTTACTATGAGCACACCTCCTTTTGCTGGTGTAAAACTCTTGGAACATCCACACTCTGCCCTTATGAGGCATATAGTTCTGGTGTAAATAAAACTATTTGCAAGGGCCAAATCACATCTGAAATAGTGTGATTCGTTGAATCAGGTGCAGGATTTTGCCCTCCTAAATGCAGCTTTTTGCCTACCTATACTACACTTAAGTGTACAAACAACAATGTGAATTGGGCATGAGAGTTGTTTGCAGAGTGCAGGACACCCGATACACTTCCAGGTTAAGAGCAAGTAGACTGTTTTTTATAACAGATAGTAGCAAACTACATCATTAGGAATAAATTCCATTCTGAGAGCATTGCAATGAAATTGAATTACAAACACAAACAGTGCCTCATTAATTCTCATTAATTTTGTTTACCATAGAATTCCCACGGCGCCCCCAAATCTTTATAGGTCTCAGCTAGGCAACGCTTGCGTTTTCTTGGAAGAGACATGTTGTATATATTTTGTGGGCTTCAGCCCACCCATAGCCTTCCCATTTTCTGGCTCCATCAACACTCTCCTAATCTTTCTGCCCATTTGTCCTTGGCATGCATGCGTGATGCCTCTTCACGTGTTTAGCCCTCCCAAGAGCAGGGACCAGTTACTACTATCCATCTGCTTCTCTCATTTAATGTCCATGTTAGAAACTTCTTTTTTTATTGTTTAACAGCCCACCTCAGGAGGGTCTCTCCCTCGCCACATGGTTCCCGCTTGTAGGTGTTCCAAACCCCAGCCATACCACGCATGTTCAAGTTGTAGACCGTCACAGTGGAGAAGCATCCTTAAAAACAGCTAAAAACTCCCAAGTAAATATTTTTTCCTTCTTACAAGCAGATGCAAGAGCAGGGTCAATAATCTCCTTCGAGTTCTTTTATTCAGCGTGCATATTGAGTTTAGAGTGGCTAGCGGGAGGAATTCATGTCAGTAACTTGACATAGATGTAACTTGAAACAATAAACACTCCTAAATTGACAAGTGAAACCTAACAGTCTTAAAAGAAAAGCTTACCATTCATCTAACAAGATTCTCTGGTACAAGTCAAATAGATCTTCACCATATAAAGGACAGGGCTCTCTAGAGGGCGTAGAACAATATTGGTCCAAAAGGCCCAAAACTTCCAACTAAATGCATTATACCAGCACAGAGTTCCAAGGGACATGTCCTTGATGGTGTTATGTTATTCTGTGTAATACCAACACGACAGAAAACGTTATCATTGTGAAGTTGTCAATGGCTTCCTTGAGGCTAAGGACACTGTTGCAATGTACTTTCTTTTTTTTTACGGAGTTTTATATAGTGCAAACTTCGCCCGAAGGTATCAGGTATCAGAGTGCTTTACATGACACCAGTTAAGTTACATGAGATTATTACATTATTATATGAGATTTTTTTGCAAAGTGCCCATGTAGACGAATTAACGCACCTGGAATGAGTCGAAGGGTGCCCCCCATGTGTGAGTGTCTCTCCTGCCAATAAGTGCTCACTGATATCGGAAATTGTTATTTTAATAAAATAACAGGCAAGTTCTGAAGTCAGGAACAGGGTTTTAAAAGTTTTTTTTGCGAAGAATGTGTGATGTGTCATTTTTAAAATAGTAAAAATAATAGAGATAGTGTTCACAAACTAATTCAAATTATAATAGCAAAAAATGTTTGAATGTACTACAATAGCATTTACCTTTTGTTAAAAACTGATACGGACTATTGTAATATGTTTTTAAAAGAGATGGCCAGGCATAGTTCGTGAAGATATATATATTTCCAAGTTCTCTTTTTTATATTTTGCTTGTGATCTGCTTAAATGTTTGTTAAAATCTTAAATTCAGTGACGAGAGGCAACAATCCATAAAAGCGTCTGTCTTTTCTATATCAACCAAAGCCGTACCGCAAATGTGTCAGCAAACAATGTTTGCAATCTCCACGTACAATTTCCTTAGCTTGGGTTTTTAACAACAAGACGACCTTACAGTTTCCTGGTTACACCTTAGCTGCCATAAAACCGAAAGCCGTATTTGGTTTGCATGCACTAATCGTTATGGCCTCTAAAGAGGTAGGTCAACTCACAGGGTCAGAGAGAAGTGCAGGGTGCAGTCAAAATGAGCTATGATTTTAAAAGTTTGGGCATGAAACCTTTGTACACGAGACAGTAACACAAAGACAGGAACACGTCTTAACGGGCTCGCTCGTTATTAATAAAACAGGCTGCAGGAAGGGCTTCTTTCAATTCACTGGATGGTCATTGTGAAGCGCCACATGCCACCAACTGCCCTCTTAGGCGCTGGAGTGCATCTGTATAGTAAGAGTTCTGTGGGTTTGAATACAGCGCACAGTACATAGGCAAGCACATTTTTGGTTATGTTGCAGAATTATACCTTAAAAGCAAATGATTATAAGAGCCAGCAATTCAATTCAATTTTATTTATTATGTTTTGGCTCTCAAAAGAGGGCCACATAAAAGTTCATAGTGAAAAAAGCAAAAGACAAATACATATCAAAATTATGACAGTTAAGAAACATATTAGTGTGCAGAAATAACATACAATGACAGGTCTACAGCAGGAAGCAATATCAAACAACTCCAGAGACATATTAATAAATAGCTAAAAAACCTTAAAAAAAAGTTAAAAATATAAAAGCAGAACATTTCATTAGGAGGCCAATAAAGTGCTTGGAGAAAACTGTTCAAAGTAGCAATGCCCAGACGGAGACAAATTGGTTTTAACCATCTGAGTCGCAATATACGGAGCGCAGGGCAGATCAATAAAACATGCATATGATCCTGGGTACTCAGGTTACATAAATTGCACATAGGAGAAGAACCATACCATTTGGATAAAAGTAGATTTAAGGGTAACAGATCGTAACGTAAAAGAAACCAAAATCTACGGATACCATGCGGCAAGTTCCATGTGACATAGGGTTGGGGCGACTTAATCACATAAGAATTAATAAGAAGGTCTACATCCCTTTTTCCACAGATTAAAGTTTTAACTGTAAGGGAGAGTACAAAAACAACTTGTTTTCATCTACTTTTAGGAGAGTTGCAGCTTTTCTAAAATTTCTTACCAATTGTGAAAACTCTTTAAAATTACCCAGCAATTCAATTCTGAGGAGAGCTCTCATCGTCCCCAGCTCAGCTCTAGCCAGGCAGGCCACCCATCTTACTAGGGCGCATAGTCCCTGTACCCAGCTGCTCCTGAGACCGAAATCGAGCCTACAAGCGGCCAAAGAGCACGCAGTATTTAAAGAAGATAGGGATCTTAAGAGTTTCCCCTCGATCTTATGGCAAAAGTCCCAATATTTCACCTCTATAAGTTCGATACCGTACAGTATCGTAGCGGGAATTTTGGACCTGTACACCTCCAGTAAACACGGAAAGTGCCTTTTCCCCGTAGCCAAATAGAGGGAATTTAAACCCTTGCCATGGGCAAGGGCTTTGCGTGAACTATGCTCAATATGGGGCCTCTCACTCAAGTTAGCCGCTATAATTTTCCCCAGAAAAGTATAGGAGTTAACAGCCTCCAGTTTTTGGCCGCCGATATACCATCCGAAATTTTTTAATCTGCACTTCTTCTTACCGGCTATACACATCACCTTGCTTTTAGAAATGTTAATTTTCATGCAATGAGCACCAGCAAAGACATGAAGGGCATGTAGCCGGTTTGTAAGTCCTTTGGGAGTCAGATCTAAAATAAGGACGTCATCGGCATACATCAAGCAAGATATTGGGGTCCCCCCTATCACCGGTGCAATACCCTCACTGACAGACAAGGCGGCGGGTAAATCTACAGTATACAAGGAGAACAAGAGGGGAGCCAATAAGCAGCCTTGTTTAAGACCATTCAAAGCCGAAATTTGCTGAGATAGCCCCCTTTCGCCCCCTTGCAGAACACTACACCAAGTCTCTGTATGGAGGGTGCGAACAAGCTCCAATAGATAGGCTGGAACACCAAGAGCTGCCAATTTTCTCCACAGCGTTCTACGATCTACTTTATCGAACGCTGTGGAGAAATCAATAAAAGCCGCGTACACCACCCCCCCTCTCACCTGCACATATTTATCAGTAACCACATGGAGGGTGGTGAGGTTATCTAACGTGCCATGTCCCCTACGGAAACCAGTTTGTTCGAGAGGCAAAATATTATTCTCATCGACCCAATCGGAAAGGAGATTTAGGAGACATTTCGCAAAGACCTTTCCGATAGAGTCGAGGAGGGCTATCAGACGATAATTGCTGGGGCAATCCCTAGTTCCCTTCTTAAAAATAGGGACCAAAATACTTCCCCTCCAAGAAGCAGGTACCGTTTTAGACAAAAAACAGGCTTTAAACAGTGGATACAGGATTTTACTCCACCTTGTAGGATCCTGCTTCAAGACCGTCATAGGGAGTTCGTCGGGACCCATTGCACCAGAGGCGCGCATGTTCTTTATAGCCATTTCAATTGCTTCCTCTGTGGGATAATTAATGAGTCCTTCAGGCGTTGCATCTAGGACAATATCTTCACCTGAAGTGCCATTCCCTGCGTAGAGGTCCCGGATATAAGTGATCCATACTTCTTCAGCTATAGGGATGGGGCGGGGACTTATTCTAGTACCACATCCCTTCCCAATTATTGTCCAAAATTCTCTAATTCTACCCTGAACAACTGATTCCCTCAAGTTGATCCAAACTGTGTCTTCCTTCTCCTTTTTTATTTTCGCTTTTAGTCTGCATCTCTTTCTTTTTAATCTAGAAATGTATTTTTCTCGTTCCATAACTCTATCTAGATATTGCTCACGGACTAGTTTATTTATTTCCTTGTTCAGGATACGTAGTAAACTAGGCACAACTACCCCTTTTCTAGGACGGGAAGCCTTTTTTACACTTAAAATAATGTTTCGCATGAGTTTTTCAGATTTAACTATTTCTAAACCACGCCACTCGTTTAATTCTAATAAAGTTTCACATAATATACCATGGACCCCATTAATGGCAGATGGATTCCAAAAGCACCTTCCCGTAGAGACATGGAAAGCAACATCACTGCCGTTAAGGGACCATGGCGCAGTGGACAGGGGGTTTAGGGTAATAGATATGAGCATTATACTATGGTCGCTCAGAGTTGTAGGAATAATCTTAAGGTCCTGGATACAAGGAAACAAACCGTAATCCGAGATTGCATAATCCAAGATGGAAGACCCAAGAGGAGACTTATGTGTGAATTCAGCAGGCACATCGGACGGGAATCTCCCATTTAATATGAGTCCCTCCACTGCCGCTAATTCTTCTAATAGAATCTTCCCTCTTTTGTTAGTCACTAACTTTTCTGGGAAGAGGGATTGGGGGACAAAATGCGCCTCTTCTTTGGATTGATTTCTGAAAAGTTTCAGACTAACATTGGAAATTTTACAGTTCAGATCTCCTACTAGAATGATTTCCGGCGGGGATGGTACGTTTTTAATTTGGCCAATATATCTAAATACCTGCTTCAATATGAGATTAAAACTCTCTTCTGGAGGAATATACACATTAAGAATAACAATGGGTGAGTTTTTAAAATTGCCAAACAGATTTGCTATTGTTATAGCTTGAAAAAGATTACTTGGGTCGGTATAGTGGGAGAATCTCCACTGTAATTTATTTGATAAAAGACAAGCAATTCCCCCCCCTAGCGTGACCTTTCTTGGAAGGGGCAGCTGGAACTTCCAAAACATAGAAATTCTGCGATACATCCAACAAATTAGTACACCATGTTTCCTGGATACAGATCACATTTGCTCCCAGAGAAAATAGAAGGTCAAATTTCTCTGGGCTACTATGAATCCCTGCCGCATTCCAAGAAATAATTTTCAATGGGGTGTTAAAGATGGTGAAACAATTTGGGGTTATCTGTGGTCTTAGTAGATAGAGCACTGTGCAGCCAATTCCACCGATTATTATCCTCTAATAGAGAGGAGTTCTGGGTCAGTGGGAGTGGCTTTACCTGGGAAACCGAGCGTTTCCCTTTAGAGACCCAAATCTTCAGGTCTCTAAGGGGGGAGGCTACCCCATTTTGTTTATCACCCCTTAGTGCCATCCCCAGGGAAGGGTTGGTATTACCGAGGCTAAAAACAGGCAGAACATCAATACCAGAACGTTGGAAATTCTCAGTAAGAGCAAGTAAGTCGGATAGCTCAGAGGGGGGGAGGCTCAGAGGCCGGCGCCATAACCCACGCGGTGCCTACCAGTGGGTAAACTGGTTTAGGGCGCCTTAAAGCGCCCAGGTGACCAGCGGAAGTGTTGACGCTCCAGCCCGCTCCGGCCGGAAGTGACTCTTGACTCGGGCACCCCGAATGGCCAGCCTATGGACGAACTGGCATCCTTTGAACCCCCCAATCAGGGGGGGGGCACCAGGGACCCTATAGATGGGCCCAGGGGATATAAGTCGCCGCTCTCCCAGCAAGGACACAACTTCGACGAGGAGCTGGGAGAGCGGCGCAACAACGCATCAACTGAAGTGGAGTGAAGATCCGGACGTTGGAGACGAAGCCCTGTCGGTGACCATCGGGATCCGGAAGAAGCAAGGAACCAACAGCCATCTGTGCGCCGAAGCTTCTCCCCACCTCCTCGTGTCAACGGAGCAGCCTCCCAGCGCGCAGCAGGCGCAGAGGGAGACAAAAAGCACAGCGGAGCGCGACAGCTAGGCCCCGCTCCGGCCTCATCAATCTTTGGCGCCAAAATTACTCGACGATCGTAAGGCTAGGGTAGGTCTCAGAGCCAGGAATCTCCGGGCTAAGCGCGCTGAGCCGCTACTAGCCTCGGGGATAATAGTCGGGGTCAGGGGGGTCAGGGGTGAACCCGAAGCAGGCATCGGGGCGAAGTGGAGCATTGCAACCCGCTCGCCGATGCTGACAAGAGGCGCGGCGCACATTCCCGCCGCAGCAACCCCTCCCCGGAAAAAAAAAAAAATACAAAGGTGAGACTACCGATCCCCCAGATCCCTAGCTGAGCGCCGATAACTCCCCGCTCGAACTGCGCGAGCGGAGTAAGCCCGCACGGGCCCGCCTTCCCAGACGCACGTGGTCCCGAAGCAGGCAGGCCGAGCGCGGCCCCCCCCGCCGGAGCTCACGCATCGGGCAGGACAATAGCATCGGGGATACGCTCAGAGCCCTGTGAAAGCGCACGCATTTGGCGGGGCTTCACCAATGGCCTGACGCAGGTTCGGAGGCACACAGCCATGGCATAGGGCCAGCCCGAGGAGGTAGCAGAGCTGCTGAAGAGGATACGCGAAGTATCAGCCATCCACGGGAACGACTGGCTGCAGCCTCATTTGGGCCCGGGAAAAAACAGCACTCCTGAAGACCGGGCACAGGACGAGGCCGGCCCTTCCTCACCTAAGAAGCGCAAATGCGCGCCACAGAAGAAGGCATCCAAGAGGAACCCTCCGAGGAAGGAGCAACAGAGAGCCCCCCCGCCACGGCTGGACGCGGAGGGACGGAATGAGACAACCGACATCACGGCGAATGGTGAGCAAATCAGTAACCTGGTAAAGGAATGCTTAAAATCATTAGCGCCAGCTTGGCTTAATGGCTCGGGGCAGGGGTCAGCGGGGCCCAGTGAGCAGCGCGCAGAGGAGGAGGCGGCAGGCATGCCATGGCATATGGTCGACCCAGGGTGGGCACGCCAGGCGAGGGTACAGGACAC
Organism: Lissotriton vulgaris; assembly: GCF_964263255.1. Lineage (NCBI taxonomy): Eukaryota > Metazoa > Chordata > Amphibia > Caudata > Salamandridae > Lissotriton > Lissotriton vulgaris. Next base: position 1,182,826,113 of record NC_141696.1, read on the forward strand.
ATGGGTGTACCAGCGCAGGGCGAACAAGTTTCCCCAGTGTCAGGTTGGGGGTACGGGGCCACGGCAGGGGAGGGGCTAGTCACTGACCATTACAGCAGGCCATCCCCCGGTCCGGCCTCACTGACAACAAAGGCCACCGACCTAGCGTGTCTCATACCCCTGGCAGTTAAGGAAAGAATATGGCGCAAGGAATTTATCGATATATTCTCCCTGCTCGAGATACAGCTCGAGGGCCTGGACCTCACCACGTGTGACAAAAAGGAGGAGGACAGGAGGGAAAGGCGCGGCGCCAGAAAAGAGCGTAATTTCGAAAACTGGTTGGACGCGTTCAGAATTATGCCGTGTATTATCGTAGAAAAGTTCCCTCGCTGTGCGGCAGACTTATGGTTGTATGAGGCCAATATCCACCTGGCGCAGAGGCAGTTCCCTGGGGATGCGTGGCTGGAATACGACAAAGGTTTTAGGCTGAAGATGCAGAGGCATCCGGAGATAGAGTGGAATGAGGAGGATGTTTCAGGTTTCATTCACAAAATGCTCGCAGCTAAAGAGGTGAAATTTTGAGCGAGTAAAAGCGACCAGTCCTTTCGGAGTTCTTACCAGAAAGGAAAGGGCAGGCCATATCAGAAACACGCTAGGAGATCTCAATCACCAACCAGGGCCAAAGCCATATGTTGGAGATATGACGCGGGGGAGTGTTCATGGGGCTCCTCATGCAAATTCCAGCACGCATGCTCTGGATGTGGAGGCAGGCACCCAGGGGCTTCCTGCAAAGGAGGCAAGCGTGAGTCAAAGGGCGACAAAAAGGAGAAGAACAAGAAGCATTAGCCACAAGGCGAGTAGAGGGGGGAACCTGGTTGACATTCAAGATTGCCAGCTGGCCAGATCCCCTATTAACATACTACAGCTGCGCAGATTGGCGAACAAATACCCGAACAGAGCAGATGCCAGGGTACTGGTGGAAGGATTCGCGGAGGGTTTTCGCATTCCATTTGAGGGTCCCCTACCACCGAGGGGGGCGAACAACCTAAAATCGGCAATCCAGCACCCTGAGGTGGTGAGCGCCAAGCTAGCTAAGGAGAAGGCGCTGGGCAGAATTGAGGGCCCCCTCACAACAGAACTGCACAGGGGCATAGTTGTTTCTCCCCTGGGGGTGGTTCCCAAGAAAGAGCAGGGTCAATTTAGACGAATCCATCACCTCTCATTTCCAGAAGGGTCATCTGTAAATGACTGTATTGCCCCCGAAGCCTGCTCTGTAGGTTACGCGTCAGTAGAGGACGCAATAGAGTTGGTAAAGGCAACAGGGAAGGGAGCCCTCATGGCCAAGGCGGACATCGAATCTGCTTTCCGCCTGCTGCCTCTCCACCCCTCCAGTTTTCACTTGCTGGGTTTCCAGTGGGAGGGAGACTTGTTCATTGATAAGGCCATGCCCATGGGCTGCGCAATATCATGCGCATATTTTGAGCAGTTCGCCACTTTTTTGGAGTGGGCCCTCCACGACCGCCATCAAGAAGGCGGAAAACTCCATTACCTGGATGACTTCCTTTTCACGGGGCCAGCGGGGTCCCCCTTATGTGGTAGCACGCTAGCAGCCTTTGAAGGGTTGGCCAGGTCCCTGGGGGTCCCCTTGGCAGCTGAAAAACGACGGAACCAACCACGAGACTCACTTTTCTAGGCATAGAGCTGGATTCCATCACAGGGACAGCCAAGCTGCCCACGGACAAGGTGAAGGAATTCAGGGAGGATGTGGCAAGGTTGCGGGGCCGGAGCAAAGCTACCCTCCGCGACATTCAAGGGGTGATCAGGAAGCTGAACTTTGCAGCTCGGGTGATCCCCGCCGCCAGGGTATTCTCCAGGCGCTTGACACAGCTGACATCAGGCGTCACCCACAGACACTACCACATCCGGTTGAGTTCTGGGGTCAAACAGGACATGCTTATGTGGGACGAGTTCCTTCAGGACTTTAACGGGGTGTTGATCTGGAGAGAGGGATGGGTGACGGCCAAGCAGATAGCCTTCTTCACCGACGCAGCCGGGAGCCTGGGTTTTGAGGCAATCCTAGGGAAACGATGGTGTGCAAGCCAGTGGCCAGACAGGTGGCTTGCGCAGGGGCTCACCAAGAATATCACTATCCTTGAGCTGTTTCCAATAATAGTGGCTCTGACAGTCTGGAAGCAAGAAATAAAAAACATGAAACTAACCCTATGGTCAGATAATAAAGGAGTAGTGCAAGCCATTAACAGAGGCGCAGCGAGATGCCCTAACACACTGAGGCTAATGCGACAGTTAATTAAATAACAGCTGGAAGGGAATCTGGAGCTGAAGGCTCGCCACGTGCCGGGGGCAGAGAACACGGCGGCGGATGCTCTATCGGGGTCCCAGATGAAGCAATTCAGAGAACTGACCCCTGGGGCAGAAAAGGAGATGACCCCTTTCCCAACATACCTGTGGAACCTGGGGGGGTAGACCTATCCAGATTGGTAGGGCACTCACTCACCCCTGAAGCCACCAGGAGATACAAGAAATGCGCAAGTACAGTAATGAGAGTGGGGGGCATAAAGTCACCGGATGACAAAGCGGAGACACGAACAGCAGTAGAGAGGTTCGTGCAATGGGCATTCAGCGCGAAGAAAACAAGGTCATGGGCACAGGCCCACCTGTCTGCCATTGCCTACTTTGCCAAACTTCACACAGGAGAGGATCCCACGTCATCGCTATATCTGAAGACAGCCTTGAAGGGATGGCGGAGATTTGAGGGGACAAAGGGAGACAGCAGGCGCCCCATTGACTTTGGCAAGCTGGGCCAGCTCTTGGGAGCGTTAGTAGGGGTCATTACAGACAAATATGAACTACTGCTTTTTAGGGCTGTATTAACCACGGCTTTCTTTGGCACTTTCCGCATCAGTGAAAAATGTGGCTCCCAACAAGACAGACCCGGCGCAGCAATGCCTGCAGGCCGGGGACATCAACCATTGGAAAGGGCTGTAGAGATCACATTGAGGCAGTCTAAGACAGATAAGGCTCGAAAAGGGGTGACGATACGATTGCATTGCATTCCGGAGGCCGGGCTCTGCGCAGTATGCTGGCTATTCAAATACATGGTGGCCCGCCCGGCGGGCGAGGGTCCCATCTTCAAGCATCAAGATGGCAGGAACCTGAGCAGGTTTCAATTCACGGCGGTGATGCGCCATGTCCTTAGGAAAGTCGGGTTTCACCCGGCGTCTTTTGCCCCACACTCCTTCAGAATCGGCGCAGCAACCACGGCATCGCAGCATGGCATGCCGGAAGACAGGATCCAGGCCGTGGGCAGATGGAGATCCAGGGCCTACAAGTCATATATACATCCACACCTAGTGTAAAAAAAATAAAAAAATAAGAAGATTGGGGGGGGGGGGGGCAATCACTTTGCGATGCCGCACGGCAGGGTGCTGAGAGGGCCACCCCCCTTCTCTCCCTCCTTCAGTTTACACAACGACAGACAACCCATGGTGCCCAGCAAGCCACCTTAACGGAACCATTTCTCTCATCAGGGTGACGCCTGCGGCCGGTTTGGGTAGTGGGACATTCATTCGTGTCCAGAATGGAGTCTTGGTGGCGGCATTCGGGGCACAAAGCAGCGAACAGACCCAAAGCGACATGCATCCGCTGGATAGGGCAACCAGGGATGAGATGGGAGCAGCTCCTGCCAACGCTGGACGGCCACCTGGCAGACTCGGCATGGCATCCGGACGTCCTGATCATTCACCTCGGCAGCAACGACCTAACCCGGCTCGGGCGCAAGGTGGTGGGGCAGGCCGTCCAAAGGGATCTCACCAAGGCGACGACATGGTTGGGCCCCACGACTGTGGCCTGGTCGGAAATGATCAGCAGGAGGCACTGGAGAGGTGCTGACTCCAATAAAGCAGTGGATAATGCAAGGAGAAAATTAAACATGGCGATGCACAAGTTTTGCACCACCAATGGCCTGGAATCGATCAGGCACGGCCTCATTCACCCGGGACGCCCGGAGCTATATGGGCAGGACGGGGTGCACCTCTCAGAGAGAGGGATGGAGGTGTTCTGGGACAACCTGTGGGGAGCAATGGTGCTGGCAGGTTGTAGTTAAAAAAATCTAAAATAAAAAAAAAGCCACGAACACAGGGCTGGGGGGGGTGGGGGGAGCCGCAGAAAGACGTGAGCCTCCCTGCAGCGTGGCGGAAATCCTACAATGGTTGGATAAGGAAACACACCGGCGGGCGGTGTGTAGCAGGAGGGCCACTCACTTTTAGATGCCGCACGGCAGGGTGACGTGGCCGCACCAGGGAGGGGAGTAGCAGGAGGAGACGGCACTCGCGGCCCAGACCCGGCCGGACGGCAGGGCGCAAATGGTAGCGAGCTGGGGACCTAACTCCAGAAAGAAAAACTCCCCTCCTCGGCACGCAGAAGGCAAGCGCGACCAACCACGGGAACACAACACCAAGGACTGACAAGGAACTGGTTTTGGCACAGTCCCATTTACGAACTGAGGAGTACACAAAAGACCCTGACACCTGTGCTCACAAGATGGTGTCATGAGTTATATATGACATGTATGATTTATGGGTACAGTTCGCAAATGTGAAGTTGCAAAACCAGTATGTGTTAATTTTTAATATGTAATTTTATAAAAATTAATAAAACTGCGGCCAACAACGACCACCACGAATAACCGGTATTGTTGGCTGACTTTGTTGCAAAAGCGAAGAAAGGGTATCCAGAAGGAGGGGTGCCCGGGGTGGGGCTGATGGGGTACCCATGGGATGGGCACCTGCGGGGGTTATCGCAGAGGCCACCGCACCCCCTCGCAGCGGGGGGGGGAGGCTCAGAGGCCGGCGCCATAACCCACGCAGTGCCTACCAGTGGGTAAACAGGTTTAGGGCGCCTTAAAGCGCCCAGGTGACCAGCGGAAGTGTTGACTCTCCGGCCGGAAGTGACCCTTGACCCGGGCACCCCGAATGGCCAGCCTATGGACGAACTGGCATCCTTTGAACCCCCCAATCAGGGGGGGCACCAGGGACCCTATGGATGGGCCCAGGGGATATAAGTCGCCGCTCTCCCAGCAAGGACACAACTTCGACGAGGAGCTGGGAGAGCGGCGCAACAACGCATCAACTGAAGTCCCACCCACCCACACCTGAGGAACAGCTAAGTCGCAGGGCTGGATGATGGCACGGGCGTTTGCGGAAATCCTACAATGGTTGGATAAGGAAACACACCGGCGGGCGGTGTGTAGGAGGAGGGCCACTCACTTTTGGATGCCGCACGGCAGGGTGACGTGGCCGCACCAGGGAGGGGAGTAGCAGGAGGAGACGGCACTCGCGGTCCAGACCCGGCCGGACGGCAGGGCGCAAATGGTAGCAAGCTGGGGACCTAACTCCAGAAAGGAAAACTCCCCTCCTCGGCACGCAGAAGGCGTGCGCGACCAACCACGGGAACACAACACCAAGGACTGACAAGGAACTGGTTTTGGCACAGTCCCATTTACGAACTGAGGAGTACACAAAAGACCCTGACACCTGTGCTCACAAGATGGTGTCATGAGTTATATATGACATGTATGATTTATGGGTACAGTTCGCAAATGTGAAGTTGCATAACCAGTATGTGTTCCTTTTAATATGTAATTTTATAAAAATTAATAAAACTGTGGCCAACAACGACCACCACGAATAACCGGTATTGTTGGCTGACTTTGTTGCAAAAGCGAAGAAAGGGTATCCAGAGGGAGGGGAGGCCGGGGTGGGGCTGTTGGGGTACCCATGGGATGGGCACCTGCGGGGGTTATGAATTGCACCAAAGCAGACAGTACCTTCTGTTCTTGTTTTGCTTCTGGGGACAGCCTCTGGTTCTATAGTTTCTTCCTTTGCTGCGCATCTATCCATTGCTTTCAACCAGTCCACCATCAGTGGCAGAGCGGTTGACTTCTAGTGTTTAATGATGTCACTCTTGCCCACTTACCGTGCTAATTCCCAACCACGTACATACGCCATGACTACCCACATACCATCAAGTATACTCAGCAAGGCAATTCAAGGAGATAAATTATTTGGCCTATGACTTTTAACAGAGTTGTGTTTCCCCCCAAATAGTCATTATATGGCATTCGTAGACTACATGAAAGAAAGTTCCCATTTCAAACCACATCAAAATCACTGCTGTGAGGGGAGCCTACCAGCATGCCATAGCCTTTTGGAGGTGAAGTATGTAAATGCAAGTAGTGAAGCTGAATGAACGTCCTTCTAGCGAGCATAACAATCATGTGTGTGGGGAACATTCATCTCTACTATCGCTGTCAGCCAGGGCCCAATCTATTCCTCCCATGACCCTTTAATTTAGTGAACAAATCTAAAGAGTTAACCTCCAAGAATCGATATATATATACGCGATTCTGCACATTTAATAATTGTACCAATATCTAATTTGGCTTCCAACAGGTTATTTTCATGGGGGATCTACTAAGTGTGCTGAAGGGCAATGAGTTTCTGGCCCAACTGGATAAACCTGCAGAATTGCGATTTTTGTAAATGTAACTCAGAATGCAATTCCAAAAAAGATCTCATCTGTGATCCCCACCAACAATCACCTTGAATAGAGATCCCGATCAGGTCCCATTGCCTAAATCCAGAGAAGGCGGTGCTATATTTCAACCATGTGCGACAACATAGAGGTGTTTTCTGGGTAGTCTTTTCTTGTAAGTGAATCCATTCAAGCACCATCTGCAGAACCACAGGACCACTTTGGCCATATCTGGAAAGTGAGTGGGAGATACCAGAGGCCTAAAAGGGTTACCCCGCCTATCAGATCTGCTTCAAGTTTCAACGCAGGGTCTTCTGCGAGGCCAAAGAGCCAGTCATTTAGGAATTGAAATGCCTAGTGACAGAGGTACATATTGGCTGTTCCATCCCTCCCTTGAACGGTGATTTCATGCACTTGTCAATGGCAGTACAAGGAAAGAACGAGCTTCAGCCTCCAGATCATCAAATCACTTCTGTGGACCTTCCAATGGAAACGTTTGCAATTTATACAATAGCTTGGGCAATATCAGTACCTTGTAGAAGGCTACTTTCCTCCAGATACCCATGGGGTGGTTCGCCTATCTGCACATGTCCTTACATAAGCTAGCTGTCAATGGGGTTAGGTTCAGTTCCATGTAGGTTTAGGGTCGAATGCAATATGTACACCTACATACTTGAAGCTTTGGGCTTGGACCCACAGCCTAGCCAGCCCGTTGATAGCCGCAACTCCACTCATCACAGAGATCAATCTGGACTTCTCCCAATTGGCACTTAGGCCAGGAGCCTCTTCATATAGGTCAAACTATTCGACCAGCCTGGGATCAGTCTCCCGGTGTTCACATAGAAAGAGCAGGAAGTAAAGTGAAAAGCAGTCTTGGCCACCCCCCTCCCATTCAACCCCACTCACCTGAGCATCGCACTGTTTCCAAGCTATCAGTGTCTCCTTCATCAGAGAGAAAGGGAGGGGTGAGAGGGGATAACCCTGCCTGGCACCGAGATGAATGGAGAATGGGGAAAAACAAATCCTGTTCACCCTGACCTATGAAACGGGGCTTAGCAAAGAGAATTTTGATGTATGATGGGAAAGGAGGCCCAAATACAATGCAGCTCTACCCCCCTAAATGAAAGTGAGAATTAAGGTTATTAAAAGTCTTTTTAAAGTCGATCAGCATAAAGGCTCCCGGTTTTTGGAGCCTATATTCCTGCGCCAGGGCAAGTTGCATTGTGTGGATTCTGTGCCTTGTGCCTCGGTTGGACACAGACACCCTTTGTCATTCTGCCTGCAAAATGTTACTGCCAAGCTTAGACCGGGCAGAAGAGAGTTCATTTGAATTGCCTCAAGTTAAATTCACAAGATATGTGGGGACAAGAGCAAATAAGATATTTTAACATTTTCAAATGGAAATCCATACGGCCCAGGAGTTATGACCCTCTGCATAACTGCAATGGTTTCAGTGACCTCCTTTATAGGTCGAGCCTATAGCGGCAGCGCGCATGCGCTGCTAGCTCTACGAGGCATGCAGTATTCAGTTTGGAGTGGAAGCTCCGCCCACATTCCCTTCCCATCTTTTTCTTTGGCTTGAGTCTTAAATGCCTCGTTCCGATTGGTTTTAGGCTTGTTAGTCCCTCCTTATGAAGGCCATGTCGCCATTTGTGTCCTTCCATGGCTACTGGCCCCTTTACATCGAGTGTTGCACAGCACTACTTTCTTCCTGTGCCCCCCCTCCCGCAGTCCGTGCCTTCTCGCCCGCTCCCACCCCTGTTGTTCGTGCCTTGTCGCCCCCCACAATCCCATTTGCAATGTAATAGGTCTCACGTAAATGCGAGTCCTATTGCATTGCAAATGCTTGTTTGGTTATGCCCACTTTTTTTCTCACTGCGGACGTGAAGTCTGCATTAGTAAAATAGCTGCAGTACTTCCCTGTGCTGTTTCTGCCTCGGGTTAACCCCGCGACGGCATGGCTGTTGTTGACGGTATAGTCAAGCTCAAAGGTAGCGCTCTGACACACAAAGGGCAGCTGGAAACTGTTCGACCGGATGCCTTCCAGAGAGCAGCAGTCATCGTGGAGCAGCGGCATGCAGAAGGAAAGAGCAGTATCATTGTGCACAGAGCAGGGTGAGCCAGAGATGGCCTCTTGGGCCTGACTGCAGTGGAATTTAATCTTCGCCCAAGTTAATGTAGAGATCTTCGTTGTATTATTTTATTAGAAGTCAGCATACTTAGGCAGCGCGAACGGGGTGGTAGGCATCAATAGTTTTACAGTAAAGCAAGTGCTACAAATCATGAGAAACGTAACGGTATGTGTATTAAAAAACTGCACACTTATTAAAAAAACTGCACTGTCATCTATTGTCAGAGAATGTATCCCATCAACATTAATGGCACTTTTCACTTTGGATAAAATCAGAAGCAAGACTACGCACTTCCAGTTATCTTTCAATCATTGCTAGACACTTTTTTAACAGCAATATATCTACCTGAAGGTATTGTAGTGCTTTACACGTGCACCAGTTACGTTCCACTCTGTTGCATCCATTTTTTGGTAAGTGCGGGTAGATTAAGGGATTTGCCTAGAATCACAGGATGTTGAGCGGACGCCCGAACCTGGTTTCCCAGCTCCAAAACTTTCTAGAACAAGTGACAATAAAACGAGAGGAACTAGAGGTCCAAAAATTGGGGGTTAGGGCTAACTATATACTCCAGACCACCCCTAAGGTGGAGCCTTATTTGATCATTGTGTCTCGACCTTACCACCGTAATCTCCTTGTGAGATTTAGACTTAACATCATACAGTACTCCTTGGGGAATTACCCAGTATGGGGAAAATCTGATACATCTATCCCCTGTAGCTGTGATAATTTCTCTGAACAGACACTGATGCACTTTATTATGTTTTGCGGCCATTATGATGAATGTAGGAGATTGTTTTTAACACCTATTTTGAGAGAAGCAGGGTTCATACAAGTTCATCCCGCTCTCCGCTATTTACAACTCCTGGGTAGCATCAGAGTAATATATATGGGGTTGCAAGTTTTTTGGTTGCTGCTATGCATGTTAAGTCTAGAAAATTGAAATCAAACAGTCCCTGAAACGTGCCAATTTTTACCACTTGCTAGTTAACTATGAAATGCTCTATCTTTATGTAAATACATGATTTGTTTTTATAAGAAATGTTTTTAAATACATGAATTGTTGATTTTATATGTGATGTAATTGCTTTTATGATTTTAACTAATCGAATAAAGCTTGTGTTGACTTGACTTGACTTGACTCCAATGTTTTTAGGCAGGTTGTACAAAATCCTACCTAGTGCAGCAAGACAGAAAGTATAAAATTAAAAAAGTGCTATGACACCTTCAGCAATGGCCGCGCAGAAGCGATTATGTATTACTTTCAACCATACTGCACAGCAACCGTACAACGTGGCTTAAAAAACATTGTAAAGCCAAATAATAGGACTATTTGGCTATGTCAGTGTGTTTCTTTGCCACGTTGTACAAATATGTGGCTGCTGTAAAGTATGTTTGCAAGTAGGAAAAAAAGCACTATAAAGAAGGAGGACAACGTTGACCATGTCGTAGCACTTATTTTTTTAAACTTTTCGGAGAGGCTGCCCCCGCGAAGGGTGGGCTCAAGAGCCGGCACCATAACGGTCGCCGTGCTCCTCTCCTCTCCCCACCCCTCCCCCAGGAACATGCCAGCGCGCCACAATTTGGCACGCTGGCAGGCAAGGGCCCAAAAGCAGCCTAGGCTATACGTATCACCCCCCCCCCCCCCCCCCCGCCCTCGCACCTCCTCCACCCCCCACCTGGACCGTCCGGACCAATGGGGGGGAGAACGGGTTAAAAAACAGCCAGTATGGGCTCGGCCAGCGGGCAAGCCCCTCGGGGTACCAAAGGAAAGGGGGGGATATAAGGGCTGCTTCTCCAGGTGAGCTTCCGGGGAGTTTCCATTTGTTAGGCTTCCAGTGGGAAGGGAGCATCTACATAGATAAGGCAATGCCAATGGGATGCTCAGTATCATGTGCGTAGTTTGAAATTTTTACCACCTTTGTACAGTGGCCACTGCATGACAGGCACCCAGCGGGCGGGAAACTCCACTATTTAGATGACTTTCTGTTCACGGGCCCGGCAGAGTCGGCCGAGTGCGGAAGCACCCTAGCGGCGTTCTGAGCATTGGCAAAAGAGCTAGGGAAACCCGTATCAGAAGAAAAAACAAAGGGGCCGGCCACAAAGATCACCTTCCTGGAGATAGTGCTGGATTCAGTAGCAGGCATTTCCAAGCTCCCACCAGAAAAAGTAGAAGATTTCAGGAGAGAGATCAGGGGTTTGTGCGTGAGAGAGAAGGCAACATTGCGGGAACTCCAGAGATTAATAGGCAAGTTGAACTTTGCAACCAGGGTTATCCCAGCGGGCAAGGTCTTTGCTAGGAGACTAACACAGCTGACACGCGGACTCATGCAGAAACACCACCACGTCAGGTTAGGAACAGAAGAAAAAAAGGATTTGCTGATGTGGGACTCCTTCCTGGCTAACTTTGATGGCGCATTAATTTGGCGGGAGGGATGGCTAACCAACAAACTGATCGAGTTGTACACAGACGCAGCAGGTAGCACAGGCTTCGGGGCCATCCTATGCGACAGGTGGTGTGCGGGGCAATGGCCTCCCAAATGGTACAGACAAGGCGTCACGAAGAACATCACCTTCCTAGAACTGTTTCCCATCATAGTGGCACTGACAGTATGGGGTGAGCACATGCGGGACATGAAAATAACTCTATGGTCAGACAATAAGGGGGTAGTGCAGACCATGAACAGGGGATCAGCTAGGTGCCCGGACACGCTAAGGTTAATGCGGAGGTTGGCTGCATTACTGCTGCACGCAACATGGAAGTGCGAGCACGCCACGTCCCGGGGGTGGAGAACAAAGTGGCAGACGCCTTGTCCAGCCAGCAGACAGACTGGTTCAGGAGGCTGGCACCCGGGGCGGAGCAGAGCATGACCCCCTTTCCAGAACAGCTATGGGAACTGGCAGGACAGACCTAACTGAGCTGGTGCATCATGCACTTACACCCGAGGCGGCCAAGAGGTACAAGAAATACACAGACACAGTGATGAGGGTTGGCGGAATCAAATCACTGGGCAACACACATGGGCAAAAAGGGCAGCGCAGCAGTTTATTCAATGGGCATTCAAGGCAGATAAATCCAGGTCCTGGGCCCAAGCCCACTTAGCCGCTGTGGCCCACTTTTCAAGAATAGAGACAGGAGTTGACCCGGTGGCATCCCACTATATCAGGGCGGCAATGAAGGGGTGGCGAAGGAAGGAAGGTCCTAGAAAGGACACAAGGTGTCCCATCGATTTTACACGACTCCGGGTACTGCTCGGCGCCCTCGCGGGGGTGGTGACAGACAAGTTTGAGGTAGTACTGTTCAAGGTGGCATTCACCACCGCCTTCTTTGGGGCATTCTGCCTCAGCGAGCTGGTAGCCCCAACCAAGTGGGGAGCAGCAGGGAGATGCATACAGGCGGACGATGGCACACCCACGGCAGATGGGGTCGAAATTTTACTAAAATGGTCAAAAACCGACCAAGCGGGTAAAGGAACCAAGGTACAGCTGCATTGCATAAAGGATCAGGGGTGCCTATGCGGTATGTTGCCTACTCGCCTTCATGGCAGTGCGCCCGGCGGGGGAAGGCCCCTTATTCAAGCACAGGGACGGTACGCATTTAAGCCAGTTCCAATTCACAGCAGTCATGCGCAACGCACAGGGTAAGGCAGGACTACGTTCAGCAGCCTTTGGGTCCCACTCGTTTAGGATAGGGGCAGCCACGACGGCAGCACTGCACGGGATGACTGAAGCAGGCATTAAAGAGATGGGAAGATGGAGGTCACAGGCCTACAAAACTTATGTAAGACCTCAGCTGCTTTAACCCACAGGACATGCGAACCCATAGCGTACCGAACCGCGAGTGACTAATTTTTCCCTACTTTAACAGGAAGGAGACCATGCTTGGTATGGGTGGTAGGGCACTCATTCGTATCCCGGATGCAAACATGGTGGCGCGAGGGGGGCAATAAGACCGATGGGGTACCAACGGACACGTGCATCCGGTGGTTCGGCCGGCCGGGGATGAGGTGGGACCAGCTGCCAGCGACCCTTAAGGAATTGAGGGCAGACGGTACATGGCACCGGACGTACTGATAATACACCTGGGTGGCAACAACCTGGCGCAGCTCGGGAGGAGGACGCTGCTGCACAACATTCAGAGAGGGCTCACGGAAATAGCCAAGACATTCAGGGACTCGGCGGTAGTGTGTTCTGAGGTAATGAGCCGGCACGAATGGCGCGGGCGGATTCGCAAAAGGCAGTCGATAATTCCCGCAAAAAATTGAATCTGGCAGTGAGCAAATACTGCAGGGCCAACGGCATGGCGTCAGTAAGGCATGGGCTCATCCACACGGGTCGCCCGGAGCTATTTGCCACAGACGGCGTACACCTGACGAGCGAGGGCATGGGCCTGTTCTGGAGCAACCTTTGGGGCGCCATGGCGTTAGCAGGTTGCAAGTAGCGGGACACAATGCGTAGTAGTAGGGGGAGCCGAAGGAAGACAGAAGCCTCCCAGTCGGCGTGGCGGAGAACTACGCGGATTAGGGTTGGTAACAAGGCACACCGGAGGGCGGTGTGCCAGGATGGGACCACTAACCTTGGGATGCCTCACGGCTGGGAGAGCTGGCCAGAGGGTAAGACCACCCACCTTCAGATGCCTCACGGCTGGGTGAGGCGGCTTACCGAAAAAGGGGGGTAGCAAAAACGGAGACGGCGCTCGCAGCCCAGCCCCCGCCGGATGGCATGGCACAACCAGAACCGGAAAGGTAGCGAGTCGCGGCCTAACTCCTGAACAGAAGCTACCCCCCTCCTCCAAAAAGTGGAACACAGAAATCCAACCTACAAAAAGGAAAAGAGACAGTGAAACCAACAAATGCAGAAGTTATGTATTTCGTAAATGTATTCCAAATAAAAACGGCGGCCAATAAATGACCACAACAAGAAAGAAGCGTGATTGGTTATTTGAGTGGCAAAAGGGGAATGCAGTACAGTGGATGTGACAAGAGGGAGAGGTGGGAGCAAGTGCGAAGGTTATCGCAGAGGCTGCCCCCGCGAAGGGGGGGGCTCAAGAGCCGGTGCCATAACGGTCGCCGTGCTCCTCTCCTCTCCCCCCCCAGGAACAAGCCAGTGCGTCAAAATTTGGCATGCTGGCAGGCAAGGGCGCGAAAGCAGCCTAGGCTATACGTATCACCCCCCCCCCGCTCTCGCACCCCTCCCAACCCCCACCTGGACCGTCCGGACCAATGGGGGGGGGCGGGTTACAAACCAGCCAGTAGGGGCTCGGCCAGCGGGCAAGCCCCTCAGGGTACCAAAGGAAAGGGGGATATAAGGGCTGCTCCCCCAGGTGAGCTCCAAGTACACAATCGGAGCAGGGGGAGCAGCGCCGGGGGCTTGAGTTTTCCCACCCACAGCAATGTCGCAGGCTGAGGATTAGGGGCAGGCGTGGGCAGAGAACTACACCGATTAGGGTTGGTAACAAGGCACACCAGAGGGCGGGTTGCCAGGATGGGACCACTAACCTTGGGATGCCTCACGGCTGGGAGAGCTGGCCAGAGGGTAAGACCACCCACCTTCAGATGCCTCACGGCTGGGTGAGGCGGCTTACCGAAAAAGGGGGGTAGCAAAGATGGAGACGGCGCTCGCAGCCCAGCCCCCGCCGGATGGCAGGGCACAACCAGAACCGGAAAGGTAGCGAGTCGCGGCCTAACTCCTGGGACAGAAGCTACCCCCCCTCCACAGAAATCCAACCTACAAAAAGGAAGAGAGACAGTGAAACCAACAAATGCAGAAGTTATGTATGTTGTAACTGTATTCCAAATAAAAACTGCGGCCAATAAATGGCCACAACAAGAAAGAAGCGTGATTGGTTATTTGATTGGCAAAAGGGGAATGCAGTACGGTGGATGGGAAAAGAGGGGGAGGTGGGAGCAAGTCCGAAGGTTATAGCTGGGTGCAGTGCAGTAAGGCTGCTGTACAAAATTACTGTAAACATTGACAAAGCCAGTAGATCTTGTTCTATAATGTTTTTTCTCCGTAGGGAAACTGGTTTGCACTCGAACTTTACTTTATAGTCTGTAAACCCAGCTGAATTTCTGGTCTGTGAGTCCTCTTTTAATTTGCAGCTTCCACGTGTCTCATGGTCTTGATGGAGTGGAGTATCTGGTAGTAGAATTTGTCCTATAGTAAGAGTACAGTATCCACATTACTCACACAGTGAGACAGAATATCTGAGCGTTATTCAGTCACTGTATAATTATTGAGCAGCAACATATTTCTAAGGTAATGTTTAATAGACAACATAAAAATAATAGAAAATAAAGAACAAACTGTGTGCTATTGCACACCTTAAACCTTCGCCCTCGTCTGTCAGTAGGACGTGTTGTCTTTGGCCAGTGACTCATATGGACTGCCTCGTAGTCAGACAACTAGGTTTATTTTGGTGGATATCAATAGTCCTACAAATCCGACTCGCTCCCTCCTCCAAGGTCATTTGCTTTCTTATGACCTTCTAATCCTTCTGTTGCGGTAAAATATCAAAGTTTGGTCCTTTGCCTTCATTTAATTACAAGTTTATCTTTAGAAATTACGCTCTCTGCTCTCTCCTACCTTTCTATTTCATTTTCATAATCCTTCCTCCGCTTTTGCTGTCTGGCGTATCCGCTACTAGTAGAAGCTCTTTTTTTTAGCATTAGCAGTATTCTACAAATCATACTGCATACATACTGTTCTGTTTGTGACATCAAGTAACAGTTTTGGGTTTGAAACCACTTTGATTTTGTCCTTCCGTTTACAGGACTCCTTTGCTTTTTAGGTCGAGCATAGGCCACTGCTAATTAAAAAACAAAAGTAAAAAACATTGCCATTTTAAACGCCAACAGCTCTAATTTTCACAAATGCGAGACCGATTTCATTGCAAATGCTTGTTAATGTGAAGGCTCTCAAGCAACTTTCTGTTCTGAACACTCAGGGTACAAATAGGAATGTCAGTGATAAGTTGGTTAGATTTTTTGCAAAAAGATAATGCCAGCTTGGAGTACAATATCAGGTAGTAGGAGGCAAAAGTAGTGGTGATATCTGTGCTTTGTGTTCTATGCGGCCGTCTGGCAACATCAACTGGGGGAAGATTTGATCAACTATGTCTCAAGCACATCTTTTCTCAGCCTTATCCCCCATTTCATACACTCATTATTTTGAGTCCATCCAGATTTGTCTAGGTATAATTGCGGCAGAGTTTCTCTGTCACCATCCAATTGACGCTACAAAACCTCCCCGTTTTGTTTGAGGCTTTGATGCTCCAGGTCTGGTAACCACCGCTGTTACTTTTTTCTCTTTTATTCTTGGCCTTCAGGTAGGCACAGAATCTTCCACAGAGCACTACCTGCCCAGCACCATCTTAACAGTCCCCCATGATTTACCTGGTGAGTCCCCCAATCCTTCATTGGTTTCAAAATATGACTGCTCTTTGGATTGCATAAATTGGGCTTCCAGGTTTTAAGCCACCATATAGTTTGCTCACTCTGCGGGAACAAGCCTATATGTAACTCAGGCGGCGAGTGGTCCAATATCCCTCATGAGACAAAAGCAACTAAGGTGACATCTGCTGCTGTAAAAAAACAAGCATTGAAAATGCAACAGGGCTCGCCTTTTATTAAGTTTAAGCCATTTGGTTTGCTATACAATACCATTAGCAAAGCAAATGGCTTTAACTTAATCAAAAACGAGACCTATTGCATTTTCAATGCTTGTTTTGTTTTCTTTTCAGTTTTGGCACTGTGCTGGGATCGGTGACAGTAATGTCATCGGCTTGCACACTTTTTTCTCGGCTCCTTTCTTGGTATCACCTTCTTGTAATCTTTAGAAAAGCGGTACTCTTCTTGCCCGCTGGGTTTGCCCTAGTCACCTCCAAGTTATGAGCACGAGGGGCAAAAATGAGTGTATCCAGACCATTCAATCATTGGCCTCTCTTTAGAAATACTACCCCTCCCTTCTTCAGGCAGGCAAGTCGTGCCATTTCCAGGGAATTCCAAGGTTAGGAGACAGAGACGACCATTGACATGACAACGTGTCAGCCCCTACGCCTCACCTACTCCTGCTCTTCCTCTTTTTACCTCACCTGATTGTGCCCAAAAGCGCTATCTGTTTGTGAGTTGCTGGGCCTCAACTTTCCGTGCTGCCAGATGTCCCTTACTGCCCCTCCCATGCCTACATGTTTGTTGTCCCTGACCCTTTCGATTGTGGAAAGCCCTCTGCCCGCACTCCTACCTACTCTGACGTGACCACCCCTCCAGTACCCCGTTTGTCTGAAGATTTCTAGTCACGTAACAAGGTTGTCACAAACTATAGCTTAAGTTAAGAGCAATGGTCCCCAACTCACTAGACAGCAAATCTTTGGGGAGTTTTATATAGTGCGAACCTGACCCAAAGGTATCAGAGCGCTTTACCAACTGCGTTACACACGGACACACTCATTTTGTTATTTGCCCAGAATCACAGGATGTTGAGCATCCCTGCCATGACTCAAAGATGGTTACTCAGCTTTGAAGTCGATTGCTGTAGCTGTTAGGCCACATCCTTGAATCTATGCATAGTAAGGGAATGAAATACCCCCGTACTGCTGGGTCCCGGTACTACTGCAGCTGTTGCACCAGTGATACCTATGCCTATGCATTTGTATCAAGTTTTTGCCCCATACAGTACTGGAACCCTCAGCAGAGAGCACTGTGGTGCCCACAATTCCGACCTGCCCCCGGTTACACCCCCTGATTGGACACTGGCAGGCTGATGAAGAGAGCGGACTCGCATGTATAGGATCATGTGCGAGCTGATCACCGTTTGTCCCTTACTTTTCTGCATTGCAATTGTGTGTGCCCATTAAAAAGGAAAACCTGCTGTAGGACAAAATGCAGTAAAAAGCTAGCAGTGTCCAGTGAATTAGCATTGAGGAACCGTGAAAAGCTCTGCAGTATCCAACAGCACCAAAATAGTACAAAAAAACATACACTTGTGTGTGAGCTTCTTAAGAAATGTAACAATAAACAAAGCGCTGTGAAAATCTCCACAGTGCCCAGCGACACGTAAACAGTACAAAAAGCATATGCTCGTGTGTGCACGCATCTTTAAAAACCTACGGAAAAACAAAGCGCTGTGAAAAGATGAGCAGTGTAAAAAACATATGCTTGTGATAGCGCATTTAAGAGGGCAAACCTACCGGAAAAGAAAGTTTGGTGAAAAGCTCTATGCTGTCCGGTTAAATGATATCGCCGTGCACAACATTTATGACAGCTTTAAATATACAACCCCAATAGTATACCGCTGCAACTGCCTACTGGAAAACAAAGCGCTGTGAAAGCTTAGCAGTGTCCAGTGACACGTAAACAATTTAAACAAGCTGATCGCAGCAAAAAGACAGAAGTGGATGCCTGCTTCTGCCCCGGGGGAACTGCAGGTCAGCAAAAAGACAGAAGTGGATGCCTGCTTGTGCCCAGGGGGAACTAAAGGGTGTGCGCTGGTTTGGAGCTATGAGAGAGGCCGTGCAGTGTGCGTGCTTAATAAGATGGCGTTGGGCTGTCCACTGTCCCTACGGACACGTGCATGCTGTCTGCATTAGACAGATGGCGAGAGCAGCCATCTTTGTCCATGCAGGCGCGTGCATGCAAGCGTTGGGGAGAATTGATTCCAAAAAGTCCTCTCCATGGCGAGGGCAGCGCATGTGCTGCTTTCGTCAGGCGAGACCTAAACAGTCTATCCAAGACATGGACTTGTGAGCTACAGAAGCTTGAGTCTAGGCACATGCGTGGGTTCCAGTTTTAGCAAGTTTCACACAGTGCCAGAAAAGCAGCCGGTCAGCCAGCCCACGGCTATGTGGAAAAGCAGCACATAGACCTGAGGCATTCTA
The DNA here is from genome assembly GCF_964263255.1 of Lissotriton vulgaris. Taxonomy (NCBI): domain Eukaryota; kingdom Metazoa; phylum Chordata; class Amphibia; order Caudata; family Salamandridae; genus Lissotriton; species Lissotriton vulgaris. Next base: position 1,182,844,647 of record NC_141696.1, read on the forward strand.
GTCACTTCATACCCGAATTAAAGTCCACCTGAGTATCGCCAGTCTCGGTGGGAGAGTTGCAATCAACACATTGAGGTCGTTTAGAACCTTTCTGGCTATATTCAGAGAGGGCATACACACTATGACAATTGGCCAAAAGCATGTGTGGGCTGCCTGAGGGCCCTGAGTAGTGCAGCGCGGTGATGAAGTAGATTCCACCCAATTTAGCATCGTTTGGACAAGCCATGCGTCCGAGAGTTATTAATATTTCAGTATGGTGTGACCTGCTACTTTGCCTGCAAGTTGAGCTAAACATTTGAAGTTGTAGAACAAATCTTTTGAGCAGCCCCCAATGACTTTGCTTCCCATACTTCTATCCCTGAAGCATCTGCTGCCCGAACAAAACACCATTTAATACGAGTGCAATTATGGGGTATGTTGTTGTGCTCCTGATAAGGACATGAGCCAGTCATGATGCACCCTTAGAGGTATGTACTGCGCAATCAGATGTTACAGCAACAACACAATGATCCAGCATGGCCGTGACAATTTGCCAGCCTGTGAGCTGCAATCTGTGCCCCAGCCCATATTTGTCACCCCCCCTCCCCAAGTAGGTCAGAGACGGGCGGGTCTTCACCCATGGAACTGGCCACCTTCCCCTCAGCTCGTTCTCTGATGCCAGACAGTGCCCCCCTGCGGTAACTATGCTGGTGCTGATACTTAAGAGCTGTTCATCTATCGTCCATCAGGTTGGTTGTGCACCCTGGGTTGACAGGAGAGTGCTCGTCCTCGCGCTGTCACACAGTCTGATATTTCTTCTGGAGAGTCTAAAAAGAAAGAATGATATATGACCTTGACTGGGAGGATGAGGATATATTTAATGTTCATTGCTTGCAACTGGAGAGGAGTGACGAGGGAGGGCAGAAAATCCTTCTGTAGGACTAAGAAATAATATTGTCCAAATGTTTCGCCTCTCTCCTCCACAGAGCTTCTGAGACGCATGCAACAGTTGGAAGTCATTCTGCTTGTGTACATTGTAGAATTGGGACCCTGGTTGGTCCATTGAGACACAATTGCATGTTGTCAATGCCCTTGATAAATTACACACATGTATATACACGCATGTGTATACAACACAAAGGTATATACTCACACATGCACAAACACAGACAAGCACACTTACAACAACATTTGCGAAGCGCACAAGGGTTCGCTTCTGTCTGGACGAATAGGAGACAAGATTAGATTTGTAAGTAGATCCTAACACATGACTAAACATGGTGTCGTTGTCTGAAAGGCAAACAATATAATTCATCGACCTAAAGTAAGGAAAATGACTATTCATTGAGAGAAAATGACCTCAAAGCAGAAGAAAATCAGGCAAGTATTATTCTTACACCAGCCTGCTTCAAATCATATTTATGGTAAAAGCTGATACACTGTTATGCTCTGAATACTACAGGGTAGGATCGGCCATTTTGTGTGCATGTCATTGCCAAATACAAAAATAACAGATGATGGATGGAATGCTGACTTAATCAAACATTCACCCCCAGTCCCAGATCTGGGTTAAATCTATTGTTCATTTGCACGCCGCGCCATTCCAGTTCAGACCCAGCCATATGCAAATCAGTCTTCAACCTGTTCCTCATGGGAACAGTCTAGCCTGAACTGCCAGGCCAGCTCTTCCCTTACCCAGAAACAAGCATCCTGGGAACGGTTTTGGGGTAACACTCCTCATCGGCCAGGTTAGCTTGAATCTGGTGGAGTAGGGAGCACAGGACCCACCTCTGGGCATACCCTTCCCACTTAGGGCGACAAATGCAAAAAGAACAGATGATGGATCAATACATCATGAAAATGCTGGCAGTCATTTTCAAGCATCTCAAGTTGGTGCAAGCACATTTAAATGCTTACGTTTTACAGAGCTCTGAAGTCCATACCAGGATTTCATGTGGGATATAATTCTAAATAAATCAATAGAACAACAACAGTTTTAAAATGTTTACTTGTTTACGGACGGCCCAATCTTTGATGCCTTTTCCATGATAATCCTGCCCCACCGCACCCCCCACGTCCTGATGAAGACCCCATTTTAAGGTCCTACCGATACCTAACTGTATGCTTGGGGTCGAAACGTCGACAGACCTAACTCCTTACCAGCTTGCGCAACCATCATACAGGATATTTATACAAGCGCATGTAGCATGTTTTTCGACTAAATGAGTTATGAACATTGTTTGTCTGCTTCTACAGCTGGCTCTATGGTGAAGCCAGGGTTGAATAATTTATTTATGTATTTTCTAGTTCTGAACCAGCATTTTGTACTGTGTTAAAACCTTGCACATTTGTCCTACTTCACTTGACCCCATCCCACCCCTCCACTTCCTGGGGCACTAATGTGCTATCAATATGACAAAGTAATGTACATAACACACTGTGATTAAATAACAGTGTGCTAATGCAATATATGCATTTGTGTCTCTATTTATGCATATATACCTGCATTGCTATACCTTTGTTTTAATTTGGTACTACGTACTGGGACCACTCTCTCTATGTCCCGTAATGCACCCAGGTCCCAGTGACTTTATTGGGTATACCTCCTCTTTTGTAACATACTTTACATGATGAGCAGGATGGAGTGGGGATGCTATTTTATTGGAAAAAGACAAATACAGTCACATTTTAGAAGCTTTTCCTAATCACGGTAAGGTGTATACTGATATTGATCCCCACATACCCCTCTTCACATGCAGACACCCTCAATTACTGACATATTGACTAAAGTTGGCTCAACATGAATCAGAATAGCCCTTAAGCCTTACCTTTAAAATGCTGGTGCAGGGCTATTAGCTTTCCCAATGCTTGATTACTTTGCTATACTTTATAGGCAAAAGCATTGCAAGATGGTCGCCCTTGTGCTTGTGTACGGTTGCACATGTGGCCAGCTAAGAATGGGTTCTGGCAAAATATAGACAACTAATCCTCAGATGCCCACATGCATGTGCTCGCATGCAGACTTGTGTGAGGTGTTCTTGGAATGGTTTACTCCAAATTCTAGATGCAACATGACCGACTCCTGCATAGATTACAGGAGTGTGGCCTGGGTGACACGGTGCTTAAGTGGTTCTCTTCCTTTTTGGAGGATAGGTACCAAGAGGTCTGGTCCATTTCTTTCGCCGCTTTCATTCCCCCTGTGAAGGTGGGTGTCCCTCAGGGTTCTATTTTGAGCCCGACACTTTTCAACCTCTAGATGCCCCCCTTGCTCCCTTGGCGGAAGCTTGCGGTGCAACAATAATGTCCTATGCTGACGACACTCAGCTTCAGTTTACATGTGATAAGGGCGAGGGCTTTGTAGGGGAGAAGATCAATAAATGGCTGACTGGGGTTTTCACATGGCTCAGAGAGAATCAACTTAAATGTAACACAGAGTAATCAGACCTAATTTTCTTCGGCTCTCCATCTCGGGATGAGTGGAAAAAACAGTGGCCATCAGACATGTCACCTCCCCTCGCCTCGGTTAACATGGTCAAGAGCATGGGTGTTAAGTTGGATGATTCCCTGTCCATGAAAGCCCAAATCCAGTCAGTCGCAGGATCTTGTTTTGGTCTCCTGCGGATGCTCAAGAAGTTTCTCCCCCTCCTGCCTCTCACCCACAGGAAGACCGTGGTCCAAGCCCTTATTGTCTCAAGGTTGGACTATGTAAATGTCCTAAACCTAGGCCTCCTGGAGTACCTACCGAACAGACTACAGGTGATCCAGAAGGCAGCCGCTAAGGATGTCCTCATGCTTGGACCCAGAGCTCAGATCTCACTTCATCTGAAGGCTTTGCATTGGCTTCCCGTCCGGAAAAGAATCTGCTTTATAGCCTTAGTTCTGACTTTTAAGGCTTTACAAGGTACGGGAGCACACTATCTTAGAAGGGGAGTCACACAATATGTTCCCTGCAGAACCCTGAAGTGATCATCACAGCATCAGGTGGTTGTTCCTACGTTTTCCCGCACCCGTACTGGAGGCCATTCCTTCCAAGTTCAGGTAGCCTGAGTCTGGAACCTACTGCCGGTAACACTTAGACAGGTGTCAGACCTACTTATCTTTAGGAAGCTGCTCAAAACCTGGCTGTTCCAGCAACAACCTTAAGTTTTTTATCCCTTCAGGGACAACAATAGTCCAGCTCCGAGGTTCAGTAATGCCGGGACACTCTTCCAGAGTAGCTGTGCTCTTTACAAATACCCTTTAACATAACATTTAACAACACAAAATAAGACTCTAAGTCCCAAATTATCAAAACTGTCACACAATGCAGCACAGCAACCAAAGTTGCTGCACTGTGTTGCGTGACAAGGAGAGAGCAGGAAGGTTTTATATCTACAAAGATACGGCTCTATCAAGTCAAGTCAAGTCAAGTGATTTATATAGCGCGCTACATACCCAGAGGGTCTCAAGGCGCTTGAGGAAGGGTGGGGAATTACTTGTCGAATATCCAGGTTTTAAGTTGCTTTCTGAATGTAAGGTGGTTCTGAGTGAGGCGAAGGTGAGTGGGAAGTGAGTTCCAGGTTTTAGCTGCCAGGTAGGAGAAGGATCTGCCTCCCATGGTGGTTTTGTTGATGCGAGGTACAGTTGCAAGGGCTTGGTTGGAGGATCATAGGTGGCGGGAGGGGGTGTAGAAGGAAAGTCGTGAGTTGAGGCATTCGGGTCCAAGTTCGTAGAGTGCTTTGTGTGCGTGGGTTAGGAGGCGGAAAGTAATCCTCTTGTTAACGGGGAGCCAGTGGAGGTTTTTCAGGTGTCCAGAGATGTGGTCTTTACGCGGGATGTCTAGTAAGAGTCTGGCTGAGGCGTTCTGAATGCGTTGGAGTTTTTTCTGGAGTTTTGCGGTGGTACCGGCGTATAGGGTGTTTCCGTAGTCCAGGCGGCTCGTGACCAGTGCGTGGGTGACCGTTTTTCTGGTTTCGGTGGGGATCCAGCGAAATGTTTTTTTGAGCATGCGAAGAATATTGAAGCAAGAAGATGAGACGGCGTTGACTTGTCTGTTCATAGAGAGTGAGGAGTCCAGGATGACCCCTAAGTTCCGTGCGTGGTCCGTCGGGATGGGTGCTTTTCCAAGGGCCTCTGGCCACCAGGAGTCATCCCAGGCGGAGGGGGAGGTACCAACGATGAGGACTTCAGTTTTGTCGGAGTTCAGTTTTAGACGGCTGTACTTCATCCACTCGGCTACTTCTTTCATTCCTTCATGTAGGTTGGTTTTGGCGGTGTTGGGGTCTTTGGTGAGTGATAGTATCAGTTGAGTGTCATCAGCGTAGGAGATGATGTTGAGGTTGTGTTGGCGTGCGATGGCCGCGAGGGGGCTCATGTATACGTTGAAGAGGGTGGGACTGAGTGAAGATCCTTGTGGCACGCCGCAGATGACTTCGGTAGCTTCTGATTTGAATGGTGGAAGGCGGACTCTCTGAGTTCTTCCGGCAAGGAACGAGGTGACAATTAGGCTGCTGAGTGCCATGCACATACCCTTGCACCACAATGCAAAGGTGTCTGTGTGAGTCTTGGAGGGGTTTTATAGTGGTAGGGCATTCTTCCTGTAAAAAATACTATCACACAGATTTGGAAAACTGTCACAGAACACAACGCAGCACCCACATTTTCTGTGTTGCTTTGCATGACAGGCAGAGAGCAGGAATGCACCATATCTACGAAGATATGGCACTCTCCTGCTCTCTCTCTGGTGCCGGCGAACAATCAGGGATCTGAGCACCAAGTACACACCTCCACACCATAGTACTAAAGTGTTAGCATGAGTTTGGCCTAGGTTTTGTACTGGAAGGGTAAAATGTTATGCTTAGACTGACTTTAAAACCTTTCACACTTTGGATGTATGATGTACAGTGCCATAAGTGTGGCAGGGTATGCTCAGACGTGAGTCCCTTGCTCACTTTGCCACTGGATTCAAGCAAGCCGGGCTGACAACGGCTGTAATACCAGAAACCGGTCCTAGGAAGCTTGAATCCAGTCCAGTGAAGGCATGGCTTGGCAGTTCGGTCTGGACTGTTCCCATGAGGCACAGGATCAGACTGATTTGCATATGGCCATGTCTGAACTGGGGTGGCAGAGTGGGCTAAAGAACGGTGATGGATTAAACCCAGATCTCTTGACTGGGTGTGAGTGTTTGATTGGTTCAGATGCTCCGTCCATCACCACCCCCTTTTGTACCACTTTGATGTACAGTGCAGCACACACACAAAGTAGTAAAAGTTAAAAAAATTAATTCATTTCTCCTTTAAAGCAACTTTTTTCAAGTGGCGTTAATTTTTGACACAAACCCGGCCTGCTGTTATTAGTAGATAGAGTTTTGAGTCAAAACCATGGGTGTTTACAAAAGAGGGGCATTTACCACTCATGGAATGCCCTTTCACACAGAGTGAAGCAAAGCAGCGCTTCATGCTGGTTTGTACTACTTTTTGTTACAAACCAACGCAAATATCAATTTGATGTGGTTTGGCAATCCTGAAAAATATTTTGCGGAGGGTCTGCGTAATAAAAGTAACACAGCTGTGAGTGAAGGAAATATGTAGCAACCAAGAGTGTTGGAGCACGTCATCAAAAAGTGAGTGATTATTTGGTTGTTTGGGGCACCAAATGGTTATTCCTCTATTGTAAGCTACACACCAATGGAGAACGAGCTTTTGGCATCCGTGGCAGCCACGTCATGGTACTCAAGCAGGGCGCTCTGCATGGAAAGCAGTGCCGGGCTGCAGCAACATCAGGGGTGGCTTTGGCTTGGTAATGGTGGGGAACTTTTGCAGGTGAGAGAGTGGTGGTGATGGTGGTGGTGGTAAAACAGCATCAAGCGAAGAAGCAGGACTGTTTTACCGAGTCTGTCACAACTGCACAAACTATTTTATACTCTGTCACTCAAACCTATTAGGAACACAAATAGGATATTATAATTATCCACAAAATATCATGAGCTCGATACGCAGGTCAATGTGGCCCCTGCCCCAACCTGCAGCCAAAACACATGAAAAACAAGAGATGAAAGCGCTGACCCAAAGACCACTGTCGGACTATAATTCATGTGCTTTTTTCAATAAATTCTAGTTATTTGTAAGAAAACCTTAAAAAGGCACATGAGTTTGCACTACTTTTACTTCTTGCTTTTAATGTAATCAGTTAAATAGTTTGCGCACCAGTTAATGTCTAAGAAAGATTTTGCATTTGGGCAACGACCACGAAAACTTATTTTGAAATTATTGATAAACAAATATGCCAAATGTGTAGCTTATATTTCATTTTAAATGTGTGATATTGATCATTACAGTGAAAGCAAGATATTTTTAAGAAAAATAGAGGAAATTGGTTTTGCCCAATATTGCCACCTGTGCATTACAAAAGGAGACAGACTGGCTTTGCCTCAACCTGAGACCCATCTTGACCATTTCAAAAATGGACTGCACTTATTTTCCCCATTTCTTATTATGTAAATGCGCAAGGTATAGGGCATGATTATGAGTTTGATGGACAGGGTTACTCCGTCGCAAGCGTCACGGATATCCTGTCCACCACATTACAATTCGATTGTACCCTATGGAACTTGTAATATGGCGGGCGGAAAACCATCATGTTGGTGACGGAATATTCCATCCGCAAAGATCGTAATCCGGTCCTTAGTCTGAAATCCCTTTGTTGTATGGTGTAATTGTTAATTGCTTATCTTCATATTACAAAACTGTAACAATGGTGCAAATTGATCTGCCCTTTTTTTGCATAAGGGCTAAGTATATATGAAATAGCCAGTGTTCTGTATTACTAGCTACAAAAGGTTGTACCCACAGTTTTCTGTTTGGTTGGCAGAGTTCACGCAGATACATGGACTTGAAGTGGTACTTTGGAGTGGCGGTGTTGAAGCGAACACAGAGATTTGTCTATAAATTCAGAAGATGTGCTAACATTTGCTTTGTTTTTACAGGAACTTGGTACAGACACTTTAGGATACTGCACTGACTTTCAGGCAGTGCCAGGCTGTGGGATCAGCTGCAAAGTCCAGAATATTGAAGGTGTGCTTCGAGGGAGCGAAGAGAGCTTGAATGAACAGAATGCCTACATCAGCAGTGTGACCTCCGGCGCTTCCCAAGGGCGGAGCTCTCTGCTCATTATATCAGATTTAGACGGTATTTCCTTACTTTATATTACAGTGATGAGCATTCTATTCCACGGTCTGAATTTTAAATGACTAAAGCCCAGATTCAAAGTAGGTCATAAAAAAGAGAGGAATATATGGCACTTGGTATATATAATTGTCTCCTGGGTGAGGTATTTACTGGATAACTTAGATACCTTCATTTCATTGTATTGTTTTATACTTGCGTTCATATAGTGCTTACCACCCAATACAAGGCATTGGGTCGCTTTATGGTGGGTAGCATGCTACTCCGGAATCCAAGGTTAGTGATTATACCAGTGATTATTGTTTGTTTTGGATTAGCATAGGTTATTTGTGTTTGTGGCGATTAGTCAAGTGCTATCAAGGAAACATTCCAGCATTTACTGCGGTTTCTTTGTAGTAAGTTACATTAATAGGAGTTAGAAGCGATCATTAGAGGGGGTATGTGAGTTCATGCAATGGTTGGTCGGATGAATGAATAAGTGAGCGCAGACTAGGTATTATTAGGTTCCAGTTGTGTAGTTTCAAGGAGGAGCGTGTGGTCTATGAGGTTAGGCGTGGGAAAATTGCAGAAATACAGTACTAGAGAATAGACAGGGAGGCATGTAGCTTGGGGCAGGCTATGCTCATAGAGAATAAGACATTAAGAGATAGAGGGTAATCAGAGGGGCAGTCGAGAGAAAGGAAGGAGAGAGAAACAGTTTTAAGTCAAGATTTTGACTTAGAGTTCACAGTGGTCACGTGGTTGGGGAACATGGCGGCTGGCTGACGCTAGTCGGGAGAACCCTTGTGTGAGGCGAGAGGAGTCTAGCACTATGGAAGGAGGCAATGGTAAAGAATGAGGGCGGACTGATTAGTGTTGCCGTGTCGCAGTAAGTAGAGTGAGCAGAGTGAGGATTGCGAGCATTGCGAGCTCCGAGGGAATTGCGAAACGAGGCATCGAGGAGAGAACAGTGTTGACAGCGGCTTTTTACAGCACTGTAGACTAGCAGTATCACCTCTACTACGTCCGCGCTATGGTAAGGTCTAGTATGGGCTTAGTCGCTGGTCTCCCTACCCCAGCGAGACGTGGCACTGCCCTTCTATGGAGTTGGAGTCGATTCCGCACAGCCGAAATACTCCATGCGGGTAAGAATGGTACCTTTTCGCCTGACTGCAGGGCCAATTTTGCATGTAAAAAGGGTGAGAGGAATAAGGATTCTAAGGCCAGAACTGTAGAGCCTGGACTGCCGGATTTATTTGTCTGTAAGCTTCATAGGTCAAACTCCCCCCTCTCAGGGCTTTTACAGCAGAGGGACGGGGTTATCATTTATGATAAAGGGGGAAGGAGTGGATGGAGACTGAGTCTCAACCCGAGCTCTAACCTCTAATACACACCATCTCATAGGTTTAGGTGAAGGGGGGGCTAGGGCGCCCACATCAGACCACGCTTCTCTGGATGAACCAAGCCCTCGGTGTGAGAATATCAATATTAAAGGGGGGAGGTCTCTGCCAGAAAGGAGTAGATGTCGACTTCGGTCAGCCCCTGAAAAGAAGACAATAAGTGAAGAGAAAGTCGACAAATCTCTGTTGATGGTGACTCCTAAGACTCCTGTTAAAAAAACTCCAAAAGAGCTCAAATAAAAAAGTGTAGGTCAAGAGAGGTGCGGTCCCTGCCTAAACCGCCTCCTTCCCTCAGGTCATACTTCGAAATAATAGAGCAGGTCGCAGGTTCACAACTGGCCATGGGGGATAGGAATCAATGGGGGATACCGATTCGGTATTTACAGAATCGGTAAATACCCAATCTTACAGATTCGGTATTTACCGAATCAGAATTACCTACATTTCCCCCCCTCTAATTTGCCACTTCTTAAATACTGAATCGGTATGATTCAGTATTTTAGAAGTTGTAAATTAGATTTACCTACATCGGGCCCTAAGTGATTTGCCCAGAATCATAGGATGCTCAGTCGACGCAGAGTCTTGAACCTGGTTTCCCATCTCCAAAGTCAGCAGCTCCAGCTGTAAGGTCAGTGAGCAAAGCGAAGAGGCTGCACAACAATGACTGGTCAACCTGTGGCTTGCCCTGAACATTGGAGATGCTGGGCCGAATTGAGCAGTTAAGGCACAATGAAATTCAACAGAGCATGTACAAGAAGTGTCAGTGAGCGAGCGGAGTGCCCAAGAGATAAGGACTCCAACCTGTGGGGATCCCGCGGAGGGGGATCCCGAGAGACACATGCAGCAGGGAAGGTCCAGATAAATGCTAAAGAATCCCATATATTGAAAGCACAGAATAAGGCTCTTCCAATGTAAAATTAAAGGGAAAAGAAGCACTACAACCAGGCGGGTCGTCAGGGCAACTGGGCTTCATCCATAGGAGGAGTTTAAGCCCTTAGGAAATACTATAAGTAGCTCACAAAGGGTACAAAGACAGAAAAATTTTGAGAAAGCTGAAACACTAGAATTTCATAAAAAAAGATCATGATCCTGACTCCATTGGCATTAGTGAAAAAATCTAGTCACCTTGAAGATACGCTGCCCACAAAATGTTGCCGCATAACCTGGAAACCAGTGAATGTCAAAGACTCACTGGCACAAGAGTATAGTCTCTCCACTTGTGTACCCACCAAGGACTCAAATAAACATAAAGGCCCAAAAAACACCGTCAATAGGAACGCTTTTGCACATGGTTTGCTTTCACAAGATGGGGGTGTTAAAGATTCCAACCGAAATAGAGAACAAATCAACCCATTCTGTCATCATGTGGGACCCACATGCGCCAGCAACCAAATGGGACATTTAACTTCTAATCATCGAATCAGGAAGGCCATGACATCACTGAAACAAAATGTCTCCAAATTGATTTCAGAACTCATTCATCACATCCTAAAACTTGAAACCCAAGTCAATCAATTGGAAACAAAATCTACTGGACAGTATCTTGAAAAAGATGAAACGGCAGAGTGCTTAACCCGTGAACAGAACTACCATTCAATACAAGATGAAATAGATGGCTGTGGAAACCACCCTAAACAAAACAACTTGCTGATATGGGTTCATAAAAGCAGACATAGCAAACTATTCTGCACTTAATTAAAGTCCTCAGATAACATTCAAATTGCTCCGGAGTGTTTCAAGAACAAAATGTCCACCTTAACATCTTAACCAGAGTCCACTTCTATTGATTCAAGGAAGAACCAGTTGTAGAAAAAAGACACATTTGTAATTATCGAACACTTGGTTTAGTGAAGACGTGACACAACCAGAAGCAGACTGAGCGAGGAGCCGCGCCTCAGAGGACTGGAGCTGAGCTGCTGTGGGCCACAACGCCAAGCCAGTTAGCAGCCCCAGACAACCACACGCAATACTTGGGAAAAGGTTGCGCTGTCACCGAGCAGGCGCTGTCAGATTGAGCGACACAGAAGCAGCTCGGAAAGCTTAAGACTTGAGCGGGCCAACCGCAGTAGAGTGTGTGCTCCAGAAGGTCCTGAGGAGGCAGCCTGGTTGGAGCCCGGTACGGCTCGTATTCATCTAGGAAAGGCTCACAGGACACACCAAGCTACCCTCCGCTAAAGCATTGCTTGTGCTTTTTATTTTTTGCCGAAACTGCCTCAGTTGTCTACCACTCCTTCCTATTGCTGTACCAGCCTGCATAGATCTAGGCAGTTGGAGGAGACAGGAGAGAGAGATCATGCACCAAGCCTGACAAGGATGTAGAGAGACTACCAAGGCAGTACAGGTTGGTGCCTTTTCCTTATTTGTTTTTGGATTTCAATTTGTTCTTTGTGTCCTGTTGTTGGCCTGGCTGCTTCGCCTTGCTTCCTGTTATGCTTGCTGCTGGGATTCTCTCTAAGACCGCTGACCCAGAGTGAATGCCCCCGGCCACTAATCTGAAGCTCTTCCCCTCTCTCCTTGGTGAGGGAAAGGAGTAACGCAGTACGCTACTTCTTTGGCAGAGAGTTGTTGAGCATAGCTGCCAGGCTAACAGGTTGTACCCGAGGAGCCTGGCAGCCCAGAGCCGACGCAGTTGGTGACCGTTGCCATCATTGTGAGCCCAGGTCATGACCGGGTCACATAGGCCACGAAGGCCAGGAGGATCTAGTGGCAGTGACTGCTGTCCTATTTACATGATTGCTGGCTGCGAACGCCGTGAGCTACTAATTCCAGCCTAGGTCTGGGATGGGAAGGTTGTGGGGGATCGTGCAGCAGCGGTTTGCAGGCGTAATTTGGGAGTTGCTGTTGATAAACAGGTAAGTGCTGCGAGTACCTGTGAGTAGCCGGAATTTGAGTACCGGAGTACTGGTTACCAGCTAAACTGTACTTTGTGCAAATCCATCGGGGTTTGCCTCGGGTTGTTTTGGCCCGAGTTGGTTGAGGCGAGTCTAGCGTAGTCTTAATCCTACCAAGCCTATCAAGGATTTGCAGGGGGGGCGTGAAAGGAGCGAGGGGATGAGCGTGTCGGTGGTAGACACTGCGCAGAGTGTGAGCCCGGGCCCCCGCTGAGGCGGCCTAGCTAGGGCTGGGTAGCCTGGTGTGCTCCCGCTTGATCCACTGTCTCACTGTCCCACAGCCTCCCACTGCCTCAGAACCTCAGCGCTCCACTTTAAGGCAGGCTTGTCCCAGTCATTTCTACAGCTCTTAATGGTTACAGCTTTAGCTGCAGCTAAAGCCTAGAGCGGCAGCCGTGGATTCACAACGTTAGACTCTGTAGAGTGAGACCTAGATTGAGAATAGTTTGTATAGACGAAGGATGCCTGCTAGAGCTGGTTGTCTAATTACGTGTGCAGGGCCAAGATTAGAGCCCCTTTCTAGTTTGATTGTAACTACATCTGATTGCTCTAGTTCACCTACACATTGTAAAACAATCAAGCAAAAAAATCCCCAAAACCATATGTGCCTTCTGAAATCTCATCCAACAGTATTTGCCATGTTCACCAAGGGTTAGAATAGCAAAACGTTATGGTCTAATAAAGAGAAAGTACCCCCTGGAGAGGTTAATGGGGATGAGTTAGGCACAGATAAGACAATCTCACAATTGTTAGTTCCAGACCAGAGCAAGCTTACTGTGCATAACCTGGTGGAACCTTCTGTTTTAAATCAACCACTCAAGCCTAGTGCACAATGCCCATCAAACATATTGGTTGAAGACATGGAAACGGACATGGAAGATACTACGGCTATTTTAAAAAATAAAGACGGTGGTAAAAAGCCGTTGAATCTCCGGTTTCGCTGAAGCCAGTGAGCTCTGTGGTAATGTCGGACACTGCAAATGTGCCACAGTCAAAATCGGGATTGACTCCATTTAGGGAGTTGCCTGAGATGCCCCAGAATGAACACTGTGGGGTTTAATGTAGTTTCAACTCAGGGGACTTAGAGGATATCACACTACCGGATATTGCGATACCCATGGGGGAAAATCAATGAATGGATGACAATTTAATTTCACCGACCGCTGGAGATCCAGCTGCGAGATTGTCAACGGACTGTCTTGCTAGTTGACCACAAATGCCAGCTTTGTATAGCAGTACTCCTACAATTTATTTTTCTCTCTCAAGCATTGGGGCTATCGAATTCCGATTCATCCCTAAGTAAAGGGGCACACTATATACAGCAACTAATGAATGAGGGTGTGAATGAGGATGTAAATGCGAACAGGGGAGGGAGGAAATATTCTGATATATTAAGTGCATTAGAGAGGATTCTCTCATCAATTCTAACGTTGTTAGAAAAATGTACTGTAAACTCTGATCATGTGTTGGATGTATTGTCCCCGATCTTGGTGGGTGTGCAGCTTCTTACTTCTGTCGGTATGCCTTTAGAACAGGCGGGAAAGGGTATTAATTTGAACACCCAGGCTACTCAGACTGAAATTGTGGTAAGGGAAATTGGAGGCCAAGGAGGACTTTCCGGTGGCTTGGAAGCCCCCTCCAGCGGGCGGGTTGGGGGTTTTAAAGCAGTGAATAATATGTGTTGTACCGCCCCCCTTAATCAGCAGTCTATGGATGATTTTCCGGCATGTGCTGTGAAAATATGAAGGGTTTGACACTTTCTATTTATCCAATGTTTTAAAATGGAAACTCCAGTAGTTTGAGGGATCCAGCCTGTACAACGGTTCCCTCTTTTATTAAACAGTCTTAAGGTTGAAACAGTCCTTGATCCCCCAGGGGAGGGTGCCATTCAATCTGAGTGTAATGGGGTAAAAGCATGAAAGGTAAAAAAGAAAAATACAGGCATATTACAAAACGTAAACCCCAAAAATGGAGGTTTTCTGAGGCTGCTGAAGAATTTGATTATGTTATTTTGTCCCAAAAAAGGAAAGTTCCAGGCTGTTGGACCCTATGGTGGTCAAGAATTAGACTGCCAGGATGAAAATCTTCCTCCTCAGTTCTGAGGAAGTGCCCACATTAGGGGGGTTAAGACAAGTCTGAGGATAGCAGGCTATAATGAAACAGGCTACAATGAAGGCGAAGGATTGGGAGCTGAATGGGAGACTAAAAAGCCAGAGTTGAACCAGGTTGTTCAGGATAAAATGAGAGAAGAAACAAATAATACCTTGTTAGAGGCAGGGTGGATGATGGATAGATCTCCCTCTAATCTTTCGAGTACCAAGGTTTTCCATGGACAGATTGTGCATAATCATGGAAGGTTGCATGAAGGGTGGGCATGATCTGTTTCTTTTTTCGCCTTTTCCTCTTCTTCTTCATCCTCTACAAAGATAGTGGAGCTGGGAATAGAACAAAAGTAAAGTGATAAGGTACCAGTAAGGTGCAAGTCAGAACAAGTAGCTAATACCCTGATTTTTGCTTCCCTGTTTGATAAAGAACTGGGCCCACTCAATAGAAGTTGCCTACTGCAGCTACTATCTAAAAATGAGGACCTGAGTGTATTAACAAGTGGAGATATTGAGTGGGTTTTATTGATGCATCGAAATGGGCTCCCAACTTCCAAAGTTACTTTTAGCTCCGGGATAATTTCAGTGTTAGTCTTGGTGAACGTTGATAACTTTCAGAAAATTTGTATTGATGTATTCTTGCATGATGGGCCAGTAGCTGGTCAGACTGAATCTCCTAGAAGAAATCACCAGGACTTACTCAGGGAGATAACGAATAGCAGGGGGTCCATAAACTTGAAAGAGACTATCATAATATCGGTTGCTAATAACACAGAGAAAAGAGTGAATAATATTGCGGGACAAGAGGATCAAAGGGCTACTAAATCTAGCGGGGAAACTGAGTTGGCACAGTGGAGTTGGGTGGCTGGATCATGGAATGCTCCTAAAGGAAATAAAAAACTCGCCATGCTGCAGAGGTAGCCCCTGGGGAAAGATCCTGTCCTGGAATGTGGCAGGTGTAGGAAACTCCAGTTTTAAATTGAGTTCGCTAATTATTTATAATTCATGGATAGTTTGCCTTTATGAAACCCTGAGCTGTGTAGATTTTAGTTTTGGGACCTGTTTTGCTTTCTGTTGTGCAGCAAAACCCTCAGTAAAAGATTGCGCAAGTGGGGGATTAGCTATCCCGCTTAGTAACAGCATAAATTTGAACCGCCGAAAAGGACTGCTCGTGGCCTACCCTGTACCCGATCCCGGCTTCGGCAAGCATCGAGGACGCAAGTAACGATCCAGATGGATCGCAACGAATGCCTGCATACTTACAGATTGCGGCACTGAGTACCTCGTGCCACCTCCCAGACTAATGTTAGTGACATTTTTCAACTGATGGGGCATATTTGACATACTTGGGAGCCCCGATGGGCCTAACCCTGTGGCAACTTCCTCACCTGGCTTAATCTTAATGGCTCCTTGAAGCAGGACTCATGTGTATTTTTTTTTACCTGTGCATACTTGAACTAAAGGACCGCACTCTGCCCTTATGGGTGAAACAATTTTGTTCACCTCCTCCACCCACTCCTAAAAAGCACGAGAGACATTTTATGGCAAAACGGACCGAGCTTCGCCCTTTCAAGCAGAGCGTCATGTTGACCAACTCCACCTGCTCCTAATAAAGCACAAGAGACACATTCCTGCTAACACAGGGTGATTGAAAAGGTGATTGAATCTCTAATTGGTCTGTTCGGCTCAATCCTCACTGAACAATTATGCAGGCCTCTAGGTTACTCTCCCACCTGTTCATAATCGGCTTAACAGACCGCGCTGCACCCCTTTGAGCGAAGAGGTTATATTCACCTTCTCCACATGCTCCTAAATAAACATGAGAGGCATCTTTCAGCAAATGCAGGCTCTAACTGGTTTATTTGGCCTAACCCTCACCGAGCACCCATAAGGCAGCCTTTCATTGCCTTTGGGCTCCGGCCTTTGTTTCTCTCATTGCAGTAACATACCCACATTGAATGCAGCGCAAAGGAACAGCGTACTGTACATGCTAATGTGTTTGACAAAATGCCAATAAGCATGATTAAAAAAAAAAAATAATCCAGCGCAAAGGAACCTAATTCTGGGACGCATTTAAAGAAGCACTCCCCATTATACTTGGCTGTTACAGGGGTGGTGTTAATGCTTCCTTTCTTGAACAGAATGCCTTAAATATCTGGCACTAACTGTATTTCTTGTCATTGTGGCTCTTCGAATCCCCCGAATTCCTTTCTGACCATCGCATAACCTCCGAAAGAGACTGCAGAAACGATCTCTACAGGTTTATCATTGTGGTGACACTTAGGGGTCGATTAGGATCGCGGACGGACTTGCGTCCATCCGCGACCCCAGAGCAGGAGGGAACCTCCGCATGGCCTGTGGAGTTCCCTCCTGTGCAATTAGGATGTGACCGCCACCCTGGCGGTCACATCCTCTATTTTTAACATTGCCGCGGGTGCAGCTTCAAGCTGCACCCGCGGCAATGTTAAAAATGCACGCATTGCATTTGCATGCAGAAAGAGGCAGGCACCGCGCGGTGCCTGCCGCTTTCTGCATGAAAATGCAGGGGGGTACCATAGGTACCCCCCATGTGCACCCCCCACCCCCCCTTCACCTAGGGGGCCCGCAACGGGCCCCCGCAGTGAAGTTCCGTATGCTTTTCCGCGGCGGAAAACCTGCCGCGGAAAAGCATACTTTACTGGCCATCCTAATATGGTGGACGGTGTCTACACCGTCACCATATTAGAGCTTTTCCGCCGCGGTTGTAATCCGACCGCGGCGGAAAAGCTGCGGACGGAAACCAGGACCCACCAGCCATCCTAATCTGGCGGTGGGTCTTTGGTCAGTCCGCTGCGGATTTTCCGCATCCTCGGGGCCGGCGGTGGCTTCCGCCGGCCCCGAGGATGCGGAAAATCCGCAATCATAATGACCCCCTTAATACGGTAATCAGACAAAATATCGAAAAAAAAATATCGGAAAGACAAAATATCGAAGTTTAAATATCGAAGGTCACACATATAGGGAAGCAAAAATATCGGATACAAAAATATCGGAATAGGTAAGTGTAAAAAAATATCGAAAACAATAATATCGTGTGACAAAATATCATCCCAAAAAAATATTGTGTAGTAATGGAAATAATCAATAGTATAGGAAAAAGTAAAATAATTGTATATAAAATGTATTAAAAAAGGTGTATTCTTATAAAAAAAAAACAATTATAAATAAATTAATTAAAAAAACATATCTAGGTTTAGGAGCGGGTTATTGGGTTTATAGGGGATAAGGGTGGGAAGTAATTTAATAATAATTAATTAATTAATATATGTTATTAAATAATCCTACATTATACCTAATTGGTAATTATTTATAATTAATTAGTTAATTAATTAAGATCATATAGTCCATATTATTAATTAGTAATTAATTGGTAATTAATTAATATTAATTAAGAAATTATAATAATGTAGTTAAATAATTTAACATTTATACATTTTTATTTAGTATTACAAAATTTTTAAAAAAAAAAATTATAAAAACATTTCAAGGTTTAGGAGCGGGTTATTGGGTTTATAGGGGATAAGGGTGGGAAGTAATTTAATAATAATTAATTAATTAATTAATTAATGTTATAAAATATTCCTAAATTATACCTAATTGGTAATTATTTAAAATTAATTAGTTAATTAATTAAGATCATATAGTCCATATTATTAATTATTAATTAATTGGTAATTAATTAATCTTAATTAAGCAATTATAATCATGTACTTAAATAATTTAACATATATACATTTTAATTTTGTATTAAAAAATGTATGTTACAAAATTTGTTATAAAAACATTTCAAGGTTTAGGAGCGGGTTATTGTGTTTATAGGGGATAAGGGTGGGAAGTAATTTAATAATAAATCAATAATTAATATATGTTAATCAATATTCCTAAATTAAACCTAATTGGGATATAATTTTATTTAATTAGGTAATTAATGAAGATCATATAGTCCATATTATTAATAACTAATTAATTGGCAATTACATAATAATAATTTGTTAATTATATTAATGTTTTTTATTATTTCTACATATATTATTTTTTGGCTTATTTTATATTTTATTTTAGAAAACATTTTAAAAAACATATCTAGGTTTAGGAGTGTTTTTTTGGGTTTATAGGGGATAAGGGTGTGAAGTAATATAATAATAATTAATTAATTATTACATGTTTATATATATTTCTATTTTTTAGCTAATTGGTAATTAATGTTAATTAATTAATTAATGAATTAAGATTATATACGACATATAATTATTTACTCATTTATTGTTTTTAGGTAAAGGGGTATTTGTTGGGTTCCGGGTCAGTTTTCAGTTTTTGGGTAAAGGGGTATTTGTTTGGTTCAGGGTCAGTTTTCAGTTTTTGGGTAAAGGGGTATTTGTTTGGTTCAGGGTCAGTTTTCAGTTTTTGGGTAAAGGGGTATTTGTTGGGTTCAGGGTCAGTTTTCAGTTTTTGGGTAAAGGGTTATTTGTTGGCTTCAGGGTCAGTTTTAAGTTTTTGGTTAAAGGGGTATTTATTGGGTTCAGGGTCAGTTTACAGTTTACAGTTTTTTGGGTAAAGGGGTATTTGTTGGGTTCAGGGTCAGTTTTTAGTTTTTTACTAAAGGGCTATTTGTTGGGTTCAGGGTCAGTTTTTAGTTTTTGGGTACAGGGGTATTTGTTGGGTTCTGGGTCAGTTTTCAGTTTTTGGATAAAGGGGTATTTGTTGGGTTCAGGGTCAGTTTTCAGTTTTTGGATAAAGGGGTATTTGTTGGGTTCAGGGTCAGTTTTCAGTTTTTGGGTAAAGGGGTATTTTTAGGGTTCAGGGTCAGTTTTTAGTTTTTGGGTAAAGGGGTATTTTTAGGGTTCTGGGTCAGTTATTAGTTTTTGGGTAAAGGGGTATTTTTTTGGGTTCAGGGTCAGTTTTCAGTTTTTGGGTAAAGGGGTATTTGTTGGGTTCTGGGTCAGTTTTTAGTTTTTGGGTAAAGGGGTATTTTTTGGGGTTCAGGGTCAGTTTTCAGTTTTTGGGTAAAGGGGTATTTTTAGGGTTCAGGGTCAGTTTTTAGTTTTTGGGTAAAGGGGTATTTTTAGGGTTCTGGGTCAGTTATTAGTTTTTGGGTAAAGGGGTATTTTTTTGGGTTCAGGGTCAGTTTTCAGTTTTTAGGTAAAGGGGTATTTGTTGGGTTCTGGGTCAGTTTTTAGTTTTTGGGTAAAGGGGTATTTTTTGGGGTTCAGGGTCAGTTTTCAGTTTTTGGGTAAAGGGGGATTTGTTGGGTTCAGGGTCAGTTTTTAGTTTTTGGGTAAAGGGGTATTTGTTGGGTTCAGGGTCAGTTTTTAGTTTTTGGGTAAAGGGGTATTTGTTGGGTTCAGGGTCAGTTTTCAGTTTTTGGGTAAAGGGGTAATTGTATGGTTCTGGGTCAGTTTTCAGTTTTTAGGTAAAGGTTTATTTTTTGGCTTCTGGGTCCGTTTTCTGATTTTGGGTAAAGGAGTATTTGTAGGGTTCAGGGTCACTTTTGTGTTTTTGGTATCTAGTTCTACAGGATAAAAATATAATTATTTTACATTCAAACAATTAAAGGAAATTATACATATATATAACATTACACCAACTCAAATTTACTGTAGACTACAGTTGGAATATTATTTTATAATTAATTAGTATACAGCACATATTAAAATTTTATGTAGAATGCAATAGGAATATTAATTCTTATGTTATTAGTGTGCAACACCTACTCTAATTTAATGTACACTGGATTTGGTATATGAATCATTACATTATTAGAGTCCAACATATACTCACATTTAATATACAGTTAAAAATTATTAATAAGATTGATACTTTCTAGTAAGATAATGATACAAATTGTTCAACATGATTGTAGAAACTTTTATTTTATTTATGTTTTAACAACAAAAAAAATTTCATAATAACATTTTTTTTTTACATTTCCTTTGAAAACATATTTTATAAACACACTCAAAAACAACTATACAGAAGCATTATTAATATTTTATTTTTTTAACAGAAATTAGCATTCTTTATTATATCTTTTACATATTGTTATGTCAGAAAATAATTATAAATATCACAAATATTTTTCTATTAAGCTTTTTTCTGCTTCATTTGTGAAGATCAAATTTTTATAATATAAAATACACATTTTTAACTCTTTTTTACATTTTTTCATTTTGTGACAATGTACTTACATTTTTTAACATTGTTAACATAAACATTATTTTTTTCATAATCTTTAATTATTACATTCATGTAAATTTTTGTTTATGATTTCTTTGTAGGATTAAATAAACAAAATGTTCACAATAACATACATTTATACATTTTTTTAACACATTTGGTTCTGTATAGATATTATATTTTACACTTGGGACTATTTTATTGCTTTTTGGTGCTTTCTTTTGTAACCGGGTTAGGTCGTTTTGAGTTATTTGGAAGAAGGACTGATCGCGGTTGGGAGACACTTCATGTCGCTGCAGGTAAAGTTGATATTATATGTTATATGTGTATTATTATGATGTTTTTAGACTAGTGACCTTATATTTAGTGTTGTTGAATGTGAGGGAGTTATGTTTTAGATTTTGAAAACAGATATTTACGTATGGTATATACACGTCGTGTTAGTTAGGTAACTAATTATTTATAGAGTGAATTTAAGTCTTTTAGGCTATATCTAACATTAAATCATCAATGTTAATATGTTGGTATGTAATTATTAGCTAATTAATGTGGGTGGGAATGTCTGTTTTCTATGTTTTTTTCATAGGTGTACGCTACATCGGAAGTTCCGTTTTTTTTTAAAGGAAGTGTTTGTTTTTTTCATTCAACACTGATTTACAAACACTTCTTTACATTTTTCGGGTTTCCAGGAGCGATTCTTTCTTTTTTTCTACTTTTTCGGGTTTTTTATGGTAGTTCGATGGCTAAGGACCACGTGGATTTCTTAATTTTGGAACAGTTGTATTTTTACATTTTTTTGGGGGTTAATTTTGCACTACCTGGATTACTTTGGTGGAGAAGGACGTTATTGGATTGCCAACATAATTGGTAAGTCTTTGCTTTCTATTTTTGTGTGGGTGGGTAATGTCATATTTATTATGGAATAGTTTTAAACTTGTTATTTTGTTTTAATGTGTGCATATATTAAAATAATATCTTCATATATTGCATACATTAAATACTTTAGAAGCTCACGTTACATATTTTTGCATACTTAGGTGCTACTTTTGGTGTTTTATAACAGTTTCAGAATTATTTACAGTAGTGTTTTGGCTATGATGTTTAGGTATTCTGTGCATTTCGTATTAGGGTAAAGTTTAACTTGTTCTTCCAGGTACTTGTGCATTTGTTTATTTTGCTTGGATGTTTTTGGGACAAGTTCTGTTACAGATTGGTCCATTCTAAATTCTTGATAGCTCTGTTCTTTCTGTAGGCATTTTATGAATTTTTCTAGAGTAGGTTTGGTTCTGCCAGTTGATTGTACAAATGCATTGTGCCAACCTTCCACGGCATTGTTAGTTTTTGATTCCCCTTTAAGGGTACTATTGTACACGTTCCACCAGGGAATGAGGAATTTTGAATTTCGTCTGTGGCCAGATCTGTGGAGTCTGCCTACCCAGGTGTCTTCAAAGTAATCGAGAAAAGGACTTAATCTAGCTTCGTTTTGTTTGTAGAATGGACTGTCTATAATAATGTTGTAATGTTCAGCTACATCTGTTGAAGGGACATAGGCAAGTGCAATTAGTTTTTTGATTTGGAAAGCAAATGATGAATTTGTAGCATATTCGACACTTAGGGTAGTTTTTTGAAGGTGTCTCCATAAACACTGGTTGAAATGATAATAGCAGCCTTGAATACAGGTATGGGGGTGGATTTTTAGAATAGTTGAGAGCATTGCATGCTCAAAATCAAGAATGATTTTTTCTGGAGAGAAATCATTCGTTTTTTGTTTTATGACATTTAATAATTCCATATATGTAGAATTGTTTTTGTTAGGCAATAGTGCATATAACAAAGGGATGTTGCAGTTGTGGTAGAGCCCATGTATTGTGTATAATTGGAAGAATGGTTTGGGACAGATGTTAAATGTTCCATCCATCATCCAATATTGGCTTTGCTGCAGTTTCACTAAATTCATATTGGTTCCAAAAATTTTAAGCCTATTCACATTGCTTTCGTTGTCATAAACTATAAATGGTTGTTTATTTAAAGTTATTATTTCGTTTGCTGTAACATTTATATCCTCATATGTTCTGGGAGATGGTGTTGAAGCAGTTGTAGCTTTTTTGGTTCGTGCTATAGTTCTTTTTAATGATAGGATATTTGGCATTTGGGTTGTGGCTGTTTTGGGGATTTTAGGAATGGCTTCTTTTAAAATTACATTTGTTTGCTTTTGGGAACCGGTACTAGCTTCTTTTATACTTTCCATAGCTGTTCTAACTTCTATTTCTGTAATATTAGGTGGATGATTGTGTTCCCTAGTATATAGTACTGTAGCTTCTCTAGTTGTTGCTCTGCCATAGCACTTGTTCGAATAATATTTACAACATTTCCAATTCACTTTCATGCCATATTGCTTTTCCTGTGTGTACGTGTAACCCATGTAGCATAGTAATAATTTTCCTTTTTGGCTGGTCACAAATTCGGCTCCTTCGGTCATTTTGTACTTTGTATATCTATAAAATATATATATAATAGTTAATGTCAAATTAAATGTGATAAATAATCTATGTTAGTGATAAGTAGGAATGTTTATACTTACGTGTTTTAGAATGTACAGCAAAACTTAGGAGTTTCTTCCTTCTTTAGTTGAGGATAAATGGTTGTGATGTTGTTGTAGCTGTTATGAGAAACATGAAAGTAGTATATTATTAATTAATGTTTAGGTACATTTGCAATTTTAGAGCTCATTTTTACTACAAAAGTGTATCTTCATGATTCACATTGTGAAGATACTTACATATTTTTTTTTGGTTGGTATTTGGCAGTATAATTATTTCTTCAGCTTCTGGAGAGTAGTTTGTAGTGTTATCTTAAAAAAATAAGGAACATATGAGTTAGTTTAATCACCATGTTGGTAGGTTTTTTTAAACATTATGTGGTAAATATGTTATTTAATATACTTACTTTGTGATTTGTATTAGTATTATTTAGAATGTGAAGTTCTGTATGTTGTCTGTATATCTATTCGCCGTGTTTGCTCTGTAAATAAGCAATATATAATTTAAAATATTTAGAACAGTTATAAATGTTTGTATTGTTTTTCCACATTTATTTCAGTTGCATAATACTTACTTACTAAAATGTATTTTAGAACTAGTACTGAGGTCCTTAGTTAATTAGTAGTGCAGTTTTCAGTAGTCGAATCTACAGAAAAAAAATAATATGTTGAGCACAACTGATTATTTCAGTCTGTTTAGATTTTTGAGCACATAATGAAACAATGTGACATAACTTACATAGTTATTCGATTCTGTATTCCTATGCTTTGTTCACAGTTAGTTTGAGCAGAATATTCAGTAGTCGTAGTATCTAAAAAAATAATATTATTTTATTATTTAGCATGTTAAGTTGTATGAATAGCAAAGGGCCACTGGGTATTTAGCAGGTAAATAATTAGTAGTAGCAAATTATGCAGTTTCTATTTTATGTACTTACTTTGCAAAAAGTATTGTAGAAATAGTACAGAAGTCCTTAGTTCAGTAGTAGTGCAGTTTTCAGTAGTAGAATCTACAGACAAATAAAAAGATGGTGTGTAAAAGTCATTATTTCTGTGTGTTTAGATTAATGTGCACATAATGAAACAATGTGAAATTACTTACATAGTTTTTAGAATCTGTATTCCTATGCTTTGTTCACAGTTATTTTGAGTAGAATATTCAGTACTCGTAGTATCTTAAAAAAATAGTTGTAGATAATTATTTAGCATGTTAACTACAATGAATAGCAAAGGGGTACTGGGTATTTAGCAGGTAATTAAGTAGTACTAGCAAATAAAGCAGTTTCTATTTTATTTACTTACTTAGTAAAAAGTATTGTAGATATAGTACAGAAGTCCTTAGTTCAGTAGTAGTGCAGTTTTCAGTAGTAGAATCTACAGAAAAATAAAAAGATGGTGTGTAAAAGTCATTATTTCTGTGTGTTTAGATTAATGTGCACATAATGAAACAATGTGAAATTACTTACATAGTTTTTAGAATCTGTATTCCTATGTTTTGTTCACAATTATTTGGAGTAGAATAATCAGTAGTGGTAGTATCTAAAACAAATTTTTTAATATCATTATTTAGCATGTTAAGTAGTATGAATAGCAAAGGGGCACTGGGTATTTAGCAGGTAAGTAAATACTATTAGCAATTAATGCATTATTTATTTTATTTAATTACTTAGAAGATGTAATAGTAGGTTAATAGTCTGGTTCTTCTAGTTGTTGTGCAGCAATTTCAGTGACTTTTGGCAAGTAGTTTGTGCTTACTTTTTCATTGCTTATATAGGGGAGTGTCAGTAGTAATTACTTTGCTATTGGTTCATTTAAAAAATTAGGGTTGTGATTGGGTAGTTAGTATATTTGAATTTCAGTTGTGATTAATTAGTAATAGAATTGAAAAACAACCAATAATTATAAAAGTATACAAAGTAGCATAGAATATTTTTATATGTGTAGGTGATATAATTATACCAATAGTAAATTTTAGATGAATTTATAGTGTGTCTATAGTATAAATTAAAGTATTGTATGTTTATTTTGATGTGAAAACATATAAAGCGTTAATTAATTATGTAAATAAATGCTTATAAAAAGTCGATATAGTTTATAATCCGATATTTATGTGCACGATATATTTGATGTCGATATTTTTGTTAATGTCATTATTTTTTGCAGATTGCGATATTTTTGTGTTCCGATATTAATGTAGTCGATATCACAGTAAACGATGTTTTTGTATATCGATATTAAAAAATCGATATTTGTGTAGATATCTAGTTAAGTATAGGATCCCGATATTTTTGATATCGATATATTTGTTCCGATATTTTTGTACATCGATATTGTGGATTTCGATATTTTGTCAGACATTCACTTAATACATACCTGCCTAACAATCCTATATGTGTGGCCCTCGCCCCTGATTACTGCTTACAACCCTGAACTAAAGTAGATGAGCCTCCTGCCATCTGCCAGCCCATTTCTTGCTTTGGGGATTGCATAGCAATAAAATGGCTGACAAAGACAGCTAGACAGGCCCGGAACAGACCAAATCAGAACAACCTGCCCCAGAATCTCCCATCAAAGGCAAAATAGAACTGAAAGAAAGAATGGACACCATTTTAAAAAAGCTGTTGGATGCACTATAACTGGCTCAAATGACAAAATCTTTGTTGAAAGAAGTTCCCTTGACCCAAATGAGATGTGATTACAGTAGTCAAACAAACACCCTTAAAAACTGTTTCTTCTTCATACAATTTGCTTGATCAATTTGTACATTTATTCAAAAGTATTAAAAACACAAGTTCTTTATAAATCCACAGTTATACATAAAAATACGAGCGAAAGACATTCCTTTTAAAAGGAATCTCTCTCACTACGTGACATTAGGTACGGGGGTGAGGAGAATAATTGTGTTTTTATTATGAGTGCAACAGGACTCGTTTTTTTATGTATAACTGTGAATTTATAATGAACTTGTGTTTTTAATACTTTTGAATAAATGTACAAATTGATCAAGCACATTGTATGAAGAACAAACTGTTTTTAGGGTGTTTGACTACTGTAATCACATCTCATTTGGGTCAAGGGAACTTCTTTCAACAAAGGTCTGTACGTCAGTTCCCTTGACATTACTAAGGAGTCCCTCTCATATTTTTTGAGTCAAATGACAAAATCAGCATAGACATTTTACAACAAAGATGTGGCTGGTATGAGGTCTGACATAAAACAAATAACCAACAAACTGTCTGTAGCTGAATGCATCAGCGTCCTTGACGACAAGTCTCTCTCCACTAAATAAGACCACAGCTCGTTGCACAGACTATCTCTATTCATGCAACATGACATTGCTGAACTTGAAGACAGAAACAGGAAGGGTAACATTGTATTATTTGGCTATCCTGAAGACAGTGAAGGAAAAAATGGCTCATGCCTCGCCTTTCTGGAAGACTGTGTCGTACGGCTTCGACTTTCTCAGTAGTAACTGCGTTTATTGGACAACATAAATGTTGGTATTGTGCCAGACTGATTCCTGTATGCCCTCAGAATATGTTAGCCTATAGGCCTAGTTAGGTGGTAATAGACTCAAAGCCCTGCCCCCATTCTAGCCCCATCACTTTAGGAACTTACCCTCTGTCATACACTAAAAATTATTTTCAAAGTTTGTAGGCCTGGCACTACAGCACGGAAACACAAAGCAGCCCGGAGCATAACACAGGCCATCAATAAGCTCAAAAAGAAATTGCAAGGTCACAGGAAATGGAAAGCGAATACAGAATAAACTACGACTTTAGTGGACACTGTGAGGATCTGTGTTTTGAAATAGGAGGATGTCACAAATCCTGAAAACACTCTCCTTTTTTAATGTGCAAAATCTTTTTGTTAAAAGTCTAGCTAACGCTGATGCTGTTCAGAACTATTTAACCTGATAAACGAAGACTTCTCTG
Organism: Lissotriton vulgaris; assembly: GCF_964263255.1. Taxonomy (NCBI): domain Eukaryota; kingdom Metazoa; phylum Chordata; class Amphibia; order Caudata; family Salamandridae; genus Lissotriton; species Lissotriton vulgaris. The sequence goes on from NC_141696.1 coordinate 1,182,871,847, forward strand.
TGCGTAGGTGTGACTTATCCTTGGTTTACTCCTGAATTTCCTCTCCTCAAACAGTTTAGGGAATCAAAATTTAGGAAGACACCATGGTTCAGCAAAGCAATTAATGCAGAGTATAGCAGAGTTTCTTCATGTTTAGTAAGAATATTAACCACATAAAAATTATTTAATGTATGTTAACATGTAAAGAAAATTAACAGAATCATTAAAAAAATAGAAACAAAAATGAAGTGTAATTATTTTTTTATGTTTGTTTAGCCGGTGCTGCAGCCCCTAAAATCTTCTCTGTACTGATTGGGAACCGTGAATGGATGACGCGTAACGGGCTAACAGTCTCTAATGATGTGGATGAAGCTATGACGGGCCATGAGATGAAAGGACAAACAGCAATCCTTGTGGCTATAGATGGTAATATCAACCTCTTACAACTGAATCATGATTTGCACTAGCACATGGGAGATAATAGAAAATAAAGTGATGTCAATTTGAGTAACCAGCCAGAATCAACTTATCATTTGCTTATCTGACATTTCCAACCTGTGTAACTGAAAATATGGTTATTTTGTTCTACCTAATCTAGCTGTTGGACTTCCACCTGAACTATATGACGCTGGGACGCAGTAGTGCTTAATTTGTAAAAACATAAGTGCCGGAGCCCTCTTTAAAGAGGAATTGCAACTTAAACCACCCATTGCCCCTGCCAGTGCGGACAATAACAGTACCAGCACAACTACTTGCCATCCTGGTTCTATAAGTCTGACAATTCAAACCGTCCCAGGCCCCCCAAAACTATAAGAGTGGCTTAGGCAGCAGGTATTCTTTATTTTTAATGTATATAGGATAAATATACAGCTGTTGTTGTGGTCATCTCTACATACAATGCCACCATGTGGCAGATTATTATAACTGACGGTGTTGCCAATTAAGTTCCGGTGCCGAGCACCAGAAACAACCGCTCAAATTAAGCACTGGGGACGCAGCTTGGGCAGCTGCGCCCCCAACAAATGATTCATTAATTAATCAATTCATCCATTTTCAACGAGCACCCTTTTGTTGCTCCTGTGCTGTTTGATTATACTTCATGTCTGTCATGTTTCGGTCTATTTCATCTCAAAATGTCTGCCGCAGTTTTGCACAATATGTAAGTGTAGGATAGGCACAAAGCCTCGTTAAAAAACAGTTTGCTCTGAAATTATTTCATAGAGGTAGCAAAAGTTGCACAATGTCATACCACGCAACTCCTGAAAGAAGCAAAATGTACAACACCTATAATAATGTGCTGATTTCGTTTTAGATAAGACTGTTTGGTATTGAATACGAAATTTCTAAAGAAATGTAAATAAAACCAAAGTTAAGACTCATTTTAAGGGGAGGGCTAAATTAAAGACCAACTGCTCTGCAGAAAACCATTCAAGCCTGTTCGGTATACAATTTCTAGTTAACATATGTCGCATTAGAAGTGGTCCAGTCATTAAGTTACTATTGCAAATCTTCACAGATATCTAAACGATCAAGGCTTAATGAAAGATCGTCGAGGTTTCGACCCGACACCTGGGAAGGGGAAGGGGGCCACTGAATGCCTCTAACGCGGGTCTTAATCAGGATTAGGAAGGTGAAGGAGCGACCTGGATGCCGAAGTCATCCAACTGAGAAAAGAGACCTAGATAATTTCATGAAGCAGAAGGGCCCAATGGCTCCACTCTGATGGGTGAACAGTCTCCTCTTTAACATATGGTGCTAACAGTGACCATCATGGGGAGAACACAAGCCTTCAAATCCAGCTTAGCAATGTGGCCCAGCCTTGCTTCCATTCAACTGGCCATGACTAGGAAAAAATCCACAATTGGAGCCTGGGGCACACAAAATAGAGTTAATCAATCAATCAATCAATCAATCATAGGCATTTATATCGCGCACTACTTACCCGGGGGGTCTCAAGGCGCTTGGGGGGGGGGGGGGGTCCGCTACTGCTCGAACAGCCAGGTCTTGAGCTTCTTCCTGAAGGAGAGGTGGTCTTGGGTCAGGCGTAGGTCGGGAGGGAGGAAGTTCCAAGTCTTCATGGGCCCTGCAGCTGCTAGCTGCTACTAATAAATACTCTCTCAAACAAAGTCGGAAAGATGCTAGTGCTTTCAGTAGCATTTTAGCTTAATCAGGGCAACAGTGGATGTTCATTTGGGACTTGACCTGTGGCCAGGAGCAGCACAGCAGGCCAGCGCAGTGGACATCCTTCCTAGCAGACGAGGCCTCGAGTCCAAGATCCAATGGGTCATCCTGGCAAATGGGGCTTCCAGGCAAGGATCTGATGAGTGCTGACTGTGGGCAGTTGTGGCCTATGGGCCAGGATTTACTACGGTTTTGGGAGTGTTGGCAGAGCCTCCTTGGGATTTGTTGGGGGGTCAGCAGTAGCATCACCAGGCCTTTGGGCTTTGCAGGGCTGTCAGACAGCATTAGAGGACTCCTCTGCTTGATTTCTATACATGGTTCACTGTAGACGCAGCACTGGGAGAGCGGGAGGCCACCCACATCCTGGGTCAGCTCTGGTTTCGCTCCCTGGGCAGTCAGCAACTTCCGGATGTTTCTCATAATGACAAAATAATTGGCTTCTCCTCCTAGAAAATCGTTCTGCAGTGGCAATCATCCTCCTTCTCTCTCTTGGCAGTCAGGTAGGATGGTGGGTTGTAGGCGAACCTTCAGCTTCTATAGTAAGTTGTGCAAACTTCAGACTTCAGCTGCCAAGCAGACACCAGCCCTGGTTAGAGAGCAGATTTTTCAAGCACTCTACAGAGCACGTTCAACATTGTTCAAAAAGAAATTGGAACTTAAACAAGGTGGTGTGGTTTGGATCTCACTTTGATTTGCATTTTGCAGACAGGGGATGTATATCTACTGTTCTAGATTTTAGAACTGTTTTAGCGTGGTTATTTTGAATTATCTGGCTGCTTCTCATACACAGCCTTTGTGCAAGGTGATGGCGCTCATAGCAGGTACCAATGGGGCTGCCTCCAAGACGGAGTGTCCAAAACAAGTACCAACGTATTTAAATCCCAGCATCTGGCTGTCATCAGCCTCCCTGAAGCATTAATCAGGGACAGACAATAGGAATGTTCCTGCCTAGAAACTACGTTAAAGAGAACAACAGAAACTACAGACCCACCTCTCAGCCCCTACCATCTACCAAATAGATAGATCCATTCAGTTATGGATATCACTCCATTGGCTTTAAAAGTGTTTCTGTATTAAAACTACAGGTGAATACCAAATCTATGGGTGAGTGTCATGAGTACCAATATAAGAATCTACTAGAACTGCCCCACAAAAGGCTTCCTTGGTTTTAGCCAGAAACAGTTAAGGTTATAGAGTGATATTTGCCTAGAGCACATGGATCCAAGCTGAGATGTATTTAACAACCAAATCACTATCCAAATCTGCCACTAGGGGGTAGGGGCATAAGGCTGTGTTGTATCTCTGCTCCTGAAAATTGATTGTCACTCTTTAGGAAGTCAATAATCATGTCAAGGGATATCTTGTGATACCTGGAGGGTAGACAGTGACCTTCATGTACCACCATTGTTAATATAATGTAATGTTCTAATCAGTTGCGGACCCCCTGTATAGGCGTCCAGACTCCCAGGGATCGCCAGGCCACAGCTTAAGGATTGATCACCTAAAGGGGAACATGCAATGTGAAATAACACTGGAAAGTTCTAGTGTGTGGACAGACCATTTGTGCAGTGTTAAAGGTTGCACATGCTATTAGTGTACACCGACTACTATAATACCATGCATTACATGGTAATGCAAGCAGCTCTTGTGAATAATGGTGTGTATGACCGAGCCTTGCCTAGTAAGAAACTAGCTACGAAGCCATGCAGTGCTGTTCAGGAGAGAAGTATACTGCACAGGTAGACAGGCAGTGGTTTAACATGTGCCAATGATACATGCTATGAAGGGTGTATTGGCCTACTAATAAACACTGATGAAGATTGAGATTGAAGGTTGCCTTTCATGTGATATGTCTGGATACGCACTAGTCAGATCCTGCAGGCGTGCATTGTCTCCATAGTGCATGGGTATTCTTGAGGGTCATGACAACATGGGTGGATGTTGGGAATCTTGCTCAGTAACTATGTAATGCACTGATCAGTGCTATGTATCCATATATTCAGCTTTATCTTCTGCCCCCAATGGATCACTTTTTAATGTTTCTGCAGTCTTTCATTGCTCGGGTCGCTTGCGCTTTTCTCATCTTTTCCTCGGAGAGTCAGTGTAGTAAATGCTTTTGTGCAGTCAAGATTCAATTTTGGCAACTTTGTCTATCTTGACCTATCATCAAATGCTGTGTTCTAGCTACAGCATATTTAGAATGCTGCAGCCAGGGTCCTATTTGGACTGAAAAGGTTGATCATGAAACACCTACCCTCATAGTTGAGCATGGTAAATGAGTTGATAGTATCCCAGTTCAATTACGAGAGTTGAGTCAGCCGTGGTCTTCCAAAGAACTCTGTACGAGATTGTGTGCCTCCACCATAGTGACTGTGTTACAGCCACATTACAGTTCCTGCATTGACTTCGAGGTGTAAATTTTCCTACCCTATGCATGACTCGCCAAGAGTCTTTCTCAACTAGATAATTCTGCACCGTCTGACATCACATTACTTGAAGTGTTTCATTGCATTATTACTAATGGTTCCTAGATAAGGTTAAACATGGCATGGCAGACATTTATTTCAAGCACTCACACACTGCATGTCGAGTTCACTACCACATCATATCATGACTACCTGAAATAAAGGTCCTTTCAGGAAGTTGCCATCATCTGCCACCAATAAAAAACGTTTCTGCTATCCCAGTCCAAGTCCAACAACATGGAAAATCTAATTCTCAATCGCCCCTCTTTTTGTCAGTCATTCAATACAGTGCTTCATTGTTCCATACCAAGTCCTTGATATATAGCTTGCATGGAATATATGATAGGGTGTTATGTAAATTCAACGATGCAGTGCATGCTACGCAACTTGACATTGTCCAAGATTTTGGGGGATGATGTTAACAAATTAGGTAGCGGGAGAAACTTGTAATATTCCGGATTGCTTTGCCGCATACTTCTAACTGAAGTCTTTCTTGTGAAGGTGTTCTATGTGGAATGATTGCTATTGCGGACACAGTTAAACAGGAGGCAGCACTGGCTGTTCATACACTGCAGTCTATGGGAGTTGATGTGGCGCTAATAACCGGAGACAACCGAAAAACCGCAAAAGCAATTGCTACTCAGGTAAATCACGCATTCTTTAGTTAGAAAATAAAAGCATGTACCTACTGCTGTTGTTGGGGTTTATATTAAATGTATTTGCTAGGATTGTATTCTCCGAGATTTTGGAAGATTATTTTAATATTGAAAGGAGCAGTTTTTTTTTATTTGTTACTGCTAGCTCTGTCCTTTCGAACTTTTTTTGATGGCATAACACTGGGAAGAAAATAGCCAATTTAAAGAAAGTTCAGGAGATTCTCAGTTTTATCCATGTGAAATTTTAACCAGTCCATCTTAGTTCACCTAATACACAGATGACAATTGCCTAAAGACGTTACCCTCAGTCAGTCTGACAATGAGTTGAGTATACTCTGCATTGGATTACAGTGTTATTCAAATGAGTGGCAATGGGATAATATTGGATACTGTGATATATCTTGAAAATCAAGGGTAGTATGGGAAATCGCTGTGGCACCAACCATAACAGTATAATGGGATGACAACAGTATCAGGCCTGGGCATATTACCTAAAACTGAAAAGTGGCATAAGGATGATGGATTAGCGTCTGTGTGGTTTTCAAATTAAGTGATGGTGGTATGATCACTGAGTTGAACTGGTTTAGCAGTGGTGCATTTCAGTAGTTCACTTCAGTAAGCAGATCACACTAGACAAGCATGTTTTCAGCCATTGCTGGCGAGGGAATCCTTACTGATGTCAATTTGACAGTCTGGAAGCCTCCAGAGGGTTATAAATGTATGGCGTATTACCACCCTTTGAGCTAGACAGGCGTCCTGATGGCTCACAAAGCTATGGTTATAGATCTCATAATGATGGACCAAATTGTTGATGACTTTTCCCTTACGTCTCAAGATTGGAATGCACCTGGCAAGAGGGCTAAACAAGAAGACTACTACTTCTTTTTCTGTCATCACAATATTGAGTGGAGATACAAAAAGGGTTGTACTGTTCCAAGGCAATACATTTTAGTAGGGCTGGGTGAATCTTTTTGGTAAACGATTTGTGGAAGATCCATAAATTTCCTCTTGAAGTTGGGGTCATGCTTTTCTCTTTCCAAACCCTTCTGAATAATGTAAAATTTTGATATGATAGAAATAGTTTCTTATACCCCAGCTTGTCATGAGAACTTAAACACTCAGGGCTCTAACTCCTAAAGATGAAAACTTCAAAACATAACTTTTAAGTGAGAAAGGCTGTAGAGAAGCAGCAACATACCTTCGCTCCTTGTATATATGTATTGTGTATGAGCACCACACATATCCCCATTCACAAGAAATAGTCTACTGATGTCAATCTAGTCTTTGTATAATCACCTTATTAGGCATTCTAGGCAAGATATTTGTCCAAATTAGCCAAAGGCATCTTCAGGAGTGTATTATCAGCCAGTTATTAGAACAGGTTGGTCATCATTGGTGAATTTATCATATATTTATTATTGGCCTCAAGAGCGCAGTCAAAAAATGATTGTCCTTTATATTGTAAATTTCTAAATTTTTTGAACAGCGTCTGGCAAAGTTGTCAAGGGACAGGGTTGGATTGAGGTAGCTAAGTGAGGAAGGCCGATTGGGGAACTGAGTATTATTTTCGATTGCTACGTAGGTAGTTAGATACCACGGTTCTCAGAACATAGTAATTACATCTGGGGTGAAGCAGGCTGCACTCTCGTTTCATTTGCACCGGACAAATCTGAGGTAATGTTGAGAGGATGGTAGGTAAATTCACAGCAACCTAATTACAGCAATATCCGTAGTGGTCCTGTCAAGCACATTGCTGCCTCTACCCCGCTGCGACACCTCCAGGGAATGGCAGTTTCTAAGTGCTGGTGGCAGTCCCAGGGAGGTCGTACCACCAGTGTGGAGGTGGCTGGACTGCCGTCTCCATGCCCCCACAAGTGTGGCGGTCCTCGGACCGCCAGACTTTTATTCGAGCCCTTAGTCTGCAAAAATCGATGTCACTTTGCTAACTATTGCACAGTACATACAATTAAAATTCATTTGAAGGAAACTAAGTGCCAAAAACAATCCAAATCGAAATGAAAGTGCACTGGGTTTTAATGCAGTGGATACTTATCTGGGGTGGACATTCATAAATAACTGAAAAGAAAAAAAACACCTTGAATCAAGGACCAGAATAGAGTTGTAAGCAGGGGGAAATCAATCCATTTCAACAGATAACATGGTGATCTCCTACTGGAGCCATTAAGGGTGTATTAGGATCGAGACTGTTGTTTCTGACTCGGTAAGTTCATTATTTTAAAACTCTGAAAGGTCGAATATGAACAAGTATCATTTCAGTACTTCAGAGTAGATCCTTTGAAAATAAAAAGCACATGAATATGTTTCAGTAGGAGATTTTTGGGGCAGTTTTATATTGTGCAAACCTTGGCCCAAAGGCAGTTTTGCGCTTTACATGAGAACCATAATACACTAAATAGGATTTTTTAGGCACAGGGAGATTATGTGGTTTGTCCAGAATACCAGTGCCTTAGCCAAGGCTAGGACTCAAACATAATTCCCTAATTCCATGGCCAGTGGCTCTGGCCATTAAGCCACATCTCCTCCAATGTGGGACGCATGCTTCTGAAAGCTGCTCTCTTTTGTCATTAAAATGGGTAGCCCAACTGGGTATACAGGATATAGAGCTGGCACTAAAGTTACGAACAGAGATGTTTAAAAAACGATTTAATTTCGACCTTCAATGTGCGAGACAAACATGATTCTCAGATCTGGCGGCGATTGCTCAAGACAAGGTGATGAGACTGATACTTCATCAAGATTTGATAAAAATGCAAGTAGGGGCATGTATGCCACTCAGAACTAGCAATGCTCAGCCTCAGGCTCACACAGAGAACCAGGGGTCCATAAGGAGACCAGTAGGCCTGGCATAAGAAAGGTCTACATGGCAAAATCAGTAGGTTAATAAACCAGTGCAAGAAAGCAGAACTCAAAGATAGCTAGACACAAGACACTGCGGTGATATAGTACCTCACCCACTTGCTAGATGAGGACCTATAATTTGCTTTTCTTGAGGTTCACGTCATAGTGGCTTATACTACATTCGTCATAGGAAGAAGTGTATTCAACACTCCGTTTATCCGGAGATTTCTAGGAGGGACAAAAGTTATCCGGAGATTTCTAGGAGGGACAAAAGAGGTAGCCCCACCAAGGTCAATCTAAAACCTAGGGAGTAACAACACATGTAACAGGGTGTGTCCTCATGGTTACAAGATGAGACAAGGCAGTACTAAGGAGGGACTATTAAGCCTATTGACCAATAAAAAGCCCCCATGTACAAAGGACAGGGACAGGAGCCAATTAAAAAGATGGTCGGAAAGTGGCTGGAGCTTTATGACCTGAATACAGCATGTTTCGAAGAGACAGCACAAGCGCAGAGGCCCAGTAGGCCAGCAGGAGGTTCTGGTGCGGTCACTTTTTTCACACCTAATCAATAATAAATCAGATATTTCCAATTTAATAATGTTGAAAATTGAGGTAGCAGGGTCACAACAGAGCGGAATATTGAAAACAAAAGGAAAATGTGGTCCTTTAAAAAGTAGAATGAACCTTTCACTAACCATCTATCACCTGCTCTTAGTTGATAAGAAATGCATAAATTGTGGTTGCTTACGAGAAACGTATTTGTATTATTTACCTAAAACCTTTATGGAATGTGAACAGCATAAAATAATAATCTCTTGCCTCGCATTAATTAAGTATAAGGCAAATACAAAAATATTAATTCTCCGTAGAATATTCAAATTATAGTATTTTAGACATAATGATAATATGTGAAAAGTAGCCTAAACTAGGACAACCAGGAACACATGAACTAATCAACACTTTGGGCATGATTACAAATAGCTCCATAATGTCTATGCACCCGAGATGACTGGTTATATCTGGATTACAAGTGTGGTAAAGTGTGGAAAAGAGGTAAAAATGGAGAAGGATCTGTGAAAGTCAGTTCAGTACAAGCGATTTACTCAGTTATCCCATATTTTTCAGGGTCGGTCTTCTAATTCCCCTGTAATTTCACTTCCCAGAATTACCATATCAGTAATTTCAGGATTGAAATTGCTGCATCGAAACGCGAATGCACTTGTAATCGTGTCCTTAGGTGTGTTCCTCTACATGTAAGATAGCACAGTTCACTTTTACCACAAAGTCAAATTCTGTTATAAGGGTTATCAACTCAGAGAGAGGAATTCAGGAGCCCTTATCTCCCCCCCCCCCTTCTGCCTCACCCTGTGGAAGATGAGGTGATAATAATGCAGACGTGTACCACTTATAAATGAAAACCAGATCAAACTATTAAACAAGTGTATGAGCTAGCTCTAATTCTCAAGACAAAGGAATCCCTGTAATGCTAAGAGATGCCACTCAGAAGTCATTCATCAAAAATGTTATTTGTGCACCACCCTTCATTTTTCATGATTATTAATGCTTTAAATCAAATTGACTTGGCTGACTTCAAACTGTACATCTCCAGATAAACCAAATGCCAGTGGCCTTCAATCTGAAATGTATAAGCCATGATGAAGATCTTAGCTGCAGTGAAGGACAAGAAGGAGAAATGGAATAATGTTTGGTATTTATTTTGGGCAATGGAAATTGACTGCTATGTTACTCCCCTTGCTGATCCATTTACAAGTACTGGCTGTACAATTGATAGTACATGTGGTGGTATAGCAACTGAAATGTTTTAAATGTTATGCTGAACAAAATTATTATAGTTGCTGAGCACAATGTTTTTCTATCTGCGGTAAACAGCACCCGTCCCGGTTTGAATCCTTTTTGAGATGATCTACAGTGTGTTTGGGAATTTTACATTTTGACTTCTTGACTATAATATTGTTTTGGTGCTGCTAAAATTCATATGCTTTTTCTTGGATAGACCTGACTGAAACCAGGTTTTGGTTCTGAGGAACTGAGTTACTTACATTTGTGGGAGCACTTCCATTTTGTCCCCCTAACTAGTAATGCAGAATAGATGTACACTATTCATGATTACATTAAATGCACTAATGTGTCTCAGAGCAATGCATTTCTCATTCATTGCAGGTCGGTATCAAGAAAGTCTTTGCTGAAGTACTTCCCTCTCATAAAGTTGCAAAAGTGGAAGAACTTCAGAAGCAAGGCAAACGGGTGGCAATGGTTGGAGACGGGGTCAATGATTCTCCTGCGCTAGCCAGAGCCGATGTTGGCATTGCCATTGGAACTGGCACTGACGTCGCCATTGAAGCAGCTGATGTGGTTCTCATCCGAGTATGTTCTTCTGCAGTTCAATTGTTTCATTGTTGGTCCATGCAGTGATTTGTTAATGTTTTGTTTGTTGTGAAACTTAGCTGTGATATGTTATAAAAAGAAAATGTGAAACATGTAGGTAACTTTACAATATTTTCTTTGCAGAACGATCTTATGGATGTGGTTGCCAGTATCCATCTATCCAAAAGGACAGTGAGGAGAATACGAATCAATTTAGTCTTTGCACTTATATACAATCTGGTTGGTGTGCCCATAGCTGCAGGTAGGCACATTTCAATTTTTTTTGTTTCTCTATCAAAAATGGTGTTGTGCTGCTAAAGCAATAAGATAAAAAGTGTGCATATGTTCTGAAAGCAAACTCCACCTTCTCTCATTGGATGGAAATGTGAAACGTTCTTGTCAGACAGAACCAAATGTAAATGTATGGATGGTGAAAGCACTTTTATACCTCACGGTGTATCCTTCAGACTACCATGAGTAAATGAGAGAGAGATATAGCAACCTAATGAAGGGTAATGAGGAAATGGTAGAAACAATTGGATAGAAGGACAAGAGAGACACATTGAGATTCCATCTGAAGCACCCAGATGTAGGACAGCTGATGCATTAGTAGTCTTCTGTATTCCATTCAGTCAAACTGAAAGTGGGTACCTTACCATGTGTGGGTACCACATAGATTGCCCTTATTCAGGGGCATTCAGGATTAAAACTCCTCTTTTCTAAAGTATCTACTCATTTTTTTGGTTAGATCTTTAGTGTTTGGATGACTCACTAGTCTTTTAGTACAATGTAAGTGGATTATGATGGTAATGGGACACAAAGAAAGAGTGGAGAGGGAGAAAGGTATAAAAAATGTGGACAGTGCTCCTTGACATGGAATCTCTCACGTCCTCCTCATACTACTCCGCTACTGAGTATAAGTCACACATTCGACATTCAGACACCATTCTTTGATTTTCACAAACTTAACCTGGGACAGACATCAATATGTCCACACAACTGCTCCTGATAGGCTTCCAAACCAACATTGATAGTAGATTACCATAATTCTCACACATCTCTGCCGAATACATATGCCTATGTCTTTCAATAATGCACAACATCAGAGTTCTCAAGCAGAGTGTAGATAAAGTGAATCTACCTCAACATGACCCCCCACCCTCTTCCAACCTTGTGCAACACAAAGTCACCCTAAATAAAGCATTAAAAGCCATCTTCACTACCATAAATGAACATCTTGCCTCCAAACTCACAACACAAGAATCCATCCTTGCAATTCATTCCACATCATCTCACATAAGTAGACCTAATATCAAACTATTCCCGCCCATTGTAAGACAAATTATGAATTTTCATTATTAGTAAAATGATCGAATTTGACACCAGTATTCAACAAAATAGCATAGTTCATGCAGTAAAGACCAATAAATTAGACCTAGAGTAAATTGGACAACTACAGATCCATAACTTCTCCTGACACTCTTCCCTTAAATTACCACTATCGAGGACATCACCAAAAGTATGCATGATAGCTTCTTCCCTCAACACCATCACACCAACTGCCCTTACAGTTTTTTAACCAGTTCTTTAATAACCATTATTTTTCATCTTTGTCAACTAACTTCTCACTCAAGAAAGGCACCTTTAACCTGTCCATCAGCAACTAAAACACACCCAAAATGCTTGAGAGAGCAATTATTGTGCTTCCTGTTGCACACTGCAGCATTCATAGCCCACTCAGCGGATTACTATTGGGCGAAAGATGTAAAGCTTGAGAAAACCTTTGTCCTGTGCAGCAAGGGACATCCTGAAACTTAGGCACTCCTTCAACCTCCCAGCCACCCAAACTATGTCACTCATCCTGATACAAAACGATTCCATGGGCTATGTTATTCATCGGGTACGTTATGTATCGTGTGCGATAACACCAATTTACACGCCATCAGAATAAAATGACCTACTTGTAATAAAGGTCTAATGCTGAAGTCCAATATGACACCACATGGATGACACTTAGAAATCCAAAACCTCTCCTCTTTCTCCAATAACCAATCAGGGATTTGCCAAAAAACCTCCCTGCTGAATCGTGAATAAAAGAGGATGCGGGCAGTTTCATCAGCCTTAGTCAACAGACCGTGTGGTGATTCTGCTTCTCATTTTTGGATCTTGATTTTGAAAGTTTGAAAATGTTAGATCTATAGCAGGATGGACAAAATTAAATTACGAACAATTAAATGAATTTACGAACAATAGTTCTCAAAAATGTTCATAATGTGATTTTGTTTATCTCTTTTATAAGCCATAACAATGTCGTGCAAGACGAAACAGCTTCACACAGAAAATGTCTAGCTGAGAAAGATTTTCTACTCAAGCAGTCTCCTTCCAGTATCTTGCAATACGTTTTATGGAAGGGGGCTCACACCTAAAAACAAGCATTTGCTATGCAATTGGTCAAGCCTTTGGGACCTTATATGTATTTAGAAATGCAGCACATTAGCCTGGGAGCTAAAACATTTACTGTTCTTTAACATGGAGGGAAAGTAAGCACCAAATGGCGTGACACCCCAGGTATGGGAACACATGGAGAGAAATATTGCATTTCAGCTGGAAAAGGCATAGTCCAAAGCACTGTTTTTAATATAAAATCAGGGCCTTTGGTGTTCATATCACTGAAAATACCAGATTTGAAAAAAATATTATTGTCTACAAGTGCTCATGGAAGACAAGTTCTATGGATGGAATCTAGAGAATGCTAAAGGGATTCTGTTATTTTACTGACCTCTGCTGGGCGTTTTCTATCAAAAAAAGTTAAACAGAGGCAGTTGCCAGAAATATTTTAAAAAATAAGTTCCTCAGCAGAAGTCAAGTCTGGTATTTTACTGACCTCTACTGGTCGTTTTCTATCAAGACAGTTAAATAGAGGCAGTGAACAGGAAAACAAACCCCTTATGCTGAATCAGACAAGTCCTAGGCTGATCTCCAGAGCCCACAAAGTACATACACATATAAGTATATACTAAAGTATACACAAGAGATCTTGAATGCTCGATCTAAAAAGTCACAGGGATATATTGACAAGCCATATTTTGATCTGAAAGTATAAATTCAAAAATATTTCATAGAATTTCATTAAATGTTGTTCAACCAAAAATATGCAATTTCACACACCTCTGCTCTATAACCCAAAATATGTTATCCCACTTACAAACAACATGATTTCTGCGAATTTTCTGTTTCTGAGCTTAAAAAAAATGTATTTATATTATATATAGACTAGAAAGCATCAGAGCGCTTTACATATAATGCGAGCTCATTTGGCATACTTTAGCTCAGGTTGTTGTAAAAGTTTGTTCTATTCAATTCATGCATTTCCCAATGTGATCCATCAGTCACAGTGTGCTAGTACAGTTGAACCATGGCAGGGCCTGTGTTGCTGCTGTTCTGCTCTCAGAATGATCCAGTTTGATTCTGTGGTCAGCACATCCTACTGTTGCCTCTGCCGAGATGGCCATCGAGAAGGAGGGCAAACACTGGTAGCTCCAGACTAGAATATGCAAACTCACTTCACAACGCACCATACCTATTCCATCCATACCTACTGTCTGATTGTAGTCCAAAACACTGCAGCAAAACTAGTAACTTTGATGATGCTAAATGAACACGGCCAATGCTAGGTCGGCAAGTGGGTCACGGAGGGAGGGAGCATTATGCCCAAGGCCTTGTGATTTCCTGGGACCTACTCTTCAGCGTTAACTGAGAGCCACTTTAATACATTTGCATCCAGGATTTAGATTCATTGGCAGGCTTGTCAGAAGTTATTATGTGGTCATAGGCCAAAATTTAAAGGCGGTGCCATAATCGCCTGTATCTAAGTATTTAAAAAATGTACTCAGAAAAAGCGGAATGATGGCATCTAGCACCATCCAGTGGAGTAGCAAAATAATCAACATCATTAAAATGAATAAATCTTGCCACCATGCTTGCAGTTAAAAATCTCTAAACAAATATTGTTGGAAGAGAGCGGGATCATAGAAAGCACCTGACATCTCGGGTTGTGTTACATTCCATTCTAGTTTGTTGTGCTCTTTTATGTGTATATTTTCATTTTGTTTGTATTATGGTTTTTGGATGTGTTCTGTTGCATTCTGTAATTACATTGGCAATGCTAAGAAAATATGCTCCATTTTTGGGTCTCGCCTAGCGGTGAAGCGCATGCGCTGCTAGCTTTGCGAGGCATGCTGTATTAGGGTATTTTTTAGATGTGATGTGGAAGCCCCGTCCATATTTTTCATTGGCTGGCGTCACCGTCCATGGTGAACGTTGGCTTACGATTGATTATGAGACTTCTTAGTCCGTCCTTGTTACCGCCCTGTCTCCTTTTGCAACCGCCTATCAGGCCTAGATCTTTGACTTGTTGCGTTACACGGTCTCCTTCATAAGTTGGTGAGTACTCTTTTATTTTTATTTTCAGCGCGATCCGCTTCGGTTGCGCTTGTTTATTTATTTAAATATGTTGCCACACGGGCCGAAAGGGAGCATTTCTTCTCGCTAATGCAGTCTGTTTTTATTTTCAGTGCGGTCTGCTTCGGCTGCGCTTGTTTATTTATTTAATTATTTTCTCGCACAAGCAGACCACAGGGCGGGCCTTCCTAGGCGCTACATCATCCCTTCTTGTTTCATCTCTCCCCCTTGTGAGCACCTTCTTTCCCTCTCAGACCCCACCTCAACCTTCCGCACTTGGTCAGATATCAATAGTACCCTGAAATTGATGTCAGGCACGCTCTGAAAGCTGCAGTAATTGATTGCCCATAAACATTACAGCTGTATAACCGTCTCTGACTGACGACAAGTATAATGCTGTTAGCGGCCGGCGCGGTGTAAGAGTCTCTCAAATTGCTTTATTTATTAAGCCTCTACTATATATTTTTTGGGGGCGGAGCTGAGAAAGTAATACAGCACTTTCACATCTGTGACAAATCAAAAAAAAACATACATAAAAAAAGACACAGGCTGGAGTTTATAAGATTATATTACATAAGACGGATTGCAGCAGAGGCCCCTGGCGAGCGCCCGAGTTCTGGCAGCTAACCACTGGCGGTGTAATTGGCGCTGGAGGTGTGGTAATAAAGATATTGAAGGCCGAGCCTCAGCCAGAGTGTTTGCGCCTCAATTGCAAGTCCAATAAAAGCTTGTCTTTAATGTGTATGGGGCCGGCCGTTGTACGGTGACTTTTAAAGGCTTTCTGTTTGACAGGGCGATTGTCTGAGGTCACTAAGCTGCTGGGTGGTAGGTGCCGTGCGCTACCCTGAAACGAGGCCTGAGGTAAGGATGAGTAGGGATCCTACAAGGAAGAGTGAGGGCCCTGCGTGGGTGCGCAAGAGCCCTACGTGGGTGAGGTGGCGCTCTACAAGGCTGAGCCATGCCACTTCATGTGCGTGCCTGCTTGCCACGTGGCTGAGCAGGGGCCCTGCAAGGCACACTGGGCCTGCTGTGTGTAGGAAGGCCTGTTCATACCCCAAATGGTTAATGGCTGTAGATGGATTACTTAGGAGCAGTGCTTTACATGGGTCGGTACTGTCCGCTATGGAGTATAGGCACATTTTTATTTTGAAAGGAAGAGTAACAGCACTTCTCAAGAGAAATGCTATACTTTTAATTGGAGAGTACTGGCCTTTCTGAGAAACAAGTAGGTACTCTGGTACAGAGTACCTGCACTTCTATTTTTCTGCTTAGGAGTCATGGGTTCCAATCCTGGCAACATCTGCTCAACCTTTTCACCTGCTGAAGAGCATCACAGCTATTACATTGGCTACTGATGGCAGGCCTGAGAAGTGTGGATGCAGACCAAACGGTGGCCACAATTACAGCAGAATCGGCAAGGTACTTCAGCCCAGGTATCCATAAACACATACACCAGAGAGATACCTTGTTCAGAAGGACACCTTTCACAATAATCAACAGAACCAATTCTTTATACCAACCAAGTGCTAACAGATACAGCTAAACACAGCCTGTTATTAAAAATGTGAGAACTATAGAGAAAGGTGGCCCCACTCCGAAAGCACTACAGTGTCACAAATTGATAGAAACACTACAAATGCTGAAAAATAATACTAAAAAAGAAAGACCATTATCTGAAATGTCAATGCTAGGTCTTTGAATTCAAAAGCTTTCTGATGAAAAGAACAGTTAGTAAGTTTACCTATGAAAAAAACTATATTCAAGATAACAGAATTCTCATGCCCTGGGCACTCTAACCACTATGCCAGTCACCCTTCTGGGCACTAACAAACCATAAGAATATACTTCTGGAATGTGGGAAGCTCATATAAACTCAAAAACAATTCGATTTAGTCTATATATATTTAATTTACCACTTCTTAAATCCTTACAATGTTAAAAATTGTTAAACTCAAATCATATTATGTTTGTGTAGCCCGAAGAAGTGGTATGATAGCGCAAAACGTATGTTGGCCTATGCTGTTCTTTGCCAAAGGATCAGGTTGCTACATGCGTACTGCCTAAGGATTAATGGCTGAACACTTTATGCTCCTTCTGAACATTGCTTTTTAGAAGCTGGATCTGACAAATGGACACATTATGCTAATTACTAACACTGCTTTTGGAAGCAGGATCTGACGACTTGACACTTTATGCAAATTAGGAACACTGCTTTTTGGAAGCAGGATCTGATGACTGGACCCTATGCAAATTAGGAACACTGCTTTTTGGAAGCAGGATCTGATGACTGGACCCTATGCAAATTAGGAACACTGCTTTTTGGAAGCAGGATCTGATGACTGGACACTATGCAGATTAGGAACACTGCTTTTTGGAAGCGGATCTAATGACTAGACACTTTATGGTAAGTACGAACACTGCTTTTGGAAGCAGGATCTGAAGACTGGCCACTTTATGCAAATTAGGAACACTGCTTTTAGAAGCAGGGTCTGATGACTGGACCCTTTACTCAAATTAGGAACACTGCTTTTGGAAGCAGGATCTGATGACTGGACCCTTTACGCAAATCAGGAACACTGATGACTGGAGACGTTATGCTAATTACGAACACTGCTTTTGGAAGCAGGATCTGATTGGGCACTTTATGCTAATTACGAACACACTGCTTTTTGGAAGCAGGATCTGATGACTTGTCACTTTATGCTAATTACAAACACAAAGCTTTTTGGAAGCAGGATCTGATGACTGGAGACTTTATGCTAATTACGAACACTGCTTTTTGGAAACACGATCTGGTGACTGGACACTTTATACTAATTGTGAACACTGCTGTTATGTTTAGCCTGGGCAGCGCATGCGCTGCCGCGAGGTATGCAGTATTGGAGTATGGACTTGAAGCCCCACTCATTCTCCGCCCATACTTTTGATTGGCTTGTGTCATTGTCCTTTGTAAACGTTGGCTTCCAATTCGTTATGAGACTTGTTAGTCCCTCCTTGGTACCGCCTTGTCTGCATTAGTTACCTTCCATAACGACTGGATCTTTTACTTGTCTAGTTACTAGGTCTGCGTTATAAGTCAGTGAGCGCTATTTTGTTCATAATGGGGACAATGGTGGGTGCTTTTTGTGTTTAAAAAATGTTAAGCTGAACGCAGCGCCTGCTTTAGGGACGCCACACTGTTTCATTTTTTTATTTTATTATTATTATTATTATTTTTGATGCTCAATATCACATGTTTTAATACTGAAATGAAAGGTGTCTCTGCAATGAAAGTCACAGGTTCACAATAACTCATTTATAAGAAAGATACATTAAACAAACATTCATGATAACGTGCAAAAACATGCACAAATTATAAACAAGTGTTGGCCCCAAGCCTGAATATTTCTGGATACCTGGATTGATGATTTAATCGTCTAACAGATGGTACAAACATGTAGAATTGGCTGTGGTTATGATGGGTTCTAAAATTGTTGCCGATTGTAGCTAGATTATTTGAGTGTTAATGTGCAAATTGTGACATTCTTACGTGATGGCGTAAATTGGTTCTCCTAAGGGCTGTTTTTATTTTTATTAATTAAAAAGGATATTGGAACAAAGAACTGCTTTTAAGTAATACTCTAACTACAGGAAAAGTTGTAGAAGACATCAAAATTAACCTACTTTAAAAGAAATCTTTTTTACATAACGATTCAATTTGTAGTGAGAAAAATACTAGTACTTTTAAATCATAGCCGTAGCAGCAGTTATAAAAATAGTAGGGTAGTTGCTCACTTCTCAGCACTTTTAATTTTATTGCCACAAAATCAGTAGCTAAACTCTTAAAATTAACATTGCTTATCAGTTAGTAAATCTCTGTTTATTAACTTTCTTTTTTTATTGGTTATTAAGAAAAATCACATTAATACAGTACATGATTGAACGACACAATGCAGAATAACTTCAGAAAATTACAAGTCATCATCAGTCAGTAGCCTTCAGGGTACATCTCTCACCAAGCGTTCCTGCCTGCGCATTTCCATTTCTACTGTGGGTGACACACATATATCTCCCCTATGTCTGTTCCAGTGGGATCACTTCCTATCCCATTTCTTAGGGCACCCCCTTGCCTTATAGACCTCTGTCTCCGCTAGCGTGCATCGGTCCATTTCTTTACCCCATAGGGTGACACTAGGCGGGGCTCTATCCCCCAACCCCTAGCCTCCTCTCTCTTCACCATTGTGTAACCAAGTGTAGTGTATTTTATTAACTTTAATGGTGAGCATGGCGCTCGCTTCAGGGACACCTCGCTCTCTGTAATGCAATAGGTCTTGCATTTTCCAAAACTTGACCTCTTGGTATTGTAAATGACAATGCCGTTTATTATAATAAAATGCAATGTCATTTACAATGCCAAGAGCTTAAAATCTTACAATTGCGAGACCTATTGCATTGCAAATGCTTGTTATCTAAAGCAGCACGTTCCTTTAAAGTTCCCCCGATGAACAACCATTTACCACTGTCTAAGGTGATAAACTACCACTGCTCGAGATCATCAACTAATGCACCTTTCAGCTCTAGACTGTGGCAGAGACCTTCCATAATGTACCACTTTCAGTGCCATAGAGCCAGGAAGATGATACACCGAGAAAAGGAAATCATTCAAAGGTAGAGGTCTATTGAAGGCAGCGAGGGAAGCTTTAGCTACAATGATGTACAAAAAAGAGGCAATTCCCGAATCAGCATTGATGATCAATTTCGGTGATTGAGTTCTGATCTGTAGTAGTCATGTCAATGAAAACCAATACTAATAACTATTTATATAGCCCACCCCATACAATGAATTTCATTTACATGTCTGCACTATTCTTATTTCTGCTGCCCAAATCAAAAGATGATGTTTTAGGCCTCACAATGATCAAATGTTGACTCAGCCCGGCTGGTGTTTTAATTTATAACCTTCAGGTTTCTAAGCTCTCCCCGCTGGGTGGCCACTTATGTAGTTCGGGTTCGACAGCCTATTACACATGGGGAGCTGCCATTGAAGTGCTTTTATGGGTGCAGACTTTGGGGTTTGGGTTCACTAAATTCGAGCTACAGTCAAAACCAAAGTACACATTATAGCCTTATAGCCCGCCGTAAAGGCCCTCTCCAGCGTTAACAAGGGAGAGGGACTTTAATAGCCGGTATAGCCCTGCTACGAAGGGCTATAAGGCTATTAGAACATTCTGCCACTAGAGGGCAGAATGTTCTAACAAAAAAACAAAGCCTTTTGGAAGCGTGAGTGGATTGGAATCCCCTCAGGCTCCCTGAAGCCTTTGTTCAAAGCCAGAGCTGTGAACAAAGAAACATTGGAATGTTGGGGCTCCAGGCTTATACCAGCCATTATAAGCCCGGAGCACTCTATTGTTTTCAATGGAGCTCCCAACATTCCAATGTTCTAATTAAGGTTAAAGGGCATTTTTCAATAAACGTATTAAAGTTACTATAATCATCCGCGGCTTTGGGATATGTACTGCCCCTGATACAAAAGAGGTATTCCATACTTTCTGGATTTATGAACTGCATTCCTCTGCAGCCTCCATATATGTATGTGAAAAAGGCAGCTGAAGAAGTCTTCAGTTGATTGCCAATTGTTTCAGGATTATCTAATTCGTTTTGATGTGTTACACACATGACGAAAGAACATAAGCACCGACAGCAGAGCTAGCTCCAAGCAGAGACGCTCCACGTCGAAAGGTAATATAGCAATAAAACACAGCATGCTAGCAAGCCGAAAAAAAATGTAAAAAGACATTTCAGAAAGCCCTAAAGGTGTAATTATTTCAGATTGTTCCCACGGGTTTTAAGTTGAAGAATCTAGTTGCTCCGAGTGGTACAAAACTGTAGATTGTTTGTATCCTAGCAACCACTTCTCTGTTAGTGTACAGCAAGAACAACTGACAAATGAATAAAATCTCTTGTTCAAAGGACTAATCACAGTGCCTTTATTGTAGTATAATAATATTTTGTTTTATTGTTAATGCTATCAAATAACCAAGGACCCAATAAATATAGCTGATATAGTTGAATAAAGCACTTATCAAACTACATTTATATAGCACAAGTGGTATTTTACACGTTAATTGCTTTATTTCCAAGCGATGAGCAGTGCCATTTTAGGGATTTGTGGGACCCCAGGGAAGAAATATTTTGTGGTACCTGTTTGAAACAACATTGAGTTTTGAATAAGCATAGCTCACCCCTGCACTAAGCAGTTTACTTTTTTTGTTTTCAAAAAGAAAAACCTGAAACAGGATTTTCGTTTTGAAAACAAAGAATGCAATGTTCCCCTAGCCATGGAAGTTCTCTCTCATGACAGGGAGAGCATTATTAGCATTTTACTGTCTGTCACCACCAGGGTTTACCTGGCAGTAACGGACAGTAAAATAAATAACTATACACGTATCCCAATTGGTTGGGTGGCCATATAGCCATTTCTCCATCAGGAGTCGGAGAGGTTTGGCTATGGTTACAGAGTAGTCACTGCATAGCCACACCTATGATTCGCTTGCATTTAATTTGGGCAGGCGGACCATTATGTTGGCAGTAAGGGTACTATGCCGCTGTTGCGATGGATTATCCCATAATATTTCCATACTCCTCCCTCTGTTTGGAGCCATTGGTTGACCCCTTTTCTTTTATCTACCTGTCTCTCAAACCTTAGATGTCTTCTAATATTCCTAGCGTTCACCGAAAAGTCTCCTAGGATGTCACTTTTTAACCAAATTTCTAGTGTTCTTCTGTTCTCTACTAATTTTGTAAGCCAGTTGAAGAGGCTTGGTTTGAATATCAAATAAATCTTCATGTCAACATTTGTCCTATTGAACTCTATATTTTTATGAAGGTATTTCTGTCTTAGATTTGTATGATCTTTCAGGACTGCAATGGATAAACAGGGTACAATTGCACAAAAATGGCGTCACTATTCTCAACACCTATTGCTCCTCCCTCTCACGTGAGTGTGTTAAGGAGAGTGGATTTACTCTCCTAGTTTAGCTTATTTTTAAAGTACAACATTAAAATGAAGCTCTATACCTAAAATAGAGCATTCGGAGGCATGATTATAGACATTTCCACCAACATCTGCATTATTTGACAAACGCTATAACTATATATTCATACTAACCAACAGGGAAAGTAAAAGAATACACTTAACAGTATTAGCACCATGCGCATGGCGTTGTGTATGTTGCTTTTTCGGCTGGTTAGTTGGTGCAAATATCAGTGCAAATTACCTTGCTCTGGCACAAATGTACTTAGTCTTGCAACTGAAAGCCGTTATTTGTACTATTTCCTCTAGCTTAATAAGCATATATTTTAGGACTGGGTTGACAGCACAGCTGAACTTAATACCTATTCTTACTGATTCTTTAAAATATTTATAGAGTGGGCCTTGGCTCCACCCATAGGCCTTTTTCCCCCTCACCATTTGCTCTTGTCTGCTTGGTGTATCATTCCGTACAAATGGTGTGCATGCATTACAATGTATGAGGTACTATTTTACTCTCCAAAATGACACTGAATCATCATACATTAAATTCTTTAACTTAAAGATGCATTGTATACATAAAGCAATCACTTTTGTCTTTTGTTTTTAACTGCAGCAAGCCTTTCTTTAATGTTTTGGTCAGGACTCAAATGGACTTTGCCAATGATTGTTTATATAGTAACAGTTCTGTTTCATCAATAGAGGTTATAAGAGCTTGGAAAGTATTATAAAGAATTGAGGTTGCTGGACAAGGTATGAATGGCTTCCTTAACTTTAAACAATCCAACAATGAAAGCTCTAAGCTAAAGTTAAAGTAAAGTTTGCAAGATACTAAAGTACACCCTTGAGGCAGCCATTTTCACAAGTATCACTAAGCATGTGTGTACTTTGTCTTTAAATTAGGTGTGTTCCTGCCACTTGGCCTGATGCTGCAGCCTTGGATGGGCTCCGCTGCCATGGCGGCTTCCTCTGTTTCTGTGTTATTGTCATCACTGCAGCTTAAATGGTAAGTAGACTAAAGAACCACTGCATGTGTGCCAACTGAACAAAGCAAAGTGAGGCATCAGTGAACCATTTGGCGAAAACTCCTAAAATATGCCTTCTGCAGACTACTTGAAGGATACACATAAAACTGGCACCCATGCACAGGCCCTCAGTGAATGCTTCTATTTTAGGCTATTCAAAATAACATTGCTTTGTTCAGTGCGTTGGAATACTGCCTCTTGGTGTAAAGTAATGACAAATGTACAAAAGGTACACTGTATGTGCAGCATGGTTCTTGCCTTGTCATGCAAAGCTGCTTCTGTATGGATTTCTTATTGGAACAATATCAGCGGACATTCAGCAATGTCTTTCACTTTACACAAATTGACTGAGAGGAACCACTTTTTAAAAGTCTTGTAAACATATTATGTAATAGTGGGCGTTTTATTAATGATATATTCATCATCATAAACTTCATTTCGATTTAAAACAAATCACAAAAGTTGAGACAACATACACATTGAGGTGAAAATAGAATATATCCAACATACATCTAAAAAGATATTTACCTACATTTAAAACAACCACTGTTGAATTTCATGATATTGCAATAAATAGCTTAAAAACACTAAATTACACCCCGGAAATGCTGCTGTCTGGAGAACCACCCTTCACTGCTCCCAGTTAAGGACATTCAGCAATACAATAGGTGAGTAGTGCTGATTTGTTAGTATTATACTACAAGACATAGGCATGAAGTCCATGGGTGTGGGTGATTCCATCGAATCACCCACACCCAGCCCAGGAACTTTGCAACAGCGATGACTATGGGACCTTCCACTGATGTTTTTGGGATCCAAAATGCCTCGCTGCTGTTATGTTATGTTATGTTATAACCAATTTGTAAAGCGCACTTTGACCAAGGTTTCATGGCGCTGTTGAGACTGTATTGAGTAGCCTGTTCTGAGATGATAACAGTGGGAGTGTATTACTCATGTGCCTGTGTAAACAGCCATGTCTTAAGCTGCTTTCTGAATTGGAGCAGATGGGGACAGGAACGGATCTCCCATGGGAGTGAGTTCCGGAGTTGTGGCGCCAGGTAGCCAAAATGGCTTCCGCCGTGCCTTTTGCGTTTAAACTTTGTGCTGACCAGCAAATTTTGATGTTTAGAGCGGAGATCACGGGAAGGAATGTATCTCACGATCAAGCTGTTAATAAACATTGGACTGTGACAGTTTAGGGACTTAAATGTGAGACAGGCGGTTTTGAAGGTGGCACGTTGGAGAAGTGGGAGCCAGTGAAGCTTTTTTATCAGGGGTCTGGCCGATTGCCACTTAGGTTGTTGATATATCAGTCGTGCCGCCTGGTTCTGCACAAGCTGGAGTCTCTTGATCTGAAAAGAGGGAAGGCCTAGATAGATTGAATTTGCATAGTCTAAGTGCGACAGGACTAGGCCAATCACAGCTTGTATCAGTGCTGCCTGGGTGAGCAGGTGATGTATCTTCTGGATTTTACGTAGTTGAAAGAAACATTTAGAGACAACTTCTCCCACCTGGGTGGTAAGGGACAGGTCTCCGTCAATATTCACCCCTAAGCTTTTTACGGAGGAGGAGGGTTTAGGGAAAGGCCCCAGTTCGGCCGGCCAATAATGAGGGCCCCAGGAGATGCGGCTGTCTCCTATCAGCAGTACCTCCGTCTTTCCAGGGTTTAGCTTCAAATGGTTATAATCCATCCAATGACGGATGAACACCATGGTGTCCTGAAAGTTGGTAATAGATTCGGTAGAATTATCTATTGTAAAAGGAGAGCTGCAGATCATCTGCGTAGTTGAATGTTTTTACTTTCCTCTGTTTTAAGGCTTTGATCAGGGGGAGTGGGTAGATGTTAAACAGATGTGGGGACAAGGAAGAACCCTGGGGGACCCCACATGTGGAACTTAACTCAGGAGCTGTGAAGTTAGCCAGGCGAACCGCCTGTGAACGATCTTCCAGAAATGAGGTAACCCATCTCAAGGCCCTGCCCTGCAGGCCTGCCCGTCCGACACGGTCGACCAAGATCTTATGGTCCACCGTGTCAAACGGGGCAGACAGATCTAAGAGGACTAAGGCCTGAGGGGTTCCAATGTCAGCCTCCCTGCGGAGTTTGTCCAGTACTGCCAAGATAACCATCTCAGTTGAATGACCTGGACGGAAGCCGGCTTGGTGGGGATCCAAGTGTCCAGACTCTTCTATGAAGGTGCACATGGATTTAGCAACATGTGCCTCCAAGACCTTGGCTAAGAATGGGAGCAGGGAGATGGGGCGATAATTAGATGGATCAGCTGAATCGGCACCGACCTTTTTGATCAGAGGGACCACTGTAGCGTCCTTGAATGATTTGGGGACGCGACCTTGGGTGAGTGATGAATTTAATAAGGAAAGGGCGGGTTGGGGGATGGTGGAGAAAACTTCCCTCAATATACGTGGGGGACAGCAGTCTCTGGGAGAACCCGATTTGACCTTAGACATCAAGGAAATAAGAGATTCGTGATCGATCGTTGGGAAACTATCCAGGGTACGATTATTCATGAAAGAATCAGATGGGATCGCGGTTGGTGAAGAGCATACAATACTAGCTTTAATTGTAGTGATCTTTTCTATGAAGAATTATTCAATTTATCACATAATTCCTGTGTAGGAGTAGGTTTAGACGTCACTCTATCAGGGTTGGATAGTTCATCCACAATTGAGAAAATCTCTCTTGATTTGTTTGTGGACATTAGGATCTTGGAGGAGAAGTAATCTATCTTGGCTGATTTGATTGCTGTATTATATTTTGCCTGCTATGATTTATAGAGGAGCTTGTCTCCAGGGTCATAGCGAGCTCTCCATCTCCTTTCCTTCTGGCGGAGTAGTAGTTTCATCTCCTTTAATTCGGGGGAGAACCATTTATGGGCATCTGCCTTCCGGTTTATCTTGATTTTTTTGAGAGGGGCAAAGTGGTCACTTGCTGTTTTTAACCAGCCAGAGATCTGAGTGTCAGATAAGTCCACGTTCTGGTCCGGATTAGGTGTCGAGCTGGCCAGAAAGTTTTTGAATTCAGATAGGTCAATGGATTTCCAGCATCTAACCGACCCACCCTCGACCAGGGGGGATTTAGTCCTGATAGCCAGAGTGAGGTGGAATGTAACTAGACAATGATCGGACCATATGCACGGGGCTACCTTTAATGCGGAGATGATCAGGGTTGTCGTCCAAACATGGTCCAATATGTGGCCTTTATTGTGAGTAGGTGTGGAAATGTGTTGTCTAAGATTAAAATTAGATAAGAGATTGGTGAATTCAAGGGAACGGGGACCGCCAGCTTGGTCACCATACCAGTAGTTGAAATCGCCGATAAGCAGAATATTGGCGTATTTGATTGCTAAATTAGCTATCTGTTCACTCAAGGTGATGGGGAAAAGTGGCATGATCTGAGGGGGTCTATATACGACTACGCAGATCAAGGATGTGTGATCTGAATCAAGTTTGATCACTAAGTTCTCTGCAGCGGCTAGATTGAGGGAGTCAATTGATGTAAATTGGTGTTGGCGACGAATAATAGCGGCCACTCCTCCTCCAGCTTTTCCTGCTGGGCGGTCGGTGTGGAGAATGTAATATTCAGAGGGGATAGCGGCCAGTATGTCAGGAGCAGAGTCCGGAGTTATCCATGTTTCCGTGAGAAACAGTATATCAGGTAAGTCAGAGGAGAGTAGAGTTGATGTTTAATTAAGGAGCGAGTGTTTAAGTAGGACACAGAGAAAGTTCAAATGATTATGTAGAGTAATTGCCTTGTTGTTCCTTTGAATACGTCGTATTTCCGGGAATCTATCCCTTTGCTGTAGGAGACCAAGTCTATCGAGGCGATGCCTAGTGGTTTTATCAGGTAATTGGAACGCTTTGTGCAGATTGCACAGGTCAGCTGCGGTATATTTCAAAAAATGCGCAGAGTGTGGTGCCCCATGCCCCGTACTGGCGCGGACGGGCGCAGACGGGCTTGCCTTAGGCGCGTCTTCGGCGCGCTGACGGCGCGCCCGCTGCGCCCGTCCGCTGCGCTCCCTGTTAGGGGGGGCCATTTCATAGTGATTGATGCGCGAGGGGCCGAGCACTAGATCGCTCGCTCAATTTCCCCCCTAAGATGGCGGGCGCCAAGGAACCTAGTCGAACCCACGCAGCGTTTAGTCGGCTGCGGTGGGCTAAAGGCAAGCAAGTAAGTAAGGCAAATCGTTCAGAATTGGTCACAGTTAAAAATACAGTTCTAGTGCAAATAATAACTAAAAACGTGCAGTTAGTTAAAATTGCGGCGTAATTACAGTCAACACAAGCAGTCCCGGCTTCCGCCTGGACCTGGTCCCCAAGTTTGAGCATATAGGTTTCAGCCATCGGGACCTAGGTTTACAGTACACTGGGCAGACAAAAAAATGTGTACCAATGATTTGTTCTTATCATGACAGAAGGGGCAATTGCTGGTATTAGAAACGCACCAATTATTAGTAAAAACGTTCGAAGGGAGCGAACCCACCCTAAACTGATGATACTGTTTCCTGTCTTTGGGGGTGGTAATTAGATCCCAATAACCCTCATAAATAGCTTTGTGTTTACTGTCAAGGAAGGATTTAGACAAAGAGGGGTTGGTATGGACTAAAAACTGCCTCATCGTTATCATGTTCCAATAAGCTGCCTTTAGCTCAGTTTTAGTTGGAAATGTGCTTTCGGCGGGTGCAGTCCAAAGGCGGCTCATCCCCATCTCACACAGTGTATTTTTTTTTTTATTGTCTTTATTGAGATTTTCAGTCAATCCAGCTTATTATACATTGATGTAAATCACATATCAACATTGTATATTCTCGTGTTCTTCAAAACAAGTGCGGGACAAAACATCCGCACAACTCAAGAACAGGGAACGGTCAGACCCACAATCATAACTAGCAATTCAGTATAATACAGTCATATTGAGGACGAACAGAAATTGTAAATGCATGACAGGACTTCCACAGCTAGACACAGTACAATGTACATCCAAATAAACCGGCTAAAGGACAGAAAAATGGTTAAGGCAGATAAAGAAAATTATGCAAACATCATACATTCACCACCGAAGAATCAGCTGCATCGAGGGGGCCCACCCTCGACCTGGCCCAAGACAGAAACAGCTCCCAAATGTCCCTGGGTCTAGATGCCGCTGGCATTAGTTCCCAAAACGTGGCAAGCTGTGTTTGACCATATGTTACGTCTGATAGCCACGCCTTGAATCTAGGAGCCGCTCTCCGCCCCCAGCACACAGCAATTTGTCTTTTTGCATATAGCAGCAACAGCGCATGTAGCTTCCTTCCAGAGGGCACAGTATCACTTACAAGGCCTAACAAACCTCGGTGCGGGGTGGGAACATCTGTTCTGCCCAAAATCTGGTTTATTGCTTCATAAATCTCATTCCAGAATCTCTGCAACTGAGGGCAATTCCATGCCATGTGCACAAAATCAGCAGGTTCGTACCCGCATCTCCAGCATCTAGCGTCATCTCGGATATTCATGCGATGCAGAGTGGTCGGTGTTCTATAGTATCTGTGTAAAAATTTGAAATGCACTAGTCTTAACTTGTAATTGGGTGAGAGCTCAAGTAACTGCCTACAACAGAACTCCCATTGCTTGTCTGATAGCTGAGGGTCTAAGTCTACGTTCCACAACTGGAGTGATCTAGGCCGTATAATAGGGGCCTGGTTCTGCATGGCTGTATACAATCTTGTAATTAGTTTACGTGGCGTTGCCCTAGCCAATATGTCCTACAGTGCATTTAGTGTCGGGGGCCTCAGGGAAATTCACAGATAGTGTGGTGCAGGCCTGTTTCAGCTTGTGATATTCGAATTTCTCTCGAAATGTTAACACATTGTCAGCAGTTTCTACTAGTGGAGGGCGAAACCTCCCATCCGGGTATAGATCTGCAAAGGTCCGTAATTGAACTCCATCTAGCTCCAATAAGCCCCCACCCTCCTTCAGACATGCCAGCATCGGGTTACCTCTCAAAGGAACTGCAGGTGCATATAACAGTGGGAGGCGGGCTCTGTGTTGTAACGCCCTCCAGGTCCACCTCAACATATCTGCAGTGTCCACATCCAATCTGGGGCGGGCAGTTTTCTTATTCAGGGCTACATCTAGTGCCATAGGAGCTACAGAGTCTATTTCCACGGCTACGTGCGGCTGGTATGGTGTACGATGCACCCAGAAATGCATAAATTGGGCCTGGGCACATAGCGCATATAGCTGCATGTCTGGAGCACCCAGACCCCCCTGCCTCAGTGGTAAATTCAGAAGCGCCCACGACACCCTGGCTTGACCCCCCGCCCAGACCAAAGACAGCAAGAAGGTACGAAGGGACTTAAAAAGTGCTGCGTTAGGGGGATTGGAATGTTTACAAACAGATACAGAAATTTTGGAAGCACTACCTTCTTGGACAGTGCTATCCGCCCTACCACAGATAAGGGCAGCCTAGACCATATCACCTTGCCTTCGAGCCAATGTACAGCCCTCCCAAAATTCATGCTCCAGATATCCTGCAAGTTCCTGCATATCCATATGCCCAAGTATTTCACCTCTTCAGGTGCCCAGTGGAGCGGGAACTCCGACGACACCTCTGGGGTATCGTCAGTCAAAGGAAAAATGACCGACTTCGCCCAGTTAATGGAGACACCCGAGAGTCCACCGAATTTAATAAACTCCCGGAGGAGCGGATCCAAG
Organism: Lissotriton vulgaris; assembly: GCF_964263255.1. Taxonomy (NCBI): domain Eukaryota; kingdom Metazoa; phylum Chordata; class Amphibia; order Caudata; family Salamandridae; genus Lissotriton; species Lissotriton vulgaris. The sequence continues at coordinate 1,182,901,578 of NC_141696.1, forward strand.
TTTTCTGACGGGTTTGAGATATATAAAGTAACGTCATCAGCATATAACGATATTAACAAACTACGGGTGCTGAATCCAATACCCCTTGCAGTATGGTGTTGGCGAATTCTGGCAGCCAGCGGTTCCATAGCAATCGCGAATAAAAGAGGCGAGAGTGGACAACCCTGCGTAGTGCCGCGGGTGATTGGGAAGGGCTCTGATACCATGCCATTCATCCGTACCCTCGCTGTCGGCGCAGCATAAAGAAGTTTAATCTGGTTAATAAACGTGGGACTAAACCCCATTCTAGTGATGACCTGGAATAAATATGGCCATTCAAGGGTGTCAAAAGCTTTAGTAGTATCTAAAAAAACAGCGGCAGCTTTCACACTCGGGCGGAGATAGTGTAGGACTGCAAATATAGTTCTAATATTATGGGATGTGATCTGACCAGGTATAAACCCCGATTGTTCTGGTAAAGCCAACATGGGGAGCAGGGGCTGCAGTCTATTAGCCACTAACTTCGCATATATTTTCACGTCCACATTAATAAGAGATAAGGGACGATAGGAGTCTAACTCTGTCTCATCTTTGTCAGGCTTCAATAATGTTATCACTAGGGCTTCTCTCATCGAGTCCGGGAGTGCCCCAGTCTCCAGTGCCTCACCATATACCTCGTAGAGTCTGGGTGCAAGCTCTTCAGCATATGTCGTGTAGAAGGCAGTGGTAATGCCGACCGGGCCCGGCGCCTTGTTTAGCAGGAAGCTCTTAATGACCTGTTTAATGTCATCCACTGAGACAGAGAGATCCATATATTTGTGGTGCGCATCATTGAACCACACCAAAGCGATTGTGTCCAGGAATGCTTGTAGATTGTCAGGGTCGCTTACCTGCTGGGTGGTATACAGACTAGCATAGAACTCTTTGAATTCGTTGAGGACCTCGGATTGGCCTATCACTGCGTTTCCATCTGGTTTTCTGATCATGTGTATAAAAGGCGTCGATGTTGCCCTACGAATTATATTTGCTAGTGTCTTCCCTCGCCCATCCCTTTCTCCGTAGCGCCGAGCCTCAGCAAATTTTCCCAAGAATTTAACCTCACGCTGGGCCTCCTCCGAATATTCTAAAAGCTTGTCTTTTAATTGTGCTGCAATTTGGGGGCTGCTGTCACCATAGAACTGGCCCTCCAGTTCTTTAATCTGACTTTCAACGCGCGACAGGGTTCCTCTGATCGCCTTCAAAACTCCAGCCTGTCTCGCTATACACTTTCCAAGGATCACCACCTTGAAGGCGTCCCACAGAGTCGCCTCAGTTGACACTGACCCAGCATTGATTTCAAAGTACTCGATTATATCAGTACGAATCTCCTCCTTAAATACGTCATCTAGTAGAGCATGTGGCGGAAGCCTCCAACTGAAGGCCTGGGTAGGCGAGTCAGGAATAGATACGACTAACAGACTTGGAGCATGATCTGATAGGGATCAAGCCAAGTGCCGTACCTCCGACGTCCATGCAGCAACGTCGGAGGAAACAAGCCAGAAATCTAATCTGGACCAAGTAGCATGTGTACTAGATATGCATGTTCCCTCCAGTAGCTCAGGGTGACGGATACGCCAAATGTCTAACAGGGCACTTTCTCTCATTAAATCATATAAAGTCACTCGAGTATTCGGATGCAGTGATTTAGCTGTGCCTCTTCTGTCCATCTGATCATTCAAAACAGCGTTAAAGTCTCTGCCCCAGATGATAGTGTCACAGTTTGTAGACGCAATCCGCGCCCATACCTCATGGAAGAATAATGGGGAGTCTACATTTGGCCCATATATTGCTGCTAGAACTTCTTGCTTACCTCCCAATGTACCATGCAATATAACAAAACGACCCTCGGGATCCAGGTCAACCCCGTGGGCCCTCCAATCTACCCCTTTGCGTATCAGGATGGCAACCCCGCTGGCATAGTTCGAATATATGGCGGCGTGAATGTGCGCCCATCTACTGTGTTTGAGCCTCGGGGAAGGTACCGTGTTCAAATGTGTCTCTTGAAGGAAACAGATGTTGATATTGTGCCGTGCTAAATAAGTGTGTACTAATCGTGCCTTCCTACAATCATTGAGTCCTCTCACATTCCAAGTGAGAATCCAAAAAGTAGTCATAGGAGTTAGTGGTTCAGGGCTCAACTGAGCCGGAATTACCTCCACACATCAAGAGTGGGCATCCAATCTCATATGTCCAGTGACCATAGCAATAGTGGTGACCAGTCCAAAAAACTACAACAAACCCAACTTGACCCCCCCACCCACTTCAACCCCCCAAACAGGCGGAGACATATCCCCCCGAGTACCTCCAAATAGCAGGTAAACCAAAACATTTGGGAACTCCCCGTGGAGGCAAGGGAGCACCAGCAAACACCCCTGTTTGCACGGGGTGGCCGAGTATCATATAAGGACCGACCATGTGGACCACTGTACAAGAAAAGGAGTGTAGACATCCCATCAACAGTATATGCGATCTCCATGCACCAACAACAGTCAATCTCACATCATCTATGAATATTATATGTCTAGTCATACAGCGCATCATGCGGGTTCACATTGTATCAGCATATAGGAAGCATGTTAGGACACATATCAACCACATTACTAGCATGCAAGAATAAACTGCAGTTGAACAAGGTGTACAGTAACTTTGTAGGGGACACAGTACTCCCCGGTAGTACGGATATTAACTTGGGGAAAACACCGTGAGGGATGAAGGTATGGCTTTAACAAAGTCGGGCAATGCAGCCCAGCGCTGAGGAACCATAAAGCCTGTGGGGCAGACTCTGGCCTTCTAGAATAGTAAGGATAAAGGACATATGCCACAGCAAGGGGCAGCGGAAGTGCAGCTATGCCTGTCCCACCGGCGGGCCACCATATCCGCATAGGCAGCAGTCTATTTCATGAAAACAACATGTGCACACAGCTAATAATCCAATAACACCTTAAATATTGCACTTCTGGTCTGAAAATAGAGCCAACAGAGTCGCAGGTTGTCATTGCTACGGTGAACCTATTAGGACACATTTCGATCCCACTGTTAGCAGGTATGAAAAGAGCCCAAAGGAACAAGCCGCCCCCCACCCCTAGAGGAGCATGGTGGAACGAGGTAATAGGAGTACAGCGGCATAGCAGACATAGTAAAGGGGGCAGGCCGCAGCCCCAGCCCCAGCCAAGCAGTACATTACAAAATAGTGTCGGGCCACACAAAGCAGGAGGTTCAGTTCGAGAGTTTTCTATTTGCCAAAATAAAAGCCATAAGTGTCTGTGAGTGACCAAGGAAGCATGTCAATCATTGTCACTAAGGCGGTCTTCCGTACTGCGTCTCTCCGCCATAGATTTCCTGGACTTGGATCCACAAGTATGTTTAGCAAATTTGAGTGCTGATGTAGCATCGACGAAGAAGTGCGACGTGCCATCATGTGATACTTTAAGTTTAGCTGGGTAAAGGAGTGAGTAAGGAATTTCTGCATCCAACAGGAGCTTTTTTGCCAGGAGGAATTCGCGCCTAGCGGCCTGCACTGTCGGCGTAAAGTCAGGGTAAAATGAAATGTTGTTACCTTTATGTGTTATTTTCCCTCTTTCACGTGCCAGCCGTAGTATCACATCTCTGTCCTGGTAGTTCAGCAGTTTGGCCAGTATTGGCCGGGGCGTACCACCCACCGGAGGTTTCTGTCCCAGCGCCCTGTGGGCTCTTTCTACCACAAATACAGGAGAGAGGTGAGGGTCAAACAGCTCATGCAGGAGATCGGTTACATACACCTCCATTTTGGAAATGGCCGTCGTCTCCGGAATGCCCGTGATTCGGACGTTGCTCCTCCGAGACCTCGCCTCCAGGTCATCGTTCTTCGCCTGTATAACAGCTAACAGTTTATCCATGTTCGAGATCTGGGCTTTAGTCTCCTGTTGAAATTCATGTTGCTCCGTATGCCGATTTTCTAGGCAGTCCAGCCGGGTTTCATGCGTGGAGACCTGGGATTTAACCTGATGTAGTTGCGACGTGAGGGTGTCAAGCTTAGCGTCTATGCTTTGCAGACTAGATCTCATTCTAGCATTAGGGACCTGAGGTCACCATTCGCAGCATCATCGGCTGGCGCGCCACCCGCCGCAACCATGCTGTTGCGCACAGCACTGGGCTGCTTCGTCCCACGCCTGTTGTCAAATGTTATTTTGGGCTGGCGAGCCTCCACCTTACCCATGGCCTCGCAGATGTGTAGACCTGGATAGGCAAGTTAGGTTCCACTCGGGACTCACTGAACACGGGTGCACTTCGCGCGACGGGAGGCGATAAAGGCAATGGGTATCCAACCCCTCAGAGCACAAGGTTAGTTCCTCAACCTCCCCAGTGCAACCCAGGTGTCCCTCACAGTCACTCAACGAGGTCAGCACCAGGTTCCCACCTTCAATCAGGCGAACTCCTTGCACGAGGATCAAGCCGAACAAATACAGCCGCCCACTTATCTGCAAGGCAGACCGTCAGCCAATGATCTAGTCACTCACAGCGCAACTGGCTTTGCGCGCTCACCGGGTGACAAAATGGCGTCCTCCTGTAGGATGTAGGCAAAGCGCGTCAAAACCCCAGTCCGTCTCTCTCCACAAGGATTGTGCCTCCGGTCTGCTTATACGCAGCAATTTTGCCTCCTAATAATCAATATCTGCACCTCTGCCCGGCAACAAGCAAAGCAGCCCCAAGTCTACGCGCCGCACAAGGAGCCGGCGCCACGGCCCCTTGCAATCCCTAGGAAGCAGTGGGGATGAGGGGCTATGGTCTCAAAAGCACCTCTGCCGTTTTAATCACTCTGAGGCCATCTGGGTTCAGCAGTTCCGCCGCTACAAATGTCCGGCATCCAACAATGGCGTCCAGTGCGCGGCCTCTCCTCCCCTCACCTCAGGATCGTGTCAGCACCGGATGTAGACTCAGCGGCAGGACGAGCGCATGTCGCGGCAAACCACTGCAAGTCGTATCCATGTCTTCACCAGAGCCCACGGGCGGCGCCGTCCACAAGCGCCGCAGACGCAAGTAGGCCTGCAATCTCCGCCCTTGCCTATGGTGCAACGCCGGGCCCCGCTCCACCGCGTCCGGCCGCTCCACTCGATCAGGCTCGGTCAGTAGCGCAGTTCACGGCACGGCCCCACCGCATCGAATTCAGCCGTCGGAAACAGCACATCAGGCTCCACAGTGCTTGCGCACCTCCAGGGATGGTTGTGGGATCTCAGAATCTATCCTTTAGCAGAATAAATGCAGGATTAATGACTCAGCCGGTGGAGCTCACTCACAGAGCGGCCATCTCGCTGCCTGGCTAGCCACGCCCCCTCACACAGTGTATTTTTAACACACCTTAGCCACAAAACTTTCCTAGTGACGTCCATTTCTCTAACTTCTAATAGGGCCAGAGCATAGTGTGAGAGCTCATGTGTCACCCAAAGCCACCTCCAGTATTCAACTGGCCTATAGTGTGCCACATCTCTAATTGAATGGCATCCCAGATCTAGATATAGGGGTAGTAACGGGGTAGACTGAGGGAGGCCAATTATGGACCTCAAAAATGTATTCTGAGCTGCCACCAGAGGGTCCAAGTTGGCATAACTCCACAGGTCTGCCCGTATAAGATCGAGGCGCCAGATTTGGTGGTATAAATTTTGTAACAAATGGGCAATTGGTTTGGAGTGAGATAGTCTCTGCTCCTTCAGCAGAACACCCGAAAGTTGTGCGTGCTTGACAGTGAATAGGTCTATTTGGGGCTTCCAACTAAGTTTTTTGTCAATTGTAACCCCTTGATAGGAAAAAATCTCAATTTGGTCAAAAATACCACCCTACATTTTGACAGCACCCACAGTGATCTTGTGGTTATGTAGGACCATATATTTAGTTTTGACCACGTTGACAATAAGATCATGATCCTTACAAAACTCCTCAAACCCCGTAAGGGCACTTTGGAGGCCCTGTCTCGTCTTGGAGAGAATAAGGGTGTCGTCTGCAAACATAAGTAGGGGGATCTTAGACCAACTAAAAAATGGTGCATCCGGGGAAAATTCTGAAAATACTGCACTACCCCATTAATGTATATTGAGAAGAGGGTGGGTGCTAGAACGCACCCCTGTCTCACTCCCTTCTCAACTGGGAACTTTTCAGTAGTGCTACTCCGCGCATCCCATCTCACCTGCGTGTAGTTTTCGGTGTGCAACTTAATAAAAAAAAGCCAGAATATCCAGTGGCATACCAATCTTCAAAAAACTATGCCACATCTTAGTAAGGGGGACAAGGCCGAATGCTTACCTAAGGTTGACGAACGCTGCGTAGATAGTACCTCTCCCTAGTACTACCGTACGCCAGTATATGAGGATAAACCTGAGCACCTGATCTGCAGTGCTGGTGCAAGACCAGAACCCCGCCTGGAGATGGGATAAGATGTCACGTTCCTCCAACCAAGCCTGAATTCTACTTAGTACCAGCCTTGCTGACACCTTTTAAATGCAATCAATAAGGCTTCTGGGCCTATAATTCCCAGGTTGGGAATGATCCCCTTTTATATAGATGGGAAGTATTACTGCTCCTGCCAAGGTACCGGGCAGAGGTGCTTCATTAGCGATAGCATTCGCAAGAAGCTGAATGTATGATGCCCACGTGTCTACGTCGTGGAGGAACAGGTCGGCAGGAATGCATTCAGGCCACGGCGCCCTGCCTCTTGGGACTAAAAGTAAAGCGTTTTCCACTTCTTTCTTACTAAAGTATAAAGTGGAAATGGGGGGTGGCATGTCGAACAGATCTTGTGCATCTTCAGAAGTTGCAAACTGAGCTTTAAAATATGAGACCCACTGATATGGCTCTACGTGGTTCGTGGGCGCCTTACACGGGAGCCCTCTGCCCCACTTTACCATGTGCCAAAAAGCAGTCATGTTTCTACCCCAAACATGCCTTAAGCAATTCTGACCAGTGTTGTTCGTCCCAGTCCTTTTTGGCACAATGTTTAGCTGCCTTGTATACAGTCCTAGCCTTGCATATATTCTCCCTGTCTTTTGACCTAATTGCCACCACTAGACACCTATAGGCTGTGCGACAAGAAGTGTTGTAGCAGGCAGCAGCTTTAAAGCCTGAGTGGATCATGTTTTTTTTTTTTAATTTCAGTAATAAAAAAGCTTTTAAGCTTAGTAAAAAGATTCTCATGAACCTGGACAACAGTAGATTTGGAGTCTTCCTGGGTAGCATATATCTGTAGAGTGCCAAGGGCGTTAACTACCAACCTACTCATTTGTTTCATGTGATCTACCCTTGAGATCACATTCGCCCATTTGACTCATCTAGAGTCATTTGTCAAATGTGCCTCAACATGATCTGTGCGTGGTGCCAACCTTGCTCCACGGAATGAATACAGTGAACATAAGGAGAGTTATGGTCGTTTTCGGGCCGTTCACAGACCATCATATCTTTTAAATTTGACCAAAACTCCTTGTTGAGTTGGAAAAAATCTATGCGACTGGTACGCTGCCCAGTGCTAAAGGTTGGCATACCATGTTTGTCAGAAATAGATCTACCGTTAACGGCCCTGACCCCTAGTTCCAGACAAAAAACTTTTATCTGGAGTGCTGCACTCTGCCATCTTTTTATTACAGGAAGATCCAACAGAGGAATAGTCCACTGGGCTTCCTCCTCTTCACAAAAATGTAGGTCATGAAAATCCAGGGGTTTGAATGTACAGTTAAAATCACCTGCTATTATTACATGATGATCACCTCTGTGTTCTAATAAAACAGAATCTGAAAGTGGCACCGTAGGGGAGGCTTTTCCACCTTTCAATTCCCTTGAATAGACAATAATTAGTAGCAGGTCAGGGGTATTGGCCCGCTGTACCCTAATTATGAGAATATCCTTGGAGTCAATATAAATCTCCTCCATCTTAAGCTGATGACATTGTCTTACCCAGGTGGTCAATCCCCCTTTCGGTCTACCATGCTGCCCCTGTTCCGCTGCTTTGGAAAAGTTTAAGTAACCATGGCGGAATACTTGGTCCACGGCCCAAGTCTCTTGAAAGTACAAGATATCTTGCTCCTCAATAAATGTGGACCAATCTACAGAGGCTATTTTCTGTGGAAGCCCCGCAATGTTCCATGATGCTAATTTAGTACCTGCGGTGTCACTGAGATTATTGCTATAGCCTTTCTGTCGGCATAAGCCACACCTCTCCAAAGGAGAATTAGCCCCTTCATTCGGTTGGTTGACTACCGGTTCTAAACCGCAATCCGACACCATACCACTCCTATGTGAGCCCGGAAACTTTTCAATATTCGGTTCGTTTGGAGTGGATAGAGGTGAACTACCCTTCTGAATGGAGCCCAGGAGCCCGTTACCCTCTCCCGACTCAGCTATTGGAGGCAAAATCATGCCAGAGGCCAATGGACTCCTCAGTCATTCAATGTCCTCCAGATTTGAAAAAAGCTCAAATCTATTATGGGTTGGTACATTGTAGTCAAAGAAACCGTGTGCATGGACTACGTCCCTGGGACCAACCCTTCGGGTTGCTTGAAATGGAATATTGCGATAAAAGAAACCCAATGGCAGAATACTGATAGTGTCCCTATTCAGGTGCTCCCGCCCTGTCCAAAATAGCTTTGACTATGAGTGGAGACCCAAAATTCAACACCACACAGTCACCTCTAGAAGATTTCAATGATTTCCCCACCCATGGTACTCTGCGTATCATTTTAAATTAATCAAATAAGTGGTTGCCCAGCCCAGTTCTGGTATTCAGCAGATGGAGAGCCTTGTTCCTGAGAGAGGACCAATGTTCCTCATTCCCCGGAGAAATAACTGGCACGTTGGAGAGTATGATTGTGTAGGGTGTGGCTTTGGGCGGTAGGTTAAGGGAGTCACTTGGGCTCCCTAAGCCGCCCTGTGGCATCCCTATATCTAGACGCCCATCGTGTTCCCTCCTGGGGCCGGCCTTAGCTATAGTAGTAGCTGGATTACAAACATTGACAATGGAAGCCGACACTACAGCATTTGCGCAATGACCAATCTCAGTAGTGGGCGGTCTTATTGTGTGCACCATTGCCGGACTAGGTTCAGTTAGACCACCAGAGTTTCCATTATTCGATATGGGCTTTGGAGAAAGAAAGTGCTGCTCTATCTTGGTCAATCTTAAATTAATGCCGGACAGTTTTATAAATAGGGGATCAAGCATGACTGCAAGTTTCTCTTCAAATTTTGCTGCAATACGATCTTCAAAATCATTAGAAAGCAGCCAAGCATTGGCCAGATCTCTACCACGTAACGGACTCAGGATACCTGGGCCAAGACGGCATGGGGACCACCCTTGTTAACCCGATCAGTCCCTCTGGTTTTAGCCACTTTACTGGCCTGGTGCGTGGTTTGAGGCAGTGTGCATGCTTTCCTTTTTTATTTGGATTTGTGCCCTCTCCATCCTTGGTTTGCACAGATCTTTGCTGGCTTGTGAGGATCTTGGCGGGGGGAGAGGGTACAGAAGGTAGAGTACTAACTAAATTAGATGGATCATTTAGTTGGGGTGCTGGGGACAATGCAACCACTGGCAAAAACAGCCAGTTAACGAGTCTGGAATTAGCATGTGACCAGGTAAGAGAGCTTCAGAGGAGGCACGACGGGGGTCTAAGGAGAGTCGCATTTCTGTGAGCTCAATCTCATGTATTAGGACAGACTCGCCTCGCAAAAGAAACGCATCCAAGTTGCCTACAACCCCCGGACCACCTGTTCTCCTTGCGGTGACCTTTGATCATTATAACTTAATAAATGATAAAGTACTTAAGTGAAAAAGATTAAAAAGTGTATAACACTACAGAATGATATACAAATCAAAAACGACTGACCATGTCCCAAGTAGCCCCGAGTAGTTCGAAATGTCCCATGAAAGGCGGGCGGCCCAGCCCTGCCTCTAACGGGTGCGGACGGGCCTGCCCTTGGCCCGGGCTTCGCTCGAACAGCGCCCAGCCCTGGAGTGACTTTAAAGCGCCTCCTGACGCTAGGCTGTGACGCTGGTGGTGGGCTTCGCGGGGGGACTCTGTGAGGTGTAGTCCCCGGCACCTGCGTCTGATCCAACTTGCGTGTGGCAGCAGTAACAACGATGCAGTCCCCACAGACTGTTTAAGGCAGGGCAGGGCAGACAAATACAAATGACGGCAACCAGCAGATTGAGCTTGATATATTCTTTACTCAGTCTTAATCTCTGACTGTCTAATAGCATGGCAATTGGCAGTAAGAGGCGGTTCCTGTAAGATTTGTTCCCTCTGAGCACAGACAACTGAAACAAATCTTGTAAGTGTGTCATGAGAACTTTAGCTGTCTTGTAACCACACTATCCCTGAGAAAATCCTGGGGGAGGAAACTAGAGGTGCGGGGCGCTAGGAGCAGGCAGCCACCAACATCAAATGTTCAACACAAAAACGGGCCTCTCTCTGTATAGTGACCAAGGTGCTCAAAGATTAAATAGTGAGCGTGGACATCTCACAAAAAGTGAAGGACTGGCCTCACACACCACCAGGTGTCATGCTTCATCATCAGCAGTCCTCGCCCTCTAGAAACTCAGTTTGGTAGAGGGCGGGCATACACCTGACGTCAGGGATGCACTTCTAAACTAAGTGGGGGCCTGTGATGAGTGAGTGAGATTTAAAAAACCATTATAGTTACCAAATTACATTTTTAATTTCACCGGCAGCTATATGGTATTAAAAACAAGTGAATGGTGAAATAGGGGAATTATTGTCCCCTCACCGTGGTGATGTGTTCGACATGTTTCTGCCTTCTGGCATGATTGGGTCTGTGGCATTCATCAGGATCTAAAACAAGGGGGCTCCATTCGTACCAACCTCGTCATGAGAAGCTACCATTTTGTGGGGTGACCTATGTCACACTCCACCGTAGAATGGCTCACTATACTGAAAGCAGCCCCTTTTTGTGTTGAACAACTTTGTCTGTCTGTCTAATCTCTTATAATAAATAATAAACAGAGTGGGCTTTGAGTCAGGCCTCTTCAAGCATTTACTTTGCGTCACCCTCTTCTGTTCTTGCTTTGAGACTGATCATCATCACATCTTGAATGAGCCCTGAAATATAATATAATTCTCTCTGACTGTTGTGTTACTGCCCATTGTGTGTATAATTATTCACTCTAGGGAGTGCTTTCATTGCAATGCATGAGATGCATTGTTTTCTGGAAAAGCAGATGCCAAGGACTAATTGGTGAATGCAGGAGAGGAAGGGTTCTCACTCTGAAAGCAGCACATTTAGCAATATAAACAAATCCTTACCTAAATTGTAATGTAAATGAGTATTTAAATGAGATATGTTTGCCATAGTTCGTTTTATCAATTTTTGTGCATAAGAATGCTGCATCCAAAATAAATTATAAAATATAAAATAAATGACCAAGTTTGCAAAATAAGAACAGACGTATATTACTCTGAATATAGATAGTTACATACATCTTTAAGTAAGTATTTTTTAGTGTACCTTCTGTTGCCTTTAGTTAAAAAGGCACCTTTCCAAGGTGGCTGTTTTGCATAGTAATTGATACCGTCTGACCCCTCATGCTCCTGCTCTGACACCCTGTTGTGTTTTCAGTGTGGTGATCAGGGTGGCTGGACCCCAGAATAGCCGTCCTCAAGTCTCCAGAGATTTTGCAGCTTTTTGTTGGCCTCACTAGACTTTTGAAAGGCATGTCTTATTCTGCTATTGGTGCATCGGGGGCATCGCGGCTTTCACTGCTCTGTGGCACCCGGCATTCCTCTGGTTTAACCAGCATTAGACCTGCTGAGACCACTGCTGTGTGTGTGCTGTCCATTCAGTAGGAGAACATCAGTCTGCCACTTTCTGTCCCTGCTCTATGAAGAACACAACACAAGAATAAGTACTTGGGGGCAGATTTACAATACCTGGTGCATCCTCAGGGATGCGCCAGTTATTGTGTGCCGCAGCTCCGCCACCCATGGTGCGCCACATTTACAATGCGGCGCACCATGGTGCAAAAACGGCACAGATGCGTGACGCATCTGTGCCGTAACGGTGGCGCATTGCTGGAATAGCGTCGCAAGCGTGACGCAGCTCCAGCAATGCTCTGGGGGGCCCTATCTGTCCAATGCTGCGTCAAGCCTTACGCCTGCCTCAAGCAGGCGCAGGGTTTTGACGCAGCATTGGCCTAAAAGTGACTGAGTGAAATCTTGTAGATTTCACGCAGCCACTTTTAGGAGTCGTTCCTGCGCAGGAACCCTCCCCCCCTGCGCCGGAACGCCTCCTTATGGCGCAGGGCTTTACATCGTGACACATCTCCCAGATGCGTCATGTTGTAAATACCTCGCACCATGGCGCACCTTTTGCGCCGCCGCTGCGTCACAAAAGTGACGCAACGGCGGAGTAAAAGAGGTGCAAGTGGCTTGTAAATCTGCCCCTTGGACTCCACATGGCCCGTCCTTTGTTCTACACTTTGATGACTGCCCAGCCCCTCCCTCACATTGCATGTTGAGAAATGTGTCCCCTGATGATGATCAGGCCCACAACAGGGTTTGTAAGTGGTTACCTGGCAACTTGATGCTTCTTGAGGGACGTTTTGCCAGCAATTTGTTCTCCATGACTGGATCACAACAACTTGACTCTAATTTGTGGCACAGCAATGAGCTTCTTCCCTGCGATCTGGTTGAAGCATTCTCTATTCTAGTACCTAGTAAACCAGTCAGGTTCATTTATGGTATGCTGTAATATTCTGTTATGTTACTTTTAGGTTGTTTTGTGGTGTGCTGCAATTTACTGTTGTTTTCTGTCCTTGTTTAAAATCTGATGTGCTATTCCAATTTGGGGTTTTGGCCTGTACTCTTTGTGCTTGCTCTTCTGATGTGATGTGTTATATTATTTGCTGTGTTGTTATGTGAAGTGCTGTGCCATGTTTTATGATGTGCTGTGCTCAGATTTTCCATGCCTGTATTGTCACAGTCCCTTTCTTTGGAGCACAGTCCAACTATGAGCAAAACAGTCAGTCCTTGAGTGGTTGACGTAGTGGGGCAAGACCATGTGGTGGGAGGACTACAACTGCCATCAGCCTTGATCGCTGCATGCATGCATTATATGTCAATTCCCATGCAGTGTTGGATAAAAGTATCGTTGGTGTATATGCCAGATGCTCCGCTGTGGTGTGACACCACTGCTCGAAGAACTCCACTTTTCAGATAGATTTTTTCTGAATCTGCACCTATACTGTTCGAACTATTAGGACTCAGTATTAACTAAATTGACAATTCATTTTTGTTTACTCTCACAAAAAGGATCTGTTATTATCTCTACTATTCTGTTCGTCTGACTCCTACAGGGAGGAGTCCACATTTTTTTTCTGTTTGTGACTCTTACCAGACTTTCTTACCAGGTATTTGGTATTTCATTTGTGCTTCACTTCTGGGAGACTATGCATGTGTGCTCTAATTTTGGGAGAACTCTTTTTCCTCATGCTTTCCTGGACGTCAAGGACACCATGTGTGACCTCCCATTGCAATGTTTGCCTAGGACCATTTATTCATCAACGCCCGAAGACTAGCTGCACTGTCCTTCAGGTGGGTGCCGCTTGCTGGAGGTGGGATGAATGAACCACTTGAGAAGTGCCTGTGACTGGTTCCACTTTTCATCCTCTTTAGAAACCATCTGATTCTCAGTCATTAGGTCCTGCCAGGGTACACTGACTTGCCCTAAACAATGGTATTTTTAAGGGTCCCATGGGTTGAGGAAGATTCCCTGATGATAATCATTCCATTCAGTGCATGGCGGTCCCTTCTCGACTAGTACTCGTCTTCTTGCTCTTAACCAGGTGTACCTAGGGGCTCGTTGTACTGTTCTCCCTCCGGAATTCCTGCTTGCATTCTGAGCCTCATCCGGCTTGGTAAATTGAAAGATTGAACAGGCATCTGGCTCTTCTGAACCTCTGGATGCCACCATATAGAAATTAGGGCAAATACTAACTGGGACGCAACTTGACCTCCAAGCTCATCAACATGCAAACTATATACATTTGGACTAGTTAAGTGGGACCTAACATAATTTTAACAATGTCATGTATTAGTAGTACCCGCAGTTCTGGTTCCCAACTACACCTTTTATTCCCCTTGCTACCCGATGCACCAGTAGGTGCCACAACACACACTGTCCGGTATGATGTCCCCTTGCCTGTGAGTTTAAGAAATGGCACATTTTCCAATCACAATCCCAGTTCCAGTTACACTGCAACATTGAATCAACATTATCCCCAGATGATCAATCCAAAGTCTTTTTATGAGAGCCATTCCGGGGGTAGGCACATGTGCTAACTTGTATTTATTCCAGGATTAGCTTGTGGTATGGGACAAAGATGTATTTATTCTGGAATTCAACATCACGTTAGAATTCATGTATGCCTGAGAGTGGAAGGGGATTGAAAGACTACCATATGGTAAGGAAATTGTGACCTAGGGCTATACAGTGCTCAACGTCGACAACTCACTACAAAAGTTACATGGATGGAAAATAACCAACTTACGATGTTCCTATGTGGGTGAGTCGAAGTACGCAATCAACGTTGCAGCAACGGTTTATGCATGTATCGTGCTAGGAAAAGCTATTTTGACCATAGATGGTCAGTTTCACTCAATGAAATGTAGACGCTTTAAAGTAGTTGGACCCTTTTCCTGTACCATTGTAGATAGTGCTTAGAAACATTTAAAGCACTATTAAAATTATTAATATAACCTGTTAGATATGTGGTTGTGTCTGTGGTCAGTGCATTAACCTGGCACCTGCACCCTTGTCTTAGACTAATGAACTTATATTCTATATGTTGAATGCAGAAGCTTCCCATACCTTTACTTCACTTTGATAACTTTATTTCGGTCAAAGACCATAAAAGTGCAATAAAATATGTACAGGCATAAATAAAGCATAAATACATTGAGATTAAAAAGTTATTAAACTTTGGTTATCAAAGATATGAAAAAAAATGAGAAGCAGTAGTCCGTTATTTCTTATTAATAAAAACAGTTCTTCTCCGCCACATGCCAAGTAGAAATCGGGAGACAGCAAAAATAATGGGAGGGGCGGTATCATAAGTTAAAACTCTGCAGGCTTGTACACAATGTCTGAAACCCAGGTTTTTGCATAGTGGGATAATCCAGCATTTCCGAATTTCACTGTATGCCAGACAAAAAAAGAAAATATGTACAATGTCTTCCCTACAGTATTTACAAGCAGGGCAGTTGGCCTCCACCGTTTTTGCCCATCTGGATGTCAATACCCCAATCGGTATAGAGCCGTGCCTCAGTTGGATATATAGCTTTCTTGCTAGTGGAGGCTGCACTAGGTCCAGAAACACCTCGGTCCTGGATTCGGCTTTCATCAGTAGGAACTCAGTAGACAGTCTTCCCAGGGAAGTTGAACAGTGTAGCATTTTGAGGTTATACGATTTTACAGCCGCCATTAATACAGTCCTTTGCATCCTCATGCAGGTGTCCTCCGGTGTATCCCAAAGTTGGGGTAGGCCAATTTGGTAGAGGAGAGCCTTTACATGTACCAGCCAGGGTATGTTCTTGTTCTTTAACTGCCCCCAAATTGTACTAAATTCTGCTCTAAAGGATACAAGCTCTGGCACAGACCAGAGCCTTCTCCAGTAGAGCAGGGGTCGTGCAGCCACCAAATCATTAATGGGTTCCAGGCCCAAATCCAAGCATAGCGGTACGAGGGGCGTACTTTGTGGAAGAGCAAACAGATGTCGCATGAAGGCCTGCTCGACTTTCAGTAAATTACATGCATTCGTGTGTCCCCAGAGTTCTGCAGCGTACAAAGCTGCAGACCTAACCTGTGTTTTGTATATCTCAAGGGCAGGGGTAACAGGTTTAAAAGTTGAGGCTCTGTGGAGTCTGCCTATGCCTCCCATAATCTGTGCAAATCTCAGGGAAGATTTAGAGACCTGGTGGTCCCATGTGAAGTGCTCAGTCAAAGTCACCCCCAGGTATATAAAGGTCTTGACTCGCCCTAGTGGAGTTCCATTCAGTGTGGGATTTGGGCGGGTGTGCTTCGGGGGGTTAAAGATCATGAACTTGGTTTTTTCCAAGTTGACCTCCAATCCCCACGAGGCACAAAAGGAGACAAACCCGTCGAGAACCCGCTGGATGCCCGCGACAACAACAAGGTGTCGTCCGCAAACATCAGAGCTGGCACCCTACCAGTAGCCAGGCGTGGAGCATCGTTGTTCCTGACACAATTAAGTTTATCTATCAGGCCATTAACGTACAAGCTGAAAAGAGTGGGGGCCAGTACGCAACCCTGGCGTATGCCCCGAGTGACAGGGAAGCGGGCTGATAATTCCCCGTTTTTCCCACACCTCACCTGAGCGTAATTCCCAGTGTGAAGTCTGATTAGGGCATATAATAAGTAGGGAGAGAGACCAAGTTCCTCCAGCACCGTCCAGAGCCTCTCCCTAGGAACCAGATCGAATGCGGCCCGCAGGTTCACAAAGACATGGTAGAGGCTGCCACCCTCTACTCTTGCAGTTTCCAGTATAGGACCTGGAGCCGAAAGATCTGGTCCAAAGTCGAGACCCCTGATCTAAATCCAGCTTGGAGGGTAGTCAAAGTTTTATTCCAGCCCAATAATCTATCGAGTAGGATTCGGCCCATCAGTTTCTGGGTGGTGTCAAGTAAACAAATTGGTCTGTAGTTAGATGGGACGAGCGGGCAGCCCTTTTTAAAGATCGGAACAATCTCAGCTCCCAGCCAGGTCTCAGGTAATGAGGAACCCTGTAAAACCGCATTAAACAAGACCATCAGGTATGGAGCTCAAATTTTTGGCTGGGAACGAAAAAGATCTCCCGGGAGCTTGCCAAGACCCGGGGCTTTATTCGGAAGCAGTCTCTCAATTGCAAATTCAACTTCCCTGAGTGAGATGGGGTCTAAGCTATTGGTGGTGGTCCTATTATGGGCATCCTGTTGCTCTATCAGGAATCCAGGGCCCAAGGCCTTCGGCAGTCTACACTCGTGCCGGGGGTCTGGGGCCGTGGAAATCTCGGGAACTTGCATGGAGTCATGATTTTGACAGGGGGAAGCCCCAGCGCCCGGGGCCCCCGGCAGTCGATACTCGTGCGGGAGGTCCCGGGCCGTGGAAGTACAGGGAACAAGAACCCCGGGCCCCGGGACCCCCGGCAGTCGACTCTCGTGCCGGAGGTCCTGGGACACACAGGTCCGAGGGACCAAAGCCACTTTTGACAACTTATCCCGGCCTTGGCACATAGTTCCCTCCAACTCGGGACTTGTATAAAGTGACTTAAAGTGTGCCTCCCACACTATAGGAGCGATATTCGAGACCCCAGCGTCTCTCTCACATCCCGCCGAGGAGGTAGCAATGGCCCAAAAGGTCTTGGAATCTTTTAAAAGTAGTGCCTGTCTCAACTCATCCAATCTGGATTCCTCCCACTCACTCTTAGCCCTACTGAGCACCTTCTTGTACAGTAGTCTTGATGCTCGAATTTTTAGGATGTCCCTAGATTTAATAGCTGTGAGAAGGTCTTTCTTTGATTTTTTACAGGCGTGGTCATGCCAGGGATGTGTTTTGTTCCTACGCAACTTAGTCCCACTGACCGGATAAAATACGTCCCCTAGACTCTCAACTAATTTTCTGTGGGTCTCTATAGTCTGCCCGTGAGAGGTGGAATTACCCATATCATTAATTAGTGGGAAAGCAATCAGGTAGATTTCTGCGAGACGGGTAGGGGAGTCCAGGCAGGAAGGCCATTTGACCCTTCTCCTGTTATTGGATATAATATACGGTGGCACTGACAGGTTAGAGCTAGAATCAGGGCTAGTTAGTCCAAATGCGCCAGGCTTGAGCGTCAGGACCAGCGCATTATGGTCACTGTCGTGCCTTGGGACAACCCTAAAGTCTTTGAATTTATCCCAATGTTTGGCTTCCAGCATAAGATAGTCAATGATGGAAGTACGATTTGTCCTATTATATGTGGGTAGGCCGGAACTTTCGTTATTGCCCCTTCCGTTGCTTCCCATACCATAGAGGAGGATATGACTCCCCTAAAATGTATATGTTACATGCTATCAGCATATATGTTTCAGTAACATTAGCGATCAAGCCAAGTATTTGGAATTTTCGGCTTAGTTAACAAGGTATCAGCCCTTCCTTTAAGAGATAGGTACAGTGTGGTTGATGACTGTGCTTCTTGTGGGACTACTTGTAGTTTGTTATCGCCTTCTTTTTGTGAACCTGAGAATTGGATGTGAATTCAGTGCCGGCCATCAGAAACGTTCAGTGCAAGGTGACGTGTCAGCACCCACAGCACCCTTCAGCCCCCTAGGGACCCTAACCCCGCTAGCATCTTCCAGCCCCTCCTGCATCTGCCCAACCCCACCTCCTTTTGCTGTGCACGGTGGATATCAAAACTTCACTCTAATTTATTTTCTTACTAAAGTGCCCATGCTTTGTGTATAGAGGCAGTGACCTGAGACCAATGTGCTGGAAATAGGGGTGCGGGGGTGATGCACCAGCCTCAGATAACCTTGGAGGGGTTGACTTTGAACATTAACAATAGAGGGGTCTACACATGTAATATTTTTTCAAAGATAGCCATCTTCTGACCAACGGCTATTAATTCTTTTCACACTATAATCATGTTTCTTTTTTCTGAGTGAAGTCTTTTTTGTAAATAGACCCTAGTGAAACTCTTGGTAGGTTACAGGAGAGTGTGTAAGGAGCAGGCTAAAGCATGTCAGTTTTTTTTATAGCAAATGTAAAAAAAGAATTTTTGGCTCAAAAACTAAATGTTTTGAGTATTAATAAAATAATAACAACGCGGAAACACAATAGGGCTCTTTATGAGAACTCCTATATGTGAGGTGGTAATACCACACCCAGTCGATACAGCTACAAAACCTCGGTAAGAGGTATAACATGTCAGTAACATATTGTAGAAAGCTGGTTCTTTATATGATATATTAAATTGAGATATAACGTGCAAAGAGTCTACGGTTTCCCTTATGAGTGGACAGGGGCTTGCTCTACCAAGGTGCTCTTCTAGGGGCTAGTGTGGTCGAGCAACCTTAGGTTTATCAGAGCGGTGTGTTGGACATCTGCAAATACAGATAACAGTCAACAAATGATGCACACAACTTAATAAGGATATCCAGGCCAATTTATGATATGAACATGTATCTTTATATATATCTAGGCACCAGAACCAATTCTGTCAGGTAAGTAAGTTTTGCAATACAAAAGTATTCAAAAAGTCGATACTTAGTGCAATTTTTAGAAGCTGCAATGTCATCCATTCAGGTACAGTACAGTGACTTACAGGCCCAATCTCTAGGGGTTCAGGTGAGTGGTGGGCAAGGTTCAAGTCAGCACCAGCAGAACACCACCAACGGCACTAGTGCGACTGGGTGCAAATGGCGTTGTTGCCCAATATTACTCTACAAGGATTGTTTTTTGCGTAAAAAGGCTTCAGGCTTTGACTGGGAGGCCAATCGGGCTGAACTGACCGGGGGGCTCAGGCGTCACGATGTTCAGGGACATAGGGACACCTTTGGCACTCTTTTCCACAGCCCTGGGGCGATGAGTGCAGAGGTGTCTTTAGGCGTCTGGTTTTTCTTACCGAGAGCAGTCACGGTAGAGGGCCCCCATGCAGAGGCTGCAGGCGATGTTGAGGAGTCCACGAGAGTCAAAACCACAGTGGAGTTGGTCTCTGGAAGGCTGGGGACCACAATGACACCGTTGGCCCACTTTGGCTCGGGTTGGAGCGAATGGTGGAGTGGTGTCCTTAGGCATCGGGTTTTCCCAGTCTTGAAGTCCTTTCACCATTCTTTGGGTTGCCTGTAGGCTGCAGGGGAACAGGTCTGCTGCCCAATGATAGTTCTTGGTTCTTGGATAAATCATGGGCAGGTTTCACAAGCTTTGGAGACTCAGCAGCTGCAGGACAAGTCGTCTTTTGGTGCAGTTGTTGAAATCAGCAAGCAGGCCAGCAGGGTTGGTGACAAGTCAGTCGCTCGATCTTCTGTTCTTGCTCTTTGCAATTTCACGTCCATCTATCTTCTTTCAGGTTGGCAGGATCTGATTTCCTGTGCCTGGGCTTCCCTAAATACTGAATTTAGGGGTGTTAGGGAAGTATAAGGTAATAGCCAGTGGGCTACCTACCCCTGGTGTCACTACACAACCCTATAAGACCACTTCCTGGATGAAGTGGGCATAACCTTGTCCCAGAGATCCTAAATTTGTCATCACCAATATGGTCACTTCTGAAGTCACATACACTTCAGGTAGCCCAGTTCAGGTGTGGTGCCCATCTGAGGGTGAACACACCTGTCTTGCCTAGCTAATTTTCCCACCTGTCCTGGTGCCAGACGGCTCTGGACAAAAGAGGTTAGTTTCCTCTCCTGTGAGAGAAGCCTGGTTTGCATACCAAAGAGTGGACCTCTTCGAAGCTCCCTAGCCCTGGAATGCTAATCCGCAGGTCATCCTGTAGGCAGGATTGCAAAGCACCCCCTCAACGAGCAGGCTTGGTTTATGGGCCACGAAGAGAAAAGAGGGAAACATCCATTACCATGCGGGCTGAATCACTTGTGACGTTTCAACACAAGCAGAACAGCACTTGCCTGAACCACGCATATGCATGGTTAAGGCAGTCAACAGTCTAGATGTGCGGAACAGGAAGGGTCGAGAGAGGAAGCTCCGGGAAGCGTCCTGGTAAGTGGGGCTGAGGCTGGTTTTAGGGGGGTAGTTTTTTTTGGCCTGGGGCCAATTTTAGGGCTCAGTGCTTAGGGGGTCGGGATAGTTTTAGGGCAGTTTTTGAAGGGTGGGGCAGTTTTAAGGCTCAGTGTAGGGGCTAGGGTTGGGGTAGCTTTTTGGTAGGGGGCAGGGTTTTTGGGCTCAAGGAGGGTCAGGATAATTTTTAGGGCTGGGGTAGAGTTTTAGGGCTCAGGGCGAGGGGGTAAAGGGGCAGTTTTCAGTGCTGGGGGTCAGTTTGAGAGCGCAGGGAGGGCTGGAGTAAGGGTAGTTTTTTGGGCAGGGGCTGGGTTTCAGGACTTGGTGTGGGGAGTCGGGGTAGTTTTATGGGCTGGGCAGGGTGGATTGCAGGGCTGTGGTATCGGGTGTTAGGGCACAGGGTGGGGGTGAAGGTGTGTGCACTTTACCACACGTATCCCTTTAGCAATCATGCCTTTACAACAGAATTCATTGTAAAAGCATGCATGGTAAAGGCATGTGTGGTAAAGACACAGTCATGGTTCAGACCACATTGCTTAGGCCTGCGTGGTTTAGGCCTGCGTGGTTGTATCATACAACCGAGCAAAGGCCCTCACCCTCGGGGGTCAACAACACGTCTCTGGTGGCAGGCTGGTGAGAACCAGTCAGTCAGCACCCCAGTGGCTGGTAGGGTTTCTGGGAGCACCTCTAAGGTGCCCTCTGGGTGCTGTATTACTAAACATTGAACTGGCACCAATGTGGGTTTATTAATACGAAATGTTTGATACCAAACGTTCCCAATTCCGGTAAAGCCATCATGTAGCTGGGAAACTCAATTTCACCAGTGTCCAGCACATGTTTTTAAAATGGATCCCCTTATCACTCATACTGGCAGTAATGGAAAACGACCATTACAGCGACATATTCGTTCAGGCAGTTAGGCCCTCATGTGTGGTAAAGTGCACCCTGCCTTAGGGCTATAAGGCCTGCTGTAAGGGCGACATACCTATATTGCATGCATTGTCTGCAGGCATGGCACACAGGCTGTGTGTCATGTCGTGTTTTTACTTTTGTCTGCACCAAGACATGTGGCCTACAGTTGCAGTTTGCATAAGTTTAATGAGGGTCCCTTGGGGGGCACAATTTATGCTGCTGCCTATGTGGACCCTCTTTATTTCTTCAGGCCCTATGTTCCAGAGGTACCATTTACTAGGGACTTACAGACAGTACGAAATGTATCGCCAATTGGAGAAAACAATTGCACAGTTTTGGGAAAGAGATCACATCCAATACCAGGCAAAAGGTGGGGGGGTGACAATGTCGGAAAGGTCACTTCCCTACACACGTTTTCCCCTGTTCTGAGCTGCAAACTCCAGATTATTGTGCAATTTCCCTATTCAAATTCTGACAAGTTTTACCTGACAGTATTTGTGCTGGGAAAAAGTACGATATTTTGTGGCAAGTTGGAATCCAGAGCAATAATCCCATTTCAGGACAATAACCTACTCGCCACTTTTTAGCTATCCTAATTTTAAAGTAAGCTCCAAAATGACCGTAGAACCTCCACACTTTACCGTACGCCTGAACTGAGCAGGCATAGGGATTGTGACGCAGTGAAGGCTTAGAGTGACGCAGTGAATTGTTGTAGATTTCACTGCGTCAGTTCTACATGGCTTTTTGCGTGGGAACGCCCACCCTGCATACATTATACCTGACGCAGGTATAATGTGACGCAGGGCTTTACAACGTAACGCATCTCCCTAGATGAGTCACTTTGTAAATGGGCCACAACATTTACGCCGCAACGGCGTCACAAAAGTGACGCAACAGCAGCGCAAAAGTCACGCAAGTGGCTTGTAAATATTCCCCCAAATATTTTTTAAGAAAAAGACTTTAATCCGAAGCTTCGTATAGTAATTTCATTAACAGAGACACCACCGTCAGTAACCATTTAAGAAAAATTTAATGAAACTTTGGAGGTTCGATTTTGCAAGGATCTTTCAAAATGTATTTCGTGCGGAGCAAAAGAACTGATGCACATAGAATAATAAAACTGTACATACACTTACATGGCCATACTTTTACGTGGCATGTGATTTGTGTCACATACTCTAATAAAATGTAACTGCAGGATATACTGGCGTACCTCGCCACCCACGTCTTTGAAAAACATTGGCAGGCCATTAGATTTGCCGTTGACCTCCAGCCTTTTTGCTTTGTCGGTCATCACTTTGTAGTCATTTTTGAAAAACGTTATTTTTGGGAAAGCAGCCTGGCTTTTATCAAACTAAATAAAAAATTGTCTAAAAGCTAAAATATTCTGTCGCCATAGCAGTGCCTGGCAGTTAAGGAAAGTATTTTTTATGAGGACTAGCTCCTTGTGGAAGGGAAGAATGCTGTAACTCAGAGTGAGGGGGCAATGACTGAAGTTGGCCTTTTCATGAATTAGGCCCGAAATATTTTCTGAAATAATGCCTGTGCATGTCCATTAAAATATAACAAACGTGCTGCCTATAACGCAATATCCTTCCTTGACAAGATCACAAACAGCAGAGAAAGAAGTTCATGCAAACTGATGAGGCATCAGTCAGGGCTGGCTTGAAGCATGAACGAGACAGGGCACACCCAGGGCACACTTCTCCACGAGGACACGAGAGATGCCTCCATACATGCCACGCAGCAGTCTACCTCCAAGCTGGCTCCAATGGAAAGTTAATGTTTAAATACTGTGGGCCTCATTTATGAGAAATGACGCATTGCTGCGTGAAAGCAGCAATGCGTCACTTCTCAGTGCGCCCTCCTTGCGACATGATGAATGCGTCATATTTAATGTATGACGCATCATGTCGCAAGGAGTTACAGATACGTCAGTATTTCTGGCGTATCTGTAAGCGCAAAAGAGACGCATTGCTGGAGTGTGTCACAAAAGTGACGCAACTCCAGCGATACGTCCTTCCATGTGAAAGGGCCTGCGTCAGTCTTACGCCTGCTTTGAGGCAGGCGCAAGATTTTGACGCAACGGCGTCCTAAAAGTAACGCAGTGAAATCTCATAGTTTTCACTGCGTCACTTCTACGACCCTTCCTTATGTCAATACGCCCCCCTTGCATACAATATACCTGGCGCAGGTATAATGTGGCGCAGGGGTTTACAAAGTGACGCATCTACCTAGATGCGTCACTTTGTAAATATGGCGCAACAAGGTGCATTTTTTACGCCAACAAAAGTGACGCACCGGCGGCGTAAAAGTGACGCACAGCCTCATAAATGAGGCTGCATGCCCTTGCGCCAGTGTCCAAGTCCTCTCTGTTCATCACATGACTCTCCTTTCTCTTGTCCCACTTGCACTTCCGCCCCTCCCACTTTTTCAACACACGTCACTAGACTGAGAAGGACCAAACAATGCACAGCCCCGTGCCCCTAAGCCAAGTTAAGGAAATACGAGTGGGTAGAAGGCACTGGGCATTTAAACTTAGTCCAAAGGCCAGGCAGTATCCCCAAGCAGTGCATACAGTTTCAGGAGGAATAAAAGCGGACGTTTAGAAAAGAAAATATGCACATCCAAGACTTCTATACTGAAGATTTGGGTGGTAAGATTTTAGCAGTGGTGGTCGGTGCAGGTAAGCGCGGTAGGGTGGGCGTGGTGGATTATGTCGGCAGACGACGGAATAGGGAAAATTAAATAAATAAATAAATACTATTCCGTTGACATTCCCACCAACCACACCACGCTTACCTGCGCCGATCGCCAACGGATTTTAGTATGAAAGAACCACCTTCATACCAAGCAGAGAGTGGATGGAATACTTTAAAAAACATAAAAAGTGAAGGCTGGTGCGCCAAATTCCGATCTAAGGCCAGTCCTGACCCAAGTACATTCATGTGTGGGTTGTGTAAAAGATTTTTACAAATTCCTACCATACACTGGCGGCTGCCGCAAATCCAAAGTGGTAGGGTGGGGGAGAGGTGGGGTGGGTTAGGGGAATAGTAATAATATTTTTTTTTAAACTTATCTATCCTGCAGTGACCCTAGCATTGCAGGCCTCCTCAGTGCTCTTCTCCTCCCAGCAGTCACTGGGGCACAAAGCACAACCTCCCACCCAATCTAGATGCTTCTCTCATGCTGTACCAAGCATGAAAGCAGTGCCAGGATTAGCCTTAGATGGGCTGGTATGATGCTCGCTCAGGCACAGGGAGCCTGTGCCATTTCTCCATCCAGCTGTGCAAAACAGCTGGGTTGGAGAAATGTAAGTGCGCATGTCGGTTTGGCCATCCTGAGACCGCCGGCCAAACCGACAAGGGCACATACAGTGCATAACTCCCCTCCCTGCCATGGCCTAGCCCCCTTAGATTCCATGGCTAAGTCAGACAGTGGAAAATAAAACGATAATATTGTTTAACTATAATTTTATTTTTTGCTGACTGACCAGTGGGGCGACGCTCCTCCACCATTACGGAGGAGCCGCCCCTGCCATATGATGACCTGCAAGGCTTTGCATGCAAGCCCCTGCAGTGCACACCTCTTCTAGTCTCAAACTACGTCTAAAAACATTTATATTGGCAACTAAGCGATTCAACCTAGAGCCGGAACCATTATACAAACTTACAAATAAGCCAATGCATGGACACAAGAAAGAATCACGTTCAGCAGACATGCTTTAAGTTGGTCGGTACTGACAGGTACTGAGTAACTGCACTTCCTTAATGTGAGAGAGAGAGTACCTGCACTTCTCAACACTGCTGGAATACATTTAATGGGAGAGTACTGGTTTCTCAGTAGTGCACAGCAAATACCTACTCTTCGATAATTCCATTTTAACCACTGTCAGCAGGAGAACCGAAAGGTTCCTTAAAGAGCCCAATATCATGAAGGGAACACGTATTTGCACGGCCCGTGTGTGAGCTCGAATGGCCGAGCACCAACATAGTAGTTTATATGTATTTCTTTTTTTTCGATTTTTATTTATGAGGGTTTCAATAAAAGACAGTCGGTTCTTTGTTTAAGATTGTCTTCCTGCCCAAGTTACGTTTTAAAACAAAGCAGCGTCGAATTAATGCGTGAACACAAATACATTTGTTTTTGCTACATTGAGAAAACTGAGTGGTGCATCCTACTGTAAAAAAAACTGCTGATGTTGCTGACAAGAATGGGCTTGTTTGTAATGGCACTTATGGCAGGTTCGATATGTAACACTGTTTTAAGTCTTATAAACACAACGGTTCCCGGGTTCCCGGAACTTGACTCAGTTCAATCCAAGAACAGCTTGGCTTTTCAGGAGTTTTGTTGTGTTCCACCAACTCACTGAGGGAGTGAAGTTGGGTACGGAGGATGTTCTTGTATTGGTGTTTTGCATACAAGCAACCATTTTTTGGGCCATTCGATCCAGTCACACATATTTTAGTTTGTTATCAGTTAGCAGCTCCAAACAGGTTGGAATGAGAATGAAAACAAGCATTGCCAAAGCCAATCGGTCTGTCTTGCATATGCAATTATATGCCAGTTCTATTGTTTTTGCCAATGCATGTTGAATTCTGTTACTGATTTTGCTCTTTCCACTTCTGTGGGAAATCAGTTCAATGTACTCAGAAGGCTCTCTAGAATGGGTTACATCCCCTACTTTATACATAACTTACAAATATGGCTGTACCAGCCTCTTGTCTTAAGAACTTGAAGTGTAAAATGTGTGACATCCAGAGGGAGAGAGGATAAAAAGAGAAATGTGAAGACAATTTAGCAGTCACCAACTCTTTCACAACCATTGCTTGCATTCATTCCCTATCTATTATGTTCTTGGACAAGCCATGGTTTTCCATGATTTATTTATGGTCAAGAATGAATGAACCTGGTCTAATCATGTTTTGACCACACATTTGGTGGCCTGTGCATTTCAGTACGTAACAATTTTAGTTGTAGCCAAATCACACTTCCCTAATTTCATGCATGAGCTCATGAAAAAAATACCTCTGTAGTGGGAAATGTATTTCTTAACTGGTCTCTGAGTTTTCTTCAAAAATGTCCACAGGCAGCTACGAAGATATTTTGGTCCACTGGGCCACCAACCTTTGTTTTTCTATCTGTAAAAACATATCTGGCCCTATCACTGTATGTATAACAGAGTAAAAGTAACAGATGCTGAAATACAAAAAACTCTGACTGCCTGTGGTCCCCAGTATCACCCATCAACTTTTATTAGCGTCTCACAGATGAGCAGGGTATAGAATCTTGTCTGTCACATGCCTGATGCTAACCCGCTAATTTGTACTGCTTTTCTTCATTAGCTACAAGAAACCAGATGCTGAACGGTATGAAGCCAGAGCACAGGGATGTATGAAACCACTCACTCCGTCGCAGATCAGCGTCCATATTGGAATGGATGACAGGAGGCGGGACCTCCCCAGAGACGAGGACTGGGATGACATCAGCTTTGTCAGCAAAGCGTCACTTTCTTCCCACACCTCAGACAAACAGGGAAGACGCAAAAATGACAGGAATGGTCACGACACAATGTCGCTTCTGATCAATGATCCAGATGAGGAGCAGCTCATGTGAAGAGCTGCAGGATGCCTGCATGTGCAGGAGGTACTGGGGAAGTGCCAGGCCAGCAACAACAAGGAAGGACTACTGCCAAGGCACCACAGCAGCACGAGCCAATAAACATTTGATGGACCACCTACCAGCCTTCTAAATAGCTGAGATTTATCTATGGGAAAGCCTTAAGAGTTTAGATATTTTTACATGTTTGATATTAAAGAGTGTTTTATAATACCTACCAATTTATAGGGCTCTCAGGTGATAACTTTCATTTGGGTGAGGTAATTTCTAAAATAATCCATAGCCCTTGTATTATACGTATCCACAGCCAATCAATTGTGCATCCACGTGAGATCCTAAAACTGTGCCTTTCTGTCTACTTAAATTGTTTTACTGATTCGTTCATTTTAACATATCAGAGTAAGAAATTATCATGCAATCCGTGACACTGAAGTTCTGGTTCACATTTTGTACAAGGCCGCTGGGGTCCACGAAGTATCAGCAGAAAAGGACTTTGAAAAGATCACATGACATTAAATTGTAGATGCCCCAAAGCTCTTTAGAGGTAGGAGTCATTCTTCACATTGCCTTGGCCCAAGGACAGAAGATTACCTGTGCTTGACACAAGCATTAATGGAGGTGCTGCACCTTTAGAATATTAATATTGAGCTGTTAGAAAATGGAAGTGCTGCGGTCACACTTTTTGTGGTCCTTTGCTTGACTCTACAATGACAGTGAGGAGGACTTGCTTCAGTACACAAGGGCTGAAGATAGAGCAGTGGCTCACAGTGTTAAGGCCTCCAGTCCTGCTGCAGAGTTAGATCATGGAGCTGAGATAGGGGATCTTGTTACTGACTAGCAGGTGACCAGTGCATTCAGAGATTTACAACACAATAGTCACTTGTGTAATAAACAATGTATGAAAGGGATCAGTAGTACCTGGCTGTGGCTACCCAGTTTTTTGCCTCTTGCCAAATAGGACAGAGTACTAGCACTTCACAGCACCACGATGGTCTTTTAATTAGAAAGGTGCCTACATTTCTCAACTGGGAGCAAATATTGTGAGCTAGAGTACCCTCATCTCTGTATTGCATTTCACTCACTGGCAGTTACCACCGACCCCCTGTGGTGTGGATAATAAGAGATAAGAAGGATTTCATGGTATGCTTCAAGCAGGTTCTGTTATTTTTCACCCCAAGTCTTCTCTACAAATGATGGAGCTCTGTAGGGCAATGGGCTTTGGCAAACGTGGATGAAGTAAGTTGGGGTGAGGATACGTTGGCCAACCCAGTCAACCCACTTTAAGGAACAATGCATTATTGAATTGGAGGTTATTATGATCTGAGGAAATTACTACTCATATTTTCCATCTGTGGTCGTCTTCGCTGCTCTTGTCCCATCATTTTCATTGCCTCACATACCGGAACCCTGGCCCTCTCCCACACCGTAACTGCCTCTGTGAAAGGAATATCCATTTAACGCGCAAAACACTTGCTGCTAATGTATCATGCCAGTGATATACAGCACAAGTCTGGTGCTTGTTGTAATAGTGTTAAAACATTTATGGTAGTAAGCTGGCTAGAGACAGCTTTTGCTCTTTGCAGAGCTAATGCACCTATAATATAACATGTATGACCCATATGAGGACGTTGCTTTAGTCAAGCACATAGGCTTGACATTGGTCCATTGCATCACAACTCTTTAATTAATGGGATTGTTTTCTTGCACTGTGAGTGTCTCCAAAAAACCGACCTCTCTGTTCAGTATGCATGGCCAGCACAGTGGGCAGGGACCAGTGACAGCCCTATATCACCCTACTGTTTTCACTGCACTACCTCACCCCATTACCACACTACCACCCCTCATATTTGCACTATTACACCTACCATCATACTTTCACTTCAAAATGCCATACTCCTGTCTCCAGAGTACTAAAGCCCAACCACTTTCTTGTTGTCTGTATACCTATACCCATCAACAAAAAATGCACTCCCACTTACCAGTAATACCCATCAGTACAGTCTCCGATCTATTGTATTTCCACACCCTTGAACCTCATTACAACCTCTAGAACTACACAGCCATCTGCAAGCACCACACTGTCAGACACCACCTCCACACTACCACACCCCAGTACTGTCCTACCACCTCCCATGACTGCTCTATAATTCCTGAACTACACTTCCACCCTTACACAACACTTGAAACCCCTACCTTTTACCATACTACCAGAGCTACCACGGCACCAAATTGCCACCACACAAAAACAAACAACTTAACTAAGACTCTCAGCACTCTATCAGTCCGACACTAAAACACTGCCCCATCCACATTACCAACCCCAACAGTGCATTAGATCCTCAGCTCTACATCACCTTTGTTCTACAACCGCATAGTACAGTATGGAACAGTCAGCCCCATCACTGGGAGTTTTACTGTGCAGCAGAGTAGTACCACCATCAATGCACACTAGCCCACTACCACCATGCTCTTCCTCACCACCTCATGACCTCCTTATATGACACTGCTGCCATTTGCTGCCAAACTGCCACTCCCGCCAAAGCATATGGGTACCACCTTGTTCACTCCAACTCTGAGGATGAAGTGAGAAAATCCAATCATACTGGTGAGACACATATATCAGCGTCAATATTTTTGCATTGTCTTGAAGTGTTTTTACATGTGTGCATCCACTTTACCACTGTGCACACTTCTTGAGCCACACCCACAATTGTATTGTCTTTACCCTGTCTGATGGTGTTAGTCACCAGCTCGGATGACTGAGGTGGATGCCTGACATCTTATATAACTTCACAGATGCGGATACTATTTAACATTTGCATTTCAAAGTAATTTGCTAAAGTGGAGAGGGCAACTTTAGTCCTGATGAATGCCACTAACATATCCTTTGAGGGTTGATATGGACAGATACATGTCAACCTCTATCTGTGGGTCGAACTATACCCCACTGTTTTTATCCTGCCACTAGGGGGATTCAATAAAATGCATTTCCATTAGAAGGTAGTTGGATTCCCGCCCAGCCGTTTTTTCCAACTTTGCACACCCTCACACTCCTATAGACTATATAAGTGGCATAGTTAATTATTTACCTTTTACTCCCCCAAGCTCCCCTATACATTGATGGGCTGTAGCTTGCATCTATTCTTTAGGAGAGATGCTAAGAAGGGCCCAATGATGAAGCATGCTACCTCCTTAAACAGGAAGGGTCTTCCCTTTGATGAATCCTTCTTTTGTGTTATTCTTCTGATATGTCAGAAATACTTTCTATGGCAGTTTGTATTCTAATTCCTCTCAGGCTACGATGCACCTGGGGTTCTTGGGGAGCAAAGGAAACACGCAGAGATGCAGCTCTTCGTTACTGGTTCAGGCTTCCTGTTTCTGCTCACCCATCACCAAAGCATGCACCAGGAAACTCTCTGCTCTTTTCCAATTTAAACTGTAAAACCTTATCTCTGCACCCTTTCTACGGGTTCCTTGTGTGCTTCAGGACGTAACAGAGGAAGTCCTTCTGGTCTGCTGCTGTACAAATGGTGCCCATATATAAACTCCCCTTGATAGTGGGCCGGCCTGCGACCATCTCAAGAAGAGGAGAACAACAACTGAGAACACTAAAAAGTTGGTAAGACTGTACAACATAATTATACAAGTTAGGGACAAAAATAGTAGGCCCTCTATGTTGAGTTTATCTGAAAACAACAGTAGGGGCTATCGAACAGGGACACATGAAGCCAGCCCCCAAACTCGGCACCTTATTTACTCCACAAACATTGCTCCTCATTTCACAGGGCCCTAGAATGCTCCATAATAAACAGTAATTGAATATACATTTGCAAGAGCTGGAAATAGGAGAGAGAGTAGCACCGTTGTTGGTCTTTGAATATGTATGGGTCATGACAATTTCTGATGCAGCTGGAAACCTGGCCACCAAGCGACCCTTGCTCCTCAGGCAGCCATTCCGGATGGTGTTATTCAGTTCCTACAAATTTAGTAGTACTGTGTTTCTGGGCAACATAGACTTCAAAATATGGGAACTCAGTTCACAAATATTTTTCAGAGAATGTACCCCATCTGAACCCCTTACCTTA
Source organism: Lissotriton vulgaris (assembly GCF_964263255.1). Lineage (NCBI taxonomy): Eukaryota > Metazoa > Chordata > Amphibia > Caudata > Salamandridae > Lissotriton > Lissotriton vulgaris. The sequence goes on from NC_141696.1 coordinate 1,182,932,942, forward strand.
CCGGGGTACCAGATGGTATCAGCAACCTCGAACATGAACACTCTTTATTCACCAAGGAAATCATGGAAACAGATCTACCCATTCGTTGTTTTACTTTTGCATGCCCAAGGTAAACACAAGAAAGATACAAATTAGGTTTTAACATATTTATTCAAACAGTCACATTCTTGCATAGAAAGAGTAGGCTGCAATTATTAGGCCGAAGAACCAAAGCATAGTAACCAGCATTACAAAAATAGTAAAAAAGATAAACAGTTCAACCACAATGACGTTACTATCATTATGCTCCTACCTATTTCTACCTACACTAACAAGAGCATAGTGGGAATACCCTCTGCCAGATCCCTTGGGTTAGCCTAATCCTCCATACCTGGGTATGATGTACCAGGAAGCCGGTATCTGCAGAACAGTCTTTCGTCCTTTGCAGGACAGAGGTCAGAGTCAGCGGGACTGCAGCTCCATCACAGTGCCTTGTGTTCCTGGACAATCCCAACATAAGTGTTCCTATGCCAAATGTGGCGCGGAGGCCGTTTATATAATGAAGGTACAATAAGATTATGTAGTCAAAGTCAGACACCACCATATATTCTTTCCAAGACTGGATATGCTTTAATTGCATCATAGTATTTGAATTAATCAATTTATAAAATACATAAAAAATCCTAAATGGATATATTCTTTAAGAAACAGGTGCACAGAGGAGTGAGGTGTTAGGTGTATGGGAAGGATTGTGGAAAAGGACAGTGGTGCGTGCATATATACATCAATACGATAATTGCAAACTATCCCGACAGTGTTACAGTCCAATCATTAAATGTCAAGTCATAACACAGTTACAGATAAACATTCTCTGTCATAAATGTCTGACAAAAATATACAGAAGTGTCGACGTTTCGACCCCTAAACGGAACAGCCAATTTCACGCGTTGTGGGCGGGGTCTTCAACAGGTCAAAGGTGAGGGTAGGGGGTTGGGCACTAGGAGAGACAACTCTATTGCTTCGGGCTATATTTGAGAAAGGCTGAGCTCATAGGCTCTCAGACTTCTTAGAGATGATCGAAGTACTCAAAAAGGAGAATGGGGCCCAGGTTGATGAGTAACCTGTGGCTTCTGGCAAGAACGGGGCACGAGGCACTAAGCCTCAAAACTCACTGGTACCCTTTGATTGTAACAACTAAGATGTCAACACAAGCACAAGAGAGGATAAGGAAAAAGAACAATGTGATCAGAATTCAGAAACATAGCTTGGGATAGGCAGGACATGACTATAACAGCATGTAATGGAGAAAGCATGACAGAATACAGTAAAGCAGACAGATCAAATTAACTACCTATCTGGGAAGGTAAGATATACGCTAAAAACTAGAATGAATGAATGCAATGTTTGCATAACACAAGCACACCTTAATACAAGTACATAACACTTGCCCACTTTGCACAATTGCATGAGCTGTTGCCATTTGGTTTTACATAACCTATAATTCCTTATCAAACATTAACTTAAACAGCGTCAACCAGACTATATTTTACATAAAAAAATCTCATACAGTGTTCTTTATTGTCTTGTTATCGTATGCATATTTAATGTTTCATTACACAAACATAATATAAATATAACAATGCTACAATTTTCTAATTTTAAAGATGTTGTCACTTTTCTTCGTTGTAGCCCTTGAAGCCCAATGCATTTTGGGCCCTCAGCCCTTCTTTAGGGGCAAAAGCTACCTGCTACCAGCCTTCTAAGACAGACTTCCACAAGAGCCAAGCTGTTCTGTGTGCTGAACCTTTCTCAGTGTCGGTGTACCGTCCGTTGCTTAACCGCGCTACAAGTGAATTTATATTTTTCCGCAGCCGTTCGACCAAATTCGTACCGGCGTTGTAATCTCTGCCCTAATCCGTGTGATTCCTGCTAGTACCTGTCCCTTGTCCCGTGCATAATACAAGCAGCCAGGCAAGACTCAGCATCCCAGCAGTGAAGACCAATATGTAACAGTGGAAAGGTACAAGTAAAGTGGTTTATAAGGACAAAAACAGGCTCTAGTCAGTATGCGGAAGGAGACGTAGGTGGGCTGCACTAATAGGTGGAGGAAGGCAGGGGCGGCTTTCTGCTCTGACGGAGGAACTTCCCCCCCACTGCTTTTAAGCAGTGCACTGCAAAGGAAACATAAAATGATAATAACTTTAAATTATTATCATTTTATGTTTCCTGGTGCTTTGTGGGTGGACGGGGCCGCTCTGCTCTCTTGGGCCGCCCACACCAGTCATGTGCACTTTCCCCGTTCTCCATGTAAACTGTATTACAGCCTGCGTGGAGAACAAGCCCAGGCCCTCCTTCCCTGGTTGAGCGTTGAACCAGGCCGCTCAAAACCAATCACAATGCTGAATTGCAGCGTGTGATTGGGCAGGAGAGTTTTTTCGTCCTTCGTGTGCCTCAGTGAGCAGGAGTAGAAACACGGGACCGGCATGGCAAGGTGTTTCCTTTATTATTATTTTTTTTACTGTTTCCCCTCACCACTCCTCGCGACCCCCAGCGTGCCCACACCCGCCCCAGCACCCGTGAATCATGCTGGTCACCACTGGAGGAAGGTCATTTCAGAGTTTGCTGCTCTGAAGGAGAATGAGTGATTTCCAATGCGTGTCTTGTGTAAGGAGGGAACCTTGAGGAGTCTGCGGCCAGCTTAGGGGCTGAGATGGAGCATGGGGTTTGAAAAGGGCCCAAAGATATTTGGTGCCAATTCCAGCCACCGGCCTGGAGAGAACAGGCTTTAAATAGTATTGTTTTTGGAAAAGGCAACCACTGACGTAATTTCATGGCAGCCTTAACAGTTTGGCATTTGTGAATGTAAAGAACTAGTCTCACTGCTAAGTTTTTCAAAGTCTGGAGATACTTGATTAAATAATTGGAGACCTCTAGTAAGAGAGAATTACCATTAACTAATCTCAAAATTAGGATGGTATGGCTCACAGTTTTTTCAAGTAGCAACTTGAATGAGCTCAAAGATTTTTCTCAGAACATTTAAGATTGAGAAGCAAACAATGGAACCAGTGGTAACATAGACAGAGAAGGAGACCTGGGGATTTTTGGCTGTTGTGGATGGAATGGGGAACCAATGTCCTGAGGCCACCAGAGTCCAGGAAGTGGTAAGGAGACAGACTAGTGCTGTCTCTTCCCAAAACAAAAGTTGTTTAAATAACGTTTTCCCTTTCTGTGATTACTGTCTTTGCCTGTATTTGTTACAGTTAAAAATTGTAGTTTTGACCTGCCTCTGATTGCATATTTTATCACCTGTTTTGTGTTTTAAACTTGTGGTTTTTCCTGCCCATGATTGCTTCCATTTAACGTGTTGAATTGTGGTTGAAGTTCAACCTCTGTAGTTTATCCCCCTCATTCCTTGGTGACAATTCTGTTTTCCCACCACATTTCTCCTGTGCTAAGACCTGTATGTTAAAACAGTGCACCCCAGCCACCATTTTGTGTTCACAAGCCAGTGAAACCAGCCCCCCTGCCTCCCCCCCCCCCAGCCACAGGGATATTCTACATCAGAGGGTGCTTCTGTGAGCTGTTTAAACTGTGTTTACTAGGGCCTGTGCACTTTGATTTTTGGCCAGCAGAGAGAGTAAAGTTGTATTCAAACAGTATTGTTAGATTTCAAGTTAGTGAGGCCTTTACCTGCAGAAGTCCAAAGTGTGGATTGAGCCTGTCTGTCTCCTAGGAGATTCTGAGCAGGAGAAACAGCTTCCAAGTCCCTGGCCAGCAAACCTTGTCTGAGGTGTCTGGGACATTATATGGTCTGCTAGTGGTTGGTACATGTGTACACTGATTAGTGGTTGTATCTGGTGTTTCTTTTGGATTAGGGTTAATGTCCTCATTGGTTGGATATTTGAGGGTTCTTATTGGTCTCTGAGTCTGTGATTCAATCATTGTAGAGTTGGGACTAGGGCTAGGGTTATGATTTCTATTGGAAGTAGGGACTAGGGCTTCCTATGTTATTGGTTGTTGGGAGTAGGATGGGACTAGGGCTATGGTTAGACCTTTAATTAGAAGTAGCGACTAGGGTTTCTGGTGTGATTGGTTGCTGGACTAGTTTTGGGACTAAGATTAGGGTTCGGCTTTCTATTGGAAGTAGTGACTAGGGCTACCTGTGCCATTGGTTGCTTGGACTTGGGTTGGGGCTACTGGTAGGGCTAGGGCCTTTATTGGAAGTAGAGATCAGGGTTTTTGAACTGATTGGGTGCTTGGACTAGGGATAAGATTGGCTGTAAGGTCCTGGTCTCCTATTGGTTCTAGATTTTAAGGCTATTGTTGTGATTGGCTAGTGTTAGGGCTAGGGTTCCCATTGGCTGAAGGGGTCACCTGATTACTAGGGCTATAAAAGGCCAGGCTTAGGGCGTCTCAGCCCGGACGTCGAGGCGAAGGGCAGAGAGGACAAGGGCAGTTACCTGTTTGAGCATGTTAAGGGCGGAGAGGACAAGGGCAGTTGCCTGTTTGAGCCTGTTCAAAACTGGTCGGGACTAGGGCCAGAAATGCTGCCCTTTTTCTCATTTAGCAATACCCAGCCCACACCATCCACATCCACAAACAGAGCAACACACTCACAACAAATGTACACCACGCACAACACTATGCACAGATTAATGTGCCAGCATGTACCACAAACCCAACCAAACCACATCTACTCACCCTACTATCCCAATTACCACACATATCCACCATCACCTACAAACGGTACACAACTCTATCCTATACCACTAACCAATACACTCATCACTAACACAACGCCAATCAACACCATACATAACTAAATCCCATTCAGACACACCCTCCCTGCTGTAATTACAACTACCAGACCACCTTTTATCACTAACAAACATATAATCACCTTCCATCAGTTGTCCAACAAACACCCTCCTCTCCCTTCTACCATAATAACACTAACGCACAACACACACACTGCACACCACCGCACTTTGTAACTCATGTGAAACACCTGTCTAAGATAAACACTCTCACCTCTACTTCATTTCCTCCTACACACAACATACACTCTACTCATAAACACATCACCACCCCTCTATGTCACAACCTCCTCTCACAAACAATACTATACAACCAAATCCATTGCATGAAACATATACATCAGCAACCCTTCACACTACTCCTCAAAAGGAAAACATATCACACACACCAGCAAAATAAGATCTTCAAAGCGCAACACCTCATAATACTTACCATCACAAAATACAAACATATACCCACCTTTCAAACCACACAAAGGAATAAACTCCAATGCCAAGCTTTCACTCTTCCACCGCACCTAACACAGATACAGCAATACAGCACCTCTCTTCTAACCGCCTCTCATCCATTGGACAATTTAGAACATTACTACATGACCTACATGCTGCACCACCTCCCCTGACTCATACAACTTCCGCCTTAACCCTTTGAGTGCTCTTGACGAGGTCAGCTCGTCATGAGCTACGGCGCTCCGGTGCCATGACCTGGCCTGTTCCGTGGAACGCTCGCATGCTGGGCTGATTCCCCTGCTGTGCTGAGCGTTCCATTGGAACGGGTGTGGCCATGACGAGCTCAGCTCGTCATGAGCACTGGAGCGCCGTAGCTCATGATGAGCTGACCTCGTCATGAGCATGGGGGCGCTGTACGCGCCCCCCGCCCCCAGCACAGCTGCGGAAACAGCCCCCAACAGAAGGGGTTAAACACACACAAAAAATATAAGCAACATGCCACACCTCACAACTTTGCTTCCCCATGTCTACTTCACAACAATGTTACACCACAAAAGCAACACAGCACTCCAACTCATTCTCAAACACCATCTCCAACTCATACACACACAGACCCATCAAAATACCTCCTTGGCATGCTGGATGAGGAACACGATACAGAACAGCTACACGATTGCTATCCTAATACAGCTAATACCAGCACTAAAAACACACCTGCTACAAACCCACACAATACTGATCACTCTTCTACAAAACAAAGTCCCACTATCACCAAAGGCCACTCACTAAACTGTTTACTAATAAATGCTCGATCCCTCTCTAAAAACAAGCATCACATCTACGACCTTCTCACCGATGCATCACCAGACATACTATTCATAGCCGAATCATGGTTGGGAGAGGATATGGCTGCAGTCCTGCATGAAGCCATTCCTCTAGGCTATCAAATATTCACCCAAAATCGTATAGCCAAAAAAGGAGGTGATCTAGCTGTTGTATTCAGGCAACAATACATAACACTAAAATTAACAACATCTCCATAAAGAATTGTGAGGCTCTTCTAACAAGATGCAATCCTACGCCGTCTTCCTCCTGTAACTTCCTGCTCCTTTACAGACCTCCATCTAGCAAGGCAACATTCCCAGAAGCACTTCTAGACACAGTCTCAAACCTGATAACAATACACTCCAACCTATGCGTTCTGGGTGACCTTAACATTTGGTTTGATAAACCCAATATGACCCATCCAAAAACAATAATCACCGGCCTAGACGCAATCCAACACACACCGCTGGACATATCCTAGATGTGATTTTTGCTAATACTGAACTAGTTACCTTTCAAACTATAACTCCAGGCACATGGTCAGACCACCACTTGCTTGCTTTCCAACATAAAACACTAAGCGACTCACCTAAAACTACCTTACATCCATCCACCTATCGGCCGTGGAACAAACTCAATTTGGAACACCTGGAAACACAACTAACATCCACTACAAATCTGGAAACCATAAATTCTGTTCAAAATCTGTATGAGTGGCTACAGGAAGCTTTTGACATCCTGATACCACTCAAAACCACACAACAGAACAAAAGTAAAAAAGTGCCTTGGAGAAACATAGAAATAAAAGACATAAAACAACAAATTAGAAAGCTGCAAGGTACCTGGCTCAAAACAAATGCCAAACAAGACAAACTTTACCTACAGAAAATTAACAGATTATACAAGTCGGCTATAAAAAAAGCTAGGAAAAGGTACTATTCAGACAGAATTCAAAACGCTAAATGTGCGAATAAAGAATTCTATAAAATACTCAATGAATTTCGCAAACCAAATTGCCTAGAAGGAACTCTACCTGTTACTCAAGATTTCAAAGACAAACTTGTAAATCATTACACGGACAAAGCAGACACTTTGGACTCGTACTTAAAACAGAAGCAAAGCACCAGCACTAACCCTTATACAAAACAACAATCCAAGAATGCTCTAATCAAGCCTCTCCATTCCTTCCAACACATCTCACACAACTAATTTATGAACCTGGTCAAAGCAAGCAGGCCTGCCAGCAGCCCTTCTGACCGCTGTCCGCAACAAACTTTCAAAACAATTCGTTTAACAACCTCTGCTGCCACTCCAGTAAGAAGAATCATCAACGATTCCTTAACTACTGGAATATTTCCAGAAGAACTCAAAAAGTCATACATACACCCTTTACTGAAGAAAACAAACTTGGACCCACTGAAACCTGACACCTACAGACCCATTACAAATGGATCTTTCCTGGGCAAACTGATAGAAAGAGCAGTGTTCACCCAGATGTCGCAATTCATTGAAGAGAATGACATACTTTCAGACTTCTAAACTGGATTCTGTCCGGGAAGAGGCACTGAATCTGCCCTCCTTGCCATCTGGGATGACCTAAAGAATACAGTTGACTGCAACGGGGTAGCTGCGCTACTTCTCTTGGACCTCTCAGCTGCCTTTGACATGGTTGACCATGACATTCTGGAACAAAGACTTTATGAAGCCGGCATAGAGGGAACTGCTCTAGACTGGATCGCGTCCTACCTTCGAAATAGAACTAATGTCATCCATAGCCCACCTTTCTCGTCCAAACCGTACTCCACAAAAGCAGGGGTCCCTCATGGTTCTATCATCTCGCCCATGCTTTTCAACATCTACATGAAGTCATTACCAGTACTGATCAATACATTTCACCTCACATGCTATAACTATGCAGATGACATGCAAATACTCCTTCAATTTATTTATTTATTTATTTATTTATTTATTTACGCAACTTTTATAGCGCAACAAATACCCGAAGGTGTCTCGGCACTGTGGAGCAACAAGAGTTCATCATCCTACCGTCTTCTCACTGGTTAAACAACCATGTTTTCAGAAGCCTACGGAAGCTAACCAGATTCGGAGCGGCTTTTATGGCAGTTGGCAGAAGGTTCCAAAGTTTTGGAGTGGCCACAAGAAAGCGCCTATCACCCCAGGTAACTGATCTTGTACGTGGCACCGGCAGAAGACTGGTATTGGCCGATCTAAGGTGCCTTCTGGGGGTATAGAGCTGAAAGGCTTCGATCAAGAATCTGGGTCCTGTGCCATGTATGGCCTTATAGGCAATACAGAGGGCCTTAAATTTGACACGGCTCTCAACTCTCAGCCAGTGAAGCTGGCGAATAGCAGAGGTGGTAGATTTGCGGCGAGGGATATTAAGAAGAATCCTGGCAGCCGCGTTCTGAATAGATTGCAGCTTCAAGATGACACGCTTCTGAGTGTGGAGGAAGAGAGCGTTCCCGTAGTCTATTTTTGAGAAGACTAAGGTAGAAACCAGAGTCTTCCCAGCTGACGGAGGGAGATAAGGTAGCAGCTTCTTAATCTTTTTCAAGATGTAAAATGAAGATGACACAACCTTATTAACATGGTGGTCAAAGACCAGCTTGTTGTCGAAAGTCACTCCCAGGTTTCTGGCTTTTTCCACTGGGACAGGTGGATGGCCGAGCTTATCTGGCCACCAACCGAGAGACCATTCAGGGGAGAGTTTTCCGAAGGTCATGATCTCGGTCTTGTCCGAGTTAAGCCTGAGGCAGTTCAAGGCCATCCAGGTACTGACCTCGAGCATAGCTTTCTGGAAGTTGGCTGCTACAGTAAGGCCATCCTTATGGATACCCAGCACCAGCTGGGTATCATCTGCATACGATGTTAACTGTATCCCATAGGCCTTTATTATCCTCGCTAAGTCCGCTACATAGATGTTAAAGAGCATGGGGCTTAGCGAGGAGCCTTGTGGGACTCCACAAGGGAGTGCAGAGATGGGAGAGTAATAGTCTCCAAGCCTTACTGTCTGGGTACGGTTTGCCAGGAAGGATGAAATAAGATCCTTAGCCCGACCATTTATACCCAGGGTTGTGACACGGTCGACAAGAGTGACATGGTCGACCGTGTCAAAGGCTGCTGACAAATCCAGAAGGATAAGGACAGCCGCCCCTCCCTGATCCATAATCGTCCTGATCTCATCAGAGGCCTTTATTAAGGCAGTCTCTGTTCCATGCCCTCTCCTGAATCCGAACTGCGTTTCGTCGAGAAGTTGGTGAGTCTCGACGAACTCTGAGAGCTGCTGATTCATCAGATATTCGCATACTTTGGCAGGAAAGGGCAGGCACACAATAGGTCTATAACTTGCGACAGCAGTAGGATCTAAGGACGGTTTTTTTAGGAGGGGTTTAATAACAGCCTTCTTCCATATACTGGGGAATTGGCCTGTTAGGAATATGTTATTGCAGATTTCCATCAATGGGAGTGAGATCACTTCTGTGAGTTTCTGCATCACGGACAGGGGACAGGGGTCCAAAGGAGAGCCGGATTTAATGGTGGAAATGATTTTGATCTCATCCTGATGTGAGACAGGTGAGAAACAGGAGAAGGAGTTGTGGTTAGGGTGTGACAGTATTTCTTTCCTGCTGTCACCTCTGTGTTCAGCTCTAATATCGTTTCCAAATGAAGCGTAGATATCTGCAACCTTAGTAGTGAAAAAGATGGCCAATTCATTGCAAAAAGTCTGTGAGGGCTCCACTCCAGGTCCAGTGGAGGGGGTGGACAGGGTGGTGACAACGGCGAAAAGTTCTCTGGCAGAGTTAGCAGCAGTCTCAATTTGTGCTGAGTAAAAGACTGTTTTTCGGGCCAGGATCGCCTTTTTATAGATCGTAAGAGCATCTTTATAAGTTTGTCTAGCTGTGTCACAGTAAGCTTTCCTCCAGCGCCTTTCTAAATTCCTACAATGTTGGCGATGTAGGCGAAGATCTTCATTAAACCAGGGGGCTGAAGGAGATACTCTATTTGGTTGCATAAATTTCTCTGGGGCCACTAAATCAGCGGCACTTCTGATCCAGTCCTGGAATGCCCCAAAGAAATTGGAAAATCACCACTTTTCAGCTGTCTCAGAGCCATGGATCAGTGGATGACTTGGAGCCATCTCAAATTGAATGCTTCAAAATTGAAATACTCACGTGTGGTGATTGGAAACATTACAACCCACTTGCCGCATGGCCTGATGAACTGGGATCACTGCCTAAAGTATCGAAGGAAGTAAGAAAACTCGGAATGACCATGGTCTCCAAGCTGTCGATGAATGCCCAAGTGGATAAACTAGCAAGATCAAGCTTTGCTACTATAAAAACAATGCAACAAATTTTCCCTCATTTGGGATTTCCACACAAGGTCCAAGCTACCATCTCCCTTGTTCTGTCTAAACTCGATTACACCAATAGCCTCTACCACGGATCACCTTTAAGGACCATGAAAATACTACAACGGATTCAGAACTTGGCTGCCAGACTACTCTTGCATATCAAACCGCGAGACCACATCTCCCCTGTCTTGAAAGCCCTGCATTGGTTACCGGTTGCCAGAAAATCCACGTTCAAGCTGCTTTTTATCACCCACAAAGCAATACATATAATAGGACTACTCTTCATCAGGAATAAAATCACCAAACACATTCAACAAAGGATCCTCCGCTCTAAAGGAGCATCTCCCCTCAAAATCCCACCATACAAGAAAAAACCATGGATGGCACATCCTTCTCTGTTCAAGCAGCCAAACTATGGAACTCTTTACCCCCCAACATAAGGTCCACAGACAACCACCTTATTTTCAGAAAACTACTGAAGATTTGGCACTTCCCCACGTATGCAATCCTACACCGTCTTCCTCCTGTAACTTCCTGTTCCTTTACAGACCTCCATCTAGCAAGGCAACATTCCCAGAAGCACTTCTAGACACAGTCTCAAACCTGATAACAATACACTCCAACCTATGCGTTATGGGTGACCTTAACATTTGGTTTGATAAACCCAATATGACCCATTCAAAAACAATAATCACCGGCCTAGACGCAATCCAACACACACCGCTGGACATATCCTAGATGTGATTTTTGCTAATACTGAACTAGTTAACTTTCAAACTATAACTCCAGGCACATGGTCAGACCACCACTTGCTTGCTTTCCAACATAAAACACTAAGCGACTCACCTAAAACTACCTTACATTTATCCACCTATCGGCCGTGGAACAAACTCAATTTGGAACACTTGGAAACACAACTAACATCCAGTACAAATCTGGAAACCATAAATTCTGTTCAAAATCTGTGTGAGTAGCTACAGGAAGCTTTTGACATCCTGATACCACTCAAAACCACACAACAGAACAAAAGTAAAAAAGTGCCTTGGAGAAACATAGAAATAAAAGACATAAAACAACAAATTAGAAAGCTGCAAGGTACCTGGCTCAAAACAAATGCCAAACAAGACAAACTTTACCTACAGAAAATTAACAGATTATACAAGTCGGCTATAAAAAAAGCTAGGAAAAGGTACTATTCAGACAGAATTCAAAACGCTAAATGTGCGAATAAAGAATTCTATAAAATACTCAATGAATTTCCCAAACTAAATTGCCTAGAAGGAACTCTACCTGTTACTCAAGATTTCAAAGACAAACTTGTAAATCATTACATGGACAAAGCAGACACTTTGGACTCGTACTTAAAACAGAAACAAAGCACCAGCACTAACCCTTGTACAAAACAACAATCCAAGAATGCTCTAATCAAGCCTCTCCATTCCTTCCAACACATCTCACACAATGAATGTATGAACCTGGTCAAAGCAAGCAGGCCTGCCGGCAGCCCTTCTGACCGCTGTCCGCAACAAACTTTCAAGACAATTCTTTTAACAACCTCTGCTGCCACTCCAGTAAGAAGAATCATCAACGATTCCTTAACTACTGGAATATTTCCAGAAGAACTCAAAAAGTCATACATACACCCTTTACTGAAGAAAACAAACTTGGACCCGCTGAAACCTGACACCTACAGACCCATTACAAATGGATCTTTCCTGGGCACACTGATAGAAAGAGCAGTGTTCACCCAGATGTCACAATTCATTGAAGAGAATGACATACTTTCAGACTTCTAAACTGGATTCTGTCCGGGAAGAGGCACTGAATCTGCCCTCCTTGCCATCTGGGATGACCTAAAGAATACAGTTGACTGCAACGGGGTTGCTGCGCTACTTCTCTTGGACCTCTCAGCTGCCTTTGACATGGTTGACCATGACATTCTGGAATAAAGACTTTATGAAGCCGGCATAGAGGGAACTGCTCTAGACTGGATCGCGTCCTACCTTCGAAATAGAACTAATGTCATCCATAGCCCACCTTTCTCGTCCAAACCGTACTCCACAAAAGCAGGGGTCCCTCAAGTTTCTATCATCTCGCCCATGCTTTTCAACATCTACATGAAGTCATTACCAGTACTGATCAATAAATTTCACCTCACATGCTATAACTATGCAGATGACATGCAAATACTCCTTCAACTGGAATGCCCCAAAGAAATTGGAAAATCACCAATTTTCAGCTGTCTCAGAGCCGTGGATCAGTGGATGACTTGGAGCCATCTCAAATTGAATGCTTCAAAATTGAAATACTCACGTGTGGTGATTGGAAACATTACAACCCACTTGCAGCATGGCCTGATGAACTGGGATCACTGCCTAAAGTATCGAAGGAAGTAAGAAAACTCGGAATGACCATGGTCTCCAAGCTGTCGATGAATGCCCAAGTGGATAAACTAGCAAGATCAAGCTTTGCTACTATAAAAACAACGCAACAAATTTTCCCTCATTTGGGATTTCCACACAAGGTCCAAGCTACCATCTCCCTTGTTCTGTCTAAACTCGATTACACCAATAGCCTCTACCACGGATCACCTTTAAGGACCATGAAAATACTACAACGGATTCAGAACTTGGCTGCCAGACTACTCTTGCATATCAAACCGCGAGACCACATCTCCCCTGTCTTGAAAGCCCTGCATTGGTTAACGGTTGCCAGAAGATCCACGTTCAAGCTGCTTTTTATCACCCACAAAGCAATACATGGAATAGGACCACTCTTCATCAGGAATAAAATCACCAAACACATTCAACAAAGGAACCTCCGCTCTAAAGGAGCATCTCCCCTCAAAATCCCACCATACAAGAAAAAACCATGGATGGCACATCCTTCTCTGTTCAAGCAGCCAAACTATTGAACTCTTTACCCCCCAACATAAAGTCCACAGACAACCACCTTATTTTCAGAAAACTACTGAAGATTCGGCACTTCCCCACGTATGCAATCCTACACCGTCTTCCTCCTGTAACTTCCTGCTCCTTTACAGACCTCCATCTAGCAAGGCAGCATTCCCAGAAGCACTTCTAGACACAGTCTCAAACCTGATAACAATACACTCCAACCTATGCGTTCTGGGTGACCTTAACATTTGGTTTGATAAACCCAATATGACCCATCCAAAAACAATAATCACCGGCCTAGACGCAATCCAACACACACCGCTGGACATATCCTAGATGTGATTTTTGCTAATACTGAACTAGTTACCTTTCAAACTATAACTCCAGGCACATGGTCAGGCCACCACTTGCTTGCTTTCCAACATAAAACACTAAGCGACTCACCTAAAACTACCTTACATCCATCCACCTATCGGCCGTGGAACAAACTCAATTTGGAACACTTGGAAACACAACTAACATCCAGTACAAATCTGGAAACCATAAATTCTGTTCAAAATCTATATGAGTGGCTACAGGAAGCTTTTGACATCCTGATACCACTCAAAACCACACAACAGAACAAAAGTAAAAAAGCGCCTTGGAGAAACATAGAAATAAAAGACATAAAACAACAAATTAGAAAGCTGCAAGGTACCTAGCTCAAAACAAATGCCAAACAAGACAAACTTTACCTACAGAAAATTAACAGATTATACAAGTTGGCTATAAAAAAAGCTAGGAAAAGGTACTATTCAGACAGAATTCAAAACGCTAAATGTGCAAATAAAGAATTCTATAAAATACTCAATGAATTTCGCAAACCAAATTGCCTAGAAGGAACTCTACCTGTTACTCAAGATTTCAAAGACAAACTTGTAAATCATTACACGGACAAAGCAGACATTTTGGACTCGTACTTAAAACATAAACAAAGCACCAGCACTAACCCTTGTACAAAACAACAATCCAAGAATGCTCTAATCAAGCCTCTCCATTCCTTCCAACACATCTCACACAATGAATTTATGAACCTGGTCAAAGCAAGCAGGCCTGCCGGCAGCCCTTCTGACCGCTGTCCGCAACAAACTTTCAAGACAATTCTTTTAACAACCTCTGCTGCCACTCCAGTAAGAAGAATCATCAACGATTCCTTAACTACTGGAATATTTCCAGAAGAACTCAAAAGTCATACATACACCCTTTACTGAAGAAAACAAAGTTGGACCCGCTGAAACCTGACACCTACAGACCCATTACAAATGGATCTTTCCTGGGCAAACTGATAGAAAGAGCAGTGTTCACCCAGATGTCACAATTCATTGAAGAGAATGACATACTTTCAGACTTCTAAACTGGATTCCGTCCGGGAAGAGGCACTGAATCTGCCCTCCTTGCCATCTGGGATTACCTAAAGAATACAGTTGACCGCAACGGGGTTGCTGCGCTACTTCTCTTGGACTTCTCAGCTGCCTTTGACATGGTTGACCATGACATTCTGAAACAAAGACTTTATGAAGCCGGTATAGAGGGAACCACTCTAGACTGGATCGCGTCCTACCTTTGAAATAGAACTGATGTCATCCATAGCCCACCTTTCTCGTCCAAACCGTACTCCACAAAAGCAGGGGTCCCTCAAGGTTCTATCATCTCGCCCATGCTTTTCAACATCTTCATGAAGTCCTTACCAGTACTGATCAATAAATTTCACCTCACATGCTATAACTATGCAGATGACATGCAAATACTCCTTCAACTGGAATGCCCCAAAGAAATTGGAAAATCACCAATTTTCAGCTGTCTCAGAGCCGTGGATCAGTGGATGACTTGGAGCCATCTCAAATTGAATGCTTCAAAATTGAAATACTCACGTGTGGTGATTGGAAACATTACAACCCACTTGCCGCATGGCCTGATGAACTGGGATCACTGCCTAAAGTATCGAAGGAAGTAAGAAAACTCGGAATGACCATGGTCTCTAAGCTGTCGATGAATGCCCAAGTGGATAAACTAGCAAGATCAAGCTTTGCTACTATAAAAACGCGGCAACAAATTTTCCCTCATTTGGGTTTTCCACACAAGGTCCAAGCTACCATCTTCCTTGTTCTGTCTAAACTCGATTACACCAATAGCCTCTACCACGGATCACCTTTAACGACCATGAAAATACTACAACGGATTCAGAACTTGGCTGCCAGACTACTCTTGCATATCAAACCGCGAGACCACATCTCCCCTGTCTTGAAAGCCCTGCATTGGTTACCGGTTGCCAGAAGATCCACGTTCAAGCTGCTTTGTATCACCCACAATCGTTATTATATACGGGGTAACCCAACAATAGTCCTAGGACCTGGGTATCAAGTGTTACAGTAGAAAATGGTCCTAGACGCTAGCTTCAAATACAGTTATTAGTACTTTGTTACACAATTCAACTCAGTTTTCATTCCACATGCGATTGAATCCTGTCATGAAGAATTTTTGGAAAAAAGGAGAGAAAACAAATAGCCCAAAAATAATCAGATGTCCAAAAACACACAATTTTCTCGTAAAGGTCTTAAAAGTAGAGGAAAAGAAACTCTACCATTTATTTTATAAAATTCCTCATCATTATACAATATATACAAACACAAGTTTATGAAAAGCAGAAAGCGGTGTTACCAACTAGTAACATGCATAGAATAGAGTGAAAAGATTATTAGTGCTCGTGTAGGACAGAAAATGACCAAGTAGGTCTAAAGAAAAGGTGTTTCAGTTGATTTTTAGATCTAAACCTTGGATTCTAAAAATCAACTGAAACACCTTTTCTTTAGACCTACTTGGTCATTTTCTGTCCTACACGAGCACTAATAATCTTTTCACTCTATTCTATGCACTTTACCAGTTGGTAACCCCGCTTTCTGCTTTTCATAAACTTGTGTTTGTATATATTGTATAATGATGAGGAATTTTATAAAATAAATGGTAGAGTTTCTTTTCCTCTACTTTTAAGACCTTTACGAGAAAATTGTGTGTTTTTGGACATCGGATTATTTTTGGGCTATTTGTTTTCTCTCCTTTTTTCCAAATATTTTTCATGACAGGATTCAATCGCATGTGGAATGAAAACTGAGTTGAATTGTGTAACAAAGTACTAATAACTGTATTTGGAGCTAGCGTCTAGGACCATTTTTTATTGTATCACCCACAAAGCAATACATGGAATAGGACCACTCTTCATCAGGAATAAAATCACCAAACACATTCAACAAAGGAACCGCCGCTCTAAAGGAGCATCTCGCCTCAAAATCCCACCATACAAGAAAAAACCATGGATGGCACATCCTTCTCTGTTCAAGCAGCCAAACTATGGAACTCTTTACCCCCCAACATAAGGTCCACAGACAACCACCTTATTTTCAGAAAACTACTGAAGATTTGGCACTTCCCCACGTAAGCACCATACGCAAACAGAAATTTACAGCATATCCCTCTGTATATAAGCATTTGTTTTCACTATAGATATATACCTATCTTTGTGTATTACTTTGCATAAACATGTAAATCAATTTTATGTTGTTAAGAGAAAAAATAATAATAAATAAATAAAAATCATCTTTGGCCTACATGTACATACTTCCATTGTGCATCTATGTACCTTCCATGTACTTGGATCTGTGTGTCTGTTACTTTTCTCCTGAAAAAGCATATCCAATGCACTACCCTATTTCTCATCCTTTGCCTCTATCAATATCTTTAATCTACATATACTTACCTCCTTTATGTATCTCTATACTTTCGATGTACTTATGGATCTATATATTTATCACTTTCTTCTAATTTAGCATTTCCAATGCACTACCCTATTTCTCAGCCTATACTTCGCTCAATAGATCTTCTAGCCCAACCTTCTGACTCATTTCAAACTTTTTTCCACTACTCCTTCCAATGCACTACCCTATCTCTCATCTTATACATCTATCAATACATCCTCTACATCCAGGGGCGCTAGAGGGCGCACAGTGGAATGGCTGCCTGTTGAGACAGCTCCGCCGGACAAGTGCAGTTATCGTCGGAAAACTCGGATTTGCAGCTGCGGATCTGAGTAAAATTGGCAGACATGTACATTGGAACAACTTGCCACTAAACTGAGAGGCATAGGAGACCTGAAGCAGTTAATGTGGCGGAGAAATCGTGAGCGGCTGCCTGGAGTCCCAGGATTTCGGTAGCGCAACATGACGGCAGCCCGAGCCACAGAAGATCAGTGCGCCCTGCTAACGGCATGTTAGCTTCAGCCCAGAAGACAATCAAGTCAAGCGCACAAGACCATCTTAGCAGCCCGAGTTACGCGGGAGTGTGACTGCGCTGACTGCGGGGGTAGAGTCCTTATCGGAAGATAGCTCTGAGGATGTGGTGAGCCGGAGGCAGGCAAAATGGCGGATCCCTAGATAGCAGCCGTGCCGCAGTGTTATGGAGTCGCCATCGGCCGCCTGCGATGGTGGCGATCACAGCATTCAGTCCCCACAGTGAGCAGCGGAAGATCCGTGGTCCCCGCAGGAAGAGAGAAGGAGGTACTGTGCAGCGTCGGGGCACCGGCACTATTGCGGGCCAGCGCTCGGGGCAAGCCACAGCAGTGACGTGTGCAATGGCGATGTGCTGAGTTGCTCCTGCACTGGATTGTGTGGTACATTTTACGCTTATAACTGTGGTGGCACAGGCGAGTAAATAGGATGGCCTACGGCGCCAAGAGGGGCATATAGCGGATTGGACATCAGTGGGAGTGACAGTGTGCTGATTTCAAGCGGTATGATAACGGCTCCGCCATACAAAATGGCGGCTGCAGCGGTGATGGTGGCCTAATTGCAGATCTCCCTTTACTTGCCGATGCTTGTCGCGTATATGGCTGACCTTTGGTGCCTCACTGCATTGTCAGTCCTATTGCTCCGTGCCTGGAAGGGACTTCCTCTGGCTAGGTACTATCAGTATCGGCACAACAGTGTGTTCCTGTTCTTGACTGCATGGGCACTGGCGCCGTGTGAATTTTTGGAGGCCAGGGATGTCTTCTGGCATAATTGATAATGCGTGCCCTCTGTGCTTCAAGTGCCGGTAACGTCTACTTATACAGTGGTGTCCGTCACACAAGTAAACTTTGCTGAAGGTGCTGCCCTGAACGGGGTCTGTGTGTCTGCGCTGTGCTGCCCTGCGGTGTCTGGATTGCTCCTGCCCGGGCACTTATGCAGTTGTGGCTGGAAGTCAGAGATGGTGTGTGTGCTGCGGATCGTCCATCGGTGTAGCTGCGGCCGTGCATCTGGGACTGGGAGCAGTGAAGTTCCTTTCGTCCGTCCGCCTGTGTGCCGGTGGGGAGAGCGGCCCGCATCAGTTGAAATTGCTGTGTGGGGGTTACCCACTTTGAGCGTTTGTTGCAGACAGTACAGATACATATGAAGAGCTGACTCTTGGCTGGTATACCGCACGCTAGTGGTTTCCCTCTGCTGTTTGGACCCCCAAGGTGTTGTGTGCCTTGCCTCTGTGGTGTGGGGGCCCTCATTGCTGTCACACTTGGCTGCGGTTGTGGTGTTTCCTATATCCCAGGCTCCCCGTGTGCATTTTTGATCATTGGAGGTTGCACGGACTCGCAAACAGTGGAGGGTAAGGGCCGGAGTGTGTTTACCTTACGACACTATACATTCTATTGAGGTGGACGCTCCTGTTCTCCTTCTCCGTGACGGCTGAACCACTACTCAGGAAAAATGGGAAAATCGGATAAGTAACAGGCCAAGCTCATGTTTGCAGGAAAGAGGCACACTAAGTGAGCAACTGCACAGTCCGATACTGAACCTGATGGCGAAACGGTGGCGCCTAACAGCATGGAGACAGTGTTAAAAGCCATTCAACAAAGCTTACAGGATATAAATGGGAAGTTTGACACCATTACCCAAACTGAGAAACTACTACCTAGACATTTAAATCTATTGACCTGGAATGTCAGAGGTCTCAAGAACCCAAAAAAGATACGTCAAATCCTAGCTTTCTTTGATAGGCTGCAGATTGATATAGCCTTCTTACAGGAGACACACATTGGCCCTGCTGCAAATGATCGTATTGGCCATCGGTGGGCGGAATCCGTACACTGCTCTGCGTATTCCTCTTATTCAAGGGGGGTCCTCATACTGTTCAGGAAGGGCTTGAATTTCCAAGTAGAAGATAAAGTTGCAGATGTCGAGGGCCGTTATGTCATTGTTATAGGAATTCTTAGGGGACAAAGGCTCGCTTTTATAAATATATACGGTCCCAATATAGACGATCCTACCTTCTACCATAATATCTGGCTCAAACTCCTTGACCTACCAGACATCCCTCTGATTTGGGGAGGGGATTTTAATATTGCACTGAATGACGCCCTGGATAGATCTGGATAAGAACAGTTCCCAACAGGTATTATGCAGAGACAGTTTTAAAGACGTATGCAATAGGCATTACAAAATAACTACTTCTTGTACAAGAACACATACTACCTCCAAATCAAGGGAGTATCTATGGGCGCATGTTTTGCCCCGAACTTTGCCATTCTGTATGTCCACAACCTAGAGAAAACATTGATTCTGAACCCCATTAACCCATATCAACCACAAATCCATTTGTGGCGTCGTTACATTGACGACATTCTATTGATTTGGAATGGAACTGCTGACTCCTTGCAACCTTTCATGACCTGGCTTAATTCATCACAGGAACACCTCAAATTCACCAGTGAGACCAAAACAAATGACCTTCCATTTCTTGATGTGATCATACACGCGGAAGAAGGAAAACTGGGAACCTCGCTCTTCCGAAAACCCACAGAACGCAACACCTTGCTACATTATTCGAGCAACCACCCAAGAGGCCTACGAGATGGTCTCCCGTTTGGCCAATTCCTCCGAATCCGGCGCAATTGCAAATGGCGCAAAGATTACTTCAGAGAAGCAGACATCCTGGCCACCAAACTCATCAACAGGGGCTATCCACGCCGCCTAATTAACCAAGCCAAAAAACGCGCATGGTACAACCATCGCGAGAATCTACTGGTCCCAAACCAAAACCGCAAAACCATGAACAGAATCCCGTTTGTATCTGTCTTCAGCCCGGACAGCAACAGAGTTGCAAAGATAATCAAGAAAAATTGGACAATACTGAGGTTTGATGAACAATTCCATGAACCACCCCTATTCTCATACCAGAGAGGTAATAACATCGCGAACCATCTGGTCCGGGCCATTACATGGCCCACTACCTCCACGGACAAACACAGCATCACTGCAGCCTGGGGAATGCCACCAGTGATCGGACACTTCAAATGCCAATCATGCAGCGTCTGTGAACTCACCTATAACACTAAGGAATTTGTGTATAATGGACAGACCCACCAACTCACTCACCATTCGAACTGTAAGACTCAAAACGTCATATATGCCATCCGTTGCCCGTGTGAGCTAATCTATATTGGCCAGACCACACAAATGGTCAAGCAAAGAATAATTCAACACAAAAGCAGAATCAACTGTAAAGTTCTTACAGCTCCTTTGGTCCAGCACTTCCTGGAGAAGTCACATTCAGACACTGACCTAAAATGGTTAGTCATTGAAAAACCTACTCTGCCTATCAGGGGCGGCAACATGGCCATCCTTCTTAACAGAGCGGAATGTAAATGGATAGCTAAAGTGGACTCAGTAAACCGAGGGCTCAATACCCTTGATGAATGGACAAATACCATCTCCATCTAATCCCTCTTACCTCTGTCTCTAACTGTATGTCCGTTCCTCTCTTCTGAAGTGCTTCCGTAACTATGTCAACTTATGTGAAATGACTTGCTGTATTGTTTTGATGAGATGCCTTTATCCTAAGATTCACGAACGTATATATTCTGTATGTTGTCACAAATGTATTACAAAGCACTATGCTTGTTGATCACAGCGAGAACCAGTCCCAATTACGTCAATACCTGAACGTAATTAGACCCATCCAGCCCTCCCACCGCATCATGCGCGCTCGCTCCAAGAAACTGCTTATTCATTCCTCTCGAGCATCACCTAGGCAACCTAGTAAACTACCCAGAGTCCTCCCTCACTCCTGCCAGAAACTCGGCCCCGATACAGCCTATGGCTTGCCGGGACACTCCCCTGCCCCGCCCCTAAGAGTCACGTGACTCGACCCCATTGGCTGCCCACTTCCTGACTTCTTAAAGTAAGATTACTACCGCGGATAGCTAGTGCATTCACTGCCTGCAACCCGTTGTGACAGCAGACCCCGGTTACGGCCAACCTCCCTGATTCAGTCAGGTAATGGACAATCTGGAGCATGCCTTGAGCACGCTCTTAAACCCAGAAGTCTAACTGACTAATTGTTGCCACCTTGGGCAATACGCTAAAATAATTTCCCTCCATTTCTTCCCTTGGCCCATCCAGGACTCGCCAACACCGCTCGCTGCCCAGACGGAAGAATCATCCAGGTAATTACCTCCACCAAGGCTACTGGTCGTTACTATTGTAGGTAGTCTCTTTCTAAAACTCTACCTTATCATTTTAACCCTTAGTAACCTTGAAAGATTGAGTTTTCAACCAGGAATTGAACTATGCCATCCTAGGAAAGCTAGAATGTAAGTTTTACAGTCATCCGCCTGGCGCGACCATGACTCAACCAGTAAAAAACGGATAGTTTACCCTGTAGTTTACCACTTCCTAGACACCCCCTAAGTCACTAAACCCCTGTCCCGATCCGGCCCTCCACTCCGCACTTCAAGACACGTCTTAGTTCGCAAATCAGACCGAACTTCACACTCGTGCACTCCTTTCCCTGCGCGCTCTCCTTCCCCTGACCACGCGCTCAAACTTCCCTTTATACCCACAGCACTGTTCTCATCGACAACCCCGTCCTGATGAGGATCCCGAACAACTGGGATCGAAACGCCGTCGACTAGACAGCTTGAATTTCACGACGCATTCCACGTCTTGTGCTCCCATCAGAATAATTTTGTTTCGAGTAATGATTACTTGTCTCTACCGGGGCCATTATTTGATGTTGTGAATCCTGTTTAATGCGTCGCCACTGCTGTTGTTTTTAAACACTTGCACACTCACATGTCACTGATTGTATATAGCACCTGCACCAAGTGTCACCGGGTTGTCACACGATCCACTCTGTACAGTGCTGCTTTAACTGTATTGACCCTCAACTACCTTTGTAAATAATACCACTTTCTATGAAAAAACTTTTTGACTCCTTGGCTTTTCCTTTCTTTGTAATGCCTATTGCATACGTCTTTAAAACTGTCTCTGCATAATACCTGTTGGGAACTGTTCTTATCCACATATTGCACCCATCCCAACGTGGTTTATGGGTTTTCTCCTGTTGTTTTCATACATACTAGGAGCAGCTGTCGCTGCGAGAGCGGTATCTCTGTATACCACAATCTATATACCTCATTCAATTGAGTATCTATCTGTGTAGTACCTCTTGGCCCACACACGATGTCCAAGGAGTCTCTCACTTACACAGAGGATTACATCCAGTCACGTCTGACTGGTCCTTCATTACTGTCGGGCACCCCCCAGTCAGCATCAACATCCACTACCACCCCTAACTCTTCCCGTGTCCTTTTGGATAAACTCGAGAAGTTAAAGAAAAAGCAGATCAGAACTGACTTGCATGCACGGATGCTAACGGATTACCTACGATCAGGTGTTATTCCCTTGGGGCTCCAAATTCGTAACACCC
This sequence comes from Lissotriton vulgaris, assembly GCF_964263255.1. Taxonomy (NCBI): domain Eukaryota; kingdom Metazoa; phylum Chordata; class Amphibia; order Caudata; family Salamandridae; genus Lissotriton; species Lissotriton vulgaris. Next base: position 1,182,956,053 of record NC_141696.1, read on the forward strand.
CGGCGATCTTCACCCAAGACATAAAATTCAGGACCAGCTTCAGCCACCTTGCAACTACATGCTCCCGCCATTGGATGGTCCTGGGGATAGACACGGCTATTGAACACAGTCGCTTGGAACTCAAAGAAATTGAAGAGCTTGAAAAACTCATTCAAGAAGACACAACCCTCACGGATGCAAAAAGCTTGTTGGATAAGATCAACAACACCATCGCCACCTTCAACACATTCGAAATCAACAAAAAGGTCAATAAAGTGGAGAAAGACATTAAAAACTATAAGGTTGAAAATACATACCCCTATTTGAACGAGGAGTTTTACAACACCCAACAAAACCCTCCTAGAACACAGAACTGGGGAAGATATAGGAACAACCAACGAGTTACTTTTTCTGTCTCCTCAAATAGCTCTGCAGAGGACGCAGGGCCAACCACTTCGGGACCACAACCACTACTACCCCCTGGTTTTTTAGGATGAGGCCGCGGACGCGGACAATACCCACAACCACCACAGAACCGTCAAACCAAAACCAAAACATACCAACCCCCAACTCCAGGATTTCGGCAAACCCGCAACCGATATTACCAATGGGGACATCCGCAATAATCAACAATCAGGAAGCGACTGCTACTGCCAGGTCCATTCCGATTTTTAACCTATCGGACCACACTTTGACCCCGAAAGAAATCGAAGTCCTTTCACGTGGCCTTTCATTTGTGCCAACTGTCAGAACCAATTTCCTGGAACTGCAATCTAGTCTACTCAAATTCTTCAGAAGAATACGACTAAAATATTTCTTTTCTGATAAACCCAACATCGAACAGAACCAAATCTCCCCATTCAGACTTCCATCTACTTTCAACCCACCATCCAACCAGATGACACCCGAAATCCTAACTTTCGAACGCCTCGTCCTGAAAGAAGTAATGGATCTAAAAACCTCTCCACGATTCATCCCGTACAACCTACCCCTGGCAGAAAAAGAAGCCCTAATGACCTTACAAAACAACTCACAAATTGTCATTAAGCCTGCAGACAAGGGCGGCGGAATCGTTATCTTAAATAACACACAATATGACAAAGAAGTGGAGCGACAGCTTACCAACCGTGAACATTATCGGGCTCTCTCCAAAGACCCTTTGGTAGATATCAGACAAAAGATCCTTGATATCACCACCTCAGCCAAAGATATGAACATTATCACCAAAAAAGAATTTGAATTCCTGAACAACCCTCACCCTCGAACACCGGTCCTTTACGTCCTCTCTAAGATCCACAAGGACGCCAACAACCCACCTGGACGCCCCATCGTATCAGGTTGCGGCTCCATCTTGGAACCCCTTGGCAAGTATCTGGATGCTGTGATCAAGGAATTTGTACCGATTACGGACACTTACATACGAGACACAATGGACCTCATCAATACCATAGAGGACAAGCCCTTTGAACTAGATGCCTAAACCATGGCGAGTCTGGACATCGAGTCCCTTTATACGAATATTCCTCATGATGAAGGTCTAGAGGTAATCAAGAATCTATTAAACTCTAGACCCCAACCAGCTAAAATTCCTACGGAATTCATCATGAACCTGCTGAGAGTGGCACTACAAAATAACTACTTCTTGTACAAGAACACATACTACCTCCAAATCAAGGGAGTATCTATGGGCGCATGTTTTGCCCCGAACTTTGCCATTCTGTATGTCCACAACCTAGAGAAAACATTGATTCTGAACCCCATTAACCCATATCAACCACAAATCCATTTGTGGCGTCGTTACATTGACGACATTCTATTGATTTGGAATGGAACTGCTGACTCCTTGCAACCTTTCATGACCTGGCTTAATTCATCACAGGAACACCTCAAATTCACCAGTGAGACCAAAACAAATGACCTTCCATTTCTTGATGTGATCATACACGCGGAAGAAGGAAAACTGGGAACCTCGCTCTTCCGAAAACCCACAGAACGCAACACCTTGCTACATTATTCGAGCAACCACCCAAGAGGCCTACGAGATGGTCTCCCGTTTGGCCAATTCCTCCGAATCCGGCGCAATTGCAAATGGCGCAAAGATTACTTCAGAGAAGCAGACATCCTGGCCACCAAACTCATCAACAGGGGCTATCCACGCCGCCTAATTAACCAAGCCAAAAAACGCGCATGGTACAACCATCGCGAGAATCTACTGGTCCCAAACCAAAACCGCAAAACCATGAACAGAATCCCGTTTGTATCTGTCTTCAGCCCGGACAGCAACAGAGTTGCAAAGATAATCAAGAAAAATTGGACAATACTGAGGTTTGATGAACAATTCCATGAACCACCCCTATTCTCATACCAGAGAGGTAATAACATCGCGAACCATCTGGTCCGGGCCATTACATGGCCCACTACCTCCACGGACAAACACAGCATCACTGCAGCCTGGGGAATGCCACCAGTGATCGGACACTTCAAATGCCAATCATGCAGCGTCTGTGAACTCACCTATAACACTAAGGAATTTGTATATAATGGACAGACCCACCAACTCACTCACCATTCGAACTGTAAGACTCAAAACGTCATATATGCCATCCGTTGCCCGTGTGAGCTAATCTATATTGGCCAGACCACACAAATGGTCAAGCAAAGAATAATTCAACACAAAAGCAGAATCAACTGTAAAGTTCTTACAGCTCCTTTGGTCCAGCACTTCCTGGAGAAGTCACATTCAGACACTGACCTAAAATGGTTAGTCATTGAAAAACCTACTCTGCCTATCAGGGGCGGCAACATGGCCATCCTTCTTAACAGAGCGGAATGTAAATGGATAGCTAAAGTGGACTCAGTAAACCGAGGGCTCAATACCCTTGATGAATGGACAAATACCATCTCCATCTAATCCCTCTTACCTCTGTCTCTAACTGTATGTCCGTTCCTCTCTTCTGAAGTGCTTCCGTAACTATGTCAACTTATGTGAAATGACTTGCTGTATTGTTTTGATGAGATGCCTTTATCCTAAGATTCACGAACGTATATATTCTGTATGTTGTCACAAATGTATTACAAAGCACTATGCTTGTTGATCACAGCGAGAACCAGTCCCAATTACGTCAATACCTGAACGTAATTAGACCCATCCAGCCCTCCCACCGCATCATGCGCGCTCGCTCCAAGAAACTGCTTATTCATTCCTCTCGAGCATCACCTAGGCAACCTAGTAAACTACCCAGAGTCCTCCCTCACTCCTGCCAGAAACTCGGCCCCGATACAGCCTATGGCTTGCCGGGACACTCCCCTGCCCAGCCCCTAGAAGTCACGTGACTCGACCCCATTGGCCGCCCTCTTCCTGACTTCTTAAAGTAGGATTACTACCGCGGATAGCTAGTGCATTCACTGCCTGCAACCCGTTGTGACAGCAGACCCCGGTTACGGCCAACCTCCCTGATTCAGTCAGGTAATGGACAATCTGGAGCATGCCTTGAGCACGCTCTTAAACCCAGAAGTCTAACTGACTAATTGTTGCCACCTTGGGCAATACGCTAAAATAATTTCCCTCCATTTCTTCCCTTGGCCCATCCAGGACTCGCCAACACCGCTCGCTGCCCAGACGGAAGAATCATCCAGGTAATTACCTCCACCAAGGCTACTGGTCGTTACTATTGTAGGTAGTCTCTTTCTAAAACTCTACCTTATCATTTTAACCCTTAGTAACCTTGAAAGATTGAGTTTTCAACCAGGAATTGAACTATGCCATCCTAGGAAAGCTAGAATGTAAGTTTTACAGTCATCCGCCTGGCGCGACCATGACTCAACCAGTAAAAAACGGATAGTTTACCCCGTAGTTTACCACTCCCTAGACACCCCCTAAGTCACTAAACCCCTGTCCCGATCCGGCCCTCCACTCCCCACTTCAAGACACGTCTTAGTTCGCAAATCAGACCGAACTTCACACTCGTGCACTCCTTCCCCTGCGCGCTCTCCTTCCCCTGACCACGCGCTCAAACTCCCCTTTATACCCACAGCACTGTTCTCATCGACAACCCCGTCCTGATGAGGATCCCGAACAACTGGGATCGAAACGCCGTCGACTAGACAGCTTGAATTTCACGACGCATTCCACGTCTTGTGCTCCCATCAGAATAATTTTGTTTCGAGTAATGATTACTTGTCTCTACCGGGGCCATTATTTGATGTTGTGAATCCTGTTTAATGCGTCGCCACTGCTGTTGTTTTTAAACACTTGCACACTCACATGTCACTGATTGTATATAGCACCTGCACCAAGTGTCACCGGGTTGTCACACGATCCACTCTGTACAGTGCTGCTTTAACTGTATTGACCCTCAACTACCTTTGGAAATAATACCACTTTCTATGAAAAAACTTTTTGACTCCTTGGCTTTTCCTTTCTTTGTAATGCCTATTGCATACGTCTTTAAAACTGTCTCTGCATAATACCTGTTGGGAACTGTTCTTATCCACATATTGCACCCATCCCAACGTGGTTTATGGGTTTTCTCCTGTTGTTTTCATACATACTGGATAGATCTGGAGCATCGACAGAACCCCACAAACGAGCACTGTGCAAACTGAACGATATAGTGGCAGACATGCTGTTTGTAGACCTTTGGAGAGCACCACACCCCACAAACATGGAGGCTACACATACGTCGGCCGTACATAACACCTGGTCTTGTATACACTATTGGCTGGGCACTAGTGATGTGTCACACTGGACAAGGTCTGTGTCTCATCTACCCAGAACATTGTCTGATCATAACCCGGTATTACTCACACTAATCATGCCGCACTATACAGCTGGAGGTTCAATGCAAAAGCACTACTCGACCCGTCTATACCGACACCGTTAGTAAAGCCATTACTGAATATTTTGAGCTAAATACACCTGCCACTGACGATTCGGGTATACTATGGGAAGTTTTTAAAGCCACGATTAGGGGGGTCTGCATAAGCACTACAGCTGGTATTTTAAGAGATATTCAACGTCAGCTGTCCCTTCGCGAAGATAGGCTTCGTACTTTAGAACCTGAGTATGAACGTACACAATATGCAAACATTTTAGGGGATATCAGGTCGGTGCTGTCAGAATATCAAATATAGGGTGAAAACAAGCTTAAATATATTACAAAACATAAGATAGCAAGATCTTACGGCGAAGGCGGTAGACCTGGAAAGGCACTGGCAGACAAAATATGTGCCAGACGCTCATCAAATGTGATACAGGTGGTTAGGGATGGGAGGGGAGTCCTGACCGGGATGCCAAAGGTATCCTAAGGGAATTCATGTCCACTTATGGGGAGTTATACACCTCGCAACCCACTGCATTACCTGGAAGACGTGTCGATAGGGTGGCTATCCGATGCACAACGAGAATATCTGTCGCTACCGATGAGGTGTCATGATTTCCCAGACACTGTTCCCTTCTTAAATGTATAATCCTGAGGTACACCTTTAAAAGGTATAATTCAAGACTTTCTTCTTTATTGAAACCCACCCCTGTCCCGTGCACCCAGCACTCCAGTTATTCATGTATTTAGTTATTTTGTAAATATGTTTGGTACCAATGCTTGTTGTTTCTAAATCATGTCAATGCCTGAGAAGGTGCAGGTTTTATATCAAAGTATTTGTGCCAGTGACTGATCTTTGCATATGATAACTGCGAGCTATGTTCTGGGCATAAAAAGGTCGAAATTGGCAAAAAACGTCAAAAAGAAAAAAAGATGCACTTTTAAATTCTGCACGTGTTCATGAGGAAAGCTCTCACGCTGTGTGCTGTGCAACACTGCGTAAGGGCAAAAGTCATGCGTGCATCTTCTAGAATATCCTGGGGTGTGGCAGGGCTATAAAAGCCACACCCAGGAGTCCAGAAGGTGCTTAGTCTTCCAGCTTCAGCCTCGGAGGAACATCGCGCTTGAAGACTTCTCCAGCAGAAACCCACAAACCGGAATTCAGGCCTAAGACTTCAGTGATTCATCTGGAAATCGTCTTGCAGTAATTCTTCCTTTGACAAGAAGAAAAGCTAAGTAGCAATTATTCTTTTTTTTGAGAAAATAAGAACAGGCGCCCAACACTAGCAAAAGAACACTTGTTGGACATTCTAACTGAAGAAAGAAAATTTCGACATGGATATTTTTTTAGACTTATTTCCTGAGAATAAAATTCAACGTTGTTAAAGGATAATATGTTTAGAAGCCATAATGTTGATTTTGATTAAGCACTAAGAGAAAACTTGTGTAGGCATGGTGTTTTAGAATTTGTACAATTTCTTTATTCCTAAAGAGAGAAGTCGTGAGAACAACAACAGGGGATTGTTAAGTGAGTAGATTTAAAAGAAGCTTTGATTTTTAGGTAAAAACTATTCTAAGGGAAAGTGCAAATTATTTCTTTTGTTATTTTATGCAGAATATTTTACATTCAGTCTAAAGATCGGGGGCGGACAGTTCAACCACCTTCGGACTTAAGAGAACAGCATCTCTTCAAAGCAGACTTCACCAAAAGACGACTTCCAGGACGCGAAGCCAAGTCTAGTAGATCGCAGGTAGGAATTTGCAACTTGACGTAGAACTATTTAAAAGAGAGCTAAAAGAAGTAGGAAAGAAAACAAAGGAGGAACTAAGTCTAAGGAATTTCTTGTTGCTTCGCAGGTCGACTACAAGAACATAATAGCGTCAGATTCCGGCCTCTCTCCCTGATTTCTATCCATCACCCTGCTGTACTAAGAAAGATCACAGGTTGTAAGGTAGGGTTTCTGGGAGTTTGGCCCATAGCGTCTCTGCAAAACCGATCAAAGCACCTTACAGGTAAGAGATCGTGAGAACACAGGTAAGAGTGCTTTGATCCGCCTGACAGAAGACTAAGCCCACGGAAAAGTTTTGCCCAGACGCTATGGACGAAAATCCACAGATATCTCTGCAGGATATAGCTGCAGTATTATTAGAAATTAGATCTGAAAATGCTGAATTGAGAAGAGATTTAACTGCAATTCAGAGTAGGTTACAGCCCCCTAGTCCTTCAACTTGGACCTTCACCTCAGACAAAAAATCCTATATAAAACCTCCAGTTTTTCAACCAACCATGCAAACCCTGTATGGTGGGAATGCCACATCTGAGCCTTCGGCTAGAACTCAGATTCAGGTAGTAACCCCAATTTCTGTACCTTTAGCACCCCCAGAGAGATTCTATGGAGATTGCAATAAATTTACGATATTTTTGAACCAATGTCAGTTACATTTTGTGGCAAAACCTTCTGCATTTCCCGATGACTCTTCCAAGGTAGCCTTCATATTATCCTATTTAGGAGGTGATGCCGCCTTGTGGTCAGTACCATATGTGGAGAGAAATGACCCGCTTCTAAATGATTTTAGACGTTTTAAAAGAGCCATGAAAAAATTATTTGCTAAACATGTCTTTGTTCAGTCAGCAGATCATGAACTACTTAATTTGAAACAAGGCTCTTCTGATCTTTTACATTATATTTCTACTTTTAATAGACTAGTCATAGAAGCTGAATGGCCAGAAGAAAAAAGAATATCTCTGTTCTATCGTGGTTTACGTGATGATTTAAAAGACATGATAACACAAATCTTAGATCCACCAACCGATTGCGAGGACTTCATTGATCTCGTTGTGAAACTCAATCATAGAATCTCCGAAAGAAAGGGTGAAAGAGGAAAATCAGATTTCAGGATGATGGTCTTTAAAGAAAGGGGGACCTCGAAACCAGAACCTTCCTCTGCTAAATTAGACCCAGTAGAACCAATGCAAATAGGGACAATTAGAGGACCTCTTTCCAAAGACGAGAGGGAAAAGCGTAGGAAATTAAACCAGTGCATGTACTGTGGGAAAGCTGGACATTTCATAAAGGACTGTCCCACTCGACCCGTAAGACCAAAGGTAAAAACTTCCGAGATAGCAGCAATTCAGCAGTCGGAAATCTAGGAAACTCGGTAGACAATGAGGTCAATCTATCGAGTGCACATACCAGTTTGGCCTCTCTAACCCCAACTGCCCCTCATTGTCACCTCGGTATGCGAGTTCTTCTTCAATCACTAGAGGATAAAAATCGATCTTGGTCTATTGATGCTTTAATAGATTCTGGAGCTACAGGTAATTTTATTGACACTCAATTATTCAAAAAATTAGATCTACAAAAGGTAGAAAAAGACTCTCCAGAAATCGTTAGAGCAGTAGACGGAAAGGAACTCACTTCTGGACCAATTCAACATCATACTAAGAAATTAACGATGACTTGTGCTGAGAAACATAAAGAGGAAATAACTTTCGACATAATTGATGCTCCTCAATTTGGTTTAATACTGGGCATTCCTTGGTTAGTGCTTCATAACCCGTACATTGATTGGACTAACAGAAGTATATTATTTAAATCTGATTATTGTCATGCCAAGTGTTTTCAACAGTACCCAGGTTCAGAGTTGTTAATACAAGGTTACGATTTTCCAAAAAATTCTAAAAGTGTTTTGGTTGTTGCTGGAGTACCTGATGAGTATCAAGACTTGGTGGAAGTGTTTGATAAAAAAAAGGCTAATACCTTGCCACCTCATAGGGATTTCGATTGTCAGATAGATTTAGTTCCCGGGGCAACCTTACCTTGTAGCCGCATTTATGCGTTAACAGAAAAAGAAAATGAGCATTTACGTAACTACCTTGATGAATATCTCGAAAATGGATTTATTAGACACTCTAAGTCTCCGGTCCCTTCTCCTCTCTTTTTTATTCCAAAAAAAAGGAGGAGAATTGCGCGCGTGCATTGACTATAGAGCGATTAACAACGTGACAGTGAAAAATCGATATCCATTACCGTTAATACCCACACTATCAGATCAAATCAAAGACGCCACTATTTATACAAAATTAGATTTGCGAGGAGCATACCATTTGGTGCGAGTCCGAGAGGGAGACGAATGGAAGACAGCCTTCCGTACAAAATTTGGATTGTATGAATATCAGGTTATGCCTTTCGGACTCTGCAATGCTCCAGCCGCATTTCAGTTTTTCATAAATGAAGTATTAAGAGATTTCTTAGATATCTGTTGTATCGTCTATATTGATGATATACTCATTTATTCAAAAGAGAGATCTGAGCATGTAAAGCAAGTACGAGCTATCCTTCAACAGCTTTTACAAAATTCTTTATTTGTAAAACTTGAAAAGAGTCTATTTCATGTTAGCACTGTGGACTTTCTGGGATACATCCTTAGTCCTGCAGGTATAGAAATGGACCCAAAAAAGGTTCAAGCAATCATAGATTGGCCAAGTCCTACGACAGTGAAACAAGTCCAAAGTTTTCTGGGGTTTGCAAATTTTTATAGAAGGTTCATAAACAATTTCTCACAAAAAGTAACTCCTATCACTAAATTGCTAAGAAAAAATACGAAATTCGAATGGACCTCAGAGACTGAATTGGCCTTTCAGGATTTAAAAAACCAATTCATGACAGCTCCTATATTAAAACATCCTGATCCCTCTCAGCCTTTCATAGTGGAAGCGGATGCCTCACAATTTGCTATAGGAGGCATTCTGTCCCAAAGGAGTAAAAATACCGGACAAATGCATCCAATCGCATACTATTCCAAAAAGTTATCTCCCACAGAACAAAATTATGCCATTGCTGATAGAGAATTATTGGCCATAAAAGCTGTGTTCAAAGAATGGCGACACTACTTGCTAGGGGCTCGTTATCCTGTCACCATTTATACTGATCATAGGAACTTGCAGTCCCTTAGGTCTGCTAAAGCTCTGTCTCCTCGTCAATTGCGTTGGACTCTGTTCTTTAATGATTATGACTTTATCATCACGTATCGCCCTGGTAAAGATAATAACAAGGCTGATGCATTATCCAGAATAGGTACAAGCGATGATTTGAGCGCTAAAAAAGAAACTGTACATCCAATTATTCCTGCGGAGCGTTTTCAAATAGGAGTTATTGACTCTGAAGTTTTATCGGACATAGAAAAAGCTCTACAAAATCAAACAAAGGAAGAATGGAATAAGAGTTACCCATTATTGCAATGGAAAGAAAATGTTTTATGCATGAATGATCAGGTGTTTGTCCCTAATGAATCTGTACAAGAAAAAGTGTTACAAATCTATCATGATTCAATTCTGTCAATTCACCCAGGTGTAACGAAAATGTACCAATTAATTAAAAGGCAATTTTGGTGGCCAACTATGCTCAAAGATATCCAAAAATATGTAGAAACTTGTGCAATTTGCAGTCAAAACAAACCAACTCATCAATCCCCGCATGGTTTACTTTTGCCTCTGCCAATACCACCACAGCCATGGCACACTGTATCCCTTGACTTCATTGTAGAATTGCCTCGTACCAGGTCTGGTTTTACCATCATTCTAACTGTTGTAGATCATTTTTCTAGATACGCTCATTTTATTCCCCTGAAAAAACTCCCTTCGGCTGTTGAATTAGCTCACATTTTTGTAACACAAATTGTTAAGCTACACGGAATTCCTTCGGTAGTGCTCTCGGACAGGGGTTCTCAGTTCATATCATATTTTTGGCAGAACCTAGGAAAATCTCTAAACATGGAAGTGCGTTTATCATCTAGCTATCATCCACAAACTGATGGTTTAACAGAGCGCACAAATCAAACAATTGAACAATTCTTGCGATGTTTGCTGGCCACCTGTGATCAGGAATGGTCTGAAGTTTTATGGGCTACAGAATTTGCTTACAACAATTCTGATCATTCCTCAATTGGTATGTCTCCTTTTTTCTGTGTTCATGGTTTTCATCCTAAAGACATGTTAGGTGTAGGGAAAAAAGTAACAGCTACTCCAGCAGTCACTGATTATGTAAACCATTTGGTTTCAGTTCAACAAAAAGCTCAACAACATTTGATTCATGCAAAGGAGACTCAAAAGAAATTTGCAGACAAACATCGCTCTAAACCACCACTTTATTCAGAAGGTGACAAGGTTTGGTTGTCTACAAAAAACTTAAAATTAAAATGTCATAAAGCTTTCCGTCCACGATTCATAGGTCCTTTCATTATACAGAAAGTTATAAATCCTGTTAGCATGAAATTGAAGTTGCCAACTACTTATCGATTCCATCCAGTATTTCATGTCTCTCTACTTAAACCATGCAATCCAGAAACCAGATTGTTGAGTCGTCCTCCAGCAGTGGAAGTGGATGGTATACCGGAATATGAAGTAAAGGCGGTACTAGACTCCAAAAGAATTAAAGGCAAGTTGTACTATCTTGTAGATTGGAAAGGTTACGGTCCTGAAGACCGCTCTTGGGAACCCCTTGCTAATTTGAGAAATTCTCCCCAGTGCTTAAAAACCTTTCATAACAGATATCCAGAAAAACCAAAACCAGTTCCCACGGTATTAGGGGGGGATTCTACGGGGAGGGTACTGTCATGATTTCCCAGACACTGTTCCCTTCTTAAATGTATAATCCTGAGGTACACCTTTAAAAGGTATAATTCAAGACTTTCTTCTTTATTGAAACCCACCCCTGTCCCGTGCACCCAGCACTCCAGTTATTCATGTATTTAGTTATTTTGTAAATATGTTTGGTACCAATGCTTGTTGTTTCTAAATCATGTCAATGTCTGAGAAGGTGCAGGTTTAATATCAAAGTATTTGTGCCAGTGACTGATCTTTGCATATGATAACTGCGAGCTATGTTCTGGGCATAAAAAGGTCGAAATTGGCAAAAAACGTCAAAAAGAAAAAAAGATGCACTTTTAAATTCTGCACGTGTTCATGAGGAAAGCTCTCACGCTGTGTGCTGTGCAACACTGCGTAAGGGCAAAAGTCATGCGTGCATCTTCTAGAATATCCTGGGGTGTGGCAGGGCTATAAAAGCCACACCCAGGAGTCCAGAAGGTGCTTAGTCTTCCAGCTTCAGCCTCGGAGGAACATCGCGCTTGAAGACTTCTCCAGCAGAAACCCACGAACCGGAATTCAGGCCTAAGACTTCAGTGATTCATCTGGAAATCGTCTTGCAGTAATTCTTCCTTTGACAAGAAGAAAAGCTAAGTAGCAATTATTCTTTTTTTTGAGAAAATAAGAACAGGCGCCCAATGCTAGTAAAAGAACACTTGTTGGACATTCTAACTGAAGAAAGAAAATTTCGACATGGATATTTTTTGAGACTTATTTCCTGAGAATAAAATTCAACGTTGTTAAAGGATAATATGTTTAGAAGCCATAATGTTGATTTTGATTAAGCACTAAGAGAAAACTTGTGTAGGCATGGTGTTTTAGAATTTGTACAATTTCTTTATTCCTAAAGAGAGAAGTCGTGAGAACAACAACAGGGGATTGTTAAGTGAGTAGATTTAAAGGAAGCTTTGATTTTTAGGTAAAAACTATTCTAAGGGAAAGTGCAAATTATTTCTTTTGTTATTTTATGCAGAATATTTTACATTCAGTCTAAAGATCGGGGGCGGACAGTTCAACCACCTTCGGACTTAAGAGAACAGCATCTCTTCAAAGCAGACTTCACCAAAAGACGACTTCCAGGACGTGAAGCCAAGTCTAGTAGATCGCAGGTAGGAATTTGCAACTTGACGTAGAACTATTTAAAAGAGAGCTAAAAGAAGTATGAAAGAAAACAAAGGAGGAACAAGTCTAAGGAATTTCTTGTTGCTTCGCAGGTCGACTACAAGAACATAATAGCGTCAGATTCCGGCCTCTCTCCCTGATTTCTATCCATCACCCTGCTGTACTAAGGAAGATCACAGGTTGTAAGGTAGGGTTTCTGGGAGTTTGGCCCATAGCGTCTCTGCAAAACCGATCAAAGCACCTTACAGGTAAGAGATCGTGAGAACACAGGTAAGAGTGCTTTGATCCGCCTGACATGAGGGTGGAAGAGGTTACTGAGACTATTACATCCCTTCCGAATGGGAAAGCTCCGGGCCTTGACGGGTTTACATGTGAATTTTATAAATCATTTGCTGACCAGTTGTTTCAACCCCTGGTGGAAATGTATGGAGATGCTTAGATTTTTGAGAGAGACCCCTTATGAACACCAGGGGATTGGAGTACTTTAAACAGTAAAAAAAAGGGTTTTCCCTTGGCTGACAGACTTATATTTTCATGCCCATTCGCAGGTATTTCTATACAGATACTAAGCTACATACATTGCAATCTATCCACACACGTGTTGTATAGTTTAAAACATTTATTCTTATAAAAGAATTTTTTCTTTTTGGTACAAGATTGTTAGACAATTAAAAAAAAAGATTTTTCATAATCACAAAACATAATCACAATACAACATTTAAAAATGAATTGACATAATATCATACACTTGAATGGTTAAAAAGCGCAATAAGTGGATATTTTCCACTGGGTTTTAAAAAGGAGAAAATCACAACAAGGGAGAGACATACTAGAGTTACATAGTAAGCATAAAACTAAGGGGCAGTCCTGGCTCATGTGAGCATGCAAAAGGTCGATGAACCAAGAGGCTTTCTTGCTGCCGTGTCTGCTGGGAGGGGTCTTCAGTGGTGGAAGGACGTCTGCGCAGTTGGTGATCCATTGCGTGAGGTTGTTGGCTGCTTTGGTGGGGTCCGTTGTGCTGGCTGGTGGGTTCTGGCTGAGGAAGGTGGTGAGCTGGTCGGCGGTGATCTTGTTCCAGTTCCTGCGGGGAACCTGTTGCGGGTGGTGGTGGGTTGTGGTTCTTCTGAAGCTGAAGTGGACGCAGCTGTGGTCAGTCCAATGAAGTCTGGTGGAGTGGCTGAAGGAGATGTGCTTGCTGGAGGAGAAGACTGGGTAGAGCGTGTGGCCGGCGTAGTGGGTGGGGGTGTTCACCAGTTGTTTGAGGTCGAGGTTGGCGAGGTTGTCCAGCAGGGTGGTGGTGTTGCTGTCTTTGTTATTCTCCAGGTGGAAGTTGAGGTCCCTTAGGAGGATGTAGTCAACGGAGGAGAGGGCAAGTGGGCTGATGAAGTCTGTGATGTCTTCGCTGAAACATGCGCGTGGTCCTGGGGGTCTGTAGATGAGGGTGCCTCTGAGTATGGTCTTGGGGTCGGTGTGTATCTGGAAGTGGAGGTGTTCGGTGGCGGTGAAAGTGTCGTCGGAGCTGGTCGTGATGCGGATGGTGTTTCTGTGCACGATGGCGATCCCTCCTTCAGTCTGGTAACGCGGTCCCTCTGGGTGATCTTGTATCCGTCCGGGATGGTGATGTCGGGCGCTGAGGAGGCGTTCATCCAGGTTTCCGTGAGGAAGGCGACGTCTGGTGATGTAGTGTCAAGCAGGTTCCAGAGTTCGATGGCGTGTCTGTGGACGGAGCGGGTGTTGAGCAGGATGCACTTGAGGTGGTTGCTGTTGGTGTATGGCTTGGTGGGTGCGGTGCAGGTCCGGAGGCAGGTAAATTTGCAGGCTTGGCAGGTGAAGGGTCCGTGGGTGCGTTTCGGGGTGGCTCGGTAGCATGCTGGCGATCGGCCGGTGTTGAGTGCGTTGAGGGTGGCAGCGTTGTAGGTCCGTCGTGTGGTCTGGCAATGGCAGGGGTCAGGGGTCCTGGCGCTGGGCGCGGGCCAGGCACGGACGGGAGCATACGGGCTTTCCTTTGGCGTGCCTTCGGCGCACAATGGGCGCACCCGCTACGCATGAACGCTGCGCTTATGCGCGGACTCTGCCATAAATGGAGAGTGGGGGGGCGGAGTGAGGGAGGAGCAGCTGGGAGGCGGGAGCGGGAGGGCGAGTGGGGAGGGGAGCGGTGCGGTGATGCTGGAGGGAACCGGGGTGGGGCAGCGGGGAAAGCTGTTTGCTTAGCGGCAGTAAAAGCTTTTCTAAAGTGTTGAAACGTGAGCACGGTGGCAGTCTATTTAAAACTGAGACATTTCTAGTTTTTTAAAATGTGTGTGTAGTTCAGCAAAATCTAATTTATTCAGATGATGTGTTTGCCTGTTAATATCTAATACAATGTATCTAAGGAAAATGCTTTTATAATGGTTTATTTATTACAAAACACACAATTTCGTTTTTGAGGCCTTTTTATTCCTATTGAATGTGAATTCTAATTTTATCTTTTAAGCATTTAGCAGTTTGCACATGTGCGTAATTGCTTACTCTATAAATTAAATAGTAACATATAGCTAGTTTAGCATATCATATGGTTCATTTCTGGATGTTTATTTAATTTTTATTTAATATTAAGTAACAGACATTTTTGATAACAAACTGAAGACAAGAAGAAAAACCACAAAAACACGCATTGAGCTCATTTTAGCTATATACAGAAGGGGTCAAACACTCAGGACACATAATACAGCGTGCCTAATAGCCATTATTTCATAAATAGTGCAATCGCTATGTACTTACAGAAGTTGAAATATAAAACCACGAACCACATAGACATTTCAACACACATTTAACCCACAGATCAACACTTAGGACAGAAACAAAGGACAGCCCACAGACTGTACTTAAACCAAACCATTTGTAAATACTAGTTGTAAGTCATATTTACAAGAAACGCTTCTCAATAGTATTCCAAAAGACTGCAAAAACAGCCCAACAGACTATTTTATTTCCAAGAAGCCAAAATACACTCAATTCACTAGCTTTGTCTGGCAGAACACCAAAGAAATCGCTCTGCATATCTCCATTCATAAAATTGCGCAGAAAAAGGATCCTTGTATGTATTTTTGTACATATTTGAATTCCATGGGGATACAGAATCACCAAGGAAGAAATATGTTTTTATACCTAAACCTATTTAGATATTCCCTCAAGGGAGCCGGCTAATTGAATTCACATCTCACTATGGTACCTCCAAAAAGCAACACATTCTTCGATGTGTGTTTGAAACAGGCATGCCAAAAATAGTGCAAAATATGCAGTATTATAAAAAAAGTAGCACTTAAAGTACTCTTCATACGTTGCGCCGTTCAAATATTCTTAGGAGTAGAGAAAAATCTCCTCATTACCTGCCTATATGTATTATAACACATATATAATTTTTCATATTCATAGGACTAACTCAATATTTGGCCAATACATATAAAAAATGCCACAATAAGTGTTTCTAAACTACCTTACTAATCCAAGGCTTCAAACTTGCAACAAGTGCTGTAAAACGGCTCTTACCAAGCAAATGGTTGTCCAAATTCTGACTACCAAGTTCTGAATGGCCTAACGGTCTTTTTTTAAATACTCACACCAAAAAGGTTCAGTCAAGGGTGACATCATGTGGAGGATCAAAATCAGGAAGATCAGAAATATACTGGGCTGCAGAGACAGAGAATCCCCAGAATCTCAGTGCACAGAGTTTCTCCTTAGTAGAGTCCTGTCCTGTCCTCCTCAGTAGATTTCTGTCTCCTGACAATATCACTCCTTAGATAGCCACTTCTGATGAGGTCCACGTTGGAGCGCCATTCTGAAGTATCAAAAATCCTTCCAGGGTTCTCACTGATACTTAGTCCTTTCAAACCAACAAAGAAGAAATTGGCACAGAAGCTGAAATATAAAAGATCATATTCATTAACCTCAAATGAGGTGAGACTACTTCACACAGAAGCCTTAGCAACTCAATGAGGCAGTCTGAGGAGTACAGAAAACTGGGGCTTTATATATGCTTAGAGTTACATAGTAAGCATAAAACCAAGGGGCAGTCCTGGTTCATGTAAGCAATTAAAATGACTAAGATGGGCATACAAGATCTACTTGCTCAACAAAGTGGGAGGAGAGTTACTTCTCCATACAGCAGCAAAAATAGCCTGACAGTTATACTAGAGAAGCAGGTGCATTCTACTAGCTAGGCCCTTCTGGGCATGTGCAAAGTGGAAGAGGCTGAATATAGTTTGTCTCTAGGCAGATTTCAAGAGCAGTTAACACTGAGGGAGGACAGAGCACATGGCGAGCACATGGCAAACAAAATGGCTGCCAGAAATACAAAATGGCTTTCACAAAGCGGATAAGATAACTTTTAAATACAAGATGGCTTCAGCTAAATGCTAACCCATTGCTGTCAATTTACGACAGCTTGGGCACCGTTTGCTTGGTTGAAAGCAATCTCTATTTTCTCAGTAGTATTACTAAGGGTTCCATATACATGTTGAATTTCCTTGGAATGGGAACAAAGCTGTGAACTGTATTTATGTTTCATCAGAATGAAGAAGGATTTGAAGAGATTCTTTTGAATATATTGCTGACTTTTTGACCATTTAAGGACCTTACTGGAGCAATTGAGGACCTTGATGTAGATGTCCAAAACTGTAAGGGTATTGAGTAAAGCTTAATGTTCAACATTTCATATGCTGCCTACGAGGAAAAGAGGACCAAGAGACAGACATCACCTTTGCTGGTGATATTAATACATAGTTGATTATGTATAATGTCCTGGTTTGGTGCTGCAATGGGGACGGAAGCATCATTGATAGAACTGTGGAAGGCTGTGGTGGTGCATTTACAATTGAAGCGTATGTGAACTTCCAAAGAACTTGCCAAAGAAGGAGATGTGGATAATGGGTTAATACTTAGCAAGATCATCTGGGTTCTGTTTGAGTGCTGATTGGGTTTTATGATTAATTGGGGCGAGTTGTCCAATTTCTATGAAGGTTTAAAAGGTACTAATGTAAAGGGTGGTTATAATATTGTCTATGTAAGAATATAGGGCCATAGGGAAATAGATTCGGTGGCCAAAGATTGGAAACTGTTTTCATAGGAAGTTCTCTTGAATGACTAGACAGTACTACATTTATTTATTTATTTATTTATTTATTTATGTTCTTCTATAGGGCTGGACTCGACCCCCGGAGGGGTATCTCCGCGCTTGCGCTTTTACCAAGAAAGCCTAATCAATCAGAGCTCGGCCTCCCTGCCTAGCTTTTCTAATCCTTGGAACCTGGATCAGTTGCTGACTACTTGTCGTGCTTGCATACAAAGACGTGGTTGGCAAGCGTCGGCCCCTGATGGTTGGCAAACGCACGGCGCATGCGTGAAGAGCCAAGCATGCGCAGAGAGAACAGACCCGTCATTAAACCACTCCCCTTCCCTGCATTGAACGCTTCGCGTTCCGTTCCGGTACTGAGGTTGTTGGTTTGTTACGTTTCCGGGTCACTGTGGTGACGAGCAGCGGGATCCGTCGGGTCTTCGCCGGGCGTCGGTGCTTCTCCATTCAGGTACCGTCGACTATTAGGAGATTCTGGTTGTGCGCATTATTTAGTTATACCTGAAGCGTGTTTGTGTGTTCATACACGCGTGTACGTTTGTTTTGTTTATTGAGCCTCGAAGCTTTCCCTGAGTTTAAGGGATTTGTTTAGTTTCTATTTCTTATTGATTCTTGATTTGGTTTACCACGCGGTGCATGGTGGATTGAAGGTGATTTAGTTAGTGTGCCTTCATACTTGGATACAAACCGGGACTAGTGGAGCATTGATACTAGTCCCGGCGCTGAATCATTGTTTACCTGGAGCTAGAGGAGTGTTGATTCTAGTTCCAGGCATTAAGGCTTCTTTATAAACTATACACAGGTAGGCAGTAGTGGTTATTTAGTCATTTCCCGGCATAGAATAGAGACAGGTTATTCACTTTGCATTATATTACACAGGAGACAGAGGTTACCATTTCTGGATGCCATCTCTTCCATATTTTACACCTTCCCAGCTTTACTCATCCAACTCCCCTGTAGGTACCTGCTCTCTCTATCAGTATCCTTGTCTATTACACTTAGTATTACTGCACTAACCATATGTTCTTTACATCTACCTAGGAATCCGGTATTCAGACATTCTGTGGTTCCAGTAATAACAGTTACTCCTCCGGTGCAAAGACGACACCTGTATTTTCTTTTTTCCCCCACTTTCCTTGTTTTGTCTCCCTGTGTTCCCTTGACGGGCATCACTATTCCTGCGCAGTGATATAATTCTGGCAGGTGGTGAACCGGTTAGGGGAGACAGGGAAAGAGCATCACCTTCCTGGTACTTCTGAGGCAACCTTCGTGTCAAGCATTACAGAACGCGAAGCCATTATCTATTTGCCACCCAAGTACCATGGAGGTGACTTTAGGCGACCTGGCAAACATGATGGGTAATCTCCAGAGAGAAACCCAATCATTAGCCGATAGATTAGATAGAATGGACATAGATGGTGGGGCAGGAGCTGCAGGATCACAGACACCTGTAATACAAGTGATCACTCCTCCTCCCCCTATACCCCTAGCTCCCCCAGAAAGATTCAATGGAGACCCTGCCAAATGCGCGGCATTCATCAGTCAGTGCCAATTACATTTTATGTGTAAAGCAACTTGCTTCCCTACAGATCAAGCTAAGGTGGCTTTCGCCCTTTCATATTTAGGAGGCCCTGCAGCTAATTGGGCCATACCCTTAATCGAGAGAGATGATCCCCTCCTTCTAGACTATAATGCATTCAAGAGAGAATTGCGGAAATTATTCGACAAACACACATTTACACATGCAGCGGATACTGAGCTTTTGACACTCAAACAGGGTTCTAAGGATCTAGCTACATATATATCCACTTTTCACCGTTTAGTGGCAGAAGCTGAATGGCCTTGTGAGAAGCGCAGTGCCTTGTTTTATAAAGGACTGCGTGATGAATTGAAAGACGCTTTAGCTCATGTGGTGGACCCCCCAGATACATGTCCTGAACTAATTGATTTAGTTGTAAAGCTGGATCATCGCTTAGGAGAAAGTAGGAAGGATAAGACTAAGGGCGACTTCAATAGGATACCTTTTAAAGATAGTAAGACAGAGACTGAAGGGAGTGTAGAAGCTACAGAGCCTATGCAGATAGGGAGTATTAAGGGACCCCTTAGTAAAGCAGAAAAACAACGCAAAAGGAATCTTAAATTGTGTTTGTATTGCGGTAAAGCTGGACATTTCCTGAGGGAATGTCCCGTTAAACCCAAACAAAAGAGACAGTCAGAACACTAGAGGACCCGAAGCCCAGAGAGACTAAGGCATCGGGTCATTCAGGATCAATAGTCTCCTCATTGGCTCATTCACAGAGTCACTTTTTTGTACCTTCTTTGTTGCAAAGCCATACTCATCAATTAGAAGTCGCAATAATGATTGATTCCGGAGCTTCCGGTAACTTTATGGATGGTGATTGGGCAAAAGAGAAACATTTGTCCTACATACCTAAGGCAACCCTGGAAGAGGTCTATACCATTGATGGGAGTTCTTTGAAATCTGGCTCCATAACACATACCACAGAGACATTAGAAGTAATCATAGCGGAGGCTCATAGGGAATCTCTTAGTTTTGATATCATTCAATCCCCGCAATTTCCAGTGGTATTAGGACTTCCCTGGTTAAGACTCCATAACCCTACCATTGATTGGCAGACTGAACGGATAGTGTTCGATGATGTATCCTGCCATACCCACAAGAAACACCTTGCCTCTACGTTGTCCAGTACACCTGCCACGTTATTAGAAACTACATTGGGGGAACCCCTGATAGATCCAGTAGATCCAGAGCCAGTAGTTGGTGAAAGGGAAGAAGAGGTGGACCAACCTGATGCGAGATTACCTGAGGTCTATCACAAGTATTCATCAATTTTTGATGCCAAGGAAGCCACCAATCTACCCCCTCATAGGGTGTACGATTGTAGAATTAACCTACAAGCAGGGGCCCGTATTCCGACTAGCAGAGTTTATGCTTTGACCGAAAAAGAAAACATTTACCTAAGAGAATATTTGGATAAGATGCTGGATCTCGGGTTCATCAGAGTATCTAGATCCTCCGCTTCATCAGCTCTCTTTTTTATTCCTAAACGTGAGGGTGGTTTGCGTTGCTGCATAGATTATCGTTCCCTTAATGCAGTAACCATAAAGAACAGATACCCGTTACCACTCAGCTCCTCTCTCCTGGATCAGGTTAAGACTGCCAAGTATTTTACCAAGCTTGATCTTAGAGGGGCATATCATCTTGTTAGGGTAAGAGAAGGAGATGAGTGGAAAACGGCATTTTGCACCAAATTCGGATTGTTTGAATATATGGTGATGCCCTTTGGGCTCTGTAATGCGCCTTCCGCGTTCCAGTATTTCATAAACGATGTGCTGAAAGACCTACTAGATAAATGCGTCATCGCCTACATTGATGATCTTCTTATCTATTCCGCCACATTGAAGGAACATGAGGGTCATGTTCAAGCTGTATTACAGAGACTAAAGAATAACTACCTGTTGTGTAAATTGGACAAATGTTTTTTCCACAGGTCCAAGGTTGCCTTTTTGGGGTACATATTGTTATCCCAGGGATTGCAAATGGATCTGCACAAAGTACAGGCTGTGGTTCAGTGGCCCTCTCCAACTTCAGTTAAGGACATACAACGATTCCTTGGCTTCGCCAATTTTTACAGGCGTTTTATCGAACACTTTTCGGAGATTGTAACACCCATCACCAAACTCCTGAGAAAAGATACGCCTTTTGTATGGTCCTCCGAAGCTGAACAGTCTTTTCAGACCTTGAAGAAAGCCTTTACTGGGGCCCCTATACTTAGACATCCCGACCAACAGAGCCCCTTTGTGGTAGAGGTTGATGCATCCCAAGTGGCAGTAGGAGGAGTATTATCTCAAGCCCACCCCGAGACTGGAGAATTACATCCTGTAGCCTATTATTCTCATAAGCTAACACCTGCAGAAATCAATTATGCCATTGGAGAAAGAGAGTTGCTTGCAATAAAGAAGGTACTGGAGGAATGGAGGCAATACCTATTGGGTTCCAGATACACGGTCACCATAATAACAGACCATCGCAATTTACAGTATCTCAAATCCACGAAAGCTTTGTCCATGAGACAGCTGCGATGGACTCAGTTCTTTGGTGGCTATGATTTTGAAATCCATTTTAGAGCAGGAAGGAAGAACGGTAAAGCAGATGCTTTGTCCCGTTTGGGGTTTAATAGTCCCCAAATAGATGAACATCCTCCCTCCATCATAGATACTAATAAAATCATCGGAGGTACCTTCACGGAAGACCAATTCCTGAAGGAGGTGGCTAGCGCTCAACATAGACCAGAAGCTGATGCCTTTCTCAGGACTCAGAACACTCAAACAAGACAAGGGTTACAATATGTACATGATGGGTTATACTTACCTGAAGCTCAACAGAGACAGACAGTTATGAATTGGTGCCATGCCCAAGGCATAGCGGGTCATCCAGGGTATAAGAAGACAATTGAATTGGTGAAACGCTATTGTTGGTGGCCAACCCTGAATCAGGATGTACAGCAGTATGTCAAAACCTGCGCTATCTGTGCACAAGGCAAAGCCTCTCACACCAAACCGGTAGGACTTTTATGTCCTATTCCCTCTCCACCGGGCCCTTGGCACACGGTGTCAATGGACTTCATTGTTGAATTGCCACGCACTAAGAAAGGTAATAACACTGTATTGGTAGTGGTAGATCTGTTCACTAAATTAGCCCATTTCATACCTTTATCTGGCCTCCCTACATCAAGTACACTGGCACAAGTCTTTCTACATAACATCATCAGACTACATGGCATTCCTTCTGTTCTTATCACGGACAGAGGTACACAATTTGTATCCAAATTCTGGACACAATTGTGTACTTTGCTACAGATTGATGTTCGGTTGTCCTCTAGTCATCATCCTCAGTCGGATGGACAAACCGAACGGGTCAATCAAAGCCTGGAACAATTTATGAGATGCCAGTCCCTTCAGTCAAATCAAGAGTGGGATGAAATGATCTGGTTAGCTGAACAATCATACAATAACAGTCATCACTTTTCTACATTGTTTACTCCCTTTTTTGGGTCCCATGGTTTCCATCCCAGAGTTTTACCCATTCCTCTGTCAGTAACATGTAACACTCCATCAGTCACCTCTTTGGTTCAGCAATTACAGACAGTACATACTTCCATACAAGACAATCTCGACAAGGCAAAGGTGGCATATAAGAAAGACGCAGATGCCCATAGAAAGCCAGAACCTGTGTATCAGTCAGGGGATAAAGTGTGGCTATCGACCAGACATTTAGCTTTGCGGGGTTCTTGTAAATTCAGACCTAAGTTTATAGGACCCTGTCAGGTGACAAAGGTCATTACCCTGTAGCATTACAACTAGACCTGCCTCCATCTATGAAAATACACCCAGTTTTCCATGTATCCCTCCTCAAACCCGTTGCACCTGGTATACGCCCCCAACCTAGACTGAATCCGGTGATAGTGGATTCAGAAGAAGAGTATGAAGTTGAAAAGATCATTGATTCTAGACGTTGTAGAGGCAGATTACAATAGTTGATCCATTGGAAAGGGTATGGTATTGAGGAACGTAGCTGGGAACCTGCGAGTCAGATACATGCACCCCGATTGCTACACCTATTCCATCGACGATATCCCAACAAACCCAAACCTATTGGCGGGGGAGTAAGGGGGGTGTACTGTCGAGCTTGCATACAAAGACGTGGTTGGCAAGCGTCAGCCCCTGATGGTTGGTAAACGCACGGCGCATGCGTGAAGAGCCAAGCATGCGCAGAGAGAACAGACCCGTCATTAAACCACCCCCCTTCCCTGCATTGAACGCTTCGCATTCCGTTCCGGTATTGAGGTCGTCGGTTTGTTACGTTTCCGGGTCACGGTGGTGGCGAGCAGCGGGATCCGTCGGGTCTTCGCCGGGCGTCGGTGCTTCTCCATTCAGGTACCGTCGACTATTAGGAGATTCTGGTTGTGCGCATTATTTAGTTATACCTGAAGCGTGTTTTGTGTGTTCATACACGCGTGTACGTTTGTTTTGTTTATTGAGCCTCGAAGCTTTCCCTGAGTTTAAGGGATTTGTTTAGTTTCTATTTCTTATTGATTCTTGATTTGGTTTACCACGCGGTGCGTGGTGGATTGAAGGTGATTTAGTTAGTGTGCCTTCATACTTGGATACAAACCGGGACTAGTGGAGCATTGATACTAGTCCCGGCGCTGAATCATTGTTTACCTGGAGCTAGAGGAGTGTTGATTCTAGTTCCAGGCATTAAGGCTTCTTTATAAACTATACACAGGTAGGCAGTAGTGGTTATTTACTCATTTCCCTGCATAGAATAGAGACAGGTTATTCACTTTGCATTATATTACACAGGAGACAGAGATTACCATTTCTGGATGCCATCTCTTCTATATTTTACACCTTCCCAGCTTTACTCATCCAACTCCCCTGTAGGTACCTGCTCTCTCTATCAGTATCCTTGTCTATTACACTTAGTATTACTGCACTAACCATATGTTCTTTACATCTACCTAGGAATCCGGTATTCAGACATTCTGTGGTTCCAGGAATAACAGTTACTCCTCCGGTGCAAAGACGACACCTGTATTTTCTTTTTTCCCCCACTTTCCTTGTTTTATCTCCCTGTGTTCCCTTGACGGGCATCACTATTCCTGCGCAGTGATATAATTCTGGCAGGTGGTGAACCGGTTAGGGGAGACAGGGAAAGAGCATCACCTTCCTGGTACTTCTGAGGCAACCTTCGTGTCAAGCATTACACTACTAGAGCTCAGAGTGCGCCCGGGACTGTAGGGGTTGAATTTTTCTTTCAAGTACTTAAGTCCAGTGCCAAACAGGCATTTGTGTATTGTGCAGCAGATTTTAAATTTTACACGTTGCCTAACTCGCAACCAATGAAGTTTGTCCAGGAGGGGACGTGAAGCAGTCCTTGGCTGAGCATTGAGAACAAGTCTCGCTGCAGTATTCTGGACCACTTGTAATCTTTGTAGTTGTTCCTCACTGGCCGAGATGAACAGGCCATTACAGTAGTCCAGTCTACTGATTACCAATGTCTGGACAAGTGTTTTCCTATAGTTATCAGGTAGGAATGGAAAGACACGTCGTAGCAGTCCGATGACACGGAAACAGGATCCTGCTACTTGATTTGTATGTTCTTTGAACAAAAGTGCCTTATCGAGCCGCACACAAAGATTTTTTACGGTCTGTTTGCGACTTGGTGCTGGTCCCAAATCCGGGGGCCACCATTCTGGGGACCACAGGAGCGTGGCCTCCCCGAACTGCATGACCTCCGTCTTGCCTACATTGCACTGTAGGCAATTTAAGGCCATCCAGTCCGATATTGCCCTCATTCCGTCCGCAAAGGATTTTTATATTGCGGGCGTGAGGGTCTGAAAGGGGAATAAAAGGTGAGTGTCGTCAGCATACGACACCGGGGTGAACCCATGTGCTCTTACAATGTCTGCCAAGGGGGCCACATACACATTAAAAAGTGTGGGGCTTAGGCATGAGCCCTGTGGCACTCCCTTGGTGAGCTCCCTTAAGATGGAATGACTGACTCCTTGTAAATAATAATAATAATAATAATATAATATTGACATTTATAGAGCATGAACAGCTACCTCAAACAGAGGTATCCCGGCGCTATGGCGAAACAGAGATGCGAGCAGGAAGTTTCTCCATATAAGACCTAGGCCTGGTGCTCTAGCCTAAATAGCCAAGTTTTCAATGCTCTCCTGAAAAGGGGCTCTGATTCCATATGTCTCAGGTTATTTGGCAAGGCATTCCATAGCTTAGCCGCCTTAACCATGAGGGATCTGCCTCCCATCCGCGCTTTCCTAAACCAAGAGATACACAGTAAGTTTTGAGTATTTGATCTCAAGAGCCTGTTCTGCTTGTAGCTGCATAGACGTTGTTTCAGATACCTCGGGCATTTGCCATGTAGTGAGAGGAATGCAAATGTCAACGCGTTAAATTCGATTCTCCTGACCCCGAGCAGCCAGTGGAGCTCCTTGATGTGCGGAGAGATATGATGACAGAATGGTACTCGTCTAATCATTCTCGCAGCAGCATTTTGCACCATCTGTAATCTTTTAATCAAATATGCTGGTAGACCTACATAGAGTCCATTCACATAATCCAATCTAGCCGTCACTGTGGCATGTATTATGACTTGGCGACAGTCCCTTGGTAACAGATGAAGGAATTTTCACAGGCTTTTCAATTTGCTAGAACAGGTAGAAGTCACCTGCCTGACCTGGACTGAAAACGAGAGGTCCGTCTACCACTTTACCCCCAGATTTTTTGCCGACCCTGCAGGAGTGGGAGGGGGGCCCATTTCCTGCTGCCATCATAGGTCTGCTGGTGGCGGGAGATTCTTTCCAAAAAATAGTACCTCCGTTTTCTCTGCGTTTAGTTTCAATTTGTTATTATTCATCCATAGGGAGATGTCTTTCAGACAGCCCTTACAGCTCTTCAAGGAGTTGTCCGATTGTTCTTTAAATGAGAACATCAACTGGGTGTCGTCGGCATAATATATCGCCTTCACACCCCAGTTGGCTATGAGTGAGAACAGCGGGGCTAAATATATATTGAATAAAAGAGGACTAAGTGCTGATCCCTGAGGGACTCCACACTAAATCTGCTTGGGTTTGGATTTATGTGGTTGTAGGGCAATCTGTTGTGTTTGGTTGGAGAGGAACGACTTCAACCAAGCCTGGACCATCCCTCCAATGCCGATGTCCTTTAGTCTTTGTAGCAGTCTTGAGTGGTCCACCGTGTCGAGTGCCGCAGATAAACCCAGCAGCTCCAGCATTGCTGATGCCCCTGAGTCCACTGACATTCTTACTTATTCTGCCACCTCCACGAGAGCCGTTTCGGTGCTAAAACCAGGTCTGCAACCCGATTGGGTATCAAGTAGAATGCCATGATCCTCAATGAAGATAGACAGCGGTCTTTGTACCCACTTTTCCAGCAATTTTGCAGGGGCTGGGAGAAGTGAGATTGGGCGATAATTGCTCAAATCTCCTGGCACTCCGTTAGGTTTTTTCCTGAGGGGAAGAACAATGGCATCTTTCCACCTCTCAGGGAAAATGTCGGATGTCAGGGAAGTGTTCCAGATATGGAGCAACACCTTAATGATCAAGTGAGTCACAACTTTCCATAGTTTCGGGCGGCAAGGGTCCTCCGGAGATCCTGATTTGCAGCTAAGGATCTGAGCCATTCCTTCTTGCAGCCTAATTTGGGGAGATTCGCTAAACAAGCGGTGTGGCTGGCTGCTCTCTTTTATATCGGTTTTAGTTGTCTCAACACTTTCTGTGAAAGAGTTATGGATTGTCTGAATTTTATTATTGAAGAAGTCAGCGATGTTCTCACATAGCGAGAGAGAGGATTGAGCTTCTAATTGTAATTCTTTAGGCTTAAGGAAGGCATTCACCACCTTGAATAGTTCTCTGCAGGGGTTCAATGCTTCCTTAATGCTCTTTGCTACATAATCTCTTCTTGCCATTCTCATAAGTTTATGTAGCTCTTTAAGCGCTTTCTTGTAGGCAGTTTTAGCTATATCGCAGTAGTTTATTCGCCACTGGCAATCTAGACGTTTGCATCTGCTTTTATTCAATTTAAGATTTTCAGAGAACGATAGGGCCGAGGGCGATTGCCTCCGAGATTTAGTAAGTCTAGCCGGAGCCATAGCTTCTACTGCCATAGAGATCCAATTATGAAATGCCAGCGCATCTACGTTAGGATCTTTTGTTAGTAATGGTTGATAAGCCATTATTGCTTGATGTGTGGCAGGAGTTACAGGTGATATTTGGGAAGATGGGCAGAGACAGTGGTGGGGCTATCATGTGAGTTAGTGAGGTTGAAGCTGGTTCTGAATGGATTAAGTGACAATGTATAGAGGGGCTGGGCCTACCCACCATTTAACTGACGAACATAAGGTTTTATTTTCACTATCTGCTGCTCAGATGTTTTTGGTGTACAGGACAAATATCACAGTTCAAATGATACTTGTTTTTAGAAGGAACAAGCAGTTCAGAGGGTTAGGGGATCCATAAGGTTCTGATTGTACCCTTGGAAGACATTATGCCCTCAGAGTTCTATTATATTTTGGGTGTGAGTTTCACCTTTTTGGTGGCTACGGTATGTGGGTTTTAGTGAAGAGACTAGCAGTGGTTTAGGTTATGCTGACAAACATGTCTAAATTATCTGGCTTGTTGGGGTGTTCATGGTGTGTTGGAGGACTTTAGGATGATGGTTCTTTAGGAAAACTGGAGGTGATTATGGCTGGTTCGGGATGTCCTTTGTGAAGGGATTTCTTATTTGGAAAGAAAATTTGGCACCGTCTTTTCAGCCAAAGAGGAGGGGGCTTCAGTTAGGAGGAAGCTGTGGTGGCTGAGAGGATGATGTTGAGGTTGATGTCAAGGTTAGGGGGTGGAGTTAGGGGGGAGGTGAGGTTGAGGGAGGAAAATTAGATCAGAAGGGAATGTATCCTTACTCTGGGGTATTAGATGTTGGAGTGATTGATATCACTTAGATAACTATTGCAGGTGCTCATGATGGTGTATGAGTAGAACAGATTCGAGGAGTTGTCTATAAAGGGCTTGTCCTGGCCATGGCGCCATATGTGCTATATACAATTTTTAACAACAATAATATGACCTAGAACATGATGAATTATGTGGGTGAGAGGTGGGGGCTTGTGGAGAGACATTCAAAGGTTTGTGCTGTGTGGAGAGAGGCATGGTACACTGGGTGCTTGTGTTTGTATTGTGGGTTTGATGAATGCTGTTGTAGCCAACAATAAGCAGTTTATAAAAAAATTATGTGAAGTAGTACACATGAGAAGAGCTTTGTAAGAAAGTCTGGATAATTTGTCGTGAAAACAAGGATCAAGTAGATCACAGCTGTTGGATTCATGCTTCTGGGAGAGGCATTCTGGCTAGGTGTTGTGGATATCAATGTGAATTGTGTTTGTGGGTTTTGAGTTTGAAGAGTTAGGACTGATGGGAATATGGGCAGATAAGGTGCTCACATGACACATGATTGGTAGTTAGGGCAGAGGCTCTGTTGAAGACTTTTGATCTGCATGGCATCTGTTTATAGCTATATCTTAAAAGTACCCTCTTGGTTGGGATCAACACAGGCATATCAAGCCATAAACCGGTGTGCAGGGAAGGACCGTAAATCTCAACTTTGCACAAACTTTGGAAGGAAGGACTGTACACTCAGGTCTGAGTTTTTATCAGGGAGCAAAAGAAATGCCAATCACACAAAGACATGTTTACCAGATTTTTAGTATTTACTTAGCAATTTTTTTACAGGCAGTTAAAGATATATATTGCCAAAGGTACTAATATTTAATTTGGAAAAAGCGGTTACAAATTGTGCACCGACTTGTTAGGAATGACACAGATTTTGTGAACCAACCTAGGTACTATTAGGTTGGATCACAAATAAGGATTTAGAGTCAATTGTAATTCAACCTACCTTATTGATAGGCATGAGGTAAGTCACAAATTTCAACTCTCTTCGACAAGAAGCCATCATAGGCATGGTGGCCTGCTAGGATCAGCAGACCACCATGCCTCTGATTCCCTTGTAATAAAGTAAACTTGTTTTTACATGCAGACCATTTTCCTTAAAGGAAACAAGGCTGTGTTTAAAATAGGTTATTAATATTATTTGTTTTTAAACTAAACTATTATGGTTGGCTGTGTTCCCCTGCACCACTGCCTAGTCCCAAACAAACTTTCTACAACTTTCATAAAGTTCACAAAGAGGACCCCTTCACCTATGTGGACGGGCTTCCGCTTTCTTCGAGGAGTCAGTAACTTTTCAATGGTCTACATCCTGAATTGCAGCTGCAAACCATTGGAACATGGCACACTGAATCACAATTTGAAAGTTCACCCCTTCCAATTTTTAATTCGTTATCAATTTCTAAATTCATTTAGCAAAACGGGTTTCGTACAAACCAAAAAACCATAATACTCTTGCAAACACTGTGAATTTGCAAATCGCATAGTTTACAACTGCAAAATGTCTCAGAACAATGACCCATAGTGTCGATTCATAGGTCACGGAATCGGCTATTGCTGAGGCCTCTGAATATATTGAGAAGCAGAGACCAGCTTGAAACGCATCAGGATGGACTGTCAACTGGCTGGTTGATTCTGTTCCCACTATTTGTTTACATTAATACGTTTTTACTAGGTGTCAACATAGGTCACTATATTTAGCATACTTTGGGATATTTACGTCGGAAAAATAAGTGAGGGTCCCGAAAAATAAGTGTCGATGCCCCCCCCCCCCCCCCCCCCCCCCCTGCAACCACGGTCTCTGGCAGCACAGAATAAAACTAGAGAAAGGCATGAAAGGGAGCGACACACTTTGTGGCAAACCTATGAATGCACATTGTCAACACTGTTAAAAACTATAGAGGAAATATAATTACAGTAATTACAGAATATTAACAATGTACGTTCCAGATTGGCCCTTTCTTTGCATAAAAACAGAACCCCAAAAAAACATTCTTTGCAAAGGCAATAATTCGCCTATTGCTTAACCAATATCTGCTTCGATCCGCTACCTAAAGATGTGCAGGGGGTTAAATCCAATTACGCTCATTTTGTGTATTTTATGTAGCTACCTGAAACCCACTGCTGGTGTGTTAGAGCCTGAGGCAGAGTCTGAACTGTACACACACACAGCGGTACAGAACAGCCATCCACACGGCCTAACTTTTTGCAAATGATCCGAGTTGTCCATGGTTACGCTGCTGGTTCCTGACAGTTTTGTGGAAAATCAGAGAAAGCTGAAGAGAAAAATTATAGGGTAATTATGTTCGTCACGTGCGGTGCCCAGCATACAAGGCTGATCTGTATTCCTGCTAGCAGTTGTTTACATCTCGGTCTACTAAAAAAGGAGAAATGTTTTTCATGCAAGTACGCTTCCTTTTGTGAAGAAAAAACTTAATTTAAATCATTGAGGATCTCGGGGGGGGGGGGGGGGGGGTGCAGCAAATGACCCGCAGACACGTCCTTAGGAGATGGTCTAAGGTGGCTTCATTCTTGATTGGCTGTACTACTGAAGGGGCATATTAGCAAGAACCTCGTAAAAATTGTCGCTGTTTTAGCGGCAGGAAACTGGGCTTGCTAATATGCGTTATAGAATTCCAATAGAAGCCAGGTTAGATGTGCAGGACATCTAACCTGGAATTCTATAACGCATATTAGCAAGCCCATTATCGCCGTTTTATGCCGTCTTGCTCCCAAAAAAGTATCTAAGAAATAAAAAAGACAGTACTCACCGGACTCTCGGATAGATACAGCCCGATCCGTATGAGGACAAGGAGCATCGCCACGTCTATCACAGATGATCGGCACCTCCTGCAGTCCCACACGACTTCAGGACATCTAATCCAGATCCAGTGGAAGGCAATCGCGGGACACTCAGGACGACGAATCACGCAGAAAATACCACGGACCACGACGATCTCCCCTCAGCCTGTCCCCAAAATGGCGCCTGAATAGGACAAAGCTCCACCAATGCCCGAAAACTCCAGAGAGTGACAAGAATCGAAGCGAAGAAGAACGGGCGACTGGCTTCCCCCAGCTAAGAACCGGAGCTACAGGAGGGTAATCACTGCCCAACTGCAATAGCAGCATCACCGACCATCAACGGAGGATCTGGACTCTCACGATCACACCGATCACCCCCACTGCCTGTCCTCAAAATGGCGCGTCACACCGGACATCGCGCTATATCTGTGAAGTAACGCCACCGTAAAACAGAGGTACAGCGCGCACGAGGGGCCTCCTCAGACCAGCGCACCCAAACTAAATGCAGGCGGAAACACTAGAGCGGAGGAATCAGGGAAACTGCAAGACTCGCCCCCGCCTGACCTTAAGATGGCGGTGATAATGGGACACCCGGTAGGAACAAACCCGGCATCACTGTAATCAGGACCGGAGCCGAGAACAACAACGCTGCAATCGCCAACAAGAAAAAAAGGGCAAATGAACATGCCATTGCCACCCACCTACTAGACCATCCCGGCTCAGACAACTCACCATAGCAAAGGAATCTCGACTCCCCCCTGCCTGACCCCAAGATGGCGAGGAGACCAAGACATCCCAAGGGAACAAGCCAGTCTCCACTAGGTCCGTGATCAGCGTTAGGAACCTCAACAGCTTTTCCTAAGCCGCAAGTACAGCCCTACTCACAACTTCTAAATTAACCCTAGCACGAAGAGGCAAGGACGGAGACAAGGACCCCCCCCCACCCCCCATTCGCACTAATCTAAGGAAGCCTCGGCGCCACAGCCGCTCAATCCACCCGAATTCCCAAGAACACTTGAGGACAACCACTCTATGACGGCATAATAGTCTGGCCACACATTAGAGAACAAAAGATCCCGAATCAGAAAGGGACTCCCATCCTGCCTGGTCCCAATAGGACCCTCAACTAAACTCTGGGATCCCGCAAAAGGGCATGTTAGACCACAACAAGACTGAAGCTGAACCACCGAACTTCCTTTTCACTGCACAGGATACAACCACAGCGCGCAGCCCATAGGCGCCTCCACTACCCTTACCCCGAAAGCAGAGTGATCACCCGCCCCCCCACCGACTGACCTAGCCCATCCCAGATTCGCTCCGACCGTACCACACTTCCCCATCGCCCGCCACCATGACCATCAACCCCAACCCCTTGTCCTCCCCCCTCATTAAACGTCACGGGCCTAACTCCTTCTCCATCATCCCCCCTCACAACATCTCTCACAATGCAAAAAAATCCCTTAAGCACAAACTAATCAGGCAATTCCCTGAATCCCTCTTCGCAGATATATACCACTGCCCCTCAAAAGGTCAAATAAAAATGGACCTCATCTTTCACACTGCCAGACCAAGCTACTGGATCTCTAACCTAAGAGAAAAACGCCTAATCACAAAGACGACGAAGACAATCCATAGCTGCAAGCTCTCCTTCCTCACCCCGAACCACCTACCCAACCACGGGATCACCTCTGTGACCATATACTCGAATGGCACAGTCCTAATCCAAGCCAACAACGCCAATCTGGAGGTTTTTGACCGCCTATTCCCCTCCCTCCTTGCAAATCATATCACACCTGACCCATACCAGGCACACCAGCCCATCATGATGCTAAACCAAACCACACCACCCCCCAGGCACACACCCCCACCCATACATCCCCCACCCCTCTCAAAGGCCCAGGAAAACATAGTCACCGTCCTACCCAACATCACAACCCACTATAATGAAACGCGCTCGGTACAAGACACCCTCCTAGCAGCCCCAGCCCGCTATAAGGCCGGACCTGAGCCCCCCCACTCCCAACCTTCTCCTTCCCCTGTCATGAATAACCGCCCGACGCAACCCACCCACCGCACCCCCCCTCCCCAGCCCATGACTCAAACAGGCATCCCAACCCAATCGGACATCCGAAACGACCACAAAACCCAACTTAACCACAACGTCTCCGTAAACCAACTCCCCCTCCTGCAGGAGGCCACACACGACCGCCTCACCCGCATCGAAAACCAAATAAACACTATAATTCATGGTCTGAACCTTATCCTCACCAACCTCGACACCCCCCGCAACACCCACCCAAATTCCCAACCCGCCCTCCTAGACTCGCACGGCCCCGCAAGACCAACCGACTCAACACCCCACACCAACTCACCCCCCCCCCCGCCCCCCCACCGTCCCAGACCTGGAGACCTAGAAGAGCGGCGAAAGCCATGACCTGGGAAAAGTCGCTAGAACTGGCCGCCTCTTACACAACACCTACCACCCTCCCCACCCAGTCCTCCATACAAGTAGTCACTGGTCTCAGATACGAACAACCCATAAGCAAACCCCCCAGACCCCCGATCACCCGCATCACCATTCCCACCGAACCCAGGAAAAAAGAATCTCCTCAGACCAACTGCTTGCTCATAAACTGCAGATCCGCCACCAAACACTCGACCGAGCTAGCAGAGACCATCCTCAACCACAACATAGACCTAGCTTTCATCACTGAGACCTGGCTTGACGAATCCTCCACACCTATCCTAGATACGCTTGTCCCCCCTGGCTACTCCATCATCAACAAAAATAGGAAGGACCAAAAAAAAGGCGGAGGTGTGGCTATTATCCACAACAACAACCTCGCAGTGGCCGAATGCGACGCCTTCAACTACAACGCCTTCGAGTGCCTTACAACCAATGTCAAAACCATCGACAACAACCTACTCCAATGCCACCTAATATACCACCCCCCAGGCAACAACGCTATATTCGCAGAACAACTGTCAAACCTCATCGCCAACTGCTCCCTCAAAGAGTCTAACACCATCATTCTAGGGGATCTTAATCTGCACTGGAACAACGAAAACAATGCCACTATAAAATCCCTAAACGAACTCCTCCACGCAAACAACCTCTCCCAACACTGCTCAAAAGAGACCCACAACAAAGGGGCAACCCTGGACGCCATCATCGCCAGGAATAACACAATCTCTATTGAACACATCCTCCCGGTAGATTGGTCGGACCACCACCTAATCCTATTCCACCTCACACAACAGATCCAATCCCTCCCCCCAATCACAGCCGCCAGCACGTGGTCCAGAAATCTATCACAAGTCAACTCAAAAGATCTAGAAGAAAAAATAGCCTCCTCCCTGCCAATCCCCACAGAAGGCCTCTCAACTACCGAACTCATCTCACACTACAACACCACCACGTCCGCCATCCTAGACCAACTGGCACCCCTAAAACAAAAAAAACCCAGGAACATCCCATCGAGAACCTGGTTTAACAAGGACATCAACGAGAAAAGGAGACTACTCAGAGTCACAGAACGACATTGGAGAAAGAACCCCTCCCTTAGATGCCACGAGGAACTCCGAGCAATGAGAAGAAGGTACAAAAACCACATCAACAATGAAAAAACAAACTTCTTCTGCAATGCTCTAGAAAAGGCAAAAAACAGACCAAGAGAACTCTTTGATATCATCAAAAAACAAACCTCCAAGCCTTCCACGGTCCATGCTCAACCCTCCAAAACCCTATGTGACAACTTCGTCTCCTTCTTCAATGAACAAATAGCCAAGATCGAACTATCCCTAAACATCAACCCTGCCCCGACCATCAACATCAACCTAACTACAACATTCACCATCCCTGGAGACACAACCTCTACCGCCTGGTCCTCTTTCGACCCCGTCCATGAAGCCGAGGTCCTCAATCTAATCGCATCCTCCAAACCCTCCTCCCACATCCTGGATCCCATCCCCGCCCAAATGGCCAAAGACTTCAAACTCACCCTTGCTCCACTCTGGTGTAAAATCATCAACAGCTCCCTAAAATCTGGCATCATCCCGGACTGCCTCAAAGTCGGCCAGGTCACTCCCCTCCTAAAGAAACAAGGTCTTGACCCCAACGACCTAAACAATTTCAGACCAGTCTCAAGTCTACCCTTCCTAGCCAAAATCCTAGAAAAGTGCGTACTACGCCAACTCAACAACCAGCTCGACAACATCAACCTTCTTGATCAAAACCAATCAGGCTTCAGAAAAGGCTACAGCACCGAAACCGCAATCCTGAACATAGTAGACGACATCCGCAACTCCCTTGACTCGGATCAGTGTTGCATACTCATCCCCCTTGACCTGTCAGCGGCGTTTGACACGGTTGACCACAAGCTCCTCATCAAGGCCCTCAAAGAACGAGTAGGTGCGGACGACGTGGTCCTGAAATGGTTTGACTCCTTCTTTCAGAACCGCTTCCAAACAGTAAAAATAAAATCCTTCACATCCGACCCTCTCCCAGTGACCAGAGGGGTCCCCCAAGGATCCGTTCTCTCCCCTCAACTGTTCAGCATATACATGGTCCCTCTCACCACCATACTGAAGAAAGCCAACATTCCTTTCCATCTATACGCGGACGACACACAGATCTACATAGAAGCTACTTCCTATAACGACATTCTAAGGCTCAACAACACTCTAAGGGAAATCCAAGACTGGCTAGGATCGAATCACCTCAAACTCAACCAAGGAAAAACCGAGATCCTCCTCATCTCCAACAAAGACAACAACCCCCAAATGACCGAATGGGTGAAAGCCATCGACATTCTCAAAGGAAATCTCACCCTGACCAACTCAGTAAAGTCACTTGGAATCACCCTGGATCATAAACTAACTATGTCTAACCACATCAAGAGCTCTGCGAAAAGCGCCTTCCTTAACCTGAAACTCCTCAATAAAATCAAACCTCACATCCCACAAAAAGATCTCCAACAAGCCACCCAAGCACTGGTCCTGTCCAGACTGGACTATGGGATCGCAACCCTATCCGGCACAGCCAAATCCCACCTAGCGCCACTGAAAACCACCCTCAATGCAGCAGCCAGAATGATATCAGGTGCAAGGAAATTTGACCACATATCCCCCGCACTCAAAGATCTTAAATGGCTCCCAGTGGAAATGCGCGCAAACTTCAGAACAGCCTGCCTAACACACAAAGCCCTACACACAGGGAAACCAGAATATTTAGCCTCCAAGCTCAAGAAAGCGGGTCAATCAAGAAATCTCAGAAGCTCAAACTCCCTACTACTCATCCCCCTGAAAACCCGGAAACAAAAAACCGCCAGCCGCTCATTTGCCGGCAACGCCCCAAAAATTTGGAACTGCATCCCAGTGGACATCAGAACTACCCCCTCCTTTCCAGAATTCAAGAATCGTCTAAAAACCCTCTACCTCAACAGCGCGTTCCCAAACTCTACCTCTAGAGCGCAACATGGAACTCGCACTACCTCGAAAACACTACCTCAAAACCGCCCCCCAGGCGGAAGACCTCTATGCTAATCTATGAACTTATACGAACCCTGTTTATGTTATACTGTACTATCTTCGCACCTGTTTTTCCCGGACTAAATGTAAAGCGCTCCGATACCCTCGGGTCTGGCCAGCGCTATAGAAAACTCCAAAAATAAAAATAAAAATAAAATAAAATTTTAGCGGCAATTTCCTGCCACTAAAATGGCGATAATTCTAACGAGATTCTTGCTAATATGCCCCATAGTACCCAAGAATATTGATGTACCAGAATATTGTGGAGAGAATATCGAGGGACAAAATATTGAAAGGTAAGTGTGTATAAACAAGCACAAATATACAATTCCCATCTCCACAGATATGTACCATGAAGATATATATATAGTGGCGGTTGCCACTAGGTAGTTATAGTTAGGTCAGCTATTAACTTTAGTCCTGTTTGACCAATCTTGTCAAAACTTACCCATAAAAAAGTTCATTCATCTCAGCTCCATCCTGGAAAGTTTCGGAGTGATCTGTCAAGCGCGGGCCGAGAAAAAAGGCGATCCCTAAATGCAAAATCCCAATGCATTTTCCATAGACTTATTTAAGATGGACTACAGCAAAAAGTGCTGAACAGATTTACATAAAATTTGACAGGAAGCTAGATCTTGGTCTGCAGATTGTGGGCCTCATTTATGAGGCTTGCATCAGTTTTGCGCTTCCGATGCGTCACTTTTTGTGACGCATTGGCAGCGTAAAACATGCCTCCTGTTGCGCACTATTTACAAAGTGACGCATCTAAGCAGATGCATCACTTTGTAAACCCCTGCGCTACATTATACCTGCGTCAGTTATAATGTATGCAGGGGGGGGGGGCGTTCCCCCGCAAAAAGCTTCATAGAAGTGATGCAGTAAAATCTATGAGATTACACTGCATCACTTGGACGTCGTTGCGTCAAAATCTTGCGCCTGCCTCACAGCATTCGTAAAACTGATGCATGCCCTTTCACATGGGGCTTGCCCCATGTGACAGGACGCATTGCTGGAGTTGCGTCACTTTTGTGACACACTCCAGCAATGCGTCACTTTTGCGCTTACAGATTCGTCAGAAATACTGACGTATCTGTAACTCCTTGCGACATGATGCAACATACTGTAAATATGACGCATCAGGTTTGTCGCAAGGATTGCGCACTGAGAAGTGACGCATCCCTGCTTTCACGCAGCGATGCTTAATTTCTCATAAATGAGGCCTCGCGCTTTTTGTGCTTTGATGCAAACAGATTTACATAAAATTCGACAGGAAGCTAGATCTTGGTCTGCAGATTGTGCTTTTTGTGCTTAGGTGCAAATCCATTCAATAGTTTTTGAGAAATTAAAGGAAAAAAATAATTTTATAATTTGGCAGCTAGGCTCAAAAGAGACTCAAAGATTCTTGCGGGAGTGCGATTTAAAAACAGAGTGTTCTGTTGGCCCAGGGAGCTATATTTCACTTGTACCATCTCCCTCCCAGAGGAGTCAGACTCCCACGACAGCAAGTGCTCTTATTGGCTGCCAGCAACATGCAGTGGTGGCTGCTGCAGAACGGGGGTTGGTGGGGGATAAAAAATAAAAATAAAGATCACTTACCTGTTCACGCCACACGCTTCTCATCGTCCTCTTCTCTTCCACACTCCCATAAGCAGGAAGCACCCAGGCTCCTCTAAGCCAATCACAACACTGCTGGCACCATGACTGCAGAGTCATGATTGGTCTAAGAGCCCTGGTTCAGCGCTCAGAAGGAGACTGCAAGCCTGTGCATGGTCTCCACCCAGACTGTGCATTACAGCCTGGTGGATAACATGCTAAAGTGTGCCAGACAGCAGGTCAAATTGTCATGTGCACTTAAGGTGAATGTACAACGCTTCCTCCTGCACTGTGACAGAAGCCCATCCCCGCCCTGCCCATCCTGGCTCCTTAGACAAAAATAAAAAGTTTAGGGGCATTCCTATTATCACTTTATTTTTCCTTTGTTGCACTGCCCAGAAGCAGTGGGGTGATGCTCCCCCACCTTAGCGGAGGAGACTTACAACATGACAAAAATGTTGCTGGCAGCCATTACAGGGCTCGGGGGCAAGTACGGTTATCACCCTACTAGGGCTTTATCCCCATATTCTATTTGCGGAAGTTGGGCTTGCTCACTTGGCTTGCTTGCTTTTACCCTTGCTGCGTTCAAGTCAGATATTATGCCCCCTCTCTTGCAAAGATCACCAGCAACCACTGATTTTGCTCAGATTACTTGGCCAGAGCATGACTTTGTTCAGCTTAATTAGCCAAAGCATGTTTGCATCTTGTTTGACATGTTTGTCACATTTGTAAGTGCTAGTCTTTTTTGTGAACTAGCAGCATTAAAAACTCTAAGCTATACTTTAAATCACTTTCCGCATCCTTGGTAGATTGTACAACTTGATTGAGAGTTCCAAAGGATTTTGGTAATGTCCATGCAGGCAGTTTGTGGTACCTGTGGTTGTGGCGGGTGGCCACCTCCTATGAAAAACGTTTAGCTCTAGAAACTGTGTGCTTCCTGTCCAAAGCAGTCTCAAGACAAATGGCCCAGTAAGCAAGATAGACACAGGACTTTGGGTTTGGATATGGTATGGACCCCTAGCTGGTTTCAGGTAGTGCAAAATTGAGCTGACAGTTGGCACAACAGTAGTGACCTTTAGGAGTAAAATCAAATATTTCTTTGACTTTTTTCATTTTAACCATAGCACATTGCCACTTTATAGTTCAAACGATTAGTGCAGTGTTTAGATTCTGCCTTCTCAATAGCACTAGAACCTGTGACATTGACGTTACCTAATTCCCCTGCAGTAGGTGGATCTACCCAACTACAATTGAAACCTGTATGCTACTGATATATTTCTGCAATGGGCTGTGTGTTGGAACGTGATGCTACAGCAACCACACACAACATGGATAGCTCAGATGGAGAATGAACAATAAAGAGGGCTTTGATTTATTTTCTAGCAAGATTTACTGTGTCTAAAGACAATTTACTTAACGTCTTTTGATAAACTGCTGGTAATTATCTTCAAATGTAAGACCTGCATTTACCTTTACTTTATTACACTGCAAATACACTGTGTTGTGTCCTATGAAGATAGACACCAGGAGCTAGGATGTATATTTAAGTCTTCTTTATTGAGTCTTCAGTACAGGTTTCCTCAGTCTTGACTCCAGCCAGCTTAGTATGGTACCAACTCCTACACCAGCCCCACCAGGAGCAGCCTGCTTAGCTGCTCATCCCATCTCCAACTGTCACCACTCATCCACATAGGCACCCAGGCATTCCATTCATCACAGTAACACCAATATTCCGTCACCATCTCGCACTCTGGCTGAGCAGCTAGGAGAACCTAGGCGGATTTACATATAAATGTAATCCTTAAGATATAACATTATCCGTTCCTTTTAAAATAAAAACAAAACTTACAATTTTAAAGAAGAGAACTATACACAAAAAGGCGATAATATTCATAACTAAGGGATGGAAATGAATTCAAAACATCACCAAAGAGTGAACAATGCAAACAAGATATGATGGGCAGAAAACGACATATTGAAAACATGCATCAAAATCCCCCATCCTCCCTCACAAAAGACACTGTAAAGCAATATTACATTTCAAACTAACAATAACCCCATCTTATCCCAAAAACACAAAAGAAAATTATGTAGTGAAGGGTGCACACACGACACACCCCACAATAAACACCTGAGGCCAAAAACAGACAACAAGGGTGAACCAACACCATAAATACACGTGTACCACAATATGGCCCACATAGAGGATTCACACAGTGAGGCACAAAGCGACTTACACACGACAACATCTGAAGCACGAAGCGACTTACACAGTACAACATGTGCCGCGCAGGGCGACATACACATAACAACACCTGAACGCAAGGACGACTTACACAAGACAAAACGTGAGGCGCTGGGCGGCTTACACACAACACATCTGAAGCGCAGAGCGACTTACACAGGACAACATGTGAGGCGCAGGCCGACTTACACACATACAAACATACAAGACCTGCAGCGCAAGGCGACTTACCAACACAACACAAGAAGAAGGGAAACACACACCAAGACCAGAACCACACTCATGCAAGAGAGAACCTGTGATGTCCACCCACCAGGAGAGTATGACATCCCAAGCAATAAATAGCGTAGAAACTATGACATCACGACATATGAAACTGTAGCATAGTATTAATACTAATGCAAATCCAATAACAGTAATAATACTAGCACACATCCAACAACACTAGAGCTAGTGAACTGTGCCCCACACCGGTGGGCGATCTCTTACCCGAGATGTAGAACACTGTGCACATTAAGATACAGTGCACGCATCCTGAAACTTGTTGTAAAGCAAACACAACATGTGTAACAATGGTAACAACACATTGGAATGCAGGACTCTAACACAATGCAGAATTGCCAAGTTGTAATAAACCAGAATACACAGTTATAAAAACTTAAACAGTGAGACCCAGAGCAATATCGGACGATCCTGACAATGTGTAGTGAATAAAAGTTACAGGGTACATCAATCTCTTCACCAGAGAGATCCAAAACTAGTTGCTCTAAACATTACCCAAGGTCTTTGTGAAGATCGCAGTCTTAAAAACGGTGCGTAGTAGGTCCTGGTAACAGATGACTGACTTGGAAAAGAGTCACTCGATCCCACGTATTTGACAGCCATTACGCCTTCGATCGCTGAAGAGCATCTTGTTGAAGAA
The DNA here is from genome assembly GCF_964263255.1 of Lissotriton vulgaris. NCBI lineage: Eukaryota > Metazoa > Chordata > Amphibia > Caudata > Salamandridae > Lissotriton > Lissotriton vulgaris. Next base: position 1,182,997,392 of record NC_141696.1, read on the forward strand.
ACACACTAACACAGCATCGTGCTTTATGCCAGGAGACTATGGGGCATATTATCAAGGGGGTTTATCTCCGCTTTATTGGCTTTAAAAGCCAAGAAAGCGGAGATAAAATTATCTCCCTATTACCAAGCTGTCGCTAACACCAGTTAGCGACAGCTAGTAGGAGATAGCGACCATCTTGGGCCCCACTTTGCATGTCAGTGATATTTATCACTAATGAGATGCAAAGTGGGCGTGCCAAGATGTTAGAGACTGAAAACAGTCGCTAACATCGCTATCTCCTATTACCAACTTTTGGAGATATTCGCGCTAAGCGGGAATATCTCCAAAAGCTAACACCTGCCCTGAGCAGTTCTTAGCCATGTTATCCAATGGGAGGTGGATAACATGGCTAAGAGCATTTGCTCGATAATGCATGAATATCGCTGACTTTTCAACGATATTCATGCATTTCGGCCGTTTTTTATCGCATTTGCGATAAACCTTGTTAATAGCAAGGTTTATCTGCGATAAAAATCGCCGATGTGCGGCGATAATTTTTGTCTCTAAACAAGTTAGAGACAAAAATTATCGCTAGTTGTTGGTAATATGCCCCTATATTTCATGTTCCAAAAAAAACGAGGTTAGAAATGAATCCAGAAGTAACGCGCAGGATTGCGCTAAAAGACGTGGTTGGCAAAACGGAGGAAGTGAGCACAAAGGCAAAGTGTGCCAGCTCAAAGATGGCTAAACAAACAACACCGCTGCCAGCGCTGGGAAAAACAACTTACCCTACTAATTTGAGGGGAGCACAATGGTTGTTATGAACAAAACATAATAACCTGCTATTGCCTTTGCAAAGCTTACAATTTTATTGCTCTTTTTTACACCTCTCAGAATATTTTTGCATTATTTTTTGTGCATGGAAATATAAATGAGACAATATTGATTATATACATCAAAAACACATACATTAAAGGAATAAATGTGACTGTAACAGGGAAAATATTTACAACACGCTATACATTTCACTCAATCTTGGCCAAACATTCATACACCACCACTAACAACATACAAACATATAAAGGTTCCAGTGTCAAAAATGCTACTTCAAAAGTAATGAATACAAACAAACAGTTTTTTCAGTGTAATACAAATTGTTTAGATAATCTGTTGCAGGAAAAGAATCCTTTCACTATTTACAGTCCAATCTGAAGTTCTGTATGGTACCAACTCCTACACCAGCCCCACCAGGAGCAGCCTGCCTAGCTGCTTATCCCATCTCCAACTGTCACCACTCATCCACCCAGGCACCCAGGCATCCCACGCATCACAGTCACACCAACATTCCGTCACCATCTCTCACTCTGGCTGAGCAGCTAGGAGAACCTAGGCTGATTTACATATAAATGTAAACCATAGGATATAACACACTGACAATACATTTTCACACCATGTTTAATCCACATCCTTTTTAAAATATCCACATTGACTCACTGGACTTCACATGACCTAGATAGCCACCCAGTGCTTAACCCTTTCGCCACCACGCCTCCCCCGTGCCACGTCCTTCTTTGACTATTTGGGGCAGTTCACGCCTAGGCCCTCAAAACTTTTTGTCCACATAAGGTATCCACGCCAAATTTGCGTCCTTTTCTTCAAACATCCTCAGGATTCTAAAGGTACCAGGGGTTTGTGGATTCCACTGGAGAGGACTGAGAAATTAGGCAAAATACAGATGCATGTGTTTTTTTGGAGGAAAAATGTGATACTAGTGCTGCAGAAGAAGGCATCTGGTTTCTTCCCTGCAAATGGTATCAACAAAGGGTTTGTGGTGCTAAAATCACCATCTTCCCGCTTTCAGGTACAGGCAGACGCTTGTCAGAAAACTAACATTTTCTACACAGTTTTGGCATTTTACTGAGACATAGCCTATTTTTTGTGCTTTCAATCTCCTTCCAGTTAGTGGTAGAAATGGGTAGCAAACCAATAATGGATCCCACAAAGCTAAACATTTCTGCAAGGGATCATTTGTGTAGATCCTCTAAGAGAGTAACAGTTGAAATAAAATAATTTAGAAATTTAGTTGAAAGAAACAGCCATTTGTGCCTACATTTTCACCTATAACTTCTTCTAACTATGATAGATTTTTGAAAGCTCTGTACTGTTACGTCTGACAGGACACTTCTAGTTGCGGGGTTACATGAGGCATGTAGGTTTACCAAGAACCCGAGGTACCCAGAGCCTATAACTGAGTTTGCACCTTGCACGGTTTTTTCATTGTGCCCAGGGTATACAGTAATTCTTTTGATAAAATATAAAGAGTGAAAAATTAGTATCAATGAAACCTATGTATTTCTGAAATTGGAACAAGATATGGAGTTTAAAGCTGTGGGTATTTGTGAATTTCCAAATTTGAGGGTACCCATATCCGCATGCGTATTAGAGGGTATTTTTCAAAATGACTTCTTTTTAATACACTGTCTTACATTTGGAAGGCAGAAATGCATAGAAAGACAAATAGTAATAATACTTGTTCTACTATTCTGTGTTTCCCTAAGTCTCCCAATACAAACGGCACCTCACTTGTGTAGGTAGGCCTAGTGTCTGCGACAGGAACATTCCCCAAAACGCAATGCGGACACTACATTTTTCCAATGAAAACTGACCCTTTTTTTGTAATGTGCCTACTTGTGGATTTTGGGCCCTAGGTCAGCCGGCACCTAGGGAAACCTAGCAAACCTGTAAATCTTTGAAAACTAGACACCCAGGGGAATCCAGGATGGGGGGACTTGTGCGGCTCTCACCAGACTCTGGTACCCAGAATCCCTTGCAAACCTCAAACTTTGTAATAAAAAAAAGTAAAAACATTCCTCACATTTCTGTGATGGAAAGTTCTGGAATCTACAGGGACCCAGAACATTTCACCCACCCAGCATTTCCCCAAGCCTGCCAATAAAAATGGTGCCTCCCTTGTGTGGGTTGGCTTAGTGCGCGTGAAAGGAAACAGCCCAAAACGCACCGGGACACATCACATCTTTCCAGCGAAAACAGACCATTTTTTTGCAATGTGCATTGCTGTGGATTTTGGTCCCTAGCTCAGCAGGCACATAGAGAAACCGAGCAAACCTGTACATTATTGAAAACTAGACACCCAGGGGAATCCAGGATGGGGTGATTCGTGTGGTTCTCACGTGTTTCTGTTACCCGAAATCCCTTGCAAACCTCAAACTTTGTCTAAAAAGCACATTTTCCTCAGATTTCTGTGATGGAAAGTTCTGGAATCTGTGGAAAGTCACAATCTTCTACCTACCCTGCAATCCCTCAAGTCTGGTACCTCACTTGTGTAGGTAGGCTTAGTGCATGTGACAGGACACAGCCCAAAACGCAACGTGGACACATCACATTTTTTTATTTTTTTATTTTTTGAATACCTTTATTGTGCGAATAGAAGCATACAAATACGGGCCTACAACCAATCAGGCCGGCCACAACACATTATGAATGCACAAGAGTCAACATTTAAGTTCCCCAGCAGTCATCCAGTGGTATATAGGCAAGCAATCCAAGATGAGGAGGCCGAGTGTAACCGCTAGAAGCAGGATTAAATAAGGTTAAGTTTTTTTTTTATATAATAGGAAGTATAGTAGGATCAGTTGCAACTTTCGACGTCTAAATTCCCATGGCGGACTATAGGTAAAGCATCAATACAAAGGGGCCTTGATAAATGGAAATACTAGCAGCAATTGACAGAAATCAACTTCTGATCGCCCCATTTCAGATCAGTTCCCACCACGGCCCGCCACACACCCGCTACCACCTGAATACGAGCTGGCACAGATCAGAAGAGTCAGAGCAGCAACGTAATAACCATCCACTATACTAACCCAAATAAAGAAAAAAGAGGGGAGGGGTAGAGAAGAGAATGTCAGAAAGAGGGAAAGAAAGAACGCGGCGCCATTGCACTCGCTCCACGGCGAGTAAAGCACGCAGAGCTGGAGGACCCGCTATCGGGCAAGTCATGTAAAACATGTTGCATGTGCAGTCAATATCGTAGAAGCGGGAAAGCAACTCCTTACTACCCGCTAACGCTCCATGGAAGACGCGCGCAGACACCGCGCCCCGATAAAGGGATACAAAAGAGCCATAGAACTAAAGAAAAAGGAAAACCAACATCAGAAAGATCCCGTCCCTCCCACACCACCCTGCACCCCTGCAGAAGGCTACGGCCTACCCACTCAGCAGCGTGCCTGTCGCCCTAATTAGAACCCGAAATATAGAAGAATCAGAAAGTAAGAAAAAGAACACACCAGACCAAAAGAAGAAGAGAAGGGAAAGGGGAAAGGAATCCAGTGGGAGAGGAGATCTGAAATCGAACATTCAGCTCCTACCCCCCGCCTTAATACAGCTGAAACCCACAGCAAAGCGAGAGAGACACAACCTCAAATATCAGGAACAGGAAAAGGAGTCGGCCATTTTGTCCCAACTACGGGTAGTCCTCGTCCACGTACATTAACCAGTAGTTAGCCGAAGCAATCCTGTCTCACCCCTGTCCTTTCCTGATCATAGCTTTCGTGCGCAATAAGGTGGCAGGTATCAAGCATTTCGGCATAGAGTACACACAGGATCAAAACAAGGCAGGCCAAGGGTGCAGTCTAGAGGACCCCAGTCTCAAACAGCAAAGCAAGTAGTGGCTGCGATGAACCAGACTGTCAAGTAGCAATCTCAGGAGCAGCAAACAGACTGGGTGCTGCCCCGCCGTCCAAAACAGCGAGGTAACCCCTGCAAGGCAGCGACGGGACCTCACTAAAGCAGTTCGATTCAAACATCCGCCGGGCTCCCAGGCCCGACCGGCATGGACGGGTCTCAACGTGGAGCCCCCGCTCCTGGTCGCCACAGCCAAAGCTTCCTGGAGATTCGGGGCCGCTGACATACAGTCTCGTGGGTGCACGACGGCATCGCTCTTTGCAGCAGCCGAGGGGAGCGAATCAGCACTCACACTCAGTCGAGCCATACTCATGGGGGACGGGCCAGCAGGCATGGCGGCAGAACCGCTGTCTAGCAGAACAGCGTCAAGGGCCATGGCCGCACGTAAAGAACATAGAGCGGCCAAGACATCACCGATCGTGGGCTCACGCCCACAAGCCTCAGCCATTGTGTGGTTCGACAAACTAGGTTCGCCGCCCCAAGCCGGTCCGGGATCCGGGGCGCCGGCGGCCATCTTGTCAGTGCAGCAGGGACTCTCCACTCCTTAACTTCTGGACCGGGCGTTCGAATGAGGCCCACCGGAGTCTCCTCGAACCCCAGCAATGGCAATCTTGGTGCAGAAAGATGGGCCACCAAAAAACAGGGGTCGCCGGCGCCACCGTCTCACGGGCGCCGCCCGCCGAGTCCGGGCGGAGGGCTTCAAGATGGCCGGACCAGGCAACAAAGGGGGGACCAGCCTCCTATACGGTCTTCCCCCGTCCGAGGCGGGCCGCGCCCCGCCACAGAGCCCTCGGGCCACCAGACCGGGCCCGGTCAGTCGCCACCGGAACAACCGCACAATGGCCTCTTCAGCCGACCCCTCTCCACCACCGGGGGCCGGCGTCGACACACCACTCCGGCCGGCCGTCACAAGCGAGTCCCCGGCCTGCACGCCACGGAGGCTCCGGAACAAACAAGGGCACAACTCCAGATCCACAGCACCCAGGAGCCCCCAGGACGGACGGTAAGTGCCAGCAATGTTTCACCTTCCCATATTTAGTCGATTGTGTCTCCTCGGGGCAGGATGAGGTACAGGATATGTGCTTCAGGCAAGAAGATTAACGGAGCCGAGCTACAGTGCGGCTATCATGGTCGCGAGTTTGGCTCCTCCCCGACACATCACATTTTTCCAGTAAAAACTGCAATGTGCCTAGCTGTGGATTTTGGGCCCTAGCTCAGCCAGCACCTAGGGAGACCTAGCATACCTGTACATTTTTGGAAACTAGCCACCCAGGGGGATCTAGGATGGGATGGCTTGTGTGACTCTCAACAGGATTTGTTACCCAGAATCTCTCGCAAACCTCAAACTTTGTAAAACAGACCAAGGAAAGTTCTGGAATTTGTGGGTAGCCACAAACTGGCACCCACCCAGCATGGGCACTTGGCCCACTCGCACAAGTGAGGTAGCATTTTTATCGGGAGACCAGTGGGAATGCTAGGTGGTCGGAAATTGTGCGGTGATTCCACAACTTTCCCTCTCAGAACTGTGAGGAAAACGCTAAAATTGAGGTGTGCAGGGGATTCTCGGTAAAAAAACATTGGGGGATCCAATCAAGCCACACCTCTCTGGGCTTCTCCGGATGTCTACTTTTGAGAAATGTCTGGGTTTGGTAGGTTTCCCTTGTTGGCCGCTGAGTACGGAACCAAAAACACAGGCAAAAACAGTTTTTTTGTCATAGATAGGAGGCACCTGCGTTTTTGGTCTGGGGCTCGCCGGCTATCTAGGGAAGCCTACCAAACCCAAACATTTCTGAAAACTAGACACCCAGGGGAGTCCAGGGATGTGTGACTTGTGTGGATTTCCCAATGTTTTCATACCCAGAATCCCCTGCAAACATCAAATTTAGCTAAAAACACACATTTATGTGTGGCAAAGTTGTGAAATCACAGTGCTGGCACAAATTTGCCACCACCCAGCGTTCCCACTCAGTCTCGCAATAAAACTGATACCTCACTTGTGTGGGTGCCCATAGCAGTGTCAGCCTAAAAACCTATGAAAAAAACCTGCTCTTCTGGACCCACTCTGGTTCCCCGTCAGTTTTTCAATTTTATAAGTTTTTAGGTTCTCTGCTTTGGGCAGCCACACAAGTGAGGTATCATTTAGGTATAATTTTTTTTCAGAAGACCGCGGAAAACGATGGGTGGTGGAAAATTTGTGTCGGTGCAGTGATCCCACAAATTTTCCACACCGAAATGTGAGGAAAGTGTGAATTGTTAGCTAAATTTGAGGTTTGCAGGGTATTCCGGGTGATAAAACACTGAAGGATCCAACCAAGCCACACCACCAGGGAAAGCGCCATCCATGCACTCCACCAGACATGTGCCATGCACGCAGACCGCTAGCCAAGCGATAGTCCACGCACACTGCCAGCCAAGCGGTAGTCCACACAAACTGCCAGCTTAGCACCAGTCCACACACCAACAGCAAAATGCAGGTTCACACACAGCAGCCAAACGTCACTAAACACAGATTGTCAGCCGAACTCTAGTTCACACACAAACAGAAAATGTTGCTAGTGTCTAGTGGTTTTCTGCTCCCCTTTGGAAGAAGGTGTGCCTACAAATATTGCTGATCTGCCCCAAGGGGGGCAGAAGCTGCCAAAATGTGTTCACATAAAGACGGTCCCTTTTGTGTTGGGGGTTAGGGGCGTTGGCATGCCCATTCTGTGCAGGCCCCCACCCCTCTTTAATTAATAAAAAAAATCCTTCCTGCTGGCTAGTGGGCTTTCTGCCCCCCCCCCCCCCGGGGGGGAAGACAGACTATGACAATTTTTGGGAGAGGTTAGGGCATTATAATACCCATTTAGGAAAGCCCCCACTCCTAAATTTAAAAAAAACAATTAATCCCTGGAGTCCAGCCGCGATCCGTGCATGTAACAGCAGTGTGGTTGTGTAATGGAGGATTCTGAGGGACGATGCAGAGGGAAAATAATTATTTATTTAATTTTCCCTCTGCATCGTCCCTCGGAATCCCCCCATACAGAGCCCCACCGCTGTTACCTGCACGGACGGGTCTGTTGGGGTCTAGTGCTTTCCGCCCCCCGGATGGGGCGGATCACGGGTGAAAACAGTGGTCTCCAACCTTTTCTGTAATGTGAGCTACTTATGTTGTTTCTAGTATTAACATTTCTAAAAAGTCTCCTCAATACCACATGTTTATCACTCAAATATCAGCTTTAAATATATTTTGGAAATAAATTTTCCTTCAAATATCAGGTCATGAGTTCTCAAAAGAAACTCATTTTCATCTCTAATACACACACTCAAATTTGGTATACGTATATTAATAAAACCAAGCTAAAGTTTCTAATTAGGAGGCATATTATCAAGAAACGGAGATAAAATTATCGCCGCTTTAGCGGCAGAAAACTGCTGCTAAACCGGCGATAGTGGGCTTGATAATATGCCCTTGATAATTCCAATAGAAGCCCATGTTCTTGTGTCAACAGGCTTCTATTGGAATTCTCTACAGCATATTATCAAGCCCATTATGGCCTAGCGGCAGTTTTCTGCCGCTAAAGCGGCGATAATTTTAACTCTTTTTCTTGATAGTATGTCCCTTAGTAGGGTTGGCTGCACACAGGAGAGCTACTTACAGGTAGGTAAGAGCTACCAGTAGCTCAGGTGCTACTCATTGGAGAAGCCTGTTCTATCGCATAATGCACGTCACAGTTCCATCGGTATAGTGAGAAACAAACAAATTTAAAATTTTAAAAAATATGTTGGTGCTCTATAGTACTTTAAAATGGATGTTGACAGAAGCACTGAATACACGATGCAACCTCTCTCCCTTGTACGAGCAAGGACATCTGGTTCGTACAGTAATTAAATAAATAAAGAGACGTTTAGGCTGCAAATCACCTCTTCATCACATCTTGTTTCTGTCCTCGCATTCAGTAATGGTCCGCGGGTCAAATACAGGTCAAGTACTTGTTGTTTCGTTTATAATAGCCGCTCAGATGTCCTTAAAACCCATCTCGTGTTCCAGACCCCACTTGACCTGCAAGCATTTGTACTAAGGAAAGGTATTCTGTGGTAAAAAAAAAAAAAAAAGACTGAGCATGGTACTAAAAATGGTGGTCTGTAAGTGCGGGGGCAAAACAACAAACGGATTCCCCCTGGTGGTGGGCCCAGGCTTGGAAGATTAGGACGTCAGCTTTGTTTGCCGCTCTACTTTGATGCACCTCAGAAGGGACTAAATTATGAATCTGTCTTTCAAATTTGCATGTGCCTCATTCATGGATTCCCAATGTATTTATCTTTGGAAAATAACTTATTTAGTACTATTATAAACAGCTTCTATAGTGAGATTAGCAGGCACAGAAGCGAAACACCAGGCTCTAAACAAGCCAGGGTGCTGTTCCGCACACAGATCTGCTGCTTTCCATCGGTCTCCCGAGACCCCTTGGGGGCATATTTACAATAACTGGTGCATCATTGCAAATCAACAGGGATGCACAAGTTATTGTGCGCCACAGCTCTGCCATCATGGATGCGCCGCATTTACAATGCGGCGCACTATGGGGCAAAAACGGCACAGATGCGCTACGCATCTGTGCCATAAAAGTGACGCATTGCTGGAGTTGTGTTGCAAGCGCAACGCAGCTCCAGCAATGCTCTGGGGGCCCTATCTAGTTAATGCTGTGTCAATCCTTACGCCTGCTTCAGGCAGGCGCAGGGTTTTGACGCAGCATGGGCCTAAAAGTGACTGAGTGAAATCTTATAGATTTCACTCAGCCACTTTTAGGAGGCGTTCCTGAGCTGGAACGCCCCCCTGCACAGGAACGCCTACATGTGGCGCAGGGCATTACAACGTGACGCATCTCCCAGATGCGTCACGTTGCAAGTACCCCCGCACCATGGAGCAGGATTTGCGCCGCTGCTGCTTCACAAAAGTGACGCAACAGCGGCATAAATGAGGCGCAAGGGGCTTGTAAATCTGCACCCAAGAGAGGGAGTGAATAGGGGAGAGAGGGGGTACATTCTTGACTGTGTTGGGATATTAAAGAAGATATATTTGTTCATTGAAGATGTTGTATAACGTAATAATTGCTGTGTGATGGAAAACCTTCAATAAAATATGTTTTAAAAAAAAAGAGAGGGAGTGAATGCAGGTGGGGCTCTTGTGCTACCAGTCACAAACTTCTCTGTTTAGTTGCATGTCTGTGCAAACCCACGGCAGACAGGAAAATGCAAACCGTGCTGACAAGTGGCTCCCACACATTGTACTTGTTGCGTACATTGACAGTGGAGAGCCTGCCTTTGAGTGGAGAGGAGACTATATTGCCCAGACTGGGTGTGGATAATCACTGATATGACATCAGATACTTTTAATGCATTGTGGAGGGGAGGGTATTGCAGAAGTTGGCAGGACACAATGTAGTGTATTTGTCTGACCTAAGACAAGGCATGCACTTTAGCTTGCAAGATATTTTGTTTACCTACAGAGGGCTTAGATTCCCTACATAGATTACCATTGGATGGCTTCATCGTCACTTTCATTTCCTTGCTTGTCTTTGGGTAGCACTGCAAGGTTCACTTTCTCTTGGAATGTTTGTCTATCCTCTGAGCATGGCCCAAGTACTGCTTCCTTGCCCTGCATCATTCCACTGCTCAGTTTTTAGGGGTTTCTTTTTCATTGTGTTTAAGCACTCTACCAGAGTGGGTGTTTTTCAGTTGGCACCATCGTGTACTTCTCCATTTTCCTTATCCCTCCATTGTTCATAGTTGATTGCCCCACCCACCTTCCATCTGTTTTTCTTGCTACTAAACATGCTTCTTACGGATGTATGACGTTACAACGCATGCTTTTACCATGCATCCTGTTGCAACGCAAGTATTACAACGAAAACCTTTACAACGCATTACACTTGGGGTTGCTGGATAGTGAATAGTTTAATTTACTATTCCAACTCCAGTCCCCGTGGACACTAGGGAAGGTGTTGGATAGTAAATTAAAACTATTCCTTATCCTAGAGCGCCCCCCAGTGTAATGCGTTGTAATGGTTTTCGTTGTAATACATGCGTTGTAACAGCACTGCGTGGTAAAAGTTGCGTTGTAAAGGTTGCATACCGCTTCTTACATCGGTTGTTGCCTGTGTTGTTGCTTGACTCCTATGCACGCCTTCCCTCCCTCCATTGGTGCCCATGTTGCCGCTTGTCCCACCCATCATTCCTTGTCTGTGTCCCTCCACCTCCCTCCCACCTTCCATTGTCCGTGTTGCCCCTCTCCCTCTCCATGTTGCCTCCTGCCCCGCAATAAGCAAACAAAAAGTATTATGAAGAGGTCAGTGCTGGCCATGTCAAAACACATTTCCCCCACCCTCTCCATTGCCTGTGCTCTCTCCTCCCACACTCCCTCCTTCTGTGTTGCAATATTTCTGTGTTGTCCTTCTTCCCACCACGCTATTACTTCCAGAAGTGGTTGTATTTTGGGTTCCACAAAGACAAAGGGGAAGAAGGAGGCAGATGGTAACAATGTCTTCATTTTCTCTTCGTTGACGGGGTTGTCAAGGCTGCACTAAATCACGTTAGGATTTACCTTACCATTTTCCTTACTATGCAATTTTATACTTCACGGATCCATATTTTGTGGTCTTTTGCTATGTTAGTATTTGGAATTTGTACCCATGTTCCACATTGAAGGCCACACCGAGGTTGCCACCTCTCCTCGTAAAACCCCAAAAAATGTATTTGGAGTATTTGATGTTTATCAAGTATTTATTTATATTGTGAAGGGATGAGCAGCAAAGGGTGGGGAAAGGGATATGTGTGATTTGGTATATTTTGGGCATGATTCGGTCCCTTTATAGTTTTACATAAAAAAAATAATCTTATGGTTGTGTCTGAAATGTGTGTTTCTTTAACCATCAAATTGTAACGTGTTAGTGACCGTCATGCCTGTGAGAGAGAGGATTCCGATTTATTAAAATTGTGTGATTATCGTTACGGCCTCTTTTGCACTTAAACGAGAATGCCACAACTTGCAGAAGCATAAGGGCATATTATCAAGAACGGCGTTAAAAATGTATCGCCGGTTTAGCGGCAGATAACTGCCGCTAAAACAGCGATAATGGGCCTGATAATATGCCCTTGAGAATTCCAATAGAAGTCCATGTTCTGGTGTGAACATGGGCTTCTATTGGAATTCTCCAGGGCATATTATCAAGCCCATTATCGCCATTTCAGCTGCAGTTTACTGCCGCTAAACCGGCGACAATTTTAACGCCGTCCTTGGTAATATGTCCCATATTTTCCTGTACTTTCCTAAACTAGACCTGAACTAGGCCAAATCTCTATCTTGAATCCTAAAGCAGCCATCTTATGCGTTTCCGTTTCTCCTCTCATAGCAAAACGCACACAGTTATAATGCTATGTGTAACATGCTTTTCTCTAAGAACTCAAGAGGATCTCTTCGCTACTTTGAAGACTTTTCCTACCTATGCTACTGTGTTCCTGTTCATCAAATTTGTATTACATTTTGTATTTTGATCGGTAAAAATTGTGAAATGATGAGATAACCTTATGCTGACAGTGTGATTTTGCTGTGTATTTTATTTTAAAACAGGTTCTTTCTGAAGGTGAACTACAGTCTGGTTTGCCCCGACTCAAAAGAGGAGACCTATGTCAATCTGTCTCTTGCTTAGGACTCAGAGTTATTTTACTCTGAGACTTAACTTTTTGTCATTCTCTTTACTGCATTTGATTTATCCGTATGTCAATTTCCTATACTGAATTACCATGTATTTTGAGTAGCTGTTATGTTTGCCTAATGTATTGCACTTTAATTATGTATTGAACCTTCATCATTGAGAACTTAAAGAAGGCTCAAGTGTATTTTTCACTTAGGGCTTATTCAGTTGATTATGCGGATCTATTTGCTGCTAAACTGTTACTTGTTGGGGCAGATTGCCTCACACAATCTTGTGGTTAACACTATCTCCGATCCTCCATATGTGCTTTTTCTCTCAGATTATCTGAAGTTGGTACTAAGAGTACACACAAGCAGATAGCAGAAGAGCAACAAATAAAGCCAGGGGGGCCTGCCCAATAAGAACTCTCTGCAGCAATACAAAGTAAAAGAATGGTACTGGAAATGAAAATGAACTCCCTGGGGCATATTACCAAGCAATAGCGATAATTACCGCTATTGCTTGGTTAGAGACAAAAATTTACTGCTAAGCTGCGGCGATTTTTACCGCAAATAAACCTTGGTATTACCAAGGTTTATCGCAAATACGATAAAAATCGTCCGCAATGCATGAATATCGCAGAAAAGTCAGCGATATTCATGCATTACTGAGCTAATGCTCTTAGCCATGTTATCCACCTCCCATTGGATACCATGGCTAAGAACTGCTCAGGGCAGGCGTTAGCTTTTGGAGATATTCGCGCTTAGCGCGAATATCTCCAAAAGTTGGTAATAGGAGATAGCGATGTTAGCAACTGTTTCCAGTCGCGAACATCTTGGCACGCCCACTTTGCATCTCATTAGTGATAAATATCACTGACATGCAAAGTGGGGCCCATGATGGTCGCTATCTTCTACTAGCTGTCGCTAACTGGTGTTAGCGACAGCTAGGTAATAGGGAGATCATTTTATCTCCGCTTTCTTGGCTTTTAAAGCCAAAAAAGCGGATATAAACCCCCTTGATAATATTCCCCCCTGTTCGTAGAAATCATCTTACTACATACAGAGCTGAGGAAGATGGTGATGAAAGTGAATGAAACTAAAGAAACAGTGGGAAACCAAAAAGATGATACAAATAACATGAACTTGAACACATAACTTAAAGAATATGGTTAATTTTCTTACGTTCCTCACAAAACAGCTGGAAGAATATACAGATGAGACGTAGGGACGCTCAAGGAGGAACAAAATAAGATTCCTTGGGTGTCCAGAGACAGCAGAGTGAGCATCAATGGACCTGTTTCTACAGGACTGGATTGTGAATATCCTGAAACATAGGGGACTGACTGTCAACCTTCTTTTCTATTGAGAGAGCCCATAGAGAGATGAGACCCTAATTTCACGCCTACAAAATATTTGCATTAGCAAAAAAATAAAACTATATAATCAAAAACAGACTCCCCACATAGGAAAACCCTCCCATTTTGCTTTTCTCAGACTACACAGTGACTGTACAAAAGCAGCTGAAATTGTTCACAGAGATGAAGAGAAAACTGAGGGCTCTTGTGAGAAATGGGGTTACTGGTTGAGAAAGGTGAAATCTTACTCAAGCAGCAACCACAATCCTTGTCAGTTTCCAGGACAAGCAAACCCTAAATTAACCTGTGCTCAACCCTCTGGTAGCTTGGCACAAAGCAGCCAGGCTTAACTTAGAGGCAATGTGTAAAGTGTTTGTGCAGTACTTCAAACAGTAATTAAGTGAAAACACAACACCAGAAAAACCCCACGCCAATTTAGAAAAGAGAAAGTACATTTTAATAAATAAATCGAGACAAATATGACAAACATCCAATCAGTAGAACCAGACATATGCAAGTTTAAATATTTCAGTGAAAATAGCGTCAACAAGTACAAACCGCCAACAGTGGATATCTAGTCACGGTGGACTGGGTCAAAGTCACAAGTTCATGTTGACCACTATGGAGCACAGCCCGGCTACAGGAACCCAGTTAGACCTGCTGAACAAGAGTACCTTAAACCCTGGTCGCGGTGCGTTGCAAGGTGGCGTATCGAGAATGCATCTTGGCAAAAGTGACATGATATGCACTATACTTTCAATAAAGATATTGTATAATGGAGCATAGTTACAAAAATAAAAAGATGTTTGAAAAAAAGAGACTGCATCGTGCAGCCAAGGCGATGTATCGGTTCTGAGGTTCTGCAGAGCGGCGATGCACGGTCTTGCATTGTCGTTGGGAATCCTGTCAATAAGGGCTTGCGATGCAAAGTCTGGAGTTGAGGATGCATCACGCAGTCGAGTCCCCAGGCACCCAGACTAACTAAAGGGGGCATGCCGCCCTTTGTGTGGAGGCAGGACACAGCCTATTCAAGTGTAAGTAGGACTGTGTCCAGCTCCACCATCCCATCCTTCAAGTGAATGCCCATCCAGGCACACCTAAGCTCTCTATTGCGTGTGGCTGTCTAGGAGAAATGCACAAAACCCAATTACACGCATTCATGTGACCCAGTAAAAGGCTGCAGGTACTCAAAGGCTAGGTCAGGAAAAGGCCAACTTTCTAAAAGTGGTATTTCAAAATTGTGATTTAAAATCTGATTTCACCATTAGAGAGAGGTTTTCATTACAATTCCAGACACCAAACATGAACTGGTTACCTGCTCCTGTTTGTAAATTATCATTTATTAACTGTAATAAAGTAACTCCAATGTTATCCTATGATAGAGGCAGCCCCTAAGTATATGTCCAACTGTTTACATACACTGCCTCCTGCCCCCAGGGCTGTTTAGGGCCTACCCTAGGGATGATTATGTGTAATAATAATGAAGGGCTAGGCCTGGCAAAAGGTCATATTTTGCCAGGTCAGCATGGCAGTTTAAAACTGCAAACAGGCTGCAATGCCAGACCTGAGACGTGTTTAAAGTGCTGCTTAGGTGGGTGGCAAAATCAGCGCCACAGTGCATAGTCCCTGGGCACAGGTAGTGTCACTCTAGTCAGGATTTAGAGGTAAATTAAATATGCAAATTGGGTATAAGACAATGTACCATAGTTTAAGGAAAGACCACAAGCACTTTGGAACTGGTTAGTAGTGGTAAAGTATGCAGAGTCCTGAAACCAGCAAAAACAAAGTCAGCAAAATAGAAGGGTTGAAGGCGAAAGGTTAGGGGGAAAACCACACCAAGGATGCCAGTTCAAGCAGGTGTCCCCCCAACTGAAAGTGGTGAGAACTACCCAACACCTTAGTAGTTCTCATCATTAAGGCGCAAAAACCTGGAGAGACCATCAGCCTTGGTGTGATCCACTTCAGAGGTTTCCCTCTCTATTGCACTCCACCTCTATTCCCTGAGAAGTAACCTTCTACTGTTGAAGGCTACAGGTTAAGCCATGCCCTCTTCAGTCAGTTGTGAGAGCATGGCTCCTATGCCATACTCCGAGACATCGGCCTGCACATTGAATTCTCAAGAAAAATCAGGGGCCTTGAGCATGGGTGATGTGCACCTGGTCTTCTGCAAGATGTCAAAAGTGTTCTGGCACGCTTTGGTCCAGATCACGTGCATTGGTTGCTACTTAGAAGTCACCTTTGTCAAGGGAGCAACAATGGTTGACAAATTGACAAATCTCCTGTAGTGTCCATTGAGGCTGAGGAAGGCTCTCACGTCTATCTGGGTCTTCGGGGGTTCCCATGTCAGAAATGTTTAGATCTTGGCGGGGAATGGCTGCACCTTGAATCCTCCCACTTGGTGTCCCAGGAAGACCACTGACCCCTGCCCAATATGGCACTTACTGACCTTGATGGTCAGTCTTGCCCTCTGCAGAGCATAAAGCACTTCCCTGAAGTGGCGAAGGTGGTCATCCCAGCTAGAATGGAAGACTAGGTCTATGTAGGCGGGACTGAAGTTCTCCAATTCAACCAGAACCTGGTTGACCAGCCCCTGGAATGTGGCAAGGGCATTCTTCAACCCAAAGGGCATTACTCTGAACTGGTTATTCCCTTCTGGGGTGGAGAACGTGGACCTCTCTTTGGGGGCCTCGGTCCAGGCAATCTGCCATGCATCAGACATTACATCAAATATGCTGAGGAACAGGCAGCTCCAGACCGATGTATGAGCTCATCAGCTCAGGCGATAGGGTGTGCATGAATCTTGGCATAGGCATTGAGTACCAACACCACAAGGCTATACCAGGGACTGTTTGAGGGCTTAATGACCCCTAGTTCCAGCATTTAGGTGACTTCCTACTTCATGCTGGCTTTCACCTTTTCAGATAGCTTGTAGATTTTACTCTTCACAGGCATACTGTCCCCATTATCAATATCATGGGTGCACCATGTAGTGAGTCCTTGAGTAAGGGAGAAAAGAGAGCCAAACTGCCCCAGCAACTGGTGGCAGTCCCTGTGTTTCTCTAGGGTCAAAGTAGGGAAGAGGCTGACACCCTCCACTGACCTATCCTGCTCATTGGAAGAAAGTAAGTCTGAGACACGTTTACTTTTCTCCTCCAACTCTATAATTTGTAACCAGGAGCATGGTTACCTCAGACCTCTTAAAGTGGGGTTTAAAGCAATTGGTGTGCAAAACCCTTAAAGGGTTCGTGGGAGTCTTGAGGTCCACGATGTAGGTGACTTCACTCTTGTGCTCTTTCATTCACTGGGACCAGAACAACGGTCTTGTAGGGCCCTGGGCTCCACAAGCTCCATCACCCACACTTTTTGGCCAGACTGAAACTTGACCACAGTGACCTTCTGGTCATAAGACTGTTTGATGACATCCAGGATGGGTCTAGATTCTCTTTGGCTTTCTCCCAGAAGCGCTTCATCTAGGTACAGAGTGCCAGCATGTAACTGACCATATCCTGGGGGCTTTCTTGAGAACTTGCCCCAACCCTTCTTCATCAGACTGAGAGGTCCTTGCACAGCATGCCCATATAGAAGCTCAAAGGGGCTGAAACCAACCCCCTTCTGTGGTACCTGCTTGCACCCAAGCAACGCAAAAGGACAGCTCACTTCTGCCTCAAGTGCTCTGATAGGCACATGATCATGTCTTTTAGGGTCTTGTTGAACCTTTCAACAAGACCATTAGTTTGGGGATGGTAAGGTGTGGAGAACTTATGGGTTACCCCACACTCCTTCCACATGGACTTCATCTACGCAGGCATGAAGCTGATACCTCGGTCAGAAATGACCTCCTTGGGGAACCCCATGCTGGTAAAGATCCCCAAAAGTACCCTGGCCACTGCAGGCACAGTCACTGACATCAGCGGTATAGACTCTGGGTACCAGGTGACGTGGTCTACCAAGACCAGGATGAACCTGTTGCCAAGAGCTGTCTTGGGGCCCAGAGGGAAAACAATGTTGATGCCTACCCGTTTAAAGGGAGTGTCCATGAGAGGGAATGACTGCAGGGGAACCCTGCACTTTCCTCATGACTTGCCACTGGACTAGCAGGCAGGGCATTGGGTAACTCCAATTTTATTCTATGGGAGAGGTATGCCTCACTACCAGGACATATAAAACTTAAGAGTATGTCCAAGTTTTAAAATACACGGTACCCTGCCCTCCGGGCTGTTCAGGGCCTACCTTAGTGGTGACTTATATCTATTAAAAAGGAAGGGTTGGGCTTGGCAAAAGGGTATATCTTGGCCGGTCGACATGGCAGTTTAAAACTGTACACACAGGGGGAAATGGCAGGCCTAAGACATGTTTAAAGTGCTACTTCAGTGGATGGGACAATCAGTGTTGCAATCCCACTAGTAGCATTTAATTTCCAGGCCTCAGCACATGTATTGTTGGGCTTGCCACATTGTGTGCGGCAGCAAGGTATAAAAAAGCCTCGCTCCCGACATTAAACGCTTCGCGTTCTAGTGTTTCGTAGGCGGTGCCTTGGATGCTTCCATTAGATTTGTCCTCCACTTCGGGTTCATGGTGGCAAGTGCTTGGTGAACTCCTTATCGGTGTTCCACTTTTCCCTTTCTTCCCCTATGCTTACCTGATCTCACATCGACCCCGGTGTTCTAGCAGGTTCTATCCCCTGTTTTGAATGGGTGGAGACATGTAAGTTTGTCCCTAGTGATAAATGTACACTTGGAAATGGTGAATAACAAAAAAGAGTAAAATTAATAGTAGGTGCAGTAGCAAGTTTACCTTCTGAAGGACTTACTTTAAGTCTGGGCTGGAGTAGATTTACTACTGTTATGGCAGAGGTTGTTATTGTTAACTGAAGGTTGTATAGAGCCAAATCACCATCAGGTCTCTAGGCGCTCATGACAGATGGAGGTAACAACAGCAGAGTAGATGGAAAAAGATGCGTGAGGCCGTGGCACTAAGCGGTGCTTAAGGTTTCCCTAAACAGGAGCGTTTTTAAAGACTTCCTGAAGTGCAACAAATTTGATTCTTTGCGGAGAGACTCTGGAAGTTTGTTCCAGATCTGTGGAACCAACACAGAAAAGGATCTCCCTCCCTTGGTTGCCAATTTTTATCGGGGACAGGACAGCAACTGTGTGTTAGAGGACCTTAATGATCTTGTGGGGTTATAAACCCCGAGGCGTTTTTTGATATAGGCAGGTGCTTGGCCATAGATTGCCTTATGGGCAATGCATAGATTTTTAAACTCCACCCTTTGTTTTATGGAGAGCCAGTGTAACCTACACAGCAATGGAGAGGCATGGGTCCGTCTAGGTAGCCTAAAGATTAACCTAGCTGCATTGTTTAAGACCACTTGCAGCCTGCTGGTCAATGTTTTAGGCAATCCGAAATAAAGGGCATTCCCGTAATCCAGTCTTGAAATTATTGTGGCAGGGGCAATTGTACGAAGCGTGGAAGGGGAAAGAAGAGGGACTAGCTTTCGTAGCTGTCTAATTAGGTTTGCGCAAGTCCCAACAACAGAGGAAATCTGGCTGGCCATTGACAGCTCATGGTCGATCTTTATACCGAGACTTTTTACATTAAGACATGGTTTCGGGGTAGGGCCAAGATCTTGGGGCCAAAACAGGTCACACCAAGGTGAAGCAGCAGTTGAAACCACCAGGACCTCTGTTTTGTCCGGATTAATCTTTAACGAGTTCGCTGTCATCCAACTCACAGTGTGTCTGAGAATATTTTGGGCTAGGATCTGTGCAGATGCCGTGTTGTCAATGCTGAGTAGCAACTGAGTATCGTCGGCATAGTTGAAAGTTATGCAGCCCATGTTTACCAAAGAGTCAATTAAGGGTTGCAGATAAAGGTTAAATAAAAGTGGGGACAATGCAGATCCCTGAGGGACTCCGCACTCAAGGGTACCCAGGTCTCATGTACAGTCCCCTAGTTGAATCCTTTGAGTTCTCCCAGAAAGAAAGGATTTTAGCCATTGATAGGCTAAGTCTTGTATCCCAAATGCGGCCAGTCTGTCCAGAGCAGGGTGTGGCTGACAGTATCGAATGCCGCTGACAGATCTAGTAATATCAGGGCACTCGGCTTCTTACTGTCAGCCATACCTCTGAGCTCATCCAGCACTGAGAGCATTACCAGTTCAGTGCTGTGATGCGCACGAAAACCCGCTTGACGCTCCTGGAGTAGATGGTGTGACTCCAGGAATGATGAAAGAGACATCAAAACGTGTTGTTCCAAAATCTTGGACAGAAAAGGCAGCTGGGATATTGGCCTATAGTTTTTTAGGTTGGCAGGGTCAGCCCCAGGCTTTTTTATTAGGGGCCTAACTCATGCTTCTTTAAGGCTAGAGGGTAAATGGCCAGTATCTAATGAGTTATTCAATAAGGAGACAATATGACTCTCTAAAGTAGGGAGCACCAGTCGAAAGACGCTAGGGGGACATGGGTCTGCCTGGGAGCCTGACTTGGTTCGACTCATAAGCTGCCCGAGGACTGTAGAATCTATCAAGGGGAATTTAGAGATGGTATATTCGGGGGGGGGGGGGTTGAGAGTGCAGTAATGGAGGGTGACTGCTGGGGGTATTCTTGATGTCAGAGAGAATAGTTTTCACTTTATCAAGAAAATAGTGTTGAAAGGTGTTACAATCTATCGGGGTTTCTGATTTTTCTGCTTTCTTACTCAGCTCTGTTAGAATTTTAAAGGTTTCTTTCTGGATATTATCCGCGTTGTTAATTCGGGATTCATAGTATTCTGCTTTTGCTGACAGAATACACTTTTTATACAGCTTAAGAAATGCTTTATAATGATCCCGATCTATGTGATCATTTGTTTTCCTCCAGCATCTCTCTAGATGGCGGAACTTTCTTTTGCGTTCCCTAAGAGAAGAGTTGCTCCATTTATCTTCTGTTTCCTTTCGGTGCTATTTGATCGATGGCCTGACTGAGATTTTGCATCACATTCACATATTCCTGATCTCGATCACCATGGGTATCAGGTAACTGTGTATATTTAAGGAGGGTGTCCGTCAGTATTTTTTAATCAACTTTCCTCCATTGACGTACTTTTTTAATTTTTGGGGGTGCAGTTTGTGAACAGCAGCGGCCTTACTCTTTTCTAGGTGGGTGTTAGTCCCTCCATAAACTCCTCATTACCCAACACATCTTTCCTTATTTCTATCTAATGCCCTCCCATTTCAAAGTAAGTATTCTCAATTTTCCAGCCACTCCCCCAGCGTCCCCGCACTTGTACTACCAAAACCTAGAGACCTCCACCACTGTAGAGGAGAACTCCAAAGAGAAAAGATAGGAGATGCACAGGCGTAGATATCCACATGTAGGTTTATGAATAGCACTTTGTAGTACCTGAGTATAATACTACTAAACTCACTACAAAGTGCAGATTGTGAACAAGCCCCTTTACCTTTACTGGGGTGTGATAATGTTCTAAAATAATTGGAGACCTATCATTGGTTTCTTATTGTTTTTTTCTGGTCCTTATTAAGATATCCGCCCAAGGAAGGGGAAAGCTTCAACAATTTTATTTAGGCAGGAAGGTATGTTTAATTGTGACAAATGGCGCCAGTCTTGGAGTGGAGGGACACATGCATGAGGGGACAAATCCCAACATTCAGATTGTGTGGCTACATTGTTAATAAGAGAATCACACTGTTTATGTCTATACAGAAATTGGAATATACACTAGCCTAATAACCTGGAACTCAAGACAGCTGAAAAGCTACCCTGCTTATCCTAAACCAGGGGCATCACAATATGGATTGCCACAAATATTGCCTTCCAACATGGGAAGGTGATTAAATACCTGGGGACAGGTATGTTGTGGTACATAGACTCCTCGATGACACAGTAATATGTTTGATCAATATGTATGCACCTAACACAGAATATAAAAAATAGTTTCCAACTATTCTGGATGTCTCCTAGATGTAAGCTCAGGACATGAACAGTGGCATAAATGTTTTAATAGATAGAGATGGTACCAATGCATGGACTAAGAAACGAATATTGATCATCCTCAGAGAGAATAAGACGATATCTGGAGAGTGAGTCACATAGAATATACTTCTCCTGTTCCTTGATGTATAAGACAAATTGTAGACTTGACTAGTTCCTGGTTAGTTGAGGAAAGGCACAGAGTATTTAGGAATATTTTGTCAGCACATTTAAGGGTAACATACAGTAGTGGCAATCACCGACTGGGAATATTCCTGCTGATGGAGGCCCTACAGGCCACACTTTTCAACGAAGTGTATAAAACGTATTACAGCCATACTTAACTGGAATCCGATGGTGCATAGAGCAACAAACTGCGAAGAGTTGAAAACAGTTGTGAGGGAAGAATGAATGCGCATAGTTTATAGCACAAAGCTTTGTCTACACCTAATAATCCTTTACCATGAGAAAGTACTAAAAAGGTTAGAGAAGGTAACGGCAGCAAACTCAGGGAAACTGAAAGAGTTACTAGTAAACTACAAGCCAGAAGAGGTACTGAACACTTTGGATAAATTGGCAGAAAGTGGATAAGCCAGGCCAACTGCCCCCCTGGCTACAGAAAGGGTGAATAGTCAAGAAAAGTCATACACAGAGACACTATCATCAAGAGAAGACAATGGCATGCACATTAACGGGAAACAACCTTTACAACGCAACTTTTACAACGCACTAACATTACAACGAAACTTTTACAACGCAACATCCATTACAACGCAGTCATTACAACGCATACCATTACAACGCAGACCTTACACTATCCAACAATTACCCAACTGTTGCACCCCCTGGAGTTAGAATAGTAATTTTTACCCCTACACTATCCAACACTAACCCTACTGTTGCACCCCCTGGAGTTAGAGTAGTAATTTTTATCCCTACACTATCCATCACTTACCCTACTGTTGCACCCCCTGGAGTTAGAATAGTAATTTTTACCCCTGCACTATCCAATACTTACCAAACATGCAATGTAATGGTATGCGTTGTAATGGTATGCGTTGTAAAGCTAGTATGCGTTGTAATGGAATGCGTTGTAAAGGTAGTTTTTAAAAATTCGTTGTAATGGCATGCGTTGTAATGGAATGCGTTCTGATGGATGTTGCATTGTAAAAAATTTGTTGTAATGGTATGTGTTGTAAAAGTATGCGTTGTAACGTCATACATTCCACATTAACACACAGGCGATAGGTAGGTCTAAACAACAAGTTTCAGAAATATCTCACTGAACTGTTCAGGCAGAATATGCCTCTTTACATCGCAGATTTTACTCCGCAATGCAAACACAACGCGGTCGTTACAATGACCACATTGTCACAACGCACTACCATTACAACGCAAGTCATTAAAACGACTTGCGCTAGATGGCTCGCTGGACTTAGGAATAGTATGATTTATTATTCCAACTCCAGTGTGTGCAACACTAGGGAACGTTCTGGAATAGTAAATCATACTATTCCTCATCCTAGAGCGCCATCTAGCGCAAGTCGTTGTAACGACGTGCGCAGTAATGGTAGTGCGTTGTAACAACGTGGTTGTTGTAACGACCGCATTGTGTTTGCACGCGATGCCCGCCATCTAAACATTGTTTCCCGTTCAAGCAATGTGAGCAACCCGATACAACACAGATTAAACACATGGTGAACTTCACCCTGCTGCCTAGTTTTTTAGACAAGCAAAGAGAACCCCTTCACTTTCAGGCCCTATTAGATAGAAAGGAGACAGTGGGAGTTATTAAAGAGATCAGAACACCTAGGGCCCCAGGATGTGATAATGTAATCTGCTCTCAGAATATTGCCAAACATGTAAAGACATGCTAGTAGACAAACTGCTGAAAGTTTATCAAGTATGAAAGGCAATCTGTATATTATATGAAACTCAGAGAGAGACCCAATAGATCATGAAGCATAGATACCAGTAATGATGACAAATAGGGTGTCAAAATCCTAAGAATGAATCTTGTAAAATATTTGAGTTGGGGGGACCACCCAGATCCATATGAGTTCACCCTGTAATGCAACATCACCTTTGGTTTACATTCCGCGACCAATATTATAAGTCAAAGCGAGATTTTGGATGACCAGGTCACCCTGGCTGTGATATGTATAGAGAATGCCTTTGATCCCATAGTCTAGCAATATATGCACATGGCACTAATGAGAATGGGTTTTGGAACCAGTTTCGTAAAATCGGTAGTTACAGCATACTGAACCCACAGCGAGGGTGTGGATTAGTAGAACAGTGTCTAAATTGTGTGAGATACAGAGAGTGATAAGACAGGGGTGTCCTCATTGTGTTCTCATCGCCTCTATTATTTGCACTGCAGACTGAACCACTGTCACCGTGAGGAATCAAAGTGGGGGATAGTGTTTATGTGGGGTCTGTATACGCCAGCTACAATGTAGTCCATTTAAAGGACCAGGTAAGATCTGTAGGGATTCTCACTCAAGAGCTGAATAAATTGGAAGCAATCTTGGACTACAAACAAATAGGTAGAAATCAAAATGTTGCCATTTGCGAATGGGTTACCATCTCCGTGAAGGGGTGGTAAAATATTAATGTTTTGCAACCAGATTTCAATAGGAAACATTAATTCATAGCACTACCATTCGGAATGTGGAAGAGACACCCTAAACACATCCCTGCCAAATATTGAATCGGTATTGGGTATCCGGTCGGACCCGCATTTTGAGGCTTGCACATTAAAAAAGCATTTTGGAGGCAAATAGCTGAATTCTGTAAAGAGGGCCATTTGTGACCTCAAAAATTCTTTCTACACCTTACAGTCTACAAACAAGTAGTCTAAAGGACTTTAAGAAAGTGATCCAAATCACTAAGGCCAGTTACTTCTCTGCGAAGATTATGAACTCCACTAACAAATCAAGACATATTCTCAATTGTCAACGAGTTATCCAACCCTGATAGAGTCACAATAAAACCAGTGCCAGCCCAGTCACTCTGCAATTCATTGAACGTCTTCTTCATTGACAAAATTGCTAAGATCAAAACCAGCATCGTCGTAAGTCCTGCATAAAAGGCCTTGCCTACGGCCTCGAGGAACCGTAACTCTTTATACCAATTCCCACTGATTAGCAGTGAAGCCTTCCTGGAACTCTTGGGCAGGGTTAAATCTGGTTCCCCACCAACAGCTGTCGACCATACATCCTTAAGGAAGTGTTCACTGCAAACCCTGCTCCCCCACTCTGTCTTCTAAATGAATCACTGAAGCAGGACCGTGTCTCCAGAGCCTTTAAAAAAGCTACCGTAGTCCCCTTTCTGACAAAACCTGGGGCAAACCCCTTGGCCCTACTTCAGTTCAGTAAATCTTTATTTCGAAGAATAAAAATTCCTCATAAAAGCACATTACATTATAAAATTTCATTAGCTATCAATACATATCATTCCTGAACTTTTGATAATTAAAACAACTTTAAAAAAAAACAAAAAACGAGGGATATAATTTATGGAGCGGATTTGATTTACAAAACAAATTAATTTCTTGTATTCCTCAATCTTACCGCTACTTTTAGGAAACTTAAAATGGCGCATAGAGTATGGGTATCACTAGCTTTCTGTAAAATCAACAGTGCAGTTTTTGCATGGTGGAATTTCTGTTTCCTGAGAATGTCAACCAAAAACAACCGTCTAGGATTTCTATAAAATGGACATAAAAGTACAAAATGAAGGGTGTCCTGCGGAGACCTAGTGCCGCAGCTGCAGGCACCCTTCTGCTCAATTGTTACAGTAAAACCAGCCGGATAAGCTAAAATGTTTGGTAACCAATTGAGCCTAAAACGGCACATTAAAAATCGATCATTTGGGCTGTACATCAGAAACAGATATGATTCCATTCCCGGCCCATTTCTTACAAGATCATAAGCTGCTATTGATTTTTTTGCCAAGCCACAGCTTCTTCTGTCAGATTCAAATATTTCTAAAAACAGTTTTTTCACCTTCAATTTAGAGCTATTTAAAATCGACGAAGGATCATCAAAAAATTGACACTGGTCTATGCCCACTAAAGAGACTTTCACATATTTTAACCACGGAATTTGTAGTCCCTTGTCTCTCTGCAAACAGTCTGTCACAATTTCCCTGGTAAGGGATGCCTCCGGGTTGGTCCAGATTCTACACCATGCCATAATCGGTCTTAATTTAGCATTATCTGTGATGTAAGGCATCCCCAATTCAGCATGGACAATTTCAGCAGGGATGGAATGCGGGATTTTCAGGATTCTGCTGAAAAATGTATCTTCCTGTTGTTGAAGTTGCTTGCAGTCCCTGAAACCCCATACCTCAGCACCGTACAGAGCCTTTGCTGTACTGATTGATCCGTATAGTGCCATTATCTGTTCTGGGCACCAACGTCCCAACCTACGGGCAAAGTTCGATATGGCCCCATTTGAGGAGACAAGCTTGGTGCAATGGTCCTCAAGCAGCTGGCTAAACTGCATATCACCATCCATTAGTAGACCTAGGTAGGGGAAGGTCTTTACTTTGCCCAGGGTGTGTGTCCCTATCTTGAACACGCTCTTGTTGGCGGGTTTTTTACCAGCCACCATAACAAAGGATTTAGTTAAGTTGACAGAAAGGTCCAAGTCACCCATAAATGTAACGAATCCGTCCACCAAAAGTTGTAAAGCCCTTGGGGTTCTGGCCAGAAGGACCGTGTCATCCGCGTACAGTAGTACTGGGATTTGACGCGGTCCTACTTTAGGACAGTCAACTTTTAGGGCGGTAAGGGCACTCTCCAGGGCATTAATGTAGAGCGAGAAGAGAAAAGGGGCTAATATGCACCCTTGTCTTACTCCTCCTGCACATAAAAAATGATCAGTTCTCCCCCCCTCTGGACTGTAACGTACCCTGGCCGTGGTGTTCCAGTGTAGCTCTTTCAGGATACTTATCAGCCCCTCTTCAATACCTAGGTTCTGCATCATAGACCACAGTTTATACCTATTGACATTGTCAAAGGCCGCAGCCAGGTCCATAAATGCCAGATAGACCGTGCCCGTGCCTGCCTTTGTATACTTAGCTGTTAAAAGATACAAATTCAGGCGCTGGTCACTGGTCGATCTGCCCTCTCTAAACCCATATTGTATCTCAGCCAAAATTTGATGTTCCTCTGTCCACTCCATGAGCCGATTTAAAATCACTCGCCCCAAAATTTTGGCAGAAACATCTATGAGCGAAATCGGCCTATAACATTTAGGATCGTCCCTGGTCCCTTTCTTAAAAATGGGTACAATCAGTGCCGTGGACCAGGAACGTGGTAGGCCGGATTTGATGGCCGCGTTTAACACCCTAGTTAAAATCGGTGCCCATAAGTCTATATTACTTCTATATAGATCCAGTGGAGTACCATCCGGACCTGGGGCTTTGTTAGGGGTCAACCCACTGATTGCTTTTGTTATCTCCTCTAGCGAGAGGATTATTTTACCACTCCGGGTCCCCTGCCACTCGCTCTCCTGGATTTCTAGTTTTAACTTATTATATAACCCTTGGAAGTGATTGACCCTTTGACCTGGAAGGATATTGCTACTAATCACCGGGGCAGTGTGCTCGTTAAAACAGGGCCGATTTACAATCCTCCAAAATTCTACAAAGTCCCTGTTTTCTCCCGCCTCTCTAAGGTCTGCCCACACTTCTGCTTGTAGCACCTTCTTCCTCTCTTTCACTTTGGTTCTGTGGTTTATTCTACAGATGGCCACTTCTGTCTTGTTCCTTGTTTTAACTTTGAGACAAGCTTTTAGATCCCTTAAGGCTTTTGAGCAGCTCTTGTCGAACCATCGTGGATTCGTGGGCCCTTTCCTTGGTCCTTTGGCTTCCAACATTTTATCCACTAGGTTTGTGAGGGCTGTAAATGACTCCAATAATTCTGGTCCTTCCTTTAGAGGGTCCAAACAATCTTCTACCTCTTTTCTTCCATTTTGGACTAAAGTTTTGTAAAACTCTTGCACGTTTATCCTTTCCCACTTGAGACGCCTACCCTGGTCTATTGGTTGGAGGCTGCCCCCCCCCTCCACCCCTTTGGGTTTGCCCCCCCCCGCATGTATGTATAATTTCCATGACAAGAGGGTTATGGTCACTAAAAGTGCTCCATTTAGTTTTGACCTTGGCAATCCTATTTTTGGCAAAGGAGGAGATTAATATATAATCTATAGTAGTGGAGCTTCCTCTACCTTTAAAGGTTGGAACGTGTGTGCCCTCTACCTCCGGGACTGTTAGGTCGATAGTGTGCATCAATGAATGTGCCTCTATCATTGCATTTAGTTGTATGCCCTCCTGATTATGTTCCAATGTGGTCCCTCAATGAAGGGACAGGTGTCCCAAGCTAGACGGTCCGGGGGCAGATCTGGGCACAGGTGACAGTTAAAATCACCCATTACTATTGTCATTGGTACACCTCCCCCCTTCTTCAGCTCTGCCTCAAGTGTGATTCTGTCATCCAGCTCACTGAGTGCAGCATTTTTCCCATTTATGGGTCCAGAGTTATAAAAATTAAAAAGCTGTACCCTCAGCCCTCTGCTCTGATATATTACAGTCTGCAGGGTATGTGACGTCCAGGTTGGTGCCATCCATCTGCCTTCTAGGGTTAGATCGACATAGAGCGCCAGCCCGCCTTTAGCTCTTCCAGCCCTACCTTTCTGTGCGGGCACTAAAAAACACTTATAGCCCTCTATTTGGTATGTTGCTGAGCTGACTGCCCATGTTTCCTGGAATGCCAAAATATGGAATCCCTGGATTTCATTCCTCCATTCTGGGTTATCAAATTTACCAGCTAAGCCTGCAATATTCCATGACAAAATATTAAGCTTTCGAGTCCTTGCTTCCCCACTACTCATGTCCTTCAAGACAGGGCTTGGGCCAGTTAACTTCTCTATGCCGACCCTTTCTTTTTCTGCTACTTTGTTGCATAAGTATTCTGCCGTGTTTTGAGTATCTTCACTTTCCTCCGCTATCTCCCCTCTGGTCTGCATTATAGTCTTTTCTCCTTTATCCTTCTCTCTTTTCCCTAGTCATTAATTTCCGTCCAGGGACTGTAAGGGGCTATATCTGTTTGTCCACTGGGGACCTCCCTGGTATGCTATGGGATGTATGCCATACTCCCTGGGCCTTGGACCATGCCCTTCTGTAAATCTGTTCCTTCCCGGCAGTTGGAAATTTAATTGGTGTGTAACCAATTTCCTGGGGTAGAAATATGCTAGTGGTATGGTCCTTAATGTGCTAGTGGTATTTCTGTTGTCATTAGCTAGTATATACTCCACTAGATTCGGGTCCCTGAAGTTGGCAATAATGCAATTCCCCTCTATTTCTTTCCTTCTGGTTCCTACCCAATGTGCTCTCCTTAGATGTAAAATTTCCCCCTCTCTCCCTTCCTGCAAGGGTCTGTGAATGTTTAACCAAGTTGTGATTTTTTGTTTAAGCTCAATATAGGTTTCTCTCTGCCCTCTTCTTGTTCAAATCTGTTTTTATTGTGAACAGAGCGATAAGCCTACAACCCCGTGCTGGGGCCGGCCGCGCATAAAAGAACTTGTAGGTGAGTGCCACCCGGGGGGGGGATGGAGCTTTAACACAGCGCCCTGCCTACAACCCCTCAGAGGGGGCCGGCTGCGTGGCATAGGGGTAGTGATGGCAAGAGATGGCCACACGCGGGTGCTGCATCGTTGTGCGGTGCGAGGCGCTCATGGAATTGACAACTGCAGTGTCACGTTTTCGAAAGGCCCAACGGGGCTCAAACTGCCCCTTAGGGGGGCGGAAGCCAGAGTGGCAAGTAGGAAGGAAGGAAAAGTCGGAGGGAGGTTAAGCAGAGGCGAGAAGAGGAGGGGCCAGGGGGAGAGATATCAGCTGCCGGTAGGGGGGCAAAACACGAGTGGGTGTGCGGGGTGGCGGGGCGCGACAGTGCCTGCACTGAGGGGAGTAGCTAAGGGCATAGTCTGCTCGGGTCGGCAGGGATAAGGGCGTCCTCAAATAGATGCAGTGCACGAAGCCTAGGGGGCATGTGGCGCGCATAGCTGATGGAGCACAGGTGGCGCACAAGGGGTTCCCACACTGCCTTGAAGCGCACGCCCCTCATTTGTATCCGCGCCGTGAGCAGCTCCATAGCCAGGACCTGCCAAAGGCGCACAAACCAGGAGGCTATCGGCGGCGCTTCAGCCCGTTTCCAGTATAAAGTGATGAGTTGCTTGGCAGCGCCTAGCATGTGAAGCGTGAGGATCCAGTCGCTGCGCGTGAGGGCCCTAAGCGCAGGGGGTCGAATGCCCAGCAAGAGCGTGCAGACCTCTTCAGGCAGGGGGAAGCCCAACACCCTCTTGATGTGGCTGAGGACCTCCTTCCAGAAGACAGCTAGGATAGGGCACGTCCACCAGATATGCACGAAATCTCCAGTCGCAGTGCCACACCTCCAGCACAGCGGCGAGGCAGTCGGGAACATTTTGCTGAGTCTCGAGGGGGTATAGTACCATTGCGTAAGCATCTTGTAGGCGTTTTCCCTCTGCGGAATGCTGCGAAAGGTTTTGGGGATGTCGTTCCACAGCCTGGCCCACTGGGAAGGCGCTATGTCGGCACCCGCCGCCGACTGCCATTGCCTCTGGTAGGGGTGCGGGGTGGAGAGGTGGGGTGCTGCAGTATGTTATAAATCTGGGAGATAAGCCTCTTCAGCCCCCCTAGGGAGCGTGCCAGTTTCTCGAAGGGCGTATAGGCCCTGGTGGCAGCCCGGTACATGTCATCTCCCATAGTCCAATGGCGCAGCTGGGCGTACTGTAGGCCGGCAGTCGAGGGTAGGCCGAATTCCTCCCTGCAGTCGGGCCATGATTTAGGCGACCCTCCAAGAAAGAGGTCCCCTATAACTCTGCAGTCCCCTTGTGTCCAGCTCTCAAATGCGCGGGTCCGGGCTGCAGGGGGAAAGTGCGGGTTACCGGCGATAGGGGTGTGCGGAGAGGGGAACGTGGTAAGGCCTTTGGGCACCGCTACCCTGTCCCAGACGTCCAGGACCGTTTTCGTCGGGACCTCCATATACGCACTCCTGGAGCGCGCCACTCGCGGCAGCCAAGGCAGGTCCCAGATGGTGCGCCCCGTGACCACCCGGTCCATGTGGAACCAGTGCTTGTCGCTTTCACGCGCACCCCATTCTATGACAAACCGAAGATGCGCCGCCCAGTAGTAGTGGAGAAGGTTTGGGCAGGCGAGGCCGCCCCTATCCCTCGGTTCCATGAGGACTTTCTGTGAAAACCGGGGGTGTTTACCTCCCCAAATGAACGACGTGAGGTCACGTTGGAGACTCTTAATGCAGTGGAGCGGGATTGGGGTGGGCAAACATTGAAAAACATAGAGAATACGGGGGAGGACCGACATCTTGACCGCGTTGAGCCGCCCTAGCCAGGAAACCATCAGGGGCTTCCATTTTCGCAGGTCCGCCAGGACTTCTTTGCGGCAGGTCGCCCAGTTCCGCGCGGACCAGGAGTCCAGGTGGGGCGTCAGGTCCAGACCCAAGTACTTGATGTGGCTCTCCGCCCAACGGTAGGGCGCTACCCCTTTCAGGAAGTTGACCTCCTCCTCAGGGATGGTGAGGTTAAGCGCCCAGGATTTGGTGTGGTTAATTTTAAGGCCGGACGCTCGTTCAAATAGGGAGAGGACATCGTGCACCGCCGGGAGGGAGTCCCGAGGGCGTGTAAGAGTAAGGATCAGATCGTCAGCGAACAACGCCACCTTGTTGTCACGTCCCCCGTGGGGGATTCCATGATTGTCAGGAGTGCGCCTAATCAGCGCCGCTAACGGCTCCACCGCGAGGGCGAACAAGAGCGGCGAGAGCGGGCACCCCTGCCTTGTGCCCCTGTGAATCGAGAGCGGCGGTGTCAGCTGGCCGTTGACCCTGATTCTGGCCTGCGGTCCGAGATAGGGGGCCATGAACCTGGCGATCATTTTAGGACCAAAACCAAGTTTCTGGAGGACTGCTCTCAAGAAGGTCCAGTCGACCCGGTCGAAGGCCTTCTCTGCGTCCAGCGAGAGAAGGCAGGCCGGTATGTCCCAATGTCGCACCTTCCCCACTAGATGTGCCAACCTGCGCACGTTGTCAGCCCCCTGTCGATCCCGAATGAATCCCACTTGGTCCGGGTTTATCAATCCCGGCATGTACGGGTCCAGCCGTTTGGCCAGGATCTTGGTGTAGATCTTGAGATCGGTATTCAGGAGGGCGATAGGGCGATAGGAGGCGCACAGATCGGGGTCCTTCCCAGGCTTAGGGATCAGGGCGATCTCCGCCAGGCCCATATCGGGGGACGGGCCAGTGGTGTCAGAGAAAGAACCGTACAGCCGCAGCAGGTGCGGGCGGAGCTGGGTCAGAAATAAGCGGTAGAAGGTCAACGGCAGACCGTCTGGTCCCGGGGTTTTCCCAGGGGGGAGGTCCTTGACGGCCGCTGATATTTCCTCCTCCTGCAGGGGATCTTCCAGTGCAGCTGCACATGCCGGTGACAGCGGAGACCCCTCGAAATCCGTAAGGACGGCCTCCCGCGCCTCCGCAGAGGTAGGCTCCTCTGCATACAGGGAGGAGTAATAGGTGACAAAGGCCTCCTGCTTGGCTTTCTCAGTGGTGGCGCGGGTGCCATCCTGCCGCCTGATGTTGGCAATGTGGGCCCTGGCTGCACGTGCCCACAGTCTGCCTGCCAGCAGGCGTCCTATTTTGTCCCCGCCCTCGTAGTAGCGTTGTTTAAGTGCCAGCAGGGAGCGCTCTGCCTTATTGGTGCGCAGCGTGCGGAGTTGCCCCCTGAGGTTGGCGAGCGTTCTCTTAGACGCCTGCGAGGGACAGTCCCTGTCCCGAGTTTCCGCTTGTTTGATCTCACTGGCCAGGTCGGTTTCTAGTTTAAACGCCTCCCGCCTCCGCGCCACCGCCAGGGAGGTAATGTGGCCCCGAATGGTGGCCTTAAAGGCATCCCAGACCGTGTGGAAGGGCAAATCCGGGGTATCGTTAATGGCGAAGTACGAGTCTATGGCGTCACGGATGCTAGCAACATCCTCCGGGTCCCGAAGGATACTCGGCGGAAGTACCCATCTCCGCTCCCGAGTGGCACGAGCCAGTGGATCCTGTAACAGAAGTTCCACATGCACGTGGTCCGATAAGGAAATGTCGGAGATAGCGGCAGTCAAGGAATCTCGGGTCAATTCAAGGGAAGTAAAAAGATAATCTATACGGGAGTACGTCCTGTGGGAGTGAGAATAGAAGGAGTAGTCCCGGGTTCCCGGGTTGTGGTAGCGCCACACATCCACAAGCCCCAGGTCTGTAATCTGCGTTCTAAGGGCAGAAGACATTGCCCCCGCGCCATTAAAGGAGGCCCCCGCTCGGTCTAACTCCGGGTCCCACACTAGATTGAAGTCCCCGCCCAAGATCGTGCAAGGATCGCCTGGTGGGAACTGGTCCCGCAGAAGCGCTTGGAGGTATTTATCCTGCGACTGGTTAGGCGCATATACACAGCCCAAGGTGAACTGTGCACTACCCATCTGCACCGTGGCTCGGAGGAAACGCCCGTCAGCACTCTTTTAGGGTTTCGTGGGTCCCCGTCTAAAGCCAGCCCTACAGAGAATTGCCACCCCCGCCGTTTTAGTGTCAGAAGAGGCCCAGAACTGCGTGGGATATCTAGGGTGCGCCATGCGCCTGGTATCCCCCTTCAGAAGGTGCGTCTCCTGGAGGAGGATAATGTCAGGGGAGTGGTGCAGGAGATAGCGCCATATCTGATTCCGCTTGTTGGGGGAGTTGAGCCCTTTAACATTGAGTGACAGGACCTTCAGGGGTGCGGGGATGTTTGCCGTCATCGCACTAAAGGGGGCGGGGCTGCGCAATCACCCATGGAGCATCTCCCCCCTCAGACAGGGCAGCGTTCGCCTCCCCCCGCCCCCATTGCGCCAACACCCGCAGGTCCCACCATGCCACCACTCTGCAAGCGCGGGGAGAGAACCAGAAGAAAGGGCAGAGCGAGAAAAAAGTAGGGAGAAAAGAGAGAAAAGGAAAATAAAGGGTGCATAGAAAAAACACAAACATAACAGGCCAACAGGGCCATCGTACAGTGTCCCAAGTACCGGACATCCTCTACCCGAGGGTTCGGATGAACACAGGAATGTCACTTCCTACAGGACAAAGTGAGGGAGCGGAGATCTGGGTGGGTGAAATCTGGTTGTCCCGCTGCCCATCCACCCCGCTGTCCCAGGGAAGTCCGGGGGTAGTATGAGCCGGGAGGCCCTTAAGTCCAGGCCAGACTCCAAGAGGGCACCGAAGCTCGGTGGTGAGGGACAGGGCCCGGAAAGGGCGGAGGTCACCAGCCGCTCCCTCTGACCCCCCACGGGGGGGGGGGACCGCAGAGGCGGCCCGCAGGGGAGGAGGGGGACCCCACCACCATGAACAGCAGGACAAGGTCACCGAGGCGTGATAGGACAGGTCCAGATGCCCAGGGGATGAGTGCAGGCTCAAGGCAGCATAGGTCTCATCGTTCGTAATCAATGATCTCCTGGAGTCGAGGGGCGATCCTCACCCTCAGTGCCGGAGGCGAGGAGCTGGGAGGCCTGCTCCTCGCGGTCGCCCTCAAGGGAGCGTATGTGCGCGATAATGTCTTGCTTGGCCTGCGAAGTGGAGAGGCTATCCACCGGGGGGGACCGGCGATGTCTGCGCACCGTGGACCAGTCTGGGCGTGGAGGGGCTCTCTCCGGGTGGTGAGAGCGGGGCGGGCTGTGGTCCGGGGATTCCGGCATGCCAAGCAGTTGCGCCGCTTCGCGGTAGGACCGGAGGGCCCTACGCTTGTCCTCCCACCGAAATATGAGGGCAAAGGGGTTCCCCCACTGATAGGAAACATTGAGGGCCCGGAGTCTCTCCGTGATCGGGCGGAAGACCTTCCTCCTGTGGAGCGTGGTGGGGGCCAGGTCGTGGAAGATCTGGATCTTGTGTCCTCCATAACGCAGGTCCGGGTTGTCTCTTGCCGCTTTCAGTATGGCCTCCTTCTCCGTGAAATAGTGGAGCCTGGTGACGATGTCGGGCAGGAGGCCCGCCTTTCCCCCCGCTCCAAAGACTCGATGTGCACGGTCGAGGCGCGGTGGGGGAGCGTCGTCCTCGCCCCACACCGCGTGCAGGAGTTGGGCCACGTAGGCCATGGTATCAGTCCCCTCTTCTCCAAGTGGCACACCGCGTATGCGGAGGTTGTTTCGGCGCCCCCTATTTTCCAAATCCTCCTGCTTGATCTGGAGCTGGATATGCTGCTCCTCCAGGGTCGCCACCCTCTGCCAGATCTGCTCCAGGTCTTCGGTGCGGGAGTCGACCGTTTTTTCAAGACCGTCAACCCGGTCGCCCAGGTCGGTGACCTCCTTGCGTAGCTCCTTGACACATGAGTGGACCTCCGACCTGAGGGACCCAATTTCGGATTTTAAGTCAGTCATGAAGGAGGACATGAAGGCCTGGGTCACCGGGGGGGAGTCGGCAGGAGGCAGAGACTTCCCCCTTGACGATGAGGGACCCCCGGAAGGGGGCGGCGAGCCCGCTTTGCCCCACATGGCGGCCACTGACGTGCCCTTGGTCGTCGCCGCTGGGGGGTCTGGCTTGATCCCTTTGCCACGGGTCATGGTCCACTCGGGGCGCCCGGTAACTACGGGGGGAAGGGTAAGCTGTCACGAGCGGCCCCCGGTCCGCGATGGTAGAGTGTCCAAGGGAGGTCCCACGAAGGCCCCAACGGTCCAGCAACACAGGGCCTAAGATCAGGGGCGCCAGGCCACAAGGCAGAAAATGGCGGAGAGTGGCTGGGGTCCCCGCAAGCCGGGGGCAGGGTTGTTCCGCTAACAGTCCACAAGGCACGTCAGGGCAACAGGGGTCTGGTGCGCAGGGGGCTGCGTGAGCGGATGAGATGGCTCTTCACCTCCGGTTTCGTCACCACAGACAGCCGACCAGGGGGACAAGACGGCGTGTGGACAGGGGGGAGTGGAGTAAGACTGCTCCCTGGAGTCGTCCCGCGGTGTTCAGGAGCCGGATCTCGCAGGATGGGGACCTCCGGCGACTGTAGCAAGGCTCGGCCTCCCGTTCCCGCCAAAGCCAGAGCCTCCCCCAAGTGCAGCGTCCGAGCAGCCCCACGGCCCTCCGCCAATTCACACTAGGGCAGCAGGGAGCTCGAGGGCAGGGGATCGCGTGGGCAAATGAGATGGCCTCCCACCTCCAGGTGCATCGCCACAAGCAGCCGATCAGGGGGACAAGATGGCGGTCAGCTCTGCAGCAGGGCCCCCCTATTGCAGAACCCCTCCAGGGACAAACAGGGGGGGGGGGGGGGCGGCGTGAAAGTAGCTGCTCACCAGGATTGTCCCGCGGCGGTCGAGAGATCTGGAGCCGGGTCTCGCGGGGTGAGGGCCTCCGGCGACTTCTCCAGGTCCGGCCTCCCGTTCCCGCCAAAGCCGGGGCCTCTCCTAGTCGCAGCGCCCGGGCAGTCACAGCGCCCTCCGCCAGGGGCAGCCCGGCGCCAGCAGCCTCGATGGAGCCGTCCAAGCAGCTATCCGGCTCCACAGAAGGGGATCCGCCGCAGGTGGGGCACAGGGAGTCTCCAGCTCCTCGCCAACGTCAGCGATCGGCTCCGCTCTGGGAGAGCTGAGCCAGGCGTCTCGGCGGCAGACCCTGCAGGAAGATGGCGGCCAGGGGCTGATCGCGGAGGTCCCGGGGCTCCGGGCGTCTGCAGCGGGATCCCCAACGGCCAGGACTCGCCTCCGGGATATAATGCTGGCAGGGCTCACAGCACACAGGGGGCCCCCAGGAGAAAAAACCCCCCGGACTTCGCGAAATCAGGCTAATTGCACAGCGGGACGACAGAGCTCGCGCGAGACGCGTCCGCTCACATCGCTGTCTCGGCCACGCCCCCCCTCTGCCCTCTTCTTAAACCTGGTACCCCAGTGAAGATGAAAACCGGAAAGGGTCAAGGCAGCAGACCAGGTCAAGCACTACAAGTTCCAAGTTTCTAAGATTTTGAGTTGGTGCAAAACTTCTTCCTACACCTGCTACCAATCGGTGTTAAGGTCAAAGGATCCAAATACAAAAAATGGAAGGTGCACTCAATGAGAGTCCAAAGGAAAGAAAGTATATTATAAATCTTCTTCTTTATTAGTAGTTTTTTTTCCACATACAGGCACAGCCAACGCGTTTCGTTCCTTTAACCATATGGAACTTCGTCAGGGCGAATTGATATAGTATTGAAATCGGGATCTATACAAACACGACTCGTGGATTGCAAAAATAGGGACCTCCAGTAGTTCAAGGCATATAACCTAATAGTTGCCAAGACGATATCCTGTAATTCCCCCTAGTGCCAGGCTCCAGTGTCGGCATCAGTACAAATAGGAAAGGGTCACCGGTCCATAATACAACTCGGTGTCCGCGATAATGACAACAGTGCACCTGCAGTTGGGTGCTCAAAATTGCAAAAGCGTCTCGTGGCGGCGTCCCGGGACGCCGCCACGAGACGCTTTTGCAATTTTGAGCACCCAACTGCAGGTGCACTGTTGTCATTATCGCGGACACCGAGTTGTATTATGGACCGGTGACCCTTTCCTATTTGTACTGATGCCGACACTGGAGCCTGGCACTAGGGGGAATTACAGGATATCGTCTTGGCAACTATTAGGTTATATGCCT
The DNA here is from genome assembly GCF_964263255.1 of Lissotriton vulgaris. Taxonomy (NCBI): domain Eukaryota; kingdom Metazoa; phylum Chordata; class Amphibia; order Caudata; family Salamandridae; genus Lissotriton; species Lissotriton vulgaris. The sequence continues at coordinate 1,183,034,763 of NC_141696.1, forward strand.
TGAACTACTGGAGGTCCCTATTTTTGCAATCCACGAGTCGTGTTTGTATAGATCCCGATTTCAATACTATATCAATTCGCCCTGACGAAGTTCCATATGGTTAAAGGAACGAAACGCGTTGGCTGTGCCTGTATGTGGAAAAAAAACTACTAATAAAGAAGAAGATTTATAATATACTTTCTTTCCTTTGGACTCTCATTGAGTGCACCTTCCATTTTTTGTATTTACCCCAGTGAAGATGACGACAAAAGGACTGGCTTCCGGGGGTAGGTTTACATGTAAAAGGGGAGCTTGAGCTCTAGCATTTTGCTCAGATATTTGTTGTTGATTTTTTATCTGATGTTGGGTACTGGTATTATCTGGTTGCCTTGGCCCTCCTACACCCTGTCTTTGAGAATTATTACTACCCATATTTCCAGATATGTTTGTGCTTCCCCCCCCCATCTCCATTTACCCCCTCGGTTGCAACATGCACCTGGGCAATGGTACATTGATCATAGCTAACACAGTTATTTGATGGTAAAACTGTATGTTGTACTGGGACATTATTTATTGGTAACCCCTTATCTATTTGTTTTTGTGCTGGGGATTCCCTTGCTTTGCCCTGTCTCTGCAGTTCGCTAGCTATTTCATCTATTTTACTTACTAGTGGTTTAATTAAGCTAGTTATAAATGTCTCCAGGTGCTTTTGTAAATCTGAGATTATGGGATCTAGCCATCTCGGGGGAATTGGGGAGACTTTAGGTTCTATTATTACGACTTCATCCCCTTTATCTTTAGGGTTATTGTACCTGTTGTTCTTTTTTCTAATCCTTGTTTGCCGCCTCTTATTTTGATGTATTTTAGTAGCTAGTTTGGCTGTTACGCTTGTGTCTATATTTATAGATGCTTGTTCCTCTACTGCTAGTTGTGCACAGGGGATTGCGTCTAAAGAGTTTTCCCCACTCCCTCCGACTGATATGTCTTCAGGGCTTAAATCCTCGGTTTGCGTAGGTGACAATGGCAGGGAGGTTAAGGTCATTGATATACGTCTCTCAGCGCGCTCAATATCCCCTGCAACCTTGCGTAACATTAGGTCAATAACCGTCGGGGTGGCTTTCTGGGCTGATACATCACTAGATTCAGGGCCAGGAATTTTGGGTTTAAGAGGGGTTCCTAATTTGCTCTTTGTCGAGCGAGTTTTGGGTTTAGTAGCCATAATTTTCAAGAATGTGGATTAAATATTTTCTTCCCTCTTCCAGTAGTGCGTAAAACAGTTAAGACCAGAGTAGTTATAACAATTGCATTAGTGTATCCAAATTCCCAGATTACGATAGTCAGTGTTCTTTTCCCCAGTTCTTTACACCAATCCCCCTCAATCTTCTTCGTTTGGGCTTCTGTGAAATGGAACTCGATTACTACAATACCTTTCAGCGGAGCCAAGGGGGGTGGCCCGTCCCGTCCCTGGTCGTTCCCTGACGGCCCCAGACGGCCCGCCCTCTGCCCGGGCTCAGCCCGGGCGCGTCCCGCCATGCGGAAGGTTCTGATGGGCTTTAAGCGCCTCCGGGCGCTGGCGATTGACGCTGCTGTCGGTGTCGCCGGGACCCCGCAGGGGCTGCTGGAAGTTGTGGGCAGGTAGGGAGACCTTGACGGCAAACGCTCCCCTCTCTCGGCGGCCGCTATGGCAGAGTGGCGGCGGGGGAGAGCGAAACACAGGTGCGTGACAGGCAGGAAGACCACTCCGGCCTGCAACAGGCCAAGAAAATGCCCCCAGTCACGATGGTAGCCCCACTCCTCTACTGGTTCTGATGGGCTTTAAGCGCCTCCGGGCGCTGGCGATTGACGCTGCTGTCGGTGTCGCCGGGACCCCGCAGGGGCTGCTGGAAGTCCTAGGCAGGTAGGGCAGGTAGGGAGACCTTGACGGCAAACGCTCCCCCCTCTCGGCGGCCGCTATGGCAGAGCGGCGGCGGGGGAGAGCGAAACACAGGTGCGTGACAGGCAGGAAGACCACTCCGGCCTGCAACAGGCCAAGAAAATGCCCCCAGTCACGATGGTAGCCCCACTCCTCTACTGGTTCTGATGGGCTTTAAGCGCCTCCGGGCGCTGGCGATTGACGCTGCTGTCGGTGTCGCCGGGACCCCGCAGGGGCTGCTGGAAGTTGTAGGCAGGTAGGGCAGGTAGGGAGACCTTGACGGCAAATGCTCCCCCCTCTCGGCGGCCGCTATGGCAGAGCGGCGGCGGGGGAGAGCGAAACACAGGTGCGTGACAGGCAGGAAGACCACTCCGGCCTGCAACAGGCCAAGAAAATGCCCCCAGTCACGATGGTAGCCCTACTTAATTATTGTCTGTTTATCACTGCTTCCTTATCTGACAAAAATACTGGAATACCATGTAGCAAAATGCTTATGCTCATTCATCGAACAATCTCAGTTCCTTGACCCCCATCAAGATGGATTTCGTCCATCTCACTCTACAGAGCTAGTCATTCTGTCGGTATTGGACGAATTAAGAAAGGAAGCTGATAAGGGCACCCCTCAGGCCCTGGTGCTGCTAGATCTTTCCGTGGCTTTTGACACGATCGACCATGGAATTCTGGTGGACCGGGTCAGAGACTCAGGAGTCCAGGGTCCAGCCCTTGACTGGTTTACATCCTTTCTGGAAGATCATTCTCAATCTATTTGTCTGTCTCACTTTATCGCTCCTGAGGTTACGACCAATTGTGGAGTGCCACAGGGATCATCACTATCCCCGCATTTGTTTAACTTATACCTACTCCCTTTGATCCGATCCTTAAGGGAGCATAAGGTGAACACCTTTAACTATGCAGATGACCTACAACTTATATTCACCATCAATAACACACCCGAGTCCACCTCTGTCTTTCAGGCTACCTTGCTGTACAACAGTAACTGGATGAATAGCAACTAAATGAAGCTAAACCCGGATAAAACCGAACTGATCTTGAATGGCGGCACTCAGAACCCCTGGAGCTCACACTTTTGGCCTACGGAGTTAGACTATCCTCCAGTTCCATCCCCTTCAACGAAGAGCCTCGGGTCACAATAAACAGTGACTTATCTATGAAGTCCCAGATCGGAACAGCAGTATCTACCGGATTCTTCCAGTTAAGGAGGATTAAGGAAATCAGTAGATTCCTTACTAGAGAAGCACTGGTGCTGGTTGTCCTAGCCCTGGTCATCTCCCATCGAGACTACGCAAACTCTTTATATCTTGGGTTACTTGCGCATCTAGTCAGGCTGCCAGACTGATATTCCATTAACCAAGTTGGCAACATGCCATCCCCCTTATGAGGCAGCTCCACTGGCTCCCAATACCACAACACTGCACTTTTAAAATTGGGTGCCTCATCTTCAAATCCCTACAGGATGTGGGCCCAAAATTAGTCTCTAATCTTATTAAGAGGCATGTACCCACGCGCAATCTGAGATCTGCAAACATTAATTTACTGGTCATTCCTCCTTATAAACGGAAGGGACTAGGTGGCAGCGGGTTCGCAGTGTTGGCTCCACACTTCTGGAATGCTCTCCCCTATGAAATCAGATCCTGCACAGACGTACCTGTATACCTGTATGGCTCTTTGTCCAGGCTTATGAATAGATCTACCGGGGCACAACTACTCATATACCAGTGCCAAAAAAACAATCTGTGTACGTGTGCTCAAAAAATAATTTTAACACCACATAACATAACAGTAGTGATAATCCATTCACAACGGGGAAGGGGTCAACGCCTGCACTTTGTGACTGAAAAAACATGGGTTTAAAAGGAGGAAGTGACCAAACAAACAAACAAAAATTAAAGATGCTTGTCTTTTAAATGCGATTCCATTTCCTTTAAGGGAAATGGGCTGCATTTAAAAAAAAGTCTGCTATATTATTAAGCAATCACAGGCATGATGGTCTACTGCGCCCACCTCAATAGGCCACCATATTTTTCATGACTGCAATTTCTACCGAGTCAAAAATTGTGACCTACCTCAATAGAATTCATGAGTTTGGTCAATTTGTGGCCCACTAGGAATCGCTATATTACATTCAACATTCCAATGGATTAGGAATTGCGATTTTGAAAGAGCGATTCAGTAAGAATTGCAATTCTTAATGTTAGTACACCTGGTCCTAAATTAAATGGAGTTTAACATTATGTCAACTATGTGCTTATCTCTGTTTAATATGCTTTTCATAAAACTTATCAGGAAACTCTGTGTTTGACCTGGGTCTTTTTGCAGGATTATTCCCAAACTTTTTGCCTTCTTCCTCCTTTTTTCTGACATGTTTTTTGTTGCCTTTAATGGCTCTAAGCACTTTACCAATGCTAACCAGTGCTACAGTGCTTATGCTCGCTCTTTCTAAATTGCATTGGTGATTGGGTTATCCATGATTGGTATATTTGATTTACTAATAAGTCCCAAGTAAAGTGCACCAGAGGCATCCCGGGCCTGTAAATCAAATGCTGCTAGTGGGCTTGCAACACTGATCGTGCCACCCTCTCTTTGTCCTTTCAACATTACTCAGACTTACCAGTGCAGTGTCTGTGAGTGCAGTTTTAAACTGTCATTTCGACTTGGCAGGTGAACCCACTTGCACGGCCCAAACCTTCCCTTTTGTCACATGTAAGTCACCCCTAAGGTAGGCCCAAAACAGCCCCATGGGCAGGGTGTAGTGTATTTAAAAGACAGTACACCTTCACTATTACAATGACTATCTCTCCCACAGGATAACATGGGGATTGTCTTGAAATATCTTTTACGTGTAATATCCCATGAGGAACTGATAGAGATTTGGAGTCTCTTAACTCACAATTTAAAAGTACATATTTTGGTGAAGTTGTTTTTAAAATTGCGTGTTGAAAATGCCACTTTTACAAGTCCATCATCTATGAGTCTTTGGCTTTCTCGACTTCAGTGTGACGGGTATCCCAAGATGTGGGTCCTGGGTTCACTGTGTCACTGGATTCAAGCTAACCTGGCTGGTGAGGGGTGATGCCCCGAAACCAGTCCCAGGATGCTTGTTTCCAGTCCAGGGAGAACCTGGCCTGGCAGTTCGGGCTGGATTGTTCCCATATGGCGCAGGGTCAAGACTGATTTGCTCATGGCTGGGTCTAAACTCGGGTGGCCTGGTGAGCAAAAGACTGATAGATTTAACCCAGATCTATTGACTGGGGGAGAATGTTTCATTTGCTCTGCATTCCATCCATCATCTGTGTGTCTTTTACTTTTAGAAAGTGGGCATTTTTCTTGCTAAACCATTCTCTGCCTTTTCCTGTCTTTAGAATCCGCGTCTGGGTTAGGATGACGGTTCGGATCTTGCGCAATCACTCTAAAGAGTCACACAAAAGGAGCTGAGGCTTGCCTTGCATATCCTGATGGGCCATCATCAGGCTGATGGGCCTTCCTGAGTTAGGGCGGTGGGAGAAGTTGTCACTGACACCTGGATAGGGCTGTGCCTGACCTCACACAAAGCTGCCTAAACCCCCCCTAACCCCCCCCCCCACCCCCGTAGCGTGTCTGGAGCCAGGTCAGTGAAAGGCACAGTCTTGTGCACTACAAAGACTTTTGTTTGAAGTGTGCCTACTTTAAAGACAGAAATGGGTATATATGTATTGGAACTCCAACACCCCAAAATTAGAACACTTCTGGATTAAAGGACATTTTGTCAGGCAGAAGAGCTGGATGCAGTAGGAGGGACTGTCACTCCACCTTTTGCTTTGTTATGCTGGCCTTCTGCTTGCTGCTTCTGTCCTGGGAGTGAAGAGACTGGACTGTGCTTTCTGTGTCCTGCTTTCAAGGTTCTCCAAGTGCTTGTGCGTGTTTGACTCCTGTTAAAAAGTCTAAGGGCCATCAAAGATTTCACTTACCAGTGCCTGGGTTTCTATGCTAAGAACCCTGACTTGTTAAGTGGGGCTAAAGAATTAATGCAACACCTGCTTTGTAGCTGAAAAATTACTGCAGCCTGAGTCTCGACACCCACTTCAACTTCAACGCATCATTTGCTTCGTCGCTGAAGAATCGATGTTACACCTGCTTCACGGCTGTGAAATTGAAGCAGCGCCTGCTTCGTGCTGCTGCATCGACGCAAAGCACCTATATTGTTGATGCATCCTCCCTGGACGCCGTCTCTTTATCGAAGTTGCCCAGCAGTAAGGAGCCAAGGATTTGTGTCTAGAGATCGACGCATCGCCTCCCCTTCGAGTAAGGAACCGATGCATCACCTCCCCTGGGTGTAAAGAACCAACGCATTGCTTTGCTTTTCCAGTGCCTCACCTCACCTCCCCTGCTCCTGTTTCATCTTTGAATTTTGATGCATTATAGGTACTTTGTGCTTACAAAAACGCATCTATAGATTTCTATGGACTGAGCTTATTGAACCTTTTAAAAGTGATATTTTGGCTTTATGTATGTTGCATTTTTGTCATTTTGGGCTTGTTTTATTCAGATAAACATTGACTATTTTTCTAAAATGATGTGAACTCCTTTTGTAGTGTTGTTACTGTGTGTGTATGTACAAATGCTGTACCCATTGGCTCTAAGATAGGCCTAACTGCCCGTGCCAAGCTACCTAGAAGGTGAGCAGGGGTTATCTTAGGTGTGTGACTCCCTTACCCTAACTAGAGTGAGGGTAAGGGCTTGTACAGGGTACAAACCACTACCAACTAGAGATCCCATTTCTAACACTCTATATGATTGAACAGTGTGCTTTATAAAAAAAACCTGTAAAACAAAAAATACAAATAAAAAAGTATGCTATTGCTTGCGGTTATCTAAATATTTGTGTTTTGAGAGAGGAAGCTTTACGAACAGAGGTAAAACAATTACCACAAGTGATTGCTCCTGGTTTCCCCAAATCAGTATTATCATCGTTTGGCTAGTGAAAAAAAACGATGGAAATTCCTTTAGAACCTTTAGTTCCTTTAGAACTAGGCAGTGAGGACCATCTTTGGCCTTCAGAGATACTCTCATGTCTCTTTGTTTAGAATTAAGCTTCACTGATTACTAATTAATAGAAAGGTTTTGTTCAAGGGCCTTTGCCATGTCCATCACACCTGCATATTTTATAACATTTCAGAAATGAATGTAAAGCTCATTAGGCTTTGCAATGAAAATGAGACAAGAACTTGAAATGAGACCAAGAAGATTTATTAAAGGATTCAGATTTTTTTACAACCAGATTTTATTGTTTTTTCAAGACATCGTCAATGTACATAGACATGGTTCACGTCATATCTAGCACATAATCATTACTCTCTGGCGTGCTAAACTGAACATCTCCTTTTAACAAAATGTATTAAAGGATTCAGATCATTAAATTAAGCAAAATTAAATGGTTATTAGTCAGTCAGTTAATCGCTAACAAGATGCTCAGAATGAAATGTAAGAAATTAAAATTCAGAGGTCAGGCCAACATTCTGCATGTCAACATAAAGTTACATGATTTCACTGGGTAAAGATGGGCAAAACTCTTAACTTTATGGGAAAGTAAATAACTTTATTTTGAAATATCTTTTTTAGTCAAAAGGTAAGACGTGATCATCTAAAGATTGCTTTAAATTAAGAATGGTTGCCTTTCGTTTGCTCCCTTCTTCTGGCTTTGGTATAGGGGGACCATCCAGAAGTGTTGGGCTTCTTCACCGATTAAGCAATACAATAGGCCGGTGTCAGGGTAATATATTAAGGGTGCTAGCAATAAGGTGTGCAGGCCATTGTCCAAGAATCCCATCCTAGGTAAGTGCTCTCCCACACACCACACATATAAATAAGTGAAGCTGCACAGACTCTCTACACAAGACACTTCCTTAAGGATTGCCCATTGTGTCTACAAGGACGACCCAAATACAGTTGGTGATTTTCAGTGCAGTCTGTTTTTCCCCTTAATTTCCCTGCACAGGAGGAAGCAGTGGTCTGTTTGTGTTCTTTCATACTAGAGGGTGTATGTAAGTGAAAACTTTTCTGCTACATGCTGTGTTCCACAAACACCCGTCTCCACCATGCTCAACAAATTGCCTAAGTCCAAGGTACATTCCATAAACCATGGTGGATGACGACTCAGGGCCTCGCTTCCAGTGGTGGCTGGACCAATGACGTCCTCCAGTGGTCAGGGCTCCGCCTCTCCCATCAGCTGCTTCAGAGGTCTTCTCCACCTTCTCCACACTGCCCCTTCTCCTTTCTCGCTCCCATTGGCACCTTTGTTGGTGGTCTCTGCCATTTGCTGTTGGTGAACTTTTACAGTGGTGGGACGTTAGCCAGACCCCTCACCAACTCACGCACACAGGCTTGCACACGCAAAAAAAACACAAAGGACATGCTCAAACACATGCTCATTCACAGACTCACACAAATAAAACACTCTGTAAGGGACCAAAAGTCCTCATTTACCACACTGTGGATTCACATCTCCCATTTTTTTCCATCTTGACCCACACCACCTTCATTTGCAAGGGGGGACAGCACACAGTCTATGGATGGAGCTGCGGGCCCCAGTGACAACAACCAAGATGTGGTAGGCCCCAGAAGGGTTCACATGACAGGAAGAGCTTTTTTCAGATGTCTAACTCCTGGACCCTGCTGAAACGGAGCACCAAAATGGAGAGGTCCCGGGGGCTCACAGGAGAGGCTGGTGAAAGTCACAAGAGCAGAGATGGATGACAGCAACAAGGTATGAGGCACTCACACACAAACAGGAAGCAACGGCCCCTTCACGCTTTGTCGCTTCTTGTTCCTGCCTTCTCCTCTCCTCTCCTCTTGAGGGTCAGCCAATGAGAGAAGGCTGCGGAAGCTAGATGGCCGTGCTGAGCACACATCATGATTTTTTAGGCCAAGACATATCTGGTGTTTTTTGAAGCTCATACTTGCCCTCTCTGATGCCTCTCAGACCCACAGTGCACATGCAAGTCATGGAGATACTGAAGTTGACTATCTTGCATGCATTGTGTGTATCTGAACTCCTCTATAGCTCTTCTACAACCAAACTAGGCAGTAGGTGGGAAGCAGATCAGACTGTTAATCTTCCCTTCTTCGCTCCTCCACATCTAGTGGGGGTACCACCCACCAACACACATACTGATACCCACCAGCAGCCTCTGCCCCTTCTCCTGCCCTCGCTGCTCCTTTAATAGTCTACTGTGCTTCTTCCCTCCTTGATTCTGCCTGTTTTGTTTCTCCTTCACTGTCCTCCTCTGCGTACTTCCACTCATCTTCACCTTCACTACTGACTTATTATGCTGGGATTGAGGGTGATCTTTTATTTGAGGATGTATCGGTTTCTTCTCTTGGGGTCCAGCAAGACAGCAATATAGTTTCCTGATAGGCAACCCCCTAAGACACCTCCTGTGTGCCAGGCCTGCAACATTCACTTCTCCTATCGAGCATCCGAGCCAGATGTGTGTGTGTGTTCTTCCCACCCTGTTATTGTGCCATATTCATCTTCTGCATACTAAATGTTCCAACGGAAATCCACTGAACTTCATAATCAACAAAATAATGCTAAACACAGCCTATTGGCTCTGTCAAGTTTATCTCCTAGAATTTCATGCACTTGCTTACAATGATGGAAGGCAATCTCCATCAATGTGTCATAGAAATAGTTATAAACAATAATACATAACATGATCTTAACCCCTCCCATGCTCGTGACGGAACCGTTCCGTCACGAGCCTCGGGTGGGCTGTGCTGGGGACGGAACGGTTCCGTCACGGCCCTCTCGCCGCGCTGCGCAGCGCGAATTCCGTTCCTGCGCTAACGTTCTGTAGCGCGGGCGAGGCCGTGACGGAACGGTTCCGTCACAAGCACAGCTCACCCGCGTGCCGTGACGGAGCTGTCCCGTCACGGGACCGCCGCGCTGCCCCCCCACCCCCTTAGCACTGCGGCGGAATAGCCGCCGCAGTGAAGGGGTTAAATTACTATTCACTGGGGCCTCCCTTACTCCGCCTATGCGTCACTTTTTGTGATGTTGCAGTGGCGTAAAAATGTGCCACACTGCGCCATATTTACAAAGTGACTGTACTTTGCAAACCCCTTCACTACATTATACCTGTATCAGGCATAATGTAAGCAGGGTGGGCTTCCACCATAAAAAAGGCTTATAGAAGTGAGATTTCACTGCAACACTTCTACGACTTCTTTGCGTCAAATCTTTACGCCTACCTCAGTGTAAGGACAGACGCAGGCCCCTTTACCTGCTCAATGACACATTGCTGGAGTTGAGTTTGTTTTCAGACACACTCCAGCAATGTGCCATTTTTGTGCCGACAGATAGGTCAGGATTCCTGATTTATCTGCAAATCCTTGCGAAATGGAGTGCCGTACAGTAAATACAGTGCATCCATGGTGTCGCAAGGATGGCGCACTGAAAAGTGTTACATCCCTGTTTCACCCCAGCAATGCAACACTTTTCATAAATAAGACCCTTTGGGCCCGATGTAGGTAGGGCGTTACCGATCGGTAACGGCCGAAAATACCGATTTTTGGCCCTTACCGATCGGTAAACAGCCATCGAGATGTAGGGAACGAAAAACATAAAGATTCGGAGTGAAAACCGAATCGGAATGAGTACCGAATGGGAAAGAATCCGATACGTACATACCGAAAATCGGATATGTAACGAATCGGAAAAACACCGATTCGGATGCAAAGACCGATTCGGTCCATGTACCGATTCGTTAGTGACACCGAATCGGAAAATCACCGATTCGGTCCATGTACCGAATCGTTAGTGACACCGAATCGGAAAATCACCGATTCGGTCCATGTACCGAATCGGTAGAAAGACCGATTCGGACATGAGCCGAATCGGAAAACATGCCGATTCGTATGAATCGCCGATCGGGAAATTCCCCGATTCCGACAGTTGGGGAGATGTAGGGAGGCACAGAAACACCGAAATCGGCTCAAAATCGGTAGAATTCACTCGGTATTTACCATGGATTGCAATCAGGTGGTAACCAACTCCAACCCATATAAACAGTCCCAAAATGCATTGCAACTTGCAGGATGGCAGCTTTCTATGTCATTGCGAGGCGGCTACGGCTACAGCAGGAAGGACAGAGGGAATGGCTAAGAAATGAACAGGTCTACAGACAGAGGATAACCCTGTTCATGCTCACAGAGGCAGAGATACTACAGAGATACAGGCTGGACTCTGACACCATACTTGAGCTCATCAGGGATCTCAAGCCATTCTTGGACCACCACACCCCAAGGGCACACGCCATCCCTGCGCACATCCAGGTGCTATGCAGCCTACACCTGCTAGCGTCTGGCAGCTATCAAAGTGGTGTAGCAGCAGCAGGAGGGGTGAGCCAGAGCAGCCTGTCAAGGTTCTTCCACACATTCCTTGACGCCATGATACACAGGATGGACCAATACATCTCATTCCCTGCTACCCACGCAGAACTGCTACAAACCAAAGCTGACTTCTACCAGATGGCACAATTTCCCCAAATCATCGGTTGCATAGATGGCACGCACATTCCAATTTGCCCACCAGCGGACACAGAATACATATACCGAAATCGCAAGTCTACACACACCATCAACGTGCAGGTGATCTGCAATGCGAAGTGCACCATCACAGACCTGGTAGCAAAATTTCCAGGGAGTACCCATGACTCCTATATTTTCCAACAGAGCGGCATATATGCACGGCTGATGGCTGGCGAATTTGGAGAAGGATACCTCCTAGGTGAGACACATCATCAGACCCCCATAACACATAGTAGGTAGGTGGAATACATGTATGCATGTGTCTAATGTGACCCCTTTCTCTTCCAGGCGACAGTGCATATGCCCTCCGCTCATTCATACTCACCCCCTACCTCAACCCCTCCACACCCAGCCAAAGGAGGTATAACCGGGCCCACATACGCACAAGGAATGTTGTCGAACGGACCTTTGGCATCTGGAAAAGTAGATTCAGATGCCTGCACAAGAGTGGAGGTGCAAGGCAGTATACCCCCATCACCTGCTGCAAGATCATAGCTGTATGTGCAATGTTACACAACCTTGCGGTGAAGAAGGGCACTGAGGTGGAGTTGTCTGACTACGAGGACCATGACGACGACGAAGCTGTGCCACTGACACAGCCAGCTGGGGTGTGTACGCCAAGTGATGGCAGATACAGACGTGAGGAGATCACTGAGAACTATTTCTGACTGAGTACAGATGCAAAGACAGCTAAATGTTGCTTGGAAAAAACAAATTTTAATAGTGTTGCACCACAGTTACAGCACTGATGTGCAACAAAAAATGGAGTATGGTAAATAAAATGAGTCCAAGGTTCTGGTTGCCTCACCCGCCCTTGCCAGGCTATTTTTTTGCCCGCTTGCCAGACCCACTGGGGTGTCCCTCAGCCCCCTCTGAATGCCCAGCAGCATCAGCGGAGCGCCTGGTGCTCCTCCGTGGCTCAGACGCAGCGCTGGCCGGGCTGCTGCGGCTGCTGCTGTCCCCAGCATCACCCAGGTCCAGGGCCGGATTGGAGGCGGTGTTTGAAATTATCATGGCCTCCATAGCCGTGGTGATCCTGGCCATCCCCCTAGTGAGCTCAGCCGTATGCTGACTAAGGACAGATTCCTGGTTGGCGCTGCGATGGCACAGTTGTGCCGTCGCCGCTGCAAGGCGGCCCATGGCGCGGTTCAGCACCCGCGCATCCCGCCTGCGCACCAGCTCATGCTCCTCCTGTCTGCTCGATGAGTGGGTGATGGCAGTGGTTAGCCTGCCTAACCCTGCTGCCACCTCCTTGTTCGATTCCACGACGGCCTGGAATCCCTTGACCAACTCTCCCATCTGCATGTTGTGCTGCAGGAGCTGGCGTTGGCAGGCCATGGTGGATCTTGCCTGTTGCCTCTGAATTTTCACCATCTGTCCCTCCAGGCCCAGGAATACACTGCCCTCCCGTGCTGGTGCAGCAGTGGTGGTGATGGTACGGCGCCGGGCACTGCTGCTTCCGGCCTGCTGAGTGGGCTGGGGTGCCACTGGTGGGGGTGTGAAGCTGGCCGGTCCCTGAGCCCCTGCTCCCAGGACAGGTTGAACAGTTGGCAAGGCCACGGTTGTGGCAGGAGCTGGTGTAGGCGGAATGGTGTCCCTTGTAGGGGAGTTCTCTGGGGAGAACTGCAAGGGGGGTGTGCTGGGCATTACTGGGGAGTGCAGTGCATCGAAGTCAATGACCAGGACTCCCTCCATACCTAGCCCTGGGGTGTCTCCTTCCTCCTCCTCCTCCTGGCCAGCCTGGCTGGTGCTCGGCCCTGCGACTGCAGTGTCGGACGGTGCTGCTCCCTCTGATGCCACTGTTGTTCCGCCTGATGGGGCCCCTAGGTACAAAGAAGCATTTGTAAACTGAGTGCCGATGTATTACAGTCAGTACAATTATAGCATTCCACATGTCCTTGCATCTCCTTACACTGTGTCACACTGTTTCCTGTCTTGTGATTCTGCACTGCCATATTTAGCTAACTTCTGCTGACTACATGTACCATGATGCTTGTCTCTTGTATGTTGGTGACAGTACTGTGCTGGGGTTTGCCTATGCATTGTGTCTAATGGGGAGGTGTCTGGTAGGGTGTGTCATGATGCGCATGCTTCTTACCTGTAGCTGTAGCTCTCGCAGAGCTGTCCAGGGTCCCGATTCCACTGACACTCTCCCTCTCAATGGTGCTGGAGACCAGGTCCTCCAGCTCGGTGAGGGGTGGCGCCGGGTTCCTGCCTCCTCCAGTGCCTCCAGCCTGCCTCTGTATCTCAGCCATCTTCCTCTTAGTGAGGCTGCGGATGTCATAAAATCTCTTTTTAAGTTCTTCTACAGACCTGGGGGTGACACCCGCAGCATTCACCTTCTGGGCGATGTCGGCCCAGATTCTCCTCTTGGTGCTGTCTGGCACGTTGAGGGACAGCTTGCCAAACAGCTGGCGGTGCACCCTCACCACCTCCTCGACCAGCACCTGAAGTTCGGTGGTGGTGAACTTCGGCTTCCTCTTCTGGGAGGACTTCTGGCTTTCTGACTGCTCTGCCATGTTCTCCAGTTCAGTTGGCAACCTCCTACTCCCACTGCTGCAAACTGTGAGTGTTGAGCTCAGGCTGGCTCTCCAGAAACTTCTTAATTAGCTGCACCTGCCAGTGTTGCCACTCCCTGTTTGGGTGGGGGAGGGGGAGCCACCTCATTGGCTGAATCGGCTTTTGCCGATTCGGCTTTTACCGATTCGGTAATATCCGAATCGGTAAAATCCGATTCGGTATTATCCGATTCGGTAAAAGCCGAATCGGTTCCTTCAATGCATTCCTATGGGCTTTTTCGCCATGGGTGTGTTTTCATGGCTACGAATCTATGATTGCCGAATCGGATTTTACCGAATCGGCTTTTACCGAATCGGTATTCGCCGATTCGGGACTATCCGATTCGGTGGTAGCCGATTCGGTAATTTCCGATTCCTTGTTAGCCGATTCGGTACTTTCCGATTCGGACCGAGCCGATTCGGAACGTACCGATTCTCATTACCGATGCCGACCGATTCGGTATTCATTCGGTTTTTTTTCCCTACATCTCGTTTTCCGATTTCAGAATACCGATTCGGCCCGCCTCGGTATTTTGAATTCGGAAAATCGCGTTTACCTACATCGGGCCCTAAGTCTGTAATGTAACACATTGTTATACCATTTAAACATGTAATATTTAAACTTAGAATTCTAGGAGTGGCGCTGCCCCACCAGTGCCTCCAAGCGTGTGCATAGGTACCAAGGAAAATGCTCAAGGGAACCTATATTTTCAGTCCGTATCCTCTGAATTACTAGTCTGTTAAATGAAGCTACACACATTACAGGCAAACATAAATTAAATCTAGGTTTAGACTGATCATTAAAACAATTGATACAAACAATTAGTGATAGTTACTTAACAATACCTTGATAAATGCCATTTGTATTCACTGCTTTTTATTAGCATCCAAACTCCTCCGGGGGACAGGCACCTAGCAGTTGTTAGAAATGTTTTTGCCTGAGTGGATTATAGATGTCTAACAAATTTCCCATCATTTCACAACAGAGCTATACCTTGTGGTGGGTGCTTAATGGGAGTAAGCACTTCTATGCCACATCATTAAAAGACATAAAGAAGTTATGGCAAATCCAGTAAGTCTGGCCTGTGGTTTTATTACTGATGGCGTACACATAGTGGGCCCCAATGACAAAGGTATATTTCCATTTGTAGATTTACTCAAGTGTACATTTACTCTTACACATATGTGTAAACTACACTTTTGTGCTATTCATCCTTTCTGAGTATAAATTTACATCTAAGTGTAGACTTAAATGGAGACATCTAATACTGCATTTAACATTATTATTAGTAACATTTGCCACATAGGTGATCTCCACCACCGTGGTTGAGATCTCCCTTTAGAAAAGTATAGGAAAAAAATATTAAAGTTTTGCATTTTCAGCACATTACCTCATCACATTAAGGAGCTGATTATGATCTCGCTATGAAAGACCTCCGTACGACTCGTATCTCGAGGGTTTTCCGAGCGAATCGTGCTCCGGCAGACTGAGCGACCAATTCTAATGCATCCGTATAGTGCGGGACTAGGTTAGCTCGGACTGCCATTGAACTCTATGGAAGCCTGTATACCAAACGCGTACACAGGCTACCATAGCAAAAAGAGGTGGGTGGGGAAAAGCCTGCACCCTGTGGCGGGCACCCCTTGGCTCCGAATCGGATTCGCTCGTTACGGATCACTTTAGGAGCCCTTCCTAACAAGATCGTAATCGGCCCCTATATTTGCATTTATTAGTTCATAATATGAAAATGTTGATTTTCAAACATCAACATTTTTATTTTTATTGAATAAGTATAACATTTTGTTAAACGTTATGTGTTGAATTGCTTTAAATTGTTTATTTTTTACTAAAAGTTTAATTTAATGTAATTATATTTTATAATTAGGTTTATTACCAAATTTAAAAACAATAAATATAAACATTAAAAATATATATTTTGGGGGCGTGGCTAGCAGCCGAGAGAGATGGCTGCTGCCTACAGAAGCTCTCGCCTATTCACGCCAATATTGCTGCTTTACCACCGTCCAGACCCGAGTATCGAGAGTGGAAGTTGGGGACGCTGTCCTACTACACCCCCTTGCTACGATCTTTGATCATGCGATCCTCCAAAGGGATCGAAGATGCGAAGTGAGCCCAGCTCTGGGAAGGAGAGGATATAACATGGCGACGCTGGCTCGAACGGAGTAGAAACTCGGTCTGGGCTGTCCCTCCAGTGTGACCCTCAACGGAGCGGCGGACACCTGCTACGGGACGCAAGTAAGGTGGAGGGAGCCGGTGGAGGGGGCATTGTGTGCCGTGCAGCCCCACCACCCTACAGAGTGGCGCTGGCCTAGTTGCGGCGCTGGGGACTGCAGTACTCGAGTCCCCGGCTTTGAGGCCTTCACGTGACAATCGGAGTGGGCCGGGGGAGAGGCAGCTGAGGTGGACAGAGATGCGAATTCCCGCCTAGCCCCCCCATCCATAGCCTTGCATAACAAAACGCCGGGTGGAGAGGAGAAGAGGAGCCGGTGAGGGCGCGGCTGGGCAGCCTGGGGTGCGGCAGCGGCTGCCGCCAAACCTGAGCCTCCGGCTTTGGGCCTATACGCTGATACACAGGAGGCCACCCCGTGACGATTCCCGTAAAAAGAAGCGGAATCGGGTGAAGGGAGCTGACGGGGGGAACGAGGGTATATAGATGCGAAGACGACTGGTGGGACGTGCCTCCCCTCCCCCCCCCCTTCCCCCGGGCAGAGGCTGCAGAAGCGCCGGAGGGCGGGAAAATTGAGGCTCAGGCCTATGGGCCTACATGTGGGAAACTGAAGGGACCAAAGACAAGGCCGTGATGAAGTAAGGAGATCCTGGAGCACCGGCCTCCCCCAACCCTCGGGAGTGACTCGATCTGCCAGTGGATAGCTACCGAAAGGTATTGGAGCTTGTAAAGGCCAGCCTGAATAGCCCACGGAGGTGCATATCTGTGGTGATTGCTGCGCCTGGAGGTGGGAAACTCTAGGGCCCTGGCTTTTAGGCCTATACGAAACCCTGTGTGGCGATCAGGTCACAAGACATTGTGGCACAAGGAAACAGTATTGGAGTGCCTTGAGGGCAATTGGCAGAGAGTGAGAAGTCCCAGGTGAACAATTCCCATATCAAGAAACTGCAAGTGGTGGTGTGAGAGAGGGGGGCAACGAGACCACGAGTGAAGAGATAGCCGATCGAAGCCACATACGATAACGCTAATTGCCCTATTAACTGTGCGAGTCCTGAGGCCCCTCCAAAAATGGCGGCAGGGGGTAAAGGGTCGAGGACCAATGCCCAGAAACAACTGGCGAAATTTGGTTGGCCTAAAAGTGGAGAAAAGACTGAGTCACCAAATATCCGAGAAGGAGGGTCCGGGGGTGGGCGAGCCGCAAGGAAAGGAACCGAATCTCCATGATATTATGGCGGCGATAGGTGGAGTGCGCACCTCGGTGGACTCCGTTACAGTAGAGGTCTCGCTACTTATAGCAGATTTCAGGAAAATCGATGAGAAGGTAAAAGAGCTGAAGATTGTGACGAACGCTTTACAGATAGACACATCGGAATTACAAAGTCAAATGCTTGAGATGCAGAAAAAGCAGGACAGGATGGAGCAGCAACTGGATAAATATGAAGGCAGGGCCCGCCGTAACAACATTCGAATACTAGATGTCCCGGAAAAGACGGAGGGGCCAGCTGCAGATTTATATGTTGAGGAATTATTCAGAAAACATCTGTAGCCGAAGTCGCTGTCTAACTACTTCTCTATAGAACGTGCTCACAGAGTGCCGGGAGGCAAACCTAAAGTAGGTGCGCCCCGAGGCCGCTGATTGCCAGGGTATTTAATTATCGTGATAGAGATATAATATTGCAAACATCCAGGTCTGCTCCACCACTGAAAATGGATAACTACGAGGTGCAGTTCTTTCCTGATTTTACGGCTAAAGTTCAGGCCCAAAGGCAGAGTTTTCAGGCGGTGAAGCGGGAACTAAGGGACCGTGAAGTGAAATATTCGATGTTTTTCCCTGCGCGACTGAGGGTGGAATCAGATGGAAAATCTTGTTTCTTCGTCTTGCCGGAGGCAGTCTGGGACTGGATGGAGGGATGGACAACAGTGGAACATCGGAGGAGGAATCGCCCTGGCAGACAGGAGATGCAAAAAGACAATCGTTCAGACACGCTGGCTACGGAGCCAACCTTGGAATCTAGCAGACTGGAAGAACAGGAATAATTTGTCGCGACATCTCCCTCTACATAAGTCGCGCATGTTGGAGGTCTAAGGGGGGATGTAATGATGCTGGTTGGAATTAGTAATGCAACTGCTTATTGAGATACTCGGGGTAAATGATATGAAATATGTCCTGAATAGATCGATGTGATATGATACTGCTTGATCCTAGTTCTGGAAAGGATGGTGGTGGTTATAAATAGCAGTTTTGGAGGTAGCCGTGGATGGGGGAGGGTTGGTTCCACCTGCATTTCTAGCATGTTTACTGGGGTTAGAGGCACACTGCCAAGTTTGGGGGTGGGTAGTTTTGAATCCACAGGCAGGGTAGCAGGGTGGGGGGGAGTTGGAGTGATTGGGGGGGGAGGGGAATGGGACAGAAATTGCTGTTGTTGTTACGACATTGATATAATGGTAGGGTTTAATGCTACAACATTGAGGAACTGGCTTTGCGGTGAATATAAATTGCTATATTGGTTCTTTTCTTTACGTTCATGTTTTAACGACAGACTAATAGCTGATGTTGATTTTGTTTTCTACATGATGCTCATGATAATGTTGACCTTATATTCGACCTACATTGTGATGTCTGTATTCTTGACCAATGGTAGTCGATCGTGAATCGGTGCTCTCTGTACTCTGTTTGGAGATAAAATTAAGAGGGGGATAGTTCAACAATATCTGAAAAGACAGTCCCCGGACCTGGTTCTCCTAGAGGAAACTCACCTGGTTGGCAATAAAAGTAGGGCCCTAAATAGGTGGGGATATAAACTCCTGGTGCATGCGGATTACACTACTGGCTCCCGAGGTACGTGTATCCTTGTTAGGAAGAATGTTCCTCTGATTGTACTTAATACGTGGTCAGATGCTGCAGAAAGGTTTGCCGTAGCTGAGGCTCAATGGGAGGGAAGAGCTTTAAATATTGTATCAGTATATTTACCACCAGCATTGGGTAAGGCGGCCATAGCGGAGTTAGGTCGGGTGCTCACAGATCTTCCAGATGGAGTCTTGATACTGGGGGGAGACTATAAAATGACGATGAATGACTTAACGGATAGACGCCCAGTAAGACAAACTATGCGACCAAATGAACTAATGACAGACTTCACCACAGCACTGGGGCTCATAGATGTGGGACGGAAATTGCAAGGTGACCCTATAGATTTTACTTATTTCTCCAGTGTGCATGGCAGTCTTTCCCGGATTGATTATTTTTTAACATATGCAGCCTCAGTGGGTAACTTTAGGAGGCCCAAGACATATCCCAGAGGCCTATCGGATCACTCCCCTGTAGGAATTGATTTTACACATGGTGCCAAACAACAGAGCCGTATCATTGTCATTAATCCATGGCTACGCAAGATCCCTGACATTAGAGAGGAGCTAGGTGTGCAAACAGGATATTTCTTAGAGGAAAATGTAGGATCCGTAGATTCAGAGCAAACGATCTGGGAGGCATATAAAGTAGTTACAAAAGATCATGCTCTCTCGAGGAAAACGCGATATGTAGCAAAAAGACAGGAGATGCTGATACAGTTGGAATATGCACTCAAGGACCGTGAGGCGGAATATGTGTTCCACCCCTTGGAGGAGTTGCTACATGCATTGGCGCTTAAATGGGAGGAATACAAATTAAAAGCCCAAGAACAAATGATAGCGATACAGACGGCTGCCCACCATAGACTATATGAGCTAGGAGACAGGGCGGAAAAAGACACTGGCCTGGTTGGAAAGGAAGGAGCAGGGTACGAGGTGGATACCTAGATTACGGACGCCTGATGGAGAAATCGTGTCCTGCCCGGAGGAAATAGTAGAAACATTTGCTGCACATTTTGAGAAAGTGTACTCGCCTTCAGCAGTATACATGGCAGATGAGTCGCATCAGCTTTTAGAGGAATGCGTGCTATCTACTCTGTCTGCTGAGGATAGGGAGTCCCTAGAGGCAGATCTCTTGGATGAGGAGATTAGAACAGCCATTGGCTGGATAAAATCTGGGAAGGCGTTGGAGCCCAATGGTACCCCGGTGGAATTTCTTAAGGCAATGGCCACCCAAGTAGTCCCACATTTGAGGGCCCTGTATCAGGAAAGTTGGGAAAAGGGTGCCCTCCCCCCAGATCAAAGGTTGGCGAGTATTGTTGTTATTTATAAAACAGGCAAGCCAGTGGAAGACTATCGTTCCTACAGACCAATCTCTTTAATCAACGTGGAGGCGAAGGTTTTGGCGAAAGTTCTTGCCACACGATTAGGGACGGTGATATCCTCCCTTGTGCACCCCGATCAATCAGGTTTTATGCCGGGGAGAAATACAGCCCTTAATATCCGTCGCCTGCACAATGTGTTGGCCCGGCAGGTATTTCTGGAAGAGGATGCAGCTGTATTATCCCTAGACGCCTCTATGGCCTTTGATTCATTTGAATGGTCCTACATGTTTGAGGTCTTAGTTAGAACAGGACTGAGCCCGAAATTCTTGAGATGGGTACAACTGCTTTATACGGACATATCTGGACAGGTAAGAGTGAACAACTACACGTCTAGGCAGTTTCTCTCCGTAGGGGAACAAGACAGGGCTGCCCCTTGTCACCGTTATTATTTGCGCTGATGTTGGAACCCCTAGCGACATGGGTGCGAAATGACGTCATGACCAGAGGGCTGAGATGGTTCCCTAACTGTGAGAACAGAATATATCTCTATACAAACGACATAGTGTTATATCTGGCATTTCTATATAGATCCATTCGGGTGGTTTTAGACATCTTTATCAACTTTGGAAAGTATTCTGGCTACGCTATCAACTGGGACAAGTCAGTACTGTATATGCTCCATGGACAGGTCCCACGTCTTCCAAAAGATTGTGCTCTGATAGTCGCGAAGGAAGGTTTTAAATACCTGGGGATCTTTGTCACACCAGATTCAGCTCTTTTTTACGAGAGCAACTTGGCGCCCTTGCTCACGGGGTTGCGAGCGGATGTCCAACACTGGAGGTCCCTGCCATTGTCATTGATTGGCCGTGCTGCCCTCTTTAAAATGCTTGCTCTTCCTCGTTTTTTATATGTCCTACAGAATTGTCCAAATAAAGTTCCTGATGCCTTTTTTGCAGTGGTGGAAGGGGAGGTACGTACACTACTATGGGACAGAAGGGCTCCTAGAATAGCGCTTCAAAAATTAACGAAGGGGTGGTATGATGCAGGCATCGTGCTGCCTGATATTCGATTGTATTATTGGGCCTCGCAACTGGTTACGGTGAATAGATGGAAGTATAACCCACCGGATGATCCGGCATGTGCCTTAGATAGATATCGAATGGACAGGGCTGGCTATCTCGGGGCACTTTATTCACCCCCACGAAGAAAGAAGCTTGTAGGACCAACCCAGCACACGCTGCAAATATGGAGGCTGGCTAATTCCCGCCTAGATTGGACAAATAGACTCACTAATATGACGCCGCTATGGTATACACAAAAGCTGGCCATGCTTTGTCACCATCCAGGGTTTGACAAATGGGACACGATTGGTATCTCAACAGTAGGAGATCTGATTAAGAAGGGTAAGTTCCTTCGGTTTGAAAAGCTACAGAAAACATATCAGCTGGCTCCCAGCGAAGTTTTTCGATATTTACAAATTAGGCATGCTTTGATGGCGGTGTTTCCTGACTGTGAGGATATACCAGACTACTCCCCCTTGGAAGATCGTCTATTAGATGGACAACTGCACGCCAAGGCAATTTCCCTCACATATAGAAAGCTTAGTAACAATATGCCGGACTCCTTCGGGCAGCTCAGAGAGAAATGGGAAAGCGACTTGGGACCTATGGCGGAGGAGGACTGGAGGCAAGTATTGCTGTCTCCAAGAGAGGCTGCCATCACACTTAGATATCACCTTATTCAACTCCGTATATTATATCGTTCATACTTGACTGGGATCACTCTGACAAAGATTGGGTCTAGGTCGGATGATTTATGATTTAAGGGATGCTGACAGTCAGCCAGTTTCTAGCATATGATTTGGGAATGTCCGTTGGTGCAAACCCGATGGGACAGGATTGTGACGCATATGCGGTCTGCTCTGGGTAAGACAGTTACGTTGACGCCACGGCTAGGTCTGTTAAACATATGGAAGGCTACTGACCTTATGGAGATGGAACAGCAGTTTGCAACGCTAGGATTTACTTTATTTAAGAGAGATCTAGCTAGGGGATGGGGGAGGGGGTGCCAGGCCGCCAGGGGTAGCAATATGGAGGAGGGAAATAGATAAATGTATGATAGCTGAGAAAGAAGTATTTATCGCATGTGGGTGTCCAAAGAAATGGGATAGAAAATGGGCCAAGTGGAATATGTACAGAGGAGAGATATGTGTATCCCCATTGGTAGAACTGAAAGTAAGGAGGAACAGAGACAGAGAGCAAGAACTGTAATATAGACATGGAGTGAATATATTGGTTACTGTAAAAAGAAACATGATTTGTAATGTGAAATATTTGCATCACTATCAATGGTCTGTCATTTTTTGTACTTTAAAAATAAAAATATTTAAAAAAAATATATATATATATATATATATATATATATATTGCCAGCATTTTGCCACTGGTGCTCACATGGCAGGAATTTCGTGAAGCAAGTATGCCAGTATTTTTCCACAGGTGCCCCATATGCCATGAATTATCTCTAGTATGTCAGTATGAGTATTTTAGCATTGGTGTCCTTTATACCAAAAATTACCCCCAAGAATTACTAACTTTAATCACAAACACATGCTTATACATAAAGACACACATGCGAATACATACACACTTTCACATAAACAAATTCTCAGCCACAAACACACACACAAATAATATTTAGTACTAGTTTATTCACCATATCTACAATAAGGAATGCAGAGCCGCCCCTATGTTCTTGCCACTGATTTTGCCACATCTAAAGCCAGAGGTCGTAAAGGAAGTGCCAGGGGTCACAGGGTGTAAGCCAGGAGTCACTGCTGCAAACCATGTCAACCCCTAAATGACATCACTGAGTGAGATGCTACAGAAATAATCTTCTCATAGACTCTGGTGAACGTTTTGGCAGCATCCTGGTGCGTCTCAGCAAGCAGAAACTCACAGGTTAGTCCAGGAGAGGTATTCAACGTGATGTTACCTCTTTGAAGATCTTGAGGCAAAGCATGTTTGGGTGAAGGTTACATAGTAGCCATGTCCAAGATGACCGACAAGGTCTTGTGAGGCCCCTGCAAGGTTTCAGCCATTGCCTCAACCTCTGAGCACCAAGACGCACTCTAGCAAGTTTCTGAAAATATATTATTGAAAAAGACCAGATTTAGGGGCTAAGATTAAAGGACAGAAAGGTACTAAGACTCAGAGGGTCAAGGGATGCGATAAGAGAATGATCGTCTCACATTTATTGCTAAGGGCGATTTTGATTTCGGATGGACCTGGGTCAGTTCGACATCAATCTGGAACTGGGACCGACCGACCTCCTGTCAGCAGTCCCAAACCCGCATTTAGGATGC
Source organism: Lissotriton vulgaris (assembly GCF_964263255.1). Classification (NCBI taxonomy): domain Eukaryota; kingdom Metazoa; phylum Chordata; class Amphibia; order Caudata; family Salamandridae; genus Lissotriton; species Lissotriton vulgaris. Next base: position 1,183,058,522 of record NC_141696.1, read on the forward strand.
GACGAACAATGTTTGGTCGCAATCCTATTCTTTACAATGGGAGCATGCATTCCAACTGGAATGCATGCTCTCATTGTAAAGAGCTGAGGTGCAGTTCATCCCTGCACCCCGTGGGTGCCCGCCACCGGGTGAAGGGATCAACAGGGGGACACCACAGGTGCCTCTAGGCTGCCATACAGAGGCCTTGCACTCAATGGGGCTCTGCTGGGAGCCCCCAAAGTCGGATTCCCACAGCCTTTCTGTGCCAGAAAGTCCGGCACAGAAAGGCAGTAGGAATCTGCCATCGTAATACCTCGGTGGAAAGAGCGGCCCTTGAGATTACAGGCATCTTTCCGAATAGCAGACGGGCTCTCCAAGCCCGTCATAAGCCATTCTGAAATCCTGTTTGGATTAATTTCCGACCGACTCCATCAAAATGGGTCGGTTGGAAATTAATCCATACAGGAGATTACAATGCCGTAGGAACTACTCCGATCGAGGGTCAGAGCCATTTCCTACGGCATTGTAATCGGCCCCTAAGTAGTAAACTTACTTGCAGCAATTTCCCCTTAGAAAAAATATGAGATGCGGAGGAGTTGATTTCCACTCGAAGGTTTGAGGACTGCATATTGTAGTAATTAAGTGGTACTATTGTGGTAGTACTTCAAATACTACAAAATACAGTTTGTGAATTGTACAAAAATGCATCTTGCACCTGTCCACATCCCCGTTTATATTAGACTCACAAAGAACACTGTTAAACGCACAGGGCCCCATTGGGATGTCGGGCGGATTGCCACCGCCATGCGGGCGGTGGCGATCCGCCCAACATCCTACCCGGCCCACCACCCATTTCCCCCGCCTTATTCCTATGGCGGGGGGGGGGCCGTGGCGGACGGAAAGACCGCCTGACACTTTTCCGCCCGGTCAAGGAGTTGACCGGGCGGAAAAGGGTTTCATATGGTGGCGGTGTCTGTTAGACACCGCCATCCATATTAGGGTGAAGGCGGGTCATGCTGGAATGTCTTGTGGGGGCCTGTTGCTGGTCCCCAGGGACTCCGGGGGTGGGGGTGGGGGTGCACATGGGGGGTATCTATGGTACCCCCCTGCACTTCACTGTACAACGTGACAGGCAACGCACGGTGCCTGTCACGTTGTACATTGAAGTGCACAATGTGCATTTTTAGCATTGCGGCGGGCACTGTTAAAAATACGGGATGCACCCGCCAGTGTGGCGGGAGCATCCTAATGGCCCCCACGGGACCGCCGCCATTATGGCGGGCGGTCCCGTTTATGTCGGGATGGCGGGCGGACAAAGTCCGCCCGCCATCCTAATGGGCCCGATAATGTTCTTACATACACAAACTTACAATAATATTGCCCTGGAGATGATAGTGGTAGTGGTGGTGGTATAGTAGCCAGGGTTGTGATGTTAGTGATAGTGGTGATGACGGTGGTGGGAGTGAGGGAAATGGTGATGATAGGGGTAGTGAAGATAGCAGTTGTGCGGAAGGTGAAAGTGGGGATGGTGATTATTGTGATAGCGGTGGTTACTGTTGTTGTGGTGAATCTTTTGGTGATAGTTCTGGTGGTAATATTGATGGTTAAAATAGTGTTGGTAGCAGTGGTGATGGTAATGCTGGTGGTGGTAGTAGTGAAGATTGTAACCATGGTGGAAGTAACAGTTGTCGTAATGGTGGTGGCGGCAAGAGTTGTGGTAGTAAATTTGATACGATAATGTGGTTGTAACGGTGGTAATCTTGGCAGTGATCAGGGTGCAATGGTGATGGATGAGTGGAAAGGTGGTGGTGGCGGTAATGGCAGTAGTAAAGGTAATGGTGGCATTATTGAGGATGTAATCATGATGGCAGTGGTAAAAGTAGAGATTAATGATAGTGTGACAATAGAGTTGATGATAACTGTGGTAATAGATCTTGAGTGGTGGTAATATTGGGCGTGGTGGTAGCAGTAGTGGTATTAAGGGTGGGAGTGCTGGTAAATGTGCTGGTGATGCCAATAGGTTGGTAATGATACTCGTAATGGTGGTAGTGATAATGAAGATGGTCATTATAGTAGTTGTGTAACAGTTGTGGGGATAACCGTATTGGTGATTGTGGTGATGGTGGTGGTGATGTTAGTATCATAGTAATGGTGGTGTTGGTACTAGTGTTGGTGGTAATTATGGTTGTGGTAATAGTTGTAGTAGTAATGATACACCAGAGGAGACACTGGGTGCTCACCTTTAAAAAGAAATGACAGAGCAGCTGCAAATGCAGTGTGGCAGTGAGAAGGAGGATAGGGCAGAGCAGAAGCAGGGACCACCATGAGCCAGAGGAACAAGGAGGGTTGGGCAGGAGCCAGGATTGCTATGAGCATAGTGAACAGGAGAAAGTAAGGAAAGATCAAAGATTGATGTAAACTCCTTGATAATGGCTATTCTTTCCGGAAGTGGAAGCAGCAGCGAGCAGGTAAGTCAAACACCAAATGAAAGTCCTATACATAACAGTAGCGACATTGCCTACTAGTCAATTGTTAGAGAAGGCTATCCTAGTCTCCTACTGCACATAGGCTCTCCTGAGGACTGAACTAAGGTGAGAATGACACTTCAAACTGCACCACAAAGAGGTGTCTGGTGCCCCCGTTTCCTTATATAGTATTCTAAGAATACGAAGTATTAATTTTTAAGATTAACAAAGCTGCTGAAACACTGAAACTGAGTCTAGGCGAGGCCTAAAAACCATCGACTTGGGTTCAACTGAAACTGGAGCCAGGCATATTTGCACCAACATCTGCACTAACCAGCTAGTGAAATAGAGATATTTGTGACTAGTAACTGGAACAAAAATTATGTAATTTCACTTTCCAGTGCATTAGGCCATCAGGCAGCGCAGATGTCAGATTGACATCAGTTGTTTTTGGATTGACATGTCACAGCAAATGTCTTCGTTGCACCTTTTGCCCAGTCTAAATGTAATTTAATGTTAAAACGTTGATCACTACAAATGTCAGGGCAGATTTACAAGAAACTGACGCATCTGTATAGATGTGTCAGTTTCCCTGCACCAGCCAGCGATACCCTTGCACCACTATGGATGCGTTGTATTTACAAAATGGCGCACCATGGCGCAAAGATTGACAGATCCGTCAGAAATTCTGACGCATCTTTTGGCCCAAAAGTCACGCATTTCTGGAGTTGTGTCGCAAGAATGACGCAACTGCAGCAATGCCTGGGGAGGCCTATACTAATTGTACTGCGTCACTCCTTATGCCTGCTTCAAGCAGGCGTAAGGTTTTGATACAGTGGCATCCTAGAAGTGGTGCAGTGAAATCTTGTAGATTTCCCTGCATCACTTCTACCAGGCTTTCCTCCATGGGAACGCCCACCCTGCATACATTATACTTGAGTACTGGTTCTCCATAGAGTTTTGAGTAGGACAGGAAGAATGGCGCTCAAGCTGGTTCGCGATAGGGTATAGGAAACAATAAAATTGTTATGGTGCTACCAGGTCAGGGGAAACAACCCAAACAACCCCTGGAAGTGTGTAGCTACAGACCCACACTTAAAATTAAAAACAAGTCCCGGGCACATGTTTCAAAGTTACGTTTAGAGTGATAAGTTCAAGGTAACAACACCCAGTAATTGTACTTCCTGCGAAAAATTGTAGGGGTCGACGCCAGTAGTTTCTTTTAGTAGAATTATTATATAGTTCTTGAAAATAGGAAAAATAAGAAAACCAGCTGACACGTGTTTCGTCACCTGGGGATTACCCCGTGACTCTTCAGGGCTGGGAAAGACATAAAAGGTGTAGTATAAAACAAGGAAAAGGGCACATAGTCTTTGCAACATAAAGTTTGATATATGTGCATAATAGAGAGCACCATTCTAGTGTGGAAACCCTATGAGAATCGTGAGAAAGGCATCATTTTGTGACTTCACAGCAAATGGGAGTAAAGTCTTGTGGGGAAAGTGAGCGTAACAAAGTACAAATGAAAGATAAAAAAAACAAAAAACACAACATTGGAGGGTCCTAAACGTATTTGCTGTATTTCTAAGCAAAATGGGCCGCCAGTGGAGCAACATGTGGGTGAGTGAAAACATAGTAACTTTTTAGAATAATTACTCCATCAGGTTAAAGCATATTGAGACAGGGTACAAATTATCAACATTTGCAACCCGTAATTAAGTCATATTGGTAAGTCAAAAGAGAGAGACAAAGGGAAGATTCCAAAGTTTCAGGAGAAAAAGTGGTAGAAAAGTCTCAAGAAGAGAAGCAAGTTGCTACTGGAAATTACGCAAAGGTGAGGCTGAGTTAACAAGTACTACGGAAAAATACCCTACGGGAAACCAAATTATAGCACATGCGGGGTAGCGTACAAGCCAAGGATCAAAAAGTGGAGATCATGAAGGGTATCCCCCAAAAGAGTCTCCCATCAACCTCTTCAATCATATATTAACCCTATAATGCCTTTGATCTGCACATCGCTGCCTTTCGGATAGGTTTGCATTCTATAAGTACTGCATGCATACATACAGACAGGGGAGTTCTGAGTGTGAATTGACTGCAGAGCTTCTAGGAGAGAAGGCAATGGGAGCAGGGATTGTACATGGGGAACACATGTCTGGGAGTTTGGGCTTGGTGGGCGGAAGGGAGGTAATGCATGTGAAGGGAGCGATGAGGAAAGGAGAGGAGGACATAGTCCATATCATAACCATCTGCCCTGAGCTGATGCGGGAACGCCGGTCAGTACTTAGACCAATTTTTACCAAAAACCAAATACGGTTGTGCCGACAAGCAGTGCTTGCAAGCTTCTCCGGCGAAGATATTCAATTAAGCTGCTACCTGGTAAAAATTTTTAACTGCAGCGGACCTTCGATTAAAACAGACATCAACGGATCATAGATGAAGCTGTACTGGAACAGAGATGGTGATGACCTCTCAATCCTTTGCGCTCACATCGTAACTGTGTTTTTAAGCATAAAATGTTAAGCATTTTTGCACATATAAGCCTCAAAGGAAATGACCAATAGCCTATTTATCCTTGTACAAATTAATGAATGTTGAGACTGGACTACGCACTACAAACATGCATTAGTTAGCATGTCTTTATTTTGTAGCCAAGACTCTCACTAGCAGGGCAATTCTGTCTCATGAACTGCTGCTAACCTCAAATGATAAAAAAAAACGAAGAAACAAGACTACGGGTTATCAGGGTTGGGGGAGTGGATCTTTTCCGTGATCTCAATGTGTGCTTTTTAACTGTGGTCATAAACATATTTTAAATTGATGTTTTATTGCTTACAAACGATATTCAATCTTTTTGTAATGGTTTTAATTAACTGCACAATAAACATATAACTAACGAAGGTACTTAGGTCCAGATGACTATTTTCGCAATTGTAGTTCGGTGAAAATGTTGGTGCAAACTAATCGTGCCGCATTGCAAAAGTATTGAACGTCAAGAAATGAGAGAGCTCGCGATTGAGCAGAAAGATTTCTCAGAAGAAAAAAAAAACATTGGGAAGTCGTATCTTTCTGTACACCTGACTCCCTCCCCACTCCCCCCTTCTCCGGTGATGGATGTGAGTGGGCTGAGCTGGGCTCGTGCAGGGTGGGTGTAGATGAGGTGGTGCTGCACGGTGGGAAACTTGACATCTGAAAACAGGAGCGACGCCTCCCATGGCTGGCAACGGGAGAGCGTCGCTGGCGGGAAAGAGACACAGTGGGAAGCAGCAGCAGTCAGAGCGCTTCAATGGGTGTAGCTGAACCAGAGGACCGGGGTTTGTGCTCTTCAAGGCAGTAGTTTGCTGCCTCTGACTGCGAGGACGTCTCGATAAGAGCCTTCCAATCTCATCTGCACCGTTCCACGTCTGACAAGGTAGGTTATTCTTACTGCAAAGCTGGTTAACATATTCATGTGCATGAGTGTTTTAACAGAAGTGCATTATTAGAAGCACGATATTAAATTATAATATGCTGGATGAAAAAGACAACTTGCAAATGGTCCCTACTGGAACAAGTTGGCAGCATCAGTCTTTGTCGACATTTAGGAATCTGCTATTATCACAATTCCCCTTTGTTCCAGCTGTTTCTTCGTGTTATTTCTTGCTGTCTAATTGTGTGAATTGCTTTCATTTCGTATTGTTTTAACACGTACAATTACTCGCAGCTCACAGTTGGAATTTCCACCCCAGCGTCCACAGACGTCCCTGAGTACACTTGTCCAACCCATGCTCATCACTCCCTCAAAGAGAAGTATGCAGACTTACTCCAAACAGGACTCCAGAATTGGTTGGAAAGCAAAAAGTTAAGAATATAAAAGGCAAGGTCCGCCTCGAATGTCAGGAGAGGCCAAAAGGGTAACCCAGAAAATATTAAAGTATTCGACGACCCTTCTACTGCGCCTTTTGTGAAACGCACCTGTTACTGCAACGCACTTTAATACAATAATGCAGGTCATATAGGGGTAGTTTATTTACTCTTTGAAAGGTGAATAATCAGTATTCCTATTTATCTGAAAGGAGTTTGACAATGTCCCTCTAAGAAATTCTTGCAGGGAATTTCTTTTTTTTTATACACTGGTAGGTCTGGAGCTCCATCTTTGAGCACTGTCACTAAGCAGCGCCTAAGATATCTTAGTGGGTTCATGCATCCACTGCAGAGATGAGTGTCCAATCTGACTGTGGAATGGAGTCGCGCCTTGCTGGATTGTTATGTTTATGCTATGTTTAGTTGGCGTTATGTTTATGCTATATTTATGTTTAGTTAATGTTATGTTTATGTTACATTTAGTTATGTTATGTTTAGTTATGTTATGCTTAGTTATGTCTATGTATGTTATGTTTAGTTATGTCTAGGTATGTCATATTTAGTTATGTTATTCTTAGTTATGTCTAGGTATGTTATGTTTAGTTATGTCTAGGTATGTTATACTTAGTTATGTTATGTTTAGTTATGTCTAGGTGTGTTATGTCTAGGTATGTTATGTTTAGTTGTGTTATGCTTAGTTATGTCTAGGTATGTTATGTTTACTTATGTTATGCTTGGTTATGTCTAGGTATGTTATGTTTAGTTATGTCATATTTAGTTATGTTATGTTAAATTATGATATGTTCAGTTATTTTATGTTTAGTTATGTTATGTTTACTTATATTACGTTATATTATTTTGATACAGAGCTTTTTCGCCAATTACTTGGGCTCTGAGCGCTTTATTTTGCAGAGCGGGTGGTTGTTGTTTTTCCTCCAAAAGAGTTTCCCAGCAACCTCTTTCATCATATATTAACCCTATAATGCCTTTGATATGCACATCACTGCCTTTCGGATAGGTTTGCATTCTATAAGTACTGCATGCACACATACAGACAGGAGAGTTTTGGGTGTGAATTGACTGCAGAGCTTCTAGGAGAGAAGGCAACGGGAGCAGGGATTGTACATGGGGAACACATGTCTGGGGGTTTGGGCTTGGTGGGCGGAAGGGAGCAGGGCCGGCTCTAGGCTCATGGTGGCCCTGGGCAAGGAGCGTAGGTAGGGGACCCGGAAGAGGTAGTCCGGGCGGGGCGGAGCGCGCAGGCCAGTAAAGAGGGGAGGGGGTCAGGGTGTTTAGTAGTGGAACAGAGCCGGAGGCCGCCAAATCCCTGCCAGGGGCCACCACGCAAATATGTATCCATCCTCAGAGGATTAATATATTAAGGATATATATTAGCGTGGTGGCCCCTGGGGTTTGGTGGCCCTGCGCAGGTGCACAGCTTGCACATGCCTAGAGCCGGCCCTGAAGGGAGGTAATGCATGTGAAGGCAGCGATGAGGAAAGTGAAGTGGCGGCTAGCAGGGCACTGCATGTGTCCCCATCAAAAGATGATCACATTTACTTCACATAATTCCGCCATTAGTGCTGTCAGTGCACTGAGTCACTCATGTTTACACATGAAAGTGTACAGCAACAAAAGAGACGCAGGCTTCCAGAATCAGAAGTTGGTTCATTTTGTTTGAAGTTATTTGCCGGATATAAATGCATGAGTTAGAGGGCAAAGCACAGATCTGAGCAGTTGTACATGAGGTATACAGTGACCTTCTGGAGAGAACCCATAGAGTTAGCAAGAGATGATATGTGTCATGCGATGAGACGTGCCACGCACATTGTGGTGATTTATGGTGGACAAGGGTTGGGTGAGCTAAGATGTCATATGCTCCAGTAATCTGTCTTATCTGTGAGCTTGAGCAGGGATGTAAGATGCGTGGGTGTGATATGCTGCAGGCGTGGTGTTATCAGGCAGTGTGTAGGGGTGTCTAAAACTAGAGTGTCAATAGGGTTAGGGAGGTCATACATTGCCCAATTATGTTCTGTAGTCCATTAGTAGAGGGTGTGCTGTTCCACTGCATTATGTATGGTACTTATGCTGTCATTTGAAGTATTGTGCTGTGGGTGGTATTTGTATATGTTGTGTGTCCTCGTAATGTGCCCTGTTGTGGGCTCTATCGTTGAGGATTGTGTAAAATGTAAAGTGGTGCCGGTGAGGGTTTGCAAAACAGAACTTATTAGTCTTGCAGTCTTATTGCGTAGAAGTGTTAGATATTGCCCTCTCAGGTTCTGTAGTCTATTGTGTTAGATTGTGGTATGTGTGACCATGGATGCTGTTTGCTATGATCTGTACTGCATGTTGTGCTGGATTGGAGCAGTGGTGGTTTTTATATGACTTTTTGTTGGATATGGTGTGTTGTGTGGAGGTATGATGATGTGTTTTTTTTCTTGGGAGACCTATTGCATAGCCCTCTACAGTCTCTTGTCATAACTTTGAGGTCTAAGGTATGGCACAGGAGAGGCGAGTTGTGTTGCAACTCCGCAGTAGCGTAGTGAGATGAGCAGTTGATGTATGAAGCAGAATGAAGTAGTGTGATCCTATTAAGGAGGCACCTAAGTGGTGTCACCTGGAGAGTCTGCACCGCAGGCAATCACCATCGCTGCCGCAATTCAGGAAGTCCTCTTCGACTGAACCGCAGATCCCCCTCTCCCCACACGCAGCACCTTGAGACCCTCTTGCATGACTAATCCCGCTTTACAAGAATCCTGATTGAGTGATTGGGTGAGTCGAGGTGTAATGTATGACCCTGGAGTGTGGGTTTGTGATACAGTATGGTACTGTGAGGTTGAAGTGACATTGTAGGGTGATGAGTGGTTTAGGTGTAAATAATGTAATATGTTGTACTGGTGTGGTCTGGTATAAGATTTGTTGCATGGTGGCTTGAGATTTCATGCATGGCTTAAGACGCTGTACTTGTTTGGGTACTTTTGCGGTGCAGTGAAGTGTCATTCAGTTGCAGCGTCTTTGGGGTATGGGACGTTTTCACATATCTAATGGGGGTATTATGCTGCTAAATATAAGTTTGTGTGGTTGACGTGATGCTGAAACACTTGCTGTTGTTTTTGCTGTTGTTGATACTGTATCCATGGACGCCCTTGTTTGGCTCTGCATAGCTGCCAAGTTGCCTAAATCTATGCAGGACTATTTATTCCAGTCCCATTTGTTGTCTTAGAATTCTGGGACTTGCAGTCCTGGTTGTACACTGGGATAAATAAGACAACTTGAATTCCACACAAAAAAACAACGATTGGGCTAAATTGTCATGCATGGAAACTTAGCGCCTATGCGTCTGGATCCTGTAATCCCCGAGGTGTGGGAGAAAGTTGGTGTTAGTAAGCAAGAAGGTAGGGAGGGTAAACATTGGGTGAGGCGAATTAAGAGAGGAGAAGAGGTTAGTAGATGATGGAGAGGATATGGAAAGGTAAAAATGGAGGAATGGAGGATAAGAGTTAGTATAGGTAATGTAGTAGTGGGAGGGAGGAGTTTATATGGGGATGATGTGAGGGGATAGAAAGAAATTAAAGATGGGAGGGTAAGAAGGAAAAAAGAAATGAGGAAACAAAAAACTACAGAATGTGTTGGTCGTGAAGCAGAGGGGAAAAGGCAAGTCAAAGAAAGGAAAATGCACAAAAGGGAAAAAGGCTGAATGCAGGAGAGGGGGGAAGAGTATCCAGGGAGGAAGGAGTTGAGGAGAGGCCAGTGGGGAGAAAGTAGACAGTTATAAAAGTTATATTGTTGAGTAACAATGTCGCTGGGGAATCAGTGCTTAATTTGTAAAAGAAAGACTGCCAGTGCCTGAAACTCTGCTCAGAAGCCCACGGGCGGTGCAATTAAACGTCACCATGTCTAATACCACGGATGGTCATCTTAAATCCACCTCGTGCCTTTTAATCCACTACCAGACACTCCCTGACCCTTCATCTCACTCTTGCAGGCTCCTGCTTTCTCCCTTTGTGACGTGTATCCGTCGTTCTCTTCCCCGTCTTTCGAAGTGTGTGTTTTCCTTTTTTGCTCTTCATAAGGAAAAATAAGTGGCGGTTCCGAAAAAAAGAGCCAGTGCCCGCCACCATCAATCACCGGCTCAAATTAAGCACTGTCAGTGCTAACAGACAATTTCGTTTGCACAGTATGCACTGACTATACCAACAAGAAAATGTTGGTGTTGATTACAAGAGAGCTGCTCTTTTCAGAGCCTACACTTCCCTCTAAGCAACCTTAGAGTGTTTACGATTCATACATTGCAGGCTACATTCACATTTCTTGCTCAGGGGGCTTGTAAGAAGGCTAAAAGCTGCAAATAATGGATGTCAATACCGCCTTTAGCTTCATTTAAATTTACATTAATTTGTGTTGTCTGCTGTTTCTCCCAAAACCTCTGATTTATCCTAGAAAGACTTTACAGGAAGTGAGGAAAGGTGAACGGCCACTTCAGTGGCACAGGGCCCGATTCACAGAATGTTATGTTATGTTATGTTATTGGTTCTTGTAACGCGCACAGCTGCCCCAGCAAAGGGGCGTCCTGGCGCCAGGAGAGATAAACACAACATCACAGAACGCAGCAGAGTCAGGAAAATTAGTTAAAAAGAAAAGTTTTGATGGCACGTCTGAATAGCAGTAAGTCCTCCATAGCTCGGATTTCACTGGGAAGAGAGTTCCACAATTTGGCCGCCACCACCCGGAAGGAGCGGCCACCCATCCTGCTCAGCAGAAAGCGTGGAACAACAGCCAAATTCTGACCCATCGATCTCAAGGATCGAGAAGGAACATATGGGGTCAGTAAATTCCTCAAAATAGGTGGAGCCATACCTTTCAAAATTTTAAAAGCTAGGCAGAGCACCTTGAACTCGATCCGGCGAGCGACAGGCAGCCAGTGGAGCGATTGCAATGCTCTAGACGCAGAGCAACGACGAGGCAATCCTAGTACCGCTCTTGCGGCAGCATTCTGCACTCGTTGTAGCCTCATGAGTTCTGCCTTGTTCGTACCTGCTAGTAAGACACTGGCATAATCTAGCCTGGATAGGATCGAGGCCTGGACTACAAGCTGTCTAGTGGGGGCGTCGAAAAATTTAAGCACCGGCCTGATACCCCTGATTATGCCGAAACAGGAGGCAGCCACCCTCTTAGTTTGGCAGATGAAGCTCAATGTAGGGTCCAGCCATACCCCGAGATTTTTTATCTCGATGGCAGGAGAAGGAATCGTTCCTAGCTCGGGGGGCCACCAGTTGTCATTCCACCATCCAGGTTGCTTACCCACCACCATCACCTCGGTCTTCTTTGTGTTCAATTGGAGGCAGTTTAGGTTCATCCAATTGGCCACGGCACGTAGCCCCTCACAGAAGTTGTGGGCGTCCACAGCTGAGTCCCCACTTAGTGTGACCGCCAGCTGCGTGTCGTCCGCATAGGACACCATTGTCAGGCCCCAGCGTTTGACTACCGCAGCCAGCGGGCTCACATAAAGGTTAAAAAGCGTGGGGCTCAAAGATGAACCCTGTGGGACTCCCAGGGTGAGCGGGTGAGAGGTGGATTTGCCAGGTGGTATCGCAACCTGAAAGGATCTGTTGGTGAGGAAAGAGCGGAACCATCCTAGAGCCGAACCCCTAACCCCAGCTTCAGCTAATCTCCGCAATAGGATCTCTTGGGACACCGTATCGAAGGCGGCACTCAGGTCTAACAACAAGAGTGCCGCTGTTCGTCCGGTGTCCAGCACGGAGCGCAGATGTTCAACCATGTATAACAAGGCAGTCTCCGTGCTGTGGCCTGCGCGGAATCCATTTTGCGTGGGATCCAAGATGTTAGCTTTGGCGAGATGGTCGGCCAGGATCCTATTCACGTGGGCTTCAGACTCAATCCTAAGCTTACTACTATTTTGGTATTCACAGAATGCACTTACTACTTTTGGCTTTCACAGAATAAACGTACTACTTTTGGTATTCACAGAAGTTAGGATTTTGGCTTAAGTTTGTCTTAAGACAAACTTCAGACAGACTTAAGACAAAATCCTAACTTAAGTCTGTCGTAAGTCTGTCTTAAATCTATCTTGAGTTTGTTTTAAGACAAATTTAAGACAAAATCCTAACTTCTGTGAATACAAAAAGTAGTAAGTGCATTCTGTGAATACCAAAATAGTAGTAAGTTTAGGATTGAGTCTTAAGTTCATTCTGTGAATGCCAAAAATAGTAAGTGCATTCTGTGAATACCAAAATAGTAGTAAGTTTAGGATTGAGTCTTAAGTTCATTCTGTGAATCGGGCCCTACATCATTAACCTCTGGTTATTGCTTATATAGTTATTCTTCTGCGGCAGCCCCGGTGGTACCCCCACTGTGCATTGATTCCCTCATTCAAATGAAGACATTATTAGCCCTCGGGAGGAGAATGCATGGGATGGCATATAAACGAGTACAATGCAAGCAACAAAAAGAAGCAAAATCCGGCTTGAACATCTAAATACACATTCAAAACTGTAAATATGTACGCATCAAAATATTGTAATGCAGATTTAAGGTTTAATCAGAGTTCTGCTAAATTCCTTTGGAATCCTGCTTAAAAAGAAACCTATATAAATTAAACAAGCATTGTCAATGACAATAGGTCTGTTTTTTATGAAGTGCCTCCTTACTCAATGATTGGTTTAAGCATTCACTAAGTCATACATGCGCTCTGACACTCAGCACTCGTGTCCTTTCTTACACCCACTGACTCATCCTTTCATTCTTCCACTTACACAAACAAAATAAACAGCCAAGAACTCAACACATGCAAGAAAAATAAAAAGAATAAAAGTAGAAAGTTGCCATCGAAACACTGCATAAACAAGTAAAATTCAACATAACAGCAAATGACCGTCTTGCAATGGTACTGAACATGGTGTTTCATTGTTTTGAAGTACCAGCATAGTAAGTAACCAAGTCTAGAACCAATGTGTCAGGCATCTTGGAATGGTAACAGAGTGAAACAATGAACATTACCATTGCATGAAAGTGGCCTGGTATAGAGGCTGTGGTGGTATTGTGGCATGTTGTGCACTGCAGATAAAACTAACAACAAGCAAGCAGCCTTTTAGCACCGTCTTCGGAGCTATAGTATGCTTTAAAAAATATATAGAAAGGATAAAGTGATGTTATAGTTAGATCTGACACTAGTATCAAATTTTACGTAGAAATAAAACTTAACATTTCACTGATCAAAAAAAGATTAACGTAAGGTTAATGTTCGCTTAAAGTGTAGTTTAAAAATAAAATTTTAAACGAAGTCCAGGAGTGCAATAGAGCAATGTCCCAGAGAAGGTATTCTCCGCATTATATTGGAGGGAGAAGATCGATCCCTCTGCATGATGAATATTACCATCTGAGAGGGTGCAACTAATGTGACATATAAATTATAGAGCGGTCGACCTTGAAGCTAGGGAACCGGGTTTGAGTCTCGGTAGGGACGCTGAACATCCTGTGATTCTGGGTAAATCACGTAATCTCCCCGTGCTTAACAAAATTAATGTGTCTGTCTGTAACGCAACTGTTGCTCATGTAAAGCGCTCTTATTCCTTCAGGTTGAGTTTGCGCTATATAAAAGTCAGTAAAAAATAAAAATAGCAATTCCTCAACCTACTTTTCCCTGATGATCCCTATTTATGATGGTGTGATCGTTAGATAGGGAAGCCACGATTTCTGGTCCTAGTGAACAAGTTACTTACCTTATGAATACACATTTCCTGATCACTATTCGGTACCCTCAATTCCTCCCAGATGAAACCATGGACAACCACAGGTACATGGCACACCAGCAGGCAAGTGGATTTCATCAACATGTATTATATCTTTTTTTCTTTTTATATTTCTGCAAAGTGCACATGCATTTAAAATGGACTCGACCTATGCGTTTCGGCAATAAGCCTTCAACTGGGTCAAAGAGTTCTGAGTGTCAGATTTAAAGGCCTATTACAGTCCTCCCACCACCCATAATAAAAACAAAATTTAAAGGAACAGTTTACTATTAACAGATTATTTTTAAAATAACCTGAGTAAGTCATATGTATATCACTGTTCAATCAGAAGGTAAAACAATACAATTTTACAATGGTGGTAAAGAACCCCAAAATTTAAATGATCCAACCCCACAAAAAAGCTCTTCAGTCAGCTTAAATAAGTGTATCAAAATATTTCTGATTGCATACATTATAAATAAATATATGTAAACGGATGAGAGGCAGATTCACATATATAAGAAAAAGTATCTGGAAAGAATAGGTCAAATGTCATTAGTTCTCTGTCAGATCACTGTACTATGACTCATAATGAATTCACAATTCTAACTATACATAGAGCAAAAATTCGCAAAACATTCCCGATTATTTTTTAACAGACTGTGCAAAATTCGCAAAATTTAACCTGCAATGGTATAGATGCATCAACAATGCCATTTGGGATTCCTTATTAGCGAAAAATAAGAATTCGCTAATAAGGAATAGCAAAAGGCTATGCATGTAGAAATAGCAAAAATACTAGCGATTTCTAAACATTCCTTAATTGCGACTCGCAAATTGCGACTCACAATTAAGGAATACATCCCCATTTATTCCTATGGGCCTAGAGGCCCATAGGAATGAATGGGAAGACATTCTCAATTTGGGATTCTCAATTAGAGAATCGCAAATTGAGAATGCAATTTCAAGGGTGCCAGGGTGTCAAAAGGACACCCTGTTGCACCTCTGAAATCTGCATATGAGAACATCTTGCACACACACATGCCCCAAGGGCATGTGTGTGTGCAAAATGGAACTTTGAAAAATGCACTTGAGTGCATTTTTCAAAGTTTTTGCAAATTACCATGAAGTTCAACTTCATGGTTATTTACTCCCCCTAATAGCGAAATCACTATTTTTTTTACTTTGATGCATTGCATTTAAGGAATCTCAATTTTAGATTCCGTAAAAATGCAATCGCAATTTAAGTAATCTCAATTTTGCGATTTCTTAAATTGCGATTTTTGCATTTGGGATGATGCATCCCAAATGCAAAAATACTGGTTGCAAAGGGGCAGATTCTGAGAATCTGTCCGTTTGCGACCGTTTTTTCCTTTGATGCATCTATACCAATGTCTAAAGTTCCTAACAATCTCAGGAAATGAAGCGAAGTCACCCCTCCCTGTGTCAACTAGGGAAATTTCCAAGAAAGTATAAACATTTCCTAATATAAGATTAAAGACATCTAAAATACTTGTATTAACAGGCTTAAGACTTGCCTTTGAAAAATTGTACTTAATCCGTTTTAAAGTGCTTGCTATAGGTGCAAAATTCACAAAGTTTGTCAGGAAGTGCCTAAAGTGCTCCACAAACCCTGAAAGTAAAGCAAGAAGTCCTCTATCTTAACAAACACATATAATTTTTCGGGAATGTGCAAATGTGCAAAATCTCTAAACAGGATTTTATCTCATTTTAACCAGACATATGTACTGAGTTTCTTTAAAATAGAATATCGTAATACCTTATCCTAAATGTTAATTAAAAAACATACATGTGTGCTAAACGTCAAATATCATAATACCTTATAATGAATGTTGGACTTATAATTAGCTACTTCTTTTCCTGTGGAGGGAGTATATAAGTGCTACCCTATTTTGTTCAATTAACCAATTAACAGCTCGATGTAACAACCATCATTATCTCATAAAGGAGAGGAAAACTCTTACTGGTTCAGAGGCATAAACCATAGAAAGAGAGACTAAAACATGGGGCCATATCTACGACTAAGTGGCGGAGCGTGTCGTTAGCCGCCTGGACTTAATGACAAGCTCCGCCACTTCGGAACCGCAAGACTGCACCATATTTACAAGAATGTGGTGCAGCCTTGCATTTCCCCCTGCGATGGCGCTAAGTTTCACAACGCAGGCACCCTTGCACCAGAGTACAAGGGTGTCTGTGTGCAGGGGTAGATTGGTTCTTTGTAGGAAGGTATCCCTTCCGGCACATAAACAATCCTAAAATGTCATTTTGTAACTTTCATGTGTGCTGCGCTATGCAGCACACATGAAAGTTACAAAATGGCATTTTTAAAAAGATTTTTTTATGTACAGGAAGGGACACCTTCCTGTACATAAACAAACCATTGCATTTTGCTTTTTCCATGTGTGCTGCACAAGGTAGCACACATGGAAAAAGCAAAAAATGAGGTAAATAATGCATTTCTCCTCGTTTCGCCACCTTAAGACCAAGGTTTTCCTGGTCTTAATTTTGGCGCTGCCTCCTATGTACGCCACCCTTGTACATAGGGGCCAGCGTCAAATACAATGGGTGTTGTGGTGGAATGCCCACCACAACACCCACTGCACGCCCCTTTCACGTTAAACATAGCGTGAAAAGGTGCCTTGTGTACAAGGTAGCATTGAGCCACGTTAAGTGGCTTAACGATGCCTTAAACATAGGACAAGGCCCCTATCGCCACAGGAACGTCACAAATGTGACGTTCCCTTGGCGATAGGGGCTTGTACATATGCCCCATAGTGTCTTGTGTTAAATTTTAATGATGGAAGCAATTTTCTTGATTCTTTTCTTAATGAGTTTAGAAGGTAGCTTACGAGATGCAATGCAGTTCCTACGATTTGATTGAAAGCAATACCAGAGGGGGAGTAAAAGCATTAATAAAGATTCACAACAGAGTGAAACCAAATACCCTCTGTAAACATCTTTCATGTGGCTACTCTAACTGAAGATTTGTTACCTTGTGAGTATTCCCCAGGTGTTGGACTGGATCTGGAAACTTTAAAAAAGTTTTCATTTACTTTTTTAAGAGTAGGCAGTGGTCCGTGGGACCACTGCCTGCTATTAAAAACCGCTGTAACAAACATTCACAAAGGGGAAGGGGTCCCTTGAGGACCCCCTCCCATTTGGGAATGGGTTACCACCATTTTGGTCACAAAACATTCCCACATGCCAATGCGATTCGGTATTAGGAAGGGACGCCCTAAACACGCCGCTTCCTAATTGCGAATCGCAAACCCATTTTGCGATTCGGTACAGGTTACCGAATCAGAAAATAGGGTTTGCTGCATCTGAAAAGCATTTATTGGGGTCGCAAACGGGCCGTTTGCGAAGACAAAAATGCAGGATGTATGTGCCCCTAAGGGCTCTTTTAGGATCCAACCTATGGAGTTTCTCTTTCTTCTTAGAAAGGTGAGACTTAGCAAAGGATAGGTAGGGTGATCATTTGCCCAACAGGAAAAGTGACAATTTTTGGTAGAAAAGAAGCTTTCATCGGTAACACCAGCTTGTCTATAAAAAATGTTGTGTACAGCAGGTTAACAGAGAGGGCTTTGTAGCTCACACACCATGCACATGCTATGGCAATGAAGAAAACCATCTTGAGAGCGAGGAGCCAAAAAGGAAAGCTGTGTGAAGACTCACAGGGACAAAACTAGGAATGTGAGGACTAAATTCAAGTCCCATTGAGGCATGATGAAAGGTGAAGTTGGGAACAAATCCTGCAAACACTTCAAATAACGCATCACAATTGGTGATTTAAATAAGGAAGGCTGTTCTGGCAACTGTAAACACGACTTCAGAAGGACGGTTAAATGCAGTCAACTGTCACTGGGTACAGGGCTCTGCCCTGCGGCTGTGACAGAAGATCATGTCGAAGCAGCAACCTGATCAGGGGACGGATGCTCATGCCCAGGAGTTCAGGCTACCACAATCTCCTTGCCCAATCTGGTGCCACCAGGATGGCTTGGGCCAGGTCATTTCAAATCTTCAGAACTCTGGATAGGAGAGGGAGAGGGGGAAGGAATAAAAAGTCTCTGACAGAGAGCCTTCCTGTAAACTCAAGCATACAAAATGGCTGACATTGCACATTCTCAGCAGTGGCAAAGAGATCAAGTCAGGGTTCTCTCCATACACAGAAGCTACCCCACACCACCTCTGGGTGTAAGTTCCATTTATGACCCATTAAAAACGGGTTGTTGAGTGTGTCCACACTGGCATTTAGAGATACCACTAAGTGGAGCGCCACCAGGAAATTTCCCTGGCAATCCAGTCACTTCCATAGACATTGTGCCTTCTGATACAGTGCCAACAACCCCACCCTACCCTTATTGTTGCAGTGCCACATGGTGGTGGTGTTGTCCTTGGACACCAGTACCAGCCTCCCTGTTAGAAATGGGGGTCTCTAGTTGGAAGAGGTAGGTACCTCTGTCCAAATAAGGACCCTTCTTCCTAGTCAGGATAAGGGAGTTACACTCCTAAAATAACCCCTGCTCACTCCCTTGGTAGCTTGGCACAAGCAGTCAGGCTTATTCTAGAGGCAGTGTGTAAAGCATTTGCACATAACCAACAGTAATACAGTTTAAGAACTGCAAAAGGACACCACACCAGTTTAGAAAAATATCCAATATTTGTATATACTCAATACAAGACCAAAATGATACAAATCCACAATACAGAACTTAGAAATCTCAGTTATCAAAATAACCTTGAAAAACAGTTCCTTGAAGTTGACAGCTCCCTCTGGGGCTATCACGGCGTCGTGAACAAACAAATCTAAACAGTTCTGTCTGACCGCGGTGTTGCAGGCCAGCTACGATGTCAGGAAGACCCATAAAACAGTATCTTTAGAAATGCAGGGCATCGGCGACCTCTTGTTGAGCTTCCGAAAGCACGGCGTCCGCAGTCGTCCGTTCCGGAGGTCAGTGCAGGAGTCGTCAGGCCCTTGAAGTCACACACATTGCAGATCGCACTCCTCGCAGTTGAAGTCAGGAGCGCTGGCGTAAGCAGGCGTCGGGTGCTGCAGTGCGAAGTGCAGCAGTGTGACATGCGATGCCCTCATTTCATGGTGCGGGCAGCGGCTCGGTGGGGGCATCAGATGGTGGCGTCTGTGAGAACAGGGACGTCGCGGTGCTGGCAGGTCACAGTGCAAACTGTGGCGCTGTTGCTGAAGCGCTGTAGTCAGCTGACGAACTGGAGTCGATGGCACCGGCGTCGGTAGGCCAAGGCTGAGGTGCGGGATGAGGGCGGTGCGTCGTGTAACTTTACGAGGGCTGGCCTCGAACCACAGCGCAAGCAGAGGCGTCGATTTCGGCGTGGAGCGTCGTCATCTGGGATCCCAAGGCGGTGGCATGAAGCGAGGCGGTGTGGAGTGCGGTGCCCAAAGACGCGTTGAGAGCAGTGGCTCGGTGGCGGCGCCAGCCACCGTCGACGGTGAGACCAAGGTCACAGTGCGGCATTGCAGCCGTGCCCTCTGCGGTGCCTTCAGGACACGGAGTCAACAGCAGCATCGTAGACGGCGTCGGGTTGCTTTTTCCTCTGTTGCAGCACAAAACACACAATCCCCAGTGCTGAGGGCAGAAGAACTTGAAGTCTTTGCTGTTCCTGAGACTTCTTGAACAGGGGGCAAACTCTACCTCAAGCCCTTGGAGAAACTCACAAAAGTAGATTGCAGAAAGTTCAGTCCAGACCTTTCACTGCCCAAGACAGAAGCAGCTACTGCAGACCAACTTAGCAAAGCATTCAGCAAAGGGGTAGTTCCTCCTCACAGCTTGGCAGTCTTCTTGGTCCAAAAGAGTTCTAAAGTTCTGGGGTCTGGGCCCAAATATTTATACCACCAAATCCTTTGTTCTCTGAAGGCAGATAGTGTCTGTACCCAGCCCAAACCAGTTCTGTCCTCTCTGGTGCAGCTTCCTTGCAGGAGGTGGAGACAGCATTGTCCAAGGCAGACAGGGTCTATTCAGGTGCAAGGGAAATCTCCTCCCATCACTCTAAATGCAGACTGGGGATATTCAGGTGCTAGTGACAACTCCTCCCACTACTCTAAATGCAGCACAGGTCTATTCAGCCCAGCCCGGACTCATTAAGGAAAGGCAGGAAATACATCTACCCCCCGGTGGCCGTCGGAGAGAATGCACCTCCCCAACTCCTGTCACACCATAGCCAGACAGTCAATACACATCCTAGCAGAGGCACACAGGATGGCTAAGCAAGAAAATACATATTTTCTAAAAGTGGTATTTTCTAACACAGAAAGTAAAAATCAGATTCACTAAAAGATGCTGAGTTCAGGCATACTAAACTTTATTTTCCTATCTGGTCCCAATGGGAAGTTATATTTATAAGATGTTATAAATGAACTACCATGCTTTCCTATGGGCCAGGTAGCCTTTCAATAGTGAAAAACGAAATTGGCAGTAGTTCACTATCTAGCCATGCCATACACACCAGGGCATGTCCTACCTTTCACATACACTGCACCCTGCCCACAGTGGTACCTTTGGCCTACCTTAGGGGTGACTGACAGGTAAGAAAAGGGAAGGTAAGGGCCTGGCAAGTGGGTACACTTGCCAAGTCGACATCGCAGTTACAAACTGCATGCAGACTCTGCAGTGGCAGATCTGAGTTACCTTTTCAGGGCTACTCATGTGGGTGGCATAATCAGTGCTGCAAGCCCACTAGTAGCATTTGATTTACAGGCCCTGGCACACTCAGTGCACTTTACTAGTGACAGACAAGTAAATCAAATATGCTAATCATGGAAATACCAATCCATAACACAATTTACACAGAGAGCATATGCACTTTAGCACTGATCAGCAGTGGTAAAGTGCCCAGAGTCCTAAAAACCAACAACAGCAGGTCAGGGGAAAATAGGAGAAAGAAGCAAAAAGTTTGGGGATAACCCTGCAAAAAGGGCCATTTCCAACCCTCCCTTTGATAGCAGACAGGAAGACTTTATTTCTTCTTTTTTTTAATCACATTCCTCTATTAGATTTTCAACCTAAAACGTATACCAAAGAAAAATCAACAAAAAACAAAATTTTCTTACATTTCTCTTGTAACCAAAACGGGGATTCCACTTTAAAGGACCATGATTGAGATACAGAACTTATGTCCTGAAGTAGAGCTGCGCTCACGTTTTGATTGCTTGATGCATTGAGTTCACGTCTTATTTGAGTCCACACTCGTCTGTCCTCAGTATGCCTGTACCTTGGGGCATTTTCCATGAAATGTGTACAGTATCACAGTTCTGGGCCATGCACCTTGTTCGGGGACCAGTCCCATCTATGGAGCACATTGCAGTAGCTGTATTTTAGACGGGATTCCCTCAGTCTTCTATTATAATCCCCCAGTATATCCTCCCTACGAATTGAGTTTTGTAGACGTTTCACCCACCAGTGACATAATGCAGTGGAAGTATCTTGGGTGAGTTGGTGATCTATCAATGGGAAGTAAAGTCCTGCGATTGTGCCTCTGTGTGCCTTCCAAGTGTTGAAGATAAATATGGCAACGTGATGTGTGCGGGACCCAAGGCTCTGCACAATGCTTGTGTTAACTGTGTATGTCTCCATGTTTGTGAGTGAGGGACTCCATATTCTTGGCTGAGCTCTGGGAAAGGTTTCAGAAGGTTTCAGAAGGTCCAACCCTAAGCATGTTAGCAAGGTGCAGTATCTTAAATTGCTTCCACAGTGCAACAACTAATTTCCTCCTCACCTATTTTGATGGCATCATTGAGCCAAGGGAGAGCTTTAGAGTGTATGCAAGAATAAGGGAACCAGAAAGGTCTGTACTCCTCAAGGTCTAAGGGAATCTGCTCTAACTTCTAACAGTGTGAACCTTAAGTAAAACAACACAGACTTCAGCAACAGTTGTATTTCTTCCCATCCCTCCAGGAACCAATCATTTCAATCTCATGTTGTGCATTTGCACATTACCAGACTTTCTAATCCCACAGAACTTAGACAGTTACTGCGACACTGAACTTACCTCCATTCCTGATACACGAAGAATAGGAGGCTTCTTCTGCTCATTAGATCTTCAAATTTCTTGCCAAGATTCCTCTTCTCAGGCTTTACTATCAAGAAACTAATGCAGACAACAATACTCCTTTCTTTAGCTAATGAAACCTTTAGAACGCACCTGCAAAGGAAAGAACAAGATGATCAAAAAAGCACATTTCAATATTAAGGCTAATTAGTCAGGCTAACTTTAACTAAGCATTTGACAGTGCACTTCAAATACATGGTTATACTTGTGCACATGTAGCTCAAGACAAAATGCAAACATGAGTAAAAGCATACACGATTATTACACTTTCAAACAGAATGTATGCATCTGTGACAAAGTATAAATGCAACATGAATACAGACTTTAAACTAAACGAACAAGTTACTTACCTTCAGTAACGCTTTTTCTGGTGGATACAGTATCTGCCTGTGGATTCCTCACCTTTTGAATTACCCCATGAGCAGCATTCCATGGAAACTCCTCTCCATAGCTCTCCCACATCGATGAGGACGTCACAATGGAATAGCTCTGCACCCGACCGCCATCGGAGCCATAAGAAGAACTCGTCGGCGTGCTGATGTCAGCTCCACCCATTTTTTCCATACCTCCGAGGGGAACGGGTGAACCAACAACATTTTCACCAGTATACATAGTATACAGAACCAATTAAAGCTGGAAATTCTAAAATATAGACATTTCCTAGTGTCAAGTATCACATCATTTCCAACAATAAAATACACAAATTACATGTCTTTTATTTTTCAGTATAAACAGGCAGGCAACGGGGAGGCGGATGGGTCAGTGAGGAATCCACAGGCAGATATTGTATCCACCAGAAAAAGCATTACCGAAGGTAATTAACTTGTTCTTCTGATGGCTACATCTGCCTGACCCTTTTAATTGAATGCTCAAGCAGTCCCACTCCTGGCAGAGGGTGCCTGCCCACCTATACCAAAAAATCTTGTAGCAAAGTGCCCGTCCTTCATCACCTCTGAGTCTAAGCAATAATGCTTTGCGAAAATGTGGAGGGAGGCCCAAGTTGCCGCCTTGCAAATGTCTACAACAGGAACACCTCTAGTTAAAGCAGAAGAAGAAGACTTAGCTCTGATGGATAAGCTTGAATACCTTCAGGAGGCTCTTTCCTGGCCAAGGCGTAGCAGATCTTGATACAGAGAATGATCCACCTAGACAGCGTTGTTTTGTGGACAGCCTTGCCCTTCATCTTGGCCAAATATCGGATGAAGAATTAGTCGTCTAACCTGAAGTCCTTAGTCCTATCCAGGTAGAAGCCAGGCGATGAAGTCTCCCCTCCTCCTTAGAAGGGGGAGGGGGAGGATAGAATGTGGGTAAAGTCATAGATTGCCCTAGGTGGAAGGGAGTGACCACCTGTGGCAAGAAAGCAGTTCTGGTCCTTAGAACCTTCTTATCAGCATGAAATGAGGTGAATGGTGGATTGGAGCTAAGAGCCTGTAGCTCACTCACTCTCCTAGTGGAAGTAATTGCAATAAGAAATATTGTCTTAAACACTAAAAATCTCAAGGGGCAACTATGAAAGGGTTCAAAGGGAGAACTCATCAAGAAAATAAGAACCACATTCAAATCCCACGGAGGCATGATAAAGGGAGTAGGAGGAAATCTATTGATGAGACCCGTAATGATTCTCATAGCAATGAGAGATTTACATAAAGAGTCTGGCAAACAGAGAAAAGCTGTCAAGGTAGACAAGTAGCCTTTAACCGTACCTACTGGAGAACCCTGTTGTGCTAGGGAAAGACATAAACTTAAAATATCAGACAAATGGGCGTGCAAGGGATCAACTGATCTCTCTCCACACCATTTTACAAACTTGGCCCATCTACCAGAATAGACAGATTTGGTGGAGTGCCTTCTGGTCGATAAAATAACACCCACCACGTCCAGCGGGAGAGAAAAAGAGCTCAGGTTTCCCCGTTAAATCTCCAGGCATGAAGGTGCAGGCTCTGGAGGTGGGGGTGTAAAACCTGCCCCTGCGTCTGGGAGAGGAGGCCTGCCATGAGAGGGATACAGAGTGGAGGGTGCGATGAGAGGTTAAGGAGGTCTGTTTACCACACCCGTCGCAGCCAATCCGGGGCGATCAATATGACTTGGGCCCAGTCTTGGCAAATCTTCCTCAGAACTCGAGGAGTCAAGGAGTATGGGAGGAAATGGTTAAAGAAGCTGTGAGCCCCAATCTAACTGAAACACGTCCCCTAATGCTCCCCGCATCAGATTCTGGAGACTGCAGAACGACGGGCAGTACGTGTTCTCGTGAGTGGCAAATAGGTCCAACCGGGGAAACCCCCACATCCTGAAAATGTGATAGACCACCTCCAGATGGAAACGCCACTCTTTACCAGCTGAGTACTGCCGACTGAGACTGTTAGCACGCACATTCAGCACTCCGACCAGAAGATTAGCAATATCGCAAATCTGATGGTCCTGAGCCCAGGACCAGAGTAGCAAAACTTCTCTGCAGAGACAATACAACTCCACTCCTCCCTGCTTGATGATGTACCACATTGGGGTAGTGTAGTCCGTCAGTTCCTGAATCGACTGACCATCAAGGGAGGGAAGAAAGGCCTTGACCATCAAGGGAGGGAAGAAAGGCCTTGAGAGCCCAACGTATCACCCGCAATTCTAGAAGATCGATGTGAAACAAACTTTCCTCTAGAGACCAAAGGCCTTTGACCTCCAGATCCCCCAGATGAGCTCCCCACCCTAAAGTGCAGACATCAGTAATTACTGTGGCCACCAGTGGAGGAGGTTCAAATGGCTTCCCTTGAGACAAGTTGTCCAAGACACTCCACCATAAAAGCTCCGCTACAGTGTCTCTGGAGATTCTGACCACCTCCTTGAGATCTCCGTTGTGTTGAAACAACTGCCTGAGGAGGCACCACCGGAGGACCCTCATGTGCCAGCGTGCATGGTTGACCACCAGTATGCAAGAAGCGAACAGAACGAGCAGACATAAGACCTTCAGGACTGGAACAACTGCTCCATTGTGAAAAAGTCAAATAATAGCCTGGATGTCCTGAATCCTCTGTGGATGCGGGAAGGCACAACTCACAGTAGTGTCCAGTACTGCCCTTATGAACAGGTTGTGCTGAGAGGGCACCAGGTGAGATTTGGGAATGTTTATTGAAAAACCCAAGTCAAACACCAGATGCGTTGTCTCTTGCAAATGATGCAGCACCATCCTTGGCGACTTCACTTTGAGCAGCCAATCATCCAGATAGGGGAAAACAGGAATCCCTGACCTTCTGAGATGTGCTGCTACCACCACCATCACCTTTGTGAAGATCCGAGGTGCTAAAGTAAGACCGAATGAAAGGACCGCAAACTGGTACTGTTAGACCCCACCATAAAACAGAGATACTTCCGATGCGACTTCAGGATGGGAATGTGAAAATATGCATCCTGCAAATCGATCGACACAATCCAGTCTTCCTGCTGCAATGCCAGAAGAACCTGAGCTTCGGTCAACATTTTTAATTTCTCCTGCTTGAGGTAAAAATGTAAGACCCTGAGGTCTAGGATCGGCCTTAACTGGCCGTCCTTTTTGGGAATCAGGCAGTACCGGAAGTAGCATCCTGGATTTCTATCCTGCTCTGGAACCACCTCTATCGCACCTCTCTGCAGTAAAGATAGAACCTCCTGTTATGATAGCAACAGGTGCTCCTCTGAGCACCAACCCTGGTGAGGGGGGAAAGGAGTGGGAAACTCCCAGAAGGGCAAGGGCATACCCATTTTCCACGAGATCCAGCACCCAGAGATCTGAAGTAACAGGCCTCCAATTTTGTAGAAAATGGGACACCCGCCCTCCCACGAGACTAACATGCTCTAGGATGGAAAAGTTAGAGCAGCTTCCCTGCAGTATCAGTTGGAGGGCAAGAGAAGAGGAGGAGGAGGCTTAGTGCTGAGCTGTGCCTCGCAGACGACCTCTACCTTTTTTTCTGTTTGATCTACACAGCAGATTTGCCTTTTGCTGCTGTTGAGACTGCTGCTGTTGCCTGGCTCGAAAGGACAAAGTCCTGTCAAACCCGCAACATATGTAGTATCCGGGACCTCTGGACTGAGACTGAAGACCCAACAATCTCGCTGTGGCTTAACTATCCTTAAAGCGCTGTAGCGCCGAGTCTTCTTTGGCACCAAAAAGACGAGAGCCGTCAAAAAGCAAGTCCAATAGGGTGGCCTTTACATCAGGTGAAAACCCAGACCACTTAGCCAAGTGTGCCTCCTGGTTGAAACTGAGGAACTCATTACTCTGGTGACAGAGTTCGCAGTATCAAGTCCTGATTGAATGACCTGACGAGCAGCAGCTCGGGTGTCAGATATTACTTAAGCGAAATGGCCCTATACATACTCTGGAAGCTTAGGGAGTACCTCCCTTGCCGAGTCCATCAGAGCATGGAAATAGCGGCTCAGCAGGCATGTCACATTGGTAGATTTCAGAGCCTTACTGGTCAAAGAAAACACTTTGCCGATTGCTCCATCCTCTTGGATTCTCTCTCTGCAGGCGTGGATGGGAAAGAGGCTGCAGGCTGTTAAAGAAGGATGATGCCTGGACTACTAAACTCTCAGGAGACGGGTGTGAGGAAAGGAAAGCAGGATCTCCGGGGCCACCTTATACCTCCTTGCTACTGATATAGACACCGCAGGGGCAGTCATTGGCCTCTGCCACACCTCTAAGATGGGGTCAGTCAGAGCTTCATTAAAAGGAAGCAGAGGTTCTGAAACAGAAGAAGGGTAATAAAGTACCTCCATTTAAATGCTGGATTTAAGCTCTGCAGTAGGTAATGGCACATCCTGCAGATCCGCTACCTTCCTTATTACAGAATGATATGAGGAAACCTCCTGCATTGGAAGGCCTTTTGGTGAGTAGAGCTCCCATTCAGGTGATGTGTCCAGTCCGCTAACCACCTGTAGGCCCTCAAACTACAGCACAGGGTCAACAATCTCCCCCTCTTCACCCTCCTCCTGCTGCTCTTGATATTCTTCCTCCTTCAGCAGACTTTGTGCTTCCCTTCTGGATCTCATCCTTGGGACCGGCGTCGGGGGCGCCACATGTAGCACCGGTGACTTCGGGACCGGCTTTGATGGCGGCTCCACGGGAATAGTCGAAGACGCCAGACGAGCCGAGTTGGCACCGGACTAGAGCTGGACGGCACCGGAGGAGACACATCCAATAGCACTCTTCCCTCTAGGGATGCACCGGCGTCTAGAACCTCGGCATCGGGAGAGGCCAACTCCCTGGAGCCAATGGCATGAAAGGTGCCTGTGAGAAGTGAGGTGGCAAACCTCCAAAGGAGTAGGAAAGTGGTCCCATGGGGCCAACCAGTGCACCAGCTGGGTTAGTCGCTCTGGCAAACATGCCAAACATCACATTCAGGGAATGCGACGGATTTGTACCTGGTGCCAGAAAGGCTAGATGTCCTGGATCCGATACCGCCTGTTCTGAGACCGCTCGAGGAGGTAGTCTAATTGGCTTTGGAGACACTGGAGCCGGGGGTGGAGTGCCCAGAGGTGAAGGAGTCATTTCTCTGGGCATCAGTGAGACTCTCAGAGCCGGAGACTGAGCGGGAGTCACCTGAGGCGAAGGGGAAAGAGAAACTTCTTCCTTGCAGTGACATCGGAGAACCGGAGACCCCGACTTCTGTGTGTCATCCTTCGATGACCAACATCTGTATCCATGGCCCGCTTCTTTTTATGCTTCCAAGACGACTTCAAGGTATGCAGAGTCAGCGACTTGGATTTGGATCTCAACCTCCTCCGGCACCTTTTCTGCTTTTTTGCCTTGGCCATAAACAGCTTGGCCCTCTTCTCTCGTAAAGCCTTCGGGCTCATGCGCCTGCTTGACAAACATCCCTCGATGTCATGGTCCCATGAAAGGCACCATAAACAATCCTCATGGGGGTCCGTAATCGACATCTGACCCCCACTTTCCCTGCATGGCTTGAATCGGGACTTCCTTTGAGTATACATGGTTGCTGCTACAATTACACGTAGAACCTGCAACAAAGAAACTCCCAGAAATGGAGAGCCCTGTAAAAAACACCTACGCGTCGACGGCACAGAAAAAAGGGAACTGACGTCAGCACGCCAAAGAGGTCTTCTTATCGCTAGAATGACGTCACGTGGGGTTGCGTGCACGGACGTTCCATTGTGATGTCCTTGTCGACGTGGGAGAGCTATCGAGAAAA
Organism: Lissotriton vulgaris; assembly: GCF_964263255.1. NCBI lineage: Eukaryota > Metazoa > Chordata > Amphibia > Caudata > Salamandridae > Lissotriton > Lissotriton vulgaris. The sequence goes on from NC_141696.1 coordinate 1,183,086,836, forward strand.
GTTTCAGTGTAATGCTGCGCATAGGGTAATTCAAAACGTGAGGAATCCACAAGCAGATGTATACATCAGAAATTAGTGCACACGTTTATAAAGCTTCAGTTTCTCATTGGTTATATTTCATTAAAGTGTTTGAATGTTCACACTTGTTTATATTACTATGGCACACAGAAGATATAATGTCAAAGTATAAAGGCAAATTAAGCATTGATGACTTGTAAGGGATGGAGTCTAAACTGCGTTACTCCATCATCATAGACACAATTTCACTTTTCAGGAGAACTTAAAATAAAGGCGTATTTCACTTATTCTGAATTTTGAACGCATATTTTGTTTAGCTCTACCATCAACTAGAGCTAGAATAGAAGAGGAGAGTAGGTGACTACCTTAAATACATCCATTCTACAAAGGTCCGGATATCAGATAAGTAATGGTCTTTTTAATAGTATGTGTCGTCGCTAAATCAAGTCATTAAACCTAGTAACTGTGGATAACGGTTTCTGTTACTGAAAATAATATCCTCTAAACGTATTCTACATGTGTCATTTTAATGTGATGTATAATTTTTATTCCTAGAATCCAAGCAAAGAGTTAGGAAGAGATGTCAGCAGATCTGGAAAAAGCCTGTCACTGGTGCATAGCTAAAATTGCCAGTAATGGTAAGTTTGGCAACTGCTTCCAGCATCCTTCTCAATGTCAAGCCACACTAGTCTGGCAGATCTGTCAATAGCATCATTTATTTATTTTCCTTTTTGTTAACTTTTTTAGTTTTTTGCATTTCCACTACAAATAATCACATATACATAAAGCATTTTGCAGCTGGTGTAATACATTTGCAATATGAAGACCATCACATATTGAGTCTCTATTTATTTACTTTTGTAAGTCTTTGTTAGATACAGAGGGCATAATTTAGAGCTGGATGTGACTGAAATACATTGATATGTGGAAGATAAATTATTTTTACTGTTGGAGAATTCTCTGCCTGGAGACTTCGCAAGCAAAGAATCGAGGATCGAAGATTTACAACTTTCTTCACAATTCTACACCTTTTCTGATATCACCCAACTCAAATTAAGTTTTAAGTGTTGCATCTGTTTTCTTAGTTGTTTACAACATGATCAAATGCAGACTAGGGCCCATTGGAACACAAGTATTTCCAGCTGAACCAGAGCCTACAAGTCCTTTTGATATTTCAAACTAAGTGGCACGATCCTTGTAGCGAAATGGTCAATGTGAATGCTTTGAACTGAGTCAAGGGAAGTAGGAGGGGACCATTCTAACCTTGGATCACCCGAGAATGTGATCTAGAGATTGATCACTAGTGAACAGTACATGAGCAGCGGAATGAAGGGGGTTCTGAAGGTAGGTGTTCAGAATGGCAGGGTATCTGATAATCATTATCTAATCTTTTAGAACATTTGTCTTGAAGTGGGTCAGAAATGGAGCCAGTTGTACGAATCCGTTTAGCAGTTGCAAAGCCTGCCATTAGCTCAATCACAGGATTTGCAACAGCAGAATCACAATCTTAAATGTACTAAATCCATTTAGCAATTCGGTATATGTTTATGGAATCGGAAAATGGGTTTAGAAATACATACCGAAACACGGTTTGGAAGGTACGTGCTTAGGGCGTACTTTCCAAATTGTGATTATGAATGCTGTGTATAAATGATTTGTGACCTATTTCTGATGCAAATATTGATAGATTACAGACTCTGCAAAGGAGGTGGTAACCCATTCGTAAAGGGAATGGGTCCCTACGGAATCTGTCAGAAGAAGATATTAGTAGTGACAAACACTGTTATATAGAATGGCATATTTAACATTATTCCTTGCAAATATGATATATTTAGCCTCTACTGAACAATGTAATTACAGTGATTGTTGAAATGAAATGAAAAAGAAATTTATAGAGTGCAAAACATTTACCCAAAGGTATAATGTCGGTAGCTCCGCACGCAAGAGATAAGAACAATGGAGACAACTCAAAGATTAAAAAGCCATGTCTTTAAAGCCTTCCTAAATGGCAACAGTTGATTTTCTTTCTGAATCTGTACCGGAAGTGTGTTCCAAAGTCGGGTCGTACTGCCCAAAAAGCCCCCCCCAGCACACTTTTTAAACCTAGGAACTACCAGGTTGTGGGAGTGTGCTGAGCGGAGCTGGCGGGCTGGAGCGTAAGGCTGGAGGTTTTTAAAAAACAAATACTGGCCCTGCATCGTGAATGGCTTTAAACGCAATGCAGAGAGCCTTAAATTCTATCTGCCTTTTCACTGGCAACCAGTGCAGCTCTTTGAGCGCCGTAGCAACCGATTTATATTTTGGGATGTTTAGCAACAGACGCGCTGCAGCGTTTTGCACAATCTGCAACTTGTTGAGACAGTTTTTGCGGAGGTTCATAAAAAGCCCATTACAATAATCTGCTCTGGCCAGTACAAGCGCCAAAACCACTTGTTTCCTCAAATCAACTGGGATGAGTGGAAGAAGCCTTCTTAATATTTTCAAGGTATAGAAGGAGACCGAAGTAACCTGATTGACATAACCTTCAAAGGAGAGCATAGAGTCAAATGTCACCCCCAAGTTTTTTACCTTATCTTTTGGATTGGGAAGTGGGCCAAACTCAGGGGGCCACACCGCGAGGGCCCAGAAGTTGGTGTTTTTGCCAAAAAGTAAGACCTCCGTCTTTCTAGAATTTCGCTTCAGACAGTTAGCAGACATCTAGTCCCCCACCTGGTGAAGACATGTGTGGAACTGAGCAGCTGTTTCGTCAGGAGAGTCAGTCACTGAAACAAAATCTGAGTATCATCCGCATATGAAATAGCAGAGAAACCCAAAGATCTAATTAGCCTTGCCAGTGGAGCAACATAGACATTAAAAGGTTGTGCTCAATGACAAGCCCTGTGGTACCCCACATGGCAGCATGAAATTCAATGACTTGTGCTCAACAAGAGTCACAAATTGTTCCCGACCTGACAGGAATGACTTTAAGAAGGCAAGTGCTTTTCCTCTGATACCAATACCCTCCAGAACTTGCAATAATTTCTGGTGGTTAACCGTATCAAATGCTACAGAGAGGTCAGCCAGCACCAGCGCTGCATTGCCTCCTGCATCAACGGTCTGCCTACAAATTTCGGAAGCAGAAATCAGCGCCAGTTCCATACTGTGTTGCTTCCTAAATCCAAACGGGGAAACATCTAGGCAGGCATGTTGTTCCAGATATTCCGAGATAACCGTATTCATGGCTTTCTCCACCATCTTTGCAGGCAAGGGGAGCCTGGACATTGGTCGATAATTATTAGGGTCTGCTCCATCCAGATTAGCTTTCTTTAGGAGGGGGAGACCAGATGCCAGTTTTCAATTAGTCGGAAAGATCCTGGAAGGAAACATTTGAATAAAAATAGGTATCAAATGTGGGGGAAGAACGTCTGGCAGCTGATGAAACATTTTGGGTGGACAGGGATCAACGGAGGACCTGGATTTGGTGGACATCATGAGATTAATGACTTACCCCGTTGTTACTAGGGGAAAGGAGAGAAGTTCATGTGGATCAATCCTATCCGCGGATACCGAAGAGGTTTCCATTTCCACCATAACAGTACCAGGAGTGCCTAGAGGTAACAACATCACTGGGGCAGCACTCTGTGAGAACCAGCTATTGAGCACTTTCAATTTGTCTTGGAAAAATGTGGCTAGGGAGCAACAGAATGTTTCATTCAATGGTAGAATAGTCTCCTCTGAGCATTTGGCTAGCTTTTTCACTGTGGAAAAAAGTTACTTGGATGAATTTTTTCCAGTTAGTATGGCTTAGGTAAAGTAAGAAGCTTTCTCCTTATGTACTAACTTTTTTAAGTCAGGTAAGACTAGTTTACAGACCAACTTGATGTTAGTGTCATTGGACAGTCTCCACTTCCTTTCCAAAAGGCGACACTTTTGCCTTTCCAGTCGAAGTTGTTCTGAGAACCATGGTTCAGAGTGCCTTGATCTGTGACAAATGGAGGATTTGGAAAGGGGCGACCACTCGGTCCCCCCGAACGTATGGTTGGGGGCCCGGATCCTCCCGGGAAACCATTTTGGGCGGGGGCGTGTCACGGCTGGTATGCCCAAAGTGGCGTAGCCGGGGCGCGCCTTTTTCCTGCCCAAGAAGGGTTGTCCTAGACACCTACACCGATGGCCACGCCCAGTAGGCGTACCAGCGGAGGGTTCACGCCCTCCCGATGAGGAATAAAGAGAGCAGGAATCCGAAGAAGCATCCTCTTGTTACTGTGCTTGGAAGCTGCACCCACTCGTTGCACGTGAGCCCTCGACGGAACAAGAACCAATTTTTGAGAACTTGTAATTCTTGTGTTTCTCTTTCAGCGACTTCGAGGCTAAGGATCCAGGACCGTGTTGATCGACTTGGAGCGAATATTCGAAAACAATGTCTGGCAAGAAGGCAGGAAAGAGGTCCGAGACTGACCAGGTGCTTCGCATGTTGGTAAGCAGAATGGCGAAGATCGAACGAAACGTTGCTCTGGTCCCAGCGCTTGGCCGAGATATGGCGAACATGAAGAAGCAGATGGCCTGCGATGAACAATCCGGGTAAACCAAAGAAGGTAATAGGCCCGGCATTGCCGGGAGTCGCCCCTGAGGGTAGGGGGAAACGGATCAGCAATAGGGCGGCAGGGGGGGAGGTTCCGGTCCCCGAGGTACCCCCGGTGAGCCCTGCCATTCCAGTCGAGGCCCCGGTACCAATCCCGGACGCGGGTCAGCCGATTCCGGTTGTTATTACGCCCCCCAACGAGGAGGACATGCCACCTGAATTGGCCGCCCAGTTGACCGCATGGCTTGGCAGAAAAACAGGGGGTGCTACGGCACCTGGAGACATGGCCGAAGAGGCCAGGTTACTAATTCAGCAGTTGCGGCAGTCGCGAGCTGCCGCAAAGGCGAATCTCCCTCTTGTCCCCCCACAGGTGACCCCGGAAGGACCGGCAGCTGGCGTCGAAAAAACAGCGGGAACGACAACCGAACCGGGTAAGCAGGCATTGCCAATTGCGGGGGAGGGCTCATTGCCCTCAAGACGGAAGAGAGTGGTTCAACATATCCCGTTGGCCACGAAAGAATTGATATGGGCTGACAAGTATGTTAATATGTTTTCTCTGTTGGCTGACCATCGCGAGATGGAGTATGCTAAGACGCAGAAAGATTTGTGGCACCCGAGTGTCTGGCGAGCCAAGATGGCGGGATTCAGGGTGGATGAGACAATAACAAATTGGGCCAAGGCCTTTGCGATGTTTACTGCAATTATTGGGGAACGTAAGCCCGCGGTTTTGCCTGAATTGTCTTGCTATCAGGCACGAATAATGGATTTTTATGAAACATATGAGGGGAATGAATGGATGGGTTACGACATGAAGTTCCGTAAGGCCAAAGAGTACGATTCATCTCTGACGTGGGATTGTCTCGACTCGATTTTTTGGCAGAAGCAGCTCCTGCCGGGCGCGACGAAGACGTCCTCACCAGGCGGGAATGGGTCGGGGTTTTCCCGCCAACAGCCCGCGGTGCCCTTTCGAGCGGGCGCCGGTGGCGACCACCAAGCAAGGACCGGTGGGAATGGGGGAAAGAGGGGGGTCTGTTGGAGCTTTAACAGGGGCAACTGCACCAGACCACAAGGGACATGTAAGTTCAGACATGCGTGTGCGGGGTGTGGGAATTCCTCGCACCCGGAGAGTTCGTGCAGATCCAAGAATGGCGGGTCGGGAGGTAGAGGAGGGTCCAAACAAGACTGAGGGGGACCACTGTGTACCGTTACCTACCCCCGTTGATATCATGGCAATGATCCCCTGGCTAAACAAATACCCTGATCATGTCTCCGCTGGGGTGTTGAGGAATGGATTCTTATATGGTTTCCACATCCCGGCGGGGGATTTTCGTGGGGAACCACTTTGTAGAGCCAACTATCGGCTCAGCATAATCCAGCGGTGGTAGAGAGGAAGATTGCAAAAGAGGTTACCCTGGGCCGGGTTGCGGGCCCATATCGGCACCCGCCAGTAACAAATTTCATCTGTTCCCCGTTAGGAGTGGTCCCCAAAAAAGACCCAGGGGAATTTAGGCTGATCCATAACTTGTCAGCTCCGAAGGGTCTATCGGTGAACGATGCAATTGACCCGGGAGTTTGTTCGGTGCGGTACGCATCCTTCGATGATGCCGTCACCATGTTGAATCGCCTGGGGCCCGGAGCGCTGATGGCCAAGTCAGATATCGAGTCGGCGTTCCGGTTGCTCCCGGTACACCCACAGGATCAGCGTCTGTTAGGCTTTGTGTTCCAAGGACGTTACTACATGGATAGATGTACGCCAATGGGTTGCTCCATCTCTTGTGCTTATTTTGAGAAATTCAGCTGTTTTTTGGAATGGGCATTCACCGAGGCCACTGGGCATAGCCATGTTATGCATTACTTAGATGATTTTCTGTTCTTGGGGGCAGCCGGCGACACAAAATGTGCGCAGGCGCTACAGGATTTTTTGCATCCTCATGAGGGAATTCGGAGTGCCATTGGCACCAGGTAAGACAGTGGGACCAGCTACTTCACTGGAGTTTCTGGGAATTGAGCTCGATTCTGTGGAGGGATGTTTCCGTTTGCCGGTAGGGAAAGTAGCGAAATTTAGGGCTTCCCTGGAACTGTGCCTTAGTAAGGAGAAAGTGACCCTGCATCAGTTACAACAAGCAGTGGGTCAGCTTAACTTTGCCCTGAGGGTGATACCAATAGCCCGCCCCTTTTCACGCTCTATTGCACAAGCTATGGTTTGTCTCAAGGAAGGACACCACCGCACAAGACTGTCTGCAGAGGTTCGCCAGGACATGCGCATCTGGTTGTCATTTCTGGCGGACTTCAACGTTCGAGTGGTATGGAACAAGCCACCAGCGTCTTCGGACGAGCTAGGTTTGTGGACTGACTCGGCGGGGAGCGTGGGATATGGCGCCATTTTTGGCAACCGATGGTCGGCGCAAACATGGCCGACATGGTGGCACACCAGCGGTCTCACTAGTAACATTGGGGTCCTCGAGCTATTCCCTAATATTGTGGCTCTGATGGCATGGCCGGACGAGTTCAGAGATCGCTCTGTCGTATTTTGGTCCGACAATATGACTGTTGTTGAATGTATAAATAATCAGGCAGCACGCTGCAAGTGGATATTGAGATTGTTGAAGGAAATTGTACTACTTTGCATGAGACTGAATGTACAGTTCAGGGCGAAACATGTGCCGGGTGTACTGAATCATGCTGCTGATGCACTCTCTCGTTCACATATGCAGGCGTTCAGGGGTTATCTACCTATTGCGGACCTAGCGGCGGCACCATTCCCCGAAGTATTCTGGCTACTCGGTGCCCCGGATTACAAGACCTCGTGGCAGCAAGCTTAGCCCCCAGGACGAGGAAGGCATACGAAGGAGCGTTTCATTCCTATTGTGCATTTTTGGGTCCGGCAGGGGATCAGAAATGGGGCCAGGAGGATTGCTTCCTAAGGTTTCTGGTAGCATTACACAGGGAAGGCCGATCAGTGGCAACAGCCAATAGGCACCGGGCGGCCATTTCATTCATGGCGCAGGTGCATGGCATCAAGGACCCAACATCTTCCTTTTTGGCAAGGAAAGCCCTTCGTGGCTGGCAGCGCCTTGAGGGTCGTAGAGTAGACGAGAGGTGCCCGATTGGGTTAGAAAGGCTGTCCCTGCTTATGGCGATACTACCCACGACATGTACCTCCCAATTCGAAGCAGTTCGGTTCCGGGCCGCTTTCGCATTAGCTTTCCATGGGGCTATGCGGGTGAGCGAACTGGTCGCAAAGAATAAGAAAAATGTGGAGGGAGGTCTGTGTCGGGATCACATCCTGATAAGTGTGATTCAATGGTAGTCACAATAGCTAAGTCCAAGACTGACCAGAGAGCTATGGGAGACAGTGTTGTTGTCCAGCGCATGCGAGGGTCCCCCATGTGCCCGGTAAAGTGCATTGAGGAATATTTGGCGCTGAGGGCGGATACATGGGGTGGGAGTCTGCTGAGACACATCGATGCCACCCCACTGACGAGGTTTCAGTTTCAGAGGGGGCTAACATTGGCAATCGCAGCGGCGGGCTTGGACCCGTGCGATTTTGGGACCCACTCCTTTAGGATAGGGGCTGCTACTGAGGCTACGGGCAGGGGTCAGAGAGCCGAAGAGGTGAAACTGTTAGGACGATGGTCCTCGAATTGTTTTAAAAGGTATGTGCGGTTGCACATGTTGTGAAGTCAAGTTACATGCACTCACGCTTCTTGTCTTCTGTTTGATTTACAGTTTCGCGAGCATGTTATGCGGGGCGGAATTTGCAGTCGACCCGGCACCAGGGGACCAGCGGTCAGAGATCACCGGCTGAGGAGAGAGTGGTGTGGGTCGTGGGCCACTCATACGTGAGGCGGGCCGGGGACGTATTCAAAGCAGGTGACGCGACTCACGCAGCTGGGGAATACGGGTACAGAGTGACCTTCCACGGAAGGGGCGGGCTCTGTATTGACCAGTTCGAATCTTTTGTCGAGGGACTCTTAGGGCGGCAGAGGTCACCGCCATCTGTAATCATAGTACACCTGGGGGGCAATGACATGGTGACACTCGGTAGGCAAGTATTACTCGAGCGAGTTTTGTCTACTGTTAGCTGGCTGGCGAAAAGAATCCCGGGGTGCACGATTGCATGGTCCCACATGATTCCCAGGAAGGTATGGCGGGGGGGCATCTCGGTGGCAGCACTGAACCATTCAGTGAAGAAGGTCAACAACAAAATTGGTAGGTTGTTTCGCTCGGCGCAGTTGCACAGTATTCCGCATGGATGTATTCGGGGGGATCACATGTATCTCGATGATGGGGTTCACTTGTCCCGGGAAGGGAATGTCTTACTCATAGGAGACTTCTTAGCTTGGCTAAAGGGTTTAATGAAGCATGACCTTTAGGAGGAGTTTGTGGGGGGGCCGGATAGCCGGTCAACTATCCGGCCTGTGGCAGTAAGGTCATGATCGGTGAGCAGTAATTTCAAGGTCTCTAGAGGGGGGCGCCACCCACTATGGATGGGAGCGCCTGGGGGGAGGCGGCCATTGGCCCCTCCCACGGGGAGGCGGCACCCACTAAGGATGGGTCGCCTAGGGGAAGACTGCCATAGGCCCCTTCCAGGGGAGGTGGCGGCTATATGCCCCGCCTACGAATTTTCCGGGGCCCAGATATCCGCGACGGCGGATGTGATAGACAGTGTGGGGTGGGGGGGGGGGGAGTCCACGCTGCCTTCTTACAGACACCTCACACGGGTCCTCGGACGACCTCTAAGATGGCGTTGAGTTGTAATGGGGGGCCCCCAACAAGACAAGGGAAATTGGAGTTGGCACAGAGGGTACAGTCCTCTGCGCGGCCGCCACTCACATCGTGAGGGCGAGAGTTTTGGTAGTAGGGATCTGACACCGGTTGCGACCTTGCCGTTGGCCCGTAATGCTAGGATGTACAATTTTAATTTAGAAAGTATGCATTTGCAGGATGTTAGACTCGGCTAGGTAAACCTTTGTATTAGAGATTTGTTAAGGTTAGCCAATGAACATGTCTTCATCGAAATGTAATAAATGAAAATTGTACATGATATGAAACTTTTATTTAATGTTTTAATTTTGTTTCATATTTTATTAAATACGGCCGGGAGGGCAACTCCCTCCCGCCTTCCAAAAGTTCAGAACTGTGTCCGACTTCCCATCCTTGGGGATTGTGTTGGGAGGGGGTGACAGGCATCACGGCCATATGGAAAGGGGCGACCACTCGGTCCCCCCAAACGTATGGTTGGGGGCCCGGATCCTCCCGGGAAACCATTTTGGGCGGGGCGTGTCACGGCTGGTATGCCCAAAGTGGCGTAGCCCGGGCGCGCCTTTTTCCCGCCCAAGAAGGGTTGTCTTAGACACCTACACCGATGGCCATGCCCAGTAGGCGTACCAGCGGAGGGTTCACGCCCTCCCGATGAGGAATAAAGAGAGCAGGAATCCGAAGAAGCATCCTCTTGTTCCTGTGCTTGGAAGCTGCACCCACTCGTTGCACGTGAGCCTTCGACGGAACAAGAACCAATTTTTGACCCACCCACCAGCCCCTTATGGCAATGTTAGTCTGCAATAAAGCCCTTTTTCTCTGATAAACATCTTCACCCTCTGGGTTGCGGTATATAAGGTAGTTTAATGAGATGATATTTGTCTGTAGGTACTGTTTTTCTTGTGGTATAGACGAATATGGCAAGTAAAGTGGATGATGTTTTTTCCTTAGTAGGTAATCAAATGGTAATCAAATGTCGTATTTATTTTTTGGTCGGGCGGTAAGGTCATGATCGGTGAGCAGTAATTTCAAGGTCCCTAGAGGGGGGCGCCACCCACTATGGATGGGAGCGCCCGGGGGGAGGCGGCCATTGGCCCCTCCCACGGGGAGGCGGCACCCACTAAGGATGGGTCGCCTAGGGGAAGACGGCCATAGGCCCCTTCCAGGGGAGGTGGCGGCTATATGCCCCGCCTACGAATTTCCCGGGGCCCGGATATCCGCGACGGCGGATGTGATAGACAGTGTGGGGTGGGGGGGGGGGGGGGGGGAGAGTCCACGCTGCCTTCTTACAGACACCTCACACGGGTCCTCGGACGACCTCTAAGATGGCGTTGAGTTGTAATGGGGGGCCCCCAACAAGACAAGGGAAATTGGAGTTGGCACAGAGGGTACAGTCCTCTGCGCGGCCGCCACTCACATCGTGAGGGCGAGAGTTTTGGTAGTAGGGATCTGACACCGGATGCGACCTTGCCGTTGGCCTGTAATGCTAGGATGTACAATTTTAATTTAGAAAGTATGCATTTGCAGGATGTTAGACTCGGCTAGGTAAACGTTTGTATTAGAGATTTGTTAAGGTTAGCCAATGAACATGTCTTCATCGAAATGTAATAAATGAAAATTGTACATGATATGAAACTTTTATTTAATGTTTTAATTTTGTTTCATATTTTAATAAATACAGCCGGGAGGGTAACTCCCTCCCGCCTTCCAAAAGTTCACAACTGTGTCCGACTTCCCATCCTTGGGGATTGTGTTGGGAGGGGGTGACAGGCATCCCGGCCATATGACAGGAAGCACCTGGTCTATGGAGCTCTTTAGCCAGACCTCAAACGTTGCAACTACCTCACTCGGATTCTCAGCTCTTGAGATCCTCAATAACAAGCCTGTTCCAGGGTCGGACCCTTTTCAGCTGTTTGTGTTTACCAATCCCTGACTCAGAGTTTGGGACAAGAAGTGAGAACATTACTGCCTTATGAACAGACCATATAAGCGGTAGTGAAAGAAGACAATGTAAGGACTTGTTGTTTGTGAACAGTCCATCCAACAAATGACCTCCTGAGTGGGTGCTACCTTTCACCTGCTGAATGAATTTGTTATGAATTAAATCAGTTTGTTTACTTATCCTTGATTGTGTTCCCAGGCGCTTGCATATTTGTTCATTGTTAGTGATCTGAGTGCTTCTAATCTTCTCCTATCAATACACATGTTTCGAACATGGCTGTGAAAGTTATCTTTGGTTAAGTATTTAAAATTAAGATTTTTCAACAGCTAGGAATGTCTAAATCTTGGGATCAAGCGCTTTCATATCTCAACTTCAAATGCCCCTTGAAGAAACTCACCTTTCTTCTGCCCCCAATTAAGACTTTTAAAAATGTACCAAGTGTACGTTCTAGCTATGTAAGGATAAGGAAGTAAGAAATATTAATTGTTTAAATATCATGCATATTCAATAGTATGGGCACTCAAAATCACATCTCTATTATTACAGTTTGTGCTTTTTGATGTAGGAACAATCAAACAATCATGGAAACAGAGAAGGGATAGTCGGGCCTGCAGGTTTTGAGACTATCATTCAGAAAGCTTATGTCACACTGTATGTTGTTGTCCAAAATTTGCCACAAAGTGCAGATTGTTTCTACTACCAACTTTTAGAGATTCGGCCTCTCAAGAAACAGCCTTCTCATGTTCATCAAAACAGATGGTTTCATCAACAACAACTTTGTAAGATTTATGGATTTCATACAAAGTACACTGGACAATTTAATATTTATGTCATCAGTTCAGTGCCAAAATGGAAAATGAATGAATAATCCATGATTCAAACAAGACAGCCCCTTATTGTTGGTCGACATAGAACGTGCATTTGACATTGCGTACTGGCCTATTTTGATGGCCGTCCAGCATAAAGTGCACTTTGGGCCCCACTTTATTCGATTAGCCCCTTCGCTGTGGGGGTTATTCCCCCGCTGTGCTGGGGGAAGGGGCGCGCACAGCGCCCCCATGCTCATGATGAGCTGAGCTCGTCATGAGCTAGGGCGCTCCGGTGCTCATTACGAGCTGAGCTCGTCACAGGTGCATTGACTCCCGTGGAACGCTCAGCACAGCAGGGGAATTCTCCCCGCACCTGAGTGTTCCACGGGCCATGTCGAACTGAGCTCGTCATGAGCACCGGAGTGCCGTGGCTCATGACGAGCTCAGCTCGTCATGAGCGTTCAAGGTGTTAATTGATACACAGTACGCCGATGTCTGGGCGGAGGTCATAGTAAATGGTGTATTGTCCAATTCCTTCCTTATCAAATGTAGTGCGTGCCAGGGTTGTCAACTTTAGCCCTATTATTTGCACTTGTGATGCAGCCCTAAGCAGAAATAATACATGTGAATGCCCAAAGTTCATGGGTTTCACTGGCCAGGAGGGCACGAAGACAGAATCTCCCTCTAGGCAGACTCTATGACATGCTCCTATAGGTCCAGCAATATTGGACTTGGCTCCCTTTCCCAGTAGTAACAAATCACTTTTGTTATCTCGTTATGACAATAACACAATCCCCACAATGTAACTGGGACCTGTACATAGACCCGCTCCTTACTAAGGTTAATCATGAGCTCAAAGTATGTCCATTGTTGCCGTTTCCCATAACTGGCCTGGGGCCCCTACCCAAAATGATTTCCATACTTGTTTCCTATCTGATAGCATCATTTCCCTATATGCCCCCAACACTGTTCTTTACCAACCTTCAATCATTTTTCAGTACTTAAATATGAACGGGTAGGACCCCTCGAGTATCATTTGGATAATGCCGTCAATCACCATATGAAGGGGGTTTAGGCTGGGCCAGTGGGGTTGGGGGGGTGGCAACCCAATAAGTACATGGAGGGACCCCCTCCGGAGTCAGTCAGGAGTGCTCAGACCAGGGTACTGTGCTGAGGAAAATACCAAACACTTTTTAATAAGAGGGTCCAAGGGTTACTATATTTAAAGACCGAGTAGTATTCTGTCTCCAGCCTGTCATACGTAACTACACAAATAAACTACTGGTCTATCAAAAAGGGGAGGCAGTGTAAGGCAATAACACAACAAAATCTGAATCGTAACCACAAACTGTTCTTAAAATAGGAAGGAATCCTATCAGCCAACCAAGTGGCAGAACTTCATCATCTGGGATTAGTTGTGAATTGTACAATCAGTGCAGCTGGCCCTGTAGACTGGAAAGCTGCACTGGGCTGTAACACCAGTGATGGATAAAGCCACACTTTGTTTATGGTTAGTGGTGCTGAAAAATATTTTGCAGTGCTACAAAACGTAATAAAGGTGCAAGTTAAAATTGACTACTATGATACCTAAAAATACTTTTAATATGCGCTATCACAGTGTCAAACTTAAAAACAGTGTGTTGATAGTTTGACAGTATAACTATCAAGATGTTTGTTTTAACGGGTCTACATGTTTCAGCCGTGCGGTTGATTTTAAACCTGCTGGCTTTCTTCAGGACCAGAATATACACTACTGCAAATATAACAAAACTGTGCTAAATCACAAATGATAAACAACTCAAAAATTGTCGATGTGATACATCCTACCATACTCTGTGAAATCGGTATGTTAGACGAGTTTCACAGGAGTCTTTAGTCCATTCCTAAAAAAAAAATGATGAAAATACAGAATAGTGAGAAACAGAGACACCAGGTTCTCTGGTCTCTGCCAAACAAAGCCTATAAATTAAAATAGAGGTTCATTCAAATACAACAGTTTACATTTTACATTTGCCCATAATAATAAATAGTCCTAAACTCATCCATCATTATGTGGGAGCACTCCTCACCTCTCCTGGCAACTGCTCAGGGAATGAGGCCCACTCTACATGTGGGTAAAAATATAAGTGGACAGAATAAATATCTCTGTCTGTCTATTTCCCATCTTATAATCGAAACCTTGTCACTAAAATAGAAGCAAACGACCACAGCCTGATCGAGAGGCCCCTCGAGATGAATGTGCTTATGATTCATAAAAGGACTTTAGAATTCTGCAATAAAAAAGACACTTGTCCAGAAAAAAATGGTAAAGAGATCAATACAAGACCGTTCTGAAAGCCCCACTGAAAACGCTCTGGGCTTCATGATTAGTCTTTTTAGTCGTATTTAGATCTCATTCGGACTTGAATTGTTACCTCCATGGCATAAATCACTAAATATATATGTGTATGTAGCCTTTCTTTATGACCTAACCATACCCCTAGGGGCTGCATGATTAAGATTCTTATGCCCCCATGTATAGATCGTCATGTCGACATGGGGCAAATAGTTAGTCACTTATACAAGCATACAAAAAGAATACTCGAGCAAAAATGTCTGGGTAAAAGGACCTGAAAACAAGCCCCAATATAGACCCCTCTCACCTGTCCGTCGGTACCTCTGGCTTTGCCTAAGCCAAAGGGGAGGTAAACGATCGGGCAGGGAGGGCCTCTTTAAATGAGCCACATTTCAATTACCTGATTGGTACATTGGTAAAATGAAATTCAATCGAACGATCTAGGAAACAAAAGCAAAAAAATGCGCCGAGCGCTGGACCCATATTACTGTGATCCCCTGTGGACTAGAGAAGCGTAAAGTTGCATCAATTAAACAAAAATCTGTTTGTTCATTTTCACACAGATTTACTTGTGGGAATTAAAACAGATCTGTGGATAACTAACCGCATTGTATAGGCTATATTGAATGTAGTGTGCGTCTTCCTCACAAGTAATGCTCATAGAGTTAAACAATACATTTTAGGTAATAGAATACAGCCCACTTCATGTATTTTATATGCTGGATTGGAAATAATGTACATCATTATTACTCAACCTGGAATGCACAAAACGCCTGAAAGGGCCTGTAACTTGACCAGAAGACTAGATAGATTCACAGGTCTAATGATGTTGATAAATCAGAATGTTTAACCCTGCAGTCAGTCTGCCAAAGGGCAGTAAAGGTATGTTGCTTGTCAAATCCCTAGATATGCTAGTGTTGGCAGTCAGAGAGTTAGTCAGAGAGTTAGTACATATCTTTGCAACAGCTGACCAAGACAGTACAAATAGTTTGCTCTCACACCATATTTTGCAACAACGTTTGCAAATGTTGTCTGAGACCGGGAACAAAAACTGACCACATGCAGTACCAAGATGTAATTAGTAAAGTGGACCAACAGTGCATAAGCTATCAATGCACTCAGTAACAGTTGTACCCAAGAGACACACCTGTCATATAGTAATGTTTCCTCAATTGCGAATTTCGTAGGTCAACTCATATTGTGATCCATGGAATTTCGTCGTTCAATCCCTGGCTAACACATTTAATCTTAAAAATCAATTTTTGTTCTTTCACAAAAAGATATTTAGCCACATCTCTAACATGGGGCGGGATGAACGGCTGTTCCAAAACTACCCATTTCATGTCCTCTGCTTAATGTTTGGAGTTTAGAAAATGGTTAGTTAGTTGTGTAGCTTGTTTGTTGCACATAATAGTGCTTTTGTGCTCGCTGATTCTCATTTTTACCTTGCGAGTCATCATGCCTATGTATTTCAGTGAACATGGGCATGTGATCATGTAAATGACTCTTTCGGTGTTATAATTGGTATGTTTTTTGAGAATCCATAGTCTGCCTGTACCAATGTCCACACTTAAGGTTTTCTGTGTCTGGGGACATGGCGTGCAAGTGCCACACGGATAATGACCTTGGACAGCCGGTAGGTCCCATAAGGTATTAGTTGACTCCTGTACTTGATTTCTTGGTCTGGTATGAACTAGACTGTCTCATAGGCTCATCCCCCTCTTAAATGAAAAAAGTGGTGTCGGAATGGTCTCATTAGTCACATTTAGGATTTTCCAATGTTTCCGTACAGACTTCTGTACTTGGTTGGATAACGTACTGAACGTGTTGACAAAGGTAAGTCTCCCAGGGGTGGTTTCTCATAAGGTGCCTCCAACAGTGCGTCACAATCATTATTAGTGGCCCTTTTCCATGCCTTTTGCACCAGACGTTTGGGATATTCACGATCTCTAAGTTTGGTAGACAAATCCTTGGCATAAGTCACAAAATCCTGCTTCTCAGAACAATTTCTGCGAACTCCAAAAAATTGGCCAACCGGTAGATTTTCCCAAAGGGATTTGGGGTGATGGCTATCAAAAGTAAGCAATGTTCTTTGGGTTCTGTGGTGACTGCTCCCCAGGATATAGTAAATACACTGGCTGAGCACTTTGAGCATGTATGTGCCTCGTGCTCGCACATAACGATTGAAGAGGCTCAGACCTACATCAAGCATCTATAGATGCCAACATTGTTGGAGGAGGCGGCCCTCCTACTGGAGGCTGATCCCACGGTTGAAGAGCTGCAGGTGGCCATCAACTCCCTACAATCCGGTAAGGCGGTGGGGCCCAATGGAATACCCATCAAGCTTTATAAAAGGACAACGGATACAACTGCCCTGCATCTTCTGAAAATGTTTCTTGAAAGTTTGAAGGTGGGGGAGCTACGTCGAGACCAACGAATGGCCACCATAGTAACAATTCCAAAGCCTGGTAAACCCCCCGAAGACTGCTCGTCATATCGGCCCATATCCTTACTTAATGCGGAGGCTAAGATCCTCGCCAAACTCCTGGCAACACGCCTGACCCCACACCTTTCGACTTTAATTCACCCGGATCAGTCCGGGTTTATGCCTAACAGGAATACGGCCCTGAACCTCAGAAGACTACACGCAGTAATGGCACGCATACCATACATCCAAGAACCTGCAGTTATCCTATCCCTTGATGCGCGCATGGCATTCGACATGGTTGAATGGCCTTATTTATTTGCTTTCCTTAGGCATTTGGGCTTTGGCCCCAAATTCAGAGCATGGGTGCAGTTGCTATACTCGCGTCCCCTGGCACATGTGGCGGTTAACGGACATATCTCACGGGACTTTCCGCTTTCACGCGGCATCCGCCAAGCTGTCCGCTGTCCCCATTGTTGTTTGCTTGGTGCTAGAGCCCCTGGCGGCGTGGATCCGATGTGACCCAATGATTCGGGGACTTAATTGGACAATGACCTGGGAAGACCGCATCTCCCTGTGTGCTGATGATGTGTTGCTGTACCTAACCTCCCCCAGGCGCTCTATTCTGGTACTTTTAGACATCAGCAAAATTTTTGGTCGGTGTCTGGCTATACTATCAACTGGTCGAAATCAACCCTATTTGTCCTGCGGGGCCCACCCCCACTGGTTCCAGTGGACTGCCCACTAAAAATTGCGGACAAGCTTTAAATATCTGGGCATTTACGTGACACCCCAAACAGAAGAGTTTTTTCAAAGAAATCGCCCCCCCCCCTGGAACAGTTCAGGTGAGACGTGACACACTGGCACTGCCTTTCTAAAATGATGTCACTTCCAGGATTTTTATACATTTTGGAAAACACTCCATTTGCTGTGCTGCCACAATATTTCAAAAAGATAGCAGCGGATGTCTCCAATCTGCTCTGGGGACATAAACCAGCACGCATAGCACAGGGAAAGTTGGGAGGAGCTGGTATGACGGCGGGATAGCCCTTCCAGATATACACTTGTACTACTGGGCGGCCCAGTTAAAAATAATTAATCAATGGATACACGCACCTCAGACAGAACCAGCGTTCTAGGCGGACAGACAAGGGTTGGGAGAATCAGGAAACATGTCTGTGCTATACGACAGAAGTAGATCAACTTTCCTTATTGGACCGACCGCACACACCGTCGGTCTATGGTACACAGCGCAGGTACGATTAAAATGCAAGGGTGTTATCATGCAGATGACACCACTGTGGTCCACACGGCAGCTCGGTGGCTTCAAAACAGTAAGGGATTCCGGGCTTGGGATCTCATAGGTATCTCCACGGTGGGGGATTTATGGAAGAAGGGAGAAATGGTTCCGTTCGAACAACTCAAGATCCGCTATGAACTAGCACCGACGGAGCGGATCCGATACATGCAAATTAGGCACGCACTGCACTATTGACTGAACACATGTCCAAACGGGCTACCTCCTTCACTTATCGAAAACTAATTAACAACATGCCAGACCCGATGCTGGCACTCAGACATAAATGGTCCACTGATCTTGGAGATATTGGGGATGCAGACTGGCAGACAGCGTTGTGGTCTCCCCGGGAAGTAGCCATATCATCCAGACTACGCCTAGTGCAGTTAAAGATACTACACCGTACATATTACACCAGTGTAATCCTTTTCGCAATAGGGAGAGCCACACATTGGTTTTGCCTACGCAAATGTGGGAAGGAGGGGACCTTTTACCACACCATATGGCAGTGCCCGCAAATTGCAGCCTACTGGGTCCAGGTGATGCGTATAATATCACAGGTTACGGAAACCTGTGGGAACCAAATGATCTTTCACACCCAGCTCAGGATTGGGTAGTGTTAGGGATGATGTTTGCCAAACGTAATACTGCTAAGAAATGGGGATCCGAAGATGCACCAACGCTCTGAGACTGGTGTCGAGATATGGACGAAGCTATGTTAGCTGAAAGGGTTGTATACACTCACCGAAGATGCCCCCGGAAATGGGAGAGGGTATGGGGGGCTTGGAACACATTCAGGGGCTCTATCTGTAATCCACCTATGCATGAAACAGAAGATATGTCCGAGTGATGGGATGGAGGGGGGGGGGGGGTGAAGCGGTATGACAACAGCAATATTCCAATAATAGCGACTGAAGTGCAACATATATTAGAAATGTGTGTAGTACTGACGATATTTGTTTTTAATGTATTGAACAATGAAGTAACCATGTAATTTCAAAATGCCCTCTTTTCTTCACCACAATAAAAAGTAAAAAAAAAAAAAGTAAGCAACAAATTTCTTGCCATAGGTTTTTTGCATAGTTTGCTCCCCAGTTTTCCATTTGATGGAAAAATCAGAATGTCCAAGAAGGGCAGTTCTGATCAGCTATACTCAACTGTAAATGTAAGAAAGCGGTTCTTGCTACTAAGCCAGGTCTGAAAGGCAAGAATAGGTTGAGCCGTGCCAGATGACCAAAATATTGTCTATATATCTCTTCCACAGCAAAACCTGATGGAAGAACGGATTGCTGTGGTTGAGAACACAATCTTGTTCAAATAAATGAACATAAAGATTGGCTAGGCTCGGCGCGAAAACGCTGCCCATTGAAGTGCCTGAGATTTGTAAGAAGATACAGACTGATTCATGAAATCCAAATTCTGCGATTTTTAAATTGCGATTTACAGCGAATCGCAATTTAGAAATCGCAGATCGGCATTCATCAAACTTACAGAGAAAATAAAGCGAATTGCACGCGGCTGCAAAAAGCGTTAGCGATTTTCTAAAATCGCAGAATAATCGCTATTTCCGTCAACATCCGTGTAGGAATTGCGATATCGCTAATAGCGATATCGCTAATTGCGAGATTGCTAAATGCGATCTCGCAAAATCGCGAGATCGTAAAAACGGGAAGTCGCATTTTGAGCACAGTGATGACATCACAACCAGGAAGCAGCCAGTTCCCACCCCCATTCAGAACAGTGAGGCTGATCTCGAGGCTGCATCTTACTGAGCTCCTTCCAGGACACCAGCAAACTTGCAGATCCTCAACTTATCTCACTGCAGCAATGGCAGAGGAGGCTGTACCAGGGCCCAGCGACACCGGGCGCAAGCGGAAGATCAAATTCTCCGAACAGGAGTTGGAGCACCTGATTGATGGGGTGGTTGATAACCACCCTAAACTTTTTGGAAAAGACTCCAGGAGGCTGCCTGAGGCGCAGAAACGCTGAATCTGGCTTGGGATAGCGGCTAAAGTCAACTCTGTGGGCGTGGCACACAGGTCGCTGGAGGAGCTGAAGAAGAGGTGGTACGACCTCTGAGGTCGTGCCAAGGAGAGGGTGGCAGAGAGGCTGGACGAGACCCTGGCTACTGGAGGCGGAGAACCTACAGTCCCTCCCAACACCCCCATGGAGGACCGTGTGGAGGACACTCTAGAGCCAGAGGCGTGCATTGGGGTCACCAATCTGGACTCATCCCGCCCCACCCAAGAGAGCCAAGGTAAGTGGCATGCGACTGCGACCCTGTCCCCAATCAATGGCCATGACCCTATAGCCTCCCATAATCTTCCAAAGTCATGCCATCCATGCACATTAGGTAATGCCCAAAAGCATTGCGGGACATGTAGTCTTCCCACAATGTACAAGTACCCCAATGCAGCCAGACATGTCCCAAAGTACGCAATGCCACAGCCAGTCAGGGAATGTCATCCAGCATACATGTAGCAACTGCACGTGTGACAGATACATGCAACTAATGAACGTCCACTTCCCCTCACAGGTGGCGCTGACAACAGCAGCGATAGCGACAGGCTGCTCATTGACGAACAACCAGAGGATGCCGAGGAGGTGCCAACAGCGACACATCCTGCACCAACAGGCGCAGCACCTATCCCCGCAGCCAGGGCAACCCCATCTGCGCCACCACCATCAGGCGCAGCACCTATCCGCGCAGAAAGGGCAAGACCATCTGCGCCACCACCATCAGGCGCAGCACCTCTGACAGCCTCAACTCCACCACCAGCTGCACCCTTTACATCTGGTGCAGCTACTGCGGTGACAGTGCGCACACCCACTGTGGCCAGCCAGCAGAGTAGGCATGGCAGGGCTCGCCAGCAGAACACTGCACGCAGTGGCAGGAGGGGGATGGATGTGCGCGTGCCAGGCTTGAGCATAGAGCGCCGGATGCTACGCATACACCAACTGCAGGCACGACGGCAAGGGGCCATCCAAATGCAGCTCCACAACATTGGCCGCAATGTGGCCAATGTGGCCGACAGGATGGACCGCATGACGGCAGCCATGGAGGCCAACACTGCTGCGCTCATATCGCAGCGCAACACCGCCCGCCGCCGCCACCGGCAGCTACTTACGTGGCTGTCAGCCTACACCCGCTCTAACTATGTTATTGGGAATGCCACCTCCCAGCTCTCGCGACGGTCCCTGGCGCAGCAGCAGCAGTTGATCCAATGCTGTGAGGATGTGGCCCGAGTGTTGGAGCAGGTCACCACTGCCATACTGGCACTCCATCCTACTGGGCCAGGCAATGTCGGGGGGGACGATACCAGCGAGGGCACCTCCAGTGTCAGCAGCCTGTCTGCCTCACAGGTTGCCGTGTTACGCCGCAGCACCAGGCCCATTGCAGGGTCACGTGCCGTGGCAGAGGAAGAGCCGGAGAGGCGATTGGGGGCTGCGCGCCGGAGGCGCACTTGAGTTTCATGTACATTTGCTGGGACATGCTGACGATACAAGCATGTCCTGTGTTTTGTTCGCAGCAGTATGGCGCAATACTGCTTGCATAGAAAGGATAGAAACTTAACATTATTATTGTGATTTCAACAATAATATTTATTCTTGCATCAAACATCGGCCTCCTGTCATTATTTCCATTTGCATGCAATTGTGAATTGTTGGGTGAGGGGAGTGGGTGCACTAGAAACTGTTCATTGTGATGTGGTTGTGGCGTCTGTGTCCTTCAGCTGGGTTCTCCCCGCGTGCATGACGCACATGTGCAGGTGGCCGGTCGTCCCCTTCCGACTCACTGCCAGAGATGTCTACAGGTATCTGGCGCTTGGTAGCAATGTTGTGTAGTATTGCATACACAGCCACAATGCGGCAGCACACATCAGGACTGTAGTACATGGCCCCACCAGTCTTGTGCAGTATGCCGAATCTGCTCTTCAGTAGCCCAAATGTCCTCTCAATGCAATTCCTTGTGCGTATGTGTGCTACATTGTAACGCCGTTGCTGTGGTGTAGCATGGTTGAGGTATGGGGTGAGGAGGTATTCACGGAGGGCGTAGCCACTGTCACCTGAATGAGAGGAGCAGAGGGTGAGTGCCTGTGCAGCACAGCTACTTCATCGCAGTGTGACATTATGGGCAAAGTGTACTTACCAAGTAGGTGTCCTTCCCCAAAGTCTCCCCTGGCCAGTCGTGTGTGGAGGCCACAGTACCGGAATATGAATGAGTCATGTGTACTCCCCGGGTACTGTGCCACTATGTCCGTGATGTATGTCTTAGCATTACAGACCATCTGGATGTTGAGGGAGTGGTAGGACTTGCGATTGTGGTAAGTGTACTCCGTTGCAGCTGGTGGGCAGATGTGGATGTGGGTACAGTCAATGCATCCTATCACATGTGGGAAATGCGCAACATTGTAGAATTGATGCTTGGTCTCATCCAAATCCTGTTGGCTGGTGGGAAATTTGATGTACTGGTGTAGCTGGGTCAGCATTACGTCAAGGAAACTCCCTAGGCAGCGGGACATGGTGGGGTGGGATATCCCCCCAGCAGCCGCAACTATCCCCTGGAAGCTCCCGGAGGCCAGGAGGTGCAGGCTACACAATACCTGGACATGTGTTGGCACGGCATTGGTCCGCCTTGTTGGGTGCTGCATAAGGGGGTCAAGGTCCTGAATTAGCTTGATGATCATTGCCCGATTCAGGCGGTACTTTGCCTATATTTGCTCTCTGGTTTTGCCCAGAAGGATGACCCACTGGCGGTATATCCTGTCCTGGATTCTGCGTCTCCTCCGTGCTGCTCGCTGTAGCCTTCGCCGCCTGACCACCATGTACAGTCCTGGCATTCTGACACTCCTTATGCTGATGCTGCATATCCTTAAGTGTGTTTGGTCAGGCCTGCTCCAGTTACTGATTGGCCAACGTTTTTTCGAAATAAAAATTACAATGGCTTTGATGGTTACCACCTGCTTTGGGTTGTCCTTAAATTGCGCCTCGCAAACAGCGATTTTGTTTTTTTTCGCTAATTGCGATTTTTCTTGAATACCGATTGCGATTGTATTGCGAAATCGGTATTATTTTTGCAGACTCCGTGGTTTATCGCTAATTCCGATTCGCTAATGGTCTACTGCCGGGATTCTGTGAATCTTTTAGCGATTTCGCAATTCTGTGTTTGCGATTTCGCTATTTTCGTGGTGAATACCGATTTTGGAAATTGCGCCCGCAATAGCATTTTCGCAGCTATTGCGAGCGCAATTTTGCTTCATGAATCAGGCTGATAGTCTCTTCGAATCTAAAAAAGTTTTTGGTCATCGCCAACCTGGAGCATTCCATAATAAAACTCACTGGTGTGATGCTGTCAAGATCTCTAGCATTCAAAAGGCCTCTAACGGCCTCAAGAGTCTCCTCTTGTGGAATGCAAGTATATAGTGATTCAACATGGAAACTGACAAGGTAGTCAGTCTCGATGTTGAAATCGATGTCAGAAAGCAGTCTCAGGATATCTTTAGTGTCCTGAAGATAGGTAGGCATGGCCTTAACCAAAGGCCTGAGAAAGTGGTCCACGAAAGTGGATAATGGTTCTAATAAAGAACCTATGCCAGAAATAATGGGGAGACACGGAGGAGGTCCCTGCATTTTATGAATCTTGGGCAAGACATAGAAGTATGGCATTACTGGATGTTTTGTGATTAAGAATTGGGCTTCTTGTGCAGTGATCCAGCCTTCTATGCTTGCCTCTTCCACTAAATGGCTTATCTCTAGAGTCAGTCTAGGTGTTGGGTCTGTCATCAAAGGGGGGTATGGCCTGATGTCAGCAAGCTGTCTCAAACACTCCGCACGATAGGTGTCGGAGTCTAATATGACAGTGGCTCCCCCTTTATCGGCGGGTTTGACCGTTCTAGTGGTGTCATTAGATAGAGTGTCCACTGCTAATTTCTCTCTGGTTGACAGGTTTTGAAAGTTGTGGTGTCTAGCCTCACACAAGGCTGTAACATCATGGGCAACTGCCTTTTCAAACACACCTACTTGAGCATTCTAGACACCCTACCAGAAGTGGTGACCAGTACACAGGATGACTGGGTGACTATACTTAATTTGAAAAAGACACATTCACGTACCTTCATACACGGAGCAGTTATGGCAGAATACATACGTGGTAAATGTGCACCCACTGGGTTAATTGCTACGAACGCTCCGCGACTGTTTCTGACTGATAAAGATTTCCTTAGAGACTGGTCACTGATCGCGTGGCGATGTACGCACGATTGGTTAATCTTAATCATCAGTACAGCCAAGAGGGTGGCAGACGCCATCCTCATTGAGATACAGACTTTGGAGGGACAAAAAAAACACCATATCTAGTACTCTTTACAAAAAGAATGTAGAAGAGACTAATAAGTTGAATAAAGAATATAAGGACACTATTCTCTTGACAAAAATTGACAAATTTAAAAAGGACCTGGCACATTTCTCGCTAGTTAAAATCTACCCATACACAAGTGAGACATATACACCACCTGAATTCCATAGAAGAGGCAAACGTTATGGGTCAAACTACTCGACATCTGCCTCAGATCAGAGCTCAAGCGATTCAGATACCTCTACTTCTAATAATCCACAAAGAAGAAGGAGAGGCCAACAGAACAGGATTAATCGCAGATGAGGCGGACAGGGCCCTATCAACAACAAGGACCATGGTGGCCCCCAGCGCCTTGGGGTTATCATCAACCTCAGTTTCCCCAATCTATGCCACAATTTCCACCACACCCACAATCTTTTGACAATCAGTCTTTTTTAGGACAGGGTCATGGATGCAACAGAGGGAGGCGAAGAGAAAAGCCCCAAATACATTGGGAGACAGAACCAATGTTTCCGAACACATGCAGCAGGCGGGGAAGAGAAAAGCCCCAAATACATTGGGAGACAGAACCAATGTTTCCGAACACATGCAGCAGGCGGGGTCAACAGCAACAAGCAGGGCCGATCACGGACGGGAAGACCTAATAGTTAACCTAAGCTCACAAACCCTAACAGAGGTTGAGAAGCAGGTCCTTAATAAAGGTCTGGGCTTCGTCCCCACAAACAACGGAGATCCTTTCCAATTACGTTGTGAACTCAAGAGATTTTTTCACAAGATACGCCTACATTTTCTCTTTAGTTCTAAAGATAAAGACGGAGGAGTGATAGATATGGACCACAATACTGGCTTGAAAGTACCATCGACCTTCACTCCTCTAATTCATCAAGTACCATCTCAAGTAGGTGTGTTTGAAAAGGCAGTTGCCCATAATGTTACAGCCTTGTGTAAAGCTAGACACCACAACTTTCAAAACCTGTCAACCAGAGAGAAAGTAGCTGTGGACACTCTATCTAATGACACCACTAGAACGATCAAACCCGCAGATAAAGGGGGAGTGTTGGAACTGGGGTCACCAGTTCCCCGGGGGTAGCATGGCACGAGCGGGTAGGCATCCGAAAGCTTACGTGTAAAGTGACCATACAGCACACACATCCACTGAGACAGTAACATGGGCACGCAATGACTGACGCCACTCCAGTGAGCTTGTATCAAAAGCAAGTAACTTTTATATAGAGCAGGATCAGGGTAACCAAAAATTCATAGTATCAATAACTTGTTAGTTTTCCTTTAGAATACATATGTTTCCACACTTGGTAATAAATACTTAGAGGAATAAATATTAAATATTGGATTATATTAAATATTAGATAAACTCAGGCCTGACCTCAGCCTTGCTCCTTGTCAGCACCTGCAAGGAATTCATTATAAGAACATATGAACAACATTGCATTAAGCACCACTAACCATTTCTTCAGGTAAGCAAAGGGGGCATTTCCTCACCCATGCCGCACATTAAGGTTGAGCCCACATCCGCGAAATTATTAAGGCAATTCCGGGAACATTAAAGTGTCAACTCTCTAGGCACTTCAATAGCAGTAACATTTCCCAGCTGCAGGAATAGGCAGTGCATTAAGTGAGGATAAAACAATTCATTAAATCTAAAACATCTCATTAGCCGCAGCATTAGGCTGGCATAACTCTCTTCCTGTCTCAGGAGTAAAACAGTTCTGCAATTAGGCATAGGCATTTCATGCAGCAAGAATGGGCATCCCTATAGGTACACACCTCATTAGGTAGACATCCCATTAGGCCCAAATAACCCTTGCATTAGCCAGCACTAAACCGGTATAAGGCCAAATTGAGCATTTAACTTTACTCCAAGGCAGGGGTTAGATGATATTTGCATTAACCAGGTCACAACTGCAGTTATCTCACTAACCTCTGCAGCACTACGCTTTTAGAAATTACTCAGTATTCCCTTAGGTGAACACAACCATCTCCTGCGGTCGAGATAGCTTTAACTTAACTCACATTTATGTGAGAGGATAAAAGGATTCTATTTCTAAGGTATAAACATATAAATACTTAAATGGTGTATAATAAATAACTGTAGGTCAGACTTCAGCACCTGTAAGAGATTCAATTAAGTAACCTTTATCAACATGGCAATACTCTTAGTCAGAATGACCAACATCTCATCAGGGAAAACCAGCATTTCATTAAGACATTTCCACAGAGTATGCAACAGAGCATTTCATTAGAGGCAAAGCATTTCCCTAATGTAAAACTTTTCATTAGGAATCAGGCAATTTCACCTTAAGTAAGAATAACCCTCTCATGGTGGAAGGCAACCATTTCACTGGGGCTAGGAACCCCATTTCCTCAGGCACGAGTAAAACCTTTCTTTAGGCAAAGGTAAAACATTTCATCAACCATGAATAAACATTTCCTTAGACAGGGCGACCAGTTCATTAGGCCAGATTAATCATTTAAGTCAAATCATTAATGGAACCCTAGCCAGGGGTTAACTCAGTGCCCAACTGTCCCTAATGGGCTTTGTCCCTGTTCTGGCCCAACTCCTGGGCCTTTTGGGTATAAATAGGGCCCAGCACAACTTTCCCCGAGGGGGAGGGCCGGTTCCGGGGCCTCCTGCACACTCCTGGGAGGTCCCGCATCTAACTGCGCCCTCCGCCGTCCCCCAGGGCTTTACCTTGAGATCTTCGGCTCCTCGAGGAGCCCTTGCACTCTCTCGGGTCTTCTCCAGCCTTTTCCGACAGCACAGCTGAGTGGAGGAGGGCTCGTGCTCCTTCTGGAGCCCTCCGGTGCCTTCTCAAGGTGCCGGGCCGGTCACGGACCCAGCCGGGCATTGGCCAATCAGATGTTTGTTGGTGCGGGGGCGCGGCCTGTGGAGATTGCGGCCGGGCGCCCCGTCACGTGGGGCGGGGGTGGGGGCTACAGGGCCTAACGCGGCCCTCTTCGAACACCGGGGGCACTCCCCTGCCGCAACGTGAGACTCGACGGAGAGGACGCTTCTGGGAGGCGCGGCCTGCTGGAGATCGCCGTGGCCTCCACAAGGCTCCGGGGGCCGCCGCAAGGACAGCACACAATCGGGCCAGCGCGACCGGCCACAAGTCAGCGGCGGTGAGGTAATTAGCCAGCGCTCCTCTCCCTCACAACGCTTCACAGGGGGCAGACTTGTGGTGACAAGCGGCGCTCCAGCCCCAGCAATCACATGGCATACAGCGCTTCCACAGGCACTACAGTTCTGGGAACTAGCGCTCAGACAGCAGTAGCACTTCGGCATTTTTAGCACTTGGGCAGTTTCCACAATAGCGCTCCTGGCAGCCACAGATCCTCAAATGACAGCGCTGGGCACTCAGGGTTAGTTACAGCAATAGCGCTTCTCAGGCACAGCGCTTCTCAGGGGCCATTCCCATAAATAAGGCAGTTCAGGCAGCGCCAGCAGGACGGGTAGTCCAGGGTGCTAGCGCTAGGGAATAGGAGCGCTTAGCCAGCAGGCAGTTTATTTTAGTTGGACGCAAACCAGCAGATCAGACCGGACAGGCCACACGACAGTGGCAGATTAGCGCAGGGACCCAGATGGCATCAGGGAGCACTGGGGGGTCACTCGGCGCCAAACCTGGTTGATCCCTCAATAGTCCTGTAGGTAGAAAAGTTTCTTATTGGCGCTTTAGGTTTCTTGCGCCCTTGTAAATAGCAGATTCTTAGCTCATTGAAGGGGGGGTTTGAGTTGATGGCTGATATCAAATCTCCTCAGCCAGTCCCTTCAAGTGGTCCCTGGGTCCCCTCCCGCCGGGCCAGTTCAACGGGCTAGTTCAGGATTCCTCAACACTTGGAAGGCAGCACCTAAGCCCTGTCACTCCCAGTATCATAAGTCCCTGACTAGGCCCTGCTGCCTAAAACTCCTGCGTAGTTTTTCCCCCAGGTCTGTGTTCCCTCAATCTGACAGGAAAGTTTCCCTCCCTTTCCTTATATAGTGCCATTTGACAGTTGGCAGTGGCAGTTGGTGTCACCTCACCTGTTCCAGAAGGTTCCAGGAGGTTCTAGGAGGTTCCACCATTCTGGCTATGGGCAGGCTGGCAGGCTGGTATTGATACATTGCTTAAGGGTTCCAGCCAGCTCCTGGCCACTAGAATGCGCCTGAAAAGATCAGGCTGCAGTAGCAGGGGTTAGGGGCAGGCATGGTGGGGGAAGAAAGCACCTGCACCTTAACATTAGTTTAACATTACACAGGGCTTTCTCCATTACACAAGGCCTATACACTTTTGTTACAATAGGGGCACCCTAAATTAAAGGAATAAAAAGCGAAAAATTTCTGGGAAAAGGGCCAAGTCCTACAGGGAGCCACTGTCATTTTAGACACCGACACCTATTGTGCGGAGTGTTTGAGACAGCTTGCTGACTTCAGGTCATACCGCCCTTTGATGAAAGAACCAACACCTAGACTGACTTTAGAGATAAGCCATTTAGTAGAAAAGGCAAGCATAAAAGGCTGGATCACTGCACAAGAAGCTCAATTCGAAATCACAAAACATCCAGTAATGCCATACTTCTATGTCTTGCCCAAGATTCATAAAATGCAGAGACCTCCTCCGGGTCGCCCCATTATTTCTGGCATAGGTTCTTTATTAGAACCTTTATTCACTTTCGTGGACCACTTTCTCAGGCCTTTGGTTAAGGCCATGCCTACCTATCTTCAGTACACTAAAGATATCCTGAGACTGCTCAAAGAAATGATTTATTCTGTGTTGTGCTTTTAAAACTTATTCACTTACCTGCTGATTCGGTTCCCCGCGCAGCCGACTAAACGCTGCAGCGGGAGGCTACCGGTCACTTGCACTCCCTCACGCCACTTTGGCGAGCGCCGAGGCCACGCCCCCTCATCAAGGCCACGCCCACTTTCCAGCGCGCACTATAAGACGCTGACTACAAGCGTCTGGCTAGTCCTAACTAGTCCTCCTGAGGCGGAAAGCCGGGAGTGGAGCTCGAGCATTTTTAACCTTTGTATTTGAAACTGAATGATTTATTCTGTGTTGTGCTTTTAAAACTTATTCAATTACCTGCTGATTCGGTTCCCCGCGCAGCCGACTAAACGCTGCGGCGGGAGGCTACCGGTCACTTGCACTCCCTCACGTCACTTTGGCGAGTGCCGAGGCCACGCCCCCTCATCGAGGCCACGCCCCCCTGCTTCCCTGACCCCCATAAACCATGTGTCATTATCGGACACGCAGCGGCGAGCGCAGCGGGCGCGACAAATGCGCGCCGAAGGCGCGCCTAAGGCAAGCCCATCTGCGCCCGTCCGCGACCAAACGCGCCCAGGGGCTTGGCCACCCCACTATCCCGGTACTCTACTTTATTCATCAGACCAACTTCTCGATCTTTATGGCCCCTGGCCCATCAAAGCTTCTCTGACTACTAACATCGAAAGTTTGGGACTCACAGCCGCTGCTGCCCCTTCAGTCCCTCTTGTCCCGGTCCACCCTCCTCCACTCCCTCCTTCCCCCACCCCCGTTCCTCCTACCGGGCTTAGACCGACCCCTCTCTCTATTTACTACCTTAACACACGCTCTGCCGTCAAACACTGCCACGAGCTATCCGTTTTACTCGATCTTCATAAACCGGATCTCCTATTCCTTACGGAGACCTGGTTCTGTGACAGTTCTCTCCCCATTCTTTTAGCTGCACTCCCCAACACTTACTACGCTCTCCGAGCGGACCGGACTACCGGTAAATCCGGCTGGGGTGTCGCTTTGATTGCCCGAAAAGATCTCCCTTTTCAACCTCTTAGTTTTCCCCCGATAGGCACTTCCGACTTCTTAGTCGTCCGCTCACTATTCTATAAGGTACCGCTCACTTGCTTACTTATGTACCGCCCCCCCCCCAACCCTCCACATCCTTTCTCGACGGATTTCAAGATCTTGTGGCCACCCTAGCAGTCAACAATTCATCCGTCTTGGTGCTAGGAGATTTCAACTTCTGGCCCTCCGACCCAGCTGAATGTTCCACTTCTAAAGAATTCTCTGAAACCTTACGTTCCCTCAACTTCACCTCCCGTGTCCACTCCGCCACTCATACTCAAGGTCACACCCTCGACCAGATCTGGTCTCTAAAGTGCCCGATTGCGTCCCTGTCTATCTCCCCCTGGCCTTGGTCTGATCACTCATTGATCTCCTTTTTCTCTCATCTTGGACCGCCTACCAAGCCCTCACTCCCCAAAAACATCTGGATCCGCTCTTGGGGTCGAGTAGACATGGCCTCTCTTACCTCCTCCCTTTCATCATCCACCCCTTCCCTTTCCGGCCTGCCCTCCTCAGAGCAAGCTAAATCCATCAACTCCTGGCTACTTTCAGCCTGTGATTCCATCGCCCCTCTTAGGCGGGCCCCCTCCAGACGGACGAACGACTCTAACCATTGGTTCAACGATGAACTGAAGGCTTTGAAACTTTCGGTCCGTCGCGCTGAACGAGCCTGGAGACGACAGTACTGCCCCACTCTCAAAACTCAATATACCTCCCTTTTGCAACAATACAAAAAAACTATTTTATCCATCAAAAAGGACTATTTTTCTTCCAAAATTCTAGTTGCAGAGAATAAACCCAGAGAAATCTCCATTATCAATAAACTTGCTTATTCTGATCGAACCACTCTCAAACCCTCTCCTTCCCAATCCCTCTGTGATTCCCTGAACTCCTATTTTTTAGAAAAAATTGCAACGATCAGAGCCAACATCCCTCCCCCTTCCCCCTCCTCCTTATCCCTTCCTGCCCCCTACAGAGGCTCGCCTCGACTCTCTCCCTCTCCTAACAGAGGAATCTTTTCTCTCCCTCCTCCCTCTAGTTAAGTCCGGGTCCCCTCTTGACCCATGCCCCGCCCATATCCTTTGTCATATATTCACTATCTGTCCTTCACCCCCTCTCACTTTTCTTAACTGCTCCCTGTCCCAAGGTGTGGTTACTCCTGCTCTGAAATCTGCTATAATCCTCCCCATCCTCAAAAAACCTGGGTCAGATCTCTCGACCCCTGCCAACTACCGTCCTATCTCACTGCTCCCGTTCCTTGGCAAAGTCCTGGAGCGACATGTCACCAAGGCACTCACATCCTTCGTGGAGGCCAACCAAGTTCTGGCTCCCCGCCAAGCCGGCTTTCGCCCGGCTCACTCCACCGAGTCGGTTGTGCTTTCAGTGCTCGACTATCTTAGAGAGGGAATGGACACTAACACCCCCCAGGCCTTGGTGCTACTCGACCTCTCCGCCGCCTTCGATACGGTGGACCACTCCATCTTACTCTCCTGTGTCGCGGCGGCGGGGATCGGCGGCACTGCCCTGGTCTGGCTGTCCTCCTTTCTAAGCGATCGCACTCAAGCGGTCCAACTAGGCGACTTCTCGGCTGAACCACGGAAGGTAGGATGTGGGGTTCCCCAGGGCTCCTCTCTCTCCCCCCTACTTTTCAACCTGTACATAGCCCCTCTTATCTTCGCTCTGCAACAAATGGAGGTCTCCGTATATAACTATGCGGATGACCTCCAGCTCATTTTTTCTCTCTCTCACTCCCCTGACTCCAAATCTCATTTCCAGTCTACAATGCTCTTTATCCGGGACTGGATGAATCACAACCACCTGAAACTAAACCCTGATAAGACAGAGCTGGTTTTGACAGGTGGTTGCTCCAGTCCCTGGTCTTCCCTTTTTTGGCCATCTTCCCTTGGACCCCCCCCACTCCCGTCTTCTTCTGTTAAAACCCTCGGCATCAAAATTAATATTCAACTCACCTTGCACTCCCAGGTGAGCTCGGTGGTTTCCTCCTCTTTTCTATCCCTTCGCACTATCCGCAAGGTTTCTCGCTTCTTCTCCTTCACAGCCCTGAAACTGATCGTACTTGCCATGGTCATCTCCCGCTTGGATTATGCCAATGCCCTTTACCACGGCCTGCCGGCCTACAGCGTACGACGTCTTCAGCTGGTCCAGAACCATGCGGCCCACTTGGTTTATAACCTTACGAAATCCCACCACGTCACCCCCCTTTTAAAATCTTTGCACTGGCTCCCCATTCGCGAACGCTCCCAGTTCAAGGTGGGCTGCCTTACCATTCAGGCCCAGCTAGGCTCATCCCCTGTCTTTATCTCGTCCGAGATCACACCCTACGTTCCCTCCAGGGAACTCCGCTCCTCTTCTCAGCACCTACTTAGGGTTCCCCGCTTCCATCGTAAAAAATGGGGAGGCTCAAAATTCTCTACTCTTGCCCCCATTTTTTGGAATTCCCTTCCCATCCATCTTAGATCCACGACCCAATACTTGCCTTTTAGGAAGGCATTAAAAACCTTCCTATTTGCCAAGGCCTTCCCTCTATAATCTCTCAACAATTCCCCCCGTGCTTTTTACTTCTCAGGGACTCTTTATACTGTAGCGCCATGGAACCGTCAGGTGTACGCGCGCTTTATAAATAATTTAAAACTCAAACTCAAACTCAAACTGCTTCCTGACATCGATTTCAACATCGAGACTGACTACCTTGTCAGTTTTCATGTTGAATCACTATATGCTTGCATTCCACAAGAGGAAACTCTTGAGGCCGTTAGAGGCCTTTTGAATGCTAGAGATCTTGACAACATCACAGCAGTGAGTTTTATTATGGAATGTGCCAGGTTGGCGATGACCGAAAGCTTTTTTAGATTCGAAGAGACTATCTCCTTACAAATCTCAGGCACTTTAATGGGCAGCGTTTTCGCGCCGAGCCTAGCCAATCTTTATGTTAATTTATTTGAACAAGATTGTGTTCTCAACCACAGCAATCCGTTCTTCCATCAGGTTTTGCTGTGGAAGAGAAATATAGATGATATTTTGGTCGTCTGACGAGGCACTGCTCAACTTATTCTTGA
This sequence comes from Lissotriton vulgaris, assembly GCF_964263255.1. Lineage (NCBI taxonomy): Eukaryota > Metazoa > Chordata > Amphibia > Caudata > Salamandridae > Lissotriton > Lissotriton vulgaris. The sequence continues at coordinate 1,183,120,232 of NC_141696.1, forward strand.
CTTTCAGACCTGGCTTAATAGCAAGAACCGCTATCTTAAATTTACAGTTGAGTGTACCCGATCAGAATTGCCCTTCTGGAACATTCTGATTTTTCCATCAAATGGAAAACTGGGGAGCAAACTATACAGAAAACCTATGGCAAGAAATTTGTTGCTTACTTTGATAGCCATCACCCCAAATCCCTTCGGGAAAATCTGCTGGTTAGCCAATTTTTGTGAGTTCGCAGAAATTGTTCTGAGAAGCAGGATTTTATGAATTATGCCAAGGATTTGTCTAACAAACTCAGAGATCGTGAATATCCCAAATGTCTGGTGTGGAAGGCATGGAAAAGGGCCACTAATAATGATCGTGAAGCACTGTTGGAGGCACCTTATGAGAAACCACCCCTGAGTAGACTTACCTTTGTCAAAACGTTCAGTACCTTATCCAACCAAGTACAGAAGTCTGTACGGAAACATTGAAAAATCCTGAATGTGACTAATGAGACCATTCCGACATCACTTTTTTCATTTAAAAGGGGGATGAGCTTACGAGACAGTCTAGTTCATACCAGACCAAGAAATCCAGTACAGGAGTCAACTAACACCTTAGGGGACCTACCGGCTGTCCAAGGTCATTATCCGTGCGGCACTTGCACAGCATGTCCCCAGACACAGAAAACCTTAAGTGTGGACATTAGTACAGGCAGACCATGGATTCTCAAAAAACATACCAATTGTAACACTGAAAGAGTCATTTCATGATCACATGCCCAAGTTCACTGAAATACATAGGCATGACGACTCGCAAGGTAAAAATGAGAATCAGCGAGCACAAAAGCACCATTAGGTGCAACAAACAAGCTACACAACTAACTAACCATTTTCTAAACTCCAGACATAAAGCAGAGGACATGAAATGGGTTGTTTTGGGACAGCCCTTCATCCCCCCCATGTTAGTGATGTGGCTAAATATCTTTTTGTGAAAGAACAGAAATGGATTTTTAAGCTTAAATGTGATAGCCAGGGATTAAATGATGAAATCCCGCGGATCACAATATGAGTTGACCTACGAAATTCTCAATTGAGGAAACATTACTATATGACAGGTGTGTCTCTTGGGTACAACTGTTACTGAGTACATTGATAGCGTATGTACTGTTGGTCCACTTTACTAATTACATCTTGGTACTGCATGTGGTCAGTTTTTGTTCCCGGTCTCAGACAACATTTGCAAACATTGTTACAAAATATGGTGTGAGAGCATACTATTTGTACTGTCTTGGTCAGCTGTTGCAAAGATATGTACTAACTCTCTGACTAACTCTCTGACTGCCAACACTAGCATATCTAGGGATTTGACATGCAACATACCCTTACTGCCCTTTGGCAGACTGACTGCAGGGCTAAACATTCTGATTTATCAACATCATTAGACCTGTGAATCTACCTAGTCTTCTGGTCAAGTTACAGGCCCTTTCAGGCGTTTTGTGCAGTCCAGGTTTAGTAATATGATGTACATTATTTCCAATACAGCGTATAAAATACATGAAGTGGGCTGTATTCTATTACCTAAAATGTATTGTTTAACTCTATGAGCATTACTTGTGAGGAAGACGCACACTACATTCAATATAGCCTATACAATGCGGTTAGTTATCCACAGATCTGTTTTAATTCCCACAAGTAAATCTGTGAAAATGAACCAAACAGATTTTTGTTTAATTGATGCAACTTTCTGCTTCTCTAGTCCGCTAATATAGTGAACTACAGAAGTACCCCCCGCCAGACTCCTCTGCAACACGACATCCCAATGCGGCTACGTCATTCTGCTGCGCATGCCCGCGGTGTATCAGGAAGTGGAGGCGCGAGGGGATCACGGTAATATGGGCTGGCCCTCGGCGCGTTTTTTTGCTTTTGTTTCCTAGATCATTCGACTGAATTTCATTTTACCAATGTACCAATCAGGTAAGTGAAATTTGGCTTATTTAAAGAGGCCCTCCCCATCCGGTCGGTTACCTCCCCTTCGGCTTAGGCAAAGCCAGGGGTACCGACAGACAGTTGAGAGGGGTCTCTATTGGGGAACAGGCTTGTTTTCAGGTCCTTTTACGCAGACATTTTTGCTCGAGTATTCTTTTTGTATGCTTGTATAAGTGACTAACTATTTGCCCCTTGTCGATATGATGAACTATACACGGGGGCATAACAATCTTAATCATGCAGCCCCTAGGGGTATGGTTAGGTCATAAAAGAAAGGCTATATAGCGACTATAAGCTCTTTGCGGCTGTGTTGGCGACTCGGTTGGGACGCGAAGTTGGCTCAATAATACACACGGGAGGAGGAGCTACGCGGGCATCCAAGATGGTCGCGTGAGCAGAGAGCTCCCGAGACCCGCGCCGCCCTTATTGATCTATCCTTCTGATATCCTGGTCACTTTGACGGGCTTTTGAAGTGCTTTTTGAAGTGCTGCTCTTGCTGATGCTGCTGTGCTAATTGGGGCCGAGATCGGATGTCGTCTTAAGCTTCCTGGCCTAGCCCCGGACGGGACCGGGGACTCTGCTGCTTTGGATGGCCGAGCAGTAATGCAACAACAACGGCTGCCTGGCATCTGCTCCACCGATGGTGTGTCACTTTCACTTTCGGTTTCTTGTCCATCCTCGCACTGACTGCCTATGACCTAATCTACACTCCAGGTTTTGGTGTTTTAACCAGCTGCACGTCTCCATCGCAGCGCCGGCTCAGTGGTCAGTGATTTTTGTGAAGCTAGACTTTTGAGGTACGGAAGGTCGCTGCCATTCTATCGCACCCGTGAGGACCCAGCGGGGTGCTGAATCCAACATGGCGACGAAACCCGAGCTGGAGAAGCGCAGGAAAGTCACCACTCGTGGGGGATCGGTCCAGTCTAATGTGATCGATCGCTATACTCAGCCGAGAGGATCCCCCAGCGCTACCAGCCGCAGTTAGGAGGACCCAAAGACGGACATGACGGCCTCATCTGAGGTGTCACTTCAAGACCTACTGGCCGCCATTGCAGGACTCAAGGCTGATATGGGTCAGCAATATGAGGCCATCGTGTCCAAGATAGACACGGTGGCGGTCGATGTTACCCTTATTCGAGCCGATTTAGCTAAGACTAACGAGAGGGTCAAGGCATTGGACTTAAAAGCTACCAGTTTGGTGACGGATATGGCGGAAGCGCAGTCAGAGATTGTGAATGTGCAGTCGTCGCAGGACCTGCTAACTAGACGTATGGAGGAGTACGACAACAGGGCCCGACGAAACAACATCCGCCTGGTCGGGGTGCCGGAGGACAGTGGTGCCGCCTCGATCGATTTACTGGTCGAGGAATTAATTGTTGCTAGACTTGCTCCCACAGGCCTCAGTAAGTTTTTTGCGGTCGAGCGTGCATATCACTTCCCAGGTGGACAGGTTAAGCCGGGGGGACCCCCGAGGCCTATTATTGCTAGGCTGTTTCACTTTCGGAACAGGGACGCCATTCTTCAGGCCGCTCGCAAACACAGCCCACTGAAGTTCGACAACAGCTCTGTCTCTATCTACCCTGACTTTACTCCTCAAGTACAGCGGCAACGATCCGGATTCCTGGCAGTGAAACGTCGCCTGAGAGATTTGGGACTTAAATATGCGATGCTGTTCCCCGCTCGTCTACGTATCGAATACAGGGAACGTGCTTACTTCTTTGATCAACCGGACAGTGCCAGTGACTGGTTGGACTCGTTGCCAAAGGACGATGCCGAGAGCGGGGGCCCCGGAGGCGCGGACGGAGGCGCAACGGCGCAGGAATGACTTTGGGTCCTGAGGTCCGATTTTGGATCGTAACTTTCGCAGAGTAGCTAATATCGTGTGCCTTCACCTTTATGCCCGGGGTGGGGCGGGTTGGGGTAGTTTCTCCCTTCCTCCTCAGGGGTTCTTTGTGTAGATTCAGATGGGGCGACAGGCACATTGCAGTTTGGGGTGGCTTCTTAGTCAGCAGGGGTGCAGGGTGGGGGGTGTTGTAACGGGTTCTTGGTTGGGGGGTGGGAGGTGGGGATTTGGTTAGGTTTTGTGTTCTATGTTTCTCTTTTCACATGGTACTGTATCGCTTGTATGCATCCTTGATCTGAGGTTCCGGGAGGGGGTGGGCTGGGACTTTTTCTGGGATGGGGGGGGGTGACGTGAAGGTTCTATCCTGGAATGTTAATGGCTTGGGGGATAGGATCAAACGTGGTATTGTGTTGCAATTTATAAGACGCCATTCCCCTGATGTTGTTTAACTCCAAGAAACCCATTTGATTGGTAATGCCTGTAAAGCTCTTGACCGCCAAGGTTACCGACTTGTCGCTCATGCTGGTTTTAAATCCGGCTCCCGAGGGGTTGATATAATGGTGAAATCCTCTTTAGCCCTTGAAATTGACGATGTCACCTTTGATGATCGGGGTCGCTATGCTGCTGTCTTGGGGAGATGGGAGTGGAAGCTGATTGTCATTGTTGCTGTTTATGTTCCCCCGGGACTGCAGGCTACCACTTATGCTGACCTTGGTAGGACTCTCCTGGGGCTTCCAGATGGACTCCTGATCATGGGTGGGGATTTCAATTCGGTGATGTCGGGCGAGTGTGATCGGCTTCCCCCTAGAGTTCTGCCGTTGTCACAGATGTGGCTGACTGACTTGACGGAAACCTTCGGGTTGGTAGATGTTTGGCGGTCGCTGCACCCCTCACAAACTCAATACACTTTCCACTCTGGTGCCCATGGTAGCCTCTCAAGGATTGATTATTTTTTTATGCTGACTGCTACCTTATCCTTGCTGCGTGAAGTCCGACATCTCCCTAGGGGTATTTCTGACCATTCCCCCTTGTTACTCGAGGTTTCGGCGGGAGGTCTTTCCGGAAGCAGAGTTCCCCCTGTCCCGCCCTGTCACTTTAGGAACACTCGGCTCCGATCGGATTTGATTAAGGCGATCGATTGCTACTTTGATGAGAATGTGGGTTCGGTTGCTTCCCCTACGGTTCTATGGGAGGCCTTCAAAACTGTTATACGGGGTTCCGCACTGTCCCTTATTGCAGCTGACAGAAAGGCTAGGAGGGAGGCTGTGTTGGCCCTTGAGACCGAAATAACTACGCTCGAAAGTGAGTTGAGTGGAGATGATACTCCTGCACTTCTACACTCCTTAGAACTGAAACAGGCAGATTATAGAGCCTGTATGACTGATGCTGCTAAGGTGATGCGCGTGAATCAGCTGGGCCGTTTGTATGATGTGGGTGACAAAGCTAGCAAACTCCTGGCGTGGCTGGACAAGGCTGAAAGGATGAACCACGTGGTGCCCGTTATCACCGTGAGACTGGTGAATGTGTGACTGATCCCGGTGAGATTGTTGAATGTTTCGTGGATCCCTTCCGAACAGTTTACAGCTCAGTGAGTGACCGTGATGAGGCCGACTCCCGTTTACTATTGCGTGACATTGCACTACCCTGTGTCTCAGAGGAGGATAGATTGGCCCTAGAGGCTCCTCTTACAGTGGATGAGATCGCTCTTGCCATCAGGTCCTTGCGATCGGGTAAAGCGATGGGGCCGAATGGTTTGCCTATCGAGCTCTATAAACTTCGACCGGACAAAATGGCTGCCCACTTGCGGACAATGTTTCTGGATGCATTTGAGGCGGGCGTCCTTCCGTCTGAACAGCGCTTGGCTACCACAGTGGTCATTTACAAGGAAGGCAAGCCTCGTGGCCATTGCACCTCTTATCGCCCCATCTCACTGCTCAATGCCGAGCCCAAAATTCTGGCCAAAGTCCTGGCTAATCGTCTATTGTCTGTAATTTGTGACTTGATCCATCCGGATCAGTCCGGTTTCATACCCCATCGAAACACAGCTCTTAATCTTCGCAGACTCCACAGCGTTCTCGCGAGAGCTAGAACTCTCACTGAGCCTGCAGTGGTGGCCTCCCTGGACGCTACAATGGCCTTCGACACCATAGAGGGGCCATATTTGTGGGCGGCCCTTTCCAAGTTCGGCTTCGGCCCTAGTTTCATTGCATGGGTGCGGCTCCTATACGAACAACCGTTAGCCCAAGTCGTGGTGAACGGCAGAGGCTCCGATTCGTTTCCATTGGGACGTGGCACCCGTCAGGGGTGCCCGCTCTCCCCACTTCTTTTTGCATTGGCACTAGAACCCCTTGCAGCGTGGCTTCGATGGGAGCCCTCGATTAAAGGGATCCGGTGGGCACCGGATCTGGAGGATCGCGTCTCGCTTTACGCGGACGATATCCTTCTCTATTTCACCTCACCCCAGAAGTCTTTAAACGTGCTCTTTGACGTTCTCACTTCCTTTGGTAAGAACTCCGGGCTTGTTATCAACTGCACCAAGTCATGTGTCTATGTTATAGCGGGGGTATTGCCTCCGCTGCCCCGCAGGTTTCCTATCCAGGTGGTAGAAGATGGTTTTAAATATTTGGGGATTTTCATTTCCATGGACTCCTCGGTGCGATACGATCGTAATCTTTACGCTCCCCTTCGTCGCCTCAAGCAGGATGTGCGGCGGTGGCGTGAATTGCCCTTGTCTCCATTGGGACGAGCTGCAATTTTTAAAATGATGTCGCTCCCCAGGTTCCTATATGCCTTGCAGAACTTTTTTGATCCTGTCCCCGCTCGCTATTTCCGTGAGATTGAAGGCCTACAGAGGCAATTGATTTGGGACGGACGTGCCCGTATCGCCTTATCAAAACTTACGCTCCCCTGGTATGATGGCGGTATTGCTCTGCCTGACATCAGACGATATTACTGGGCCTCACACTTAAGTGCAATTAACCATGTGACGTATTCCCCGGAACCCGCTCCCGCTTTCGCCCTGGATAAATTCCTGTTGCCAGGCGGCAACTTCAATAGAGCTTTATACTCGAGGTCACCACTCCGTCTCTTGACTGGTCCTACAAAATGTGCTGTGCGTGCCTGGAAGGATGCGAATGAGGCAACAGGCTGGGGCGGCAGATTGACGAGTATGACCCCGCTGTATGATTCTGAACGGCTGGGAAACCTGTGGCGGACGAAAGGGTTTGATAGATGGGATATGATTGGGATTAGCAAGGTGGAGGATCTCTGGGTCAGAGGAACAGTGAAATCCTTTGAGGCCCTAAAGGTAGAATATCAATTGGATGATAAGGAGTATTTTCGATATCTTCAGGTGCGGCACGCCCTATCCTCCGCCTTTCCCCCCGGGACTGACATTCCCCAGTCGTCTCCGCTGGAGGATTGTATTCTTGATGGCCATGTCCCGGACAGTACGATCTCCTTAATTTATAAAAAACTTATTAACAACAGGGCTGACTTGCTGGAGAAGCTTCGTGCCTCCTGGGTGGCGGATGGGCTCGAACTGGATGACGAAGACTGGCAAATGGCTATTTCTTCCCCTAAGGAGGTGGCTATTCCGGCTCGGCTCCGTTTTGTGTAACTAAAGATCCTCCATCGCGTCTATATGACTGGTATGCGTCTGGTGCGAATGGGGCTTGCGACAGATGGATTATGTAGACGTGGCTGTGGTATGGATGGTACCTTTCTTCATATTTTGTGGGAATGCCCGGTTATCTCTGCTTTCTGGTCTAGGGTCCATGATGTGATGGGGCGTGTTACTGGGGTCCCCCTCCTTCCCAAGGCAAGGCGTTGCCTGCTTAATGTGTGGGAGCCTACGGACTGTACGGCTGCTCAGACCTTCTGGATCACCCTGGGCAACATGGTAGCCAAAAGGGACATAGCACAGCTTTGGGGCTCCAACAGACCGCCTAGACTCAGTGCCTGGAAAGAAAACATGGATTGGTGCATGTTTCGGGAGAAGACGGTGTATGAGGCTCGGGGTCGTCCTAGGAAGTGGAATAGAATCTGGGCGCAATGAAATGCATACCGGGGTGACATTTGTACCCCACCACTTGATTATGCCGAGGCCAATCCCTCCTCCCCATAGTTTACGTTCCTTTCATTATCTTCCATTCTACACTCCCTTCATCGTTCCCCTCCCATGGTTGACTTGCTTCCATTCTTGTATATTGTTTCCCGTTTTTCCTCCCCTCCTGTGAACTTGCTATTGCTCTACCATGTGTTTGTTCTTTTGTTTGTTTAACTTCGACAAAATCATAAAATTGAACCTTCGATATCCTCCAATCATTGCTTTATGCACTACACCATAATGGAACACGAAGCGGCCTTCTCCGCAGTATAATGTGCTATACTTTTTGACTGATTGTCATAGCGGCCGGCCCAAAAGGGTTGCAGGCAGACGCTGTGTAATGTGCATTTGATAAATAAAGGTTTTAAAAAAAAAAATAATAATAATAATAATACACACGGACCAGAAGGGCTTCATTCGGGGTAGACAGTTCTCAGACCTTACGTATGACCTAATTGGGGCAGTGGGCATTGCCTCAACGTTCTCCCTTCCCTTGGCCATTATGACCCTCGACGCTACAAAAGTGTTCGATCGAGTAAATTGGGCATATTTAGTTGAGGTCATGAAGAGATTTGCAATTGGGCCCAACTTTCGCAGATCTATTGGTCTGCTGTATGCCAATCCCAGTGCAAGCATTTTGGTCAACGGTTCATGTACCCAGCCTTTTCAGATCAGTAGGGGAACAAGACAGGGGTGCCCCCTGTCCCCTCTACTTTTTAACATGTATATTGAACCACTTGCACAATCCTTCTGGGACGATCCAAGAATCTCCTCATTCGAATTTGGCGGTTGGGAAAGAAGGGTAGGGCTCTACGCCGATGATATAGTAATATACACCAGTGATCCAGCAAATGCCTTCCCCATTGTGGTTGAAAAGGCCAAAGAATTTGGAAACATATTGGGCTATGATATCAACGCTGAGAAGACTGAGCTCATGACGTGGAACATTGCTAATCCAGGCGTTGGGGTGACACCCTCAATCCGCTACCTCGGAGTTAAAATCACGCAAGACATTGACACCCTAGCAAAAGTTAATTTAGATCTGGTCTTCTGAGAATGTAGGGCCCTATTAAAATCCTGGGCGGGTCTTTGATTATCAATCTTTGGGAAAGTCAACATTGTAAAATGTCTATCCTTCCGAAACTGACTTTTATTTTCAATTCTATTCCCTTGGCTTTTGACTCCAAGCAACTTTTTAAGTGGAGAGGTGTGGCTCACTGGTTAGAGGCGGCAGACCCGAGTGCAGAGAACGGCCCGGGACCAGGGTTCGATTCCCGACGCGGCAGGGTCTTGGACCAGGATCAGCGGACTGATAATTCTCGCATCGGTGCCTACACCGACCAGGGAGCACACTCGGCAACTCTGGACATTAGCTTGCCTCATCTCCACAACGGCCCCACACAAACGCCGGGGATGCCTGGTTTCACCTTGGAGACCCCCAGGAGGGACTATCTCACAGGGAAAGCCAGGACGGGTTCCCCAGCGGTCTATAGCGCTACGAGGCCTCCGGGTAGCAGTGCGCTTTACAAGACACAACAACAAGTGCCAGCAAGAAATCAACTCTTTTATTTGGGGCAATAAGGCTACTAGGTTGGCCTGGAAAAAATTAAGGAGGAGAAGGGAAAAAGGTGGGTTAGCCCTTCCAGACTTGCAGTATTACTCTTGGGCATTCCAGCTCTCTCACTCAAGAATGCTCCTGAAGTCACCAGATCTCTCTTCAAATGGGAGATTGTTTAAGGCAATGCTGGTAGGGGAAAACCTCCCGCTAGACGGGTTTCTATTTAAGTTTGGAGACCGAAAGTTCTTCAAAAAGGTGAGGCTTAAGATTCTTTTAACACTATTGAAGTCATGGGTGCAAATTAAACGTAGAGTGGGGCTGGCATATTTTTCTAACTATGCTCAGATATGGGACTCTCCTGGGCTCCCACTGTGCCTGCAAGACTCCCTGGCAGCCCCCCTAATTACAGCTGGGTTCTCAAGATGGGGTGAATTGATATCTGGAGGCATCTTGATAGAGTGGGAGGAGCTTAGGGAGAAAGTAGGGCCAACTCTGTCAAGATTTAAGTACACACAAATCAGTAGTTGGGCCAGAGAATTAATTAGGAAAATTCCTAATATTGGGAGACTTAGCCCCCTAGAACAACACCTAGTCGAAAAACAGACAGGAGGTAAGGAGGTGGCTCTTTGGTATTGGTCCATATTGGAAGAGATAGATGGGGATTTCAATCTCCCAATGTAGCTATGGGAAAGAGAAATTGTGTCATTGGATGAGGACTTGTGGATAAAATCCTTCTCCCTTTTGTACAAACTAGTTAAACCCGCCTGGCTTAGACGAAATCATTTGTTTACCTTACACCGGGCATATCTTTCCCCTTTACGTCTATCTAATTATCAGGACGGGAAATGCTGTAATAAATGCCAACTACCAGCAGCCTCAGATACACATATGTTTTGGGAATGCCCCAACATATCCGCTTATTGGAAAGAGATTAAAGTTACTCTAGATTCAATTCTCAAGACCAACATTCCTTTAACGCTACCACTTGTTATCTTCGGGTTTGATCAGAATATCATTGGGGCAGCGCGGTCCTTTCTATTCTATGCTATCCTGTTGGCAAGACGGCAGATATGTATGCACTGGGTGGATGCCATCCCTCCCACCTACTCCGCTTGGCTAACCTCACTCTATGAAACATCCAAGATAGATTTGAAAAGATCTTGTAGAGTCCAGAGCCTCACATTTTGGAAACTTTTGATAGACTGGAAGTGAAGCTTTCTTCGCCTCGTCGGGGTTTTTTTTTGTTTGTTTTTTTTTTTTCCCCCAAGATCTGATGATTATGCCCATCTACTCCATGGCTCAGTATTGTGGTCTGCCCCGACTCCGTTATTTACCTACTGGCCTAACAGGCATGAAGTTGCCTAGAGGAGCGTTAACAAGGTGCATTGTACTTCCCATCAACTTGTAATAACTTCTGCCTAGTTTGTGTAGCGGCTCAATTACCAGGGCCTTGCTCCCAATGGCAGTGAGGTGGTTGGGTTGTCTTTGCATCTAAGGAACGTGTGTCGGGCATATGAGGATTAAAAAAAAAAAAAAAGAAAAAAGAAAGGCTATATACACATATATATTTAGTGATTTATGCCATGGAGGTAACAAATCAAGTCCGAATGAGATCTAAATAAGACTAAAAAGACTAACCATGAAGCCCAGAGCGTTTTCAGTGGGGCTTTCAGAACGGTCTTGTATTGGTCCCTTTACCATTTTTTTCTGGACAAATGTCTTTTTTACTGCAGAATTCTAAAGTCCTTTTATGAATCATAAGCACATTCATCTAGAGGGGCCTCTCGATCAGGCTGTGGTCGTTTGCTTCTATGTTAGTGACAAGGTTTTGATTATAAGATGGGAAATAGACAGACAGAGATATGTATTCTGTCCACTTATATTTTTACCCACATGTAGAGTGGGGCCTCATTGCCTGAGCAGTTGCCAGGAGAGGTGAGGATTGCTCCCACATAATGATGGGAGAATTTACGACTATTTATTATTATGTCCAAATGTAAAATGTAAACTGTTGTTTTTGAATGGACCTCTGTTGTAATTTATAGGCTTTGTTTGGTAGAGACTGTAGGAAGGTGGATATCTGACTATGGTTACCCCCAACTTTTTGCCTAGTGTTTAGCTGGTTTTCGACTTAGTCGGCCTGGGATCCTGCTATTCATGACCCCAGGCTTCCTGCTCTCTCTGTTAAAATGGACTCCATGTACCTTAGGTACATATCTAATTGGTATTGGGTCACGCTTGTAAGTCCTTGTACAGTGTACCATAGGTACCCAGGGCATAAGTGCACCCAAGGCCTACCAGGGGCTGCAGCATGTATTATGCCACCCCTGGCTGGCCATCCAAAACTGACACAACTGGCTGGTAACACAGCTGGGACAAGGTTGTGTAATCACCCTTTGCTTTAGATATAGTATACCTATATCTAACCCTAAAATGGACACATATACTCCTATAAGTCACTCCTAAGGCAGGCCTTAACAATCCTGGAGGCAGGGTGCCTGGAATTATGTGAGATGGTGCTCTGGCATGAGCAGAGCCTGTCTGCAGCTTTGGGAACCAAGTCCTTTAGCTGTTTCCATGATAACGCTATACCATATACTCTTAAGTGCATTATAATCCTCGCGGTTATTGCTAACTTTGGCATAGCATTATCAAAACATGTCGAGTAAGGTGTCATACGAATTGGAATACTACCCCCTCGCCAGTTCTGACGACGGGGGTAGCATTCCACCCTTTTAGATGGACATGACATGTATGTAACTATGAACCCCGGTTAAAGTTAACTCGAGCCTCAGCATCACAAAATGGGTGCTGCCACCACACAGCGGCGTCACTAGGGAGGTGCGGGGGGTGCGGCCCGCACTGGGTGTCACCATCCCACTGGGGTGACAACAAGGCGGTTAGCAGCAGTGTGTGCTGTAAACAGTGTGCAGACTTGATTGCATTGAAAATAGTAAACGTCGTTGCAACCGTACGTGCAAGTTCAGTCAGTTCTGTTTTGCAGCAACTTGCAACCTTACTATCCTGCTCAGGAAGACTGAAGGAGGTGCCTGTGCGCAGTGCGCACTGTCTCCACCTCCTCCGCCGTGTCAGCGCGCCTCTTAGGCCCGCCACCCGTTTACAGGCGGATTGCGGATGATGTCTTGCCATTCATCCCTGATTCTTAATCCGCATGCGCAGCATTGGGGCCTAAGTGACTGGCCTGCACTGCAGCAGGAGGATCAGAGGCGGCGCGTCTTGACTTGACCGCCAGTTGGGTTGGGGTCCGCCATAATTTAATTTTATTCCCCGTCCACCGTGACCGATGTAGATCCCCCCCTCACTCACCCCTCCCCCGTCTAACAGCAGGACAGGTGAGTCAGTGAGTTTCTCTGTCCGGACCGGCACGTGGGGGGGCGGGCGGGGGGGGAAGGCACGCACCTATAATAACACAGTCACAGGCTGCTCTTCTTTTTTCTTTTTACTTAGTGAGTGACGCAGATGATAGTTTTTGCGGCCTTGCGGGGTTCATCATGAGTGCCAAAGGAATGCCCTGCTGATTTGCCTTTGAGTTCTCCACGCTGTTAGGAGCTGCTATTTTACTTTCTTTTTGCCCACTGCCTGTAATGGGTTGTAGTTCTTGCTGCAAATCAATGTATTTTTCTGACATTTAATTTCAAAGTGCACTAGTGCAGCAACGGGAATAAAAGTTAAAAAATATGAAAAAGAAATAGCTAAATAAAGTAAGACAGACTAGTGGTAGCAAACTGGCTAGATAGATTTTATTCACACCCAAATACCTTTAGCGCCACTTTTACAGAGTTTGCCAGTGAAGCGCTATTTTTGTTGTCTTGGCATTGTTTTCCCTGGGCTTGGAACTAGTGCACCAATCTTGGAGGTACTGCAAAGTGAGGATTCAAAAACAAAATTTGTAGTGCTGCTCTGCATGTACAGATGTCTTTTTTACCATAGATACTGCTTACGTTTTGTAAGGATATAAGCAATGGCCATTGAAATGGGCCATTCAGGGCCCGAGTCATGTCCTTAACTTTTCAGGCAAAAGCACTAATTTCTGAACACTGAGTGTAAAAGCGTTAAGGTAGCCAGGTTGTTCCTGCTTACATTTCACATGGTTTGCAACATTTTGCATTCTCTTTGATTGTTTGCTTTTTCCAGGATGCTGTCACTTTTGTTTTGTAGGCCACATATTGCTCTTCTTGCCTAGTGCGTAATTGAGTCGCATCCAAGTGTTTGTAGCACAGTGGCAACAATTGGGTTGTAGTTGAAGGCAGTCTGAGTTTTTCTCAGTGGGGCACTGCAGTATGGTGTTCAGTGGGGGAGAGGATGTGGCACTATGGGCAGAGGAGCTGCTGAATTTGAAACTGGGGAACCAAGTTCAGCCAGCCTACTAACCAGTGCCTCCTCCCTGCACTCCAGCAATTTCCGGTAACAACAAAAATGCCATGATGACTGGTGATTAATGTTCTTCCTAGAGAGATCGGAATTTTGTCTAATGGAAGATTTGACTCATGGAAAGGTAGCTCAGAGGGTTAATGTACCTGCTGCAAAGAACATGTACCATGCAGATCACAAAGTACACATAATCATGTAAATAGGCCAGTGGGTGGTGGGCTACTGTTTTTGTTACTTGCAGTTTATAAGTTAAAATCCTAACATAGAACATTGAGCTATGTCATCTACTCCGCAGCAACACAAGTCACATTTTTTCTTAACTTTTGATACGTTTGAGCTACAAACAATTTATTAGTTGAAATGGTCACATCATCTTGCATTATGAGGCAAATATGGCTGAGCCATTATTATTTAGAAAACTTTTGCAAACTAGGATATTTAGCCATTCATGTTTTAACTGCTGTTGTGGAAAAGGGAGAAGTGCTGAATGATGACAGAAACTCCATGGCTCGGAGAGAAATGGCTAGTACTTCCACATTTTATCATATTTGGGGGCATTCTGCTATTAGAAGCATATCTCACGGCCACTTTCTGAATACATTTTACTGTCTATAACTCATTATAACCTTAAATCAATTATCAATCTAATATGTGTTGAAAAAAGCTTTGTTTTTGACCTTTCTGTCTCCCAAATTTTCTTGGGAGGGGAGAAGTGTAACCCCCCAAACTCCCCCTAGTAGTGGTTGCTCACTGCGCTTGCTCGCTACACACCATGTAGGGGCTGGTCTCACTTTTACTTTGTTCTCTCTCTGATTCACTACTTGTGTCTATTTTCGGTGCTCTCTGAAAGAATGTCTATGGGTACATAGGATTGGGTGGGTAACCTGATGTTCTTTAAAGTCACCATCTACTATTTGCTGTGCTTTGAAAGTTGATACAATTTTAATGTGTAATGAAAAATGTGCTGTAAGATTCACTATCATGGGACCTGCCACTGGCAGCCATCTGTAAATTGAAATGTGAAGACGACACAAGGGGTGAATCTGTGGCGCTATCATTTTTCAGACCATTTAATTCTGTCACTCCCATCACAGTACAGGAAGGGGGGCAGGGGCTATATTTGGCTGTCCTTTTTTGGGCATTTATGTGCTATTGAACTGAGACCTTTATTTAGAATAGCTTGTAGAAGCAGCTCCCCCGATGTCCAAGCCTGGGTGGGAGGCTCAACTACGGTGCCATTGTCACACGACGCCACCATGGTGAAGAGCTGTCTAGCAGAAACGCATCCACCAGTAAAACCTGGTTAAACCGCCAGGTTTGCCATGAAATGAGGGGGGAGCCGTCTCCTCGGGGCTAGCAGGGCCGCCCCCTCATCAGGAGCAATGATTATAGACTTCGCTATCCCCTCAAATAGGGGTGTGACAAATTAAATTTACAAACGTTACTAAGGATTCTGTATGGTCCCGTTATTTGCCAACTGTGCCCACTGGCAGACTCGGAGCGGAGGAGGTCCATTCGGTAAGCGTGAGGGGGTGACACCATGAGTTACCCGCACCGGGTGACACCAACCCTAGTGACGCCACTGCCACCACAGACACAAGTCTGTCCTCCTGCTGCTGGGAATCCTTCCAGCGAGGGAGGCCTGGACAAAGGGTTTCCTGCCTTGGGAGGTGCTAGCACCACCCCAGACAGGATTTTGTGTATTGAGGTAGGACAGGTTGAAAGGAATGAGACATGCCTGGGGCACACAAGGTGTCCCTGTGCATACCCCGGTTCAAACCAGTTGCTGGTGCACTTCAGCCCCAGCTCTGGCGCGAAACCGGACAAAGGATAGGGAGTGTAACCACCCCCCTTCCTGGTCCCACCCAGAGGAGGGACCTAGTCATAGTACAGCCCCCTTTAGGAGAATAAAGGTAGGAGCTGGTCCCATTCCAAATTAGATTATCCTGATTTGAAACTCTACAAAGAAGAAACTCGACGTTCTGCTCCACAGAAGACTGAAGAAAATCTCCCTTGTGGCCAAGGAGTGACCACCCTGCACAAGCAGGCACCATCAAGCGTCCTAGCGGTTCACTTTGTAGTCCTTCCTGCCTAGAACCAGAATTCAGAGCCCGACGAGATCCAGACTTCCAGACCTCTCCGACCTCTACCTACATCTGCAGCACAGCTGAGATCTGTGGGCGCGACGAGAGACGTGGGACCGGCCATCTTGAAGAAACTGCACTTCGCTTTTAGCACGACTTCAGAGGCATCCTCGAGAAAGTACTTTGGGGATTGAGAAGCCCCAGCCCCGAGCAGCTCTTGCACAGAAGATCAGCCCTCCAGCATCCACGAGATCTGCGTGGGGCCCTTTTGCTTGATTGCTGCTCGACGCGTTGTCTGGTCACTTGCCGGCTGGCTAGTGACCTCCTAGACAACGATCCACGAAATCTGCATTGCTGGTATGGTTGCTCCAGACTGGCCCTTGCTTCCCTACAAAGGAGAAGCACCCCGGACCCTCCTGGTCCGCACCAGACGCCTTTTCCACTCACCGCGTGGGTTGCCTTTGCCAAGGCCTGTTGATGCCGAATCGGAACCAACACCGCCGACAGCGAGAGCCTGCGTGGGACAGCTCGTTCCTCCATCCTGGTCGTCGAAGACACCTCCTGGTCCACGTGGCTGCAGAGTCAAGCGTCCACTCTTCACCTGATCGCGACAACAGCATCTGGTTCCTTCCTGGTTCCACTCCGGTCACTGGCTAGTGACTTTGAACATTGTCCTCTTCTGCTTTCAGGTCTTCATCTTCCTCGATCACCCTTGGATCGCTCCGGACGTCTTCCTCCTGGTCGCCTGCAGCATCTTTCTTCAAGGCTCCATAGACTTCGACGCGGAAACCCGACACACTTTCACACCTATGCACCGCAGCTCGTGGGTGAGGTAACGAGAGAATTTTGGTGCTCAAGGGTAGATTGACTCTCCTAATGTCCAGGTATCCAGTCGTTTTAGTCCTAACTAGTCGGAACTGTCTTTTACTTACCTTTTCGTAATTTGTAGTGTCCATTGACTTTGTCCCGCATCTCGCGTGTGAGTTCACACTCTGCACACGCAGAGCCTCCTGCTCCTTACCTAAGGTTAGGGTAGTGTAGTCCAAGCGATCCTACAGTCTCTGGGCATCTTCATTTCCTCTATCTATTTCCTTATACCATTTACTTAGTATGTGGTTTGTCGTGCCCCTACGGCACCATTGTAATTTGTGCAACTTAAAGTCTTTTTCTTTAGAGTCTTGTCATGTGCTTAGCCCTCTGATCTCATAAAGAGTTCAGAGGTGTTTTGTTAGTAATAAATATCTTGTTAATTTTCATAACAACCTGTGTGGTGTCCTTTCATTTGGTATTCAAGGGGTTATATGTGGTAAAACAGCTGGCTTCACATGCCAAAAGAGTTTAGCCTAAGACTGCTTTGTCCATGCTACCATTAGGATAGCTGGTCTATAAGGTTGACTTACAACCAATCACCATAAGGGTTGTTTGGACTGATACAAGGTGATCACTAGAACTAGTGAGCATCATATATCAGGCCAACTTCTCACAGAGACCAGAGAACCTGGTGTCTCGGTTTCTCACTATTCTGTATTTTCATCACTTTTTTTAGGAATGGACTAAAGACTCCTGTGAGACTCGTCCAACATACCGATTTCACAGAGTATGGTAGGATGTATCACATCGACCATTTTTGAGTTATGTATTATTTGTGATTTAGCACAGTTTTGTTATATTTGCAGTAGTGTATATTTTGGTCCTGAAGAAAGCCAACAGGTTTAAAATCAACCAAACGGCTGAAACATGTAGACCCATGAAAGCAAACATCTTGATAGTTATCCTGTCAAACTATCAACACACTGTTTTTAAGTTTGACACTGTGATAGCGCATATTAAAAGTATTTTTAGGTATCATAGTAGTCAATTTTAATTTGCACCTTAATTACGTTTTGTAGCACTGCTAAATATTTTTCAGCACCACTAACCATAAACAAAGTGTGGCTATATCCATGACTGGTGTTACAGCCCAGTGCAGCTTTCCACTCTACAGGGCCGGCTGTACTGATTGTACAATTCACAACTAATCCCAGATGATGAAGTTCTGCCACTTGGTGGGCTGATGGGATTCCTTCCTATTTTAAGAACAGTGTGTGGTTACGATTCAGATTTTGTTGTGTATTTGCCTTACACTGCCCCCCCTTTTTTATAGACCAGTAGTTTCATTGTGTAGTTACGTACTGTGCTGAGGAAGCCCGCTGGAGCTCACACACCCCCTACGAACCATGGGGGCCTATGTTAAACCACTGGGCTGGGCAGACAGTAAGATGCATTGCTGGGCCTCCCAGATAGTTCCAATCAATGACTGGCTACATAGGAACAGAAATGACCCTACTTTTCCAAACTGGAAATGGAATCAGTTGATGGTCACAGCATTTTGAAGCTGCTGCATAGTAGGGTTCTACCCAGGGCCGGACTGGTCATGCCGGGCACCGGGCAATCCCCCGGTAGGCTGGCAGGGGTGGGGGCCGGTTTTGTGACCGGAGGCCGGTTCTGTTGTTGGGGCCGATTTGGACGGTCGGTCCAAATCGGTCACAACAACAGAACATAGACATTAAGCACAATCAGGCTGCTGGCCTGTCTGAACGGGAGCACGATTCCTGATCAAAATGAAATAATTTATTTCAAATCGGCGCGGCACTGCCACCGCGCCGATTTCAAATACATTATTTCATTTTGATTAGGCGACGAAGCGGCGCTGCCCGGCCCTACAATGTGTACACGCTCCCTGCGTGATGACGTCACCCCCTGCTCCACAGTAACCCTGAACCATGGCCGTCCTGGCGCCCCTGCTCGCCCTGCTGTACTCGAGTCGGCCCCGCAGCTAACAGTGCAGATGCAGTGAAATTCCGATGCCAGCATACATTGCAAGCACTAGTGATCGGTCCTTTCAGCCACATAACACCTCCTGCTCTGTGAAAGAAAAGCGTGTTTATCAACCCGGTATTACCCGGAGATAGGAGCCTAAAAGCCATAAATCACTAGCCGGCGCACATGAAGTAAGTGTCATACAAATGTTTGCTTGTGTCCCGTTATAAGCACATTGTATGAGGGAGTGCTTTTGTACTGCAGAGTGTGACTATCGACACCAGGGCCTTGCTTCCTTCCCATAGGGTCTTCCTGGCTTCCATGCTCATCTGCATGATTTTTCACTTTTCTTCTTCGGCAATTCACAAATTCACTTAATGTATTTGTGTGGTTGACCTTTTTAAACTTCACCCAGTGTGTTGTGTTCCCTTATGGTGTTTTACGTATATTATTTAATGTGTGTATTGGCGATAATAGTATGAAGGCTGTGGAAGGATTTCACTTAATTGTTTCTGACAGTTTTATTATAACAACACTTGTTTAAGATTTGCGCTTAATATGAATATGTGTGTACGTATCTTCCCTACTGTTTATAATATCTATATCCCCCAGTGGGCTACATTTAGATTAGGGCTTACTCTGACTGGTGCGGACGAATGCCAACGACCCTGATGGGCAATACCACACAAAAATGTTGACCATCTCCTGAATTTAGGTCTTTGAGGTTTAATAAATCCCATAAATCCCTGTCTGCTTTTGAATTTAGCACAGCTAGCAGACAGTATGAATAACATAGGGATTTCCTTTGTACAAAAGTCAATTTTTTTGCTCAGTTTTTTTAATTTTGCGAAGTGACCGATTCGCTAATTTATTTACAACAAGGGGTGGTGAGGGACAGAGTCTCTGAATTAAGCAGAAAGCTCTCACCCCGTCAAGAGATCAGGGCTAGATCCAACACCGTTTTTTAGCTCACTGCACCATCCCAGTTTCAGAACCTGGCTGTATGCAAATTAGTCTGTTCCTGTCCCAGTGCATGATGGGAACAGGGCAAACCAAACTACAAAAGCCAATTCTTACACTGGGAAGGAAACAAGCTCCCGGGGACCGGTTTCTGGCATTACAGCCGTCTTCGGCCCGGTTTGCTTGAATCCTGATGGTGCAATGAGCAAGGGTCTCACATCTGAGAATACCCTTCCACGCTTAGGGTGGACAAAAATATTTACAACAAGGGGTGGTGAGGGACAGAGTCTCTGAATTAAGGAGAAAGCTCTCACCCAGTCAAGAGATCAGGGCTAGATCCAACACCGTTTTTTAGCTCACTGCACCATCCCAGTTTCAGAACCTGGCTGTATGCAAATTAGTCTGTTCCTGTCCCAGTGCATGATGGGAACAGGGCAAACCAAACTACAAAAGCCAATTCTTACACTGGGAAGGAAACAAGCTCCCGGGGACCGGTTTCTGGCATTACAGCCGTCTTCGGCCCGGTTTGCTTGAATCCTGATGGTGCAATGAGCAAGGGTCTCACATCTGAGAATACCCTTCCACGCTTAGGGTGGACAAAAATATTTACAACAAGGGGTGGTGAGGGACAGAGTCTCTGAATTAAGCAGAAAGCTCTCACCCAGTCAAGAGATCAGGGCTAGATCCAACACCGTTTTTTAGCTCACTGCACCATCCCAGTTTCAGAACCTGGCTGTATGCAAATTAGTCTGTTCCTGTCCCAGTGCATGATGGGAACAGGGCAAACCAAACTACAAAAGCCAATTCTTACACTGGGAAGGAAACAAGCTCCCGGGGACCGGTTTCTGGCATTACAGCCGTCTTCGGCCCGGTTTGCTTGAATCCTGATGGTGCAATGAGCAAGGGTCTCACATCTGAGAATACCCTTCCACACTTGGGGTGGACAAAAATATTTACAACAAGGGGTGGTGAGGGACAGAGTCTCTGAATTAAGCAGAAAGCTCTCACCCAGTCAAGAGATCAGGGCTAGATCCAACACCGTTTTTTAGCTCACTGCACCATCCCAGTTTCAGAACCTGGCTGTATGCAAATTAGTCTGTTCCTGTCCCAGTGCATGATGGGAACAGGGCAAACCAAACTACAAAAGCCAATTCTTACACTGGGAAGGAAACAAGCTCCCGGGGACCGGTTTCTGGCATTACAGCCGTCTTCGGCCCGGTTTGCTTGAATCCTGATGGTGCAATGAGCAAGGGTCTCACATCTGAGAATACCCTTCCACGCTTAGGGTGGACAAAAATATTTACAACAAGGGGTGGTGAGGGACAGAGTCTCTGAATTAAGGAGAAAGCTCTCACCCAGTCAAGAGATCAGGGCTAGATCCAACACCGTTTTTTAGCTCACTGCACCATCCCAGTTTCAGAACCTGGCTGTATGCAAATTAGTCTGTTCCTGTCCCAGTGCATGATGGGAACAGGGCAAACCAAACTACAAAAGCCAATTCTTACACTGGGAAGGAAACAAGCTCCCGGGGACCGGTTTCTGGCATTACAGCCGTCTTCGGCCCGGTTTGCTTGAATCCTGATGGTGCAATGAGCAAGGGTCTCACATCTGAGAATACCCTTCCACGCTTAGGGTGGACAAAAATATTTACAACAAGGGGTGGTGAGGGACAGAGTCTCTGAATTAAGCAGAAAGCTCTCACCCAGTCAAGAGATCAGGGCTAGATCCAACACCGTTTTTTAGCTCACTGCACCATCCCAGTTTCAGAACCTGGCTGTATGCAAATTAGTCTGTTCCTGTCCCAGTGCATGATGGGAACAGGGCAAACCAAACTACAAAAGCCAATTCTTACACTGGGAAGGAACCAAGCTCCCGGGGACCGGTTTCTGGCATTACAGCCGTCTTCGGCCCGGTTTGCTTGAATCCTGATGGTGCAATGAGCAAGGGTCTCACATCTGAGAATACCCTTCCACGCTTAGGGTGGACAAAAATATTTACAACAAGGGGTGGTGAGGGACAGAGTCTCTGAATTAAGCAGAAAGCTCTCACCCAGTCAAGAGATCAGGGCTAGATCCAACACCGTTTTTTAGCTCACTGCACCATCCCAGTTTCAGAACCTGGCTGTATGCAAATTAGTCTGTTCCTGTCCCAGTGCATGATGGGAACAGGGCAAACCAAACTACAAAAGCCAATTCTTACACTGGGAAGGAAACAAGCTCCCGGGGACCGGTTTCTGGCATTACAGCCGTCTTCGGCCCGGTTTGCTTGAATCCTGATGGTGCAATGAGCAAGGGTCTCACATCTGAGAATACCCTTCCACGCTTAGGGTGGACAAAAATATTTACAACAAGGGGTGGTGAGGGACAGAGTCTCTGAATTAAGCAGAAAGCTCTCACCCAGTCAAGAGATCAGGGCTAGATCCAACACCGTTTTTTAGCTCACTGCACCATCCCAGTTTCAGAACCTGGCTGTATGCAAATTAGTCTGTTCCTGTCCCAGTGCATGATGGGAACAGGGCAAACCAAACTACAAAAGCCAATTCTTACACTGGGAAGGAAACAAGCTCCCGGGGACCGGTTTCTGGCATTACAGCCGTCTTCGGCCCGGTTTGCTTGAATCCTGATGGTGCAATGAGCAAGGGTCTCACATCTGAGAATACCCTTCCACGCTTAGGGTGGACAAAAATATTTACAACAAGGGGTGGTGAGGGACAGAGTCTCTGAATTAAGCAGAAAGCTCTCACCCAGTCAAGAGATCAGGGCTAGATCCAACACCGTTTTTTAGCTCACTGCACCATCCCAGTTTCAGAACCTGGCTGTATGCAAATTAGTCTGTTCCTGTCCCAGTGCATGATGGGAACAGGGCAAACCAAACTACAAAAGCCAATTCTTACACTGGGAAGGAAACAAGCTCCCGGGGACCGGTTTCTGGCATTACAGCCGTCTTCGGCCCGGTTTGCTTGAATCCTGATGGTGCAATGAGCAAGGGTCTCACATCTGAGAATACCCTTCCACGCTTAGGGTGGACAAAAATATTTACAACAAGGGGTGGTGAGGGACAGAGTCTCTGAATTAAGCAGAAAGCTCTCACCCAGTCAAGAGATCAGGGCTAGATCCAACACCGTTTTTTAGCTCACTGCACCATCCCAGTTTCAGAACCTGGCTGTATGCAAATTAGTCTGTTCCTGTCCCAGTGCATGATGGGAACAGGGCAAACCAAACTACAAAAGCCAATTCTTACACTGGGAAGGAAACAAGCTCCCGGGGACTGGTTTCTGGCATTACAGCCGTCTTCGGCCCGGTTTGCTTGAATCCTGATGGTGCAATGAGCAAGGGTCTCACATCTGAGAATACCCTTCCACGCTTAGGGTGGACAAAAATATTTACAACAAGCTCTCACTCACTCCATCAGGATTCAAGCAAGCCGGGCCGAAGAAGGCTGAAATGCCAGAAACCGGTCCCCGGTAGCTTGTCTCCTTTCTGGTGAAGAATTGGCTTGGTAGTTTAGTCTGCCCTGTTCCCATGATGCACTGGGCCAGGGACAGACTGATTTGCATATAGCCAGGTTCTGAGCTGGGATGGGGCAGTGAGATAAATAACGGTGATGGATCAAGCCCTGATCTTTGGACTGGGTAAGAGTGGTCTGTTTAACTCAGACACTCTGTTCATCACCACCCCCTTTTCTAAATCGTTTTTGGCCACTATAGGTGTGGCAGGGTATACTCAGACATGAGTCCCTTTCTCACTGCTCCATCAGGATTCAAGCAAGCCGGGCCGAAGAAGGCTGAAATGCCAGAAACCGGTCCCCGGTAGCTTGTCTCCTTTCTGGTGAAGAATTGGCTTGGTAGTTTAGTCTGCCCTGTTCCCATGATGCACTGGGCCAGGGACAGACTGATTTGCATATAGCCAGGTTCTGAGCTGGGATGGGGCAGTGAGATAAATAACGGTGATGGATCAAGCCCTGATCTTTGGACTGGGTAAGAGTGGTCTGTTTAACTCAGACACTCTGTTCATCACCACCCCCTTTTCTAAATCGTTTTTGGCCACTATAGGTGTGGCAGGGTATACTCAGACATGAGTCCCTTTCTCACTGCTCCATCAGGATTCAAGCAAGCCGGGCCGAAGAAGGCTGAAATGCCAGAAACCGGTCCCCGGTAGCTTGTCTCCTTTCTGGTGAAGAATTGGCTTGGTAGTTTAGTCTGCCCTGTTCCCATGATGCACTGGGCCAGGGACAGACTGATTTGCATATAGCCAGGTTCTGAGCTGGGATGGGGCAGTGAGATAAATAACGGTGATGGATCAAGCCCTGATCTTTGGACTGGGTAAGAGTGGTCTGTTTAACTCAGACACTCTGTTCATCACCACCCCCTTTTCTAAATCGATTCGCTAATTTAGCAGCTCCAAATTGTGAATCCTTACTAGGGAATTCCTAATATCAATTTGGCATTTCTGTCCAAAGTGTTCACAAATTGTGATCCAGAGTGAAATAAAGTAACTGGATGTCATACACGCTAAGTAGAAATTGTTGTGTTTTATTCAAGGATAATATCCAAGAGCAGGGTCGGACTGGTCATGCCGGGCACCGGGCAATCCCCCAATAGGCTGGCAGGGGTGGGGGGCGGATTTGTGACCGGAGGCTGGTTCTGTTGTTGGGGCCGATTTAGCGTCAAACTTCCAATCTGGCATGGAAGCAATAAGCTCCTGGATGTCATCAAACTGCCTCAAGCTAAATTCTGATAAAACAGAAGTGATGACATTCGGGAGACTACAACCAACCTGGTCTCCTCAATGGTGGCCCCAACAAATGGGACAACCTCCAGTACCAGTGGTCAAGGTACGAAACTTGGGGGTCATCTTCGACAACAAACTGTCCTTCCAGCAGCACGCAAACTCAGTGGTCTCATCTGCCTTCCACACCTTAAAAAAAATCAAAAAACTCATCCCGTACCTACCATCTTCCGCAGGCAAAACTTTAGTCAGCACGCTAGTCTTTTCCAAGACCGACTATTGTAATGCCTTACTCCTAAATGCACAACAAAAGGTCCTCAATAAATTACAGACTGTACAGAATGCAGCAGCTAGGACCCTGCTACGCATTCCTAAATTTGCATCTGTCTCCCCCTACATCCAACAGCTGCATTGGCTGCCGGTAAGGAGCCGCATCAAATTTAAAGCCTTGTGCATAGCGTACAAAGCCATTCATAACCATGGCCCCCTATTTCTAAAACAAGCCTTTCGCCCTCCCGAACAGCAAAGAACATTGCGTTCATCTTCTGCCCATCTGCTAACAGTCCCCCGCACAAGAAGGGCTAACTGGGGAGACAAACGTTTCACCGTTGCCACAGCTAGACTGTGGAACACTCTCCCTCTCCACCTTAAGTGTGCACCTACCCTGCTTAAGTTCAGAAAAAATCTGAAAACATGGCTATTCCATGCCTAGTTTCCTTTTCCTACTGAGAGTTCTGTGTCACAGCGCCGAGACACCCTCGGGTATTTGCGCGCTCTAAAAATCGCCAAAAATAAACAACAGAACACAGACATTAAGCACAATCAGGCTGCTGGCCTGTCTGAACGGTAGCACGATTCCTGAAATCGGCGTGGCACTGCCAGCATGAGAACTCATGCTGGCAGTGCTGCGCTGATTTAAAATAAATTATTTATTTTTGATTAGGCGGCCGCCGCGGCGCCGCCCAGCCCTATAAAGTATTACACGCTCCCTGCGTGATGACGTCACCCCCTGCTCCAGTCCAGTAACCCTGAACCATGGCGGTCCTGGCACCCCTGCTCGCCCTGCTGTACTCGAGACGGCCCCGCGGCTCACGCGAATGCTCACGCCTGGAAGGCTGAGCCAGAACTGCTAGGGAAGGAGACCGAGGTTATAGATGGGGTAAGACATGCCCAAGAGAGAACAAGATATACAAGAAAGGGAGCTAATAAGATAGACCTCGTAGCGAGAGAATGAGATAGACCTGAGAGACAATACGATAACCAGAGACTGTTGATGCAAAAACTGCATATTTCAGGTAATTAACATATCGTATGTAAAACATACTTGAGCTTCAGACAAGCTAGTGTATTATTAAATGTATTACCTGAATAGGACACCTTTTTTAGGGGGCCAGTACATTGTGGTGCACTGCATACATGCCACTGAACCCGATTCAGACGGGAGACTCAGGATTATTTAAACCCAAATTTGCTATATTTTGTCAGTATCCCCTTTGGAATCGCATCTGCTCCAATAGAAGCTCATGGGGGAAGTACATTCTCCGATTATGTTTTTTTTTTAACTTCCACTTTCCTCTTCTAAAAGGTTGGCATGGATATTGCATGTAAATTCACCTCCCTTTAGCCCACCATGACTCGGCAAGAATCCGGGTGGGGGTGGTGGGCAGTTTCGGGAAGCATGACTCACTAGGAAATCAGGTTTCGTGACACAGCGAAAATGAGAGGTAATCCGGCCGATGTTTGTTTGTGCAGACTCGCGCTGTAGCGTGACTCAGCAAAAAACGAAATCCGACTTGTGACTGTGTAAAACCAGCCAATGTTTGTGCCTAGCCAGAAAATACAAAACCCATACCGTGACTAGACGAAAAACAAAATCGTGACTTCTGAGTAAGCAGAACCAGCCGACGTTTCAGCGCAAACACAAGAAGCGGCGCCATGCTTCAGCAGATACAGTAATGCGGAATGATGGCTGGCGCGGCCCTACTAGCTCTTCTCGGCTCTGCTCTCGCTCGCCTTCCGGCTGGTGCGGAAGGCGCCGCCGCTGTGCCTGGGACTGCCCACCCAGCGCCAGGACGGCAACTCCTGCGACTTTGACTGGAGGGAGGTCGAGATTCTGATGTTTCTCAGCGCCATCGGCATGATGAAGAACCGGCGCTCCATCATCATTGAGCAACACATGGGGAACATCTTCCTGTTCAGTAAAGTTGCCAATGCAATTCTTTTCTTCCGTCTGGACATCCTGATGGGACTGCTCTATCTCACCCTGTGCCTAGTGTTCTTGATGACCTGTACACCCCATCTCTACATGGGACCAGAATATATCAAATATTTCAATGACAAGACCATCGATGAGGAGATTGATAAAGATCGACGGGTGACCTGGCTCGTGGAGTTCTTTGCCAACTGGTCCTCGGAATGTCAGTCCTTCGCGCCTGTATATGTGGACCTCTCCCTAAAGTACAACTGTGCTGGCCTGAAATTCGTAAGCCAGGTTTTATTGAGGTTCTGCGAGGGGTACCAAGCAATGTGCGAGCTGCACAGTTTTGGATGCGCTGCAGTTTTTGTAAAGTTTACTCCGGCGCCCCCAGGTACAGAGCATTGTTGAAATCAAGGCGAGATTGAATTAAGCCTTGTATAACTATCTGTCTGGCCTCAAAGGGAAGAAGTGGAAGGATTCTTTTAACCATCCTCAGGAGGCCAAAACAGGTCGCTGAGACTTTGGTTGCCTGCGTGTCGAAGGCCAATGATTTGTCCATCCACACCCCAAGGCTTTTGATGTTGTCTCTAGGGGTGGGGGCTGTGCCCATGCTCAGAGGCCATAACAACTCTAAGGTGGAAGGAGTTGGGGGGCCTAGGAGCATAAGCTCCGTTTTATCGTCATTGAGCTTCAGACAGGACTTTGTCATCCAACTCTTGACCTGTTCCAGGCATGTTGTTAAGTTGGACTGCGGTAGTGGGTTGCTCTTTTGCACAAGAGAGACCACTAGCTGGGTGTCGTCCGCATAGGTAATGATGTTAATACCATGCGGACGCACAATCCCAGCCAGCGGTTTCATGTAGGCATTAAAGAGCGTAGGGCTCAGTGATGAGCCCTGCGGCACCGCACATCCCAGTGGCTTACTAGAAGAGACCGATGTACCTTCAAAGACCTGGAAGGTTCGATCACTTAAAAAAGACCTGAACCAAGCCAGGGCTTTTCCCGATATTCCCATGTCGAGGAGACGGTTTAAGAGTATTTTATGATTAACCGTAGAGTGGCACATCCCGTAATTTAATTTCCCCTGTCTGGACTGCCGCCCGCAGGTGAGTGCTTTGCATCGGTGCGCTGGCCAGATCTGATTGATTTATGTGTGGTGGTGGTGCCTGCATTTACATTGCAGGTTGTCTCTGCATTACTAAAGACAGCGTGAAGATGTTTGAATAGGCTAGCGCAAACTCATGTCATCTATACCAACTCGTGCAGGCCTGAACTCATCCTCGCGTGACCTATCTAGTCAATTTTCTATCAGGGTGAATGCATTGCTTACCTTTGACTGGGCTCAGCACTGCACTGTCTGGACTGTGGGGCCGGAGGGCAGCCTCACGTCATATGGGAGGAGGCCTAGATATTGATGCCCTGACTGTCTGGTGTGGTGGGCGACAGGCCTAGTGGGCGAGCTTCCTTCCTGCTGGAGGCTGAGGAGGTCTATCCCCAATTCCAGTTGGCACCTCTGGTCTTTACGCCACATTTAGGTTTAGCATTTCAAAGTACCCTTTGTTGGGAGTTGCATTCCCTGTCTTTTGTTGTTGCAGGAGCGTCATAGATCCACAGGTGTTCTTTTGTTTGGGAGAGAACAGCAGCACCCATGCCTGCTGACTTTCACACCTGTCCGTGCAGAGATTTTTAGGAGCCTCAACCATTATCATGCAAGTGAGGCGATTTAGCAGAGTTTAGGGGCACAAAGACACACTGGAAACATATAAAAAAACAAAAATGCACCTTCTTTGCTTGAGAATAGCCCTTAGGAGGGCCAAGGGTTACCATGGGAGGGCCTGCCCCACTTGGCGATTCCTCTAGATCCCGGCTTATCATACAAAATTACATTTTGTATGGTAAATTGTCCACTGATCGTAGTCACTGAGGAGATGTGACCTAGGTGGAATTTTTAGGGTGATCTGACAGATATTGGATGCACAATAAAGATTACGGCCGATTTCTGCTCTACTAAGTCTGGTCTCTATAATTTCCAGGTTGGCCTCAGTGGGTCCTCGGTGGGGTACTAGTAGGGGCGGAGTAATAGTGGCACAAATCTTGGGGTTATAGCTCTGCAGAAATAAACTAAAGACCCTCCTCTTTAGGTAACTCCCCCTCCCCTGGCGTCCCACCAAATGGTGAATCCCAGCTGGGAGGACGCCCCCTTGTCCTGCCTGTATTAACCACCTCACCGGTCCTCTGTACTCCGACCTTCACCCCCACTTTTCTACAGAGCTCCATTGCTTTGTAGGTAGTTCTAAATAAATACCCACAGGCATATAATTAAAAGAAGGTGGGTGTGTATAAGAGCAAAAGTATGACACAGAAGAAAAAGAATGAAAAAAGACATAAGCAGCAACATACAGAAGGGAACAGAGGTGACGTTTGTCAATGTGACTGTAAGAGAGGGAAAATCAAGTACAACAAGGCAGAAAAAAAGGAAAAATCATGGCATGAAGAAACGACAGAAAAATTAATATAATTTGCATGTTCTGGTTTAAAAAGAGATACTTTATGAGGTTAATGTATCCACTGTGGAGATCTCAGTTAAAGAAAGTGCAGATCACCGAGTTCCATTGTTAGAAGTCTGTGTGGTACCTGCAGCTCACTTGTTTCAGGCCGAGTCAGTGGGATATCTTGCTTGGTGACCATACCTACTGTCGAGCCCCATGTGTAACCTGTCAAGCTTTCTTATCTAAGCAGGGAGGCTCCAGAGGTAAAGGTAAATGTCCTTGCTGCAGAGAAAGTTCTGTGAGTTACTCAAACATCTGAATGTAACTAGAATGTGACAGATTCCAATCCTACAGAGAGAGATCAGCAGGTTAATGCACTCACTGCAAATATAGATAAGAGGTTCCAATCCTACTGAGAAAGTTCAGTGGGTTTTAGCATATATAGTTATTGATATTTTTGTGTAACTCTGAGGTCAGATTTTTCACCTCTAGTGTGATAACTCGATGGCTGATTGCGCCTACTCCAGAGTTATGTCTGAGCCTGCAGGTAAGTGGTTCCAATGTAGTGAAATAGCCCCCGCCAAGCACTGCTACAGACGGTGTCCTGGGACTGTTCACACGTTGCCCACTTACCTTACATAAAGTTGTACGGTGGTTGATCAGTGTGGTGTAATAAACTCTATGGATGGATTGGGCCCTTCTGTGTGTATATTTATTGCTGCACTACAGGGCAGCTGATCTCTAAGCTCACGTGCAAGCAGTGCACATGACAGCTTCCTAGGGGCAACATTACCCTGAAAGCAGCCAGTACAGACGGCAGTCTACCTGCACAACAGGAGCCCGGTAGGAGGGAACAGGCCACTCTCCCACAGGTGGCACTCCAGGCAATGGTCTAGATTGGTCTTAATGTACTTCTGGTCCTGTCTATTAAGCTGGGGACCTGTATAGAATAATTTAGGTATTTATAATTCCTAAAACAATTACAAACGTACAATAAAATGATAGACATACCCAGGTCGTAGTCAAACAGAATTTCGAAATAACTTAGGACTACATTTAATTCTTGGTGGTAAGGATATTCCCTTGCAATAGCAACAGAGTATCCTTACCACCAAGAATGCGGTTTGCTGGGCAAATGTATATGCGGATGGACCTATAGGACTAATAATGGCAGAGACTACTCTGTCTCCTACATGATGAATCCCCTCCATTGGCCTTGTGGAGTAAGGGCCGTCGGAGACTGAGCTGTCATTCCACCCACCTAATTTAGATGAGCTGAATTAAAGGTCAGTTTTCACTGCCCGCAACCTGCAGGAAACCCTAGCTTTAAGGGGCAGTGAAACTAAATTGTACTTTCCAGTTTGGGGATTTTCATTTTGAAAATAAAAAAAGAAAATTGTTTGGTACAGAGCTGTGTCTTGCTGACGGAACCCTGCGCCAAACAGGAAAATGCATTGACAGGAACTGCTATAATGGCGGTTCTCACCAATGCTTTTTACATTACCTTCGCTTGGTAGTCATTTATAAGTTTGGCGGGCAGAGTAGTCTCGGCCTGGCAGGCGTAAAGTCCTAAATCAGACCAACGGAAATTACTCCATCCGCAAACATTGAAATATGGACCTTAGCCACTGAGTTAGGAGTGATTCACAGGCTATTCTAAAAGAAAGTGACCAAAGTAACATTTCATAATAAATAAATAAATAAATAAATAAATAAATAAATAAATAACTACCCAAATTAAATTATTTGCCAAATAAGATACTACTAAGAGGGCTCAACAGGGCAATTTTTTGCAAGCATGTTTCATCTGCATCAACTCGTTTTTTACATTGTTCCATCACGCTATGGTAATCAAATTTCAGGAATAGTTTAATCACTTCTTTACAGTTTCTTATTCCACTTTCTAACCAGAAAATGTACCCTTAAGGTTTTAAGTCTATTTAAAGAAACTGGCAAAGCATAACATATGTATCAATGTTTACTCTATAAACCCACGGGAGCTATAAGATGTATAACTCTCTTAATGGAGGGATATAAAATGCCAGCAAATGAGCTTTTGTCTAAATCTTGAAGGTAGGGCTTATCTCAAATAATGCTGGGGGGACGTGTGATTTCATGATCTATAACATTATTTAGTTTAGAATAGACCTCAAAGTTCTTATTAGAGCTAACTTCAGAGAAATAATATTTTTGATCAGGGTTTTAAAAATCACACATGCCTATCCTGCATCCCATAGATCAGTTAGTACTGTCTGCAGATGATCACACCGTGATTTTTATATTGTACCCAAACCATCCATAGTGGAGTTTGTGTCTGCAGACTTCCTCCTGTCACAGGCTTGGAAGACTGAGCTTCCAAAGAAAGATCTCTGAAGATTGAACTTCAGTATAATGTGAGCTGAGTTGACTGAATTAGGCCTCGCAAAGAGTACCCTAAAACGTCTACACTGGGCTCTGTTTGACAATCTGCACAATTTTCCCAGAATGCCACTGCCCCATAGGTAAAAGTGTGTAAGAATTGTGAGCAAACAATATCACAAAGTAGTTAAACACTTGGGGTGCCTGGGGACGTGTAAAGCCAATTTAACCCATATGTTAAATTTGCCAATATATTCTACTCTCTGCTCTGCCCTCAGCTAATAACACCTCCTAGCTTTCCTCTAATCCATGTATATGATTACAGACTCACAAAAGCGTTTAGAAGGATCGATTTTGCTTCAATTTGTGAAAATAAGGCCTGGGATTTGTCTACAAATATTTCAATCCGGTTAACTCATGATAATAGGAACACGTCTTTCCAGCTTCTGTATCATGCGAATCCATTCACGTCCAAGAATACATTTATGGTTCCATCTGGCTTTGAGGATAATGATTGATGCAGTGCTGCGGGGCAGAATGGCAGTTCTGTTCCTGTCCGCCTACACTTCCCAAAGACTTGTAATTTGTGCCTTTTGAATCATTCCAGAAATGCTGGCTTGCCATGTGGGCAGTGTTGTACAGAATGGCTAACTTATTTTCCCTGTATTTCCCTGAGCGTGGTAGGAGGGCAGGCCCTTCCCGGTGGGCTGAAATACCCCGCTGCAGTGGTATACAATCAGAACACAGGGATAAGTCATCTAACCAGCCCAAGGGGACTTTGGGTTATGGGTGATGTCTTTTATGATGGGTACAAATGTTATAATCTCCATGCCTGTCCAATGCCTTCTGGCTGGGTCAAGGTGGGATTGGCTACATGGCTTAAGGTCAACATTGGTTGTAATATTGTGCAGTTATATCCGGGGGAGGCGCGGGAAATGCAGGCTTTTGATTCAAAGTGGGGCCTCAACTCAGGTCTGGTTCTCGTCAGTGCTTAATTTGTAAAATATTAAGTTCCAGGGCTCTGACCAGGAAGCCACTGCAGCTTGCACCACCCATCGCCCTTGTCATCGCTGTCAAAACAACTACTAACCATCTCTCTCGCGCTTAAATGCAAAAGTTCAGATTATTCCTGGTACCCAAAGCTAAAGGAATGGTTGGGGAGGCAGGTATTATCAATTTCAAAGTATACGGTATTCTTAAACTACTGTTGTTCTGCTCATCTCTAAATTAGATGAGCAGCGCCACCATGTGTTCTAAGTATGGTGCAGACAATAAGGTGCTGGTGCCGAGCGCCGGAAACCAATTAAGTGCTGGTGCTTAGCACCAGAAAGCCCCGTCTCAAATTAAGCACGGGTTCTAGTACATTTTTATAATACAATTTTTCATTTAGATATCTTTTCCCAGCTGTTGTATTTTGTGGATATATTGACAAATAGGAGTTCAAGTTCATGTTTGGGTTTGCCATTCAATATGATTTTGGCTGGCCATTTCAATGCAAAATTGGGGGCTGCGCCGAATCGGTCTGCATCAACTATTTCACCATACTTATTTGATGCCAGATTGGAGATAGATTTGGATTCTAGGGGGATCTTTTACACATTTTTTTGGCAGTACATGATTTGGAGAGTATAGGGGCTGTTCTCACTTTTACTTTGTTCTCTCTGATTCACTACTTGTGTCTATTTTTGATGCTCTCTGAAAGAATATCTTTGGGTACATATGACTGGGTGGGTAACCTGATGTTCTTTAAGGTCATCATCTACTATTTACTGTGCTTTGAAAGTTGCTACAATTTGAATATGTAATGAAAAATGTGCTGTAAAATTCACCATTTTGGTCTGTCGTTTTTGCAAAATTTTCTTGGGGGGGATAATCCCCCCAAACCCCCCTAGTACCAGTCCGGCTCGCTCGCTGCGCTCGCTCGCTCGCTCCCTCCGCGCCGGACGGGGGCTGGTCTGGCTAAATTTGCCAGGGCTGCTTTCTGTTCCCAGTCCGGCCCTGGTTCTACCCCACTCCCTGCATCTCATCACAAGACTCCCACTTCTCAGTTGGCATGCCACGCTGAAGAACATTACATTACATAATAACATTACTGCAAAGGCTCCTCTATGCAGGGCACATGGTTAGCTACACAGAAAGACTTCAGCGGTTCTTTCAGTTGGATTGGATTTATATATCGACCATGAGCGCAGTTTGGAAAGGAAGTCATATTAAACTGTTTGGAGATGTTGCAACAGAATTCTAGGGGGCAGATTTATGATGCCCATGTGCCGCAATTGCGTCACTTTATTTGACCCAACTGCGGAGCAAACAATGCGCCATATTTACAACGTGACGCATCTAGGAGATGCGTCACGTTGTAAAGCCCTGCGCCATAAGGAGGCGTTCCTGCGCAGGGGGGGGGGCGTTCCTGCACAGGAACACCTCCTGAAAGTGGCTGAGTGAAATCTATGAGATTTCACTCAGTCACTTTCAGGCCAATGCTGCGTCAAAACCCTGCGCCTTCTTGAAGCAGGCGTAGGTCTTGATGCAGCATTGTGTAGATGGGGCACCCCCGAGCCTTGCTGGAGCTGCGTCGCGCTTGCGACGCAACTCCAGCAATGCGCCACATTTCCGGCACAGATGCGTCACGCATCTGTGCCGTTTTTGCACCATGGTGCGCCGCATTATAAATGCGGCGCACCATGGGTGGCGGAGCTGTGGCGCACTGTGGTGTACGTTAACTGGTGCATCCCTGGGGATGGGCCAGTTAACATAAATCTGCCCCCTGGTGTATAAAACACAGTTTTACGGCTATTTACAAATGAGATGTGCCTTAGACACCTAACGCCCCCTGGAAGCCCAGTTAGTGACAGAAAGTTATGGAACACCTTGGCTTGATTTCGGTTCTACAATGTAATTCACTGCTAGCGGAGGATTATGTTTATGCATTCCTACAAAACATTCGAATCTTAACGCTGTAACTTTTAATGAGATTGTAATGCTGTAAAAAGGACTGGAACTCAAAATGAATATGTTGTATTTTCCTTTTCTAGACTAACATTGTAATCACCAATAAAAAGAGTTTAAATAAAAGAATAATCCATGATTCTTTATAAGGAAAGGATAACAGACCACTGGATGGCAATTCCCATTGAATGTTCCAAATACCCAATAATAAACTCAATAGACTGTGTGTGATTGGGTCATTGATCACAGATCCCTTGGGGTTGTGGTTGGTGATTCCTCAGAACCAAATAGGGGTGGGACACATTAGCCAAAGGAGACAGATCTCAAATGAAGTTCTATTAGTGAGGAGGTTCCTCCTCAATAGTAGAACTTAATTTGAGATCTGTCTCCATTGGTTAAAGTTTGTTTACACAAGCACATTTGCACTGATCATATTTTTAGTATTTGCACAGTACCTTATGTGATTTTTATACATGTTCCTGTTCGTTTTTTAGGTCTTACCTACGCAGCATGCATGCGCTGCATAGGAGAGAGACCTATTGCCATCGGCACAGCTTTCCCTGCAAAGACGTGCACGTGTTGCATTGCTTGCAATGGCAACGCAAGCATGTCTGGCGATTTCCTTGCGGGAGCACGCGGCGCCATATTGTTGCACGCTCCCGCATGGGAATCGCACAGTCCCCCTCCCCTGCTGCCACGCGCTTGTTTATTTTCTGAGCGCCATGCGTGCTTTCATATTTGTTTCACAATGGTGGCGGCCGCCGCACCCACCACTCTCGGGACACTGCCCACACTATTTGTGCCTGTAAAACTGGAATATTTTTATTCATTTATTTAATATATTCATACATAGGTGTAGAAAATTGAAGCGGGCGTAGTCTTAAAGGAGGACGCTTCGCAGAGCTGCAAACAGGGTTGTCACTGCATGAACACTCTGTTTATTTCCCTGTATCTTGCACAGGGATTATCAGAAAAGGCTCGGCTCTTAGCAGAACAATTACCATGAAGAGCTCACTGCACATCCTCCGAGGAAACAGAAAATCTGCGAGCAGCTTAACTGTACGTGGTTGAGCGTGGGCTCTGTTCAGCCGCTCATGACCCATCTTGAGGGGAGAGGGGAGATGGCATTCTAAGCCCGGTAATGTGAGGGGGCAGGCAGGGCGGCTGCTGGCAGGCCTCAGCGGTGGTGAGAGGGCATTTAATTCTTTCCAACTAAAATGGGCCCCTCCTGCGGGCCACCTCTCTCCTCCCCACATCCGCCAGAAAGAGATTAAACACAGGCTTTGTATATCTCTTATGTTGCTGCTTAGAGAAGTTTTAAAGTGTAAGCAAAGCGGGCAGTTGGACAAGGCACGCCTTCCAAGGGGCAAGTTCAAAGTTCTGCTGTAATAGTAATAGTGATGCGTAGAAAAGCATTTAGTTTACGGCTCTAAAACAACCGCCAAGTCATCAACTGCAAGCTTCCATCGTCTGTCCGCACTCTGTCCTCTGGGTTGAGTGTGTGGTCCGCTTGGGGAAATTCAACTTCTTTCTTTTTCTAAGTGGCAGCAATGGGGGACGCAGACACAAGCTCGGCAAGAAGTAAGCGGAGGAGTTTTGCCATGTCATTTGCGCCTGTCTTTAGGAGACCGATGTTCCTTCCTTCAGAGAGCGGACTAGCACTTCGGGATGCAGGTTTCATTTACCTGTTTTTGTTTGGACTCAGTTTACCGTCATGCACTGCTCAGCATTCTCTCTAGGCTTGTTGAGGATTTAGTGGCAGGGCATCATTAGGGTTTCGCTGCGCTGCTGGGCTATGGGTTGCATCCTTCTGAACTTCATTCCCCAGCCTAACCTTAGCAGAGTCCCGCTGATGCAACCAGGGCATGGGGCTGGGCTAGCCATACATGTGAGGCAGCAAGGCGAAGGACAACCCGAGGGAGGTGCCTGTGACACAAGGGGAGCGGATGGGTCAGAGTAGCAGCCAAATAATTTACTGAACACTCCCAAGAGATGGAAGTTCTTACTTTCTTCTAGGGCCTGACACCTTTTCTTTCTATTACAACCCTACAGTTCGCTGAAAGTAGCCTTTCCTCACAGCTGGTTCCTCAACTGTATTTTATTTAGTGTGTCCTCCGTGTTAAGCTTGATCTACGCATCTTGTGTATTCTCACTTGTGTTAGTTATACATATATATGTATATATAAATCTATAGTCCTTCGTGGGTCCTACATTCTGCTGTCCATTTGGGCGGAGGTCCTTGCGAGTTTAGATTCCCTGAAATGTTCACAAGCATCAGTATCCTCTTGCCGGTTTCCAAATGTATTTGTACATTTGTGGATGGCATGAACCTTAGTCTTATATTACTTCTCTTCGCCCTTTTCTCTGCTAATTGAAAAACCCCAAAGTTTTCCTTCAATGTGAGCATCAGTTATATCAAGTATGTAGTTTCTTTTCGGAGGAATCTGGCAATCAAAATCTGGCCCTATGTGAAAACGCTGCATCTGCTTTTATTATTCATAACTCATAACGGTTCTTCCCTCGTTCGTTTACTTTCCTCAAACAAAAATGAAAATACATTTGAAATATTTCAAATTAATTATGATATGGTTAATTCAAGATCAATGCACAATTCATTTTTTACATACATACATAATTTCAGCTTTAAAAAATGATAAAATAAAATCTGTATTTGACAACCAGATTCTGTCACTACAGCTGTAAAAGCTGCTGCAAAATCTACTGCCAGACCCCAAATCCCTGCCCCTCAGTCCGTAGCGAGGCTACGTTGCAGTAATGTGCGATAGTATGCAGCATAGGTAAATACTTATAAGGTCCCAAAGGCGAGGCCGATTGCATTGCAAATGCTTGTTTCTTTTTATGTATATTGCATTTTCCCATAGTTAACAAATCCACATATGCAATACAATAACACCACTCTGTAACGGAGGAAGGAAGTCAGTTACATTTCGGTCGTGTTTGTTCATATTATCATCCAATACAAAATCTGTGGGTTGCCCGCTCCCCCAACAAGACTCCATCATTGTGGGGGAGCATGGGTGCCTGGCCGGAATATCATTGAGTACTCCTCTGAGTCAATTTGGAAGTAAATTGCTTCACAGGAGGAAAGGCAACTCCAACAAACACGTTCACTTTTCGAAATGAACAATACAAAAAGAGAAAATACAAATTACAAAAAAACCTGTGTGTGTGTGTGTTTGGAATTTCTTCCTCCACCCCCGCACCCTGCATCTCTGTTATACCCCATTCAGTACCCAATCTGGTGTCAGGATGTCCTTTGGATAACGACATTAGAGGTGTTCCTCAGGGCCTGGCAAGTGCCCACATCCACCAGACCCCCGGCCTTTCCAAGAGGCAAACATCTGTGTAAGATAAGTGTAGTCCTTGCACCTCTAATTATTGCGAGATGATTGACTCTCATGGAGGGTGGTCATCTGGGTTTGCCTCTAATTTCTCCGGATAGGTCGCCCAGCGTTCCAGTGGACCCATGCTGCTCCCACTTATACGCAGCTTTCTGTGTACAGCTAGTTCAGCCAGCGCCATAGTATTGCAACACTTGGCCCACATCAATGCTAGGTTTTGGAACCTCATCAGGTCCTTCGTTTTCTTGCTTACGTACCCTACATCTTGTATGCAACAGACAGGGCCCAGCAGGAACAGCCATCCCGTTACCTCTGACACCCTCTGCAAGACCTGCAATCAGAAGCGGTGTATCACGACGCACAACCCCACCATGTGTATAAATTCTGCCTCCTCTACACCGCACCTGACACACTTACTATTCTCTCCTGGGAACATCTTCCCAATCCTCTGCAGCATGAGATATGCATGATGTAGGTACTGAAATTGAATGAGGGAAAACCAAGCATTACGTCTCACCTGCCTAACTGATTGAAGGCACTGGGTCAAAACTTTGTCTGGGATGTTAGTTCCAAGTGCCAGTCTCCACCAGTCTCACGGATTTTTGGTCTCACCAGTGGACTGCCGCCGCCATGTGGAATATAGCTAGGTAATGGCATTAGCGGAATTCCTTCCTTTTAAAGCCACCTCCAGCAGGACCCTTGATGTGTGTAGTTTACAGTCAGAACCCAACGTCCTCCACATCACTTCTCTGATTACCAAGTACAATAAGAACTGTTCCGGGCTTAGCCCATATTCCAGGGCCAGGGCATCAAAGGTATGTTACCCTCCCTCTGACATCACGTCTGCCCAGAATCTAACCCTGCTTCATAACAATCCCTTGCGCGGTATGTCATCCTCAGTCCTGCACCTTCCAGCATTGCCCAGATCTGTAGGCTAGGCGTATTGTGTGTGGGCCTCGTGCCCTCACAGGCACACTGTCTCCCAATCTATAGGGCCATTCATAGTAACACACTGCTCGAGTTCCTAGGGGGGGTTAGTGTTGGAACTGGGGTCTCTATTTGGCAGAGGTAGGTACCGTTGCCAAGTAGGGACCCTTGCTTCTAGTCAGGGTAAGGGGTATACACACTCTAGATAACCCCTTTTCACCAACTTGGTAACTTGACACAAGCAGACAGGCTAATCCAAAGGCAATGTGTAAAGTATTTGTACTCAAAACACAGAGTAATACAGTGATAACACCACAAATGGACACCACACCAGTTTAGAAAAATAAAGTACCTTTATCTAATCTCAACAAGACCAAAATGACAAACATCCAACATACAGGTAAACTGTAAAAACGGTTATTTTCAAAATAAAGCTTGTGGAAAACAAATAGCTCCACCTGGGGCTATTACGAGGTTGTGACAGCAATAAATGCAAAGTACAGCACCGACCACGAGGTGCGCGGCATCAGGCACGGAGTCACACAGACCCCCAAACAAAAAGTACCTTGGAAAACAAAGTCTATGACTATGAACGGCGTCGAGGAGGTTAGGCATCAGTGCTCAGGTCGAGGTCGGCTCCCTGGCTACCACGGGAGAGGCGAGGCATCGTGTCCACGAGGGGGGGTGCCATTTTGATTCCAGGACTGGGAAAGTAGGTTGCATTGGCAGTGAGGTGATGCAAAGTCGGCGAATTCCTGAAGTCATACTCGGTGGTTATTGGCGCCGCAATAGCAGGATGCAGGCGCTGGTCTGACGGAGTCAGTGGGAGCACTGGTGTTAGGAATGCTGATAACTGCATGCGTCGGCAGGCATCGGAACTGTGGTGCGGGCCGGGCGGTTCGTTGTGCACTTCATGAGCAGTGCTCCTGGCCTTGGTGCAGGCTGCGGCATCATGGCGGTGGCGCAGACGGCGTCTGAGATTGTTTTTCTTGAGTCTCTTCCAGCTCCCAACAGCAGAAACAACCTCCAGAGGTCCAAAACTGAAACAGGCATCTCCTGGCAGGCCAGAACTCACAGCAATAGAGTTCAGGGGAGCTGGGGGAAAAGTCTTTGTGTCCCTGAGACTTTAGTACAGAAGGCCAGCACACACAAGCCCTTGGAGATTCTTCTTCAACAGGTTCTTAGAAAAGTCCAGTCTTTGTCTTTTTCTTGGTAGAAGCAGCAACTGATGGCCAACCACACACAGCACACAGCTCTTCTCCTTGGCAAAGGTTCCCCTTGAGCCCAGAAGTAATCTAAAGTTCTGGAGTTTAAGGTCCACTACTTACACCCCGTTTTGTCTTTGTTCTTTTTTGTGCAAGGGAGCCCAGTCCAAACCAGTTCTGTCCTCACTGGTGCAGTATAATCACAGGGGTTGGAGTCAGCATTGTGCAAGGGAGACAGGCTCTATTCAGGTGCAAGGAAAACTCTTCCCAATTCTCTAAATGCAGCCACAATGCAGCCAAGGTCTATTCAGCTCAGCTCTGAGTCATCAAGGAGCCCAGGAAGCTCCAGAGGCTGTATTTTTGGTTTTTGTGAAATGATGATCAGCATGCATGTCGAGCTGACGTCATTTCATAGAAACCAAAACTGAAATGAGCTGAGAGGCTCATTTAAATTTCACATTCTACGTGCTCAGGGGGCTATCCCAGGCCCCTGAGCTCATTGAAAGTCACAAGAAGTATTGTTGGAAAGGGTAGAATCTTCCTAGTGGATCCCAGGAGGGCGATCCCCAAGCAGCGATCCACCCACTAGGCACCTGGTAGGGGGGACTGGCCCCTTGGGCAAGGGCCTTTGCTCCCCCACTAGATGCCAGTTTTTTTTAGTTCATTTGATTTAGGGGTGGGTGCTGCCCAAGATGGACATGCCAATGCCCCCATCCAATCCCCCAGCATAGTTCCAGTCTTTCTGCCCCCCCCCTGAGGTACAGAAGGGGCAATAGCCCCCAATCTGACATCAGGGGCAGAAAGCCCACTAGAAGCCAGAGATTTTTTTTAAATTTGATTAAGGGGTGGGGGCTGGCCAAGATGGGCATGCCAATGCTCCCCCTCCCAGCAAAATTCCAATCGGGCAGATGGAGCAGTAGCCCTCAATCTGCTCCCCTAGGGGGTCAGTAAGCCCACGAGAAGCCAGGGATTTTTTAAAGTTTGATATAGGGGTGGGACCTGCCCAAGATCGGCATTCCAATGCCCCAACACCCCCCAAAAAAATCCCACTGTCTTTCTGCCCCCTGAGGAGGCAGATGGGCAATAGCCCCTAATCTGCCATCCGAGGCGGCAGAATGCCCACTATGCACCAAGGATTTTTTATACATAGGGGAGGGGCTGCCCAAGATGGGCATGCCAATGCCCCCGGAAACATTCCAGTCTTTCTGCCCCCCCCCCCCTGGTGGGCCAGAAAGCCCACTAGATATTGGATGTTTTTATACATAGAGGTGGGGCCAGGCCCAAATGGGCGTGCCAACGCCCCTCAAAAAACTGCCACAGCCTTTCTGCCTTCCCCGGAGGCAGAGGGGGGCAATAGTCCGTAATCTGCCATCCTGGGGGGCAGACAGCCCACTATGCACCAGAGATTTTTTATACTTATTAGTGGGGCCTGACGAGAATGGGCATGCTAATGCCCCCATCACCAAAAAATGCTTTCTGCCTCCCCCAGAAGGCAGATCAGGGCAATACTCCCCTATCTGCCCCCCGTGGAGGGCAGAAAGCTCACTAGGCATCAGGGATATGTTTATGGGCATGTCAGTTAGAAGCCCCATAGGCAAGGGTCGCTCCATTTTTTCAGGCACACATTTTGGCTGTTTCAGTGATATTTTTATTCTCATCCACACCCAAGCCTGGGCAGAAAACCTCTAGAAACCAGGGAGAGTTTGTGCGTGCGTAAACTGGAGTTTGGCTGACAGTCTGTGTGTACTGACCTTTGGCTGGCATTTTGCTGGCAGTGTGTGTGGACCTGCACTTGGCTAATGGTGTGGGTGGATTTGCGCTTAATGACGGTGTGTGTAGGTTGGTGCTTGCCTTGTGGTGTTTGTGGACTGGGGATTGGCTGACTGTATACATGGATGCTGCTTGGCTGCAGGTCCGGATTGGTTGTAGCGGGCTCCGGACTTTTACCCAGTGGGCCGGAGAGGTGGGGACCAGTTTTCTGGCCGTGGGGGGGAGGTTCTGTCACTGGGAGCCGATTTTGCAGTAGTGCTGCAATAGCGGGCCCCAGTAGCAAATGCGGGAGCAGTGCTTTTTACTAGCACCCCCCCCCCCCCTGCCAGGGCAGGTCAAGCAGCAATCTGCTGGGGCTAGTTGCTGTTCCCAGTCTCGCCCTGCTTGGCCGGCAGTGTGAGGGGATGGCACTTTGCTGGAGGAGTGCGGGGATGGTGCTTGGCTGGCGGAGTGCGTTGTTAGCATTTGGCTGTCAGTGTGCGTGGATATTGCTTAGCTGATGGTGTGCATTGATAGCATTTGGCTGGCTGTGTACGTGGATGGTGTGCATGGATGGTGCTTGGCTGGTGGTGTGTGCGGTTGGTGGTGTGCTTGTACTGACTATTGGCTGGCGGTATGGCTTGCATGGTATCATTTTACTCTGGGGAACAAGGGGAACGCTGGGTGGTAGGATATTTGTGCCGGCACGGTGATCCCACACAAAAATGTGTGGAAAAAGTGATTTTTTTTAGCTAAATTTGAGGTTTTCAGGGGATTCTGAGTAGGGAAACGTTGCAGAATCCACGCACACCATACCTCCCTGGACTCCATAGGGTGTCTGGTTTTTAGAAATGTGTGGGTTTGGTAGATTTCCCTAAATGGTCGCGAGTCCGAGGCCAAAAATTGTTGTTTTATGGTTGTTTTATGATAGGTAATTTTGAAGTATCCACAATACGTTTTGGGCCCTTGCCTGTTGCGGGTACTTGACCCACCCACACAAATGAGATACCATTTTTATCAGAACACTTTGGGGAATGCAGGGTGGGTGGAATTTTGAGGATCTACACAGATTTCAGAATTTTTCATCACACAAATGTGAGGAAAATGTGTATATTTTTTTTACAAAGTTTGAGGTTTGCAAGGGATTCTGAGTAACAGAACCTGGTGAGAGACACACAAGTCACCCCATCCAGGATTCCCCTGGGCGTCTATTTTTAAAAAATGTTTAGGTTTGCTAGGTTTTCCCAGGTGGCGGCAGAGCTAAAGTTCAAAATCCACAACTAGGCACTTTGCAAAAAAAGAGTCTGTTTTTATTGTAAAAATGTGGTGTATTCACGTTCGTTTTGGGCCGTTTCCTGCCCATGCCCACCCACACAAGTGAGGTACAATTCTTATCCCAAGACTTTTGGTAATGCTGGGTGAGTGGAATTTTGTGGATCTATGCAGATTTCAGAACTTTCCATCAAAGAAATGTGAGGAAAATGTGTTTTTGTGACAAAGTTTGAGGTTTGCAAGGGATTCTGGGCAACAGAACCTAGTGAGAACCAGAGTAGTCACCCCCTCCTGAATTTCCCTGGGTGTCTAGTTTTCAAAAATGTATAGGTTTGCTAGGATTTCCTGGTGCCGGCAGAGCTAGAGTTTAAATCTACAGCTAGGCACTATGCAAAATAAGGGTAAGTTTTCAATGTAAAAATGTGGTGTGTCCACATTGTGTTTTGTGCCGTTTCCTGTTGCTGGCACTAGGCCTACCCACACAAGGGAGGTACCATTTTTATTGGAAGACCTTGGGCATTATGGGGTGGGTGGAATTTTGTTGATTCACACAGATTCCAAAACTTTCCATCACAGAAATGTGAGGAAAATGTGTTTTTTTCAACAAAGTTTGAGGTTTGCAACAGATTCTGGGTAACATAACCTGGTGAGAACCACACAAGTCACCCCGTCCTGGATTCCCCTGGGTGTCTAGTTTTAAAAAATGTATAGGTTTGCTACGTTTCCCTAGACGCCGGCAGAGCTAGAGGTCAAAATCTACAGGAAGGCACTTTGCAAAAAAAAGGGTCAGCTTTCACTGTGAAAATGTGGTATGTCCACTAGGCCTGCCCACACAAGTGAGGTACCATTTTTATCAGAAGACTTTGGGGAATGCAGAGTGGGCGGAATTTGGTGGCTCCACGCAGATTCCCGAACTTTTTATCACAGAAATGTGAGGACATTTGGGTTTTTTGACAAAGTTTGAGGTTTGCAAGGGATTCTGTGTAACAGAACCTGGTGAGAGCCACACCATCCTGGATTCCCTTTGGTGTCTAGTTTTAAAAAAATGTATAGGTTTGCTAGGTTTCCCTAGGTGCCGGCAGAGCTAGGCTTCAAAATATACAGCTAGGCACTCTGGAAAGAAAGGGTCAGTTTTCACGGTAAAAATGTGGAGTGTCCATGTTGCGTTTTGGGCCATTTGTGGTCGCGGGCACTAGGCCTACCCACACAAGTGAGGTACCATTTTTATCGGGAGACTTAGGGGAACATATAATTGTAGAGCAACTGGTATTACCTATTGACGTTTGATGCATTTCTGCCTTCCAGATGTAAGACAATGTGTAAAAAATAAGTCACTTTGAAAAATGTCCTAAAATTCACATGCAAGTATAGGTACCCACAATTTTGGCGATGTGCAAATAGCTACTGTTTCTAAGTTCTATATTTTGCTCCCATTTCAGAAATAAATAGGTGTGTTTCATACCTATTGTTCATTCTTTATATTTTACCAAATGAATTGCTATATACCCAGTACACAATAAAAAACCATTGCAAGGTGCAGCTCAGTTATTGGCTCTGGGTTCCTCTGGTTCTTGGTGAACCTACAAGTCCTTTATATTGCCACAAGCAGAATGGTCCAGAAAATGTAGCGGTATATTGCTTTCAAACATCTGTCATACTTAAAAGGAAATACAGGTGAAAACATTGGCACAAATGGCTGTTTTTTCA
Organism: Lissotriton vulgaris; assembly: GCF_964263255.1. Lineage (NCBI taxonomy): Eukaryota > Metazoa > Chordata > Amphibia > Caudata > Salamandridae > Lissotriton > Lissotriton vulgaris. Next base: position 1,183,164,877 of record NC_141696.1, read on the forward strand.
ACTCATTTCAATTTTTCTTATTTTCAAGTGTTAGTTTTATTAAAAAAACGTTGAAGGATCTACACAAATGACCCCTTGCTGAATTACGAATTTTGTCTAATTTTCTGAAATGTATAGCTTTCCAGAATCCACTATTGCTTTCATACCCATTTCAACATTTAACTAAAAGGAGGTTGAAAGCACAAAAATTGCAAAAATAGGCTACGTCCCAGTAAAATACCAAAACTGTGTAAAATAAATTGGTTTTCTGACAAAAGTCTGCCAGTCCCTGAAAGCTGAAAGATGGTGATTTTGTTGATACCATTTGCAGGGAAACAACCAGACACTTTCTTCTGCTGCACTTCTTTCCCATTTTTCCAAAACAAAACAACATTTTGCTGTATGTTGGCTAATTTCTGGGTCCCCTCCAGGGAATCAACAACCCTGGGTACCTTCAAAATCCCCATGATATTGGAAGAAAAGGATGCAAATTTGGCGTGGATACCTTATGTGGTCAAAAAGTTACAGTGGCCTAAGAGCGAACTATCCCAAAATAACCAAAAAAAGGGTTTGCAGGTGGGGGAGGCCTAGCAATGAAAGGGTTAAATAGCATTACATGAGGGTACAAAAACAGTTCACATCAACAAAAATAAAAAAAATAGCCTTCACAATAATATTATCTCATCGTCATTTTTGTAACAGCCCATTTCATATTTATTCAGAAACTGTCATGAGACATATAATGATCAACTCCTTTATAACAATGATAGTGAAAGTGGGCATTAGCCGTCAACATTTCAGTCTTATCTTGTAAATTATCTGGAAGACCAACTTCAGGACCAAAAAATACAAATGTAGACTGACGACCCAGTAAATTAGGCTCAAGATGAAGAACTCAGTGGCTAGATATACAACGGTTTTCGCGGTCGCAAAGGGGTTTGAGGCCCGTTTGCAACCGCAAAAAAAAGTGTGGCCCATGTACCAACCCTATTTTGCGAGTCGCTAATCAATTACAGACTCGCACAATATGGTTAGCAACTCGCTATTAGGAAGTGGCGTCCCTTCCTAATAGCGACTCCAAAACCAATGTATGAATGTTTTGTGACCGCAATTGCGGTTGCAAACCAATCGCTGTTTACCACCCTCCTCAGAAGGGTGGTAAGGCACTTGCAAATGGGAAGGAGTCCCCAGGGGTCCTCTTCCCCTTTGGGAATGCATGCACAAATATTTTTTAAGGGCAGGCAGTGGTTCCAGGGACCACTGCCTTCCCTTAAAAAATTAAACTTCAAAGTTTCATTTCTATTTTTTAAATGCATTCCATTTTCCTTTAAGAAAAACGGGCTGCATTTTTTTTTTAAAAACTGCTTTATTTAAAAGCAGTCCCAGACATGGTGGTCTGCTGACCACAGCAGGCCACCATCCCTGGGAGTACTTGCCATTTCCAATGAGGTCGCAAATTGAGACAGCCTCATTAATATTCAATAGGCATGCAATTTGCGACCCCGTTGGGAATCACAAACAGTGTCTGAGATACTGTTGTACATTAAGTTTAGCGAGTCACAAATTGCGAGTCGCACGTTTGCACAATTTGCAACTTGCTAAACCTAATGGTCGTACATTTGGCCCTCAGTTTGATCTGGATAGATAAATCAATTATCTTCTGTTATCTTACTGTTATTGATGATGCTTTATGTTTTCATCATCAATGATAAATCAGATGATCATGGAGAATTCATCAGTCACTGCAGTCATCACAAATCAGCATTCTGAGTGAAACAGGTATCCTGAAAGAGCCTGTTTCCCTTGCACAATGATTTCTCCACCCCCTGTGATTATACTGCACCAGTGAGGACAGAACTGGTTTAGAATGAGCTCAGAGACCCTTGCCCAAAGAAGAACAAAGACTAAATGGGGTATAAGTGGTGGACCTTAAACCCCAGAACTTTAGATCACCTCTGGACTCAAAATGAACCTTTGCCAAGGAGAAGAGCTGTCTGGGGTTGGCCTGAAGGAATCCTATTTCTCTCAGATCGCTGATTTGTGACGACTGCATTGACTGATAAAATCTCCAGTATTATCTGATTTATCATTGATGAAAACACAATGCATCATCAATAACAGTAAGATACTGGAAGATAATTGATTTATCTTATCCAAATCTAACTGAGTCCTTCATCTCGAGGTAAATTTACTGGGTTCTCAGTCTACATTTGTATTTTTCTGGTCCTGAAGATGATCTTCCTGATAATTTACAAGATAAGACCAAAACATCGACAACTATAGGCCACTTTCACTATCATTGTTATAAAGGAGTAGATCATTAGTCTCATGACAGTTTCCGCATATATAAGAAATGGGCTGTTACAAAAATTACCATGAGATAATATTTTTGTAAAGACTTTTTTTATCAGTCATTTTTGTTGATGTGAACGGTTTTTTGTCCCCTCATGTTATGCTATTTAATTATATATATACATTTGTACAAAAAAAGAATACACCCGCTTGTACTATTTTGTTTGGCTTTTTTTGTCATGTTTGCTTGTTTTGTTCTGATTTAGTTCTTCACGATTTCTTCGAATTAAATGTAACAATTTATTTGATTGAGGCCACCACTTTCGGTCATCAGAATTGGTTTGTCAAAAAATTAAATAGGATCGGTATATAAAAGAAATCCCTTGTAGGCATCTTTACCTGACATTAGTCCCACCCAAGCCTTCATTGGTATATTGGGTCAACCAATTTCTTGAGTAGTACAATCTAGAAGTGGCATTTTAAAACACACAATTTAAAAACCATCCTTACTAAAAGATGTGTTATTAAATTCTGAGTTCAGACAGCCTAAACATTAGTCCTCTATCTTGCCTAAACTGTATTCCTCTATCTTGTATTTGTATTTATTAAGCAAAACATTCATACGGCACTAGGATGGCGTTATTCCGGTATGGCAGTGCAGATTATCCTGACAGTTTAGAGCCTGAGATTTCAGTCGAAATGATAGAGCATTTTTCGGTTATGTTTTAAGGAACAGCCATGTTTTCAATTTCTTCCTAAAGGACAAATATTTGTCCATTAGGTGAAGGTCTAAGGGTCGCTCATTCCAATGGACGGCTGCCAGATTGGAAAAAGACTGCCCTCCGCCTCTAACCTTTTTGATCCGTTTAGTCTTGGCCATGGCCTGATGGTGGGATCTCAGATTTCGTGTGGGCATATACAATTCAATTTTATCTCTTAGGATTTGAGGGCCCTTATGGTGTAGTGCTCTGTGAGCATAGCACAGGAGCTTGAACTTAGCCCTTTGGCGAATGGGGCAGCCAGTGTAATTCTGTAAGACTTTCAGAAACCAGTTCTGCTTGCTCTTGTTCCCAATGGGAAGTTATACTTGTAAGATGTTACAAAGTATCTCCCATGCTATCCTATAGGACATATAGCCTTCAAGAGTGAAAGACGAAATTGGCAGTATTTCACTATCAGGACATGTCACACACACCAGTACATGTCCACCTTTCACATACACTGCACCCTGCCCACGGGTTTACCTTGGGCCTACCTTAGGGGTGTCTTACATGTAAGAAAGGGGAAGTTTAGGGCCTGGCAACTAGGGGTACTTTCCAGGTTAACATGGCTGTAAACACTATGCTCAGACACTGCAGTGGCAGGTCTGAAATACATTGACAGGGCTATTTAGGTGGGTGGCACAATCAGTGCTGCAGGACCACTAGTAGCATTTGATTTACAGACCATGGCACATTCAGTGCACTTTTCTAGGGGCTTACCAGTAAATCAAATATGCCAATGAGGGAGAACCAATAGTAATTACAATGTACACAGGGAGCACTTGCAGTGTTGCACTGATCAGCAGTGGCAAAGTGCACAAAGTATCTAATCCAGCAACAACAAAGCCCAGGCCAGCATCGAAAATACAAGAGGTAGAGGCAAAAATTAATGGGAAACCACGTCAAAGATGCCAAGTCTAACACGTGAGAAGTACCCGAACCTGAGGCGCGAGCAGAGGGGGGGTGACCCAAGGGCCTACGGACCTGAACCACTGCCACGCAGGACGCGGCTGGGCGGACCCGGACCCATAACCGGAGCCCCTGAACCCGATGAGGCCCTCATGAATCTCCTAAACCGTGGGCGAAATGACGGTCCGGCTGAGGCTTAGCACACAGTCTGGGGTGCGAGATGAGCACCTGCCCTCTGATGCAGACATAACTAGACCAAGGCAGCAGAAAAATCTCAGTTGGCGGATAGGACAGGTGAGGGCGCAGCGATCGACGGACCGGCCCCGGACAGCAGACACCCCCAAGCACCGGGACATTGACGACCATCCCATAACTACTGACCTGCAACACTGAGACCCCGCATTGTTGTGGACGGCAGAATGGCACACAAGAGACACAACAACCGATGAAGGCCGGCTACTCCACCCCGCTATTAGAAGACTGTTATTGCCGGGCACCAAACTGGTATGCACACATCCGCTACAGGTTTCAATAGCCCACAAGTGTATGTTACGAGTAAACCGCATGTCAAAGGGATAACCATTGTATTTCCTAGTGGGGTTCCCCAGGAGGGAGGAATACTACACCACTGGAGCCCTTCAGGTATGAACCGATCACGTTGTAACAGAGGTGGAGTCTCTGTTCCATGAGGGACAGTTGAAGACATATGCACAGATGGTCGAGTGGTATGACCTCCCACAGGGACAATTCCTAATGCACAGGCAGTTCTTAGAAAGCAGTTGCCAATACTGGGACCTTCGGGATGGGGAGCCCCTGACGCATCCAGTGCTGCACACAATACTGCGAATGGGAGCGGGCAGACACTTACAGCCTGACTCATCAAGCCGAAATGGGCTCGCAAAGGGCCAGATTCTGAGAATCTGGCCCTTTGCGAGCTCTATTTTTGCATTTGGGATTCATCATCCCAAATGCAAAAATCGGTAATAGCGATTTCGCTATTTTGCAAGGAATTACATTTAAGGAATCTCAATTTGAGATTCCTTAAATGCAATTCCTCATCCATTTTAAAATTGCGAATTCGCAATTTCCGCCCGCTATTTACAGCGAGGTCAAACCTCGTGGTAAATAGCGAAAACTTAGTAAAATGCTTTTAAACGCATTTTTCTAAGTTGCATGTTGCACACACACATGTCCTTTGGACATGTGTGTGCGCAACACCTGTTCGTATTTACTTTTAAGGGGTGCTACAGGGTGTCCTTTGGACACCCCTGGCACCCTTTAAATCGCTATCTTATTTGCGATTAGCAAATTGCTAATCGCAAATAAGGAATACTCCCCATTCATTCCTATGGGCCTTTTGGCCCATAGGAATGAATGGGGAGTTATTCCTTATTTGCGATTAGCAATTTGCTAATCGCAAATAAGGAATATGTAGGAATCGCTTTTGTTTTTGCGATTCCTACATGAATGCCGTTTTGCGAGTCTGAAATAGCGATTCCTTATGAATCGCTATTTCAAACTCGCAAAACGGCACTATGATGAATCAGGCTGTTAGTCACCTGGCACTACAAAGCGATCGGGAGCTGACTAACATTTCCCTTGACGGATTGCGACAGACGTGGGAGAACGACGTAGGTCGGGCATTCCACGATGAAGAGTGGGAGCAAGCTCTGGAATATCCAAAAAAGGTCTCCAGAAATGCGCTTTTGAAAAACATACAGGTCAATGTCCTACACCGCGCGTATCTCACACCAGATAAACTGCACCATTTCTACCCCGACACGCAATTCACATGCCCCCGATACCAAACACTAGAGGCGAACTTTAAACACATGTTCTGGGATTGTCCCACCATACAGCAATTCTGAGACAAGGTACATTACATGCTTCGAACGACGGTCAATCTCCTGAACATTTATACATGGAAAACATGCGCTCTGGGTGTCATCGGGAAAAAAAAGTCTGAAAAATTATAATGGTGATTTGCGTCATTAGCCATCCTCTTGGCAAAGAGAAGCATAGCCATGCATTGGAGAGCCCCAACAGGGCCTCTGGAGGCAGCTGGGGTGGGCGCAATGAACAAATGGGGGCAGCGGAGGAAGAGACTCTGAGGGAGGAGGAAGTAAAGGGTACACGTAAACATCCAGCATCTATGGAATGGGCCCAGTTATTAATTCAATTCAAACAGGAGACAGCAGTGGGAGAAACACCTAAAGCATCGCAGCTCCCGCCTCACACCCCCTCCCTGTCTCCCGTGACGCAGATCCCAGCTATAACGGAGTAACGTCTAGGCAAGTGGGTCAAATAGTTTGGACAGACAGCACTCCTGGGATTATTGTCCACCCCCACGGCTGATCTTTCCCCCCCAATTACCTCATAACTCACCCAGCAGATCTGCAGCTAGTCAACTCATCACCCGTCACATTTGATAACCCTTGCCCGCTTTGTGCGTCCCCCCCCCCAGGTTTTCCTTCCCACAGTTCACAGTTTAATTCTCATCGGCAGTTCCGATGCCGATTCAACCGTACAGAATAGATGATCAGGCACCCTAAAGGGGACGGCATACAAGAATAGAGGAGGGGGCGATATACCAACTTGCGCCACCACGTAACACATTGGGCCAGACACAGCAGATTATATTATCACAAAACGGGACTAACTAGTAGTAGATATATGGACTATGGTATGATTACATATTTTGTGGGCAAGAAAATAAGGGACACTGCCATTTGTAACTGCTGCTGATGCTCAAACACACATAAATGTTTGTTAAAACACGATATGTCTGATGTCTCAAATGGAACACTGTAATGCAATACCCCAATAAAAAAATGTAAACAAAAAAAAAAATCAAATATGCCAATCCGGGAGAACCAATTGTACTAATAATTTACTCAAGGGGCACTTGAACTTTGACAATGCTCAGCAGTGGCAAAGTGCCCAAAGCATCCAAGCTAGCAACAATGAAGTCCAGAACAGCATAATAAATACAGGAGGTAGAGGCAAAAAGTCAGGAGAACCATGCCAAACATTGAAAATCTAACACAGGGTGTCTAGAAGTCTATGCAAGAGGGATCATCCCAACAGTTCATTCATCCCTGTATATTAGAGTGACAGTGCACCAGCTAACTATCTCATTGGCCACTGTAACTGGGCCACCATGTAATAGACTTTCTGTTGAATTTTAACATTTTATATTGAAACATTGAATTTATTATTGTTGTAATGGTTCTAACTAACTGAACAATAACAAATTGACTTAATAAAGATTATCAACTAATGGACATAGGACATAGGTCACACCCCCTCCTTGAATCACAAAATACAAAATAAAATGTTAAAACAATGGAAATTGATGACACATGATAGAACACCAAGACGTTTGCTTTTGAATCTCCACCTTTTTTTGGTCAAAGAGAAAGAAATATAAAGGGGTTTTAATGAGAGAAGAAAATATTCAGTCAGAACCACAATAATCAATAACAAGTTAAAAATATGGCACAAGCATTGTGTCTAAGGTAAAACTGCTGCAATGGTTTTAGAACAAAGAGAAATAAACAATATCACATTACCACTGGAAATCTTATTTAGATCAAATGATTTTTTATATGTGAAAGGTAATATGCTGTGTACACAATATGATACACATGTGTTTCTGCTGTAACTACTTGTAAAACAAAATATCAACAGAATAAACTAAAGTCTAATGTTTACACAAAGAACCAGTCTTCATCTAGTGCAAGTCCCTTTACTGAGCAAAACTATTTTTTATCGCAGATTAAATATTATATATATATATATATATATATATATATATATATATATATATATATATATATATATATATATTTATTTTTTTACATTCATTTTAATATATTTTTTTGCAATTAGGTTCTATTCTTTTAAGAGGTCGAAATACATTATTTTAAATTAATATAATTACAAATTAGGTTCTGTTTAAGTTCTAGCTTCAACTATGTTCTTTTTTGTACTTTACTTCTTTATTAAAGTTTAAAAAACAACACAATATACAATATTGTGTTCTGTCATATTATCTGAAAAGCACCTCATGCAACAAAAATGCAAAATGTATTTCTACATAATCACATGAATAACAACTGTCATACATTAGCGTGAATTGTTGTTACTAAGTCGCATAGTGAATCATTTTTTCTGACTGAGCATATTACTACACTGGTAACTATAAGTTTGTACTTACTGATAACCATTGTCATATGATAAACACAAAAAAGTGCTTTTGAATAAATATAATTTTAAGTATGTATTTATTATTTTGGGATTTCTTTCAGATGGTATTAAACATGTTAACAGCTCCCCTAACTGCCACTATCAAATACTTAGTCCCTCACAGCAAGTTGTGCACTAATTCCGATGGACGGTGTAATCAGGTCCATGGCAATTATGAGTTTAGCAGGAACCTTGCTGCTCAGTGGAATTCCACCTGAAGATTTTACTTGTTGCAAGCAGAAGATGTCTCCATTTGGGATACCAGAGAAAAACGTGTGGAAATTGTCACAATAAGTCTGGGTTCGACATATTATGCCCCAAAAATTGATAAGCTCCTTTTTGCCCCCCCTCAAATATTACAGGGACCGCAATAATGGAAATAATGGTGGATTTGGCGGGCCTTTGGTGTCCATAAATGCAGTTAAAAATAGTGAGATCGTGTTCGCATGCTGCTGACTCCCTCACTCGTGAGTAATTAGGTTAGAACATTAGAATTAAGCGTCATATGTAACCAAACCAATAAATGAGTATCTTGCCTTGAGGAATGGAGGATTTTCATTTGTTTTCCTGCTCACATCACATGTCTTTATGTTTCTTTTCTGCAGCCTGCTTTGTTTTTGGGCTGTTTGCCTTCCTTGCATTGCCTTTATCCATGGCTTTCACAGGTAAGCCACCTCTTATTTATGTATTCTCTCACTTTGTAAGGGCTTATTTTAGAAAATCGCACGACTGCACAACTCAAGACCACCAACTTGAATGAACTAGTTACACATATTAGTGGGCCTTTTGCAACCATTAGTATTTTTCTTTACCTATTATCTGCCACACTTCACTTCCCTATAACAAATAAAAGCAAGCATTGGCAAAATAAATTGGTCTCTGCTTTAAATTGTCCATAACTTCCTACAGTTGAAAAAGGGCGATAGAGCAAAGAAGCACATGCCCGCCCATGGAGTGCCCTAATAAAAGCTCCTCAAGCATACCACAGAAGGAGCCAACTCAACTAGTCAGAACAATGAGACTGCAAAGGGTGGGACAAGCCCAAGAATAGACAGGAAAATCCTTAAATCAAGAGTAGACAACTGAGATAGACATCAAAGCCGTCCAACCAAGAACAAGGAGCTGACCCAAAGCCCACTCTAAATGTAAATTATGTAGTGGGAAGAATAGTTCTGTCTATAGAGAGCAAAAGTTGTCTGCAGCCAGCAGCTGAAAACTACCTAATGTGCACAAGACAAAGGAAAAAGACACATTAGCATTAATGAGCTTTATTGAGAAAAGAAACTGAGATGAGATTCTCTATTTTGTATAAATATTACTGACAGCAACACAGTTGTAATTAAATATCACATTATTGTATTTTAATTTACACACATTTACCAGAACAATTTCGACTGTTCAAAGGTTTATGTTTTTCATCTCCATGAGTACCTTTAACGAATGCGTGAAATGCAGCCAAACAAATAAAGGTATTATGACTAGATGTTCAGTTCAGTTCAGTTCATTGACTTTATTCGGATACCTTGGTACCCATAAAAGCAGAAATTCATAATACTACACAGTCGATCCATACATGAATAAAATTAAAAATACCAAAAATTACAAAGTCTTCCGTCCTATTTACAATAGCATGATAAAAGGTTTTACTTGAGACCATTAAAATATTTTCTCAGTTGTAGCAAAAAAGACTCAAAAATCCAACATGGACCTACGTGCTCTAATGGCGATTCTAAGAAAAGTGCATGTGCGAAAAATCAAATCTTCATCATCGAGGGTTATTATAGACTGATAGGCCTCATCCAAACTGATCGGTCGTCTCTTTTTAAAATAAGGATTTAAAAGCCACTTGGAATATTTAAGGTAGTACTTACAAAAAAATAAAAAGTGCATAATTGATTGATGACTCCTCCCAAGGGCATGGCTCGATGTATTCATTTTGCTCCCTACCTTTTTATACTGTTTTACCAGCCACAGAAATGGGTGTGAATGTGCATACTCGACAATAAGTCGACTTTTCTCAGTGGCAGAAACAGTACCTCAATGGTACAGCTGCCAGACAAGAGCTACTATACTACAACTGCCAAGTACTGAGTCTGCTTAGGTGGGATATTTCCATATTTGCAGAGTGCCGATGTGTAATATTTCCCAGCTCATGTGTGACATCTCAAGTGTGTCTTTATCATAAACTTTGATCGTTGATCTAAGCAGAGAAATTCCATTTACCAGCAGCAGAAATTCCCCCCAGATGCGTATTCAACGCCCCATAGCAGAGGACTTACCTTAACAATAGCGAAGATTATCCGAGCAGCATTAATTCACTTCTTTGTGATTTCTCATCATCAGCACATCTTCCACTGCTAGCAATATCTCCTGGGAAGCCAGCTGTCACCATCACCTGTTTACTAAACCACAGTAGGCACAGTTCATTCCTAAGGCCCATAACATTTTTAAAAGAAATCTGACATTGACAACTAGGTCATATAGGAGAGGTACACCCTAATTTGGAAAGCTAAAAAACACTAAAGGGGGGCGTGGCCAAGATGGCGACGGAGTAGGACGTGCCTGCGAGCTCCTCCGGCACCCCGAGCCCTTCATCGCCTTGTATAGCTGTCCTGGGGCGATCTTTGCTCCGGAATCGACTTTATTGGGGTTACTGAGGTGCCCCGAATGCTTTTGAGCCTTTTCCCGACGAGCTACGACCAAGACCGGCGAACTTAGCCGAGGTGTTGAGGCGGTGATGCACATGCGCTAGTGCGGCCTACACTGCATCGCCCGGAGAGCATCTGCTGCCCTTACCCGGGGGACCCTGGGCCACAGCGACTTGCGGAGAGGAGCAATCGCACTGCAGGATCCCCTGACTGGGGCCGTCACGAACTTAATCTACCCCCCTGTGGCTCATCTTGGTTCACATCGCCTGGACAGAGGTGGCGAGGAGGCGCCGACCTGTCTGGCGGCTTACAGCGCAGAGAGACGAGAGGAGAGGAGGTGCTGATCCGACCCTACCCCTTATAGCCCGGGGGCGACTCAGCGGACATTGAGTGTGCACGGCGACTGCTATCCTCTGATAGCTCTGGCCTACCGGTGACAGCGGAGCGGAGGTCCCGGGCGGTGCGAGGGAGCGTGGCCTGATATCCCGGGGCGCTCCTAGCGATCGCGGAACGTGCGGGGGCTAGCCAAGGCTCCTCATCATGACGACGAGGAACCGCATGAACAGGCCTGGGAAGGACGGCCCTGGGAAGGGTCCATCCGGATCGCCCCCCAGCTCCAGCAAATCCCCTGCGAAGGAAGACGGGGATGGCCCGGTCACAAAGGCCTTCCTGATTGAACTTTTTGCATCCATCAAGGACGACATCACAGAGCTGAAGTCACAGCTGGCCTCCGATCTGCGCGAGGTCCGCCGAGATGTGGATGGCATTGGAGAACGGGTGGCGACCCTGGAGGAGCACGATCTAGGCCTTACTGGTGACGTCCACCAGTTACAGCAGGATATGCTCTGGCTCCGGGAGCAGAATTTAGACCTTCAGGCCCACTGCGAAGATTTGGAAAATCGGTCCCGCCGCAATAACATTCGAATCCGAGCCGTACCCTGGGAAGGAGAAGGTGAAAGCTTGCGGGAGTATGTGGAGGCCCTTTTCCTGCAGGTTCTAGCAGAGGCGGACCTCTCGGAGATCCGCATGGACAGAGTTCATCGAGTTGGGCTGCCACGTGGCGCGCGCTCGCCACCGCCGGACATTTTAGTTTGTGTCCACGACTTTCAATTAAAAGAGAGGATCCTACAAAAAGCCAGGGATATCAACAACCTGCAGTTTCGGGGACACAGCCCCCAGCTCTTTCAGGACTTGGCGGCCTCCACATTGCAGAAGCGGCGGGACTTCCGCCCGGTCACAGCTTTCCTGCGGGACCACGGGGTGTCCTACTCCTGGGGCCACCCCTTTCGGCTCATCTTTAGATGGCAGAACAGACTGGTGCAAATACGATCCCTGGAGGCTGCCAGGGAACTTCTGGGCATGGAAGAGGAGGCCGCGTCGGCTGGCGCCAGCGCTTCCCCAAGAAGACGACGCCGTTCCCGCTCCCCGGCATGGCAGAGAGTGGGCCGCCTTGGTATGGCGGAGGGCCCGACTCTCTCGGCGAGCCAAAGTGAGAGGGGAGAGGTCCTTGCCTCGGTGGCTTTGGTGACTGATTCGAGCCGGATAGACAGCTCTTCGGCAGCCTAGGCTCCCCAAACGGTGGCCCGTGGGGCCGGAGGGGCTCTACCACCTCAGGTACATTTAGGGACCGTGCTCCATTGGAGGGTTACCCCGACCCTGAACTCGAGGGGGGCATTACCCGGGTCTTCTACCCCCGACCCTTATGGTCATGTCCGGCTGCTTCTTTTCTTGGTTTATTTGTTCTCTTTCCGGTTCTGGAACTGTTTTTTCTACTTAACGTCTTGGGGCTCCTTTGGATTGGGGGGGGGGTTGTTTTGGACTGGGCTCAGTGGTGGTAGCGGTGGATCTGGTATGATTGCGGGTGTGGTCGGGTTGTTTATGGCGCTACAGGGGGCACTATGTAGAGCGGGGTGTGGGAGGGAAATGTCTAAATGATGCCTGTTACGATAGGTTCCTGGAATGTTAAAGGCTTTAATTCCCCCCAAAAGCGTCAGAAGGTGTGGAAATACATTATAGATCATCATCTGGATGTGGTGGGACTGCAGGAGACTCATTTGGCCCGTAGGGACGAAACCAGGCTTAAGAATAGGCAATACCCACTGATATACAGGTCTTCTGCCGCCACTAAGCATCGGGGGGTGGCACTACTGTTTCGCTCTACACTGCAATTTCAACCCATGGGTGTGCGTAGCGACAAGGAGGGTAGATGGCTGATGGTGAAGGGGATGCTCCTTGGCAAGCTCTGCACGTGGGTGGTTCTCTATGCGCCGAACACGGGCCAAAATGGGTTCCTTGAGGCTTTCATGCGGGAGGTGGGGGATTTTGGGGAGGGTGCTTTGATAGTGATGGGGGACTTCAATTTGGTTTGGGACAAAGGCCTTGATTGCTCGCACCAACAGAGGACAGAGGCGGGCCTCTTCTCCCCCGAGTTGCGAGATGCTATGGACAGTCTGGGTCTCATTGATGGCTAGCACGCCCTCCACCCCCACACTAGGGACTACACGTTCTTCTTCCATGTTCACCACACGTATTCGCGTCTCGACCACATCTTTCTGAACCAGTCGTTACAGGGGGACCTGCGGGAAAGTAGGATATTCCCGCTCTCTGTATCAGATCACAGCCTCTTGGCAGTATGCCTGACTTGGGCCCCGGGGACGTCCCCCCACCGCAAATGGTACTTCCCTGTCTCACTTACACAAGATCAGGAGTCGTGCACTAAACTCAGGGCGGCCATTGGTGAATTCTTTGAGTTTAATAAAGAAGGGGACACCTCGGTTTTCACCCAATGGGACGCCTTTAAGGCGACGACACGGGGCACGTGCATTGCGCTGAACTCCCCCCTGAACAAACTTAGGCGTGAGGAAAGGGAGGCGCTGGAGGCGGAGCTGGCGACACTTGAAACTGCGCACAAGCAGAATCCTTCCTCGAAGGACGCTCCGTCCGCTTGCAGCAGTGCAGGGTAAACTCAGGGCCCACTATAATAATCGAGCGGAGTATACCCTCCTGCGCTTACGACATCTTTCTTACGCACAAGGCAATAAAGTGGGGAAACATCTGGCTCGACAGCTTCGCGATAAGCGTGAGAGAGAATATGTGGGTGGCATCCGGGCACCCTCGGGCGCCTTGGAGCATCAAGACGCGGCCAAGGCGGAGATCTTCGGCAAATTCTATGCCGCCCTGTACTCGGCGGATAGCCTGGTGCCGGAAGATCAAGAGGAGTACCTGAGGGCTCATCCGCTTCCGCAGGTTTCCAAGGAGTGGAATGACCTTTTGGAGGCCCCTTTTACTAGGGAGGAGCTGTTGGCCGCAATTAAGTCCCTTAAACCGCTTAAGGCGCCTGGCCCAGATGGCTTCACGGCACTCTCTATCAGACCTTTGCCTCTGAGCTGGGGGACTTCCTGGTGACCCTTTTTAATGGCATGAGGGAGGCGGGCCAGACTACGGGCTCCATGGCAGAGGCGATGATTTCGATTATCCCCAAAGCCAGGAAGGACCCCTCGAAGTGTGAGTCATATACCGGCCCATAGCTCTACTGAATGTAGACGCTAAATTATACTCCTCCATCTTGGCTGCACGGCTCCAGGACCTTATGCCTGCCCTTATCCATCCCGATCAATCGGGATTTATAAAGGGTCGCCAGACCCACGACAACACCAGAAGGCTGATTCACTTGATCGAGAAGGCCAATCGCTTCAAGATCCCGGCGGTCTTGGTGGGCCTTGACGCTGAAAAAGCGTTCGATCGGGTAGACTGGAACTTTCTCTTTGGTACGCTGGCGGCCTTTGGTTTTTCCCCCAAATTCATAGATATGCTTCGGGCCAACTACCACAGTCCTCGATCAAGGGTCATGGTTAATGGCCATGTTTCACCCTTCTTTGCACACTCCCGGGGTACGCGGCAGGGCTGTCCCCTATCTCCCCTACTCTTTGCACTCAGCATTGAACCCCTAGCCCTTAAGGTGCGGGAGGACCCGGACATCAGTGGTCTCCCCTTTTCGGGAGAGCAACATAAAATCTCCCTTTTTGCTGATGACGTTCTATTGTCACTAGCGGACCCGGGAAACTCCCTTCCGCGGGTACAGGAGGTACTCTCTCACTTTGAAGCTGTGGCGGGTTTTCGGGTCAACCCTACCAAGTCATACATCCTTAACCTCACGCTACCATCTGCTGAGGTGGACCGTATCTGGCCGCTCACGCCCCTGTCATGGGCCAGCTCCTCTTTACAGTACCTCGGGGTCCGGCTGACCTTGTCCGTCACCACTCTGTATGCGGCCAACTTCCCACCTTTGCTGGCCCAGATACAGACTGAGGTTAATCGGTGGAAGCCCATGTTCATTCCTTGGCTGGGCCGCGTCCATGCTGTTAAAATGACGATGCTTCCTAAGCTCCTATACCTGTTTCAAGCGCTTCCTATTGCTTTAGATGGGGGCTTTTTTAGGCGTGTTAAGACCATGATCCTACACTACATTTGGCAAGGGGGTCGCGCTAGACTTCCCTTTCTCACGCTGCGACGGCCTTTGAAGAAAGGTGGGGTCGGCCTCCCAGATATGCACCTCTATTATAAGGCGGCGCAACTCCGAGTGCTGATCGAGTGGACCCAGATGGAATCGAAGAAGCACTGGCTGCATATGGATAGGAGTGTGGCGGGGAGGTCGATATGGGACCTGGTCTGGAAGGCGAAGGGGGATCGCCCTCGGAACGCCTATATTAGCACGCCTACGAGTACCACCCTGAAGGTCTGGGACTCGGTTTCTAGCGATGAGAGGTGGACCTCCTTCCCGTCCCCCTTCACCCCTATACATTTTAACCCGGCCTTTCCACCGGCTCTCGTGGAGGGCCCATTTGATGGGTGGAGAGCGGGGGGGTGTTATGCGCTCACGGACCTGTTTCATGGTTACGAGCCACTTACCTTCCACAATTGCATGCGTGATTATGCGGTGTCACCGTCCGAGCGTTACCGACATGCTCAAATGCTACACTGGGCGTTGTCGCCGGAGGTGCGGGATGCAGCGACAAGGCCTCCCACAGATTTCGAATCCTTTATCACCCGCACCACGTCCATGAGAGGGGTGATCTCCTTCCTCTATGGCCTTCTGCTGGCCACGGCTATCTCGCCTCGCCCTAGATACATGAGTTTGTGGGAAGAGCACTTGGGTCGGGATATCTCTGATGAGGAGTGGACTCACCTCTGGCGTGACCTGCACAGATTTAATCATTCCATTTACCTTAGGGAGGCCCACATGAAAACGATGTTGGACTGGTATCTTTACCCAGCCCGGTTGAAAAAGATCTTTCCCTCTACGTCGGATAGATGTTGGCGAGGTTGTGGTCTCTTGGGGGATTTTCGCCATATTTGGTGAGACTGCCCTGTCATTCGCCCCTATTGGGAGGAGATACTGTCCCAAATCAAGGATGTGCTGGGTTACCCGGTTCCTGACTCGATAGGCTTCGTTCTCTTGGGTCTCCGTGATCTGCTCCTGGAGCATCAGACCAAAGCGGATAAACAAACCCTTTGGCTCTGCATGGGTGCGGCCAAGCTGACCTTGGCGGCGGCTTGGAAAAAGAAGGAGGCCCCTGCACTTTCCCTCTGGTATGCTAGGTTGTGGAAACTTCTGAGTATGGAACGTATGGCGGATGTTTTCAGAGGAGATTTCAAAAACTTCATCTTTAGATGGGGTCCGCTAGTCCGCTTCCTTTCTCAAGGTTTACCGTCAGCGGTCTGCCCGCCCACTTTACGTGCACTCCATTTGTTCCAAGTGTGAGAGAATGTTCGGATGTGTGCCTGTTACTTGGCTGCCACCACTGGGGGCGGGGCGGGGGCTGGAGCGTTAAAGGAGTTTGGGTGGAGGGTGTTTTGTTCGGTCTATCTCTGTGGGTGGTGGGTCTTTGTGTTTCACCTCGCTGCATTGTTTTCTTATGGCCGAGAAACGAGGAGGCGCTAATTAGACTGATCGAATGAGCCCCAGGCTTGGGCGGCTTTTGCCTGGCGCCACTGTGAACCGATGCCTTTCTATGGACTCCCCGCTGTGGGCAACATTGTTGGCTGGCGGACTTTGAGAATCATCCTGGCTAGGGTGGCCGCGTTGTCCAGTCTTCAGCAATATCAAACTCCTATGCCAAGTAGAGTGAGCTCCTGCGAGGGCTCTTGTCGCATTTACTGTGTTTCTATACTTCCCTTACTTCCCTTTCTCTTCCCTCTTGTACTTTCAATATAAAATATCTTTAACAAAAAAGCACAAAAGTAAACCACACTGTAGTAAGTATTTCTTTGGGGGCTACCAATATGAAAACGCAAACATAACCTAAAAGGACACCTGGAGGAAGGTTCACGTGTCCCTAAAGTGTCCAATAAATCCTTCATTACATCTTTATACAGAGACTCACATTGTTTAGTGTGAATAGTTCATCCAGTTTATGGCCATCCATTGCATTCTAGTACTTGCAGTCCTGCATCTACATGGAAAAACTACAAGTACCAGAATACAAAGGAAAACAAGACTCCTGGTTAACGTGAGAGAAAACTTGAGCTCTCTACAGAAGGAGGCCTTCAATCAGAGTGCTTACTATTATCAGGGATTTTTTGAGGTGAAGGATGTACAATTCGCTGTTTTCATTTCACAATACTTTAAAAATATAAATGAAGCTCATGTAAATATCTTTTATTTTTTACCAGATAATGCTGGTAAATGTGATGAACACTTTGGTTCATGCTGGGATGCTGCACACAGAATTTTCTCAGGTGGCTGCAGCTGCCCTTAGGACTGTCTCATGAAATTTCAGCCCGGGCCCGTTGGTAATGGGAGATTTTGAGAAGGCCTTGGGTTCAGTGAGTTGGAGAATCCTAAACTGAGTTGTGGAAAAGATGACTTTAGGGCCCTTCTTCTTCAGTTATGTTAAGTTCCTATATGCCTTTTCTGCACACAGATTCCGGTTAACAGCAGTCACTCCCCACTTCTGTATTGAGCATGTCATTTGCTAAGAATTTCCTCTATCCCTCTCCTCCTAATATTCCACACAATTAAACTGCTGGTGGAGTGGATAAGCTATGATGACCAGGACTGGGGATTCCAGAGGTAGACCTTAAAGATGGTAGACTTTAAAGACCAGGTCTCATTGTATGCAGACAACATGCTCCTCTTTGTTCAGAAACCTGAATGGTCTGGACCAAAGCTCATGCAAATTCTACAGGTTTATATGGAATCCTCTGGTCTCAAAGTTAATTGGGATAAATCTACGTAGGTCCAGGTCAGAGAAATAGACCATGCTTCCAACTGGCACATAAAGTTACATACTGCAGGTGATAATTTTTATTAAGGTATGTGCATAGCAATGAAACCTCAAATGAGCTTGACATGGTCCCCACTGTGGATAGGCTGAAAAGATGTGTGTTTGCATAGGACAAGCAACTGTAATCAAAAGGGTCCACCTCGAAGAGGGTTAGTGTGTATCCTGTTGACTTTGGAGTATACACACTTTGTTAAAATACCCCTCACACACCAAAAGGGCCCTTGGTGTCGTGCTTCATCATCGGGATCTTCCCGCCCGGCTGCCGGACGGGGCAGTGCTGCGACAAGCGACTACGCTGGAGCACCTTTTTAATTGTGGGTGCTATGTGAGTGAATTTGAGTGAGTGTCAGTGGGGTCAGGGGTGATAGAAAAGTGATGTTAAAAAATACCTGGCCTAGTGATAGAAAAAACTATTTAATAAGCACTGGCTGGTATTGTTAAAAAAGTGGTATCGGAAAGAGTAAGCGGGTTTATGGGCTTACTTTCCTGTGCGGGTCAACATGTTTCGGGGCGCCATGCCCCTTCGTCAGGACCGGGGTAAGAGATCCCCCTGTCACTCACTAATGTATCGCCACAATAGGGTGTATGTACAAAAAGGTGTAGAATGGTCAATGTGTAAGGATATACAATTTATATTTTAATACACATCCCTTGCTAAATAATAAGATACTAATGTAGTATGCCTGAAAAGACAAGAGCACGGTATTGTTAATGCGCGGATCCCAAAGCGCTATTTCCTAAAATACCTGTAAGAAAAAAGGGACAGACATACACATAGCAGTAGTCCAGCCCTAGGGAACCTAGGGAGGGATCCATAGTTTTTATATTGATAATCACACACACAAACTAAACTCACACATTATATACATGTATAATACAGAGGGTGATATAGCAATGTTGAAAGGTTGCAGTTTTTAGATGTGAAGCAATGCTTTTGCAGATAAAGATGGGGACAGCTGATTGGGCACTTATAATCTCATAATACAGTTTTTAAATATGCAGCAATTCTTTACCAGACACAGATGGTGACAGCTGATTGGGCAAATGTCATATAATCTCTTAATACAGTTTTTAAATATGCAGCAATTCTTTACCAGACATAGATGGTGACAGCTGATTGGACGGAAAGGAGAGACTAGAAGACAGTGGCATATGCGGTGTTACTATTACAACTCTAAGATACTTACCATCAGAATACTAGGACCAAACCCCTCTACATATGCTTTTCTTTTTCATTTTTGTCCCACCTGCAGTTGGACCCTAAAATACCCTTCGATCTAGTGTTGTCTCATGAGGCACTGTTCCTCACCATAATAAGTATGTATTTGAGAATAAGTACAGACTATCCAGTTGAACCTTCTGTATTATACATGTATATAATGTGTGAGTTTAGTTTGTGTGTGTGATTATCAATATAAAAACTATGGATCCCTCCCTAGGTTCCCTAGGGCTGGACTACTGCTATGTGTATGTCTGTCCCTTTTTTCTTACAGGTATTTTAGGAAATAGCGCTTTGGGATCCGCGCATTAATAATACTGTGCTCTTGTCTTTTCAGGCATACTACATTAGTATCTTATTATTTAGCAAGGGATGTGTATTAAAATATAAATTGTATATCCTTACACATTGATCCTTTCTACACCTTTTTGTACATACACCCTATTGTGGCGATACATTAGTGAGTGACAGGGGGATCTCTTACCCCGGTCCTGACGAAGGGGCATGGCGCCCCGAAACATGTTGACCCGCACAGGAAAGTAAGCCCATAAACCCGCTTACTCTTTCCGATACCACTTTTTTTAACAATACCAGCCAGTGCTTATTAAATAGTTTTTTCTATCACTAGGCCAGGTATTTTTTAACATCACTTTTCTATCACCCCTGACCCCACTGACACTCACTCAAATTCACTCACATAGCACCCACAATTAAAAAGGTGCTCCAGCGTAGTCGCTTGTCGCAGCACTGCCCCGTCCGGCAGCCGGGCGGGAAGACCCCGATGATGAAGCACGACACCAAGGGCCCTTTTGGTGTGTGAGGGGTATTTTAACAAAGTGTGTGTACTCCAAAGTCAACAGGATACACACTAACCCTCTTCGAGGTGGACCCTTTTGATTACAGTTACTTTCGCAAGAGGAGGACGTGCCCCCCTCGGTGCCACGCAGCACCACCTCTTCCTCCCCCCTCTGATTTCCCTACTGCATAGGACAAGCTCCATTGTCCCTCTTGGGGAGGGAAGCTCAGTTTAAAATGATCACACTCCCAAGATTACGATAAATGCTGATAAAACTACCCCAATGAAATTCCACTCTTCTTCTTTATGGGACTGCAATCCTGAATTTATAATATCCTGTGGGCTGACCACCAACAATGGATATCTTTGGACAAGGGCATACAGCCACCGTAAGAAGGGGGCCTAGAAGTGGCTAATGTCAGATTTTATTATCCTAGTTAAAGACTGACGATTTGGAGATAAGGTTGGTTCTGCTGATACACTCGATACTGATCTGCATTACATATCAGTGGTACTGGATCTAGTATACAGGTTGGTGGTCCCTCATACACTTCCCTAGTAACCACAATATCAATTAAATGTTAGCGCCAGGCCCCGCAGTGGATCTGGTGGGCCGGACCCCCTCTAAGGCATGGGTCTGGCTCACACACAAGACTAGACTTAAGAGATTCTGGCGGTTGCATCTTATAGGAATCAGAAAACTTGGGAATGTGTGAGAAGAGAGGTACATACATTTATTTGAGGGATTAGCTAAGAATTTTGCCCTGCTTAAGTCACAGTGTTATTGTTTCTTGCAAATACACCATTCATTGAAGGTGCACAGGCTACACTTGGCCTTCACCTATGAAGTCAAACTGCTGGTTACCAAACCCATCATAGAACACCTAGGAAGAAAAAGAGGTATTCTGAATAATAAGTTATAGAGATAAATACTCGTAGCTCCTTGTGAGAACACCTGCAGACACTGGAGGAAGAGGAATGGACAGAGGACAAGAACGCTGACTGCACACATGCTAGATCATCCTGTCTGCGCCTGACACAATTTACATACTTCCATGTCTGGGAATACCTCATCAGAGAATATTGGTAAGAGCTCCACAAGATCCTAAGCATGGTGGTGCAAAGTTTTATAATCATAGATCCCAAAGTAGCAATCCTAGGACTCAGAAAAGATTTGGGGTGTCCAGGTGTGCTCGAGTGGTTGTGAAGATGGGTTTCCTTGTGGCCAAAGTGAACATAGAGCAATACCGGCGGTCAAACAGAGCCCCACTGGTTACTGTGTGGCTAAGGGGAATGGACTACCATGGTAAGGTGGAAAAACAGTAAGTGAGGCCAGAGAGTGGTTGCAGAAACACTATAAGATCTGTGGAACTTGGTGGAACAGTTCCCTGATTATATTTGAATTTGTTTGTATATGTATGCATATATAGAAGTGTGTGTGTGTGTGTTTGCATGCGCGCGCATACCTGAAACTTCTTGTGGTCTGTAGGTATTACATTGGTATCCTACATTTTGGAGACTGCACTGGTTTACCTCAGCACAGTAGTGTCTTTGGTCCACTTTCCTGGAAATTGCTTTTACAATGTAGGCACTACCACGCAATGCATTTACCACACATCATTTACCACTCGTGATAAGTATAGTTAATGTAAGTATATGTGAGTAAGGTGTGCATATGCGTGTATATATATATATATATATATATATATATATATATATATATATATATATATATATATATATATATATATATTAAGTTCCACAGGTTGCCCATGCGGGGTGCACTCCACATTCGACATTCCATAGGGTCAGGGAAGAACCAGGCACACTCGACGTCAGCAGAGTCCTGACGCGTTTCGGGATAGACTCCCTTCCTCAAAGGCTGTCTGCTGCACAATGAAAGCCACCAAACGGATTACCCAGCATTCTCCCGCTTTATTGATTAAATGCATTGCAACATTCAATGCCGGTGAGTAAATGCACCACTGCTTTCTGGGACTGGGAGTCCGTAAGTAAAAACCCATGTGGGCTGCTGGCAGTCTGTTGTACAAATATAGCAAATCACGGGTGTGTCATCTCAAATCTTTCCCCAAATGCTGCCTTTTGTCAAATGGTCCCGCCCGCCGAACAGAAGTCCAGCGCAGGAACCGCCAAGTTCTGCAGCGGTGCTCCCCTCGACCGAGCCGGCCGAATTCTATTAAGTTCCACAGGTTGCCCATGCGGGGTGCACTCCACATTCGACATTCCATAGGGTCAGGGAAGAACCAGGCACACTCGACGTCAGCAGAGTCCTGACGCGTTTCGGGATAGACTCCCTTCCTCAAAGGCTGTCTGCTGCACAATGAAAGCCACCAAACGGATTACCCAGCATTCTCCCGCTTTATTGATTAAATGCATTGCAACATTCAATGCCGGTGAGTAAATGCACCACTGCTTTCTGGGACTGGGAGTCCGTAAGTAAAAACCCATGTGGGCTGCTGGCAGTCTGTTGTACAAATATAGCAAATCACGGGTGTGTCATCTCAAATCTTTCCCCAAATGCTGCCTTTTGTCAAATGGTCCCGCCCGCCGAACAGAAGTCCAGCGCAGGAACCGCCAAGTTCTGCAGCGGTGCTCCCCTCGACCGAGCCGGCCGAATTCTATTAAGTTCCACAGGTTGCCCATGCGGGGTGCACTCCACATTCGACATTCCATAGGGTCAGGGAAGAACCAGGCACACTCGACGTCAGCAGAGTCCTGACGCGTTTCGGGATAGACTCCCTTCCTCAAAGGCTGTCTGCTGCACAATGAAAGCCACCAAACGGATTACCCAGCATTCTCCCGCTTTATTGATTAAATGCATTGCAACATTCAATGCCGGTGAGTAAATGCACCACTGCTTTCTGGGACTGGGAGTCCGTAAGTAAAAACCCATGTGGGCTGCTGGCAGTCTGTTGTACAAATATAGCAAATCACGGGTGTGTCATCTCAAATCTTTCCCCAAATGCTGCCTTTTGTCAAATGGTCCCGCCCGCCGAACAGAAGTCCAGCGCAGGAACCGCCAAGTTCTGCAGCGGTGCTCCCCTCGACCGAGCCGGCCGAATTCTATTAAGTTCCACAGGTTGCCCATGCGGGGTGCACTCCACATTCGACATTCCATAGGGTCAGGGAAGAACCAGGCACACTCGACGTCAGCAGAGTCCTGACGCGTTTCGGGATAGACTCCCTTCCTCAAAGGCTGTCTGCTGCACAATGAAAGCCACCAAACGGATTACCCAGCATTCTCCCGCTTTATTGATTAAATGCATTGCAACATTCAATGCCGGTGAGTAAATGCACCACTGCTTTCTGGGACTGGGAGTCCGTAAGTAAAAACCCATGTGGGCTGCTGGCAGTCTGTTGTACAAATATAGCAAATCACGGGTGTGTCATCTCAAATCTTTCCCCAAATGCTGCCTTTTGTCAAATGGTCCCGCCCGCCGAACAGAAGTCCAGCGCAGGAACCGCCAAGTTCTGCAGTGGTGCTCCCCTCGACCAAGCTGGCCGAATTCTATTAAGTTCCACAGGTTGCCCATGCGGGGTGCACTCCACATTCGACATTCCATAGGGTCAGGGAAGAACCAGGCACACTCGACGTCAGCAGAGTCCTGACGCGTTTCGGGATAGACTCCCTTCCTCAAAGGCTGTCTGCTGCACAATGAAAGCCACCAAACGGATTACCCAGCATTCTCCCGCTTTATTGATTAAATGCATTGCAACATTCAATGCCGGTGAGTAAATGCACCACTGCTTTCTGGGACTGGGAGTCCGTAAGTAAAAACCCATGTGGGCTGCTGGCAGTCTGTTGTACAAATATAGCAAATCACGGGTGTGTCATCTCAAATCTTTCCCCAAATGCTGCCTTTTGTCAAATGGTCCCGCCCGCCGAACAGAAGTCCAGCGCAGGAACCGCCAAGTTCTGCAGCGGTGCTCCCCTCGACCGAGCCGGCCGAATTCTATTAAGTTCCACAGGTTGCCCATGCGGGGTGCACTCCACATTCGACATTCCATAGGGTCAGGGAAGAACCAGGCACACTCGACGTCAGCAGAGTCCTGACGCGTTTCGGGATAGACTCCCTTCCTCAAAGGCTGTCTGCTGCACAATGAAAGCCACCAAACGGATTACCCAGCATTCTCCCGCTTTATTGATTAAATGCATTGCAACATTCAATGCCGGTGAGTAAATGCACCACTGCTTTCTGGGACTGGGAGTCCGTAAGTAAAAACCCATGTGGGCTGCTGGCAGTCTGTTGTACAAATATAGCAAATCACGGGTGTGTCATCTCAAATCTTTCCCCAAATGCTGCCTTTTGTCAAATGGTCCCGCCCGCCGAACAGGAGTCCAGCGCAGGAACCGCCAAGTTCTGCAGCGGTGCTCCCCTCGACCGAGCCGGCCGAATTCTATTAAGTTCCACAGGTTGCCCATGCGGGGTGCACTCCACATTCGACATTCCATAGGGTCAGGGAAGAACCAGGCACACTCGACGTCAGCAGAGTCCTGACGCGTTTCGGGATAGACTCCCTTCCTCAAAGGCTGTCTGCTGCACAATGAAAGCCACCAAACGGATTACCCAGCATTCTCCCGCTTTATTGATTAAATGCATTGCAACATTCAATGCCGGTGAGTAAATGCACCACTGCTTTCTGGGACTGGGAGTCCGTAAGTAAAAACCCATGTGGGCTGCTGGCAGTCTGTTGTACAAATATAGCAAATCACGGGTGTGTCATCTCAAATCTTTCCCCAAATGCTGCCTTTTGTCAAATGGTCCCGCCCGCCGAACAGAAGTCCAGCGCAGGAACCGCCAAGTTCTGCAGCGGTGCTCCCCTCGACCGAGCCGGCCGAATTCTATTAAGTTCCACAGGTTGCCCATGCGGGGTGCACTCCACATTTGACATTCCATAGGGTCAGGGAAGAACCAGGCACACTCGACGTCAGCAGAGTCCTGACGCGTTTCGGGATAGACTCCCTTCCTCAAAGGCTGTCTGCTGCACAATGAAAGCCACCAAACGGATTACCCAGCATTCTCCCGCTTTATTGATTAAATGCATTGCAACATTCAATGCCGGTGAGTAAATGCACCACTGCTTTCTGGGACTGGGAGTCCGTAAGTAAAAACCCATGTGGGCTGCTGGCAGTCTGTTGTACAAATATAGCAAATCACGGGTGTGTCATCTCAAATCTTTCCCCAAATGCTGCCTTTTGTCAAATGGTCCCGCCCGCCGACGGAATGTCGAATGTGGAGTGCACCCCGCATGGGCAACCTGTGGAACTTAATAGAATTCGGCCGGCTCGGTCGAGGGGAGCACCGCTGCAGAACTTGGCGGTTTCTGCGCTGGACTTCTGTTCGGCGGGCGGGACCATTTGACAAAAGGCAGCATTTGGGGAAAGATTTGAGATGACACACCCGTGATTTGCTATATTTGTACAACAGACTGCCAGCAGCCCACATGGGTTTTTACTTACGGACTCCCAGTCCCAGAAAGCAGTGGTGCATTTACTCACCGGCATTGAATGTTGCAATGCATTTAATCAATAAAGCGGGAGAATGCTGGGTAATCCGTTTGGTGGCTTTCATTGTGCAGCAGACAGCCTTTGAGGAAGGGAGTCTATCCCGAAACGCGTCAGGACTCTGCTGACGTCGAGTGTGCCTGGTTCTTCCCTGACCCTATGGAATGTCGAATGTGGAGTGCACCCCGCATGGGCAACCTGTGGAACTTAATATATATATATATATATATATATATATATATATAAGGACATGAGGAGATGTATATATATATTCACTGAAAAAAACATAGGTTTCAGACAAGTTATAGTTAGGAATTGCCATTTTAAAAACCTCAGAAATTCACTTAAAAAAAACATAGGTTTCAGGGGTGTTATAGTTAGCAGGACATTTCATGCATACAAAACCATTGAAATTCCTCCGTTATAGTTAGTTCTACTAACTATAATTCGCGTGCCCGCAATCCACTGCTGATGATGTCACATATTACATCATTCATGACATGGTCAGTGACATCACTAATGACATCACTGATGACATCTCAAATGACATCACTGATGACATCATCCACGTGACAATCTGATACAACTCAACTCATCATACACTAGTATAACCTTTCAACACTCATTCTAAAATATGGAGTACCACATTTGAAACCATTGACACACCAATACAAGTTTCTAAAAACCCACTCAGTGATTCCTACATCTACACACACACATCTAAACACTTACCTAAAGATTCACTCATACATGCTAACAAAGATCAATAGAACATTATTAAATATACTTATACACCTACATCGACATTACACACCAGCACACATCCTATTCACATATGCAGTCATCCTACTCACTTATGCAAAAAATGGATCATACTTACATTTACTAAGCTACACACGTATACAAACACCACTTCATTTATTCATATAGATAGTAACTCATACTTAGTGTGTTATAAAATCACTATTAGAAGTATACAGTTTTCGATACAGCCGCTCATACAATCACTGAGTGTTAAGTATAAAGAGATTCACTCACCCAAACAAGTTTTCCACATGCAGTCTTAACTCATATACCTACTAAATCAACTATTTATACATCTTTGTACAGTCAAACACCTCCCATCCAACCACACACACATTCACTATCCTATACAAATACTCACTTAATAAATTAATACTAATATAGACTTTACATAGCTACTAACCAACTTATGTAGTGGTTCACACAACAAGAGATACATTGGAACAGATATTCACACAGTTTAGTGACTATCCCATATATTTAGTAAGACACTTTAAATTAGTCACTTAGACAGTCAATGACAGTTCTGCTAAATCCTCCATCCAGACACTTATACATCCAGTCAGTCTTCAATACAGATTGCTATATATATAAATATATTCTAATATCGAACCAAACCACATTCACTGGATGATGTCATCAGTGATGTCATCAGTGATGTCATTTGAGATGCCATCAGTGATGTCATCAGTGATGTCACTGACCTGTCATAAATGATGTAATATGTGACATCATCAGAAGTGGATTGCAGGCGTGCGAGTTATAGTTAGTAGAACTAACTATAATGGAGGGATTTCAATGGTTTTGTACGCATGAAATGTCTTGCTAACTATAACAGCCCTGAAACCTTTTTTTCAGTGAATATATATATATATATATATATATATAGAGAGAGAGTGAGATATATATATATATATATATATATATTACCTACTGGCGGTCGCCAGTAGGTAGTTATAGTTAGGATTTTTTTCAATGTTAAATCTCCAAATTCTATTTGGAATAACTTTGGCGCCGGTTGACGAATCTGCCTGAAAGTTTCCTCAAAATGGCCTCTTCAAGCTCCGGTCCTTCCCTGAAAGTTTGGGGGGGATTCGTCAGGCGGGTGCCGAGATAAAAGGGGGGTCCCAAACGCATTTTCCCCATGTTAATTTCCATAGGGCGGTCGACCTCACATTTAGCTCGAACGGCTGAATGGATTTCCACCAAACTTGGCAAAATTGTAGGGACTGGTTGCCCGATGTGCCTTTGCTATGTCTCAAGATATGTGCTCCAGTGGATTTTGAGTAATTTAGGTTCAAAAAAATATATATCTATAAGCGCGCCCCGGGACGCGCACCGGGGAGCGCACCGGGCGCGCCACGCGACTTACGCATGGAAAGCTGATTGGCTTTTGGGTGTCTGTAAACATTCTAAACAGTCTGGAGCGGCCGCCATCTTGTGTCTCGGTAGGATCGAGACATGAGAGGTGGCCAAAACAAAGGGGCAAATGATCATAAGGGGGCAGAGTAGACCCTCCCTGACCCCCTAGGTTTGATGTGGGGGCTTTAATAGGGCCCCGGGGACCGGTCCGGGAAGCGTACTATGGGGAAAAAAGAATGACAGACTTTCAAAAATTGTATGTTTATTAATTGTTCTTTTTGTTGTTTTTTATTTTATTTAAGTACCAACATGTTGGTACCAATGCAGAGTCTATAATTTAATATACACCGTTTCCTTTGTAGATATCTTGCATGTTGTTACAGAAGTTATTGTGGTATATGGAATTCATAGCATAGTCTGTCAGGAAAGCAGAAACAACATGGAGGTAGGAGATGATAAAGAGATGTTAAATACACATTGGAGATAATATAGTGGGAGAAAGGAAGTAACTATGAGCAAACTTACTATGTAACACAAAAAAGTTGCACAGTATACTATAAGTATCACTTTATATTTTAAACATTTTTGATCTACTTGATGAATTATATATAAAAATGAATAATGGCTCGAACAATTTTTGATTATTAAATATAAATTTATTCTTCTGATTCTTTTTCATAATTTAATAAAACTTCTAATAATATATTGTCTGGAATGTCCTCATTTGTATTCTGTGATTCCATTGATTCCACACACTGAACTAATTCATGGTCCAGAGACTCATCCATAAAGTCAAAGTCATCATTTTCAGCAATTGTTTCTTCTGTGTTGTTGTCCAAAACAATTTCAAAAGAAATATCCTGTTCTCCTTCCATTTTGTTGCTGTAAATTGCATTAAAAAAATATATCAGTAGAGTTAGGGCACTGTTGTGTTTAAGTTCAGACAGTCAGTTTGGATTTTTTAATAGTGAAGCTATCTTTGGGTAGTGTATGGTATTAGGCTGGAATTAGAAATATATAAAAGTGTATGTGATAAAGCCTAAGTAAATTTATAATAATATAAGGGAAGCCTAACTGAATCCATAACTATAACAGAGAAGTCTATCTCAATCTATTTCTATTACAGTGGGATAGTATTTAAGTAACAGAATATTCTTTCTCAAATTAACTGAAAGTTCACAACATACTTCACTTTTCCAAATAACAACTTACCTTTAAGAAAGCAGTTGAAGTTGTCAGTGTAATTTCTTTTCAAATGTACTTCAGGAAGTAGTAGTCAAAATGGCTGTGTTTCCTTCTCTTTTTTTTAATATATATTAATGTACATAATCAATAAAATCTCACGAAATAATCGCAGAAAATGTAAGAAACTTTTTAATTGGTTGTCAATTCTAACACTTCATATGTGTTTTGGTCATGTAATTTACCTCAGGATATTTAGACAGGTCTGCAGCCTAAATGTCTCAATGGAATTTCACCACATTTGGGCAAATGGTAGGGACTGCTATGTAGTAGGGCCTATTCTATATTTGATGAAAGTGTCTCCAGTGGTTTTTCTGTAAATTACTTTCCCACCTTTTTTTATGGAGCGCTTACCGGTGCGCGCTCCGGTACGCGCACCGGCAGCGTTATGGGAGTCCTCCATTTTGTGTTTCGGTACAATCGAGACAGAAGATGGAGGACAAACAACGTTGGGAATGGGTAGAAGGGGGCACGGTAGACACTTCTTGACCCTCTAGGTTTTCTGAGGGGGGCTTAGGACGCTCATATAGGCAAAAAAAAAATGGAAAAATTTCGCGGGGGAGCGCTCGGTACGCGCACCGGTAAGCGTACCGGGGAGCGTACTTTGGTGAAAAATAGTGAAAAAAGTTAGAAAAAGATAAACGTTTTGAATGATCAGAGGTAGGGTAGCTCTGAAAAGAGCTTTTGGGTTCTGTGGCTGATTTAGGTTCCAATGCACAGTCTTAAATTCAGGAGGAATATTCTATTCCCCTCATCTGAGAAGTGCACACCATCTCCTCTGTAGATGTCTTGCATGTTGAAACGCAAGTTATTATTGTATATTGAACCCATTCCACAGTCTCTCATGTAAGCAGAAACAGATTTATTCACATGTTTCCTTGCTTTCTCAAATTGTGAACAAAATTGTTTAGACCAGTTCCATTTCTGTCTTTGGCATATATTGGAATATACCAAGGCAGTTTGTGGAAAAAGTGTCATCAATTGATCAAAGGTGTCCTTTAAAAGCATTTCCAGACCAACCCCAGTCATAGTTCCCAAATCATTTCCACCACAGTGCACTATTAAGAGGTCAGGGTTTGGCAGATGCAAAAAGGTTTTCACCAATGGTATCAATTGATGACATCTCAATCCTCTCTGGCCAATCCACTTAATTTCCACATTTGATAAATCAAGGTTGTGATAATTTCTGCTTGCTGCATACCTTTGATCCCAGTGGTTGTAGCTATGTCCAATAATCCATACAGAATACATGATGTGAGAAGGTTCTGGTGCAGTCAGATGAAGTGTGGGAATGAAATGGCAGTTGGAACTGTAGGAGTTTACAAAAAAATAATTGTGGAGTTTCCCTGCTCTTGAATCACAAGCAATGATTGGTGGATTCAGTTAGTTGAAAACAGAAAGTTAGGGTGCATGGTTGTGTTGTGTGTAAGAAGCAATTTGAATGGTTAAGAAAAAGTTACTAAAAGCAATAATGCCCTGGATATGCTGGTGTATTGAGAGGTCAAACATCCTTGCTGACTTAATTTGCAACATTGTAGAATAAACTTTTGAACCTGAGAGTTCAGTTAGGAGGGAGTTGCTATGGTAACAGATAGAAAGGTCTGAGAGGGGGAAGGGTGTTGGTTTGAAAATAGTGAGGGAAGACTTTTGATTGGTTGATGTGTGTAAAGTTAGAGATTTTCTATGCCAGTCTTGGTTTCAGTGTATTGAGTGCACACCTTTTGCTCTGCTAAAGAAAAATTGGTGTGTGTGTCTGACACTGTTCTTAATCTCCCAAAGCATTTGTAAAGGTAAGTAATGATTTATTTAATTTAGATAGAGACTTGTTTGCTCTATGGAGAATATTTGGAAGCAGATAGTTATGTTTCAGTAGTGAAATTGTATGCGTGTACATAGGTCCTGTGTTGTGTTTCTAAAATGTTATTCAAAAAACGATTTTGGGTGCAAATCAATGGTATTTACATTTGGCCCTTATTTATGATTGCCTTGTGCAGCCGGTGCATCACCTTTAACATGGGAAATAAGTGACGCTCTTGTGGCGCAAGGCCTTCATAAATAAGGCCCTGATTTTTTTTATTGTTGGTTTGTGTTTTTGCTTTTTGTTAATACTAGCTATGAACATTTGCAAAATAGAGGATTTGTATTTTGGGAAACAGTGAGGTTTCAAAAGTGATATTGAATGGTTGTACATTGGTTCTGCGCAGTTTTTCTAAAATGTTAATCAAAAAACGATTTTGGGTGCAAATGAATGGTATTTTCATTTGGCCTTTATTTATGATTGCCTTGTGCAGCCAGTGCATCACTTTAAACATGGGAAATAAGTGACGCTCTTGTGGCGCAAGGCCTTCATAAATAAGGCCCTGAGTTTGTTTGCTGTTGGTTTGTTTTTTGCCTTTTGATAATGCTTGCTATGAACATTTGCAAGATAGAGGATTTGTATTTTGGGAAACAGTGAGGTTCCCAAAGTGATATTGAGTGGTTGTACATAGGTTCTGCGCAGTTTTTCTAAAATGTTATTCCAAAAACATTTTTGGGGGCAAATCAATGGTATTTACATTTGGCCCTTATTTATGATTGCCTTGTGGCACCAGTGTGTCTCTTTTTAACATGGGACGCACTGGTGGCGCAAGGTCTTCATAAATAAGGCCCTGAGTTGCTGTGGTATAAACTTTAATATCTTGCAAATTAGTGTTTATATTGTTTTCTTTTTGTCATTACTTTGTTGTTTGCTAATAGTGCTCTTTTATGTGTTATTTTTTTCAGAACCACAGATTGAAATCAACTTTTTAAAAGCAAGCAAATATGCCATCAAGGTAAAGGAATAGAAAATATACCATACGTAAAAAATCAAAATCATCAAAGGAAATACAAGATTCTTCTACAGCAAGTACTTCAAAAAACACCAGAAAAGCTCCTGGTAAGACAATTAAGTCTTTTCTTCACAATTTATGTAGATCAAAAAGTAATGTTAATGGTCATAAGAAGATCCAGAAGCAGTCAACAAATTTAAAAAGGAAGGAGAGGCCCTCAAAAAATGTCTCTATTGGATCAGGAGATAAGACTATGGATAGAAATAGAAGGCGAATGTTTCGCAATAGGGTACTTTTAAATTTGCTAAAAAATGAAAAGAAAGGTAAACAGGGAGCTGCTTTTTACAAGAAAAGGAAAAGTGTAGAGAAGATTGTTGATCAGGCTTTTGAAGTTAAGAAAAAATTATTTATTTTAGTAATCAATAGAATTAGAATACTTAATAAGGCAATTGATGTTTTCAAATCGAACAGTAGATGGAAAAGAATTATTAATCGGACTAATTTTTGTGAAGTGTTTTCTGGAGAATGGATGCATAGTTCAAGTTCTGAGCCATTTTTTTAATGAGGAGAGTTACTTTCAGGAAAATGATTTGGTGAATGCAGTTGACACCAGTGGTCGAGCATATGAGGTGAAAGATGGTTGTCCGATGGAAAAAGAGAAACTTATGTCTAGAGATGTAGAAGAGGTGTTAGGTGATGAAGTTTTAGGGAGAAGTACTAAGCGTCCAGTGTACACATGGAAATGCAGTAGTATTTGTAGTGTGCGACAGGATTCGATCGATTTGCTTCGAAATTTCTTATGTACATATAGTAAGAAAAGTCTAAAACAAAAAATGAAGATCTTGCAAGAGTTAGATCCTTGCAGAGTGAGAGAAAGCACAGGTTTGCATGGGCATTCACTGGCTTGTCTTTCTAGAAAAATATGTCAGAGTGTTTTTCATCATTTTAGGATGTTAGCAGTGCATCATAATAAGGTGAGGAAATTAGTGAGAAGGTTGTATCATGCAAAAAGTCCAGAACTTAAGCTTAAACAGTTAAACAGTGCTCTTTTGCATGGATCTGAAGTGGATGTGAAGACTATTTGTGAAGAAATTGAGTTTTGTTATTTTGGGAACAAAGAGGACAGTGTAGAAATGAATATAGTATTGGATGGTAATGTGGAAGACAATGTACAGATTTCAAGTACAGAAAAGTTTGACGAGGAAATTACCAAGTTTAAGGTGAAATCAAGTGAAAGGCCTAATTTAACTTGTGTGTGTTGTCGACGGACTCATTATAAGATTCAGACTAGGTTAGTTGATTTATATGCAAAATGTGAATTGGAAAATAATAGTGAATGGGAGGATTTTGTAAGTTATTTGTTGGTGGAGAATTCTTTTGATTTGAGTTTTGATCAGTGTATTTGTAATTATTGTTTGAAAAAATTAAATGAAAATAGAATGCCTGCTAGAGCTGCTCATAATAATCTTCAGTTGATAGATATTCCTTCTGAATTGATGGATTTAAATACTTATGAATCAATTTTGATTCAATGTGTCCATCCTTTTCAAGCTATTGTTCGCATGGAGCCTAAGAAAGGGAAATTACCTCCTACAGATTTACAAAGAGGATTAAAGGGAAGAGATGTTTATTTGCCTCTAGATATCAAGAAAAATATTGATACAATTGGTGTAGAAAGAGTAGAAGAGGATCCTCTGGTTATTCTAGTTAATGGGGTTCCGACAAAGAGTAAGAAAATCTGGCAAGATTTAGTGGATGTTAGGAAAGTCAAAAAGGCAACGTTGTATTTGGTCAAAAACAATGAGTACTATAAAGATGTAAGTGTTGGAGCAGAGGAAACGGCTACAGAAGAAGACAGTGATTGTTCAGTTGGCCAAATTGAAAAAGTTGATGTGTCTAGAAGTGAAGAAATATATGAACATTATACTGTTCATCCTTTGCATTCCAAAGAAGTAATGGGGAATGCAATTGACTTGTTTCAAATGAAAGCAGCAAAAGGAAGTCCCATTAGTGTATGGGACAAAGGTTTGGAAGCTCGTTGTTTTCCACAGTTATTTCCAACAGGTCGTGGAGGACGATATGACGATCGACCAGTTCAAATTCCTGCAGCTGAATACCGGACTTTAAGATTATATGCTGAAGATCCAATGTTTCAGCAATGCATTCCGTATTTGTTTCATCTACTGTTTGAAAGTGATTTGTATGGGCTTTCTTATGCAGTTAATCATATAGCTCATCTGCAAAATGTTTCAGCAAGGGACTTTATGGAGAAAGTCAATGTGCAAGACAATATTTTGGAATCTCAGCTAATCAATCTCATGGCATGGCAGCGTGGAACAAATGAGTATTGGTTCCGTCATCATGGGGAATTGAAATGTATGCTAAGAAACTTAGGAACTCCTACATGGTTCCTTACTCTTAGCTGTTCTGAGTATGCATGGGACGACTTACTTCAATTTCTACGAGAGGCAAATGGAAACATACAAAATATAGAATTGAAAACACCTGGAGAACTGTGTTCTTTGGATCCAGTGAATGTTTGCAGATATTTTAATCATAGATTTGAAGCTATGATGTCTTT
The DNA here is from genome assembly GCF_964263255.1 of Lissotriton vulgaris. Classification (NCBI taxonomy): domain Eukaryota; kingdom Metazoa; phylum Chordata; class Amphibia; order Caudata; family Salamandridae; genus Lissotriton; species Lissotriton vulgaris. The sequence goes on from NC_141696.1 coordinate 1,183,199,341, forward strand.
TATTACCAACAAAAAAAATCCTCCCCTTGGAGAGGTTTTGGATTTCTTTTGGAGGAAGGAATATCAAGCGAGAGGTGCTCCTCATATACATATGCTGTTATGGATTAAAGATGCACCCAAATTTGGATTAGATTCGGATGAAACTGTGATGAATTTCATTGAACAGTATTCAACATGTGCTGTTCCAAAAACTACTGAAGAAAACAGTTTAAGGCAACAAGTTTTACGTTTTCAATCTCATCGTTGTGGAAAGTACTGTCTTCGAAAATTTCAAAACAAGGAAAAGTACTACACGAAATGTCGTTTTGCGTTTCCACGACCAGTGATTTCTAAGGGAAGAGTAAATAATTTGATGTCATCTTTACGACATACTGTGACGAGGAAATCTCCCAAAAATACATATAATTTAAAAAGAAATGAAGAGTCCAGGTACATCAACGACTACAACCCAGTGATTTTGTCCATGTGGAATGCTAACATGGATATTCAGTTCGTTGCTGACAACTTTATTGCTGTGGCTCGATATGTGACATCTTACATCACAAAAAAAGAAAAGACAGAACTGAAGGAAATGTGGGAGGACATTTCACATGAAAAGAGTCTAAGCAAGAAATTATACAGTTTCAGTCTAAAGATGTTGTCGCATCGAGAAATTGGAGCATATGAATGTTCTGATCGGTTATCATCAGCAAGTCTCTATGCCAAATCAAGAACAATCATTTGGGTGAGTCTAGGTCTTGCTGCAACACGAAACCGAGTTTTGAAATCTGTACAAGAAATTGAATATTTGGCGGAGAAAGAACCAAACAGTACAGATATTTTGAAGACAAATATGTTGGATACATACTATCCAAATAGAAGTACTCACCTTGAGAACACTTGTTTATATGAAGTTCTGCAAAACTACAGTTATAAGAGGAACATTACAGAAGATATCAATAATGGAAAATATGCTGTCATTGGGTATGAAGGATGTCTAGTGAAGCAGAGAAAAGGCCATTTGATTAATCATCGAAAATTGAGTTGCGAAGCTCCAGACAAAAGAGAATTTTACTATTTAGCTCTTTTGCAACTCTTTAAGCCATGGCGTACAGAAGAGGAACTACTTGGAGATTTTCTGTGTTATGAAGACTCTTTTAATGCAACTAAGTATACCATAGAATGTCTTGTTTTTCCAAATTATCTGCAAATGTTGAACGAAGAAATAGAGCAAAAAACCACAATTGCTGAAGAGATTGCTAGAGACAGTTCTCAAGACAGTCAGAGTTCTACTTCATTGAGCCAGGATCCACTAGGAGGACCAATTATCCAAAATGAAGCTGCAACTGCCATGGATGAGGTGGAAAGAGCTATGGAACAAGCTCAAGAGGATGGAGTTAACTTAGAAGATTTGGTAAAGCAACTAAATGTTGAGCAGAAAAGATATATGATGAAATCACAGAACAGATTGAACATGGATTCAGACATGAGAAAAAAAAGTGCTCATGTACATCATTTGAGCCTGTCCGACTGTTCGTAAGTGGAGAAGCGGGGACAGGAAAAAGTTTTCTGATTAAAGCCATTTCAAGTTATCTGCAGAAAAGAACTGATTCACCGCTGTCTTGTGTTGTAACTGCTCCAACTGGTCTGGCAGCACATAACATTAAAGGGATTACTATACATCGTTTATTGATGCTGCCAGTTGAGCATGATAATAAATTGCATTACAACAAATTATCTGGAGATGCGTGTTCTGAAGTTTCAAGAGTCTTGAAGAAAATGAAACTTCTTATCATTGATGAAGTAAGCATGGTCTCAAATCTAATGCTTGCTTTTGTGCATTTGAGAATGCAAGAAATTCTTAGAACAGAGTATGATGTGTTATTTGGAGGAAAACACATTATTGTTTTGGGAGATCTATTGCAGTTGACTCCAGTAAAAGGACAACCAGTGTTTAAAATGCTCACGCATGAAGATACCAGGAAGTCCCTTGGAAGCATTGGAAACGTTAATATATGGTTAAATTTTAAATATGCTGAACTGCTTCAAAATATGCGACAGGCAAAGGATGAAGATTATAAAAATATTCTACAAGATGTAAGAATTGAAAAAGTAAGTGAGCTTGAGAAAGAAGCTTTACATTCTCGATTAATTTCAAATTTGTATCCAAATGAAAATATTCTTCCAGATAATATTTTTTTAAAAATGACTGAGAAGAAATCTGGGATATGTTTGATGCCAACTCTACAAGAATGTTCCATCTTCAAAAACAAAATGTTAGAGTTAGAAAATGAAGAGATTGTGAAACTGGAAGCAATAGATAAAATAGAGCATATGGGTGCAACAATTGTTTTGTCCGAAAATTTGAAAACCAAATTGGATTCATTAGAGAAAAGTATTTCTAAAACAGCTGGTTTTGAAAAGACTCTGAATGTGTGTTTAAATTGTCGTATCATTTGGAGAAGTAATTTAAATGTTGAAAAAGGTTTGGTAAATGGAGCAATGGGTTATGTTGTTGATTTTGTGAATTATAGAAATAGAGATGGAATTGAATTTTTAAAAATAAAATTTGATGGTATTCAGCAAGTACAACAAATCAGTCGTTGTTCTGCTAGATTTTTACTTGTAAAAGACTTATATATTCGCCGAAAACGGTTTCCTGTTTGTTTGGCATATGCAGTAACAATTCATAAGTCTCAAGGTTTAAGTGTAGATAATGCTTTAGTGAACATTGGAAGATCTGTGTTTAAAGAAGGTATGGCATATGTGGCATTATCCCGAGTCAGAACTTTATCAGGATTGTACTTGATTGAGTGTGATGAGACAAAAATTTGTGCAGATGTAGATTGTGTTAAAGAATACAATAGGTTAAGAAGAGAGTATGCTCCACATTTGCCTCAATATCCTCTGTTTGAAAAACGTGTGGTAGGCCGAAAAAGAAGAAATGAGGATAATTGCAGTGAGGTAATAGCAAAAAGACAAAAAGTAGATGAAACTGTAATTCAAAACAGAAAGAAAAAGGATTGTGATGAAAATGTTGTTGGATTTCAGTTTGAAAATAGTTCTGGTGTCAACTGCTATGCTAATGTAGTGGTTAATGTTGTTTTTTTTCTTCAAACTTTACAAGAACAGATTGTTGAAAATCGGGATCAAAGATTGTGTGTTTTATTGAATTCTGTGTTTGAGAAATGTAGCAGTGATAGAGCAAAAATAGAAAGTGTAACAGAAATTCGAAATATTTTAGATATGTGTTCTGGTCAAGATAAATTTTCACAGAACATTCAGCAGGATTGTCAGGAATTTTTAATGTATATGTTTGGTGTTTTGGAAGATGAAGGTGTAGATGTAGATAATATTTTCAGCCTTTCTTATCAATGGCAGCATGACTGCCACAATTGTAGTTTATCAAGTAATACTAGAATAGACACTGAAAGATTTACATATTTGACTTTACCAGACTGTAAATCAGTGTCATTTAAAAATCTAGTTAAAGCAGCAGATCATAATATGGTGTGTACCCAATGTAACTATCCGATGCTATCCACATTATTTATACAAAGTTATGGTCAGTATATCATTTTAGTTTTCCAACGATGTAGACCTGATGGAACTAAATTGACAACTTCTATCAAAAAATGTGTGGCTTCTCAGTTATCAATTTCAGGAAGAACCTTTACAACTGAAGCTATTATTTATCATGACGGTCCTTCGACAACTTCAGGACATTATACATGCTACTTAAAATGTGAAAAAGGATGGAGTTACTTCAATGATTCTCATTAGACTTGTAAACAACGTTTGCCTTATGACTCTACAAATTCTTACCTAGTGTTTTTAAAACCAAAGTTTTAGTAAAGGGAATTGGCCTTTGAAGACGGGAATAGATAATAATAGTTAGTTAGTTAGTTAATCTAATGTTTTAAATTATTTATCTCATATAAGTACTGTAAGTGGATCTCAAAGTAAAAAATATTCATATATCAGACACGATTTGGCCGTAAGGAAAGTGTAAGGTATGATGTTCTTAGATTTTTTTCATAGGAAGTCGATGAAATGGAAGTTATAGAGAACAGCAGACTTTTATTCCACCAAAAGGATCTTCACTATCTTCTATTTGGCCTCATGGAAAAGTAAGTGAATTAAAGATTAGTGTACTTATATGAGTTATAAGTTTTTATGTTTTTTTTTAACACAATCTTTTAGATTGTGTTTTGTTTTCCCGCTGTTATATGATGAAGAGTTTGAACTCACTAATTTAAGTGAAATTCAATATATTCTGAGAACAGCAAAAAAAACTATGTAATATGTTGTATAAGTTATTCTATAGTTTGCATTGTGTAATTTATATTGTATTCCCATTGTCTCACACTAATTTTCCTTTTTCCACCCTTATTTAGCTCTCTTTACTCACTTACACTGCCTTTTTTTAACTTTGTTTCATCGCTGTTCCTTTACTCCACTTCATTCACAACTCCTCAATCCAATTTCAACTGTCTGCATTTCCTCTCTCCCTTCCACCAGTTTTCATCTTTCTCACATTCTCTCAGTACCACTGCTTTAGTTCTCTTCCCCTCTATTTCCTTCTTTTGCTCCTTTACTCTTTTTGCAATCTTCACTCATTGTACTGCAGTTCACTCAGTCCTTCTCTTTGTCTTTCTGTGTACTTACTTCCTCACTCCTTTTTCCTCTATCGTTCTATATTAACCTCAATCCTTTCATCCCTTCACTCTGTGACTCCCCTTCACTCACTCTCAGTCACCTTCCATTCCTGTTTCTTATTAATGGATCATCATTTAAACTCTGTGGTATCCTTCTATGTGCTATGTATGTGTGGCAGACTCCTTTCCCTTTCCCTCATTTTCCTTTTACTTACCTCTCTTTCCTGATTTCGTTTTGATATCTCACATTCTTTTAGTATTTTACTTATCTTCAGTAATTTGCTCTCCTTCTATTTCTTTTTCCCTCTTTTTTGTCTTTCTACATTACTTTATTTCTGTTTCTGTATCCTTCACTCTTGCTTTATTCCTTAGTATACTTTTTTTGTTTTTTCTCCTCTTGACCTGTTTCTTCTATTTTAAAATATATATTTGACTAATTATAACTTGTTTTTTCTTTTGTCTTTCAAAGATACAAAGTGTAGTTTTAACATGGAGTAAAGGTTTCAATAATTATATGGTAAGTGTGATTAAAAAAAGTAGTTTATCATCACCCTTTGCTTTAACTTCACTACTTTTCTCTCACCCTATTTCACTCCTAATTCCTTACTGTGCTTCCCTCACTTATTCTTATCCTCCATGTTTACTTCTCTTGTCCTTACTTTCCTACCACATTCAACTTCTATTAGTGTCCCTGCTCATTTGAACTCCTTCCCTTACCTTTTTTTTCTGATTCACTTAGTCCCTTTCTGACACTCCTTCCTTTACTCTCTCTGTTCTTTCTCTCTATCACTCCCCATATCTTACCCTTATTCACTTTTATCCACCCTCTTTCACTTCTCTTTACTTACACTCACTGCTATTTTGTTTCCCTCTGTCACCGCTGTTCCTTTTCTCTAGTTCTGTCACTACCTGTCATTCCCCATCCTTTACTCTCCTTCTTTTTACTTTCATCACCCATTCACATTCTCCCAGAACTTCAACTTTAGTCTTCTTTCTCTTTCTTCTCTTCTTTTCCTCCCTTATTCATTTTCCTTTTCTCATTATTTTTTTTCTTTTTTTTTTAAAAGTGCGCTGACGGAGCGCGCCCCAGTACGCGAACCGGGGCGCTCACCGGTACGCGCACCGGAAGCGCACCAAGGTGAAATTTTTTTAAAAAATGAATATACTTTAAAAAAAATATATTATATTAATATACAATATAGGGTTCATTTTTATAAAAACATACCTTTCTCAGCTATAGACATTTGCGAAAAAATAACCTTAGAAATTCACTAAAAAGTACATAAGTATGAAGCGCTAGAAAAAGTTAAGAATTAGCATTTAAAAAACCTATGAAATTTACAGAAAAAAACAAAGGTTTCACACCAGTTATAGTTAGGAATTAGCAGTTAAAAACCTTTGAAATTCACTGACAAAACCATAGGTTTCACACCAGTTATGGTTAGGAATTAGCATTTAAAAAACCTATCATTCACTGAAAAAACCATAGGTTTCACTCCAGTTATAGTTACCTGGAAATTTTACAGACATAAAACCATTGAAATTCCCACGTTAAAGTTAGTTGGACTCACTATAACTTGCGCGTGTAATTCACTGCTGATGACATCACATATTACATCACTCATGCCATGGTCAGTGACATCACTCATGACATCACTGATGACACCATCCTTGTGACAGAGAGACTGACCTACTTTCACTGTAAAGTAACCCTTGAAACACATTTTGAAAAATAAAATCTAACATTTTAAAAAAAGTGGACATACCTATACCAGTTACAACAACCAATTTAGTAATTCCACCATTTATATACACATCCACTCACTCACCAACACTTCTATATAGTCACTCATACATACACTCACTATTCATATGTAGTGAGACACCTATACATCTATTAACACACCAACAGTCTTCCAAAAGTTGCTCACACACATACTCACACATGCAAATAAACTATTGAACATCCATTTATTTGCATATACAACTATACACACACTACCACCTTACTTCTAAGGAAACTTACACATACTTAGTCTCTTAAACAATCACTTATAGAAATACATACTTATTAAAACAAGAACTCTTTCAATCTCTCACTCTCACATATACTCAATTATATACACCAATACTCACATATACTAGATTAAAACATATGTAGTTACTGATAAAGACACGAGTGAGACATTCATTTACTTACTAACACATACATATACACACTCATTCACCCATACAGTCTGACACATATGCTGTCTTCAAAACACATACAAACAGTGAGTCAGTCATTGATGCATCAGTGTGCTAAGTAACACCCCCACCAAATCATTTAGACATTTACACTGATACTAAAAAGATATCTAATAAGCCATAGAAACACACATGTAACTACTCACCAACCCATGTACCCACTTATATACAAAGTGATACACTGATACAAACATTTAAATAGTGAAACAATACTCACTAATATATGTATTCACTATGATACACTTAATAAGCCAGTTAACCAATCATTTAAAAAAAAAAAATATCCATTAAGACACTTATTTAACCATTTATTCTTCCATCGACCTTTACATATACATATATGAAACATATTTATTTTTCAGAAAGACACACATTCACTGGATGGTGTCTTCAGTGATGTCACTGACCATGTCATGAGTGATGTAATATGTGATGTCATCAGCAGTGCATTACACGCGCAAGTTATAGTGAGTCCAACTAACTATAACGTGGGAATTCAATGGTTTTATGGCAGTAAAATTTCCAGGTAACTATAACTGGAGTGAAACCTATGGTTTTTTCAGTGAATTTGATAGGCTTTTAAATGCTAATTCCTAACTATAACTGGTGTGAAACCTATGGTTTTTTCAGTGAATATATATATATGTGTATATATATATATATTCACTGAAAAAATCATAGGTTTCATGAGTGGTATAGTTAGATGGACATTTCACTCGTACAAAACCATAGAAATTCCTCCGTTATAGTTAGCTGTGCTAACTATAACTCGCGCGCCCGCAATGCACTGCTGATGATGTCACATATTACATCATTCATGACATGGTCAGTGACATCACTGATGACATCACTGATGACATCTCAAATGGCCTCACTGATTACATCATCCAGTGAATGTGGTTTTGTTTGAAATTTAAATATCTATTATATATATATATATATATACCAATCTGTATTGAAGATTGAGTGGATATATAACTGTCTGGATGGAGGATTTAGTAGCTGTCTGACTGTTTGTTTAAGTGAGTAATTAAATGTGTCTCACTAAATGTTTGGGTTAGTAACCAAACTATGTGAATGTGTGTATCACTGTCTCTGTTGTATTACCTGCTGCAACAATTGGTCACTAACTACATGAGTGTCTATATTAGTTATTGATTAGTTGGATGAGAATTTGTAAGGGAGACTGAGTGTATCTGTGGTTGGGTGGGGGAGTTGTAACTCAATGCATAGATGTGTGAGTGGTTGATTGTCTAGGCATATGGGTTTAGGAGTGTTTATGGAAACATTTGTTTGGTTATCTGAGTGTGTTTATTTGTGTGTTGGTAAGTGAATATATGTGTCAGTGGTAATCCCCAATAAAGGAGAAAAAAAAGGCATTGTATGTGAGAGTTGGTGTATATAGATAAGTATACATAAGAGTCAGTGATTGTGAGAGTAACTGTATGAATGAGTGTGTAATTGTAATAGTGATTTTTTTAACATAGTAACTATGATTTACTATGTGTATGTATAAATCAGGTGTTGTGTGTATAACTGTGTAGGTGAGTAAATGTAAGTGTGATTGATTCTTTTCATGAGTGAGAAGCATCACTGCATAACCGACTAGGATGACTGCTGATGTGTCAATGTCTATATAGGTGTATGAGTACTTTTGATAGTGTTACCATTGATCAGTGACTGTATGTATAAGTTATTCTGTGGGTGAATGGACAGTCATGTGTATAGACCTAGGAATCAGTGAGTGCCTATGTAGTAACTGGTATGTGTGTGTCAGTGCTTTCAAACAAGGTACTCTGTATTTTACAGTGAGTGATCAAAGTTATACATGTGTGTGATGAGGTGTATCAGATTGTCACGTGGATGATGTCATCAGTGATGTCATTTGAGATGTCATCAGTGATGTCACTGACCATGTCATGAATGATGTAATATGTGACATCATCAGCAGTGCATTGCGGTCACGCGAGTTATAGTTAGCACAACTAACTATAACTGAAGAATTTCTATGGTTTTGTACGAATGAAATGTTCAGCTAACTATAACACTCATGAAACCTATGGTTTTTTCAGTGAATTTCAAAGGTTTTGTAAATGCTAATTCCCCACTATAACGTCTCTGAAACTTATGGTTTTTTCAGAGAATTTCAAAGTTTTTCAAATGTTAATTTCTAAATAAATAAATGCTATTTTTTAAGTACAATAGTAGTTAACCTATTTTTTTGTACTGAATTGCTACAGTTTTTTAACTGTTTATTTATAAATATTTTATTTGTTAAACAACATTATATATTTTTTCTGAAAATTGCACAAAAAAAGTAAAAAGTAAATGAAAAACAAATATTTTAAAACAAAATTGTATTTTAATATATTTATATAATTTTCTTTTCAAAATTTTTTGGGGAGTCACGCACCCAAAACGACCCTACCGCAGCAGGTCTGCGTATTCTAGCTGCCATTTTGGAAAAGGTGTGAAGGATATGCGTATGGTGAGCGACGTACAAGGTTACATGGTGTGCGCGACCGGTATGCGACTGGTCCGTGACTCCTGCTCCTTCGCATTTGCAACACATGTGTATTACGGTATGCGACGCTTGCGCTGTGGCGGGCCCCACGTGACGTCATATACGTGCTGGGGCGCGCTGGGTGAACGACTCCCGCGAAATTTTTTGTGTTCTAAAATTATATGTATGCGTCTGTAATGTACATATTAGGGCAAAAGATTATCTAAGGTATTCATAAAAATAATATATTTCTACTTGTAATTAACATATTTTTAAATCTACTTTTGCGAAGTCGCTTCGGGTGAGCGCTTCGTGAGCACACGGTGTGCGGATCCCATGTGACCACAAAAAATGATTTGATTGGTTCATAACATTTCCCACTGTAACTATTGAAGGACCCCACCCATTTTAATTGTTCTGTTTAGAGAAGTTGATGAGAGACATATTTTCTTCTTCCAGAGCTGGTTTTGGAATTTTTTGGGTGTTTTTAAAAAATTTCATTGGAGGAATGGCATCTGGTTCGCAAGCTCCTCATCATTTTTCAGATGAAGATATCTTGGAGGAAGATCCACCCAAGCAGGGGCCTGAATCAGTGGTATGGACATTTTTCACCTTTCCTACTGGAGAAAAAAAGGTCAACGCAAGAAAAGTCACATGCTTGCTGTGTGACAGGGTCCTGTCGCAAGGCAGTGACCAGAAATACTTCTGTGGAACAGCGAGTATGTATAAACATCTGCGGACCTTTCACCCAAAGAATCTGATACGAGAAGAAATGAGGCGTGCAGCACAAAAAACACCACCAGGCATTGCTAGCACCTCCGGAGTGTCCACTTCAGCACCACCAGTAGACATTCGCCCAGAATTTGCTTTTCTGCAGCAGCACTGCACTAAGTGCAAAACCATCATCTGTTATGGTGAACAGTCAGTGGATGCTATTTGTGTAGCTCAACGGAACCACAAATGCACATTTTAAAAAAAAAATTGTATTTGGAATGAAGTTGAATTCCAAAAGCTAACTGTTTACTTAGTTCAATTTTTGTTAAATTAAAAAAACACCAAAAAAAGTACAAAATTGGTAAAAAAACTTCAAAAAAATAGAAAAAAAAACAGAAGACAAAAAATGTTCAGTAGTACCTTATCTGGTTTAAAAAAAGAACAATCATTGCATGGTAATGTCTGAAAGTTTGTTTGAATGTATGTGTAGAGCATGGTTGACTGAAAGAATGCATTAGTACTGTATGGTGAATTTATAGGGGCAGATCTATGAGGAAGTGCTGCAGCGTGACACTGCAAGCCCTTTAGCTGCACCGTGCTGCGGCACTTCTGAAGCACAGGGATGTGACATAAATACATGAATATGTTGCAATTCTGTGCTCCCTCTGCACTAGCACACAAACTGCAGCCATGCAGTGATGCAGGCACCCTTGCACCATGATGCAAGGATATCTGTGTCATGGGGAGATTGTTTTTGTGCAGGAAGGGACTACTTCCTGCACAAAAACAATCACTAAAGGCATTTTCCTCCTTCAATGTGTGCTGTGGAATGCAGCATGCATTGAAAGAGTAAAAAACCAGGAGAAATTAAAACATTTCTCCTTGTTGTGCTTCGCTACACCACCTCTAGGGTGGCGCACCATTCACACATATCTACAGATTTACACTTTCTCGTAAATCTTGAGAAGCGTTATTCCATGGGTGTTGTGTAAGAACAGACACAGCAACACCCATGGAACGCCCCTTCAATGCAAAGTGCTGCGTTTGAATGGGTCGTATTTTCAAGGAGAGGAAAAGCCACAGAAAGTGACGTACTGGTGGCGCAGGAGGCTTGTAAATCTGCCCCATAAGTGCTTAGGTATTGGCAGAGTGATAAAATAAGAACATAGTGCTGGATGAGTGATTGACGAACTGCATGAGACTGACAGGAGGTATCCTAGGCTGCATGAGTACTACTTCAGTATTTAGTGGAGTGTACCGATAGTATGTATCTGCTTAGAGGTTTGTAGGGATTGTGCACAGAATATTGTACGTGTACTTGTGTTGGTGCCTAGGTCATTCTGTAAGAACATCACTAGGAACTAGAATGATGACAGTGCTGCAAACAGAGTGCTCAGTTAATTTATAAGTGCTTAAGTATTGTCTCAATGCCTGAGTCATTCTGCAAGTGCATAGACAGTGACTGTGTTCCTAGAGTGCTAGTAGTTGACAGCAGGATAAGTTTATAAGCGCTTATGTTTCAGCAGAGTGATTAGATAAGGACATGTTTCTGTCAGGATGATTGTAGGAGTGGACACAGACTCACAGTGTGATTCCAGACAAGCATTACTATTACCTGGACTTTTGCAGGACTGACTCAGTAGTCTGCAAAGGGTTAAGGGACTGGGTTCCTAGAGTGCTAGTAGTTGACAGCAGGATAAGTTTATAAGCGCTTATGTTTCAGCAGGGTGATTAAATAAGGACAGGCTTCTGTCAGGATGATTGTAGGAGTGGACAGAGCTGCTTTAGAGCCATAGAACCAGGTCACCAGAGCCGTTGTAGAGCCAGAGACCCAGGTCAGCAGAGCTGCTGTAGAGCCAGAGAACCAGGTCAGCAGAGCTGCTTTAGAGCCATAGAACCAGGTCAGCAGAGCTGCTGTAAAGCCAGAGAAACCAGGTCAGCAGAGCTGCTTTAGAGCCAGAGAACCAGGTCAGCAGGGCTGTTGTAGAGCCAGAGAACCAGGTCAGCAGAGATGCTCTAGAGCCTAGGAAGCAGGTCAGCAGAACTGCTCTTGAACCCGAGACCCAGGTCAGCCGAGCTGCTCTAGAGCCAGAGACCCACGTCAGCAGAGCAGCTCTAGAGACCGCGAACCAGGTCAGCAGAGCTGCTGTAGAGCCAGAGAAACCAGGTCAGCAGAGCTGCTTTAGAGGGAGAGAACCAGGTCAGCAGAGCTGCTTTAGAGATAGAGAACCAGGTCAGCAGAGCTGCTCTAGAGCCAGAGAACCAGGTCAGCAGAGCTGCTTTAGAGCCATAGAACCAGGTCAGCAGAGCTGCTCTAGAGGCAGAGAACCGGGTCAGCAGAGCTGATTTAGAGGGAGAGAACCAGGCCAACAGATCTGCTTTAGAGCCAGAGAACCAGGTCAGTAGAGCTGCTCTAGAGCAGAGCTGCTTTAGAGCCAGGCCAGCAGAGCTGCTTTAGAGCCAGAGAGCCAGGTAAGCAGAGATGCTCTAGAGCCAGAGAACCAAGTCAGCAGCAGAGCTGCTCTAGAGCCTAGAGAACCAAGTCAGCAGAGCTTCTTTAGAGCCATAGAACCAGGTCAGCAGAGCTGCTTTAGAGCCAGAGAACTAGGCCAGCAGAGCTGCTCTCGAGCCTAAGAACCAGGACAGCAGAGCTGCTCTAGAGCCAGAGAACCAGGTCAGCAGAGCTGCTGTAGAGCCAGAGAAAGCAGGTCAGTAGGGCTGCTTTAGAGGGAGGGAACCAGGTCAGCAGAGCTGCTCTAGAAGGAGAGAACCAGGTCAGCAGAGTTGCTCTAGAGCCTGAGAATCATGTCAGCAGAACTGCTTTAGAGCCACAGAACCGGGTCAGCAGAGCTGCTTTAGAGCCAGAGAACCAGGTCAGCAGAGCTGTTGTAGAGCGAGAGAACCACATCAGCAGTGCTGCTTTAGAGGGAGAGAACCAGGTCAGCAGAGCTGCTCTAGAGGGACATAACCAGGTCAGCAGAGCTGCTCTAGAGCCTTAGAACCATGTCAGCAGAACTGCTTTAGAGCCATAGAACCGGGGCTGCTTTAGAGCCAGAGAACCAGGTCAGCAGAGCTGTTGTAGAGCCAGAGAACCACATCAGCAGAGCTGCTCTTTAGTCTAAGAACTAGGTCAGCAGAGCTGTTCTAGAGCCAGAGAACCAGGTCAGCAGACCTGCTGTAGAGCCAGAGAAACCAGGTCAGCAGAGCTGCTTTAGAGCCAGACAACCAGGTCAGCAGAACTGCTTTATATCCAGAGAACCAGGTCAGCAGAGCTGCTCTAGCTGAATCTGACTGACTGACAGACTGACACTGACTGATTGACACTGACTGACACTGACTGATTGTCACTGACTGACACTGATTGACTGACACTGACTGACTGACACTGACTGATTACTCTCTACTACTCACTCTCTACTACTCTCTACTACTCACTCTCTACTACTCACTCTCTACTACTCTACTACTCTCTACTACTCACTACTCTCTACAACTTACCCTCTACTACTCACTCTCTACTACTCTCTGCAACTCACTGTCTGCTACTCTCTACTATTCACTCTCTGCTACTCTCTCTCTACCACTCACTCTCTACTACTCATTCTACTACTGTCTACCACTCACTCTCTACTACTCTACTACTCACTCTCTACTACTCTCTACTACTCTCTCTTTACTACTAACTCTCTACTACCCACTCTACTACTCTCTACCACTCACTCTCTACTACTCTACTACTCACTCTCTACTACTCTCTAATACTCTCTCTCTACTACTCTCTCCCTACTACTCACTCTCTACTACTCACTCTCTACTACTCACTCTCTACTACTCACTCTCTACTACTCTCTACCTCTCACTCTCTACTACTCACTCTCTACGACTTTCTACTACTCACTCTACTACTCTCTACTACTCTCTATCACTCTCTCTCTACTACTCTACTACTCACTCTCTACTACTCACTCTCTACTATTCACTCTCTACTACTCACTCTCTACTACTCACTCTACTACTCGCTCTCTACTACTCTCTACTACTACTCGCTACCGCTCACTCTCTACTCCTCACTCTCTACTACTTTCTACTTCTCACTCTACTACTCTCTACTACTCTCTATCACTCTCTTTCTCTACTACTCTACTACCCACTCTCTACTACTCTCTCTCTACTACTATCTCTCTACTACTCACTCTCTACTACTCAATCTCAACAAATCACTCTCTATTACTTGCTCTCTACTACTCTCTACTACTCACTCTCCACTACTCACTCTCTACTCCTCCCTCTCTACGACTCTCTACATACAACTCACTCTCTGCTACTCACTCTCTACTACTCTACTACTCTCTCCACTACTCACTCTCTACTACTCTACCACTCTCTACTACTCTCTCTACTACTGACTCTCTACTACTCTACTACTCTCTACTACTCTCTTTACTACTTACTCTCTACTTCTCACTCTCTACTACTCTCTCTCTACTACTCACTCTACTACTCTCTACTAGTCTCTCTACTATTCACTCTCTACTACTCACTCTACTACCCTCTACTACTCTCTCTCTACTACTCACTCTCTACTACTCACTCTACTACTCTCTACTACTCACTCTCTACTACTCTCTCTCTCTACTACTCACTCTCTACTACTTGCTCTCTACTACTTGCTCTCTACTACTCTCTACTACTCACTCTCCACTACTCACTCTCTACGACTCACTCTCTACTACTCTCTACTACTCACTCTCTACTACTCTACTATGCTCTACTACTCACTCTCTACTACTCACTCTTTACTACTCTACTACTCTCTACTACTCTCACTACTACTCACTCTCTATTAGTCTCTGCTACTCACTCTCCACTACTCACTCTCTACTACTCTACTATCCTCTACTACCCACTCTCTACTACTCACTCTCTACTAATCACTCTCTACTACTCTCTACTACTCAGTCTACTACTTTACTCACTCTCTACTACTCACTCTCCACTACTCACTTTCTACTACTCTCTACTACTCACTCTCTACTACTCAGTCTACTACTCACTCTCTACTACTCTCTCTGCTACTCACTCTCTACTACTCTCTACTACTCACTCTCTACTACTCACTTTCTAGTACTCTCTACCACTCACTCTCTACTACTCACTCTACTACTCACTCTCAACTACTCTCTCCTACTCTCTACTACTCACTCTCTACTACTCTCTACTACTCACTCTCTACTACTTACTCTACTACTCTCTACTACTCACTCTCTGCTACTCTCTCTACTACTCTCTACTCTCTACTAATCACTCTCTACACTCTACTCTCCAATACTCACTCTCTACTCTCTACCTCTCTCTCTACTACTCTCAGTTTAGCTAATAGATCACCTTCCAAGCCTCTGTGGGAAAAGCATGAGAAAATAGTTTTCACTCAAACATGATTCATGATATCCCAGCAGAAGGCTTTTTCACATGGTAAAATCACCTTAGAACACACCACAATTCCTAAAATGAGTATGGTACCATCAACAAATGATTTATAATGTAACTAAAGTCTTAAAACCTTCTATTAACTGCAATGCTTTTTAATGAGGTGCTATCATGTATATTGGTCCCAAGATGGCTGCCAACACTTATTGGATGAAGTGCTGACAGCCAATCAGATCTCACAATGAGATGTGTGGTTAGGCCCGGCCCAGATATATATATATTTTTTTCCTTTAACATCTAAAAAACTACTGAACAGATTTACACCATTTAACAAAAAGGCACGAGTCTGAACCAACGACTACCTCTTTGCCAAATTTGGGGTAAGTCTGTTCAGCAGTTCGGGCTGTAGCACCGACTAAAGGTTCCTATGGAAAATTGCATGGGAAAAACATGTTTTGGGACCCCCCTTTTTTCTCAGCCCCTGCTTGACGAATCACCCTGAGACTTTCAAGATAATTTGGAATAGAATGTTGCAGATTTCCTATGGAAAATAGGTCCTAACTATAACTACCTACTGGGGGCCACCAGTAGTATATATATATATATATATATATATATATATATATATATATATATATATATATATATATATATATATATATATATATATATATATATATATATATATATATATATTAGAGTTCACAGTTGCCCAATGCGAGGCGCACTCCCCGTTGGTGGAATATTAGGATCAGGAGAAGGGAGTCAAGCATGACGTCGTCTGCAGCTACCTGACGCGTTTCGGGCATCCGCCCTTCTTCATAGGATACGCTGCTCCCACACTTTGCCACCATTTTGGATTTCCAGTGTATTCCCTTTTATTGAAAAACAATACAATCAGCCAATGATACTCAGGTGAGTTCCAATACTGCATTATGGGACTGGAAGTCCATTAAAATGAATCCCAAGTGGGGCTGCTGGCAAGATGCGATGAAATACCATTGAATGTCCTCGTTATGCCTCCAACACCTTTTCACATACTGCCAAACACCAGTTGGTCCGCTCTGCTCCTTAGCTGAAAAGCAGGGGAACCGCTCCTTTCAGCGGCGGTGCGCCTCTCGACCGGACCAGCCGAAATAGATTAGAGTTCACAGTTGCCCAATGCGAGGCGCACTCCCCGTTGGCGAAATATTAGGATCAGGAGAAGGGAGTCAAGCATGACGTCGTCTGCAGCTACCTGACGCATTTCGGGCATCCGCCCTTCTTCATAGGATACGCTGCTCCCACACTTTGCCACCATTTTGGATTTCCAGTGTATTTCCTTTTATTGAAAAACAATACAATCAGCCAATGATACTCAGGTGAGTTCCAATACTGCATTATGGGACTGGAAGTCCATTAAAATGAATCCCAAGTGGGGCTGCTGGCAAGATGCGATGAAATACCATTGAATGTCCTCGTTATGCCTCCAACACCTTTTCACATACTGCCAAACACCAGTTGGTCCGCTCTGCTTCTTAGCTGAAAAGCAGGGGAACCGCTCCTTTCAGCGACGGTGCGCCTCTCGACCGGACCGGCCGAAATAGATTAGAGTTCACAGTTGCCCAATGCGAGGCGCACTCCCCGTTGGTGAAATATTAGGATCAGGAGAAGGGAGTCAAGCATGACGTCGTCTGCAGCTACCTGACGCGTTTCGGGCATCCGCCCTTCTTCATAGGATACGCTGCTCCCACACTTTGCCACCATTTTGGATTTCCAGTGTATTCCCTTTTATTGAAAAACAATACAATCAGCCAATGATACTCAGGTGAGTTCCAATACTGCATTATGGGACTGGAAGTCCATTAAAATGAATCCCAAGTGGGGCTGCTGGCAAGATGCGGTGAAATACCATTGAATGTCCTCGCTATGCCTCCAACACCTTTTCACATGCTGCCAAACACCAGTTGGTCCGCTCTGCTCCTTAGTTGAAAAGCAGGGGAACCGCTCCTTTCAGCGGCGGTGCGCCTCTCGACAGGACCGGCCGAAATAGATTAGAGTTCACAGTTGCCCAATGCGAGGCGCACTCCCCGTTGGTGAAATATTAGGATCAGGAGAAGGGAGTCAAGCATGACGTCGTCTGCAGCTACCTGACGCGTTTCGGGCATCCGCCCTTCTTCATAGGATACGCTGCTCCCACACTTTGCCACCATTTTGGATTTCCAGTGTATTCCCTTTTATTGAAAAACAATACAATCAGCCAATGATACTCAGGTGAGTTCCAATACTGCATTATGGGACTGGAAGTCCATTAAAATGAATCCCAAGTGGGGCTGCTGGCAAGATGCGGTGAAATACCATTGAATGTCCTCGTTATGCCTCCAACACCTTTTCACATACTGCCAAACACCAGTTGGTCCGCTCTGCTCCTTAGTTGAAAAGCAGGGGAACCGCTCCTTTCAGCGGCGGTGCGCCTCTCGACCGGACTGGCCAAAATAGATTAGAGTTCACAGTTGCCCAATGCGAGGCGCACTCCCCGTTGGTGAAATATTAGGATCAGGAGAAGGGAGTCAAGCATGACGTCGTCTGCAGCTACCTGACGCGTTTCGGGCATCCGCCCTTCTTCATAGGATACGCTGCTCCCACACTTTGCCACCCTTTTGGATTTCCAGTGTATTCCCTTTTATTGAAAAACAATACAATCAGCCAATGATACTCAGGTGAGTTCCAATACTGCATTATGGGACTGGAAGTCCATTAAAATGAATCCCAAGTGGGGCTGCTGGCAAGATGCGGTGAAATACCATTGAATGTCCTCGCTATGCCTCCAACACCTTTTCACATGCTGCCAAACACCAGTTGGTCCGCTCTGCTCCTTAGTTGAAAAGCAGGGGAACCGCTCCTTTCAGCGGCGGTGCGCCTCTCGACCGGACCGGCCGAAATAGATTAGAGTTCACAGTTGCCCAATGCGAGGCGCACTCCCCGTTGGTGAAATATTAGGATCAGGAGAAGGGAGTCAAGCATGACGTCGTCTGCGGCTACCTGACGAGTTTCGGGCATCCGCCCTTCTTCATAGGATACGCTGCTCCCACACTTTGCCACCATTTTGGATTTCCAGTGTATTCCCTTTTATTGAAAAACAATACAATCAGCCAATGATACTCAGGTGAGTTCCAATACTGCATTATGGGACTGGAAGTCCATTAAAATGAATCCCAAGTGGGGCTGCTGGCAAGATGTGGTGAAATACCATTGAATGTCCTCGTTATGCCTCCAACACCTTTTCACATACTGCCAAACACCAGTTGGTCCGCTCTGATCCTTAGTTGAAAAGCAGGGGAACCGCTCCTTTCAGCGGCGGTGCGCCTCTCGACCGGACCGGCCGAAATAGATTAGAGTTCACAGTTGCCCAATGCGAGGCGCACTCCCCGTTGGTGAAATATTAGGATCAGGAGAAGGGAGTCAAGCATGAAGTCGTCTGCAGCTACCTGACGCGTTTCGGGCATCCGCCCTTCTTCATAGGATACGCTGCTCCCACACTTTGCCACCATTTTGGATTTCCAGTGTATTCCCTTTTATTGAAAAACAATACAATCAGCCAATGATACTCAGGTGAGTTCCAATACTGCATTATGGGACTGGAAGTCCATTAAAACGAATCCCAAGTGGGGCTGCTGGCAAGATGCGGTGAAATACCATTGAATGTCCTCGTTATGCCTCCAACACCTTTTCACATACTGCCAAACACCAGTTGGTCCGCTCTGCTCCTTAGTTGAAAAGCAGGGGAACCGCTCCTTTTAGCGGCGGTGCGCCTCTCGACCGGACCGGCCGAAATAGATTAGAGTTCACAGTTGCCCAATGTGAGGCGCACTCCCCGTTGGTGAAATACTAGGATCAGGAGAAGGGAGTCAAGCATGACGTCGTCTGCAGCTACCTGACGCGTTTCGGGCAACCGCCCTTCTTCATAGGATACGCTGCTCCCACATTTTGCCACCATTTTGGATTTTCAGTGTATTCCCTTTTATTGAAAAACAATACAATCAGCCAATGATACTCAGGTGAGTTCCAATACTGCATTATGGGACTGGAAGTCCATTAAACGAATCCCAAGTGGGGCTGCTGGCAAGATGCGGTGAAATACCATTGAATGTCCTCGTTATGCCTCCAACACCTTTTCACATACTGCCAAACACCAGTTGGTCCGCTCTGCTCCTTAGTTGAAAAGCAGGGGAACCGCTCCTTTTAGCGGCGGTGCGCCTCTCGACCGGACCGGCCGAAATAGATTAGAGTTCACAGTTGCCCAATGTGAGGCGCACTCCCCGTTGGTGAAATATTAGGATCAGGAGAAGGGAGTCAAGCATGACGTTGTCTGCAGCTACCTGACGCGTTTCGGGCATCCGTCCTTCTTCATAGGATACGCTGCTCCCACACTTTGCCACCATTTTGGATTTCCAGTGTATTCCCTTTTATTGAAAAACAATACAATCAGCCAATGATACTCAGGTGAGTTCCAATACTGCATTATGGGACTGGAAGTCCATTAAAAAAGAATCCCAAGTGGGGCTGCTGGCAAGATGCGGTGAAATACCATTGAATGTCCTCGTTATGCCTCCAACACCTTTTCACATACTGCCAAACACCAGTTGGTCCGCTCTGCTCCTTAGTTGAAAAGCAGGGGAACCGCTCCTTTTAGCGGCGGTGCGCCTCTCGACCGGACCGGCCGAAATAGATTAGAGTTCACAGTTGCCCAATGTGAGGCGCACTCCCCGTTGGTGAAATACTAGGATCAGGAGAAGGGAGTCAAGCATGACGTCGTCTGCAGCTACCTGACGCGTTTCGGGCATCCGTCCTTCTTCATAGGATACGCTGCTCCCACACTTTGCCACCATTTTGGATTTCCAGTGTATTCCCTTTTATTGAAAAACAATACAATCAGCCAATGATACTCAGGTGAGTTCCAATACTGCATTATGGGACTGGAAGTCCATTAAAATGAATCCCAAGTGGGGCTGCTGGCAAGATGCGGTGAAATACCATTGAATGTCCTCGCTATGCCTCCAACACCTTTTCACATGCTGCCAAACACCAGTTGGTCCGCTCTGCTCCTTAGTTGAAAAGCAGGGGAACCGCTCCTTTTAGCGGCGGTGCGCCTCTCGACCGGACCGGCCGAAATAGATTAGAGTTCACAGTTGCCCAATGTGAGGCGCACTCCCCGTTGGTGAAATATTAGGATCAGGAGAAGGGAGTCAAGCATGACGTCGTCTGCAGCTACCTGACGCGTTTCGGGCATCCGTCCTTCTTCATAGGATACGCTGCTCCCACACTTTGCCACCATTTTGGATTTCCAGTGTATTCCCTTTTATTGAAAAACAATACAATCAGCCAATGATACTCAGGTGAGTTCCAATACTGCATTATGGGACTGGAAGTCCATTAAAACGAATCCCAAGTGGGGCTGCGGGCAAGATGCGGTGAAATACCATTGAATGTCCTCGTTATGCCTCCAACACCTTTTCACATACTGCCAAACACCAGTTGGTCCGCTCTGCTCCTTAGTTGAAAAGCAGGGGAACCGCTCCTTTTAGCGGCGGTGCGCCTCTCGACCGGACCGGCCGAAATAGATTAGAGTTCACAGTTGCCCAATGCGAGGCGCACTCCCCGTTGGTGAAATATTAGGATCAGGAGAAGGGAGTCAAGCATGAAGTCGTCTGCAGCTACCTGACGCGTTTCGGGCATCCGCCCTTCTTCATAGGATACGCTGCTCCCACACTTTGCCACCATTTTGGATTTCCAGTGTATTCCCTTTTATTGAAAAACAATACAATCAGCCAATGATACTCAGGTGAGTTCCAATACTGCATTATGGGACTGGAAGTCCATTAAAACGAATCCCAAGTGGGGCTGCTGGCAAGATGCGGTGAAACACCATTGAATGTCCTCGTTATGCCTCCAACACCTTTTCACATACTGCCAAACACCAGTTGGTCCGCTCTGCTCCTTAGTTGAAAAGCAGGGGAACCGCTCCTTTTAGCGGCGGTGCGCCTCTCGACCGGACCGGCCGAAATAGATTAGAGTTCACAGTTGCCCAATGTGAGGCGCACTCCCCGTTGGTGAAATACTAGGATCAGGAGAAGGGAGTCAAGCATGACGTCGTCTGCAGCTACCTGACGCGTTTCGGGCATCCGCCCTTCTTCATAGGATACGCTGCTCCCACATTTTGCCACCATTTTGGATTTTCAGTGTATTCCCTTTTATTGAAAAACAATACAATCAGCCAATGATACTCAGGTGAGTTCCAATACTGCATTATGGGACTGGAAGTCCATTAAAACGAATCCCAAGTGGGGCTGCTGGCAAGATGCGGTGAAATACCATTGAATGTCCTCGTTATGCCTCCAACACCTTTTCACATACTGCCAAACACCAGTTGGTCCGCTCTGCTCCTTAGTTGAAAAGCAGGGGAACCGCTCCTTTTAGCGGCGGTGCGCCTCTCGACCGGACCGGCCGAAATAGATTAGAGTTCACAGTTGCCCAATGTGAGGCGCACTCCCCGTTGGTGAAATATTAGGATCAGGAGAAGGGAGTCAAGCATGACGTCGTCTGCAGCTACCTGACGCGTTTCGGGCATCCGTCCTTCTTCATAGGATACGCTGCTCCCACATTTTGCCACCATTTTGGATTTCCAGTGTATTCCCTTTTATTGAAAAACAATACAATCAGCCAATGATACTCAGGTGAGTTCCAATACTGCATTATGGGACTGGAAGTCCATTAAAATGAATCCCAAGTGGGGCTGCTGGCAAGATGCGGTGAAATACCATTGAATGTCCTCGCTATGCCTCCAACACCTTTTCACATGCTGCCAAACACCAGTTGGTCCGCTCTGCTCCTTAGTTGAAAAGCAGGGGAACCGCTCCTTTCAACGGTGGTGCGCCTCTCGACCGGACCGGCCGAAATAGATTAGAGTTCACAGTTGCCCAATGCGAGGCACACTCCCCGTTGGTGAAATATTGGAATCAGGAGAAGGGAATCAAGCATGACGTCATCTGCAGCTACCTGACGCGTTTCGGGCATCCGCCCTTCTTCATAGGATACGCTGCTCCCACTATATATATATATATATATATATATATATATATATATATATATATATATATATATATATATATATTGCTCCAACACGTCCGTAATTTCACAAAAGTAGACGGCACTCCAAGTCGGTGTTTATCAGTAATGATTTATTGGCAGACCCCCTGCCCCACAACAGACGAGTTTCACCTTTCGGCTTCGTCAGTGTCAACCAGTGTGTTATAAAAGACATCATTATATCTCCACCCTTCCCCAAACAAGGAAAGAGGACTGTTCACGCCAAAACATGTTGGTGGCCATCTTGAAGTAGGTTAATCTCATA
Source organism: Lissotriton vulgaris (assembly GCF_964263255.1). Taxonomy (NCBI): domain Eukaryota; kingdom Metazoa; phylum Chordata; class Amphibia; order Caudata; family Salamandridae; genus Lissotriton; species Lissotriton vulgaris. Next base: position 1,183,222,259 of record NC_141696.1, read on the forward strand.
AGATTTACGTAACACATTTCTTAAGAGATAATGGTGTCAAAAGTGCTCGTGCAAATTTAAAAAACAGCATGGTTTTTGGCACAATTCATCTTATGTTCATTTCATTATACCGCATACTATCAACAATACGTACAGGGAAAACATGCAAGGTTAAGCATGCATTTGCAAGGCTAGTTACATTCCTATGTATCTTACTGCACCATTTTATTAGCCTATCAATTCTTACAAAGCATGCAAATGTATTTACTAATTACGTGATCATGTGTATCCATGACCAACATGCTATACAATTGTTAATTCGCCTTGTCCGAACTGTAACAACTATCTTCCCTGCGTATTGTGTGTGTATGCGTCTCTATTTTGCCCTGTATGGGCATATTCGACTATGATGTGTTGATGGTTTGTCGATTATGCCCTGAATGGATATATATATATATATTACCCACTGGCGGTCGCCAGTAGGTAGCAAAGCATTTTTGTAGTCCCAATAACTTTGGCGCCGGTTGACGAATCTTTGCGAAATTTCCCTGCACTTCATTTTAGTGAGACCCCTGGGTGGGCCAGGTCCCGGGGGCATTGCTAAAAAATAATAGCGGGGGCCTGCGGGAGCCCTGGCAGCCCGGGGGACCGCCACCTCCCCGGTGCTATGGTAATTATGTGCGGGGGCATGCGCCCCCCCCTGCAGCCCCAGGGACCACCACCTCCCGGGGCTTTTAGCTAAATGAATGTGTGGGGGGTCCCAACCCCCCCCCCCCCCCCGGTGAAGAGGTCCTCTTATGTCCTGAGGACCTCAGGACACAAGTGGACTTCATCCTCTGAGCAGCAGTGCGCCAGAAGCAGCATATGCAGCGTGGAGTAAAAAGGGGCATGGCCTCAAAACACCTCTCTGCAACGCAGCTCTGTGGCGCTTACTGGATGTACCTGGTGGGCTACTTGGCCACCAGGGACCTTCAGGATACAAGGGGACCTAATAGGGATGTTATAGTTAGAAATTAGCATTTAAAAAACCATTGAAATTCACTGGAAAAAAACATAGGTTTCAGGCGCGTTATAGTTCAAAATTAGCAGTAAAAAAACATTGAAATTCACTGAAATAAACGTAGGATTCAGGGACGTTGTAATTCGAAATTAGCATTTAAAAAATGATTGAAATTCACTGAAAACAGCATAGGTTTCAGACACGTTAGTTAGAAATTAGCATTTAAAAAAACCTTACAAATTCATTGAAAAATATATAGGTTTCAGGGACATTATAGTTAGTTGAACATTTCACTCATACAAAACCAGAGAAATTAGGCCGTTATAGTTAGTTCAGCTAACTATAACTCCCGCCCCCCGCAATGCTCTGCCGATGACGTCACATATTACATCATTCATGACATGGTCAGTGACATCACAGATGGCATCACTGATGACATTTCAAATGACATCACTGATGACCATCATCCAGTGACTGTGTGTTTCTGTAAAGTTTAAATATGTTTTATATATTTATATAGGCCAAGGTGTATTGAAGAATGAGTGGGTGTATACGTGTTTGAATGGATGCTTTAGTAGGTGCGTGACTGACTGTATAGGTGAGTGACTAAATGTGCCTTACTGAATGTATGGGTTAGTGACTGATACAGACATTCACACAGTTTAGTTTGTCAGTTGGTGTGTAAGCGGTTGCATGGGTTGGTGAATAGCTAAACAAGGGTCTGTATGGGTTATTGATTGGTTGTCGAGTATCTGTATGGGTGCCTGAGTGTGTGTGTGGGTGGGTGGGGGTGTGTGACTGTGCATAGATGTGTGAGCGGGTGATTCACTGGGTGTATGGGTTCAAGAGTGCAGCTATGAAGGGCTGTATGGGGGTGAGTGTGTATGGATGTGTTGGTGAGTAAATGAGGTCTCAGTGATACATGTTTGAATAACTATATATGTGAAAGGCAGTATGTGTGAGTGTTGGAGTATATAAATGACTATATGTGAGAGTGAGTGATTGTGAGAGTGGCTGTATGGAGGAGTGTGTGCTTGTATTAGTGATTGTATAAGAGTGTAAGTATGTGTTACTATATGTTTGAATAAGTGAGGTGGAGTGTGTATAACTGTATCGGTGAGTAAATGGGAGTGTGATTGATCCTTTGCATGACGCACAAGGTGTGTGAGTAACTCTATGGCTGAGTGGCGGTGTGTGACTGCCTGTATAGATATGTGAGTGCATATGATAGTGCTGTATTGATGGTTGACTGCATGTATGAATGACTGTATGGGTGAATGAGTGGATGTGTGTATGAATTAGTGAGTGGGTATGTACAAACTGGTATTTGTGTGTCTATGGTTTTGAAAATGGTAGTCTGTATTTTAGAGTGGGTGTATCAAAGGTTATATTAGGGTATGAGGAGGTGCATCAGATTATCACGTGGATTATGTCATCAGTAATGTCATTGGAGATGTCATCAGTGATGTCACTGACCATGTCATGAATGATGTAACATGTAACGTCATCAGCAGTGCATTGCGGGGGCGCGAGTTATAGTTAGCTGAACTATAACGGCCAAATTTCTCTGCTTTGTACGAGTGAAATGTCCAGCTAACTATAATGTCCCTGTAACCGTTTTTTAAATGGTAATTTCTAACTAAAATGTGCCTGAAACATATGTTTTTTTCAGCGAATTTCAATGTTTTTTTAAATGCTAATTCCTAACAATAACGTCCCTGAAACCTATGCTTTTTTCAGTGAATATATATATGTATACATATTTATATATTGTTTACCAGTCCGTCTCCAAAACGATTTAAGGAAGGCACTGACACCGTGAATTACTGCTCAAGAAAGGTGTTTATTCCATCATGCTGCAAAGACGCGTTTCAGCGGAAGCCTCCGCCTTGCTCACTCCCTATTTATATATATTCACTGAAAAAACCATAGGTTTCAGGGACGTTATAGTTAGCTGGACATTTCACTCATACAAAACCATAGAAATTCCCCTGTTATAGTTAGTTCAGCTAACTATAACTCACGCCCCTGCAATGCACTGCTGATGATGTCACATATTACATCATTCATGACATGGTCAGTGACATCACTGATGACATCTCAAATAACATCACTGATGACATCATCCAGTGACTGCGTGTTTCTGTAAAGTTTAAATACGTGTTATATATATGCCAAGGTGTATTTAAGAATGAGTGGGTGTATAAGTGCCTGAAAAGATGATTTAGTAGGTGTGTGTTTGACTGTATAAGTGAGTGATTAATCTTGTCTTACTGAATACATGGGTTAGTGACTAAACTGTGTGAATAACTGTATTAGTCTGCCAGTTGGTGTTTAAGCGGTTGCATGGGTTCGTGAGTAGCTACATGAGTGTCTATATGGATTATTGATTGGTTGCCTGAGTATTTGTATGGGAGACTTAGTGTGTGTGTAGGTGGTGTAGCGACAGGGTACTTTTAGTCTATTTTCAGACTGGTGGTGACTATAATCCACTACTATTTTAGTCCTAGTTGCATTTGCGTTCATTTGTAGGGCTTAACTATGCGCTTTGACAGGGTTTAGTGCCTTTTTCCGTTTTCTTGGGCCTACAGGCCCAAAAGCTAGAGAGAAGCCATTTTGTATTTCTGCCTCAACTGTCCGAGGCGCTTGCAGGGTAAAGGTAGTGTTTAGAATTCATCCTGTTGTTCGCTAGAGAGGAACCGGTCAAGACTGGTCCTTATCGAAGGAATGTGTTTGTCTCCCCGGCTCTAGGCGCAATACGCAGGTGGCCAAGGGAGCCGGGGACTGGTACAGGAATTCGGTGGGAGTCGGCCTAATACCGGAATTTTCCATAGCGAAAGTGAGCTCTATATTATCAAGGAGCAAGTAAAGAGGGGAGGGAGAGCAGCGTGTGGAGTAGACAGAAGAAGTTGGTCCAAAGGCTGGTGCATAGAGATTGATACCATCAGCTAATCGAAATCCTGAAACGAAGAGAGAGAGTGATTGAGAATCCTGTAGTGACATCATACAGGAGTGGCAGAGACTAAATCCAGAAGAGGGTTTGAGTATCCTGGAACCATGCCGGCGTAGCGGTGCAGACGTGTATTTGTGAGCCATAGGGGGAGAGCAGAGTCCGGAGCACATTGAAGACAAAGCGAGAGAGAGAGGGATCAGCTCCGCTGCTAAAATGGAAAGACACACGTCTAAGGTGAGGCGTTCTGAGCTCCCAGGCGCTTACTGGAAGTACCTGGTGGGCTAGTTGGCCCCAAGGGACCCTCAGGATTGAAGGGGACTTAATCCCCCAATTTACAATGTGCCTGGGAGTTGCGTTTGCACACTTGATATGTCAGGCCCCTTTCCTTCCTGCACCACTGTGCAAACGTGCCAACATTTTAAAAAAATACATCTTTTTTGGGTCCTGGGTGTCCTTCTGAGACCCCCGGAGCAGGCCTAGGTGGTCAGGGTGTTTCTACCATGCCCCATTCTCTTGTTTTATACCTTTGTTTCTCTGTTTTCTAGCGACTCGCTTCTACTGAGCCACAAGATGGCTGCCAACACTTCCTGATTTGGAGTGTTGGCAGCCAATCACAGTGAAGCTCGTGCATGGGATTTAGGCTCCGCCCAGATGTCAATTTTATTTTTCTAATTTCTCAGCAACTACTGAACGGATTTACACCATTTAAAAAAAGGTAGCTTTCTGACCCACGCACTACCTTTGTGCCAAATTCGGGGTAGTTCCGTTCAGTAGTTTCAATTGAAACCTTGCACAAGGTTTCCTATGGGAAATAGATTTTTGACTATTATTTTTTTAATTTATCAAAAACTACTGAACGGATTTACCACATTTAAAAAAAAGGTCTCTTTATGAACCAAGCTCTACCTTTCTGCCAAATTTGGGGTAATTCCATTCAGCAGTTCGAGCTGTAGCTCGTCGCAAAATTTCCTATGGAAATTAACATGGGGAAAACGCATTTTGGGATCCCCCCTTTTTTCTCAGCCCCGCTTGGCAAATCACCCCCAAACTTTCAAGACAGGAGCTAACCCAAAAAGTGCAACTTTTTGGAAAATTTCATAAAGATTTGTCAAACTACGCTAAAGTTATTAGCAAATCAAAAAATGCTTTCCTGTGAAACTAGGTTGTAGCTATAACTACCTACTGGCGACCACCAGTAGGTAATATATTTATTTGTTATGGGGTGGGTTTGGGTATACGGTGAGTATAGGGTGATAAGGTTTTTTTTAGGGTTTAGGGGTAGTTAGGAGTATTGGGTTGCAAGGGTTTTTTATGGTTGAAGGGTTGGTAGGGGTATAGGGTTGTATGGGTATTATAGGTTTTGGGGGTAGGGAAGGGCATAAGGTAATAAGGGATCTTTTAGGGTTTAGGGATATTTGGTGGTAAGGGTGTTTTTAGGGTTAAGGGTGGGTAAGAGTGTTAGGTGATAAGGGTATTTTTAGGGGTGAGGGGTGGGCAGGGACATAGAGTAGTAAAAGTATTTGTTAGGGTTTAGGGGTAGGTAGGGGCATAGGGTGGTAAGGGTATTTAATGAAGGGACGTTTGGGGTGGTTTCCCCTAATAAAACAAATCATAATAATGCATTCATTTTTTTTTTTTAAGTGCAGGGTTTGGGGGTTAAAATCCACACAGAAGGATAGGAAAGGCAGAGATCTCCATCTGTGAACTGAACAGCCGTTTTAGTATGTAAGTAATGCTACTGTAGTACTAATTTACATAATACAAAATGTAGTTTGTGAATCAGGCCCATTGTGGTCTGCTTATATTCTCGGTTACGTAGCTATCTTTTATTCTTTGTGATATGAATGTATTAGTTTGGAGTTTTGAGATTAATGTGGAAGGGTTATGTCAAGTACTTACAAATCATTTGGTGTTGCAGACATGCCAGTGACGTGATATCCCTAAGCAAAATCATTTTCAACCACAACCCACTGCACCTGCATGTGGCTTAGGGACTGTGTCCTAACCCCAGTGCCCGCCTGGAGGATGCCGTCCTTATGGCTGGAAGATGAGGCATTCCACAAAACATTACGGAAAGTCACAATACACTACTTCTACTATAACACAGAGACAGTCACAACCAGGCAATTGAGTGAGATTCCTATAAGATGGCCATTCGGTTATAACATTCATGCAATAGGCACGCAGGCCTCTCTAATGACTGAATTACAACAGCTGGAAAAGTAATTTCAGCTTAGATCCCGACATCCGATCTATCCAAGAAGAAACTCAGTTCAAGAAAAAACTTACGACCTGGCTTTTCCCACAGTACTAGTCTCCCTCTCTCGCTTCACTGCATTCTTAGCGCTGAGATGCCCAAGGGTAGTCATGCGCTCTACAAATCCCATAAACATAAACATAAACATAAACAAAGGTAAAACCGGGCATCCGTGGTGTGGTTTTCCCCTATCTTTTTGCCTTCATACCTCATGTTTTTGCTAACTTCGTTCATGCTGGCCTTAGGACTCTGCATACTTAACCACTGCTAACCAGTGCTAAAGTGCTTGTGCTCCTTCCCTAAAATATGGAAACATTGGATTATACCAAATTGGCATATTTTATTTATTTATAAGTCCCTTGTAAAGTGGTACTACGTATGCCCTGGGCCTGTAAATTACATGCTTCTAGTGGGCCTGCGGCACAGACTGTGCCACCCACTTAAGTAGCACTTTAAACATGTTGCATACTGCCTTTGCAGAACCTGGGTGCAGTTTTAAACAGCTATGTTGACCTGCCAAAATAAACCTTTTGCCACAGCCAAACCTTCTATTTTAGTACATAGACGTCACCCCTAGGGTAGGCTCTGGAAAGCCTAGAGGGCATGGTACATGTATTTAAAAAGTAGGACATATACTTTTAAGTTTTACATGTCCTGGCAGTGAAAAACTCCTAAATGAGTTTTTCATTGGTGCAAGACCTACCTCTTCAATAGTCTAACTTTTGAGGTGCCTTCTTACATTTTGTAAGTGTCATTTCCAAATTGTAACAGGTAACCCCTTCATGTATGGTGCCTCTGGAATCACAATTTAAAATTGCAATTCTAAAAATTCCACTTTTAGAAAGTTGGACACTTTCTTTCCATAGCCATTTAGTGCCTGAAGCTTGTCTCTGGGTCGCATGATTGGGTGTGAGTGACAGTTGGGCTTTGTGTATTCCTCCTAGACAGCCACCCACAAAGGGGAGCTTAGGTGTTACTGGATAGGCCATCACTGGCAGGATGGGAGGGAAGAGCTGGGCCCAGCCCCATTTACACTTCAATAGGCTGTGCTCTCTCTCCACCATAAGGGCTGCAGGGCCAGGAAGGCAGGGCATCTGTGCACTTCAAAAACATGCCACTAGAAGCTTCACCCAACTTCAAACACACAACTGTGTATAAATACTGGACCTCAGACACCAACTCTTCAGTACACTTCTGGACCTGTGAATACTCAGCCAGGAAGAAGGGCTGCAGTGCTGCTGAAAGGAATGCCACTCTGCTGGACTGCTACTATGAAGAAACTGTTGCACTGCTGTACTGGCCTGCTGCTTACAGCCCTCTTTCCTGGGGAGGAAGAACTGGACATGGAACCTCATCTTGAACCCAGGACACCAGAGGGACTCCAAGGGCTAGTCTTCTGGCCTCCTGATCTCAGTCTCAGGGACATAAAAGGCTTCCCAACATCCTGCACCAGCCCCTGACCCCAAAGAGGAGCCCCTCAGGCCCAGGGTCCTTGGTGTGCCTCAGTGAACTGAAATCAAGCTTTTGGGCTTGTCACAACCGCAAACAGGTTTGTTTGCATCAAGACCTCACACTGTGATTCAGCACGAAGCTCCATCATCCCCACTCTTTGTGCTCTAGTATTAACCGCCAACACAAATCTCCAGCAAAGTCTACCCAACAGCTTACTGCAACGTTTACCCTGCTCCTCACGGCCCTCTCCAACATGAACGGGACTCTCGGCACAGACTTTAGAAGGTAAACTTCAGTGGGCCTATCCTGGTAACTGTATCCGACATGCACTTCATCGAAGTCAGCCTGAAAGTGTGACTTTGTCCCGGTCCAGTGTGACCAGATATCCTGAGTTGGTGCTTTATGCTTTTGGTGCTATTTTTACTAAAATAACTTTAAAAAATAATAACTTTGGTTCTAAAAATTAGATTATTGTCATGTTGTTCTTGTTTTATTTATTAAATGCTGTTCTATTTTTCTAGCCTGGTCTGGGATCCTTTGTGCGGTTTTTCACTGTTCTACTGTTTGAAGTGTTGCACAAACACTTTACTCATTTCCTCTAAGTTAACCTGACTACTCTATGCCAAGCCACCAGCTGGTGGAGCACAGGTTAATTTGGGGTTTGCTTGTGCCTTACCCTCACAAGGATTGTGGCTGCCATAAGGATTCCTTCCCCCTTGTGACTGGCAGTAAAAATGGACCACTGCCTGCTGATAAAAAATGAAACTGAAACGTTATTTTTTTTTTTAATGCATCCTTTAAGGGAACCGGGCTGCATTTTTAAAAAAAAGCTGCTTTATTGAAAAAGTAGTCACATACATGATGGTCTGCTAACCCTATCCCTGTGAGTGCCAGTCATTCCCAATGGGTCGCAAAATGCTACCTGCCTCATGAATATTGATGAGGCAGGTCCTTTGCGACCCATTTGGGAAAAGCAAACAGTGTCGCAGACACTGCTGTACATCAGTGTTAGCGACTCGCAATTTGCAAGTTGCAAAAAATGCAAATTGCAAGTCGAAAAAAAAGCAAACTGTGAGTCACAAACACTGAGGGTCGTACTTCTGGCCCTAGGTGCACTGTCCTGTCTGTTCCTTGTATAAAATTTTTTTTGCACCTTTATCGTTGCATTGATGACAGCTACTTATAGGAATCTACTTAACGCAAATGTAGCCATGGGATAGCTGAGCGTTTTTTGTGTTTACACCAATCACACAATATCCATTATTTCAAGTGGTAACTCCAGACAGGCTATGGGCCCGATTCACAGAATTAACTTAAGACTCAATCCTAAACTTGCTATTATTTTGGTATTGACAGAATGCACTTACTACTTTTGGTATTCACAAAATGAACTTACTACTTTTGGTATTCACAGAAGTTAGGATTTTGTCTTAAGTTTGTCTTAAGACAAACAGACTTAAGACAGACTTAAGTAAGGATTTTGTCTTAAGTCTGTCTTAAGTTTGTCTTAAGTCTGTCTTAAGTCTGTCTTAAGTTTGTCTTAAGACAAACTTAAGACAAAATCCTAACTTCTGTGAATGCCAAAAGTAGTAAGTGCATTCTGTGAATACTAAAATAGTAGTAAGTTTAGGATTGAGTCTTAAGTTCATTCTGTGAATCGGGCCCTATGTACTCTTTTGAATACAGGAATACTGCCAACCACTTTGGGCCTGATTCACAAAAGTAAACTTAGACCAAAAGTCTAAGTTTAGACCTAAAGTCTAACTTTACTACTACTAAAGTTTGACTTTTGGTCTAAGTTTAGACCAAACGTCTAACGTAGACCAAAAGTCTAAATTTACTAGTAGTAAAGTTAGACTTTAGGTCTAAGTTAAGACCAAAAGTCTAACTTAGACCTAAAGTCTAACTTTACTACTACTAAAGTTAGATTTATGGTCGAAGTTTAGACCAAAAGTCTAATTTAGACCAAAAGTCTAACTTTAGTAGTAGTAAAGTTAGACTTTTGGTTTAAGCTAGCCTTTTGGTCTAAACTTAGACCTAAAGTCTAACTTTACTACTAGTAAAGTTAGACTTTTGGTCTACGTTAGACTTCTGGTCTACACTTAGACCAAAAGTCTAACTTTAATAGTAGTAAAGTTAGACTTTAGGTCTAAACTTAGACTTTTGGCCTAAGTTTACTTTTGTGAACCAGGCCCTGTATATTTAAGCTGAGACAAATGGCAATTGAAACATTTATCAAAGTCGTTGATTTGAGCAGAATCTATGAAACATTTGAAAAGTGAGGCTACTGCTGATGCACATTTACACCAAACGCACACTCCTTAAGTAAAGTGTTGGTACTCAGATTTCAGCTGCACTGGGATGTTATTCTTCTATAACTGACGATAGGAACACATTTGTAGAAAGTTTAAGAAGCAATGCATATATTTGTGTTGGGTTATGTTCTGCAAACCTCTATTTTAAGGCATGTGTGTGTACTAAATGTCAGCCAGTCAGCACAACATGAATACCTTAAACAAACCAAAACATGTAGAATGGATATTTCACACTTCTCATGTCTCACAGTATAATCCTTGTTACAGTTTTTATGTTACTTATCTCAACATTATTTTCTTATCTAGGGGTAAAGTTCCTGGAACACTGCCCAGTCCAGCCATTAATTCCCCTGTATTTGCTGATAGGAGGAGTTGTTGGCAGTTTAAAGGTACTGTATGTGCACTACATGCAGTTCAAATATACATTGAATTTGTCTCCAACTTTGTTACATACTTGTGTGTATATTAAATAAGCACTTTTAGAAATGTGCATTAAACACTTGATGTATACATACATCTATATCTATATATCTACATTTATATAGATATAGCTATATATACATATAGATATATATACGCTTCACTGTCTCCGTTTCACTTCTCCACCCAGAAATTCACAGCACCACAGATATTGGTATGCTTCTTTTTTCCTTTTTACTTTTTAACACCAAAGTGCATAGTGCAATCAAACGGATGGACGGTCTAGGCGTTTCGGCTCCCAGCCTTCTACTGGATCGTAGAGTCCTTGCATCTAGGGCGTCTTTCTAAAGTGCTCTTGTGCATTAACCCCTCAATAATGTTTACTTCATTGAACAACTAGACTGTAAGTCTTCACTTTGCTTATGGCAATCGTGAGCACAATTTTTTTATCTCTGGGAAGTACAAAGTGCATATTACTTTATCAGCAAAGTTTCACATTCTGACAATAAATATTTCCTATATGATCAAGGTTACTTGTTAACCGAAACGCGTCATGCCTGAGAAGATTCGTGATGTGAGAGAATAAAGCTTCCTGAAATATTTACTTGCTGCGTGGTGGCTCGTTATTCTGCGGTACGAAGTACGCTGGTTGCAGATTATACAAAGATATATATATATATATATATATATATATATATATATATATATATATATATATATATATATTTATATATTTATATATTTATATATTTATATACATAGATATATCCAAAAACAACTTTTCGCTTGTCCTCTTCATCCAGCGAGAATTCACAGCACCACAACAGAGGTACATTTTAAAATGTTATTTATTGGCACAATGAGGTTAAAAGGACGGTCAACGCGTTTCGGCTACTCAGCCTTCTACTAGACCAAATATATATATATATATATTATATATATAAATATATATATATATAATATATATATATATATATATCATATACACATAGTCTATACATTAGATATAATATCACTAAAAAACAAAGGTTTCAGGGACGTTATAGTTAGGTTCAGATTTACACACACAAAACAATAGAAATTCAGCACTTAATGTTACAGTTATCTCAAGAAACTATAACTAGTGCACCCCCACCTTGCACAGTTTTCTCATCATTAAGTTCACTGCAAACGTTGCAGTGATATTATCAATGATGTCGAAGATGTCCTGAGTGATGTAATATGTGGGGCTGACAACAGTGCATGCCTGGGGAGGATGCGAGTCATAGTTACCTTAGGGCGCAAGTTATAGTTACTTGAGATAACTAAACTATAACTGCTGAATTTCTATGGTTTTGTGCGTGCTTCTGTGAGCAAAGTTGCAGGGCAGCCGAAACGCGTCAGGGTTGCACGTAAGTAATATGAAATAAACCACATTTCTGCAGTTTTCTAGTAAGCGTTGTCTCCCTTGTCTGATTAATCAAAGTATTGTGGATTTTTCTGTTTTTGCACTGCCGACGAGCCCATTGGTCAGGAGCACAGCAGAAGTCAGTAAGCAGTAGCGTATATATGTAGTTATAGTTATGATCCTGTTTCCATAGGAAATGCATTTATTGTGTTGCTAATAACTTCAGCCCCAGTTGACGAATCTCCACAAAACCTTCGATGTGATCTGTCAAGCGGGGGCCAAGAAAAAGGGGGGGTGTCTCATAATGTGTTATCCCCGTTCACTTTTCCATGAGAACTTTAGATACCACTATAGCCCAAACCTCTGAACAGGTTTACACCAAATTTGACAGAAAGCTAGATCGTGGTCCAGAATAGTGCTTTCTGTGTTTTGGTGTAAATAAGTTCAGTAGTTTTGGAGAAATTCAGGGTAAAACAAATTGTATATTTCATGTAGCGAAGGATCAACGGAGCCAACAGCTCTAAAATTGAGATAGATCTGATTGGTTGCCACCACCTCAACCAGGAAGTGATGGCAGCCCTCTTAGGACTCGGGACTCAGTCCTGAGTCCTAAAAAAGGTTTAAAAAAAGACATATGGGCAGGGTATGACTAAAGCAAACACAAGGAGAAGATGGAAGAATTGCTGAAACTTTTCAGACACTCACCCCCCAGTCACAAATCTGGGTTGAATCCATCATCGTTCTTTAGCTCACTTTGCCACCACAACTCAGACCCAGGCATATGCTTATCCGTCTTGACCCTGTGCCTCATGGGAGGTCCATCCCGAGCTGCCAAGCCAGGTTTTCTCTGGACCAAAAACAAGCATCCTGGGAACGGTTTCGGGGAAACACCCCTCATCAGCCAGGTTAGCTTCAATCCAGTGGCAAAGTGAGCAAGGGACCCACGACTGGCATACCCTGACAACTTAAGATGAACAAAGAAAACACAAGGAGATGATGGACGGAGCGCTGAAACTTTTCAGACCCTCAGTTACAGTTCTGGGTTGAATCCATCATCGTTCTTTAGCTCACTTTGCTACCCCAGTTCAGACCCAGCCATATGCAAATCAGTCTTGACCCTGTGCCTCATGGGAACAGTCCAGCCAAAACTGTCAAGCCAGGTATTCTCTGGACTGGAAACAAGAATCCTGGGACCGGTTTCGGGGTGACACCCCTCATCAGCCAGGTTAGCTTGAATCCAGTGGCAAAGTGAGCTAGGAACCCCATTTTAGGCATACCCTGCCAACTTAGGGCGAACAAAGCAAACACAAGAGGATGATGGATGGAGTGCTGAAACTTTTCAGACACTCACTGACCAGTCACAGATCTGTGTTAAGTTTGCAGGGTATGAATACCCTGACCTGTTAGGCCTGTTGGTGGAGCATTTCTTTTTTATTGCAGTGAATTTGTGACACAAGTGTTTAAAAAAAGAAGTGCGTATTTCTGTACTGGGGGAGTGATGCTTTTCATTTTTGGGGGATGGGGCTTTTGTGGTCTCATCCCCAGGCAAATTTTGGCCCCTCGGACCCCATCCCCCAGGGCCTGTAGTATCATTTGGGAGGAGCGGGGAACAGGGACCCCCTCCCCAGGCCATTTTCGGCCCATGGGACCTCATCCCCAGGGCCCGAATTATGTTTTAAGAGGAGAGCCACCTTGGGCCCGGGGACCCGATCTCCTGGGGCCTGAAGCATATTTTATAGGAAGTGGACGCGTGCCCCCCCTCCCCGCTTCACATTAAGCCCCGGGAACCGCGTCCCCCAGAGCCCACTGTATTTCTTTAGGAGAAGGGGACCCGCATCCCAAGCCTCTAAAGGCCCCATGGACCCCATTATCTGGGCTGTTAAACTAATTAAATGTAAGAGGGCCACGCGGCCCCGTTCCCTGAGCCATTAATGGCCCCTGGGACCCATCAGTGTTATTAGTGATGTCATAAATGATGTCTTAAAAAATGTCTTTAGTGATGTAATATGTGAAGTCATAAGCAGTGGTAATGGAGCAAATTATAGTTAGCTATACTCATGTCACTTGAACCTTCGTTATTTTCAGTGAATTTCCAAGAAATAATTTGTAATGTAAAGTCATATTTTATTACCCTACGCGGGGGCCCATAGGGTCTTAGGTTTTTGAAAGGGGAGGGTGCCATGTAGGCCTCTTCCCCAAGCCCTGTTAGGCCCTGGGGATCCTATCCCCCAGGGCCTTATGTTTTTTAAAGGAGAAGAGGACCAAGTGGCCCCGTCCCCGAGACTTATTAGGTCCTGGGGAACCCATCCTCCATAGCCATTTTCTCATTTTTGCAGGTATGGGGGCTGCGAGAACACCCCTCCCTGAGCCTTCAAAAGGCCAGGGCCTTATCTCATTTAAAGGGGAAGGGGGCTGTGTGGCCCCCCTCACTGCCTTATTAAGTCCTTGGTACCCTATCTCCCAGGAGACATTGCCTGCATGGCCCCTCACCTGTGCCTTTTTAGGCCCCAGGGCCCGCTTCCCCAGGGCGAAAAGTGATCGTTATCCTTAACACAGGCATGAGAGCAACCACTAAGAGTGCAGCAGGTGCAGTGGCATCATGCCTCATGGGTATAATAGGGCCCTCTGGACCACAATTATGACTATCATCCACTACCAAACTCTTAGTAGGTGGACCCATTTTCCTTGCTTGCCTGAGAACCCATTGGGCCCTTAATAGGCCACTGCTGATCAAATCAACTACCCATGGAAACATATTACACAGTGGCAGTTGCTACTATGTAGTTATAGTTAGGACTGGGTGGCCATAGGAAATTTATTTTTTGGTTTGAGAATGACTTTGGTGCCGTGTGACCAATCGTCAGAAAACTTTCCAAAAAAAAGGTTCATCCACTATAGCACCTTCCTGAAAAGTTTCTGAGAAATCCGTCAAGTGGCGGCTGAGAAAAAAGAGGTTCCCAAAACACATTTTTTGCATAGAATTTCCCATAGGAAGTTTGAACAGCGCTACAGCCAAAAAGGCTGAACACAATTACACCAAATTTGGCAGAGCACTAGATCTTGAATCAGAAAGTGTGTGATTTTGTGTCAATTTGTTTACTAGTTTTTGTAAAATGAAAGCTCAAAATGTATTTCCATCGAGAATGTAGAGCTGAAATTCCAAAAATCAAGCCTTCTGGTTACTTAGGGGGATTTTTCAGGGAAAATGCCGTGATTGACTGGCAGCAACATGAAAAGAGATGTTGTGGTGGCCATTACAGGACTCTGGGACATGGCCTCCTGTTCTTAAAATGTTTTTAAAAAAGAATATAGGGGGCAGTGTAGGGATACCCTGATCCTCCTAGCCCATCTGAAATTTTCAACTAACTATAATGTTGCTTTAACTTTAAATTTTGTTTTTAAGTACATTTTTTAAAGTAAAGTAAGGTAATATTTCATACTTAACTATATAACTATAATATCCCTTTACCCTTTGTTTCCTTCAGAAAAGTAGAAAAAAGTATATATGTATATATATTTATATATATATATATATATATATATATATATATATATATATATATATATATATATATATATATATATATACATACATACACACACACGCACACACACACACACAAAGACAGATGCACAGTGTAATATACCAATTTTAATCTGTGAGTCTGTAAAAATTGCTATTCTCATGTTTTTTTACAGTACAATCAGTACTGTCATAATAATCTCAAATTTGACATTTGAAGGGTAGTGTTTAAATAATTCTTTATATTTTTTTTTTGAAGACAGTATGGTGAGACAGAGGCCAGACCTACAAAATTAGTTTTGGATTATGACTCTAGATACATATTTTTGTATTAGCAACAGTGCTTTAAATGGGCATTTACTCAGCACTGCTGCAATACATTTGATGGGAGAGTACCAGCACGTCCTGGGGGGTAGCAAAAGGTAGGTTAAGTAGTGAGCACCTGCACTTCTATATTTCAGTTTAAAGCACTGATTAGCAACAACATCTCTTTGAAGCTAACTGGTTTTCTCTTTCTTTTCCTGTCTAGGTTTCTCTGCTACTCTACGACTCCACAAGAATGAGACAGTTGCTTTCTAAGTCTGTCATGATAGATGATGATGACGATGATGACTATCCGTGGCGAGTGAACGCTCACAAGTACTACATTCACATGATCCTCAGCTTCTTCCTCTTCATCTGGTTTATACTGGGAAACTACTGGGTGTTTTCTATTTTCATGCCCAACTTCATCCCTCCGTTCCACCAACCTCAAGACTACTGTGATAAAACCTTGTACGTTTTTGCCACTGGGGTGCTCGTCCTTAGCCACATCGTGCTGTTCTTGGTCGTCTGTTGTAGCAGCTGCATATATTGGCTCTCCAGGCATCGGTATACAGATGATGAAGATTAGGGGGGACGTAGAAAAGGCAATTGTTGTTAATGAAAACAGTGCAGCACATACAGTGGACCAAAGTGTGGACCCTACGGAGGGGGAGAGGATGTGGCTTAACTGCCAGTGCTGCTGACTTTGAAGCTGGGGAATCAACATCCTATTATTCCCAGCAAATCAGTTATTCTCCCTGGGCCTAAAAAAACATAAAAACAAACAAAATTCTGACTTTGTGTAATGTAATTGGTGAATCATGAAAAGCGCCCCAGTATTTTTAGGTCTAGTTTGCACTTTAAAAAGAAGCTCCAAAAAATGGGGTGTGCTGCTGGAACCCACAGCCTGATTCACAAAGGTAAACTTACACATTTGTATAAGTTTACGATTGGTTGCTACTCACATAGGGATTTACGAATAGTATCTTTATGACTGGAGAATCGCAGCACATAAAAAGTACGTGTGGAAACTCTGCACTCGTAAAGATACTTGGCCAGATGTAAGTCGGTTTTTAGCATGTGCAAATGGGTCTTAGACCCATTTGCGCACGCTAAAAACCATGGGCCCATGTACAAACAGTATTTTGTGAGTCGCAAATAAATTGCAACTTGCAAAATACTGTTTTGCGACTCTGTATTTGGAAGGGGCGTTTTCTTCAAAAAAGCAACTCCATAGCCATTTACTAATGTTTTGAAACCACAATTGCGGTCGCAAAACACTTGCAAATTACCACCTACTTAAAGTAATGCACATTTTTTTTTAGGGCAGGCAGTGGTCCCAGGGACCACTGCCTGCCCTTAAAAAATGAAACAAAAATGTTTCATTTGATTATTTTAAATCCATCCAATTTTCCTTTAAGGAAAACGGGCTGCATTTTTTTTTTAAAGATGCTTTATTTAAAAGCAGTCCCAGACATGCCAAATGGGGTACCAAAATGCGACTGGCTCATTAACATTCATGAGCCTATCATTTTACGACCCCACTGGGAATCGCAAACAGTGCCCCAGACACTGTTGTACATGCCAAATTACGAGTCGCAAAAGCGACGCAATTTGCGAGTCGCTATTTGGCAGGTCATACATTTGGCCCACTACTCGTTAATCCCTTTGTGAATAGCAAACAATTACAAACTTACACTAAAATGTAAGTTTACCTATGTGAATCAGGCCCTTCGTGAAGAAAAAATATTGAATTGATGAAAGCTTTCTCAAGTGTTTTTCAGCTGAAAGCGCAAACAGGATAAACATTCAGCTGCATAGAAGGCCAAGGCTTAACATGAATGATTAACTTTAAATGCTTCCAAACTATACACATTCAAAGCGCTATGCTCTAAACCATCAAAAACGTGTTTTCGTTTGTTTCCCACAGCCCCACCACGAAACACTCAAATTATAACTATGTTAACACATAGAACAACCTCAAGGAGACATACACTCTAAAAGTAAGCAATTTTGTTCAAGGAAAGGGAAGACACAGGCATATGGAGGTGCTGTGGGTGAAATATCTGGATTTTAGGAAGGATATGGATGTTGAGTTATGTTACCTCCTCATTTCTTTCCGCGTCCCAATATGTACGCTGTGAGTGAATGTTCCCATACGCCCTTAAGTTTCCAACCCTTTCCAAGCTGTTTCTTTTGTTTCTATTATTGAGGTAGACAATCTATCCATAAAGCGAGGGCTGTGGTAGGTTAAGCTCGGGCAACCTTCGTTGTTTCTAAGGATGCTGTACCTTTTTACTTACAACTTCCTTCATAATTCTTTGATGTTCTGGGACATTGAGGAATACTATTTTTTTTCTAAGGCATTGTTTTCAGCAGGATTATGAGCACTTATTATTCTGTTGCCTTTTTCCTATTTGTTGCTTCTCTTGGGGGGGGTGTCCCCCTTTCTGAGTTCTATTTGACTATAAGGTTCAGTGGAAGACTGACAGGGAGTACAGGATTTTCATCCTTGGATGTCTGTAAGGGGTATAGGAGTAGTATCTTCCTTTTTCCCCTTCTCATATGTTGCTCTTATACTCCCTGACACATTTTCCCGGTTAAAACTGTCCATCTGGTGTTTGTCAGTATGAGCTTCCTGAATAGGGTTTTTTCTTTTGGTCTGTATTTCTCTACTTGCTTTTCGAACAGAAATGCATCCTATGGTCCTGTGCTCTCTTTTGGACTCCTTGAAGATTTATGTAGAGGTAGCCATTTTCTACTACTGCACCTGGTTTTCTGGAGAGAAGACATCTATAGTTGTTTGCTTTGAGTGTCCACATTTATACTGAGCCGTGTTTTAGGATCACAACTCTCTCTCTTTAAAGCTCAGTGCCAGTCATGGCAGTGTGTACCTGTTGTCCTAGCTACTGGGAAGGCTGAGTCCGGTGAGTTACTTGAGCTCAAGTGTTCTTGGTTCCACTCAGCTGTGTTGATCTGGTGTTCATGATAATTAGGGTGCATCAATTTGGTGTTCCAGATGTTCAGGTTGTTTCATGAGACAGTACTTTTAAAGGGAGATGTGAATGAGGATTGTTTGCTTCTCTCCCTACCAGGATTGAGGTAGAATCCGGTTTACAAGTACTCTCAGCTAGGGAAGTGGTATTTCTATGCACTATTTCGACAGGAGTATCCTTCAGGGAACTTTATTTCAGCTGTCTTCTGGTCCTCCCCGTTTAAAGTTTTTATTACAGGTTGTATCTTGCCAAGGTCTCTTCTTTGGCCTTTGGATTTTTTAGCATCTTACCCCAGCCCCCGTACCTGTAAATGATCATCCCACACACAGAGCTTGGTATTACATCTTTATTCATCAGCAGTAACTGTGAACTGAACATTCTCCATCATGAATTCTATGACCCACACCCACGCAGTCATGTCACTGTTCTATGGAGTCCGCCAGGAACCTAAAGCATTCCGTCATCATAAACTCACAAAACAATAAATTTCCCCCTTTGTTAAATAAAAAGTACAAATAATACATTTATACATAACAACTCTTCAATAAGTCGTTTTAGTGCGCAAATCAATCGTCCAGATCAGGTCATGTGAGGCTGAGGAGATACCCGAGACGGGTTCATGACTGACATTGGTGACAAAGACATTGGTACAGTCATTGGGATCTCAAGAGTCTCAGGTGGATAAGTCTCACTCTTGACATCTGGAGTTGGTGAAGATCTAGTTAGATTCCTGAAATGCGAAGAATCTCATGTAATGGACTTTCAAGGACAGTGAGGAGTTACCATGTGGCCTTTACTGGTCACAACCCTCAGTGGGTCAGCATCAATAGGAGCATGAGGCTAGCACTTCTGTTTCTGCCTTACCATGACTTGGTCTACTCTGTTGAAACACAGTATTCCAAGCACAGCAGCATCTGTCCACATAGGTTTTCATGTGACATTTGTGAGAAGAGTTAGTACTGTGAAGTTTATGAATATCAATAGATCTCTCATTGGTTCATTGTGGCGATATGGTGCAGATGGCTCTCTTAAACATTACGGTGGAAGGGCTTACAACTGTGGTAGAATGCAGAGTTGACCTGTAGACACGAAGCGTAGACTGAAGAAATGATTTGATTTCAAGCTTTTCCAGTGCAGCGCACTGAATGGCCTTCTTAAGGGTACTCATAAATCTCTTGACCACACAATTCGACTGTGGCAAAGATGTGTGCTTTTCTGATGGTTGATGTTTAAACGACAAAGAAAGTCTTTAAATTCCTGACTATTGAAAGCTGGGCCATTGTCAGATTTCATAATCAAAGGAACACCCCTAGTTCTAAAAATACTTTCAAGTCTCTCAATGACTCTGTCATGAACGTGGATGACACATCTTCCACACGAGGACAATTACTTATAGAGGATGTTCATTGTCCAAGGTCCAAGGAAATAAATTGCAATGTTCTCCGATCCATGCTTTGGGAGATCAGCCATGTTCAACAGATGTGGGGTTGTCTTAGATTACAAACAGTTGCATAAATGGCAGGGCTTTAACTCATTTTGAACTTTTTCATCAAGACAGGGGGAACCACACTTGGTCCCGTAAAGCTCTTTTCATAGAAATAACCCCACTCTGTCCCTCATGGGCCAGTTCAATAACTTGTTGTCTCAGACTCTATGAAAATTCTTGACCCTCGTAACATGATGCCTTCTGGAGTAACTGATAGTTCCTCTTGCACATTTTTGAATTTCTGGTTTTCAAGGTTGTCATGAAGAGGTTTCATATGTGTTTGCCACGATTGGTGTGTAATAATGTATTTGAGTATTAGCAAATCCTTGTAGGTACTTGTGGTAGCAATGCTTTGTTCTACTGTTATGGCAGCGGGGATACTGGATTTCAGAATCAATTTAACATAAGGATTAGCCTCTTTAGAAGCAGTGCCTTGACAATGTATTGGCACACATCAAAAGTAGTAACCAGTGCATTGATCTTTTCCTGGACGAAGCACAATCGTATAAACATACTCCTGCAATGTGAGGCGTTATGTTGGCTTTAGGAGTGCCAAAAATGGTGAGCAATGCTTGGAGCTAGTGACAACTGTGAAATGTTTTCCATAAAAGAACACAAGAAAATGTTCACAAGCCCGCACTACAACTAGGCTTTCTTTTTTCGGGTTGCGAATGAGCATGTTCTGTTGTTGACAAACTTCAGCTAGCATAAGCTACAATGTGTCTCGGGGCATTGGGATGTCCAGTGTGCTGAGCAAGGATGGCACCCAATTCCGCTGAGCTCGCATGAACCACAACCTCTGTCTGTAATTTTGGATTAAACAATGCCATTTCAGTTGCGTTCTCAATTGCATGCTTGATTTTCTTGAAAATGTGTGTGCATTCACTTGCCCATTACAAAGGAACATTTCCTTTTGTTAATTCTCTCAATGGGGCAATCACAGGGGTGAAGTTACGTATATATTTTGAACAGTAACTGGCCATACAAAGGATGGATCTCAGCATAGTTATATCCTTTGGGGGAGAAGTGAATGACAAGGCTTGTACGTTGTTCGGGTCTAGAGTCATTCCCCCATCAGAAAAGACATGACCTAAGAACTTGAGTTTGGTTTGATAAAACTCACATTTTGCCGCATTTGAAGTGAGACCTGCACAAGCAAATATATGACACACTTGTGTCATAGCTTTATCATCTACCTTTCGTGTGGTCACAAAAACTAGTATGACATCACTATAATTGAAAGCATTTGTGACAGGCTGTATTATGTGACGAATGACATCTTGAAACAGTTCAAGGAACCCATAATGGACGGAATGCCGAACAATGCAAACATTCATCCCCAGTCACAAAGATCTGGGTTTAATCCATCCATCGTGTAACCCCAAAACCGGTCCTAGGATGCTTGTTTGCTAGTTTGGGCTCTGTTCCCATGGGGAAGAGGGTCATGACTGATTTGCATATGGCTGAGTTTAAACTGGAATGGCATGGGGAGCAGCAACATGATGGATATAGGTCCAGATCTCTGTACTGGAGTGAATGTTTGACATTGTTCAACATTCTGTCCATCAATTGTTCTTTTTGCATCTTGAAACAGTTTGGCAGCTGATCACACTCTGAAACTTAGCCTTTTATACCGAAACAAATTAACATGAGTTTAAAAGGTGGTAATGATCCTGCAATTCTCTTCCAGTTCCAGCTGGTGATATCCTTTGTTCAAGTGAAGGAGGGAAAATACCTTAGCACCAATCAACTACGTAATCGTGTCGGCAATGTGCGGCCCTGGATTTTGTTCTCTTTTAATCACCTTGTTTGCTTGGTGCATATCAACACAGATGCACATAGATCCTCAACTATCCATTCTCGGCACTACCGCTATGGAGATACCAATGTCATTGGACCAGTAGATCACTCAATGATGTCATGCTTTAATAAGGTATCAAGTTATTTCTCAATAGGCTCTTGTAAATTGAGTGCAATTCGATAATGTCCTCATTTATGTGAAGTTGTACTTTCCTGGTCTACCCTAAAGCCTTCCTAATACATGAAACAACGAAGAAAACTGATTTACTATCTTTAGATGGGAACTGACATTGTAGTTTATGAAAATCAGACCCATGTCAGCAGCATTACTGAAACAAACTAAATATGTGGTTGATCAAGTGCCTGGCAAGACATGAGTTGGCACTCTTTTTTTTTTTATTCTTTTCATTAGTTTCATTCGTAGCCATGCATACATTGGCAATCAATATTTCAGCAAGCACTAAATACATCATTACATTATCAAGGGGAAGATAGTCACTTTTACATAATAACCTCTGCTCGATCTCTGCTTCGCCTCATTTCAAGTTCCAACGTCGGGGAGATACAGATATCACCACGATAAACGTTTTTTCCCCATTTCTTGTCCTACTTCTTTGGGCATCCCCGAGTTGTAAATACTTACTTTTCTGCAATCATACATTCATCAACTTCCTTTAACCATGTCTGGATAGTGGGGAAACTTGCCGCCCCCCACCCCTTAGCTATTTCTCTTTTGACAAGGGTATAACTAAGTGTGGCTAGTTGTTGTTCCATCTCTGTAAGATCTGTTGCCGCCCATATATTAAGTAGACCCAACCCTGGTGTAAGAGTCAGTGCTTTCCCCAGGGCAGTTTGGATATGAGTCGTGGCCCCCTCCCATATTTGTAGGAGCTTTGGGAATTCCCATATCGTATGATAAAAGGTAGCTGTTTGGCTGCAGCCCCTGAGACAGAATGCATCAGCCTTGGCCCCTTTCTTTGCCAATGTCACTCCCGTTAAATATGATCTATGGAGAATTCTGAATTGTATCATTCAGAAGGGGAGGGTGATGGCCGCCTCTTTAGGGGACATCAGGGCAGCCTACCAGTCCTCATCTTCGAGTGGTCCCAGGTCTCCCTCCCACTGCTCTTTAAGCTTGTGCAGGGTGTCAGGTAGGTTGTTACACAATTTTTTATAGGTCAATGAAATGGCTTTGGAGTGTAATGGCCCATCTAGCAGCTGATCTTCCCACGGTGATGGCTCTGGTATCCCTGTGAGGTCCGGCAGGGCTGTGGTGAGCGTGTGCCGGACTTGCATGTATCTAAACTGTTCCCCCTGCGCAATTTTATATTGTTCCTAAAGCTCCTCAAAAACTGAGGATCGACCCCTTTTTGATCAAGTCTCCGATCACGGAAATCCTGATGATGTCCCACTTGTCAAAGCCGGGTTGGTGGCAGAGAGAACACAACTTCTGGGCATACCATATTGTCATTGCTTTTGTGAGGACACTTGACCACCCTAGCTGGTAATTAATTTGGTGCCAGACAGCTACAGTATGAGAGAGAGGCCCAAAATATCACCCTCGCTTCACTTTGCGAGTACAGCGCTCCCAGGTAACCAGATCGTCCAGTCTGATATCTGTCTAGCATGTATGCAGGATCGTTGGGAGAATGGTAGATCCACTGGTTTATCACCACTAGTTGTGAGGCCCAGTAGTAGAGTCTAAGGTCTGCGAGGGCTATTCCTCCATCATACCATCCTTTCGTCAATTTTTGGGTGGCAATGCGGGGGGCCCTTCCATCCCAGAGCAGGGTTCTAACCTCACTTTCCACCGCTGAGAAATACGTGTCTTGAACTCGATATGGGCAATTCTGGAGAATATACAAGAATCGGGGAAGTGCCAGCATCTTAAACAAGGCAGCAGACCTACCAGAGACAGGGGCAAGGATCTCCAATGTTTAACATCTGTTTTGAGCCGGGCCAGTGGTGGAGCTAAATTGCTATCGTAAAAGAAGGTCGGGTCAGATGAGGCATATATTCCCAGGTACTGAAAGCCCTCCACTGCCACCTCGATCGTGCAATTTGGTGGGAGACGGGGAACCTGCCCCCAAAGCATAAACAGTACAGATTTACTCCAGTGTTTTTGATAACCCGAGTATTTCCCTAAGTTCGTAAAGATGTCCAGGACACCGCGAATGGACTTATATGAGGAGGCTAAGTACAGCAAGATATCATCTGCATAAAGGGATATTCGATCTTCCTGACCCTCTGCCTATGTCAGGCCCCTCACCATCACATCCCGACAGATCCAGGCGGCCAGCGGTTCTAGCATCAAAGAAAATATCAGTAGGGACAGAGGAAAGCCCTGCCGGGTTCCCCTCCGCAGTGTAAATATTTGTGAGGTATAGTTATTAACCCTCACTTGCCCTATATATCTGTATAAAGTAATTTAACCCAGCCTAAAAATTTCGGGCCAAATCCAATCTTTGGCAAAACTTTGAATAGGTACGGCTGTTCTATTGAATCAAACGCCATAGAGGCATCTAGGGATAGCGCTACTGCATCTCTTTCCAGGAATTACCTACGCGCCAGCACATTGTTAAGGTGGCAGATGTTCAGTGCTGTATTCCTCTCCGGCATAAACCCAGACTGGTCAGGATGTACCAATGATGAGATAACAGGAACCAGCCTGGCGGCGAGAACTTTAGCTAGGATCTTAGCTACCGCGTTGATCAATGAAATCGGCATGTATGAGCCGCACTGATCGCCAGGATTCCCTGGCTTACAGATTACAACTATAGATGCCACTTGTTGGTCACTAGGTAGCGTCCCTTGCTCGTAGCTTAAATTTTACATGGCCCGCAGATGAGGGGCAACGTGAGGGCAGTTACTTTTAAGAATTCAATGGGAGTCCCATTGGGCCCCATGGCCTTCCCTGAGTGAATTTGGCTTATGGCCTTTTGGATTTCTTCATCCGTCAGGTCACCCCCCCAGAGCTTCTTTATCAGTCTCAGAGAGAGTTAATATATTGCTGTCAGTATTGCTGTCAGAAAGAAGTTGGCGAGAATCCTGTGCAGTGTATTTGGTGGAGGGAGAGTAGATCTGCTCTAAGTGATCCGCAAAAGTCTCCGCTATATCCTTGGGATGTGTTATTGTTCTACCATTAGACATAGTCAAACTTGACACCTACCTCTCCCCTTGCTTTCTTTTTTCTAACCAGGCCAATGTCTTCCCAGCCCTGTCTCCCAGTTCATATAAATGATGCTGCATATTGAGGTGTTTGGCCAGCATACTTTCTCTTATTTTGATCCTATACTCTTCTTGTTTTATTGCGAGGTGATGCAACGTGTCTTCTGAAGGCTTGTCGGTGCTATCTAGTTCTAGTCGACAAAGCTCATCTTCCAGTTGGGCTAACTGGCCATGTTTTTTCTGGATGTAACCCACCTTTAAGGACAATGCATGTCCCTTTAGCAACACTTTAAAGGCCTCCCACAGAATTTGTGCTGATGTTACCGAGCCAACATTTTCGTTAAAGTAATTACAGGTTTGCTGACATAGTTCTGTTTTTATATCCGGAATTTTCAGTAACCAAGGGTTTTGAACTATAGTGGATTGTGGCTGCCTCTCCCAGTGTGTAAGTTCAACTATAACCGGGGAGTGGCCTGAGATGCCTCTCGGCAGAACATGGGGGTTCTGAAAATTGCCAACGGAGGCCAGGTAAGTTAGAAAATAGTCAATACCAAATGAGCTCTTGTGTGCATTCGAATAGTATGTGTATTGGATGTCATTGGATTTTAGGTTATGCCACACATCTATTAGACCCATGGCTGTAGTGAATTCTTTCATATGTAAATTGGGACGTGTCCCCACCTGCCGGGGGTATCTATCTAGAATTGGCACTTTTATGGTTGTATTTTTATACTTCACAGTGGCTGTGAATGAACATTGACTTTGCAGGGTGGTCAAGGCAGCCCAAGTATACACTTTGGTTATCGAGGGAGTTAAATGGGGCACTGGAGACAGTTCATTGTACTTCTCCACCGGCATAATGTTTATCAACGCTCCACTGTCTATGATAAAAAGTATGGAGCACTCATTCACTTTCAGTGGGATCTTGGGAGAGTGGAGAAGTGTGGCTCACTAGTTAGAGGAGGCAGACCTGGAAGCAGAGGTCAGCCTGGGACCAGGGTTCAATTCCCTGCTCGGCGGGGTCTTGAGTCCTAAAATGTCCACGGACTCGACAATTCTCGCTCTGGTGCCTACTCAATTCACGGGTTCACACTCTGCAACTCTGGGCAATAGCTTGCTTAATCTCCACAACGGCCCCTCGCGGTGGGATGCCTGGCTTTCACCTTGTGGATACCCTGCCGGGGTTATCTCACAGGGGAACACCAGGACGGGTTCCCTAAGCAAGCGCTTAGATACCAGGTCGGTGATTTGCGCTATATAAATACATTTACATTTACATTTTTATCCAAATGAATTTTACACTTTCACTGGACAGCCTAGTTTTGACCGACATTCTTCCTTGCAAGACGCTTACCCTACATGTGCATGTCATCTGGCAGTCAGCACTGATATTGCACACCCATATTCCTGTCGCTCGACAAAGGCGGTGATGAACGTTTAGATCAAGAATTTGATAAGAGTCAACATCGTTTATTTTCTACTTGCCTCAAATGCAGTTGCTGCTTGGCCTTGTGAAAGTGAGTAGAATGTTGTGTCTGGAACTTTCTTGCAACATTTATGTTTTCTCAACGTGACACACTTGATCTTGACTCCATTTAGTTTTCTAGATGTGATGCACTTGAGCTTTTCCTCACTTTGCAGACTGTTACAAAGTGCTTCTTTTTCCCCCAGCCTTTGCATACCTGTCCAATGGTGGGACTTCAACCCTCATGTGGAAAGGAAAATCCACATCAGAAACACAACTTCTTATATTACTTTATGGACTTTGGCCTTTTGTTTCATCTTACTTTTCACATTCAGCGCTGATTTATTTTGGGCCGTTCTGGCCTCCGTGTTAGCTACCTGTCTGTCAGCTCTCTCCTACCCTCTGGCAGCCATGTGTACTCACTCCAAGCTGAGTGTCTCTTTCAGCATTCGTCATCTGAAGGAATCAGAGAGGCAACCATCTATTACTCTGAGACGCTTAGCCTCCTTATCTTTAAATTCTTTGAACTTGCAGTGCTTTATGAGCTTTCCAAAAACTCATCCATCATTTCACCAGCTCTCTGCCTTACCTGACTGCAAATGTATCTTTCATAGTCGACATTCGGCATTGGATTGAACTTGGTGTTTAACGCTTCTTTGATTTGACGGTACTTCACCTTATCATCTTGAGGTATTTTCTTTATCACTCTTTCACTCCATCACCTGCCGAATTCTTCATGTATTTAATGATCTTTTTGTCATTTGCTTCTTCCAGTGCATCAATGAAATCATCAAACGTTTTGATCCAGGCATGCTATCTGTCACCAACAATTTGCTTTTTGGCAGTGTCGAAGGAAAGCGGTGGTTTTAGGAATGCAGCAGCATCGTATCTTGAGGAAATTTCCAAGGAGCGGAACTTGCTTCAGCAGCGCCTGCTGCTTTGTACCAGCACCTGAAGTCACGCACTAGCTGTGTGCTGATGTTTGGGTCGTCGTGCCCACTCTCCGGGTGTAAAGTGCTGTAAAGTGTTATTCTTTGAGGGTGAGTAGCGGCTTTGATTCTTGCATGTGTTCTTAGCCCTTCTCACCTCTTTGCATTATGTTGGGTTTCTACTGCAGCTCATGTTTCTTTGCGTTTACCTGCTTCTACTCACAGCGTTCTCTTGCACCTGGTGCTTGCTGCTTGTTGCACTTTCTGTACCTGGTTGTCATTGCCTTTGGTGTTCCTTGATGTTCAAAATGTCTCTGCTTTTAGTTCTTTCTCGCACTTGCTAGCTTAGCGATTCTGTACCTGGTTGTCGCTGCCTTTAGCGTTATCGTGCTGTATGAATGACAATTCGGTGTTGTGTTGTGGCGTAGTACCTCGTCTTGACTTTATCATCAAATTTTTTGCCGATGACAAACACACTTTCTGTAAGGGCTTCATTTTCTTCACAGGCCTGACACTGGCTAGTGTTGCTTTGACTCCACATCCTCCAACCATCAATTTTCACTTCAACTGAGGCAGACGTGGCAAACACTAGCAGTTCTGGGAGAGCACTCTTGGTTCTTCGGGTCGCAGGATTTACAAAATCCTCTATCTTGTCACTAGTTAAAATGTCTTACCCAAGCCCAGGTACCTGTAAATGATAACGCTTCACAGGGAGTTTGGTATTGCATGTCTTTGTACATCAGTTTGTAACCGTGAACTGAACATTCTACATCATGTATTTTATGACCCACGTACTTACATCATTTTATGGAGTCCGTTGGGAACCAAAAGGGTCTCGTCATCTCTAACTCACAAGACGGTACATCTTTCCGGTTCAATTAGAATCCATAGCTGCCTAGACCACCTGGGTTTTCAGATGGGATTGGTGTGCTCTAGTCAAGGGCTTTGAATGGAATACGACGGATTGAGGGAGGATAGGTGCTTTATGGGTAGATTCTTTATCTCAGTAATAGAAAAAAAAAACAACTTGGAAAGTGGTGGAAAGTTAAGGGTGAATCAGAACACTCACTCATGGCGTAAGTAGTAGGAAGAGGAAAGAAGCTTCAGAGTAATGAGATTTACTGGTAAGTAATCCAAGCATTTAACATGCTTTCTGTTGCATAATTTCCAATTACGTCTTATTCAGACAGAAAATCAAAAGATTCAGCCATGTGGGGCATCCGCATGCAATTCCTTAGGGTTATATGCATGTAGTATTTGTGTATCTTGAACCAAGCAAAGGGCATCAGAGCACAATAGACACTGAGTTATCTGTGTACTAGTTGTCTCCTGTCTGAATATGGTTCTGCATTGACTAATGACATGTCATGGCTCCTCTAAAGTCTGTGTTACTGGTTGTCTAGTTGTAGGTGCTAATGCTTTTATGTGAATTTCATCCGTTCCCTGATCACTCAACTACCATCCTGAGGAAGCCAGACACCCTTTCAGAATTTGGTGTCGGACTGATAAAGTAATTTACTTAGGCAGCTAGATTACTTTGCTCCAAATTTGAAAATTTCAAGGAACTCCAAAAGTTAGTCCATACCACCAGATTAGGCATGGCTTTATTGAACACTATGTGCTGTCAAGTGCTACTCTTTGGGCTACTTGGGTTTCAGAAGTTGCTCTGAATTCGGATTCACTGAGTGATAGTCACTTTACTCTCATGCAGTAATAAACATGTTAATATATTTAACTTCAGGCCTTCTTTTTGGTTGGCTTTTTATAGTTGGTTAATCTATGATTATGATTATGAATGCCCGAACCTGCCAGAAAACTCTATTTAAAGTTGTGACAGAACTCTCTGCGTCAATCACGTTCTTGCCATCCCCTTCACTTTGCTACATCAATGTAACAAACTTGTGCTGTTTTTCCACAATAAAGTTGTGTCTTTCACTCTGATTCCTCCCTTCAAGACAACCTCATCTTCCCTAACATTCAACTCTCTGATCGGGTCAATACTGTCCCCCAAGCCCTCTCATCTGTTGAGTCTCTTCAAGTCAAGGCCTGGCTCCCACTTGATTTGACTTCTCTTCAATGTTTGCTGGCAACTATCAAGTCCGGCTCCCAGCTTGATCCCTCCATCTAAGCTCAGACTTTTGAATGAGTCTGCCCTTGGAGTGATTCTTACTCTGTCCAATTACTCTTTAAATCATGGGTAGGTGCCCTGGAATTGGAAACACGCTCTTGTGCTCCCTTTGCTGAAAAAGACCGGCCTGGATCCCCTCTGTTGGTCAACTCACCGGTCAATTTCTCTTCTTCCACCCTTTTCCAAAGTACTGGAAAGACATATCAATTCTCAACTCTCCACACATGTGACATTGCACAAATTATTCCATCCGTCACAGTCGACTCTGCTCAGGGTTACGGAGGATCTCAGGCAGCAGCTTAACGGTGGTGGTACAGCAGCGCTCATCCTATTGGATTTGAGTGCAGCCTTCGAAACAGTCTCTCATTCCATCCTGGTGGATCGCCTTGAAGCCTCAGGGGTTGTAGGTGTGGCCTTGCAGTGGCTGATCTCTTTTCTACAGGATCGCTCCTTCCAAGTTTTTTCACATACAACTAAATCAAATTCAGTAGCTTTAACATCAGGAGTACCGCAGGGCTCGACTTTGAGTCCTCTACTTTTTAATCCCTATGTTCGCCCTCTGGCGGACATTGCAGAAAAATCTGGGACCATCTTCTCTTACGCAGATAATACTCAGATAATTTTTTCTCTTTCATTTGCTCAGCATCAGGACCCCTCACTTCTCCAGCTTGGATGCGTAATATTTCCTTGTGGATGTCCAGCAATGCTTTAAAGCTGAACGGCTCTAAGACCGAGGTCCTCAATCAAGGGGAAAAATCCCATATCCTGGGGAGCTGATTCATTGGCCAGCCTCTTCGGGAACTTTACCTGCTCTGGTCCGAAAGGTTAAGAACTTCGGGTTTTACCATTAATGGTAAGCTTTCTCTTGGAGCCCAAGTGTCTGGAGTCACCGTAACTTTCTTTGTGGTCCTTAAGTGGCATAAAAAATCCTTTGGTTAGTTCCAGCTGCAGCCCAAATAACCATATTGCAGGCTTTGGTGATCTCTAGGCTTGACTATGGCAATGTACTGTACTTGGACGCAGACAAGGCCTTCGTTCGCTGTCTCCAACTCATTCAAAATGTGGCTGCTCGCCTGCTTTTTCGGTTGCCTCGCCACACCTGTTTCCCCTCTGCTCCATCAACTTCACTGGCTCAAGATAAAAAAAACAGAATGATTTCAAGGCCGTATGTTATATGTTTCGAGTTCAGTGTGGCTTGGCACCCTCGTACATTCAAAGCCTTGTCAAGCCTTACCTACACTCTCGCTAATTGCGATCGGCCAGACTTTCTCTTTTTTCAGTTTCCAGAGTGCTGTTGGGTAGCTGTGCACTTTATAAATCTTTTAAATAAATAAATATATAAATTGTATTTTACTATGAACAGTTTCTGAATGCAAAATAATCCAAAGTAAATACTTGGTAGCTACTTTTTCACTCCTTTATTACACGAAGGAGGGATTAAAGCACAGCATCACTGCCTGCCTACAGGACCTTATTCATTGCTGCTTAAATAGTGGGTTTTAACAGTATTTTCCAAATATCATCTAGCTTCTTGCATATGCAGATTATATGAAAGAAAGTCTCAGTGTCATACGCACACAGACGGCAAAACTGATCGCCCCCTCTTCTTTCCCACGGTGGCATAAACGGGTTGATCGGGTCGACTCCCAGCCGTAGCCTTAGGAATTTTTCTTTGGTCTCAAGCTTGGATCTGACCTTAAGGTGAGGCTGAGGTTTAGGAACATCATAATTGTTAAGCACGATTCAGCCACAAGCTCTCTTGGATACCGTTTTCTTGTCCTCTATAGCCGATATGAGCCTTGTCGATTTTGTTACTAACTTTTTAAAAAACAAATGGCCCATTGGAGTGTTCCAGGCATCTGCCAGACCAAGAGCTTGCAAGGAGTTCAGAAGGTAGCCATTAGCTGGCAGCTTACCAGTGCGGGACAGCTCAAGCCAGAGTTAATTGTTCAAGGACCCTGTGTCAGCAGCTCTGATTTTGTGCCAGTTCTTTAAGAAGGCTCCCTGCCTTTCTATTTCCTGTTTTTGGATACCGAATTCCAGCCTTATTTGAGCAGGTAAAATATATTTGGGGATCTGGAATATCTCCCAATAGGAAGTTGCAATTATACAGTCGAGTGCAGCAACATCTCTTTCGGTCATGGATTCTCTCCCATAGGTGATTACTGGCTGTAATTTCGCTCACAGGACTTTTAAAAGGGGATCAAACGTTATGTTCGACAGCAGTTTCTTCAGGGGCTTTAATGCCAAGAAGGTCATTACTCCCTTCCTGCGTAAGGATTCAAGCTGTGGCTTAAAAGAATTGTTTTTATCTAAAAGCACGCCCAAATATTTATAGTTTGTTACTTGGTCCAGGCGTTTGACGTCCATGTACCAGCTGGGATTTGACTTCTTGTGATGATTTACGCACATAACTTTTGACTTTTTATAACTTATTTTTAAGGCGTTCCGATGTGAGAAATTGTGGGTGGCCTCTAAAAGGTGCTGAAGTCCTATCGGAGTTCTGATGATCAGCACTATGTCGTCAGCGTAAAGTAAGTTTGTCAGTACCATGCCACCTAGCTTCAGGGCATGTGAGGAGCAAGCGTCCAGTTCTGCCGGCAGGTCCACCAGGAAAAGGCTAAAAAATTTTCGTGCATCTCCAGGGAAGACTTCTGCACAACACTTTCCAATATCAAAAGCGGCTCGCCCTCTGATCCAGCCCCCATGCACGTTCTTAAGCAAATCATGGATACCATCGCCCCCCTTGCTACTGATCTCCTGAATACCTCTTTCACTACCGGCATTGTCCCCCCAAGCTGGAAACAGGCAAAAATCAGAGCCCTCCTTAAAAAACCAGGACTTGATCCCGCCGACCTGGCAAATTTCCGCCCTATTTCATTGTTACCTGGATTGGGCAAAATCGCAGAAAAGTGGGTGAATCGGCAGCTCTCCGGATTCTTGGAGAGTAATGACTTGCTGGGTAATTCCCAAACGGGATTTCGCCCTGGGCAGGCCACAGACACTGCCCTCATAGTGGTGGCAGAAGAGGCTAGGTGCATCTTAGATTCAGGGGGATCAGCAGCTCTGATCCTCCTGGATCTGAGCGCCGCGTTCGATACCGTAGACCACCCCACCCTGGTCCACCGTCTCTCCAAACTAGGCATCGTAGGGTCCGCCCTCAAGTGGCTGAAATCATTTCTCGACAACCGGTCCTTCAGGATCTGGGAGAACGGTACCACATCGAAGCCTTTTCCTCTTCAATGTGGGGTTCCTCAGGGATCTTCCCTGAGCCCCACATTGTTCAATGTTTATATGGCTCCGTTGGAGGACTTAGTAGCCCCATTCGGGATTAAATCCATCAGCTATGCTGACGACACCCAACTTGTCGTCTCTCTGACTCAACAAGGGGGATGCTCGGACAATCTCTCGAGCTGCCTCTCGGCAATCTTCTCCTGGATGACTGACTCCAAGTTGAAACTTAATGGAGCCAAAACGGAGATTATGCTCCTAGGCCACCATTTCACATCTTTGCCTTCTGAGCTCTGGCCCCCCTGCATGGGTGATCTGCCACCAGCAAAGGAGAAAATCAAAAGCCTCGGGGTCTGGTTCGAACCCCAATTAACTTTCAAGACCCACGCCCAGAAAGTCGCAGGCAGCTGTTTCGGCCTGTTGCGGTCAGTGCGGAAAGTGCTCCCCCTTCTGCCTTTCCAATCTAGGAAGCTCCTAATTCAAGGTCTTATACTATCTAGACTGGATTATGGTAATGCTCTCCTTCTGGCTGCACCCAAAAAGACAATTAACTCCTTGCAGCGGGTCCAGAACGCTGCAGCAAGAACGCTCATGGGGGCACCCAGAAGGGCCTCGGCCAAACCACTTTTGAGATCCCTGCACTGGCTCCCCATCCAGGAACGAATTGTATTTAAGACCCTTTGCATTACTCACAGGACATTGCAAGGCAAAGGCCCTCCTGCCCTAAGAAAGCTTATTAGCCCCTATAAACCGCCAAGGACCCTCCGCTCCGAGGGGGAGAACCTGCTCTCCATCCCTAGAGTGAGAAAAGCTCGGACTGGAGGAGTAATGATTAAGTGGGGGGTCCAATGAAGCCAAATAGGTTCATTGCTCTAGAGTTTTTTCATCTAGAAATGTTTTGTTTTTTATAAAGCATTTTGATTCCTCTAAATCTATGATCAGTCAAAATTTACCTCATGACACTGACTGTGTCATGACTTACTTTGTTCTCTGGACAACGTCATGCCTTTGAAATAGCTACAGAAACCCACTAAGCCAGCCACTTGGCAAGGTCCTGCGGCAAGTAACATCTGAATTGTGCAAAAGAACTGTGAATTCCATTGGATAGATGTCACTGATGTCAGTCAGCACAGGCATCTGGCACTCCCAACCTGTAGAAGATAAAGTACTTTCAGGCCCATTGGCAACATCTGGTAGGAAGTGGTTCATAATAGCCAATAGGTCTCGCCTTTGGGACCTTATAAGTGTTTAGGCATGTAACAGTTGATGCACCAAGGATATGGTGCTGCATAAATAAACACTTATAAGGTCCCAAAAGAGAGACCTATTGGCTATGCCAATGGTTGTTAGAGGTAATATGAGGAGACCTGATGAGTAGTGGAGTGCTTTTGAGGGACCGTTAGAAACAATGGTTGCACTAGGCACAGTCTACATACATATTACTCCGATTTATACTTTGGAAGCTGTTTTTTAAAATCTTAAACCTAAATCTTCCTGTGCATTTTGTGGCAGTCTCTCGTATACTGTGTGTAATGTCTAACATATTCACAGTGCTTTCTTTCAAAAGCAACACTAGACATTCAAAAGTCACTGGTCCTCACTGCACCAACCAGAAATCAATTCTGTAGCACTCTGGTCACAGACAGACCCCCACCCCAGCGATCACACCAATCAATAGAGGTTTCAGAATATTAAAAAGTGCATCTTTCAATTTCTAATTTCTAATTTAAAACATTTCTAGAGCGCAGCGTACACCATGCGGTTTCTTGGCGCTAGTGGGCGGATCGGCAACTGAGGGAAAGAAGAAGAAGAAGGGAAGGAATGAAGAGCTAAGCGGGGAAGGCCTGATTGAAGAGGAAAGTTTTTAAATCTTTGCGAAAGGAGAGGTACCGGGTAGCAGAACGGAGATGATCGGGGAGGGAGTTCCAAAATGTTGGGGCCAAGATGGAAAAGTTGGCCCCACCCCACTTTTTACGTGTAAAGCGTGGGATCTGAAGAAGGGACTTAGAGGAAGACCGGAGCTCTCTTGTGGGAACATAAGGTTTTATTAGTGAGGAGATGAAGGCAGGGGCAGTGCCCTGGTGGGCCTGGAAGACCATACAGTCGGTCTTAAAGAGGGAGCGTTCTTTTACGGGGAGCCAGTGAAGCTCCCTTAGAAGGGGGTGGAGTGGTGATAGCGTGGGAGGCCATAGACCAACCGGGCCGCCTGGTTCTGGATCAACTGGAGTCTTCGCAGGCTGTATGCTGGAATGCCATGATAGAGGGCGTTGGCATAATCCAGCCTTGATATCACCAGGGCGGCCGTGATAATCTTGAGAGCCTGAGGGGAGAAGAAGCGGGAGACAGAACGGATGGTACGGAGAGTGAGGAAACAAGAGGAGACCACGGAGCTGATTTGTGAATGGAGGGTGAGCTGATTATTTATTTTGACACCCAGTGTTTTGACCGTGGTAGAGGGGGAAGGTGGGGGGCCAAGAGAGGGGGGCCAGAAGAGGGAGTTCCAGGGGCTGGATGAACCACCGGTGAGAACCAATTCGGTTTTATCCGGGTTCAGTTTAAGGTGGTCGTGGTTCATCCAGTCCCTGATGAAAGTCATTATAGACTGGAAGTTAGAGACAGAAAGGGGAGAGGAGGACAGGTCGAAGATAAGCTGGAGATCATCCGCGTAGTTATACACGGTGACCTCCAGCTGCTGGAGAGCGAAGATAAGAGGGAAGATATAGAGATTGAAAAGTAGGGGAGAGAGAGAGGATCCCTGGGGAACACCACAGGTGACAGGAAGAGGGGTGGTAATGATTAGTTTAGCTTGAATGTATTTTTCATTTAAGGTGTGTATTATTTTATATGTGTTAATTAAAGGTGAAAAACCAACAAAATAGTTAAACAATATTTTAGCTTTTTTTAGCCGCGCATCTGGACTTGGCATCACAGTTCCTATACTTTTTTTAATGCACTTCGACCACTGGATTACACAATTTAAGTGAGGATTTTCAAGGAGCGGGTCGAGTAAACATCTTTGTGCTTTGATCCCAGACCTCCATGAAGAGCCAAAAGAACTGCCAGTGAAGAGAAAGTGAGAACTGGATGGGGTTTCGGGTTTATAGATTAATGCACATGATGTAATGTAATGTAATGTAAATGTAATGATGATACTTGTAAAGCGCACTGTTACCCCATCTCGGGGTGTCCTGGCGCTGAAGACCGCTGGGGAACCCGTCCTGGCTTTCCCTGTGAGATGGTCCCTTCTGGGTAACTCCAAGGTGAAACCAGGCATCCCCGGCGTCTGTGGGGGGCCGTTGTAGAGATGAGGCAAGCTTAATGCCCAGAGTTGCCGAGTGTGATCCCTGGTTAGAGTAGGCACCGAGGCGAGAATTATCAAGTCCGTTGACCCTGCTCCACGACCCTGCCATGTCGGGAATTGAACCCTGGTCCCGGGCCGTTCTCTGCTTCTGGGTCTGCCGCCTCTAACCAGTGAGCCACACCACTCCACGTTGCAAGTCCGACCCCCTGGCACATAGACAGTTTTGGAAAGCCCAGCTACAGTCGATGCGGACGGTTGTCTGAGTCCGAGACCACCTCCGCTCTGAGACAAATAACGTCGAACCACACACAGAAAAAGGCCACAGTGGACCATCAAGGCACAGATCCAAGTGTCTAAACATCCCAGGAAGAGAACAGCGAAACAAGGGCGATCTGAAACCCACCGCAGGGGCAAAGAAACCTGGAAACATAGAGATTAGCAACGCGGATGCAAAGCTGAACCAAGATGGCGGGTCCCCGAGATCGGAACTAAAAAAAAACACCCAACACGGCAGGCTCACAGCTGAGAGCTGAGCAACCGGAGGCCGAGCGCACATCTCAACCCCCTTCCCTACACCTTTCGAGTCGATAGAGCCAGACCGCCACACAAGAACGAACGAACAGGCAAAGCTAAAACCTACCCGAAAGTGAAACCACAGCGCACGGCGGGCGCCATCTTGCCCCTAAGCCACGCCGAGGGGGAAACAAAACTAAAAGCGCGACTGCAGGAGGTGGCCATCTTGCTCAGAGATCTCAAGCGAAACGTAAACAAGAGATGGACACACAAGGAGCGCAGCACTAACAACAAAAGTGAAGCACTGGAAGGAAACGGGGAGCTCCTCTAAGGGATAGCTACATATGTGAGCGGGAGAAGCTCAGACCAAGACCGTAGGTGCCCAAAAGAGGAGGTGACTCAAGATCAAGCTCCGACCAAGACCGTAGGTGCCCAAAAGAGGAGGTGACTCAAGATCAAGCTAGGAACTACGAGGCAAAAGCCCAAAAAGGGCCTGAGGGGGTACTAAGGTCGGCTGAAGCTAATCACCTCTCAACCCGCAACTAGAATCACACACCCGAAGGACAGCACCGCAAGCCCTGTACCCTGGCGCCCCGGCCCATTAGAACAGCGCACCTACAGCGCTGATCAGAACTGCACGAGCGGGGTGTAATCACGGAAGTGGGAGAGTGTGGCCACACGGATGAACTAACGAACCAAACCTCGCCTCACACAGAAAGAGGCCGGGGGACAGCCAGAACAAGCCAGGCAAGTTACCACAGCGGTCATTAGGGCTAAAGCCACTAGGGCACCCGGGAAGATATCCGGGAAGGCATACGAAATCAGAGCTGACACGGGCCTGCGAGAATAAGAGAAGGCACCAGAGGGGAGAACCAGACAAGAACTTAACCAGCGCCGAAGCCTGAGGCACAGCATCGGACGGGGAACTGGCGGGGGCAAAGAAAAGAACAAGGTCCATTCGCGAACCCTGCAGATACCGCCAAGACAAGCAAACAGCCAAACTGAACCCCGCAGCGAGAGGGGAAGCTACGGAGCTGCATAAAGAGGGAAGACTGCATTCTTATCTGGTGAGACGAAATGGTGGGACAGGACGGGAAAACATCCAATGACAACAAAAAATATAGGAAAGACCCCCCGGATTCACCCTCAAAGCTCAAGACCGACCTCAAGAATGATATTACACTGGAGACGCTCTTAAAAAAGATCAATGAAGGTAACGACCTGGCAAAAGCAACGAAGTAGACCATTGACAACATGCAGCTGGAGCTGGCAGCCATAAGAGCGGACCAGAGCAAGACAAATATTAGGCTGGAGGCAGCGGAGAAGAGAATCAGTGACATAGAGGACACCAGCTCCAGAACCCATAAGCAACTGGAAGCCGTATCCAAAGCCTCAGCCAGCATTGAGAAACAACTAGCGGAGCAGGAGGATTGCCTCAGGAGGGGCAACATACGACTCCTGGGTATTCCTGAGGGGGAGGGAGACAAATCTGGCTCCTGTGCCACATACAATTTCTCGCTGAGCACTCAAAATGTTCTCCAATATTGTGTAGTAATAACAGTCCAATAATCCACTCATTTCTTTGAAAAGTTCATCTCATTAAGGTTTTTTGCCAAAGTTGAGTCCACTCAATATAAGTCCTGTAATATAGAGACACCGCATGGCTGACAAAGGTGGCAACATCGTTTTGATGAATAGGCAAGACTATAATGATGAGATTTTAACTCAACTTCACGACTCTAGATATTATGAGAAGGTTACTATTAATCCCTTACCCATCACTACTGTAATGATTAACACCAAACTTAGGGAGTGGTATGATTGCTCTTTACTTGATTACGATGAGTATTTATATCTTCGAGTTGAGTTCCCTAGGGCCCCATATTTGTACAGTTTACCCAAAATACATAAGAACCGTCAGAAACCACCCGGAAGGCCCATAATATCGGGCATAGTTGGACCTACAGAGAAATTATCTCATTTTGTAGACTTGTACCTTAGACCTTTTGTTCAAAATCTTCCATCACATATAGAAGATACTAAACATGTATTAAATATCATGAATGATGTTACATGGGAACCTGATATGACTTTAGCTACATTAGATGTTGTTTCTTTGTACTCTAATAGTGATCACAATCTAGGCATGCAAGCGATGGAGAGTTTTTTAACCAAAGACCAATGGAGTATCTTGAACATACTGCAATGATTATGGAAATGACAAGGATTGTCTTACAAAACAATTTTTTCTTGTTTGAAGATACATGGTACAGACAAACACTTGGGACTGCGATGAGTTCCGGATTGGCTCCGTCTTTTGCGAACCTCTTTATGGGGTGCTTTGTGGCGGAGTGGATCTGGGGCCCAAAAGGCAGACACTGGATTGATCATATTTATTATTGGGGGTGTAACATCGATGATTGTTTGTTAATTTTGGAGAGGGACCCCAGATGAACTCAAGACTGTTTTTGACTATTTAAATACAAATGAAGTAAATATGTACCTTTCTTGACATAGAACTATTTGTAGAGAGTAATATGTTATGTAGTCACATGTTTTGGAAAGAAACTAGCTGTAATGCGCTGCTACACGCAGATAGCTGCCACCCTAGGAGTCAAATTAACTCAATTCCTTTTGGAGAGATGTTGAGAGCCAGGAGGAATTGTTCTAGTGAATCTGACTACAATACAAACCTACAGGATATGACTAGCAGATTTAGAAATAGAGGCTATGAAGAAGGAATTATTGGCAAGGCGTATAAAAGAGCTTTCAAGTTAAAAAGAGAAGATACCCTTAGACCTAAGATGAAGAATACAACAGCGAACAATCTATAGAAAGTCAGAATAGTTACCAATTTTGGTACTGGTAGCCATAAACTTTTTGCAATTTTAAATAAACACGGGCACCTATTGCAAACTGATAGTGATATTACTCCATTCTTAACAGACCGGCCTAGTTTAACATTCAGGAAGGGTACTACAATACCGAATATTGTGAGTCCCAGTTATCCTAAACCTATCCAGAAGAGGAGCTGGTTGAGTACACGTCCGTCTGGTTTTATTACTGGGATAATTGCAGCTCCGGTCGGTGGGCACCTAAGAAAATCCAAACTTTTGAGTACAATGATACAGGTGTCTTTAAAATCAAAACGTTCATCAATTGTGAGACGACATTTGTTGTATATATAATTGCTTGTACATGTGGTAAAATTTATGTTGGAAGTACTGTTAGACGATTAAAAGATCGTATGGTTGAGCACTTCCGTGCTCTCAAAAATGGGGATACCAGGTACCCCATTTCTTCTCACGCAATCCAAAATGGTAATGATTCTGTGAACCATAGATTTACTTATCATGGGATAGAACAAGTAACTATGGACCGTAGAGGCAGTAATTCTCAAACTGCGACGCAGAGAGGCGAGATGGATAATGGTCTTACGTGCAGTTGAGGATGGTCTGAATTTGGATTCTGAACTTCAATATTTCTTGGGAGACTGATACGAATTTTGTTTTTCAAAGGTTCAATTTTTATTTTCATTTCTGTACCAGGAATTGAGAATGTGTGCAATTTATACTGTATATAGGCGCGAGTACTGGTACACTTTAGTATTGTCATAGTCTCCTTGTTATCATGATTGATGATTAGTACTGTACTAGGATAACAGAATCTATGGTTGACCTTTATGCTTTTTCCTCTTTTCCACTTTCCTTGCCCCCCTGTTTATAAATAACTCCTTAATCTATTCTTGAAATCGGAAGAGTGCTGGAATGTAGGGAGGCCGTCCACTCTTTTCTGTTCTATTATGGGATCTTGAACTTTAGGACTTTGGGTATAGCATTCTCAAACTGGACTAATACTATTATGGCGTACTACGCGAAGATGTTGAACGGACTAATACGCTTGTCCTTATGAGCATAGAGATATAGAAGGAAATGCTGTTGGTGGCGTGACACACTAAAACTAGAGTTACGATATCATAGGACACGGGTTCGAGACTCCTAAGACTTGTCTGAAGTGGTTACCAGACACTTTAATTTTCAATTAAGAAGACCTCGGGGCTCATGATGAGATGACTTGAATTATTTGATAACAACGATAAAATAACGCGCTATGCTTTTGAATGCGATCTTTATATTAATTAAGTCTCTCAATTTCTACTGAATAGCTAAATGGTATGCCTGCCTTATACAATATATTGTTATTCGTAAAATTTTGGCCACTACAAGATGGCGGCTATTCTTATGCCCTTCACTTATTTAGTTAATATGGCGCCTGTGAAGCACGCCAGATATTGCATTTCAGTTGTATTATTTATAATAACGATATAATTATTTGCACTGGTTATTATCGTTGCCTAAGTATTTATGAAGTCTTACATTGCAACCCATCAGTTAAGTCAACTATGGAATATTTAGCCATCTCAAGATGGCGGCTACTTTTGTCCCGCGTTCGGTACTGTTATTTAATTAACATGGCGCTTGTGGTGTACGCCAGATGCCGCATTGATACAGGAGCAGGCGTACGCGCTATCGGTAAGCGGATTTCTTGAGTGAGTGTAGTCAGTATGTTTCCTTAGCAGAAGTCCATTAGCGACTTCAATATACCATGTATATATGAATTTTCTCTTATTGCACGAGTTTATTAGTGACTTCAATACGCAATTTATTGATGACGGGTTCTTTTATTTGGTAGATTGACATGAACTTGTGCTGTCATGTTGTAAAAGGAGAATGCCCAGGATGGCATGCTAAAGATTTACATTAATCTCAACAGGAATTGTGGACTCTTACACAGACACCTCTACTAATAATAGGAGGTGAGTGGTGATGTTGGTAACGACATATTTTGGTCTTCAAGGGAAGCTCGGATAATATTACAGCCGAAATGTTGCTTATTTTTAATTTCAGATAAGCCACAAAAGACACTTTATATTCCCTTATCACTTTGACGTTTGAATTTTACTTTGGAAATTATGGATTACTGGTAATAATCACGGATTACGATCCTGGAAACTAAGGAAACTTTTTGATGATACTTGGTCGAGTGAGTACAAGATACAAG
Organism: Lissotriton vulgaris; assembly: GCF_964263255.1. Lineage (NCBI taxonomy): Eukaryota > Metazoa > Chordata > Amphibia > Caudata > Salamandridae > Lissotriton > Lissotriton vulgaris. The sequence continues at coordinate 1,183,263,926 of NC_141696.1, forward strand.
ATATTTGCTATTTGATATAGGATTCATTGTATTTATTTATAGACCCATCAAGGGACAGAATTGAGGGTGGTTTTCTTCCATTTCAGATTTTTTGTTTTACTTATTGAATCGAGTACCATATTATTATATGGCACGAGGATAATCAATTTAGGTAAACTTTTTTACCTTACATATCCCTTCATTCCCTTTGAGCTCCGTGGTCCCTTTCTAGACATCGCGGGTTGCACGTAAAACCTTGGTGTACATTTTAGCAATACCCCGTCACTTTGGGACTATCACTTTGCCTTTACAAGGGTGTGTATTATTCTCTCTTACTCTACCTGACAATTGAAATTGGTGTGTTAACCTTGGATGAAAATTTACAATTCATATTGCTAATATCTTCTTCTTGGGTTGCTGCCCTGAAGAAGTCATTTAGGCATGATATTAATGCCTGACGAAACACGTGTTGGCTGCTACGAGAATAAGGCATAACTAATTGATGGGAGAATTTTCAATAAACATTGGAACAACACAGAACTGAACTTTCAGCCCCGGTGTCTCTATATTACAGGACTTATATTGAGTGGACTCAACTTTGGCAAAAACCCTTAATGAGATGAACTTTTCAAAGAAATGAGTGGAGTATTGGACTGTTATTACTACACAATATTGGAGAACATTTTGAGTGCTCAGCGAGAAATTGTATGTTTTGGTTTACCCAGAGTTCGCTTTGGGTGTGTGGGAAAGTGGGGTGACCTTTCCTCTCTTGCTTAGCAGCACTCACAAGTATCTGCAAGATTAACTTAGCCTGTACGTAAGCTGTGCGCCTGATTCTATACCTGGTTACCTCTAGTTTATTATAATCCCACAACTGACTGGCATCAAGTTTGACAGGCAGTTTGAAGTAGACAAGGCGTACAGAGTGCCAGCGGCCAAGCCACAACATGGCAGAGGACCTCGACCTATCATCCTCAAACCAGACATAGGCAATCTTCGCGGTGGCGAGGAAGAATCAGAACCTAACGTGGAACGGGAGCAGGATAATTATCATGCAGGATTACTCCAGACATACATTCGAGATCAGAAAAGGGTTCCTTGCTCTAAAAGGCAGGCTGCGCAGTAAGAATATTACATTCACCTTCGCGGGCCCTGCAAAACTAAAGATAACAGACAAATGGCACTCAATGACCTTTGATGACCCAAACGACCTAAGGAAACACCTACAAGGGCCCCCTCCAGAAGACATGGAAGCCCTAAATACAGCGACAGGGAAGAGGAGAGCTCCCGCAGAAAGCATTGAGGTGAATCCCCTGAAAGAGACATAACAAGCGGCCAACTACCACAACATCTACCTCACCGTTCATGCATATCAGAGATCACGGCGAAACAGACCAACAGAACTGACAAATAGCAGACCTACCTCAGTCCTTGAACACAAAGCACAGAACAATCTTGCACATAAAAAGCGGAGGGGCCCGAACCGACCGTCGGTCAGCAACCATTACCCCACCGACTACCTCAACGATCGGAAGCGATCTGAGCCCACTGGGTATGGATAGGCTGAGCCGAACAGGCCACAGGAACTATAACAACAGACCTACGTACGTCTTCAGACACGAATAGACTAAAGCCACGCATATAGTGCGGAGGGCCTCTACATAGAAACATATCCTTTTAACAAACTGTGACCAACATTAATCTCAGGGGGAAGGGTGGAGGGATCCTCGTTGTCGCACGCCCAGTGGACAAAACGCGGGGGGAGGGTGGGAAGGGGGGAAGGCTCGCCAGGTACAGTTCTTTTTCTTTCCTCTTTTTCCTACTCTTCTATTCCCCACCTCGCTCTCGAGGTCATCTTACCACACCCAGGACGGAGGGACACTAATGCCAGGACAGGGGGACAGCCAAGGCCCTTTCGCCAACTACCAAGCAGCAAAAAGGCCAAGGGAGAACCAAACAGGTAGACCCCACAAAGCTGTAGACCCACAGATCAGTGGTGAAACCAAAGATACGGGATGACCCCACCAATACACACACAGTTAGTATCGGGCATAAAAGTTGTCTCCTTTAATGTAAAAGGACTAAACCACCCTGTGAATAGAAGGAAGGTGATGGAATATTTAACAAAACTCAAAAGTGATGTATGCATCCTCCTGAAAACTCTCTGTTAAGGATGCACTAAGATTAAAGGCGAAATGGTTAAGCGATCTGGCATGCTCGCCTGCAATCCGTAAAAAGAGGGGAGTCATCACCCTCATCAATAAGAAAGCAAGACTTACGATACACAAGTCCCATGCAGACGAGGAGGGGAGGTTCCTGATCACCAGCCTCAGAAGGGGGGAGGAGACAATACAAATAGCCAATATCTACGGGCCCAATTCAGACGATAACCAATTCTGGAAGGGAGTGGAAACCAAACTATAAAACCTCCCCCAGGATGACCTCCTGGTGGTGGGTGGGGGACCTCAACCTGGTATTAGACCAAGCCCTTGACAGACATCCACTTAGAGTGAAGACCGCCACACAGACACCAAGCACACTTAAGAATCTATGCACCAAGCTCCAACTGTGCGATCCTTGGAGATTGCAACACCCGGATGCCAGGGACTACACATTCTACTCTCACAACTCATATAGCAGGATAGATTACATTCTCATGTCAGCCTCCCACTAACACCTGCTTGACCAGACTGAAATAGCGCCGATAACGATATCGGACCATGCACACATCAGTCTTTCACTTAGCGGTAGACACAACGACAGACCCAGTAGAAGATGGATAATGAATAGCGACATCCTCAAATCTACAGCCAACGTCAAAGAGATTGAGGAGGCCATTACAGACTACCTTCATTTCAACGACAATACAGACACAGACAAAAGTATACTGTGGGACGCCCTGAAGGCCACATTAAAAGGGAAATTACTAAGCATCAAAGCCAGAATGAATAGGGAAAGGAATAAAAAAGTAACAGAGATAGAAAACCATATTAAGGAGTTGGAAAGGGGGCATCGCACTAACCTAAACGATGGAAACACACTCACAGAACTAACAAAGAGGAAGTACGAGCTAAACAAAATCTTGAGTGAAAGAGCAGGGGCATGGATTAATAAATTCAAAGCAATCAACCTCTGATCGGCGAACAAGACAGGGAAGGCACTAGCTTCCTACCTAAAGAGCAAGCAGAGGCAACACACCATTGCTGCTATAACAGACAAGAAAAACAAATCACAAACAGCAAAGAGAGAGATCCTCGAGGTATTTAGAGACTTCTATGAGGGGCTCTACAAATCAGACAAGAACCTCAAACCAGATGGGGGTGAAAGCCTCCTAGAAAAGCTAATGCTTCCAGGTCTGAGAGATGACCAGAAGGCACTACTTGAAGGAGACATAACGGGACCAGAAATCGAGAAAGAAAACAAAGCCCCTGGTCCAGACGGGTACACAGCTACCTTCTACAAACAGTTCCTCCATCTCCTAAAAGCCACGATGGTGGAGGTCTTTGCACACTGTAGCCAAAAAGGAACCATGACACACTCCATGTCTGAAGCCAATAATATAGTAATTCCCAAGGAGGGCAAGGACCCAAAGCACCCACAAAACTACCGTCCAATCTCCCTAATAAACGTAGATTGTAAGATCTACGCTAAAGTCCTGGTGACAAGACTAAACACGCAACTCCCCAACCTGATCCACAACTCGCAGGTCGGCTTCCTCAAGAACAGAATGGCTACTGACAACACGCGACTGCTATGCCACCTGATCAACCACAATTCAAAGAAGAAGGTCCCGGCAGTCATGATCGCATTGGACGCTGAGAAGGCGTTTGACAGGGTATCATGGCCCTTCCTTGATCGATGTTTGGCAAAGTTCGGGCTGGAAGGAAACTTCAGGAGGATGGTGATGGCACTATACAAAGAGCCGCGAGCCCACGTGGTAGTCAATGGTAGCACATCTGAACCGTTGTCATTAGGTAGAGGAACCAGACAGGGATGCCCGCTCTCCCCGGCCCTCTTTCTACTGGCCCTCGAACCGCTGCTGACCATGATCAGAGACAACCCAGAAATAAAAGGCATCCAGATACAAGAAACTACGATTAAACTGGCAGCTTACGCGGACGACATTTTGATCACAACCGAAGACCCGGGCCCATCGATAACAGCCCTAATAAACACCATCGAGGAATACGTGCAAGTCGCAGGATACAAACTAAACAAGGATAAGTCCGAATGCAAGCCCATGAACATCCATACCACCAAAACAGTCCTAGGGAACTCAGGACTGACGTGGCAGACGAAGTTCCTGAAATATCTGGGCCTGTATTTTGGCACGGACCTCAAAGCCACGCTAGACCATAATGAAAGTACCCTACTCAAGAAACTCAAAGGGAAATTGGACACATGGTCGCTGAGGTTCATCAGCTGGTGGGGAAGGATAGAATCAATAAAAATGATAATAACACCCATGGTCAATTACATGTTAACCATGCTCCCGCTCACGCCAACAAACGATTTCCATAAACAACTAGATAAGATGATTAACAATTTCTTATGGAGAGATAAAAGGGCCAGGATAAGCCTAGAGAAACTTAGACTCAACAGGAATCTAGGGGGCCTCAACCTAACGAATTTCAAAACCTTCCACACTGCGTGCTTGGCTAAACAAGGGATCCACTGGGTCACCCCGGTGCAAGACTACACGCCAGTGTGGCTAACACTAGAGAGAGCTTCCCTAGAAGGCCTCGACCCTATTGCGATCCTAACCTCAAACAGGCACCCAGAAGCCAACAACACCATCCTCAAGAACACAAGGGTAGCACTCCTCAAAGTAGATAAGAAAATGGAATATAGCATCAGGCACACAAAATGGGAGTCCATCTGGCATAACACTCGGATCAGATACAGGAACAGGACGCTAGACATGAACTCATGGTACAGTAGGGGGATATCCACCCCCCCAGCAGCTTGAAAAACAGGGCTCTCCACTCACCTTCGACAAACTCAAGCATGTGCATGATCTCCCAGACATAGAATTCTAAGCATTCCTAAAAATTAAATCAGCAATATCCAAGGCAAACCTTAGCTCAACCCCCCCATCCATACTCGAATACATGGCGAACCTAAACAAGACGGGGCATCAGACAGCCCACCTTTATAAACAACTCAGCCCAGTTACATCGAGACTGAATAACAAAGCCCTTGAACCCTGGGAAACTATACTGGGCAGAAACTTCAGCGGCAGGGAAAAAACATCCTTATGGAACTCAGCAGCCAAAAATAAAGTAACACCCCAACTGGCACAAACAAAATACTGGCTGCTACATAGAGCTTTCTGGACCCCGGCACGCTTAGCCGCAGCCGGGATCAGGGAGAACGACACATGCTGGAATTGCCATAAAGAGAAAGGGGACCTCGAACACCTGATCCTCAACTGCTCCAAAGTCAGAGCTTTCTGGTCCAAAATAAGAGAATTTATAAGTAGCATAGTAGGCTTTCCCATTCAGGATAACTTCATAGGGCTAATCAAACATTCATGGCCCCAGAGCCCCAATCTATGGAGGACAGAGACCTGATTGACCTCCTGCTCACCGCTGCAGTGAAAACAATCCTCACAAACTGGAAGGACACCGGGAAAGCCACCTTCAAAGGTTGGCTCAACTGAGTCACCTTCCTTAGGGGGGCAGACAACATAACTGCAAACTACTCACTGAACCACTCAGCAAGAGGAGACATGTGGAGCACCCTGGACAAACGCCTGATCTCTTTCAAACCCCCTTAGGCGCTCTACTCCATCACAACTCAGAAGCCCGACCGCCTGAAGAGCAAGGATAGAACAGCCTACTAAGTGGCCCCAGCCCCCCCCCCCCCACACACACACACACCCCTTCCTTCTTTCATTCTATCTCTCTTCCTTTCCTACCTGGGGGTAGTACTGTAAATCACCGGAGCTGGCTTGCTAACATGCCGAAGGGGCACAAAACACAACCCAGCACCACACCCCCAAGATACGCCCAATGTAACCACAACGGCGTTGTGTGCACAGCTGTACTACCCTCGCTGTATATACACTGTACTGTAAATATAATAATCTGTCAATAAAATTGTTTTGAAATAAAAAATTAAAAAAATTAAAAAAGAAAAGCACGCAGCAAAATTGTAAATAGAAACCACATTCATAAGACACTTAGCTACATGGTTTAATATAAACTGCAGTTTCAGAAAGAGACACGTTGGATGGGTGTGAAACTGGTGGGGTTTAAAACCCAGCTTGAGCCAGAACAGCACGTAGCTAACACCATCCACAAGGGAGTGCCATCCTCCTACTGTGGAAACGAAAGAGCTGATTCATACTTAAGCAATTCTCTCCTTCAGGAAGTAAATATTAAGAACGGGTCAGAATGAAACACCGACTCTATACAGCAGCAGAATTAGTAACGAGACGTGTCGAGAAAAGGGGGGCTTGAGGGGGGGCAGCCGACCATAGGGAGGTCCCCACCCCCGGGCTGATTGGGAGGGGCTAGTGGGGGGGGGTTGTCCTCAGAGCGCCAGCCTTGGGCTGCTTTTGGGCTTGTTTTGGGCTCCCTCGGTTCCTACTGAGGGAGCCCAGCTATATATTCCTTTGTCCCCTCCTCCCGGCCACCATTTTAGGTTGAATGACCTGGTGGCCGGGAGCTCATTAGATTAATTGGAAATTTTGTGGTGTTTCATTCTTAGATATGTCTGGTGAGGATTACCGAGTTCTTGAGGCGATCCGCCTTCTCAGTGAGGCTGGACGCCTGGACCTGGTGTTAGGTGACGTGCCTGGAGCGGCGCGTCCTCGGCGGCAGGCCTCGGCGCGTGTTGCGGCGGTGGTCGCGGCGTGTGGTTCGCCGAAGAAGTCACAGAGGGAGGCGGTAAGTGAGAGGGGCCGCCCGCGCTCTAGGAGAGCGGCCCCTAGTGTTGTGGCGCATGCGGAAGGGGAAACGGTGCCGCCGCGCGAGGCGGGGTTGGGGGAGGGTGAGGCGTCGGCTCCCCTGGTGTCCGTGGGGCTGCCGGTGAGGTCGCTTTCGGTTCCCGCTATCAGAGGCAAGCGGGGCGGTAAGCGCGGAGGCAGGAAGCGCTCGGCTTCTGCCTCCGTGTCTCATGCCGCAGAGCAGTTGAGTGAGGAGACGGCGGTTGGCGCGCATGCGCGCGTTGGAATCTTCGAGCCTCGCGCTGGCGGTGAGGGTGTGTTGCCGGCTGTTGGGCCGGATAGACAATTTATTGATTTAACGGACCTGGGGGCTCGGAGGACTGAACAGGTTGTAACTCAAAAGGCATGCGCAGGGGCTGGTGGTGATCGTTTTTCGACGCCGGCCCGTGTTTCTGGGGAGGTTTTACAGGCTAGTGATGTTGCCTGTGGTACAGTACAGTCTGCTTTTGTCCCATATAGCCCCTTGTTGTTTTCCCCCCCTGCCTCATCCCGGGGGGAGGTGCTTTCTGTGCACAGTGGTTCTGTGGGGGAGGGGGAGTGGGCGCAGGTGGAAAGAAGGGCTGGGGCAGGTTTGCTGGGCCTGCAGTCTGGTCGTGTTTTGTTGTGTGATCCACAAGATGTTTCTGGGTCTGGCGGGGGGTTCATTGAGCCTTCTGTGGGTGGTACTGTTAGTTTTCCTCTGCAGGAGAGTGGCGATAGGCAGGTGGGTGCTAGATCTTGGGAGGGTTTAGATGTTTTTCCTTCCTGGGCAGAAGGGGTCCGTGATGCGGGCAGGGCTACACCCATCCAAGGGACTGATATGCTGAGTGGTTTTGGGGGCACTTTGAGTTTTCCAGGTTTGCCTGTTGGGGGCAGATCGCTTGGGAGGATGGAGCAGCCCCGCTCTGATATCCAGCAGAAAGGGCAGGGTGGACTGGCATCGGGACCTGCGTCTAAGATTGTTCAGGAGTTGTTGAACTGGAGTAGTGGTGGTGAGAACGTGGAGCCTTCCCCTCCTCGGCGGGGGTTGTCGGTTCGATCTAAGGGGTCTGTTTCTCGGGGGGTTGGTCAAGTGCAGTTTCAGGATTCTAGTTTTTGTATGGCTAGTGGTGTTGATAGTTTTGGCCGTTCTGGTAGTAAGGGTCCCGGCACATCAGTTCAGCCTTTTTCTTTGCAGGTCAGAGAGCGTCGTGGAGAGGCAGACTTGGTAGGGTGGAGTGCGGCCCAGTTACACCGAGGAGAAGGGAGGGTGGAGTCTGGCGCGGCATACCCCGTACCGGCGAGGGACCCCGGCGCGGTCAACGTAAGCAGGTCAGGCGCGACCTCGTTGGCCCCAACGTCTTCCTTTCAGGATCTCGGCGCGGTCAGCAGAAGCAGGTCGGGCGCGTCCTCGCTGGCCCCAACTTCTCTTTCTACAGGTATCGGCGGGGTTGGCAGAAGCGGACCAGGCGCGTCCTCGCTGGCCCCATTGTCAGGTTCTTTGGATATCGGCGGGGTTGGCAGAAGCAGGACAGGCGCGTCCTCGCTGGCCCCAAATGTTTCTTCTCATCAACAAAGGGATTCATCGTTGGTTAAGGTGTACAAAACTGGTCAACGTTCGGGGGAGTACAGACGGGTCCAGTCGGCTCCCCCGCCTCAGGTGTCAGTACGGGCTGGTAAGGCCCAGGTTGGTTTCAGAAGTCCGTCAAAGGTGTTGGCCCCTCCTAGGTTGGAGGAATCTTTGGTTTTAGATTACGATGACGAGAGCCCTGAGGAGGGCGAGATACGTGCTGAGGGTGCAAGGGGGGGGCTTTTTCACGCTTCTGATGATGTTTTACAGGCACCGGTGGTGGTGCGTCAGAGAACTACAGTCTCCAGACCAACTCGGGAGAGCGGCCCCGCGATGAGGGTTCCTCGGTCAGGCGACGATGTTGAACAGATGGCATGGAGAGCGAGGCCGGCCCAACTGCCTTTATTGAATCCAGGTGAGCTTGCTGGGCCGCGGGACAAGCCATTGATGGTTTCTGTTGGAACGGGGGGGGATCCTCCTTCAGAGGGTGTGGATCTTAAGCTCCACAAAGGTCGTTATGTTAAGGATCAAGGAGTGGGTACGGGTGACGGGGGTGTGGGTTCTAAGGTGGATTCTGGGACTGTTACGGAGCCCATGGAGGTAGGTAAGGATCCCCCACACAGCAAGGAGCTTAAAATAAAGAAATTGCCTTACATGGGCGTCACGAAACCGTTGGGCGCTCATTTAATGCTGTCCACTAAGGAAAGGATTTGGAAAGGGGAGTACGTGGAATTATTGAAGCTCTTACATAGGGAAGTTAGGTCTAAGGAGGGGTCTAAGGAGGAAGAGTACGAGTTGGCCAAGCGCCCAAAGGTTCCTTTGACTATTGAAAACTGGACAGCGGCATTTCTTATATATGCTAGCGTGTACTGTGAGAAATTCCCTGAGCGCTGTGTGGCCCTTTTTAAGTACATGGATGTGATCAGAAAGGCGCAGATTACTGGCAGTGGTTATGCCTGGTCACAGTACGATGAGGAATTCCGGGCTCGGATGGCTTGGGATCCTGAAGCGAAATGGGGGGAGTTAGATAATGATTTGTGGCAACACACTATGGGAGCATCAGCGGGTGGTAAGACGATTTCACAGCTAGTGGGTATCCATTACCTTCGCGGCCCTTTCAGGGTAAGCCCACTCGGGGAGGGGTGGGTGCAGCTGCGTCAGTCCAATCTGCCAATGGGACCTGTTGGGATTTTAACAGAGGTTATTGCCCAAGAGAGTACTGCAAATTTAGACACGAATGTTCCCAATGTGGTAGAACGCACCCGCTGTCCAGGTGTTGGGGGCCTCGGGTTACAGGGGGCAGACAGTGGTCACAGCAGACAGCCAATGCCCCTGCTCCTGCACAGCAGCCTCAACCTAACAGGGGGGGGAAGACCACTTCTGGCACTGGGCCCAAAGGCTCATACGCCAGTTAATCCTTTTCACTTGGCTGTGGCTCTGAGGGGTTATGGGAATGTCGAGGCTGCTAAGTTATTGTTGGATGGTTTTCAGGAAGGTTTTCGACTTGGTTACACAGGGCCGCGGTTGCGGCGGTGGTCAAAGAATCTTTTGTCAGCCAATGAACATCCAGAGGTGGTGCAAGACAAACTGGATAAGGAAGTGCGTGAGGGAAGGATGGCGGGTCCTTTTGATGATTGGCCCTTGGAAAATCTTATTGTCTCCCCAATTGGTGTGGTACCTAAAAAAGAGCCTGGGCAATTTCGTTTGATTCAACATTTGTCATGGCCGGAAGGCTCGTCAGTTAACGATTTCATTGATGGTGAGGCTGCTTCAGTGTCTTATTCTTCAGTGGATGTGGCCATGGCCCTGGTTGTCTCTGCCGGCACTGGTGCGGCAATGGCAAAATGTGACATCAAATCTGCATTCCGTTTATTGCCAGTACATCCTGAGGATTGGGATCTTTTGGGGATTCAATTTCAAGGGAAGTGGTATGTTGATAAGGCTCTACCAATGGGTTGTTCCATATCCTGTGCGTTATTTGAGACCTTTAGCACATTTCTCCAATGGTTTTTCACCGACACGTCAGGACACCAGCTTGTGACTCACTACCTGGATGATTTCTTTTTTGTAGGCGCTCCCAATTCCTCAGCATGCCAGAATGCCTTGCGAACATTCCAAACTCTGATGGAATTTTTAGGTGTGCCGTTGGCACCCGAAAAGACAATGGGCCCCTGCGCGACCATGTCTTTTTTGGGGATCGAAATTGATTCTAATGTTATGGAGGCACGCTTACCAGTGGATATAAAAGAAAAAATGTTGGACCTCTTACATGTTATGTTGAACAAGGCAAAGGTGACAGTGAAGGAAGTTCAGGTGCTGCTGGGCCATCTTAATTTTGCTTGTAGGGTGGTCAGGGCAGGTAGAACTTTTTGCAGGCGTCTGGGTAGAGCTCTGTCTGGTCAGTTTTTACCTCACCATCACGTCCGCTTGTCAGCAGGTGTTAAGGAGGATCTGCGGATGTGGGTAGCCTTTTTACACTCTTTCAATGGCATTCCTCTGTTCAGAGAAGAGAATTGGATTTGGGACGTCCACATTTTTTCAGATGCTGCAGGCAGTGATGGTTTCGGTCTTTACTGGCAGGGCAGACGGTGCGCTGAACAGTGGCCTGCTGCGTGGAAGAACGGAGGCAGAAGTATTGCCTTCCTTGAGCTTTTCCCTGTGGTGGTGGTGTTGACTTTGTGGGGTCAGGAGCTTGCTCACAAAAAAGTGCTATTTCGAATTGATAATAAGGCTGTGGTGGACATTATCAATCGGCAGTCGGCCAGGGATGCTCACATCTTGAAGCTCTTGCGAGTCTTTGTGTTGGGGTGCTTGACGTATGACATCAGTTTTAAGGCCTTACACATTCCTGGGGTGGACAATGACATTGCGGATGCTTTGTCTCGTTCACAGTGGGAGAGATTCCATGGGCTAGCCTCGGAGGCGGACAGGACGCCGACCCGCATGCCAGAACATCTGTGGACTGTAGGCGAGACAGGGTTTTGCAGTTGGTGGTAGGTTCGCTCGCAGTTTACACTAGGGCAGCGTATGAATTGGCCTGGAAAGAGTTTTTGGAATCTGGGGCCGGCTGGCGCGCTCCGGGCTGGAGACGATCTGAAGATGTGGTACAGTTCATTCTTAATTTGATGGACAGGGGTTTGACACGCGTGACGATTGCTGGAAAATTGGCTGGTATTGCGTTCATGGGCAAATTACTGTGGGGTTATTCCCCTTCAGCAGGGGAAGTGGGTAAGCGCATGCTGGAAGGTTGGTCTAGAGAGAGGGGTAGGGAACACATGGTTCGCCAACCTTTGTCTTGGCAGACATTAGCCCGAGTTTTGCAGGTTTTGCCCTCAGTTTGTTTAAATGAGTTTGAGGTTTGCCTGTTTTCTACTCTTATGGTTTGGATGTTCTTTGGTGCTTTCAGAGTTTCTGAGTTACTGGGGTCGAAAGTTGCTTTTGGGGTGGGGTGGGGGAATGTTCGATTTCTGGAAACAGGGTTGCACGTCTGGTTGGCTCGGGCAAAAACTGATCAACACAGCAAGGGGAGGGGCATTTGGCTGGAAGCTTCTCCCCCTTCTGAGACGTGTCCTTTGAGGTGGGCCAGGCGTTTGCGGGACTGTTCGGGGGCCGCCTTTGAGGGCCCTGTTTTTCGACATATGGATGGTTCCAGGGTGACTGAGTATCAACTGCGCATGGTTTTGCGTAAAGCGCTGCGCTTCATGGGCTTGGATGAGACACAGTATGGTACGCATTCTTTCAGGATTGGGGCAGCAACAGAAGCTCATAACAGGGGTTGGTCGCAGCAGGACATTATGTCTTTAGGGCGTTGGTCCTCCAACTGTTTTAGGCGCTATGTGCGTACTGATCCTGTGTTGGCGCCTGCGGATGATAATTTTTCTTGAGTTTGATGCTGCTTTTCTTTTTCAGGTTCAGTGGCCGGCCCCCGTTCTTCTGTCATGACGATCTGGATAGTGGGACACTCCTTCATTAGGCGTGCGGAAGATCAAGCTATAAGAAGCTATTTTGGTCCCACGCTTGGTTTTAATTCTCGTCTGTTTAATGTTGTATGGAAGGGGAAGGGAGGTATGATCTGGAGGGAGCTTATCCCGGCCTTGAATTCTTGGTTGGTGTGGGGTATTTGTCCGGATGTACTGCTCTTGCACCTTGGTGAGAATGACCTTTGTGGGGTAAAAGGGGTGGTTTTATTGAGAGCGATGAAGAAGGATCTTTCCCTTATTCGTCAACAATGGGCGGGCTGCCATGTTTTATGGACAGAGTTGGTCCCTAGAAGAACCTGGAGGGGTGCGATCAAGCCTAGGGCGGTTGATGAGGCGCGAAGGAAGTTGAATTTGGAGGTTTCCCGTTTTTGTAGAGATCTGGGTTTTGGGCGGGTGTCCCATAAGGACATCCGTTATGACACTATGGAGTTTTTTCGCAGCGATGGTGTTCATTTGTCTCGTATAGGGATGGATTTATATTTATTGAAATTGCGAGAGGTGCTCTCCAGGTGTTTGAAGATTCAGAATTTTTTGGGTTGAGGTGTTCTGGTTCCTTGGTTGGTTAGTTTTGGGGGGCAGAAAGAGAGGGGTAATTCCTTTCCCCCTCTTTTCTGGGTGGCGGAAATTGGGCGTTCTTGGTCAGCAGGGACATGAAGGTTGTTGGGTTTTTGCTAAAGTTGGGCTATGGCTGGAAAAGTTTAAATAGTTGTTTCGTGGGGTGGTTACAAGGTTTTGGGTAATGTAAGTTGTTGGTGGGTAATTTTTGGAATGTGATGTTATGCGGTGGGTTGGGATGATATTTAAATGATTATCAGGTTTTGGTATTGTTTGAATTGTAATTATGTTGTGCTGGGTGGGGGCGGGGTTTGTGACGTGTTAGGGGCGGGCCTGACGTTTGGGGTTGTAAGGTAACATCTTATTTAGTGAGGAATAGTTTTGTGAGGCGGTTGCCAGGTTTGTATTGTTGTAAATATGCACCTGTTTCAATAAAAGCGGCCTTTTGCACACTCTCAATTTGGTCTGGTGTCTGCTCACCCCCCCTCACCCCTCCCTCCCAAGGGGGGCTTGGGAGGGGGGGCAGCCGACCATAGGGAGGTCCCCACCCCCGGGCTGATTGGGAGGGGCTAGTGGGGGGGGGTTGTCCTCAGAGCGCCAGCCTTGGGCTGCTTTTGGGCTTGTTTTGGGCTCCCTCGGTTCCTACTGAGGGAGGGAGCCCAGCTATATATTCCTTTGGCCCCTTCTCCCGGCCACCATTTTAGGTTGAATGACCTGGTGGCCGGGAGCTCATTAGATTAATTTGGACATTTTCCCTCCCTCCCTCCCTATTCTCGGTTCGCTCTGTTTCCTTTTTTCCCCGGGTCTTTTATTTATTTATTTATTTCATTTATTTATTTATTTAGTTTATGGTTCCATAATTTTTGGTCTTTTTGTCGGAACAGGTGGATATGGGGTAACAAAAATTTTGTCATTGTCGCTTGGAACAGGTGCCGGCGGAAATTGGGCGTTCTTGGTCAGCAGGGACATGAAGGTTGTTGGGTTTTTGCTAAAGTTGGGCTATGGCTGGAAAAGTTTAAATAGTTGTTTCGTGGGGTGGTTACAAGGTTTTGGGTAATGTAAGTTGTTGGTGGGTAATTTTTGGAATGTGATGTTATGCGGTGGGTTGGGATGATATTTAAATGATTATCAGGTTTTGGTATTGTTTGAATTGTAATTATGTTGTGCTGGGTGGGGGCGGGGTTTGTGACGTGTTAGGGGCGGGCCTGACGTTTGGGGTTGTAAGGTAACATCTTATTTAGTGAGGACTAGTTTTGTGAGGCGGTTGCCAGGTTTGTATTGTTGTAAATATGCACCTGTTTCAATAAAAGCGGCCTTTTGCACACTCTCAATTTGGTCTGGTGTCTGCTCACCCCCCCTCACTCCTCCCTCCCAATGCAAAATGAGTTAATCAGTGCACATGCGCAGCACAGCAGTCCTGTGCCCAGGAGCTTGGGATAGCACTGCTGTTGCTCATAGAGTCCTGGTCAGTTGTGAGTACTGGCTCAAGGAATGCTTCACTTGTCAGGGAGGCTGCACCCTGCGAGGTATTTAATGAGGTAAAGCTGTTCACGTGATCTAATAATGTGCATGCGCGCACGCAGGCAGAAGAGCCGCGTGTCATGCCTATTAACCGTAAAAAGCTCTGGCAGAACAAATACTTCAGGTTATATACAAACCAGGTGCGAGGGCAAGGCGTGCGCGCACATACACCGCATATGGCATACATGAGGAAGATTTAAAACAGTGCAGGTTTCGAGCACGAAACCAGTGGCGGAACCAGCCCACATTCTTCCGCTAAGCAATGGAAAAAAACACATTTAAACAAGGAAGTACTAAGGCTTGAGGCATTTCTGACAGCTTGGAGCGTGCACGTCCTGTAGTGCTTGGTGCTGGTAGGAGGAAGGTACGCACTCAACGAACTCCAAAAGAGAACAAATTAGAAATTAAAATTTGCTAACATTCGTGCCAAGAATTTTCAATTCTATTAAGGACAGGAGGCGAGGATTATGCTTTTCTCAATTTCTTTACTGGAGACAGCAGCCAATGAAAAAACAGTAAAGAAAACAAAAAACTACACTTACCATGAGCACATAGCAACCATAGAGTACATAGAAAGTATAAATACAGTCATAGAGGTTCCAACTTCCTCTTTCTTTGTCCAGAACATTAGAAATCAAAATCCATTACGAATGTCCAAAGGAAAAGTCATCATCCATATGAAGGGACGGAGGCACCTCCCAAAGCCATAGGAACAGAAGAAGACCCACGAAGAGCAGGAACTCACAGCACATCTCATTTAAGGTCGGAGCCTGGAGGAAATAAAAACAGCCGTAAAGGCCATTCCAAAGGATAAAGTACAGAATTCACAATAGGGCGGGAATAGAGTCATATAATAAAGAAAATTACAGTATAGCAACATGCATACGTAATCCAATGCATAAATGGCAATAAGGGTGGGATAATCCTCGCCTCCTGTCCTTAATAGAATTGAAAATTCTTGGCACGAATGTTAGCAAATTTGAAATTCTATGTCAGTACGGAGGCTCCGATTATGCTTGTTTAAAGCTTATCCACCACAACAGAAGCAACATCAACAATAGGTTTGAAATAAAATGTCTTGAAAACAGATTCTGAAGACCAATCTGCGGCCCTCATGATATCCTGGAGGCCAACCCCCAAGGAAAAAGCCTTTGAAGCCATAGCTCCCCGAGCAGAATGGGCCCCAAAGACGGAAACGTCAATTCCCGCTTCTAACATGAGCCAACGAACCCAACGTGCCAAGGTAGCGGGAGACACAGGCTTGAAAGGCTTTTGCAAAGCTATAAGCAGTTGACCCTGCAAATCATGACGAAAAGGAGCAGTACTCACCTCATAATCTTTAATACATTGTACAACACACATCTTGGGATTGCGTGGAAAAGAGGGATAAGACACAGAAGATGTGTTACATTTAGTGCGGCGAGAAATGGAAAAAGAAACACCTTCAGGTGAGAAAGAGCGTCCGGTGAGGTCTAGAGCCCGAACATCTGACACACGCTTGCAAGACAAGAGGCAAAGCAACATAGTCAATTTGGCGGATAACTGTTTCCTAGACAGTGAAGAATTTTCAGGCCAAGAACTCAAGAAACGTAAAACCACAGATACATCCCATAATTGAACATACTTAGGGCAAGGAGGTTTTACCATCCGAATGTGTAACACCATGGGGTCATCACGGATGCAAGACTCTAAACAACATGCAAATAGTCACTTGACAAATACTACCTCTTACTCCCCACAGAATGTCGAAACCGAGGTAGACACGCAATCGATACAGTGGCCCTTTAATGCCGACTGGAACTTTGACTGGGAGGAGTCTCGACAGGACACGGAGACCTCTTATGCCGAAAACAACGAATCACGAACGTGCTTGTTCACCAGGAGGGAGCAGAGTATCGAGGAAGACGGAAGCGGAGCGGAGCGAAGGAGGACAGCGTACGAGGAGAAACAGCAGAGAGACGACGAGGAGGACGCGGAGCCGGAGAAGCCAGGAGGCCACCGACACCACGAGCCGCCCAGCCATACACCCGCGGGAGGTGTATGGCTCAGCCAGGTACGTGATAAACTCAAGGGCTGGGTTGCACGTAAGATAGCTACGACGGAATAACCCGGGATATCCCCCCTTCCTGGTGTTCCCTTACCCCGAGCACCGAACCCTTCACCACGGCACTAGTTAAAGAGTGTGTCACGTGTGTTTGATCCCTCACTCCCCTCCCTGCACCACTTTAGAGATATAGAACGGCTTACTGATACACCGTTTGCCTTTTCTCTGTTTATTTACCCGAGAGGCAAAACGGAAACCGAAGGAGACCTACCTCGACGGACACCCGACCGAGGACGTAGAGCTGCATCTACAGAATCAGGGATCCGGAAAGCTGCGAGGAGCCGTTCCCCACGAATATCACAAAGCACGAAGAAGAAAAGCTCAGACTCTTTGTATTCTAAAATAAAACCTAGAAAGACTAGAATCAGCGTACTGCCTATTCTTCCCGCAACTGCTACAGTGGTGGAGAATGCGGGCATAGGCACCATCTGTGGAGTCAAGATGGAGACAGTTGTAGAACAGTTAGTAAAGGGTCAAGAACGAATTGAGTGGGTGTTAGAACAACATTTAGTATCAGCCCAAGCAGATAGAGAGGTAATCAAAAAGGCATTTGAAGATAAAAACGAACAACCCTGGGTGGATCCTGTACAAAGGGGAGGGACAACTGAAAGAACCTTAACCCATGGAACGCCAGCCGTCTCCCTACAAAAGTATAGAAACGGAGAAGATCCCGATGCGTTTCTGTTAAATTTCAAAGAGCAGCAAGGGCCTGTGGCTGGCCAGTATCAAAATGGCCGTTTTTTTTGGCACCCCTCTTAGGCGGAGAAGCCCAGGCTGCTTATCAAGTAGCAAATCCAAAGGGTGACACTACATATGCAGAAATCAAAAGAATAATACTCGATCATTTAGGATTAGATCCCGAGGCATATCGCCTAAAATTCAGAAAAGAGAGAGGGTCTGTAGGCGAAAATCCTAAAACTTTATTTGTAAGATTGAAAATGGCCGCGGACAAATGGCTAACACCCACTACCAGCACTAAAGAGGAAATACTTGACCGAATATACTTAGAGCAATTTCTTGAGGCTCTCCCCTACGCCACACAAAAGTGGCTTCGCCAACATCATAATTTAACAACTACCCAAGCGGTGGAAATGGCCTCATCCTTCACCCGGGCACAACCTAAAAGTTTCCCTTTTGAGACGGAAAAAGAGAGGAAAATAGTAGTACGACCTGAAAAGACTGTTTTCCGAGGGAGAGAAACTACACGTCCCCGTACCTGGAGGACTGAGAACAGTGCAAATACAGGGCCACAATGCTTCGATTGTGGTCAATGGGGACACATTGCCCGAATGTGTCCAAGAAAAAGGAACGAGGAAGAACCGATGGAGGTCGGGTACCTCTCCAAGGCTGTTCTATTTTCCGCGGAGATGGGAGGATCCTTTAGAGTAAGTGTGAAAGTCAATGGACACTCGTTATCAGCTTTGTTAGACTCGGGCTGCCGACAGTCAGTAGTCCAATTTCCATATGTAAGCGCAGGACAATATGTTTCTCAGGGGGTGGTCAATATTAAATGTGTTCATGGGGATGTCCGGCCCTACCCCATTGCTGACATTGTTATTGAACCGACAGGGGGAGCCCCACAAGCTGTAAGAGTAGGAGTAATGTCCAACTTACCCGAAGATTTAATAATTGGAACAGATAACCCTAGTTTCCTGAACATGTTTAAGGATAAACTAAAGACGGTGAGTCACACAGGGGGGGAGGGTAGTTCCCAAAATGAACGTCCTCTTCTACCTAGCCTCCAAGTGGTAAGATTGACTGGAAATGCGACATCCCCCACTAAAGGTTCTGCAAAGGCGGCTGGATATGATCTATACAGTGCATATGATTATGTAATACCCGCCCATGAAAAATCTCTAGTCAAAACTGACCTGCAAATTGCGGTCCCTCCAGGGTGCTATGGTAGAATAGCTCCACGATCAGGGCTAGCAGCTAGGCACTTTATTGACGTTGGGGCTGGCGTTATTGATGAGGATTATAGGGGTAATGTTGTAATCCTCCTGTTTAATTTTGGTCCGAAGGCCTTTCAGGTAAAGAAAGGGGATAGAGTGGCGCAACTAATTTGCGAGTGTATAGCTGACACTAGGCTGAAAGAAGTCCGCAGGCTAGAGGACACAGAGAGAGGTGCTAATGGTTTTGGCTCTTCGGATGCACGTAACTGGCCGGTACACTCGGTTATTTCGCATGACCCCTGGGTTCTGGATAAGAGCTTTAAATTTGCACAGATTAGTGATCCCACTCTGTTTAATGCGTGGGACCAGGCACATCAGAGAGGCGAAGGCTCCAAAGTTTTTCCCGGGTTCATAATTAATGATGAACTGTTGTATAGAATAGGTAAGGAGGGGGAGCCTGCCCAACTATTAGTGCCTGTCTCCTTCAGAGAGCAAGTCCTTTTCTTTGCACACAGCCATCTCGTCGCCGGTCACTCCGGCGCCGAAAAGACGACCCAGAATATCCTCAGGCACTTTTTTTGGCCCGGTATTTATAAAGATACCGAATCGTACTGCAAGTCTTGTGAGATCTGTCAGAAGATGAATATGGTTCGGCCACCGGCGGTCCCCTTACAACCATTGCCGGTCATTGGCAAGCCTTTTGAGAGGGTCGGCATGGACCTTATTGGACCGCTGCCTAAGACTAAGAAGGGGTTCCAACACATCTTGGTAGTAGTCGACTACGCCACCAGGTTCCCCGAGGCTTTCCCATTATCTGTGGCCAATTCGAAACAGGTTGGGGACAAAATGATTGAGCTGTTTAGTAGGGTGGGATTTCCGAAAGAGATTTTGACCGACCAGGGCACGCCGTTCATTTCAAAATTAATGAAAGAAATATGTGACACGTTGAACATCCACCAGATCCGTACCTCGGTTTACCATCCTCAAACGGACGGACTGGTGGAACGTTACAACCGTACCCTAAAATCCACCCTCCGTAAGATGATGGAAGTTAGTGGGGATGATTGGGATCGTATGTTGCCTTTGGCGTTATACGCCATCAGGGCACAGAAACAGTGCAGTCTGGGGGTATCAGCTTTTGAAATGCTGTACGGCCGTCAACCACGCTCACTGTTGAAAATGACCAGGGATGCCTGGATCAATGAACAGTCAGAAGAAGCAAAAACTACTCTTGATTACGCCAGGGCCCTTAAGGCTAAGTTGGGAAAACTGAGGGATTTGGCGTTGAACCATCTTGAGGTTAGTCAGCGTAGGCAGCAGACTAGTTACGACAAGGGTAAAAAGTGGAGGCGACTTGATCTCGGGGACTGGGCTTTAGTTCTCCTGCCTTCCTCATCTCATAAGTTCAAAGCAGAGTGGATGGGTCCATATAAAGTAGTGGAGGTCATTGGGCGAACTAGCTATAAGTTACAGGTGTCCCCACGGAAGCAACAGTCGTATCACATCAACCTTTTAGAAAAATGGTTAGGTCCACCTCCCGCCGACGTCGATGTGACTACTGCGTCAGGCTTGGAGGGCTCGACTGTTGACATGCTTGTTCATAATGAGGAACTGACAGCCCGGCAACAGGTAGAGCTGAGAGAGACATTGGAACAATATGGGGATGTGTTTTCCAACCGGCCTGGGAGAACGTCTCTGGCGGAACATTGTATTGATACACCACCCAACAAAACGGTTAGGATTAAACCCTACAGAGTCCCCGAAGCCAGGAGGGCTGCGATTAAATCAGAAGTGGATGAAATGCTTTGGTTGGGGGTGATTCGCCCATCGAAAAGCGATTGGTCTAGTCCTATCGTCATGGTCCCTAAGCCCGATGGCAGTCGGAGGTTTTGCATGGACTTTCGTGCTCTTAATGACATCTCGCTCTTCGACGCCTATCCCATTCCTAGAGTGGACGAGTTAATTGAAAGACTGGGCCAGGCTAAATACATTTCTACCCTTGACTTGACAAAAGGGTATTGGCAGGTGCCTCTACGACCGGAGGACATAAAAAAGACGCGTTCTCGACGGATGAGGGGCACTTTGAATTCACGGTGCTTCCATTTGGCCTTCATGGGGCGCCTGCAACATTTCAGCGCCTCATGAACACTGTCCTCGCTGGGTTGTCGGATTTCACATCGGCATATCTAGATGACATTATGATCTACAGTCCAGATTGGAAAACTCATCTCCAACACCTGTCTGTGGTTTTACTGGCGCTGCGGAAGGCTGGTCTCACTGTAAATGCTAAGAAATGTAAACTCGCTTTCCATAAGGTTAAATACCTTGGATATGTTTTGGGACATGGTTTAATAGAGCCACAAATTGAGAAAGTAAGGGCAATTGCTGACACTCCTTTCCCATCCACTAGACGTGAATTGCGTTCTTTTTTAGGCCTGGTGGGATACTATCGACGCTTTATTCCGCAGTTTGCAGACATTGCCGCTCCTCTCACAGATGCTTTGAAAAACGCTGGGAAAGCATCTTCTCCAGTACACCCTACAATACAAATGCAGGAGGCCTTTAGGGTACTTAAGTCGGTGATAACATTAACACCAGTTTTGTCTTCCCCAGATTTCTCTCGCCCTTTCTCCTTGCACACTGATGCTTCGGACTATGGGATTGAGGCGGTGCTTTCCCAAACTGGTCTGGATGGCCTTGACCACCCGATTTTATATGTCAGCAGAAAGTTATTCCCTCGTGAGTTAAAGTATGCAACAGTCGAAAAGGAATGTCTCGCGAAAAAATGGGCTATTGAAAAACTGGCATATTACCTGGAAGGTCGGCGTTTTGAACTATTTACAGATCACGCTCCTTTGCTCTGGATGGTCCGCAATAAGGCTAACAATGCTAGAGTTTTGCGTTGGTTCCTCTCACTGCAACCATACACTTTCTCTATACACCACCGCAAGGGCAGTGAGAATGTTGGGGCGGATTTCTTATCTCGTCACCCACTCCCCGATCGTGAGTGTCCGGAGGGGGAGGTGTGTAACACCATGGGGTCATCACGGATGCAAGACTCTAAACAACATGCAAATAGTCACTTGACAAATACTACCTCTTACTCCCCACAGAATGTCGAAACCGAGGTAGACACGCAATCGATACAGTGGCCCTTTAATTCCGACTGGAACTTTGACTGGGAGGAGTCTCGACAGGACACGGAGACCTCTTATGCCGAAAACAACGAATCACGAACGTGCTTGTTCACCAGGAGGGAGCAGAGTATCGAGGAAGACGGAAGCGGAGCGGAGCGAAGGAGGACAGCGTACGAGGAGAAACAGCGGAGAGACGACGAGGAGGACGCGGAGCTGGAGAAGCCAGGAGGCCACCGACACCACGAGCCGCCCAGCCATACACCCGCGGGAGGTGTATGGCTCAGCCAGGAACGTGATAAACTCAAGGGCTGGGTTGCACGTAAGATAGCTACGACGGAATAACCCGGGATATCCCACCTTCCTGGTGTTCCCTTACCCCGAGCACCGAACCCTTCACCACGGCACTATTTAAAGAGTGTGTCACGTGTGTTTGATCCCTCACTCCCCTCCCTGCACCACGTTAGAGATATAGAACGGCTTACTGATACACCGTTTGCCTTTTCTCTGTTTATTTACCCGAGAGGCAAAACGGAAACCGAAGGAGACCTACCTCGACGGACACCCGACCGAGGACGTAGAGCTGCATCTACAGAATCAGGGATCCGGAAAGCTGCGAGGAGCCGTTCCCCACGAATATCACAAAGCACGAAGAAGAAAAGCTCAGACTCTTTGTATTCTAAAATAAAACCTAGAAAGACTAGAATCAGCGTACTGCCTATTCTTCCCGCAACTGCTACAGAATGCCTCTGAGTAATTAGGAAACCAAAGGATGTTCACCAATAGGCTTAGATTCTACTGGAATATGACCAGCTGAAATAGCGGAACGAAAGTTATTGACTGTCCTGTATGCCAAGCCTGAAGAAGCCAGAGAAGCAAGAAAATTCTGAACTAGGCTGCCGAAGAGGGATCCACTGATCTCTGAGTACACCAATCACTCCACCGTTTCCAAGCTGACTAATAACGTTTGTGGGTGTTGGGGGCCCAAGCTTCGCCGATAAATCGGGCAGCGTCAGAAGAAAGGCCTGCGATTTGCCAGCGTCCCCCGAAATCCGCCACGCTACAAGACGGAGATAAACCAATAGAATGAGAGGGTGGGGCTGCAGAAGAGGGTCCAGCAACAGGTTCCACCTGTTGGGGAGAAGGAGCGGCGGAGAACAACTCATCTCCAGAAGAACTGGAAACCACGCCTGAGCCCTCCAAAGGGGAGTGATGAGAATCAGATCCGAGAGGAAACACCTCATGCGAGCCAGAACCCTGGGAATCATCATGAAGGGGGAAACGCGTAGCACAGGCGAGGAGGCCAAGACTGGAGGAAGGCATCCGTGGCCAGAGCATCCAGATCCGGGGGCCAACTGTAAAACAGCGGAAGCTGTGTGTTCAGGCGAGAGGCAAAAAGATCCAAGTGGCAATGACCCAAATTCGGATCAAGGACCGAAACACTCGAGGGTGGAGACGCCAGTCGCTGTAATCCGCCACTAGATTGTCGCGATCTGGAAGGTACTCTGCAATAATTGTGATCTGTCGGCTATCTCCGAAAGGAGTTTGGATTTCGTGCCTCCAAGCTTGTTGACATATCTCACCGCTGAGACGTTGTCCATGCGGAGGAGAATGCAACAGTTCATCGCTTGAGGGGAAAGACAGCGGATCGCAAAAGAGCCCGCAAGAAGCCCCAGGCAGTTGATGTGGAGGGATAATTCCTTGCGGGACCAACGGCCTCCTGTCGTCAGAGAACCGCACCGAGCTCCCCATCCCCAAAGGCTCGCATCGGACGCGATAATGATGTCTGGAGTCGACCCGAACAACGCTCGTCCGTTCCAGGACTCATTGTGGTCCAGCCACCACAACATCTCCCCCCCCGAGCATCCTCCGACAGGGGAATGAGATCGGAGTAACGAAGGCCCTTCTGAAGATGTCTGATCTTTAGGCGCTGGAGAGCGCGATAATGTAAGGGACCCGGGAATATGGCTTGGATTGAAGAAGAAAGGGGACCTACAATTCGAGCCACAGTCCGCAAAGAGACCAGTCGTTGGGACAAGACCAGACGCAACTCCCGTTTGATCGCTCTGATCTTCTGGCCTGTAAGGAGAAGCTGACAAGCTAGAGAGTCGATGTTGAAACCGAGAAAATCCATCTTTTGCAAGGGAAGAAAGTCTGATGTCAGACCATTGATAAGAAAACCTAGAGACTGCAATAGATCAATGGACCATTGTAAGTGAAGTTGCAGAAGAAGGGTGCAATGGGCCATCAAGAGAATATCGTCCAGATACACAATCAAACGGACTCCCCGGGCCGGCAAAGACTCCACCACCGGTCTCATGAGCTTCGTAAAGCACCATGGAGCGGAAGAAAGACCGAAGGGGAGTACAGTGTATTCGAACCATTTCCCCAATCATTGAAACTGAAGAAAGCGCCGGTGGGGAGCATAAATTGGAACAGCCAGATAGGCGTCTTTCAGGTCCAAGCGGACCATCCAGTCCCCTTCTTGGAGAAGGTCTCGAAGAAGATGGATACCTTCCATCTTGAAATGACGGTAAACTACCCCGCCGTTGAAATCTTTGAGGTTTAAGACTAAACGGGAACCACCCCCTTTTTTCTCAACTAGGAAGATATTGCTGACGAAACCGTTGGGATGACGGGAAGATGGAAGGATGGCTCCTTTCGTCAGAAGGGACTCGACTTCTTCGGAGATGAAGTCCTGATCTCGTTGGGAAAAAACAAGGGGTAAAGGAAGACGGTGTTGGAGAGGGCGGTCGTAGAATTCGAGTTTGAAACCTTGCACCGTCTCCAACACCCAAGCATCGCTGGAGATTAGCTGCCAATTGTGAAGAAAAAACTTCAGTCTGCCCCCCCAAAACAACTTTGGATACCAGAATTAAGCTCACCTGAGTTAGAGGAATCTTGACATCCTCCCTGGGCACCTCCATAGCCGCCTTTTCCGAAATTGTTTCTACCCTTGCGATAGGGGTATAATCTGGTTTTCCCAGAGCCATAAGTGTCCTGGGCTCCTCCTCTTTGGGACTGGCCTCCTCGCTGAGCAGGCTGTTGACCTCCCCGGCCGGACGAACGTCCCCTTCGTCCGGCCCGTCCAAAAACCGGGCGGAAAGCACGGCGCAGGTTTGATTGCGCCTTGTCCAGGCCACTAAAGGTCGCAACAAAATTAGTGAGTTCCTTTAGGAAAGGAGGACCAAAAAGGAGACCTTGTGCCAAAGGGCCTGACTCTGAAGATGCAAGATCTGTTAGCTTAGGGTCTAATTTCATAAGGATTGAGCGACGGCGCTCACAGGACAGGGCGCAATTTGCATTGCCTAAAATGCAGATAGCTCTTTCAGACCACCCTGCCAACTCATCGGGATCAATCAGAGAACCAGAATGTTTTGCGGAATAAGCCAAATCTAAAATTTTTGTCAACGGACCCAAGAGGTCCAGTAACTTGTCCTGGCAGGACCTCCACGATCTATCCAGACCCTTCTTCGGGTCTTTGGCATATTTGCACATGTATGTAATCATGGACGGATCGACTTCTGGAGTCTCAGCTAACTTGTCCGCCAGGTCTGGGCGGGGACACTCAGAGCGCAGTCTGCCGCGAACATCCTTCTCGAAGGGACGACGAATATGTGCTTGCACATACTCAGTAACTTCAGATGAGGGAAGAGTTTGGTGAACAATATCATCTGGTTCAAAGGTTAACAGTTGTGGGGTAGAAAAAGCATCGACGAAATGCTCTTTACGAACCTTCTTTTTGAGAGGTGGAATAATGGGATCCGAAGAAGAATCAGATGGAGACGAATCTTCAGTCACAGTAGAGACTTGGTGTGTCTGAAAAGATGTGGCAGATCTCTAGGAAGACTTGGTGGACAGATTTTTAGCCAGTTTTACAAAGCCTGCTTTATGAGGATTCTTTGGTGATTTTTTGGACCGACCTGAAGAAGGAATCCAACCCTGCTGAGTAGCATATTTAGCCAAATGTCTTTTGAGAGGGGCTATAGCCTGATACAATGCATGGTCCATGAATTCAGCCCCCTCAGAGCCAGCAGACTCTTCCTCAGCATAGTGATATGCCTCCTCATCCTCATAATAATCTGCCATTCTGGCCTCAGGTGAGGTGATATGCCCATGAGGAGGAAATATATTAAGACCCAAAGGCACTTCAAGGGGGAGTGTAACCCCAAAACAAGCCAATAAACAGGAAAACCTGCCAAAACAGTAGTAAAATGTGGAGGGAGGGCTTGTTTAAACACTCTAGGCAAAGCCTCTGCAATTATTTTACAACCCCAGTAATTTAAAACAGCACTAGGGCGTCAGGAGCCTATCGACAGGAAAATGGGCAAAGGCAGAAGCCAATTCATCAAACTCCGAAGAGAAAACTCGAGCGCTGGACGTCCTGTCAGAAGTCAGGAACAAAATGCGCAGTACCACCGCCGACCACAAGAACAGCCGGTGGACTGCGCATGCGCTAGAAGCAGCCTGTCGAAAGCAGGACACGCGTCTCCCAGCCCCGCTCCCGCTCCACAACAAAGAACAGGCGCAAGAAGCAAGCCTGTCACAGGGGGGGTGAGCCCACGCCCCCACAGCCGACGCCGAGAAGCGGTGAACAACAGCAAATGCGAACTGCAATATGCCGAAGCAATAAGCGGTAACACGCGAACCGGAAGGTTCCAATTAGCATATATCGTAATAACACTGCATTAACAACAAAGCGCATACAATATTTACCAAAATTAAGGCAAAATACCAAGTAATAATGAAAGAGCACTTAACTGGCTGCGGAGCAGCAAAGAAAGAGGAAGTTGGAACCTCTATGACTGTATTTATACTTTCTATGTACTCTATGGTTGCTATGTGCTCATGGGAAGTGTAGTTTTTTGTTTTCTTTACTGTTTTTTCATTGGCTGCTGTCTCCAGTAAAGAAATTGAGAAAAGCATAATCGGAGCCTCCGTCCTGACATAGAATTCATTACCAACCAAATAGCCTAGTCCATATTAAACGTACGGATACTGGAAGGCTAATACTTTGGCTCTTCTGCGTAGAAACTAAGACAATGGTAGCTGGATGGTTTGAAGAAAAAGCAATCTTATATTTACGATCTCACTTGGTGGTAACGAGAGGACGACTTTATGCTAGAAACATACAGCATGCTTTTAGGAAATAAACAATTTGACATTGAGCCGCAAACGTGCACACATTTTTTGGTCTTGCCTATGGATGAGCAGTTACCGACCAAGGAATGCGGTGCTCTGCCGCCGCACCAAGGTGCGATGATGTCGTAGTAAGCAGTCCACAGGAAACAGGTGGTGGTTGCAGAAAGTATCTGTATTCAGGTTAAGATTACAGAGGTGAAGAAGTTGGTAGCCAAAGTGGTAGGTAGGCCAGTAAGTAAGTTGGTAAGAAGGCCCAGGGCCGGACTGGGAACTGAAAGCAGCCCTGGCAAATTTTGGCAGAACAGCCCCCGCCTGGCGCGTAGCGAGCGTGCGCAGCGAGCTAGCCCGACCACTATGAGGGGTTTTGGGGGGGTTCTCCCACCAAGAAAATTTTGAAAAAAGACAGACCAAAATGGTGAATTTTACAGCACATTTTTCATTTCATATTCAATTGTATCAACTTTCAAAGCACAGTAAATAGTAGATGATGGCCTTAAAGAACACCAGGTTACCCACCCAGTCAAATGTACCCATATACATTCTTTCAGAGAGCACCAAAAATAGACACAGCAACACATGCCACTGAGGCCAGAAACTGTGGAAATATCACACATAAGCACCTAGGCAGAAACTGTGAAAGTGTCACACATATGCATCTGATAACTAGCACCTAGGGCACGGAGGTCAGAAACTATGGAAATGTCACACCCAGGCCTGGTCACACCAGGCCAGAAAACATGGAAACGCCACACATAAGCACCCAGGCCAGTAAGCATGGAAATGTCACACCTGGCACCCTGGCCAGAAAGCATGAAAAATCCACACAAAGGCACCCAGGCCAGTGGCACTGGAACACTTTTCAGGGTGTGGGTGCTACCATCAATGTTGCCTGTACATTACTAAAGTCAACGCATGGGATTGTGAAAAATTCAAAAATCACGCAAAGAAAAAGGGTAGCAATAGATCCTCGCCTACTCTGGGACCTATAAAACTTAAAAGTATATGCCAAACCATTTAAATACACTGCACTCTGCATACTGCACCCTGCCTTATGGAAAGGGCTTGCGCTAGTGGTGACATCCCGGTGACATATGTAGTAAAAGGGAATATTTTTAGGTCTGGCAAAAGGTTCCTTTGCCAGGTCAAAATGGCAGTTTTACAACTGCTCAGGCCGACTGCAATGGCAGGCCTTGGCCTTGACACATGATTAAATATGCTACTTAAGTGGGTGGCACACTAAATATTGCAGGCGCAGTAGCAGCATTTAATTTGTAGTCCCTGGGTACATGTAGAACCACATTTCTAGGGACTTACAAGTAAATTGCATTTTCCAATTGGGTGTAAGCCAATTTTACCATGGTTAAAGGAAAGAGCGCAAGCACTTTAGGGCTGGCGAGCGATATCCAGAGTGTTAATGCATGTCCAGTATAAGCAATCTTGCAGAAACAAACTGGCAGAGCAAAGTATTGAATGTAATTAAAGCGCTTGTCTTAATCAAGAAAACCATTTGACTATTAACACTTTGCTATGCATTGTTATTGTGAAGGGCATCTTAGCTGCAAAGTGCATAAGAGTGAAAGACAGTACTGAGTGAGACATGGTAAGAAGAGATTAGAACTTTCCCATAGTAAATTTCCAGTTGGAGAAGTGTAACAATGTGTGCAAACATATTGGATACATGCACAAAGTTTTTGAATGATTCAGATACTAGATCTCATCGATTGCTTATACTGTGTGACTTAACCATATTTCTCCACAGGTCCCCCTCCCTGAAGTACCCTCCCCAAACCCTTCTCCCTGTCTGGCCTCTCCGACCTTCTTGTTACTAACGAGCACAGAATTGGTGCAGCCAGAAGGTGGGCACATTGAGGGTACTGCTCCTGAGGAATTAATAGCACTGACATAAGTTGACAAAATGTTATCCTATTAAAGGATATGCCCTTTTATATCTCTGAGTCTATTTTTTTCAGGCGTTTCTGGTTCTTTCCTGCTTCTCCCTGTGGCCGCGCACCGCTCTCTTTTATTGAGTATATTTCATGTTTTTTCAAATGTGAACACAGTGTACCGCCCCTGCCGCGCTCACGTGTTCTGCTAAAGAGTTGTTTTTTCACAGTGACTCATAAACCCTCCTGACTCCGCAAATGGGCTGGGAGCAGTAATCAGGTGTCTCACTCTTAGGGGAACAGTGGACGGGACATCCATAACAGCCCTGTCATGCACGGGCATGACGCATAATCCGAGCAACATTCTCACCTCGTTAAACGCCTGATTACAAGTCAGCAGCTGAACAATGATTTGTTACCTTTTGCAAAGTGCTAGGCCCATGTTTGTCAATTTAATGACTGTTTAGCCATCTGATCTAGAAACATTTTTTGTTAAAATCTATAAATTATGCGTAGACGGATTATGTGGCAAGTACAGCAAATCCATATTATGAGGTAAAAGCCATGGCTGTGGAATTGTGCATTTTCATGGGCAATGCCTCTAGCTGATTTAATGTGACTGTCAAGCTAGCAAAAAACAAGGGTTGAAGGAGTTCCAGCTGGTACTACATACTATCTCCACCTTGACAGCCCAGCGAGCATCATATATCCAGCCTACCCCCGATTTTATATGAAAGAAAGATTCCCCTTCAATGCTAATTTGTTGAAACCATTATTTATTGCACTAAGGGCCAGATGTAGGTAAATGGCATTTACCGATTCGTAAATACCGAATTTTACCGATTAGGTATTTAGAAATCGGTAAATGCTATGTAGGTATTTTTACCGATTTTTTTACCGAATCTGTAACATTCGGTAATTACCGAATCTGTATTTACCAATTCGGTAATTGCCATAGGAACCAATGTCAATTACCAAATCGGTAAATACCGATTCGGTAAAATTTCCGAATTTACAAGGGGGACAGGGTGTCACTTTGACACCCTGTTGCACCCCTGATTTTGGCTTGTGTGCCACGTGGCACACATACATTAGGGCATGTATGTGTGCCACATGGCACAGGTGTACATGCACAGATGTGCATGTACACAGGAATTCGTTATTTACCATGCAATAGTATTACATGGTAAATAACGAATCGGTAATGGCCTGTGGCACTGTTTGAAGTGCCACCTACATCTGGATTTACCGATTCGGTAAATTTACCGAATCTGTATTTTACAGAATCGGTAAATTTACCGATTCTGTAAATATAAGGCCACCTACATGTCAAATCCCAAATACCGGTCGGTAACGGCCGAAATCGGCCGTTACTGACCGGTATTTGGCGACCTACATCTGGGCCTTAGTTATATATTTCACAGCTAAAACCACTGAGTTTTCAGGAAAAAAAGAGCAATGTGTGCCATGAAATTGGTGCTGAAATTAAAACTGCTGTTTGTAATAGTCGCAGTCAAAAACCTCACACACTTTCACAGCTTTACATAGGTGCTATATTGTCTGCATCATTCAGGGTGGCTTTGTCACGGGAAAGAACAGCCTCAAATGTATTGATATGTGACAGGGACTTTTCTGAGCAATACAGAGATGCACAAGGCTGGAGATGTTCTATACGATTTGAATCAAAACTTGGGGGCAGGAAAATATTCCTCGTCAAAAAGCTGCAAACATTTACCACCTCAGTGCCCATTGAGGGTCTCATGAAGAAGGCTGTGTTCAAGTCACCCAAGATGCAGCAAGTCTTTTCCGAGGTTCACGAGTATCCCACCTCACAGAAACCGAAAAATGCTGCGGAAGATGAGTGCGGTTGAGGTATATAGAGTGCACTGCAGAGGACTTTGCTTGCTGATTTATCTCAGACTTACATTGTGGCCTAATTCTACAACATATAAATAAATGGATAGCCATATACGTCCATACACCCGCATGAAACCTGTAGCGTCTTACCTGGACTCTCTCCCAAGCTTGGCTGGCCTCTTTATCGCCTTCGCACCCTTTAAGAGTTTGGCAACGTTCCTCACCCCGTAGAGTTTCTGATACACGGCTTCTTTTATCGGCTTCGTTTCTTTCTCAGCTTACTGATCATCCTACTTTTCTTATCACATTTTATTTCATTTTATTTCTTTGTGTGTTTCTTTCTCTTTATTTTTTCCTGCTATTTGTCTCCTTTATTTCTTTCTCCCCCTTCGCTTCCACCCCTTTCTGTGGCTCTCCACTCTCTCCTCAACCTGCCTTCCTCCCTTCCGATTATTTGCAAATCTATCACTATGTGTCTTTCTTTGCTTGTCCCGTTCTATCCATTCATTAACTTTCTATTTACCACCCTCACCTCAAGGGCTGGCTTTAGCGATGGTGGCGCCAGGTGCGACAATGTTGTTGACGCCCCCCCATGACCTCCTCTGCCACGGATTCCCTCAACATCACCATTTAACAGTGCCCCTCAAGTCTCCAAAACTACTCTCTCTCTCAGATGCATTTATTAGTTTTAGAACGCCACACATACCAGTGTAGATTATCAGACCACTTTACATCACACACATTACCCAGAGACAATCAATCATACATGTGTAAATCAGTTTATAGGAAACGTTACATAGAACAGAGGACTACAAGGTGTTGTAATCGACAGTATAGTTTGAGTACTTGGTCTGGAGAAGCCCAAACTCAGAATTGAAAATGGAACACCTTGGTTGGGGGTTTACATTAATAATAAGAATTGATTTCTACCCAAATAAACACATTTTACAACATTAGGATAATGAAAGGCTTGGGAAAAAGCATAAAGCTTCAGCCTATACCTTGCAGTTTTCATGTAGCTCTTTCATAACAGTTAATCACCAGTTATTCTGACATTTTTATTGTTGTCTGAAAATTGCTGGAGGCAAAGAACGCTGCAACAGGTGCTTTTAAAACCATATTGTTAGGCGCCCCCACCTGAAGTCAGCACCCTGTATGGTGGCACCCGTCGCACCGCCCTGGAGCTGACCCTGCCCTTGATATCAGCTCTTATCACACGGTTACCTGGCGAGGAGTCAATATCGCACCCTGGCATTGAAAAAGATCTGAAAACCACTGTAAATAGTGGATTTCCATCTCTTTTTTCGAGGCGTCCATTATGGGGTGTGAGAACATCCTGGAACATAGGCACCAGCCTCTTCAAGCTTTGGTGGCAGAGTGGGGGGGGGGGGGGGAGGTACCTCTGAGGGACTTCTTGGCACAAGGCCCTGCCCCCTACAAAGTCCCGCCCGTCTCACATGGTGAGGTGTTTTTTCAAGTTGGCAGGTTTGAGATCTACCTATCCTTCCCACTCTGTACAAGGCCCCCTGCACATGGCTTCTTTCCACGCAGATCATTTTAGAGCAATAACAGCAACTTAATAACAGCGTGGAATACTTGTCTCTTGCAGCAAATAAAATAGGCTTTGATATTATTACTCAGATTAATTACACTAATTTTATTACCCTCAAAACAATACAAACGTTGAGTTTGATCCAGCGGCCCTACAGAAAATCTGTCTCAGCAACACTACCCAACACCATGATACTCACCATTAATCATAAACTCTTCACAAGGCCCATAAATGACTGAGACAAATATTGGCCAACTGAATCATGTGACCAAATTAATTGGAACTATTTTCAAACTATATACACTTTATATACAACTGCAGTTTATCATCATCATATTTATAAAAATGGAAACATTTAATTTAGTCACCTAGGTAATGGATCAAATGATGGTAACTAGACTCAGAATAAACAAGACCAGCTTGTCATTTCAAAATCTATTTTATTCATTTTATTTTCAAATAAAGAGCATTTTTAGTAAAGAAAATCTTTTTATTAGCAAATTGAAAGCATCTTTAATCGAAGCTATGGCACATTAGACTGTCATTTCAAAACGGGTTAGCATGAGAAGTATTAAAACTGTAAAGGTCTCATTCCCTAAATTCTATTTCCCTGTCTAACTTATTAAATCCTAAAAAGAAAAGTCATTAGTTCAGTTTTTCTTACGTGAGTCAAAAGTCCGACAGCATCTCACGCCCTTCAGGATTCAGGAACGAGCCAGCAGCCCTCCTCCCAAGGGGCCAAGTTTTATACCTTTTCTCTATCTAAAACTAACTAAAAGAATACTTTTTCTTTGACATTCAGCGTTTTGATTGGCTGACAGCCGTCAGTCCATGTGAGCTCATTGCCTTTTCAATCCAAAATTGTGCCTTTCTAAAACGTCTTTTGTCCTTTGTCCACAAGCGACATTAGCTTCCGAGAATTTTGTAACATCTTATTAAATAACAGTTCGCTGCTTCCTCAGCTTGGCTGTTCTGCTGCTTCCTGTCCTTGGAGTTAAACAACACAGAGCACATCTTGCACAGTTCCTCTTATTTGTTTGCTGATGGACAAACGTTTCCATTCTTTGACTGTGCTCGGCTCTTCACGATAGGATTCCAAACACCCATTTAAAAAGCTAGGCCTCAGGCCTCTTTCTTGATAACTAGTATGCAAAGAAACACAAAACATTAATTAATTTGAGTAATGAAAGTCGGTCTGTTACCCACCCCCTTTACTAATGTTAACCCATTAGTTTATGTTATCTAGCTTTAAGCACATTTAAGCAGCGTTTATAAAAACCTTCTTCACATGGGCCTCAGGATTCTCCACGAGCCTTTGCCACATAAAAGACACGACATAGACAAAAGCACATTTAAAAATATGCACATGCCATTATTTAAACAGCCGCAATTAATATTGACAAGACAAATAGACAAAGTTAGTTTATTATTTTTCAACGTACTCGCAATTGCAACAAAGAGCACATAATGTTAAACCCTTATGTTCGTGAATGCCTTTTAAACTAGGTTGATTAGTAGAAAATCGTGCAAAAACTCATTAATGTTATTAATTCATTATGGAAGTTTAACTTCGCGAGTCAAAACGTATTTAATTTCTGAAACTCGCTTCATCAACTCCCTCATCTGGTGATTTTTAAATCACCAAACAATACCCAAAAATGTTATCAAAAATTTTAACTTTTGAAGACATCATGTTTTGAACACTCTTTGTGTTAGTATTTCTAAACTCCTGTCTCAGCAGTTTGTCTGCAACTCTCATATTGTGCTCTACGAAACTCTTCCATTTCTATCTCCTTCTCCTGTTCCTTTCTGAGTTTGTAAATCCTTCTCTTTTCCCTCACATGCTTCTTCCTTTTGTGAATCATGCAACTAATTTTTAACAAAAGAGTCACTATAACTATGATTATTACAGGATAAAGTATTTTGCCAATGATTGAACTGCCAATCTCTCGAAACCAATTTCCAATGGCTGCAAATCTTTTACTCAAACGTTCTGTAAAATTGTCATCTACCAGGGGTTCTATTTCAGAATGAAATTCAGTGATATTTTTGATAAGCATCTCTATATTCTGGCTCTTATCTGGGATATATGTACAGCAATGCTGGACATGCAAAATCCCACAAACTCCTCCTTCTTTTGCTAGCAGAATGTCTAATGCAAGACGGTTCTGCATAACCATACTTCTCGTGGCAACAAGTTCTGTGTTAACTAATTGGAAACCACTTGCGGTGTCTGTGGACAACCTATCTACAATTGTGGAAACCTTTCTGATTTTGATTGCATTCAGGGTTATTCCCACCATAGGAATTATTGCACCAAATGTCACCCATGATTTCTGAAAATCTTTCCCTCCTGTACCTGTTCAGGTGCTTGCCAATTTCGAATGAACCTTCTGCATTTCTGTCCACATGAAAACATTTGGAAAAACTAAACCAAGATAGCACGTCCCATACCAATGGTCTGGGAGGCTAAAGTAAGCTTTGTTCCCACAGACAAAATAAATTTCAGGGAAAATTGGGTCTTTGCCACCTTTAAATGCCCATCCCCCTATGATACGATAAAGTCAAAGTCAAAGTCAAAAACCACTTTATTCGATTATTTAAAATCATAAAAGTATGCTATTCAATCACATATTAAAATCAAAAGTACAAATTACATAATTTACAATTCATATGTACATAACACACAGAGTTTGTCAAATGCATACATTTCCAGATTATCTTGCAAAATGTACACACTATCTATGGGACAATATTTTAGTAACCGGAGGTTCACATTCATGTATATACTCAGTTAATTCTTTAAAATTTCTTCAATTGATAAAATTGCATTTAATCGGAAGATGTTTCCCCTAATTGCCTCATCTTTTTGTTGCGAATGGAGGCTACCAGGAAGTTTGCTTCCCGAAACATAACAACGGAAGATTCCATTAACTGTAAGTAAAATAAAGCAGGTTTTACTTGTATGAAACCCCTGTTTTTCAGCAATGGAGTAATAAACTTTTTCCTTCCTTCCGTATAAAAGGGACAAAAAAAATCAAAATGCATTGTGTCCTGGTATGAATGATTATCACATTTACAGGGAGCAGCATCCTCTGGTTTGCTCCACTCCCTATAATTTAACAGTAACACATGCGATTGATTAAAACGGAATTTGGTGAGCAACCATCGATGAAAGGGTTTGGTGGCAATTGTCAAATATGGTTGGATAGACATTGTCAGTATCAACAAATAATGAGCTCTCACAGTAGGTTTACAAAGTTCTGTTGCTTCACGATCCAGTTCCCTAGATTTTATAAAATTGTTTTTCACCCAGTTGATATCGGCTTTAATTAAACTTTCTGGGTTGGAGTAAATCTCTGGACGTCCCAGATAGCTAGATATGGATTTGATGTAAAACAACCATTTTATTTCTGCCACTTTGTCAGGGGCCATACAGTCCTTAATAATCTTGTGGTTCAAAGTTAGGTTGGGGTTTATCCATGTTCTTATCCATTGCAGGATAGGTGCCATATTCAAATAATCTGAGATATAACCCATCCCTAGCTCAAGGTGTACAGCATAACTGGCGGTTGAGTGGGAAGACCCAAAAGGGCTCGCAGAAATTTGTTTTCCTCCCTCTGTATGAGGGTTGTATCCTTATAGCCCCATATTGCGGCCCCATACCTAGCAATGGCCACACTTTTAGCTTTGTAAATAGACAGGAGTGCCTCCCCTGGTTTTCCTCCCAGTCTCTTTGCAAAGCCCAGGATAGCAGATGTTGATCTTCTTACGCCAGTAGCTTTATTTAGTAATTGGGGAGCCCAGGTACCTACATCATCAAACACAACTCCTAGATAGGTGAAAACTCTAACCTTAGTTATTATAGAGTCATTACAGGAGACTGTTTTAAAATACTTTCTTCTGTTCCCTAATGACATGACATGGGATTTTTCTGTATTGACCACCAGGTCCAACCTTTCCATAAACTCCCCAAATGAGTCAAGCAGTCGTTGTAGGGCATTAGGTGTTCTCGCCAACAATACTGTATCGTCCGCGTATAGGAGGACGTTCCTCCCATACGCAGAATATCAGATGTTACAGTCGCCAGAACCTCTTCCAGGGAGTTTATGTAAAGTGTGAACAGCATTGGGGCCAATATGCATCCTTGACGCACCCCTCTGCCGGATTTAAACTCAGCAGTGCATTTCCCCTCTTGCGTCATTCTAATTGATGCAGAAAGGTCCCTATGTAACTCAGCTAGAAAGTTCACCAAAGCCTGGTCTAATCCAGCTCCAGGAGCATCTTCCACAGCTTTGACCTATTAACTAAGTCAAAGGCTGTGGATAGGTTCATAAATGCCAAAAAGATTGAACCTTTTGACGCTACTGTATATTTGTTGATTATAAGATGCAGATTTAGGCATTGATCTTCCGTGCCTCTTCCCCCTCTAAACCCCTATTGGGCGTCACATAAGATAGCTTTGTCTGTAGCCCATGCACTTATCCTGGCTAATATTACTTTTCCCAATATTTTGATTGATGAATCAATCAAAGAAATCGGCCGATAACATCTTGGGTCCCCCCTTTGTCCCTTTTTAAATACTGGTATTATGATAGAACGGGACCAGTTCTTAGGGAGAGTGGCCGGGGTAGAGCTTGCTGTTAGATTAAAAACATTAGTGAGTATTATTGACCAAAGGTCAGGGTTGGCCTTATACATATCAGGCGGTACCACATCTGGGTCTGGTGCTTTCTGCCCCGATGTTTCAGCTATTGCGAACTGTACTTCTTTAATAGTAAAGCTCTGTACAGACCCCACTAGTTCTTTAGAATGGATCTCGTAATTGTCAAATTCCAAATTACTTCCGTAAATATTCTCAAAATGGTTTAGCTATTCCCGTTCTGTAATGTTAACTTCTAACGGGGCATTTTCTACCCCATTAAACAAGGGAGAATTTACGATGGTCCAAAATTTGGAACTATTCTTTGGGTAGTTTTATCATGTAGTGAGTCCCAAGCCTCTTTTTTAATTTCATTTTTATGAGTTTGTAGTATAGTTTTGTATATTCTCCTTAAAGAGGAGACCTCTGTCTTGTCTCTAGGCTTCTTATTTAGAGCATGCAGGAGCTCACTATGGATTTTAGTGCAGTTATGGTCAAACCATCTATGCACCAGGTTGGGTTACTGTTGTCGTTTCACCATAAGTTCTAATGAGACCTGGTGACAGATTGTCTCAAAAGATGTTATAAGATCCCCCCCGAATCTGAGTGGGTCTCTGCAGGTGTTAATTGCATTCCCAACCTTAGATTTAATTGTAGATAGGAACTCCTCAGGTATGATTTTATTCCATTTTAATCTCCTCCCCTGATCCTTGGTTACAACCTCAGTATTTACTTTAAGGGTCTCTGTTTTATTAAAAGAAAGTAAAGAATTATCCATTTCCAGCACCACAGAGTTATGATCACTAAACGTGGATCGAAAGGCATTATAAAATAAGACGTAACTTAACAATCCAGGGGATAAAAACATATAATCAATGATAGTTTCGCTTTCCCTTGCGTTATATGTGGGAACCCGATCCTTTATATCAGCGAACCCAGGTTCGAACAGATCTACCTCTGTGAGTAGATCCTCCAGGGCAGCTCCCTTTACATTGTGTTCGGAATGCTGATAAGCTGAATACGCTGGGTAATCTAAATCTAAAGACTGGCAGTTTAAGTCACATAAATGAACATTAAAATCCCCCATTAAGATGACATAGAAAAAAGTGGTTTGAGTTTCTTTATATAAGGATAACATTTTTTGTAGTGAATGGATATGCTCATTTGGATACTCTCCCTGTATTGCGTTATAGAAGTTAATATATATAACTTTGTTATTATTTGGCATTAAGACTTCTATAGCTAAGATGTTAGGGGAGGTAGTGTTGAGCTCTTTCACTATACCTAGTATGTTAACCGATATTAAAAAAATCAGTCCTCCTTTTTCTCTTCCTGATTTAGATGTGCGGGCAGCTACAGAGTATGAAGTAAACCCATTCACCCAAAAGTTACACTCCCTATCCCATGTTTGCAGCGCCACTATATCATACTGCCTCAGAAATTCGATCCATACCTTAGTATTCCTCTTAGTGCATAATCCTGCAATATTCCAGCTCATGAGCTTTACAGGGAGCTCCCTTCTTTCCTGATGTACTATGGGACGTTTAGGCAGGTTTGGTGAACATTCTTGTGTCAGTCAATCAATATCACCCAAATCGGATAAAGGTGTAAATCTGTTTGACGTATCGATACCCCCATTAATAACAGTAGTGTTGAGATTACATAATTTTGGAAGTAGTCCAGATTTTTTGGTGGCCCAAGTATTTAAGGGTGCTGGCTGATTAACTGGATTTCTTACTGTAGCTATTCGCCCATTCTCCTGTGTACTCTTCCTATGTAATTCTGGCCGAGGGTAAAAGAACCCTAGTGGTAGTGCTCGTATCTCTCCCTCTTGTATGAGCATGCCCGTTGCATCCCAGAATAACCGGGATGCCTCAAAGGGTCTATTAAATTTCACAATGAGACAATCTCCCTTAAGGTTTTTTTTGGTGTTTCCCACCCAACTCACCCGTCTCCCCATATTTATACTGGCAGAGAGATTTTAGCCACCCGTGCAGTTTTTATCGCACCAGACCTTGATATTTCTTGACAGGGTTTCCTGTGTCTCTACCTCACCTAGTTTAAGAGGAGGTACATTTACTAAAATAGCCACATATGGAGTGGCCTCTGGGGGTAAAAGAATAGTATGTTTATATTCCCACATCCCTGTTCTTAGTATGCTCTCTCTCAGCTATAAGGATCCCTTGGTGAGAGTGTGAACTATCCGGAACAATAGCCATCCCCTGGTCCTCAAGACCCTTGGACTGGTCTGCAGATGTTATCCCACTGTGTAACATAGGTGAGGAAGCTGGGTTCAGATGAGTCGATGGTGTACAATCATCTGAAATCCCCTTTGACACAGTATGCTGAGTATGAGGTTTTTTAGTCAAGTTGGTATTGACAGTAGTCAGAGGAGGATCTTTTAGAGCCAGGACTGTGTTTATACGTTCACATTTTTTAAGGATTTCTAATACACACTCTCTTAGCGTTTCAGAAATGTCACTGCAGATCTGGGTCAATATTGTTTCCAGTTTTTCAGTGAGTATATCCTCAACTATGTCTCTCATAGAGGTTGCAAAATGTCTAGATATTGAGTATCCTTGTTTCGTATTAGGTGGGGTAGGCATTTTAGGCTTTTTAGTCTGCCTCTTTACGTGTTTCGTACCTGCATTTGTGGCCTCCCCAGTGGGAACATTTACTACCACTTCATCCTCACGACTAAATGTGGTTTACGGAGGTAAAATGTCAATCACTTTATCAATACAAATCACAGGCTCCAAAGGAATAGACTGTTTTTCAATTAAAGGTGATCCGGATGGCTCTAAAATAGAGGTTTCAAGTCCCAGGTCAGGTTCAGTGGTTGCAATTTCTTTATTTAGTTTGCCCACAGCAGAGGTAAGGTAGGACAGTATATTTGTAGGGTTGCTAGAGTTACGTGGGACTTTAGATTTTACAGCGCCTGCATTAGCAGAAGTTTGTAGCTTGCGCTTACCCATTTTAGTTGAAGATTCTCAGAGGGGTGGCGCGTCCCATCCCTTGTCGTCCCCTGACGGCCACAGACGGCCCGCCCTTTGCCCAGGCTTTGCCCGGCACTGCCCGCACACTCCCGCGACGCGGGGAGCCGCGCTGAAATGTATGCGCCTCTTAGCGCGCTATTGTGCTGTGCGGCTTCCTGCCGCAAGGGGTGCTGGGTAGTGTAGTCCCGCTCTCCGCTTGGCGGCCGCTCTCGGGATGGCAAAGAGAGCGGCGGCGGGAGGCAGGCTAAGGCAGTGACACTGATGACCCCGACTCCACCGGAATAAGTACGGCAACTTCTCGTGTCTCGCATTGACTTGCACCGACAAAATAATTGTCATATAATGTGTTGTCTCTCCTAATACAGAATTTTCCACTAACAGGATCATCTATGTGAATAGCAGCGTATCTATTTCCACCATTGAGTTTCTCATCCTCGAGTTGCCAAAATTTGGATTTAGTTTGTTTCAGCATCTCATTTCTCTTGTAAATCGCCCTTCTCTCCTCAACCAATTTCAGAAATGATTTTTCTTCATCTCTCATTTTGCATGTTAAATTGTTCTTATAAGCATATTCATAGGTAAATTCATTAGTCACCAAAAAGAATTCCCTCATCTGTTTGGCAGGTCTAACTTTGTTCAAGCTATTTACAACTTTCAGATTAGCAAAAATGTCATCATAATCTGAGTAATAGTACTCCAGACGACCTGTTTGATAGAACAAGCTAGTTATAACACTGCATGTAATGCCATAAGTAAGGGGAAGCATGTTATACTTAACCCCCTCTGAAACAGAAGCAGGAAGCTTCACACAGACATAACAATCCTTCACATCCATGACTTTTACATATTCTGACAAGAGTCTTGAGAAAGAATTAGTAGAAAAATCACCAACAGATCTATCTTGGTGGATCTCTGGTTTGTGCTCAATGATTCTATTAGTTTTGCCTGCTACCTCATGAACAGCTTGTTTAGTTTCAGCTGTACTCGTCATGTTAGCTTTGTAATTTTCTTTATCAATCCCAAAAGGAAAGATGACTGCCAAAATTAACCAAACTAAGATTATTAGGATGACACAAATAGAAGACATTTTACAGCATCTTCTAAAAATAGCACACCTTGAATTGTCCGTGTTAGGCATCCTTTTTTTTTTTTTACAAGAGTTTGTTACTTGAATCAAAAACAAAAATTTAAAAATAAAGTAGTACTTATATACACCTTCCCTTTTAATTTTTTTTTTAGTAACCCTCTAACAGCTTTTCTTCGACCTTGCGTCTTACAACAATGTGTTTTTCCAGCTAACACAATTTCTTCGACCTTGTGTCACCTAACACAATTTCTTCAGCCTTATGCCAAAAATAAATCTCAATTTAAAAGAAAATGACCCTAATCATTGTCACTGTTTTCTTCCAAATCCTCCTGACTACTACTACTGATTTCCACTACTGGTGGTATAATTATATAAGTCCATTCAGGGGACTTGTACTTTTGGTTTGGCTTTAATGGTCTTTTTCCCCTACTGCTAATCACTTCTATTTTCTTTCCTGCTTGATTTTTCTTATCAGAGTCACTTTTTTGACTTGATATTTCATTAACTTGCTCCTTTGATTTGTTCACCAATTTGAATTTCAAATTTTCTTTTGGCCAATTATCTCCTTTTCTTATGAATTTCTGCTTTGGCTCAGATTCGTTACATTCAGCTTTCCAAGCTCTTTTTCTGAATTTTCTTATTTCAGATTCTTCATCACTTTCATCTGAATCAGTCTCAGAGATCTCAAACTTATATTTAGGATCTTCTTTGCTCGGCAGCTTCACTCCGTTAGGAACATCATCCTTGTAGCTGGTACTTGGTAATTCGTCTTCTCCTTCTTCTGGAATTACTTCTAACTTCCCAGTTACAGAATTCTTGTTCCTGCTTTCAGTAGTCTGCTTTTCAATACTCTCCTGATCTTGATTCTCTTCTGATTCAGATTCTTTTTCTGCTTCTTTTTCTAGAACATTTTCTGAATCTAGAATCACAATCTCTAGATCTTTTTCATTTGATGCCTGATCCGCATCTGAATCTTCCAGATGTCGACCTTCTTGTCGATCTTCAGAATCTGGATTCTCTTCAGATTCTTCTTCAGAGTCTGAATCAGTTGTGTCACTATCCTCATCAGGATTATCAGGAGGTGGTACACAAATGGTGTGACTCGCATGCACCCACCTTTTCAAACCTTTGCATTTAACTGCATTTGTTGTGACTAAAATCACCTGTCTTGCTTTTTGCCACCTGGGAACTAAACAGTTTCTTCTCCGGTGTACTTTTGTTCTCACCCAGTCTCCTGGTAACAGATCATGAGCTTGCTCCTTTTCTTTTGAAATCACATCAGTTCCCACCTGATTGAATACAGAAGTTACCACATCAGACAAGTTCTTGCAGTACTTCATAATTGCACTTTAATTTATGCAAATAACTTTTCCAACTGGTATAAATGCTTGTCTCATTACTCTCCCCATAAGAATGTCATGAGGACTTACACCTGTCTTTTTATGTGGTGTGCTTCTCAAAGACATTAAGACAAGTGGAAATGCATCTGTCCACTTCATTTCTGTAGCTAGGCACATTTTTGCGATTCTATTTTTAATTGTCCCGTTAATTTGTTCTACAACACCTGATGCTTCAGGTCTGTATGCACAGTGTAGCTGTTGTTTTATATTCAGGGCTTCACAAATCAATTGTAACAATCTGTTTTCAAAATGTGTGCCACAATCACTTTCAACTGTATCTGGAAATCCATACCTCGGTATGATCTCCCTCAAAAGTAATTTTGCCACAGTAACTGAGTCATTGTGACGTGTCGGGAACGCTTCCACCCATCTTGAAAACAGACAGACAATCACTAGGACATATCTTAATTTATTGTGGGGTGGCATGTCAATGAAATCCATTTGCAACCTGGTAAAAGGACCACCCTCCCGTCCTATGGTTCCCATGCTCACAACTGTTTTTCTGTTTGGATTGATTTGTTGGCAGATCAAACATCTCTGGCAAAGTGACTCTGCAATAATCCTACATTTTGGATTATACCATGTCTGTCTAACAACCTGATCATGGAATCTCTTCCTAAATGTCCTGGACCATGGTACATTCGTGCCATGTCAGCAATCATGCAATTTGGCATTACAGGTCTGTCATCTTTGTAAACCCAAACCTCATCTTCTTCCCGCTGTCTGCAACCTGCTTTTAGCCATGTGTCTTTTTCCTCCTCATCTGCCTCATCTCGTAGATCCTTTACTCCTTGCCATGTTTCAACTACAGATATTAGCATGAGAGAGTTCAAAACATGTTCATTGTCTTTTTCCCGATTAATTGAAAAATTGTTTTTCGCACAGTAACGTGCAATCTCATCAGCAAAGGAATTACCTTTAGTAATATAATCCTCGCCCTTTTTATGTGCTGCGCATTTTACAACAGCAATTTTCTCTAGTAACTGAATGCCATCAATCAATCTTTTGATCAATTTTGCATTCCTGATTGGTGTTCCCGCAAAAGTCAAATAACCTCTTTGAGACCAAAGCTGGCCATAGTCGTGGACTACGCCATATCCATACTGACTATCAGTCACTGATAATGCACAACATTCTCTTTCACTGCAGTAACGCTCAAATTCTTTATCATAGTCTGGCATCCCCAATGCTGGAGCTGCACACAGACTCTTTTTTAGCTGCTCAAAAGCCTCTAGCTCAATTTTTGTTAGGGTAATTGGGTCTTTTATGTCTGCTTTTGTCAGTCTCTGTAGTGGTTTCGCAATTACTGAAAATCCACTAATCAATTGGCGACAATAACCTACCATTCCTAGAAACATTCTGACCTGTCTCTGTGTTGTTGGAGGTTGTATTGCTCGAATCATTTTTATTCTCTCAACTGTCACTTGTTTGATTCCTTTTGCAATTCTGTGACCAAGGTATTTTACTTCTTGTTTGCAAAACTGTAATTTTGCAGGTGACACTTTATGTCCCTCATCTGCCAAACGATTCAAAAGCGTAATGGTGTCTGTTAC
Organism: Lissotriton vulgaris; assembly: GCF_964263255.1. Classification (NCBI taxonomy): domain Eukaryota; kingdom Metazoa; phylum Chordata; class Amphibia; order Caudata; family Salamandridae; genus Lissotriton; species Lissotriton vulgaris. The sequence goes on from NC_141696.1 coordinate 1,183,307,683, forward strand.
ACAATTTTCTCGTGTTTTTGCAGCCACTAGAAGATCATCAATGTACTGGACCAATGTTGATTTTCCAGGCAAATCTAGATCTTCCAGAGATTTCTTTAACAACTGATTAAAGATAGATGGACTCTCAGTATACCCTTGAGGGATACAACACCATGCTAAGATACGATCTTGGAATCTGGATGCAGTGGAACTGTAAAGAAGGCATTTCACAGGTCTATGACCATGTACCATTCTGCATCATGCGGAATCTGATATAGAATTACCGCTGGGTTTGGTACAACTGGGCAACATGGAACAACTATTTGATTAACCTTTCTCAGGTCCTGAACTATTCTGTAAGTTCCGTTTGGCTTTTTGATTCCCATAATCGGTGAATTACATGGGCTGCTCTCAATTTCTTTTAAAACACCTTGTTTTATGAATTTCTCAATCACAGGAATGACACCTTCAATAGTTTCAGCTTTCATTTTATACCGAGGAATGTTTGTGAAATCTATTCCTTGTTTTACAGTAATTTGCACTGGGTCTACATGTTTCATCAAACCCATTTCATCTCCAGTTAAATCCCAAATTTTCGGATTAACTCTCTTTCAGTTCTTCAGGTAAATTATTTTTATCAAAAGCAGGAAACAGTTTATTTTCTTCTTCAACCATTAGCATTGTTAATTTGTACAGACCATCTTCTTCTAAAGTTTGGAGCTCAATACCATCCGGTGAGCAATATATTTTGCAATTCATCTTGCACAAAATGTCCCTCCCTAACAGGTTTATTGGACTGCGGTTACACACTACAAATCTGTATTTATCTTTGTAATTTCCAATCTCAATTTTAACTGGTTCTGTTAAATCTGTTTTAATCTGTTGATTTGCTACACCAACTACTTGGATGGACTCACCAGAGAGAGGAAGGTTTTCAATTTCCACTGATAACAGTAGAACGGGTAGCACCAGTGTCCACAAGAAAAGTGATTTCTACATCATTCACTTTACCATTTACTAAAGGACCTGACTGATCTACCTCAAGAGTGGCTCCAAGCACACACTCTTCTTCCTCTCTCAGGCACAGTCATGAGTAATCCTCCGAATCACTTCCTTCGTTTTCTTTCAACCAAAATTGCTGAGAAACATTTGACACATTCACTCTTGGCAATCTATTTACCTGTTCACCTCCGCAGAATCCTGTTTCAGGACTGAATCTTTGCGCATTCACACAGTTTGGAAGTGGCGGTTGTGGAATTTGGCTCTGCTGATTCACTAACTATCGCTGTAGCTGTTGCTGCTGATTTATTTCATTTAACTGTCGCTGTAGCTGTTGCTGCTGATTTATCTCACTCTGCATCTGTGGATTTAATGATGTATCTTTAAAATTTCTGGGCGGATTCTTACAGTCACGCTTCCAGTGTCCAATTTCGCCGCAATTAAAACATGGGAGCTTCTGCTTGAGCTCTTCGATATTTACATAAAATTTTGGTTTGTTAAAGTTCCCTTTAAATTTGCCTTGATTCTGCTGAACATTTTTATTTTCTAAGGTCGCTATTTGCTGTTCAGCTACCTTCACCTGTGCCCACATTGCTTTTTTCCTTAAGCTTCTTTTGCTTTGCATCTATCTCATCACTGCAGTATTTTGCTTTTCTCAAAATGTCATCAACCGTAAGAGATTGCCAACCGACAACTCCGTTTTTAATCATCTCACCAATTTCAGGTCTCAAGCCATAAACAAACCTATATATAAAATGGCTCATGTCTTTTTCACTTAATTTTTCGTAACCACTGTATTGTTTAAATACCAGCAGTAATCTTTCATAAAATGAATGTACTGACTCTTTTGGTTCTTGATTTGTTCTGTCAATTTTAACCCAATCTACTTCTTTTGGAGCAATTTTGTTTTTCAGCCACACAATTACCTTGTCATAAAATTCCATGACATCTGCTGAAGGAGCACCTGTTATTTTATCTCGAAATGGTTCTTCTTTGGGCCAACCTACAGAAATTTTACATTCTGTCCAAAGATCTGATGGGACAACCATGTCAAAGAATCCAACAAGATCAATACACAGAACTTTTGAAACCTTAATGAATCTGTCTACCTGACAATACCATTCTACTGGCTTTTCTCTCAGCCGAGGAAAATCATTTGTAAAGAGTAAAATGTCCTGCCTTGTCCATGGGACATGAACGTATCCTCCACCAGCTATTTCCCTCATAGGAAACTCGTTTGCAACTTCCCCTCTTTCTCTTTTTTCTTCTTCTCTTTTCTTTGTCCATTTTACTCTCCATTTACTTAGTTCACCTAGGGCCAGATGTAGGTAAGTTAATTTTACCGATTCATGAATACCGAATATTACCTATTCGGTATTTATGAATCGGTAAAATTGAAGGGGGGAGATATAGTAAGAATCGGTAATTGAATTACCGATTCTGTAAGAATCGGTATTTACCGAATCGGTAAATACCGATTCAGGAATGCCCATTGATTCCTATGGGCATATAAGCCCATAGGAATCAATGGGCATTACCGAATCGGTATTTACCGATTCGGTAAATACCGAATTTTGCAAGGGTGCAGGGGGTGTCACTTTGACACCCTCTAGCACCCCGATTTAAGGCATGTGTGACATGTGGCACACAGACATGCCCTAAGGGCATGTCCGTCTGCCACATGCCATAGGTGTGCATGCACACATGTGCATGCACACCTGGAATCGGTATTTTACCGCCCAATTGGATTAGGTGGTAAAATACCGATTCGGTAAGGCCTGTGGGACTCTGAAGAGTCCCACCTACATTTCAAAATTACTGAATCAGTAAAAATACTGTTTCGGTATTTTACCGATTCTGTAAATTTACTGAATCAGTAAAATAGGCCACCTACATATGGAATGACCATTTACCGGTCGGTAACGGCCGAAATCGGCCGTTACCGGTCGGTAAATGGCCACCTACATCTGGCCCCTAATCTTTTTAGGAACACAATCTATTCTTTTACATGTGTTATCCTACCTGTGGTGTTTACATTTTCAATGTCTTTTTCAGAAAAATCCACCCTGTAATGCATTTGCAATTGTTTCTGTCTACTCAAATATATGTCTAATTCAGCAGCCACTTCTTCAAATTGATCATACTTGTTTTTCGTTTTCCATTGTATACTCTTACAGATAAACAACAATTCATCATCCTGATATTGTTTTAAACTGTCAGTTCCAATTGTGCCAATAATTAATTCTTCCAAATCTGCTTTCAATTTTGCGACATCAAGTTGTTTAAATTCAGGTACTTGTGGAGTTAATGGAGTCTGAGTTAAATCTGTTTTATTCATGCTCTTTTCTGGAGATCCAGAATCTGAGCCTGCAACAGATGGTGTCTGACCATTTGACACATTTTGATTAAAAGTTAAATCTGGCATTGTTTTTTCTCGATGTATTTCTGATAATTCTGAATAGAATTTTTCAGCCACTTTCTGAATTTCCGCATTTAATGGAACAGTCAGAGCGGAGTGTCTATTTTCTCCTTGTTCAAAAACCGGTACAACAGGACCAATTGTTACTGGTACTGCTACTGCTTCCATTCCTTCTGTTAATTGCTGTATTAATTCCTCTTTTGCTCTTAAATATTCTGAAATATCTGGTATATTCCCAAGTCCCTCTGTTCTCTTTACATTCCTCGGGAATTCATTTCTCTGTTCTGGGATCTCTGGATAATTTCTGTTTTCTCTTGGAGTTTTCAATTTACTTCTTAACCCTACTCTTTCAGGTAATCCTAAAAATCTGGGTGAATTTTCATCAGCTTCTCTAGGAGGTGCACTAGGAGAGGTTCCTGAAGAAACCCTCAGGGTAGACTGTGAACAATCTGGCTGATAGGGTGGTGGATTACGATTTGTAATATAAATTTCTTCTAAAACCGCATCATCTAATTCTTCATCAAGATGACCTCTCTTTCGGGTATTCTTTTGACCTGGTGTTTCAGTAATCATCTCTCTTACTGGGTACAAACCATCATACATGTCTGCTTTTCTCCAACGACGTACTCTATCTTGATGAGTTTCCCTATTAATGTCTAATTTTGGGCCTCTTGTTATTCCTCTGTTCTCTCGTTCAAGTTCCATCATTTAAACCTCCCATTCAACTGAAGCCTCAAATTGAGTAGGTCTAGGCTTTGGCACAAGAGCCATCATTTTTTCTCTCAGGTTTTTCAAAACTTTAACATTAAATGACCCATCTTCCGGCAACGCTAATACACCATAATCTTTGGTGTATTGCATCCAATTTTCAAACCAAAGGACAGTATGATAACCATATTCACCTTCCATATATGCTGCGGGTGTTTTGTACTTATGAAGTAATATTCCTCCACGCATTTCAATTTTCTTATCGGGGCTGAATATATTTTTCAATTTCTGAAACCATGAAGGCTTCTTTTCCTCTTTTCCGTACCAATAACTCGTGTTTTAAAATTATTTCGCTTAATTTGGAAAAGATCGTAAGTATTTCTTTGTTGTTCCGCTACTCTAGCCAATCCGTGCGTGAAATTCACCAACAAGCCAATCAGGTTAAGCCACGTCACCACCTTGCTCAACCAATAAAAGTACTGTTTTCAGAAAGAACCAATCAGCTACCAGCTCGTTTTGGTCACGTGAACCAATCAGTGCGCTCGCTGTGACGTATGTTAACCAATCGCAGCTCGAACCCTGTGACGTATGCTGCCGCTGCAGCTTCACTGTCTCCGCTCCGTAAACTCGCCCCTCCTTTACAAATATTTTCACAAGGCCATTTTAAAACAATTCTTTTCAATGAAATTCAATTAGTAACTACAGAAAAACAAACCATTTGTCTGTGTATCACTAAATAAAGTGATAGTTTTTATCAATCATTCGAGTTCTCTCTCTCGTGAAATAGACGACGCTATTCTCACAAAATCATTTATACACATTCAAACGGAAAACCCTGTATGCGTAATTAACTTTGATAGGACTTTAACCTGCCAATAGAAAATCCTCATTCGCCAGTAAGAATAGACAATGCTTCCTTACCCTTCACTCAAGCTTGGATAAAACCTATTACTCTTTTCACAGCAAGTTTTAAAACAGGCTCCTAGTCCCTATACTCAAAGCTACGATTTCATAGGCAAGCCTCACTATACATTCAACCTATCACACCTAAAATCCCTAAACTTGTGCTGTACGTCCACAACACTAGCGATATATCAATATCATTATTCTGAAACAGAACAAATGAACTGTGTAACTTCACCTGTTACACTACTCTGCCGGCAACCAACCAGGAATTTTCACACTGCTGGAAAAAACCTTTTGGCTACATGTAACAACTGGACAAACTTAACATGTTTTAGACATGAATCCTATGTATCTACATGTAGCATGTCAGTTACCATAGTAACCGTAACTCTGCTACCAGAGAATTGATCCAGCGGCCCTACAGAAAATCTGTCGCAGCCACACTACCCAACACCATGATACTCACCATTAATCATAAACTCTTCACAAGGCCCATAAATGACTGAGACAAATATTGGCCAACTGAATCATGTGACCTAATTAATCGGAACTATTTTCAAACTATATACACTTTATATACAACTGCAGTTTATCATCATCATATTTATAAAAATGGAAACATTTAATTAAGTCACTTAGGTGATGGATCAACTGATGGTAACTAGACTCAGAATAAACAAGACCAGCTTGTCATTTCAAAATCTATTTTATTAATTTTATTTTCGAATAAAGAGCCTTTTTAGTAAAGACAATCTTTTTATTAGCAAATTGAAAGCATCTTTAATCGAAGCTAAGACACATTAGACTGTCATTTCAAAACGGGATAGCATGAGAAGTATTAAAACTGTAAAGGTCTCATTCCCTAAATTCTATTTCCCTGTCTAACTTATTAAATCCTAAAAATAAAAGTCATTAGTTCAGTTTTTCTCACGTGAGTCAAAAGTCCGACAGCATCTCACGCCCTTCAGGATTCAGGAACGAGCCAGCAGCCCTCCTCCCAAGGGGCCAAGTTTTATACCTTTTCTCTATCTAGACTAACTAAAAGAATACTTTTTCTTTGACATTCAGCGTTTTGATTGGCTGACAGCCGTCAGTCCATGTGAGCCCATTGCCTTTTCAATCCAAAATTGTGCCTTTCTAAAACGTCTTTTGTCCTTTGTCCACAAGCGACATTAGCTTCCGAGGATTTTGCAACATCTTATTAAATAACAGTTTGCTGCTTCCTCAGCTTGGCTGTTCTGCCGCTTCCTGTCCTTGGAGTTAAACAACACAGAGTACATCTTGCACAGTTCCTCTTATTTGTTTACTGATGGACAAACTTTTCCATTCTTTGACTGTGCTCGGCTCTTCACGACAGGATTCCAAACACCCATTTAAAAATTAGGCCTCAGGCCTCTTTCTCGATAACTAGTATGCAAAGAAACACAAAACATTAATTAATTTGAGTAATGAAAGTCATTCTGTTACCCACCCCTTTACTAATGTAAACCCATTAGTTTATGTTATCTAGCTTTAAGCACATTTAAGCAGCGTTTATAAAAACCTTCTTCACATGGGCCTCAGGATTCTCCATGAGCCTTTGCCACATAAAAGACACAACATAGACAAAAGCACATTTAAAAATATGCACATGCCATTATTTAAACAGCCGCAATTAATGTTGACAAGACAAATAGACAAAGTTAGTTTATTATTTTTCAACGTACTCGCAATTGCAACAAAGAGCACATAATGTTAAACCGTTATGTTCGTGAATGCATTTTAAACTAGGTTGATGTAATGGCCGGATTTTCTGCTTAGATGGGATCAGCCCCTAGGGGCCCCTCTAACCCAGCCAGAACGTAACCACATCCCTCCTCAGGACCATCTATCCAGGCACCTGGGTACCTACCTGAGGATGGGGAACTCGCAATATACAAGCTCATATTATCAGAAACACCACTAAATCTATAGGGATACTAAGAATACTCACTGATTACTAAGGATATCCATGCCTTACACCACACTCATACCTTATAGTCTCGCGGCCACTCAGACCCAGACTAATCTACCCTGGGGCAGATATGACACACAATCCGGCGTGTCTACACACGGGCCTGCAGAACCCAATGCTCTCTTTTTCCAAATGGTCTACAATCCGGCAGACCCCCACGCTGGTAATCCCCCCCAGCGCTCTCACTTACACACGGCCCGCAATCTGGCAGACCTCCACGCTGGTAATCCTCCCCAGCGCTCTCATTAACGCCGTATATCAACGACGACCACTTTCCTATGAACACCTATGGGAACAATTTCTCATTTGTCTACTTGGGATAAAACTATGATAATGAAAATTAGTACGGTTTCCAAATGGTATGATGTACCTTGGCATCAAAGGTCCACTCGCTCCCTATTTATTTGATCACTACTTACCTGATCGGGATTTCACATCCGTTCATGCAAACAACTTTCAACTAGGAGAACCATTTACCAAGATTGAACAAGAATACAAGGCACATGTCAGTTCACTAAGAACTAGGGCTGCTTTATTTTAACAATATAAACACATACACAGATCTGTATTATAATGGACACATCCACATGTAACTGACAAAGACTATAGATAGAACACACCGCTGCAAGGAAAAGGATTAGCAATACAATAGCCTAGGGAATAAAGACAAGATTAAGATGTAAGTGTAAAGTAAACTAATATGACAGGACCGATATCACCTGATTAGTGTGAAGTCTTGTTCTAGCTGTCATCTGGGTTCCTCTCTCGTCTGTGCCTTGGCTCATCTTCAGACTCTCTCTCTCTCCTGCACTCTTGGATACACCTCTGCGCTGATCACTTTGCACTGGACTCCTCTCCCCCACGAACTGTCTCCACCTTCCAACTTCAGTCTAATGGTTTCTGCCGCTCTGACTCGTTCGCTCCACTAGCTTGTTCACTCTGTTTTAAATGTCTCTGTGCCAATGTCCAATTAACTCCAGCTGCTCCCACAGGTTAATCCACGATCTCTCCTCAGTCTCTTCTAAAAGGCATTACTTCAGACTCCAGCTATTCACACCTCCTCCTGATAAGTAACTGCTTCTGACTGCTTCCTTCAGTTCCAGCTCACTGACTGTCTGTTTGTCTTCTCTCTGTTCCAAGCATGTCCTGTCTCTTCTCCTCTTGCAATTCCACTCCTCCAACTCTACCAACACTCTCTGCTCCTCCAATTCAACTCAGCTCTCTCTAGCTTGAACCCTCTCTCTCTCCTACTCCAACAGGTCCTCACTCTTCTACCACTCCAGCTTGACTCCTCACCGCTCCTCCAACTCAACTCGACTGACTGACTCCGCCTCTGCACTTCACTGATATAGAATGCTGTTTCCTCATGGAAAGTTCCAGCCAGCAGCTTCCTCCCACCAATCCCATGCACCAGGCTCCTTGCGCTAGACGCTCCCACAGTGACCAGTCTGCTTGTTTCGTCTAGAGACCTGAGCCCAGGAACACTTCCTGATTAGATTCAGCTCTGGCCGGTTCTCTCCGGTTCGCTTAGGGCGAACAACAGCTTTAACTATAAACTTTACCTTTACTCTATAAGCCTCTCAGCTCCATCAAGATGGAGCCCCTCTAGTTCTAGGCCTGTAGGCCTGAAAAGGATGAAATACCCCTTAGCTCTGTCAGAATACCTACATAAACCATACCAATGTGTAATATAAAGTCAAGACCCCAGGATCCAACCTCTACTATAAGTAAAAGTAACAGGCCAAAGCCAATAGGCAATAGATGGCCTCTTCTAGGTCTGGAAGAAAGGGCTTAAAAGGGCCAACACAAGCTAAGAATACCTATCCTAGATGTGAGCAAGATTAAAGTCTATATCACTGCTAAATAGAGCCAAAAACCCTGCCATTACAGTTGATTAGTACAAAATCATGCAAAAACTCATTAATGTTATTAATTCATTATGGAAGTTTAACTTCGCGAGTCAAAACGTATTTAATTTCTGAAACTCACTTCATCAAGTTCAACCCACTGAACTATCTCCTGTCACCTCACGCACATTGGCTGACCTGCTTGGCTGGTCGAAACAAGAAAAGAACATACAAAATAGGGAACCCGGACATCAAGGAAGCAAAAGGAATGGAGGAACCATTCCAACACCAAAGACGGCTGCTCATATGGAAGTATTCAAAAGATCACACTGCCACATGTTTGCAATTTTCAATTGAATACACAACCATGTCTGATAGCTCTTCACGATCCCCTGATCTTGAGGTCCCCAGGTTTGTAAGAGCGAATTGGGGAGGCAGAGCGTTTTCCTCTGTTGTACCCAGGTTGGGGAACTCTCTCCCTCCTGAACTCTTAGGGCAACCCTTGCTTGCTCTGTTCCGCAAGGCCCTAAAAACTTGGCTCTTTTCCGAAGTGTACCAGTAAAGCCGACGCTGGCGGATTATATGTTAGATGACCTGCTTTGGCGCCTTGATGCCCTTGGGCTAAGTTGCGCGATGAAAAATTCCTTTCATTCATTCATTCATGTGACAAAACACCTTCCAGGAGATGAGTGTGATGGAGGAGAGGAGTGGTAGCTGTTACATATAACTTTGCAGTCTCGTCTTCTCCCCAGGGTTGATTTCAGTAGGGTAGGCAGGAGCATAAGCAGAGGGAGAAAGTGGGAAATAGAAACGGAGGCAGGACTTTAAATGGGCCGGGTCCTGCTGGTGCTCATGACAGGCAATTCTAAAAAGCAGGTGCTCACATGGGTCCTTATCTGGCTCTCCGTTATTGCCCTCACCCTCAGGATAATAAAAAAAATCTTAATTATGCAACAGTGCCAACCTTCACTGACTTTGATGCAACTTCAAAGAGACTCGTTGTAGGTCTTTCATAGTCTCATAATGTCTGATTTGAAGCAATGGCATTTTTTGTATTCTATACAACAAAGCCATAGTTGCTGCTTATGTATCTTATGCAACGAACAATCATTAGCAAAGCCAATAGTCCTGGCATGTTGTAGGTGTAATTTTACTTGTATTATATATCTGGATGCAATGACAGAAGCAGCAAATTATTAGTCAGGCAGCACATTATGCTAAACACGAATTTTTTAGCTTACTATTAAAACCACACCCTAATTACATTCTCCCTCGCCCGCCCTCCCTCTGTTTTTTTCATCCTACTTAAAGCCCTGAACGGAACTGATTTAAAGAAAGGGGAACGATTGGGAGAGAGAAAGAGAAATACTTTTTTTTTCAGGCTGGCCTGCTTTCAGCTCACAGTCGGCTCTGTTAACGCTATCTTATAAAAGGCACCCAAGCATGGGGGATAGGAAGGCGGGTCAAGCGATAACAGCTGTGAAACAGGCAGATCCCACGCAGTCTCATCAAGCTGGTGGGGAGTAACACGGCCTTCATAGATCACATCGTAATCGTGCAGCTCTAGAGGCATAATTTTTGATTAATAAAAAAGGTTGACCTAACTCACCTTTATGCTGCGGAGAGGCTCTCTGTGCCAAAAATCCCGTGGACTGGAGAGCACGCGTCAGTAATGTTAGCCTCCGGAAATATCTGTTGACTTTTGCAGGAGACAGCTAATCAAAACAACTCCCCTGGGCCTGTGAACCTCCTGCAATATCACAAGCCTGTTAAAAAATCCCTGGTGGTGCCAGCCTCGGCCTGCAAAGTGCACGGTTTGTCTACACAGCAACAGACCCCTTACATTTTCCTCAGAGCGGAGGCACGGACAGAGAGGAGTACGCTACTCTCTGACTCACTGCGGCTGGATGGGGTGTGGGCCGGTGTAATGGCTGGATTTTCTGTTTAGATGGGATCAGCCCCCAGGGGCCCCTGTGACCCAGCCAAAACGTACTCACCTTCCGTCCTCAGGACTCCTCTATATCCAGGCACCTGGTACCTACCTGAGGATAGGGAACTCGCAATATACAAGCTCATATTATTAAGAACACCACTAAATCTATAGGGATACTAAGAATACTCACTGATTACTAGGGATATCCATACCCTACACCACACTTATTCACATCAGTTGGTCTCGCGGCCACCCTGACCCAGACCGTTCTACCCTAGGGCAGATCTGACACACAATCTGGTGCGTCTACACACGGGCCTGCAGAACCCAATGCTCCCTTTTCCAAATTGTTCGCGATCCTGCGAACCTACACGTCAGTGTCCCTCCTGACGCTCTCACTTATTTAAGCCACAATCTGGTGGATTTACACACTGGTCTCCCACCCAGTGTTCTCATTAACGCCGCATATCAACGACGACCACATTCCTATGAACACCTATACATATATATATATATATATTGGGATATTATCTCAGCTGTCTACTCGGGATGAAACTACAATAATAACTTTGAATGTGGTTCCAGATTATTGTGTATTACCTGCTCTTGGCATCAAAGGTCCACTCACTCCCTATTTATGTGATCACCACTTACCTGATTGGGATTGCTCATCCATTCACGTGCCTAGCAAAACACCTAGGAGCTGTGTTTACCTTTAGTGAACAAGAATAGGGGCTACACACCAGTTTGTTATAAACTGGGGTTCATTTATTTTAGTAATATAAACATTTATGCAAATCTAACAAAGGCTATAGGTAGAACACACCACTTAAAAGAGAAGGATTACACATAACAGGAACACTCCGCTGAAAGGGAAAAGATTAAGTGTAGCTAATGTGATGAAAACAATATCACCTGATTAGTGTGAAGTCTTGTTCTAGCTGTCATCTGGGTTCCTCTCTCGTCTGTGCCTTGGCTCATCTCATGCTCTCTCTCTCCTGCACTCTTGGGTACACCTCTGCGCTGATCGCTCTGTCTCTGGACTCCTCTCCCCCACACGAACTGTCTCTCCACCTTGCGTCTTCAATCTTAATGGTTCCTGCCGCTCTGATCACCGTTCATTCCACTATCTTATTCACTCTGTCTCTGCGCCAATGTCCAATTCCATCTGCTCCCACAGGTTAATCCACGAGCTCTCCTCTATCTCTTCTAAAAGGCATTACTTCAGACTCCAGCTATTCACACCTCCTCCTGATAAGCAACTGCTTCTGACTGCTTCCTTCAGTTCCAGCTCACTATTCAACTCAGCTCTTCTCCAGATTGAACCCTCTCTCTCTCTCTCTGCCAACTCCACTCCACTGCTCTCCTCTCTGCTGGACTCTCTCCTCGACTCTCTCCTCGACTCCCCTCTGCTTGACTGACTGACTCCGCCTCTGCACTTCACAAATATAGAATGCTGTTTCCTCATGGAAAGTTCCAGCCAGCAGCTTCTTCCCACCAATCCCATGCACCAGGCTCCTTGCGCTAGACGCTCCCACAGTGACCAGTCTGCTTGTTTCGTCTAGAGACCTGAGCCCGGGAACAATTCCTGATTAGATTCAGCTCTGGCCGGTTCTCTCCGGTCCGCTTAGGGCGAACAACAGTTATAACTATAAACATTGCTTTTGCCCTAAAAAGCCTCTCTGCTTCCATCAAGATGGAGTCTCTCTAGCTTTAGGCCTGAAAGGGGTGAAATGCTCCTTAGCTCTGTCAGAATACCTACATAAACCATACCAATATGTCTAATATGTCAAAGCCAATAGGCAATAGACAGGTTAAAGTCAAGAATAAAGGCATATTAAGCAGCTATCCTCTTCTAGGTCTGGAAAAAGGGCTTAAAAGGGCCAACACAGGCTAAGAATACCTATCCTAGATGCGAGCAAGAATAATGATCTATATCACTGCTAAATAAAGCCAAAACCTCTGCCATTACACTGCACCCTAGATCCTTATCTTGCGAGCATCTTATAAACAACAACAACCATCTAAACAAACATCAACATAATCTATCCAACATAGGCTAAAAATACCTATCCTAGATGTGAGCAAGATTAAGATCTATATCACTGCCAATATCTCTGCCATCCACCCTTAGATCCTTATCTTGCGAACATCTGACAAACAATAACATCTAGATAAACAAACATCAACACAATCTATCAACAAATCAAAACCTAAAAAAAAACTCCCTAAAAACAATGACAACTCAAAAAAAATTCCACCTGAAACTCAATTGTAGGGAATAGAAACCTAAAAACAAATCAAAGCACCCTTGACTTGAATGCTGAAACATATCTGAGATTGGATCTGATAACAACAGAAACTAACCAAAACATCCTCAAACTAAATGTGCCTCAACTTCTAATGATAATTGGTGAAATCTAGTGATGTAGGGACTTATGTGTTGAATGAAAACAGCAAGGGGCCTAAATGGGCCTACTTCGGACAACTTAAGGCTAAATGAGGCCTACCTACTATTGTCAACTTAAAAACTAAATGTGTTACAACTTCTAATGAGAAAACAAGAAAGGGCCTAAATGAGCCTTACGTACTATAGGCAACTTAAGCTAATGATGACTCATGAAACTATTGGTGTAGGTGCTAATATGTGAGATGAAAATAACAATAGGCCTAAATGAGGCCTACCTGCTGACATTTGTCAATTTAAAGTGAAATCTGAGAAATACAGTTGCAAGGTCTGGGCAAACATTAATACATAATCATACTAAAAGACACTCTACCCAGAACAATCCAAATTTTAAGGTAACCACCCATTGATCAATCAAGGTGAAAATATAAGAACAGTAAAAATACCCCATGTCTATAAGATAGCTAATGTAACATCAAGCTTAAAACAACAAAAAACATTTTAAATCGCACGGTGAAACACATGTGCGCACCATCATTGAAAAAAGTCCTTCATTTGGAAAAACTATAATAGGTGACATATTTTTTTTTTAAAAGTGGGGCCTGCTTGTAGTGATGTCAAAATTGCAGGCCAGGGAATCAAATAACTTAGTCATAATAGGTGACAACGTTTTTTTTGCTTTAAAAGTGGGGCCTGATTGTCCAAGGGATTATTTAATGTCCAAATTCTTCAGTGTAGGCCACCACCCTGCATCCTCGGTACTTCCTCCAATGTGGCCATCCATCACCCGGTCTGGTCTGGTCTGGACTGGTCTGGTTCCATCATCCAAAACAATAAACTAAAATAATAACATGAAAATAAAAAGCTAAAACAAATAAAGGGAGTGGGCAGACGCACGCACGCACCCCAACTGCAGCAATCCTAGAAACAAGAGAAGAAGTATCATTATTCTTGTAAAATAAAATTTTCCATTTAAAAAGCACCCCGGGTGCCTTTCATTATTGAAAAGAAAATATCCTAATTAATTAGAAACATTCAAAATTTAACTTTTAATAACTTTGAGTGGGGCCTAACATACCCTAATCCTAACTAAGCCAGTACCACCGTTCAGGGCAGGAGCTAGGCTACAGTGTGAAAAAAAAAAAAATTGTAAGACTGCCAAATGATGACAGCATCAGCAGGGCACTGCAAGCCTCCCATTTTCCCTGGTCAGATCCGCCCAGGCCCATCAAACTAACTAACTCCAAGGGAAGAGCCAGGCCACCCCGCCCTTAAATAAACAAGCCGTGCGTGGAAGAAAATTGAACTGTAGCCAATCATAACACACTGGGACGTGATCGAAACTTGCAGAATGAAAAAGCTCGTCTGCACAGACCAGCTGGTCTGCCAAGGTCAAAAAACAAATTTCACATGCCTTGTTTTGTAACTAACAGAAGCTCGAATTTAACAAAAACAATTCTGTTACAGTGTATTGCCAATTAAAAAAGCTCCAGTTTTTTTTTTAAAAAGACGTTTGTCCAACTAACTCAACTAAAGGCAAGACATTTAAAGGGGAAACTACCTTTGGCATACAATATTATACATGCTGCATTTGAGAAACGAATTAACATGGTCCATTTGTCAAAGAGAAATAATTTGTAAAACAACATAAAATGCAGATACATTTCAACATTGTATTTAAGTTCACATTTATAAAAACATACATTTTCATTTTAACATTTTTCATTTCAAAGGCAAATAATTGCCTGTCACTAATTAAAAGCACATGTTACCATGCACAGTCGGGCAAGATTTATTATTCTTAGACTAACACATTCCTGTCTAGATGGAAACCCCTCACAGAAATAATTAATGAAAACAGCTCGTAGCGTGCACTCTAACGGGCTATCTTTTTAACATTTCACTCATTTTAAAAGAACACAGCTTTCTCCGTAACGTTGATTTATAACCACATCAGTTCCAAGGTGAACCCACACAAATACGTAGACGCATTTCAAAAGGAATGTGAAATGAACAGAACTCTTCTCAAAACACAAGATGTTACCTTTCCGTCAAGAAACTGACAAAGCACGTAGGCTGACCAAGGAACCAAAAAAAAAAAGTCAAAATCAAACCATCAAAAATCCTTAAAATAATTCACTGACTTTTATAGTCAGGTCAGATAACCATGCATGTTGACAGCATGTAAAAAAAAATAAAGGCTGCCATCTCAACTCAAGATATTAACCCTTTGGCAGCTCAAATAGAAACATTTCCCAACGTCCATTTATACATGGGAAAATCATTAGCACATTTCTTCACGTTTACAGATGACACGTACATATTTTCAAAAACGTTATCCCCAAGCACCCGAGAAAGATCCAGCTCTCTCCTGCCAAACGTAATGATAACATGCCCTGTCCAAGCCATGACCACATGGCGCTATTCACAAGCCATATTTACAAGACAAGCCTTTCACAAACAACATTTCCAAGGCGCAATGCACAAGGAACACAACAAATCAACATGAGAACATGCACCTCACAAATCACAAAAATATGGCGCTATTCACAAGTCATATTTACAAGACAAGCTTTTCACAAACAATGTATCCAAGGCGCAATGCACAAGGAACACAGCAGATCAACATGAGAACCTGCACCTCACAAGTCACATTAATATGGCGCTATTCACAAGTCATATTTACAAGGAGCTATATTCAAAGAACTCCACAGATCATAGAACAATGAACACATTTCACATTGCACAGCATAAGCAGATGCAGCAAGCAATTGAATGGGCAATTTAAAAGCATTTTTTACACACATTTATACAATTGGACCATCACAAAGATGTAACTGGCTTTCTCATGTAATGCCATCGTTCAACTCTGACAGTTTAAACACCAAGATGAAAACCATTCCTTCCACCCTGAATAAAACAAATGCCATGATGTAATACAATCTCCTCACGCTGCAACTGTTCTAGCCAATAGGTCTAACAGGCTACATAAACTGCAACATTACGCCAGATGGAACTAGCGTTCAGGGCATTCCCTCAGAACACATGGGAAACAATCTAAGCACATGGCCAGGCACACAGAGTTCGTAAACTGTCCGACTACGCCAAAATGTAATGTTTGGCGCTCACTCACAACACATGGGAAACAATCTAAGCACATGGCCAGGCACACAGGCTTCGTAAACTGTCCGACTACGCCAAAATGTAATGGCTGGATTTTCTGTTTAGATGGGATCAGCCCCCAGGGGCCCCTGTGACCCAGCCAAAACATACTCACCTTCCGTCCTCAGGACTCTTCTATATCCAGGCACCTGGTACCTACCTGAGGATAGGGAACTCGCAATATACAAGCTCATATTATTAAGAACACCACTAAATCTATAGGGATACTAAGAATACTCACTGATTACTAGGGATATCCATACCCTACACCACACTTATTCACATCAGTTGGTCTCGCGGCCACCCTGACCCAGACCGTTCTACCCTAGGGCAGATCTGACACACAATCTGGTGCGTCTACACACGGGCCTGCAGAACCCAATGCTCCCTTTTCCAAATTGTTCGCGATCCTGCGAACCTACACGTCAGTGTCCCTCCTGACGCTCTCACTTATTTAAGCCACAATCTGGTGGATTTACACACTGGTCTCCCACCCAGTGTTCTCATTAACGCCGCATATCAACGACGACCACATTCCTATGAACACCTATACATATATATATATATATTGGGATATTATCTCAGCTGTCTACTCGGGATGAAACTACAATAATAACTTTGAATGTGGTTCCAGATTATTGTGTATTACCTGCTCTTGGCATCAAAGGTCCACTCACTCCCTATTTATGTGATCACCACTTACCTGATTGGGATTACTCATCCATTCACGTGCCTAGCAAAACACCTAGGAGCTGTGTTTACCTTTAGTGAACAAGAATAGGGGCTACACACCAGTTTGTTATAAACTGGGGTTCATTTATTTTAGTAATATAAACATTTATGCAAATCTAACAAAGGCTATAGGTAGAACACACCACTTAAAAGAGAAGGATTACACATAACAGGAACACTCCGCTGAAAGGGAAAAGATTAAGTGTAGCTAATGTGATGAAAACAATATCACCTGATTAGTGTGAAGTCTTGTTCTAGCTGTCATCTGGGTTCCTCTCTCGTCTGTGCCTTGGCTCATCTCATGCTCTCTCTCTCCTGCACTCTTGGGTACACCTCTGCGCTGATCGCTCTGTCTCTGGACTCCTCTCCCCCACACGAACTGTCTCTCCACCTTGCGTCTTCAATCTTAATGGTTCCTGCCGCTCTGATCACCGTTCATTCCACTATCTTATTCACTCTGTCTCTGCGCCAATGTCCAATTCCATCTGCTCCCACAGGTTAATCCACAAGCTCTCCTCTATCTCTTCTAAAAGGCATTACTTCAGACTCCAGCTATTCACACCTCCTCCTGATAAGCAACTGCTTCTGACTGCTTCCTTCAGTTCCAGCTCACTATTCAACTCAGCTCTTCTCCAGATTGAACCCTCTCTCTCTCTCTCTGCCAACTCCACTCCACTGCTCTCCTCTCTACTGGACTCTCTCCTCGACTCTCTCCTCGACTCCCCTCTGCTTGACTGACTGACTCCGCCTCTGCACTTCACAAATATAGAATGCTGTTTCCTCATGGAAAGTTCCAGCCAGCAGCTTCTTCCCACCAATCCCATGCACCAGGCTCCTTGCGCTAGACGCTCCCACAGTGACCAGTCTGCTTGTTTCATCTAGAGACCTGAGCCCGGGAACAATTCCTGATTAGATTCAGCTCTGGCCGGTTCTCTCCGGTCCGCTTAGGGCGAACAACAGTTATAACTATAAACATTGCTTTTGCCCTAAAAAGCCTCTCTGCTTCCATCAAGATGGAGTCTCTCTAGCTTTAGGCCTGAAAGGGGTGAAATGCTCCTTAGCTCTGTCAGAATACCTACATAAACCATACCAATATGTCTAATATGTCAAAGCCAATAGGCAATAGACAGGTTAAAGTCAAGAATAAAGGCATATTAAGCAGCTATCCTCTTCTAGGTCTGGAAAAAGGGCTTAAAAGGGCCAACACAGGCTAAGAATACCTATCCTAGATGCGAGCAAGAATAATGATCTATATCACTGCTAAATAAAGCCAAAACCTCTGCCATTACAGCCGGTTTTCTCACAGGGGGCCGGTTTTGTTGTTGGGATGATTTTCAGTCCGTGAGTCATGGGCCGTAAATCATCCCAACAACAAAACCGCCCCCCTGTGAGAAAACCCGCCCCCCACCCCTTCCAGCCTACCGGAGGATTGCCCGGTGCCCGAAATTATCAGTCCGGCCCTGAGAAGGCCCCATCAGAAGCACCTTCCTTCTGCTCAGCCTGGAGTCAACTGACTGACATGAGTCACACCACATTCTGTGACATCATTCAACATTCTAAGTGTCCCCAGATTGAACAAAGAGGGAAGACAGGGTGGAAAGGAGAAAGACAAGATCAGACCTTACAACATATAACAAGCCCGCAAGTGGTGCGCGCGCGCCACAGCAAGCGTTCTGTTTTCCATTATCGTGCCTGTGTCTGGGCACGATAATTGAAAACAGATGTGGCCTGTGCAGGTAACCGCAAGCAATAGGCCGTGGGCGGAGCAAAGGCGGGACATGCACCCGCCTTTGCCCAATTGCCTGCTGTCTTTCTTAAAAAGATGCACGCAAAGCCCAATAGCCTGCAACGAAAACAAAACCACACGCACAAGCGTGTGGTGAGATTTCAAAAGCCTTACATAAAGTCTTCGCCAGAACAGACAATGTGTGCTGCTACAGGCAGGACTTAAAAATGTGGATGGGCTTCGGGAGAAAGGGCCACTAGGTCTGCTTCTGACATTCTCTTAGGCGAAGTGGACTAAAACGCTGTTTGTTTGAGGAATTAACATAACACTTGGACCAATGAATATCATAGGAGCTTTTAGGTTTCTCAGGCGCCATTGGTTTACTGTTGTTTTCGTGTGCAGGTTTCAGTTTTTTAAAGTTTTCTTGAATAAGACCTCTATTTATTCCCCAAAGAGCAGATGTTCTTCGATCTCTTTCTCTCTATGGAAAATCTTTCCTGTATCATTTCTGTAATTGAATTCATGGAGTACTTTCAGTAGTGTTTGACTCCATTGCTCCATTCCTCATTCTCGCTCTTTTGAAGCCTTGTTTTCGCGGTAGTCCGTTGCGTTGCTGATAGGTCGCAGCTAAAAGATTATAATCAGTTTAAATACAGGGGTCAATACACTAAATAGCAGTCAGCTATAACTGCTGCTATCCCAGGTCTGGATTTGTTAACTAAGCACCAGAATTCTCAGTAGTACTGCTGGGCATGTGTTTGATTGATCGTACATGAGCTCAATGCTTGTGTTGCTTATAAGGTTTTCACTCTCAATATAATTGATGTATATTGTAGCTCCTATTGCTCTTAGTGATCTCGATTGTCTTCTTCTAGAAAAGGTGTTGTTGACTAGATATAGCTGCACCACTTCTGGACTCAGTCAGGCTCATTCTGTGCTGTTGCTGTTCCCCGAGCAGTAGCAACTGTAGTCACAGGGTCATAAAAATAAGAAGGTTTGACAGTTTGCCAAATGCACTTGTCTCCCAGTATTCTAATGTTGCTGGTATTTTTTTGATGAATCAAAAAATTTGTTATCAATATGCTGCTTCAGTATCACTGCTGTAAGACCTGTGGCACAGAGATGTTTTGCCAGCAGTATGGTCACTTATGTTGAATATGTGTGCATGTACACCACTATTCCCCTCCAGCAAGATGTACTGAAGGCGCCTCTTCCCACTAGCTGGCCCCTCTACTCTAGCCCCAAGCACAAATGCCAGCTCCACGGCCTGGGGAGCACCCCCATGCTGGCTCCCCAGCATTGTGGAGAGGTTGGGCAGCTTCTGGGGATGCTTCTGAACTACCTGGTGTGAGGAGAGGAGGCTACCTCTAGGGTGGCATGAGAACTTCAGTTGCTTCTGTGGGCTTGGGCAAACATCCACTGTGTGTGCTGGTAGGTGGTGGGGGATGTGGACGGCAGCTTTTTGAGAGGTATCAGACCATGGGACAGCTTACAGACCCTGTGAACACCTCCAGCACCAACCACCCGTGGGACAACCACCAGATTCTGCTCCACCTCCACTCACTGACGCACCTCCATGAAGACAACCTGCTCCTGTTTGGTAGATTATAAAGGAAGTGTTCAATTGACTATTGTAGAGTGTGCCAAAGTTCTGTTGTTTGGCTTTTCACCTCTAAGCTCTTCTGCTGACATGTTTCAGTTATTTTCGTAACCCTCACCAGGACTGGAGTCTTCTCCATGTACTAGGTTAGAGCATAGCCTTTTCCTGAAATTAATATGGGGGTGGTGTAAGGCTATTGTATCACCTGATAACCTCTAAGTCCAGTCTCTCCATAACAAAAGGATCTTGTATGGATACAGGAGTCACTTAATCTTGAGCAATATTCGTCCACTGATGCAGAGTGATTGTGCTGCTACTTCCGAAGCAGTTGTAATATGCACGGGGCTGGAAAACAAACTTCTCTGCTGGAATTGCATGCACATGACAGCTGATGTTGTGTAAGATAGCATTTCTTGGATCGAAGTGCCCACAAGTTTTAGTGGCACTTGCCTTCTACTTTTCCATTTCTGGCATAGATTGCCAGATGTGCTGGCATTGCCCCAGGCCACGAAAAGTTTAACAATCTTTTGAACTGCATTTTACCTAACGTAACTCATCTTACCATGACTAAGCAAGGATTCAATAGCAAGCATTAAGGAACAAATGTTGTTAATGTGTTTTGGATGCTTCAAAAAACAGAATTAGGGAGTGAAGAGGTAGTGTCCTATATGAACATTTAAGGTGGATACGTCCTCCTCTTAGAATCTGTAATCAAAACAAAAAGATCCACCTTGAAGGGGGGGTTTCTTGATAAAGTGTCTTACTGTGTCAAGGAAGTGTGTTTCCTAACCTGGATTCGATGCACACAGTGTTTGCTTAAATACCCCTCACACACCAAAAGGGCCCTTGGTGTCATGCTTCATCATAGGGGTCTTCACGTCCCGCTGCGGGACGGGGCGTTCTGCGACCTGCGACTACGAGGGGGAGTACTGATCTTACAGTACTATGTGTTGTGTAGGTGTAGTGAGAGGAAGGGTCTGGATGAAGCATGGCACCAAGGGCCCTTTTGGTGTTTGAAGGGTATTTAAGCAAACACTGTGTTCATCCAATCCAGGCACTTCCCGGACGCAGTAAGACACTTTATCAAGAAAAATAGAAAATGTTAATTAAATAGTCAAGAACATTTCTTTCCGGTTACTTCCTTTTCAGTATAGCCTTTCCCATGACCCGTTGTACCTCAAATGTCACCAGGAAGGAGGCCATACATTTTTCATTTGGGGGTCCCAAATCAACCTTTGGCTGCCTTTGACTAGACAGGGACTTGTTATTTGGGATACAATGTTTATGCTATCAGATACTTTGTTGATCATCGCTTAGAATGAAAAAGGGGAAAGGGAGCTGTTTCAACTATGTGTTTTTCTGCTTTTAATTCCCATGTAAAGGACGGGATGGGGTGACTGTTACTTTAGATGAAATTAAGAGAGATGCAGAACATTTAGTAGAAACAGAAAAATCAACTTCAATAGCTTTAGGATTAGTAACAAAACAGGTAGATGCCCATGCCAAGGTGTTGATCCAAAATAGAATGGCTTTAGATCACCTCTTAGTGATCAAAAGAGGGGGTCCGTGCATCTGTAGGAACTGAATGTTGCACCCACCGTACTAACACTCTGTTGAGACAGAAAAGTCCTCAGCATGGTTACAGATATAAACCCCTGCCCTGAGTGGCCCAGCTGTACTAATGTCTGGAACCCTAATACTGATTTTTGTCATAGACAAACACGGATCATGCATGTGTACCATGACATAGGCCTGTCTCACTGATTGAAGTCATGTGTTAACTTGGAAGGGCCCACAAAGCACATTCATCAAAGTGGTGAACAGCTACTGCTTTTTTAAAGAGCTAAGCAGCACAGGCACGGTAGTAGGAACATTCTGTGTAGTGATCAGTAAGAGTGAACCATTCCTCTTTAACCTGAATCACTGGAGTGTGACCTACAAGTTCACTCATTCAAAGTTCTGCTGCTGTGTGCGTAACACATCCCTCTGCCTATTTTGGTATGATGCAGAAAGCTACGCAGCACATGAGTGGTGTATCTGCGCTGGGTGTGCGTGACTGGGAAGGGTACAATATAAGGACAATGCAGTACTGTACAGTGCATGAATGCTGAATGTATGTGCTGGGTGTATGTGTGCCTATGAGTGGTACAGTATATGACGGATGTAGTGCTATGCAGTGCGTGCATGTTAACTGCATATACTGGATGTATGTGTGCCTGTGAGTGGTACAGTACATATAGGATATAGTGCTGTGCAGTATGTGCATGTTAAATGAATGTGCTTGTTGTATGTGTGCCTGTGAGTAGTACAGTAAATGACAGATACAGTACTAAGAAGTGTATAAATGTTAAATGCATCTGCTGGGTGTATGTGTGCCTGTTAATGGTACAATACATGGCTGCCTTTGGGTTCCATTTTGGAAGGCACAGGGCTGCATGGTAAACATGAGGAAAGGAGGCAGCAGAATCCCCCCAGACAAATTTGTGTATTTCTTCATTCCTGTAAACTGGGTAGGACACACTGGAGAAGGGACAGTCAGGCTTCCCCCGTGCACTTCAATGGGTGACCTCTGATTCAGAGAGAGAGATCAAAAGGAGTGGGTATGTGCGCATCTCAGGAAGGAGACAGGGCTGATAAGGGAGTCACAAAGAGTAAGGCTGGGGTCCTAGGCTAACCTTTAGATACACAAATCACTATAGTTGACTTCCATGTGTGACCTCTCGTCACTCCCATGGCCTGTGTTGTGAGGCTAACAGCTTTGGATTTGCTCCTGCTGTGACAGGCTCCTTTCAAGAGGAGGGCAGGAGATTGGGCACTTCAAAAGGAAGCAGATGCCTTACATAAACTTCAAAGACAATGGACTATAGAAAGGAGAACTTGAGACTAGAAAAATTGTCCACTGTCAAGCAGCCAGTCAGGCTGTGCAAGGAAGAAAAGCTCTGTAATACTTCTACCAGTGACCAGGGCTGGGTACCAAGGCCTGCTGGGTGAGGGGACATCATTTAGGGAATCCAAGATGAACTGCCCTGCAGCCTGGAGCAAAAGTGCCTGCATGCTTGCCAAAACCAGTGTGCTCTGTGAGAAAGAGGAAAGTATTGGAGGGAGCGAGGTTGAGTGGGAAATCCTGTCCAGTGCATTCTCTGAGCCAGATGCGAAGACACGGCTGCTGCAGGACAAAGCCGGCAACCCCTGTATGCCAGAGAAGGGCTGCTGTGAAGTGAGCTGTGGATATCGATGTGCTGATTGGGTGGGAGCCCATGTGCAGTAAGGTGTTGGTAACTTCGTAAGCCAGGAGAGGCAAAGTGAGCGGCAATTGTCTATGTGCCAATCGGGGCTGGTGCACGTATGCAGTGAGGGATTGGCGACCCTGTATGCTAGGAGGGGCCCTTGACCCCACCAGGTAGGTCGCTCCCCCTCCGCACAGCACCGCCTGTGTCTCCCTGTCCAAGCTGCGGCTGCTGAGGAAGTTCAAGGCCATCCACTACCCGCAGGCTAGCACCTGCGCCTCATCCCTGGTGGCCAGTGGTAGGCCGTAAGTAGGTTTGTTCATCCTCCGCTTTATTGCTTTTATTGTATTGCCTGTATTTTAATTGTTGTGTCTGTGACTGCTGTGACTGCTGTTGTCTGTCTTCCCCCACTGCCTGTACGTGGTCGTGCCCCTTTTTCTTCCCTCTGTTCCCATCGCTGTCCCCGTGCTCTCTCTGCCCGGTCTTTCCTTCTGTATCACTCACTGCCCCCGTGTCTCTGCCCGGTTTTGCCTTCTGCTCCCCTCGCTGCCCCCGTGTCTCTGCCCGGTTTTCCCTTCTGTTCCCTTTGCTGCCCCCGTGCCTCTCTGCCCATTCTGCCTTCTGTTCTTAGCTTCCCCTGAATTTCTGTGCTCTGTACTTGCCCTCTGTGCCACTTGTTTTTCCGCTATTTCTGTGCCCTTTTGCCTTCTCTGCCACTCGTTTTTCCCTCGTTTTTGTGCCCCTTTTGCCTTCTAATCCACTCTTTTTCTGTGCCCGTCTGGCTTCTGTGCCGCTTGTTTTTTCCCTCGCCTTTGTGCCCCTTTTGCCTTCTGTTCCATTCATTTTTTGTGCCATTCTGCCCTCTGTTCCACTTGTTTTTTGTGCCCTTCTGCCCTCTGTGCCACTCCTTTCTGGGCCCCTTTTGCCTTCTGTTCCACTTGATTTTTGTGCCCTTTTGCCTTCTGTGCCACTCGATTTTCCCTCGATTATGTGCCCCTTTTTCCTTCCGTTACCTTCGTTGTCCCTCGCCGCTGCATCCCCACAGCCCCGCCCCCCTGATGTCCCACTGCCTATTCGCTGTCCCCGCCTCCCAGCTGCTCCTCCCTCCAACTCCCCATATATGCCGGCACTCTGCACGCTCTCAACTCCGGCCAGAGCCACAACTGCTTCAAGGCCGCCCGAAACGCACACACGGCCTCTTCACCTGCCAGAACTGCAGTTGCACCAGCCTCAGAGCCGACGAACCACCCGCAATAAAGACCCAAACCACCTCTGATGCATACTACTGAACACCCGCTCCACATGCAAGCATGCCGTCGACCTCTGGGACCTGCTCGACACAACATCCCCGGACGTCGCCTTCCTGACAGAGACCTGGTTTAACGACTCCTCCGCACCCGACATGCCATAGCCTTCGCGGACGGCTACAAGATCACCCGCAGAGACCGCACCAACAGAGTCGGAGGAGGAATCGCCATTGTCCCCAAGAACAGCATCAGGGTCTTGACTAGCACCGACGACACACTCAGCACCGCTGAACACATGCATTTCCAGATCCACACAGACCCTAACTCCACCCTCAGAGGCACCCTCGTCTACCGACCCCCCGGACCCCGCCCCCAGTTCGGCGACTCCATCGCCGACTTGATCAGCACGGATGCCTCCACCGACTACATCCTCTTCGGAGACCTGAACTTTCACCTTGAGAACAACAATGAGAACAACTCCACAACCCTGATCGATAACCTCGCCAACTTCGGACTGAAGCAACTCGTCACACCTCCCACCCACTCCGCCGGCCACACGCTCGACCCCGTCTTCTCCTCAAGCCTGCACGTCTCTGTCAGCCACACCACCAAACTCCTCTGGACCGACCACCGCTGCATCCACTTCGCCTTCCAGAAGCCCACCACACACCACCGTACCCAACAGATCTCCCACCGCTGCTGGAGCAAAATCATCGAAGACCAACTACACGCAAACCTCGCTCTCAGCCCACCCACCGAACCCTCCGACAACGCTGCCCACAGCCTCAGAGGCTGGCTCGAGGACTGCGCCAATACCCTCACCCCGCTGAAGAAAACCTCCCCACAGAGACACCAGCAAGAGGGCCAGCTAGTCCACCCCAGAACTCCAAGCCTATAAGCAAGCCTGCCGGAAACTAGAGAAGAAAGGGCACAGTGAACAAACTCCAGATAGCCACGCAGCACACAAGGACGCCATCCGCAACCACCACCACCTCATCAGGGCGGCCAAGCGGACCTCCTTCATAGATCGCCTCGACAACAACGCACACAATAGCAAGGATCTCTTCAACATTGTGAAGGAACTCTCCAACCCCAGCTCCAACACCAACGATATCCCGCCATCATAAGCCCTGTGCGACTCCCTCGCCACCTTCTTCCACCGCAAGATAGCAGACATCCAGGACAGCTTCAACACCCAGACAACCCCAACAGACAGCAACACAACAGACCATCGACCACGACCCCCTGCTAGCCTGGGCCAGCGTGAGCATCGATGACACCATCAAGACCATGCACACAATCCACTCCGGTTCTCTGTCAGACCCATTTCCGCACCACGTCTTCAACAGAGCAAGCATCTCCATCGCACCCCACCTGCGCAACATCATCAATCTCTCCCTCGAGACTGCGACCTTCCCAGAGATCTGGAAACACGCCGAGATCAATACCCTACTCAAAAAACCTAAGGCAGACCCAAGAGACCTCAAGAACTTCCGGCCCATCTCTCTGCTCCCCTTCCCGGCCAAGGTCATCGAAATAATCGCCAACAGACAGCTAACTTGATACCTAAAAGAAAACAGAATCCTGGACCCTTCCCAGTCAAGGTTCCGCAGCAACCACAGCACCGAGACTGCCCTCATCGCCGCCACCCATGACATCAGGACCATGCTGGACAACGGCGAGACCGCAGCACTCATCCTCCTAGACCTCTCTGCCGCCTTCGACACCGTTTGCCACTGCACACTACGCGCATGCCTCCATGCCGCAGGGATCCGAGACAAGGCTCTGGTTTGGACCACCTCCTTCCTCCCCAGCAGAACCCAGAGGGTCCGCCTCCCCCATTCCGTTCCAAAGTCTCCGAGATCATCTGCGGCGTACCCCAGGGATACTCCCTCAGCCCGACGCTGTTCAACATTTACATGGCCCCGCTCGCACACGTAGCCCGACCTCAACATAATCTCCTACGCCGACGACACTCAGCTGATCCTCTCCTTCACCAAGGACCCCATCACCGTCAAAGCCAACCTCCACAAAGGAATGAAGGCCGTTGCCGACTGGATGAAGACCAGCCGTCTGAAGCTGAACTCGGACAAGACGGAGGTCCTCATCCTCGGCTCCAACACTTCAGCCTAGGACGACTCCTGGTGGCCGACGGCACTGGGGGCAGCCCCAACACCCACTGACCAGGCATGCAACCTGGGAATCATCCTCGACTCAACGCTCTCAATGACCAAGCAAGTCAACGCCATCTCCTCCTCCTGCTTCAACACCCTCTGCATGCTCCGCAAGATCTACAGATGGATCCCGACAGATACAAAAAAGTCAGTCACCCAGGCCCTCGTCAGCAGCAGACTCGACTACGGAAACACCCTCTACACAGGAGCCCCGACCAAGCTCATCAAACGACTACAACGCATCCAAAACGCCTCGGCACGACTGATCCTCTACATACCACGCCACGGCCACATCACCCCCCACCTGAGAAACCTGCACCGGATCCCCGTCAACAAGAGGATATCCTTCAAGCTCCTCACCCACGCACACAAGGCACTCCACAAGACCGGCCCAGCCTACCTCAACAGGCGGCTCTCCTTCTTCATCCCCAACCGCCAGCTACGTTCCACCAATCTCTGACTTGCCACCGTCCCGTGCCTCCGAAGAACAACTACCGGTGGGAGAGCCTTCTCCCACCTCGCCGCCAAGACATGGAACACCCTCCCACTGAGCCTACGACAGACCCAAGACCTGCTGACCTTCAGAAGGATACTGAAGACCTGGCTGTTCAATCAGTAGCGCCCCCCAAGCGCCTTGAGACCCTCGCGGGTATGTAGTGGGCTTTACAAATTATTGATTGATTGATTGAGGGCCGCAATCGATAGATTGCCATGTGGAGTGAGCCGTAGCAATTGCAAGTTGAAGAGCTGGCGGCCATGAGGGTCCGCCATGCAGGCGTCTGCGGTGCCGATAGAGTTGGTAACCATGTACAGTAGAGATACTGTGATCCCGTATGCCAGAGGAGGTCAACTGAACTAGCAAAAAGTGTGACCTCACCAGGAGCGTTCCTAGAGTGAGGCCGACGTGGGAAGCCCTTTGCATCTACACCGGGACGAGGGATCAGGAACTTTCCACCCCCTTCGTTGCACCGTGGGAAGTATCAAAGACTTACCCTGCCTGGATGAGCCATGAGGAACATCTGGTCACTGCGACCGCGTGTGAGGAACTTGGGTATCGTCGAGTGCAGCTGGCCTTTGACGAGTGCAGTTAACGCACCTTAATCAGCGGCTGTTGCTCCAGGACCCGCAGAGGGGCTGCTCAGGAACTCTGGATGCTCCGATCCTGCAGGTGTGGTTAAGACTGAATTCTGGCCAGTCGGCACAGGAGGCACTTGCTTGCTAGATAGCGCTGGAACACTTTTGACTTTGATACTGAGCCAGAGTAGACTATTGAGACTTGGATTAATGGTGGGGATTACCGTGGATGTTGCTATATTGAACAGAGAATTACCACCCTTGCTAGGGCAAGGGGGGAGTGGGATACAAAGGACAGACTACAAAATCCTAGGGGGCAGATTTACAAGCCCCTTGCGCCTCTTTTACGGCACCATTGCATCACTTTTGTGATGCAGCGGTGGCGCAAAGCCAGCAGCATGCTGCGGGGTATTTACAACGTGACGCATCTGGGAGATGCTTCACGTTGTAAAGTCCTGCGCCACATGTAGTCGTTCCGGCGCAGGGGGGGGGGGGGGGGGGGGGGGCGTTCCTGCACAGGAACGTCTCCTAAAAGTGGCTGAGTGAAATCTACAAGATTTCACTCAGTCACTTTTAAGGCCATGCTGCGTCAAAACCCTGCGCCTGCTTGAAGGAGGCGTAAGGATTGACACAGCATGTTAGTGATAGGGCACCCCCGAGCTGAAGAACCATTTACACCCACTTACTGGGTCTTGGCGGCGGGGGAACCACCCAAGTCTTCCATACCCTCCTTATATAGAGAAAAGGAGATACAGGAGCCTTCGTCTGCAGTAGGAACCAAGTTTTATTCGAATAGCCAGGGCTATGTAACAGTCCCAAGCTTGTCGGAGACAAGACAGAGGAGGCTGCTGCTTCATCCTCCGTTTACAGGCCTAATATACACATTTCCCGCCTTAAACTAGTTTGGATGGGGGCCTGGCGCCTCCAAGTCAGAATGCAGTTACGCCATTCTTTGTTCAGGCAGGACGGTGCTGCAACGGATTGTACAAAAGATTACGGACAGATCTTGAACAGCAGGATATGTGAAAGAAACGAGTTCTGGGACTGTGGTGTGACCAAGTCTTGCGAAACAGGGTGGGTGTGTGCAGGAGCTCAGTCCGAGGATGGTGAGGCCAATTTTTTGTTTCCGTTTTCTAAATTGGCTCAACCACAAGGAGCAGGAAGGGCAGGGTGCTTGTGACAGTTAGAGTTTCATCAGACATCAGCAGAAACGACCAGAAGGGTCGTGCAGAGGTGTTTGACACAAAATGGCAATGAATATTTGCCGACAAGAAGGACACTTTTCCTCAGACCCTCCTTTTGCCATTGAGTGGCAAATACTCTAGTAAACGTTGATATTCATGAGATCATCTGTTTCTTGTTGGAGCATCATCTTTATATTGGTGTCATGAATGTTAGAAGGTTGAGGCTTGAGAGCCTGAACACACATTGCACAGAGCATTGGCAGGCACTGAATGCACAAACAGAAGGAGACTAGGACAGCCGGTTCTCCCAAGGCAAGGAAGATGAGGACCCTCCATCCCCATTGGGAAAGGAGGCCCCAGATCCAGCCTGTGAGGGACCAGTTGCCTTCATCCTGATGAATTACAGAGGAAAGGTGATGCAGACGTTGGATAGCATCATATACTGTGGGTGCGTGATCAAGAATATACACACAGCAGCTGGAGCCAATCAATTTACACACACCACCACGGTCAGCGAGGATGATGTCAAGTAACATACGATTTTGAAGTGTTACAAGGCGGTTTGCCTGTAGCTCTGCAGTGATGTTAGAGAGGGCACCAGCTGTTTCTGTGATGGTGGCCTCAAGGACCCTGGTCAGTCCTCGTATAGCCCGACTGTTTGCCAAGGGGCCCCAGAATAGGAGGAAACCCTTCAAGAAGTCCCCGGCTTTCTGGGCTACTGTATCCTCAGCCGATATGACACCCTATGTGAGTGGCGCAAAGCGCCCTTCATCAACAGGTGGCAATCTCCATGGGTAGAATATGTTGGTGAAAGGAAGAAGACCAGATAGCAGGTACCAGACCAGATACAGGGGAGCCAAGTGTAGGCTGCTGTGCCACAGATAAAATAAGTGTTGGGGGACACCACCAACTTTGGAGGAGACGTAGAGTTTAAAGTTTTAATGATGTCACAGATACTAGTACCAACTTTCTTAGTTCGCAAGCCATGGATGCAGACACGGCCCCGCACATTTATAACATTCAGAGTGTTTCGTACATCAGGTAGTAGCCTTCTGGTGTGAAATTTGGTAAATGTTTGTCGAGAAGTTGAGTTAAATACCACCATCTCAAGAGTTCATCCATCGGTAATAGCAACGTTGATGAGACGGTCGGGCAAAAAGGGTTATTGGTATTGCCAGACCTGTTATGCCAGAAGTCATCTTGAAATGTTCCAAGGGCAGAATTGGCAGTACCATTGATAGTATAGGCCTCCTGCATCAATATCCACCATGCAAGACAGGACCCAGAAATGGAAAAAGGGTAAGTAAAGACTGGAACAGGTTGTGTAACAGCATGCAGCATCAGTCCACATACCCAACAGTTCGAAGTATTTATGATCAGCTGATGATGATGTAACATCTGGACAAAGGTGTTATTGAAAAATTCTGCACGGCGGGGTAATTCGCGGGCGGGTAACGTGAAATACTGAAGCTCTGCAGGAGTCGGGGTAGGAGTGAAATCTGTCTCTGCTACAATCCTGGCCATTTTAGTATTTAGAATGCCATTGTACACCTCCACTAGGCCTGCTGACTGGGGGTGGTTAGCTGCATGAATTATTTCTTTCATACCCAGTGCTGAACAGACATACTCCATTATTTGAGCCGTAAAGTGTGTCCTGTTGTCACACCAGACCAAACGGGGCAAACCAAATTGTGGGAATTATTCTTTCAATAGTATTTTGGCTGTAGTGATAGCGGTGCAGTCTTTGACAGGGTAGGCCTCCACCCATCGGCTGAAGGTACAGACCACCACCAGGACGTATTTAAAATTTTTACATCTGTCCATCTGGAGGGCTTGAAAGGAAAGGTAGGGGGAGAGAATCCTCTAGGGCTTACTGTACCTTTTCCCAGGTTGTACATAAGGCAAATCATGCATGTTTTGACCATTCTCTCAGCATATGCTGGTATCTTTGAGTTATACCAGGTAGGTTCCAGCAACTTACATATCCCTTTCGCACTAATATGAGCAGGGCAATGGGCCATCGTTACTACCGGTAGCACATGACTGTCAGGCAACATCCATTGTCTGTCCATAGTGATACGGGCCCAACAACCATCTATTTCCTTTACCTGCCAAATGCTCCATCCACATCCACAGCTCCTCAGGGGTAGCATAGAACTGAATATCGATCACACTATGTACGGTATCTTCAACCATGCCCCCCTCTGCCACCCACCTGGCGGGACCTCCCACATACATTCCTTCCTTTTTCTTAAGAGCTGTCTGTCTGGCTGTCTGGTCAGCCAGGGCATTGCCTTTTCCAACATCATCCGTCACTTTCTTATGCGCTTTACATTTTATAATAGCTGCCTTTCTGGGAAATGTCAGGGACTCTAATAATCGGAGAATTGGGGGCCATGTTGAATTTTCGTCCCATGTGAAGTAAAGAAATTCCTTTCTTTCCACAGTCTCCCAAAGTTGTGAGCCACCCCAAAACCATACTGTTAGTGTAGATATTAACCATTATTCCTTTGCTTAACTCACAGGCTCTAGTGAGGGCCACTAATTCTGCAGCCTGAGCAGAGCACTGCGGAATCTGAGCTGTTTCTACTACTTGCTCCAATGTCGTGAGGGCGTAGGCGGCTGATGTGTTACCATCTGGCCCTCTGAGACATAATCCATCCACATCCAGTGTACCTTCTTGGTCTGCTATCGGGGTATCCTGTAAGTCAACCTGTCCCTTCATCTCCTCCTCTGACCTCAATATACAGTCATGTGGATCTAAACAGGCATCCTGAGTATCCAGTGGGAGTAAGGTGACGGGATTCAGTACAGTGCATCTCTTGATGTTAATGTGGCTGGAAAAGAGTGTCAATTCATATCCTGTGAGTCGTGCGCTAGTGAGGTACTGTGTCTTGGTGTTGTTAAGGAGGGTATCAACAGAATGGGGAACCTTCAGAGTCAAGGGGGAGTTCATGACGATCCCCGCACTCTGACGGACCATGAGTGCGGCCGCAGCTGTCGCCCGTAGGCATCCTGGGAGAGCCCTCGCAACAGGATATAAGGTGGCTGAAAAATAGGCAAATGGCAGATGGTGACCTCCGAATATCTGGGTCAAGACAGCACATGCACAGCCGTATGTCTCATGTACAAAAAGAAAAAATTGTTTGTTATAATCAGGAGTACCGAGGACTGGAGCTTTTTTAATCCTGGAAGGCCTGCGTATGCTCTCTAGTCCATGGAAAGAAACTGTATGATATGTCTTTAGTGGTGAGGGCAAGAAGAGGTTTGACCAAGGCCGAAAAATTGGAAATCCATTGTCTGCAGTATGAGGTTAGACCTATGAAGGCTCACCCCGGCTTTTGTGTCAGGGGGGCCGCCATAGCATTGATAACGGCTACACGATCAGCGGTGAACTGCCTTCCCTCCTTCGAGAAGAGATGACCTAAATAGGTCACCTTCTCTTAATAAAACTGAAGCTTTTTTAAAGAGACCTTGTGGTTATGGAGGGCAAGGTGGCGTAACAAACAGGGAGTAGCCTCTTTACATGTCGGGCGGAATTTGTAGTAATGAGGAGGTCATCTACATACTGCAGCAGTGTGGAATTATCAGGGCGTTCCAAGGAATCTAGTTGACTTTTGAGAGCTTGACTATAGATACTGGGGCTCTCGGTGAAGCCTTGAGGGGCGCTGCAAAATCTAAAGCTCCGTCCACCAAGGGAGAAACTAAAAAAATGTCTGCTGTCAGGATGTATAGGAATACTGAAAAAGGCATTATTCAGGTCTATGACAAAAAAGTGTGTGGCGTCTGAAGGGACCATCGTCCCTGGTCAGTATGTCGAATTTTATCCCAAATTTCAGTAGGAACGACCTACCAAAGAGTAAGTCGATGTCTTCAAGAATAAGTGTACCGGCAGATATTATCTGGCCTAATTCTTTGTGAAAGGCAGCCGGATTTTTTTGAGGATCTGGTAACTGCCCTTTCAACTGCATTACCTCTGACCTTTACCAAGGGACATGAACCCATAGCCTACGCCAGTGGGCTTCAACAGGCCATTATTTTGGGCATCAGTGAGTGCGTTAACAAAGACAGGGGCCTTCTCTCTCATTGGCATAGCTGTCTCTAGAGGGGGTTGGGGGAAGGCGGTCATATCACGGTAAGCTATTAAAGCAGACATAGCGTGAAATGGATGTATGACTCTACAACGCGGCTAGTTAGATCGCACGCTGTAACATCGCTTCCTCCATGACATCGCGTTCCACGACATCGCATCCCTTTGCAACGCGATTGCATTGCTTCCCATCGTCGCGCACTTTACCCCGCAGTGCATCACGTCGCAGGTCAAAACAACGGGGTTTTTGTGTTTTCCGCGTGAACCCGCCTCTACCCCTGCCCGTCCCCCTCCCGTTCCCCCCGACATTGAAACTTCTACTTCTATTAATAATTTTGTGTGGTGTGTATTTATTTACTAAATGTCAAAGAATGGAAGGCTATTATAAATTTAAAATTTTCATTGTAATTGTTTTTCCTAGTAAGGAGGGAGGTGAGGGGGGGCTGTATAAAAGGAGTCGCCCCCCCTCCCTCCATCTATTTTGCAGTCTCTAGTGCAGCGTGTCAGACGTGAGAGCAACGTTCGTGTGGACCGACCTCCGCCATTTCAAGTAAGTGCCCTGAAGTAATTGTGCATATTTGCCATGAATTACAGGCTGTACACCATGCCTTTACCCCATGGCCAAACAAGGGTGGTCGAATGTTTGTCGAATATATCGGCATACCGGACCCATAATTTCCTGGATGCTAATACCTGAATCTTCACCCCTCCCCAATGTAAGAGTTCACATATTGCATCCTTCGCCAAAGACCCATAACCTCCAACATAATTTCTGAGACGTAATCCCCTTTCTGAGGCATCACAGGTCCTCTCGCAGCGCCATTCCAAACTTCACATCTGCGATATAGCAACACGCGCCCACCCACACACATTCGATCAGAAAGGAGAGGATAATGTGCATATTTTCAGATCATAGTGATAATCCGACTCTAGGCAGTTGAGGAATGCAGTCACAGACTATCCTGCTACCGACTGCAAGGGGCAGCTTTGATTTATTGACCAGTGTTTCTACAGAGAGCTAAAGGCACCCATTATGTAAAAGTACATCACTGTATGTCCCTACAATCAGCAGGGCCCTTCCAAACTTCTCATCTGCGATATAGAGGTCAAAAGTGGCTCCGTTTTCCAGATTCTTAAATGCAAATAGCAAAACGTCTCTGCTGCCGTGTGCGCTGCCGACTTTGGTGCTGGGAACGAAGAGAGAGCAGGCCATTTGTCCTGAGCAACAGCATCACCCCAAACAGCCGCCCCCAGATACCGGCCCTTTGCTTCCAGTGATTTGTCACGCCCTAATTATAGGGGTAATTAGAAGCAAGCAGTTGTTGATTTCCCATTTCGCGTATGTAGAGATAGCTTTGTTGGTGTTGTGCTCACCAATGTCATCTCTTTGCTAGATATAATGTTTGTGGGTTTTCTCCCTTTTTTCGCCTTACAAACCCCCTTCTTGAAACCACTGGCGTCTCCCTGGTGATATGGGATTCTAAGGGACCTTGGTCTGAGTTCATACACATGCAGTCAGCTAAAATGTGGTGCAAGCAAAGAGGCCTGTTTAACATATATATTGCAAACCCCACACCTTCATTTCCTTTGCCTCTTATCAGTGTTCCATACCCACTTGCATGATGGATGGATGGATGGATGGATGGATGCATGGGTGGGTGGGTGGGTGGATGGATGCATGATGGATGGATACATGGGTGGGTGTGTGGGTGGATGGCATCATGATGGATGCATGGGTGGGTGGGTGGATGGATGCATGATGGGTGGATGCGTGGGTGGGTGTATGGGTGGGTGGATGGATGATGGATGGATGCATGATGGATGGATGCGTGGGTGGGTGGATGGGTGGGTGGATGGATGGATGATGGATGGATGCATGATGGATGGATGCGTGGGTGGGTGTATGGGTGGGTGGATGGATGGATGGATGATAGATGGATGCATGATGGATGGATGCATGGGTGGGTGTATGGGTGGGTGGATGGATGATGGATGGATGCATGATGGATGGATGCATGGCTGGGTGTATGGGTGGATGGATGGATGGATGGGCTACTACCACGACCAACACATGTGTATTTTTGCTCTTCCACAGTGTGAAAGGTGGCGGATTTGCAAGGCAAGCAACATTTCTGGGTGTTACCGCGAAGTGCCAGAACAGTCTCCAAAAATGTAAAAGAGCGTACATTGATAATTTGCTCCCTCTCTACTTCTACCTCACCACTACTACTCACAACTTCTCGCTCTCTACTACTCACTACTACTCACTATTTATTCTCTACTACTCTCCATGGATGGATGCATGATGGATGCATGGGTGGGTGGGTGTATTGGTGGGTGGATGAATGCATGATGGATGGATGCGTGGGTGGGTGTATGGGTGGGTGGATGGATGATGGATGGATGCATGATGGATGGATGCGTGGGTGGGTGTATGGGTGGATGGATGGATGATGGATGGATGCATGATGGATGGATTCATGGGTGGGTGGGTGGATGATGGATGGATGCATGATGGATGGATGCTTGGGTGGGTGTATGGGTGGATGGATGGATGGATGGATGGGCTACTACCACGACCAACACATGTGTATTTTTGCTCTTCCACAGTGTGAAAGGTGACGGATTTGCAAGGCAAGCAACATTTCTGGGTGTTACAGCGAAGTGCCAGAACAGTCTCCAAAAAGGTAAAAGAGCGTACATTGATAATTTGCTCCCTCTCTACTTCTCACTCACCACTACTACTCACAACTTCTCGCTCTCTACTACTCACTACTACTCACTCTTACTCACTATTTATTCTCTACTACTCTCCATGGATGGATGCATGATGGATGCATGGGTGTATTGGTGGGTGGATGAATGCATGATGGATGGATGCGTGGGTGGGTGTATGGGTGGGTGGATGGATGATGGATGGATGCATGATGGATGGATGCGTGGGTGGGTGTATGGGTGGGTGGATGGATGATGGATGGATGCATGATGGATGGACGCGTGGGCGTGTGTATGGGTGGGTGGATGGATGATGGATGGATGCATTGAGGAAATATAAATTTTATGGTCAAGAAATGTTCCCTAACGTGTACCCCACCGTTTCCATGTACGAGCTTAAAGTGCATGTAACTTCCCTCCTGTGCTAGCTATGAAGACGCAAATACATTTGCGTCCAACGTTAACATGTCCTCTTTCAGATCCACCATGAATGGGTTGAATATTCCGTTCCTAAGTATGCCTTGCCAACGTCTTTATGTAGTGTACTTTACACGTTTTCCAGCCCAGGCGATGTAGGCCCTGAATTTTGCCATCGAGCTCTTTCCTGCCTTCTGACTCTGAATGCCTCAGCCTGGGGCTGCCTCCGTATCCATGACCTTTACCTTACTCCTTGCGCGGCTAACGGTGCTTAGCTCAGCCTGTTGCCTGCCAAGACTGTATTCAACCTTCGAATTATCTGCTCCGCTCCTCAAAATACATTCCTGCCTACTAGCTCAAGTAAACATCCTTCCAGCTGCAGAGCAAAGGGTCAGGCCTTACTGTCTCCGTGCAAGTAATTCATAGCTCCTGTTACCATGGCAGGCCCATGCCCCCTCGCATCTCATGCAGACACGTAGACGCTTATACACGCACTCACAGTCAGTATAGAATAGCCTCTGCCCAAGGGACCTTTCCTTCTAGATAATGTGGTTCCCAAACATCAGATATCAGATATGATAGAGGAACGAGTTGATCTGACATGCCAGACTTCTGTCTCTTTCCTCTTGTGTAAATGTCAAGTCCCCTGCACCCTCTTGCTTCACGTCAATCACACGTCATGCAGCTGCGCGCGCATCCAGATCTCAGATTTCTGCTGACATTGCAAGATTCTGCCATGTAACCACCCACTTGTGACACTTTCATGTGACGTTTCTAGCACACACCTCTATGTTCACGCCTAGTTCACGCCTTCTGCTTACGTATTGCTAATGCGTGTGTGCTCTTATCTTGTTTCTCTCAGCTGTTACGCCTACTGTATTGGTTTGCATGGTATGATTTAAGTATAAAAGTTATGTATTGTTAATAAAGCATGGCTCTATCCCTTCCTGAACCCCAGTGGTGTCAGGAACCCGATATCCGGTTCAAGAACCATTCCTTTTTAAGGAATAAAACCCCTAAGAACTCTAACACCACGGACTCTGCGTCTTTCTTTCCGATTGAGTTATTCTATTATTAGTACTTACCTGCATAGAAATTAGGACGGTAATTAATATTTACCACATTATTTTGGCGCCCGAACAGGGACCCCTCCCCCACCCCACGCGCCGGTTGGTGCGTTGCAGCCTTTGCCCCCTGCCACAAGTCAAGACGGACAATTACGCGTACCCGCAGGATTTCCTGTATCTCCCTCAGGCCTACGGAGGTGACGGAGACTGCGATCAGCACCCAGACGAGGCGGTGAGGAGTGCGGAGGATCCCGACCAGAGCCTAGCCGAAAGAAGCAAGGTCCGAGGTGTCAAGAGGCCCACCAGTTCCGAAGTATTGACGTATCGAGTCGAGTCGAGTCCGGTCCAGTCCAGTCGAGTTTTCCGAGGCCTTCTGTTCCGTGCTTCCGGGTGAGTACCATTGCTGGGGACGCATCTAGACGGGTGCATTTATGTATCCGGTAAAGACGGGTTTGGGTACACAAACACGGTCTGCACTGTTTTAGACAGTGTATCTGTACTGTTTTAGCAGTACATCAGGCATTCAAGTTCTTGCACTGTTTTAGACAGTGTATCTGTGCTGTTTAGCAGTACATCTAGTATCAAGGGTAGTCATATGTGTTCAAAATGTTTTCATGTGATTAATGTCGTGGTATGAGTGATTGTTTGCTGTACATTACTGTGTTTTTGTGTAACTAGTTGTGTTCAGAGTAAGCAACAAGTATCGAGTATCCAGTAATAAGTAACAAGATGCCGTTGTTCAATAAATTAAGACAGATAGGAACTAGGAAAGGGATACTAGAGGAAGAAATTCCTATCCCCCCTAGGGACACTCCTGGAAATTTTATGTACCATAAGCATGGCTTAGATGCCATTTTGTATCTAGATTTATGGGCCGATTATACCAAGCACCTAGAGGAGAGACACAGATGGCCCGTTACAGGAACATGGGATGCCGAGTGCATCATGAAAGTAGAAGAAGCCCTATGGAAAAAGAAAGCCAGACAATCCCAGAAAGATGCCATAGAGTTTTGGCGTAAAGAATCACATAAACGTGCCGAAAAAGCACTCCGAAAAGAAGACAGACATAGAGAAGAGTCGGATAAAGTCAGAGAAAACGAATTAGTTAATGAAGGAATCCGAGTAAAAGCAGAACAAGTAGACCGCATGCGAAACAATCTTGTAAATGGCATGTACTTAGTGGCTGAGGGTTTGCCTGAAGCCACTTCAGAAATACCGAAAAATCTGCTGCCGCCATTGGTCCCAACTAAAGTAAATCACAGGACCACCAAAGACATATTTCTTGCTTCCTATCTAGACGATGTAGCTCCCGCTTACATGAATCCCCGTGCCCGCGTACCGCCTACTGACGGTGACGGAGGTGGCAACCCGCCCCAAGACAGTGTCCCGCCATTTCCGCAACAAAGTTCACCCGTTCGACAGACTGTTCCACCTGCTCCTCCACCTCCACCACTTCCCACACCTAAGATTAATATACTAAATCCGTTTGCGCCTGATCCTAGTAAGAGACAAGCTCAGATACAGATACCGACTCCACAAACACTCAATGCTCAAGCCTCCGGTACAAGAGGTGCGGCAGGAGGTTTCCAGACTCCGCCAGCAACACACAGATTAAACCTTAGGGACATGTTGAAGCAACGTACACCGCAGTCACCACGTTTAGACATGCTTACAGAACCCCTTCCATTTTGCAGATATGATCCAGTACCTGGTAAAAGCGATAGAATGTTGTTAGCATCACTACGCTTACGAAAAGTTGCAGATTACCTAGTGTTATTTCCAGGAATGACTGAACACCTAGATAGCATATATCATTTTGTCCAGACTGGGGAAGATCCTGAAAGTATTAAAGAGGCCCTGGCTCACCAGAAAGCTGACACTCAAGGTTGTATATTACGTTTCTTCATAAATTGCTTAATAAGAGAACGAGACAGGCCTGGAGCAGGCCAGGAAGAGATGGAAGCACTAAACAGGTGGGGTCAAAATATAGCTGACGGAAATCATGATAAAGTAAATAGTATAGCAAGCATGTACAAGAAAATCAGAAAAGCAGTAATAGAAATACACGAAAGAGAACAAGAAAAAGAAACCGGTAGGAATGACTCCTCCGAGGAGGACGAACCTGAAGAACCCGACACGGCTAAAGAAATAATAGCATATGTGGGTAAGGGAAATTACCTTAGGAAAGGCATCCGCCCGGAAAGCAAGAGAGTCTTTCTCTCTGGCATAACAAAACCGAGTTCTCCTGAATATCTGTTTCAGGGTACCGATAAAATTCTTCAAGAACAAATGGGGTACCATGTACTCAAT
Organism: Lissotriton vulgaris; assembly: GCF_964263255.1. Taxonomy (NCBI): domain Eukaryota; kingdom Metazoa; phylum Chordata; class Amphibia; order Caudata; family Salamandridae; genus Lissotriton; species Lissotriton vulgaris. Next base: position 1,183,347,599 of record NC_141696.1, read on the forward strand.
TCTATGGATGAACAAGAACTAGCCCGGTCAGCAGTATTATGGGCTGACAACTCTAGCACATACAATGATGATACAGTAGCACAGACATTTCTGAATCTTTCTCCAGACGAGCAGAGATTGGCTAGTGTGTACATGATTCAGCATCTCATCACGTTATACAGACAACAACATTCTGATCCAGGTCCCTTACCTGATACATTAGAAGCGCTACTTATGAATAGATGGAGAGGCGTAAGTACCAAGTTAATTCAAATAATTCTAGAACAACGACGCCGATATAACGCTTTCTTAGGCCCACAATATGTTTCAGCTCCGCCCCCAGAAAGAAAAATGTTTCATTTTGACAGGCAGAATCCTTTACGAGAAGTACACCCAGTTATGAATGCCAATAATACCTTGGAACGTGTGTTTGTGTACACACCCTTAACAAAACTGGAATTGTTAGAAATGAAGAAACTAGTACCCTGTCATGATAAAGACCCTGCAGGTTTTCATCGAGAACTAAAAGACATGTTACTCATGGGAGATTACACGTATACGGATATTATGAAATTGTTAGAAGTACTGCTGCCCACCGGCATTTCCGAGAAACTCAAGGAAAAGGAATGGGAGGTGGGAGATAAAAAGATTATCTGGACTGAAATAGAAGACGAGGAAAAGGGTCGTACCCCAGGGGTAGGCCTTGGGGATAAAGCTAAAGCATTACCAGGTTTAATAGTACAGGTTTTGCCAAGATTATTGACAACTAAAAAGGAAGACTGGGACACAATCTCAGCCTGCAAACAGAAACACGATGAAGATACTAGTGACTTCTATTCAAGATTCGAGAAATGTTTCATTATTAATAGTGGCCTGAAACCGGGTAGCGAGTCATACCCACATCTTTTTGTAACAAAATTAGTCCAGAACTCCCTGACACAAGTTAAGAACCGTGTATATAAAGTTGAAAGTACATGGCAAGCAAATTCGCCATCCCAGATGTTACAAATGTTACAATATCACCAGAACAGAATTAGAGAAGAACAGGATCACGAATAGAGACGTATGAAAGACACGAAAATGAAAATGCCAGTGGCCCAGTCGGTTCCAGCCGACGGTCAGAAGAAGGGAGCGACCCAGACAGGTAATTCAGCAGCTCCCGTTAAAGGGACATGCAACTACTGCAAACAGCCAGGTCATTACGTACATGAATGTTCAGTCCTGAAATACAACATAGCAACAGGTAAAACTAAAGAAAGACCGCGTCAGCCTAGACAAGACCAGGCCCAGCAACAGACTTCACAGAATATCCAGCATGCTCCACCACACACAGTACAGACCACAGCGGTATCACAGCCACAGCCCATTGCCGCGACGCAGCAAGTTTCACAGCAGATGTGCCAGTATGCCAAATCTGATTACCCCGATTATCAGCGATACACATGAAACAGCCTAGAGAGGGAGGTTGGCTTGCCTCTTATTGAGATTCCTGTAGATCAAGAGGGTCCTTATGTACACAGTCAAGTATTGGGAAAAGACAGAAAGTTTTTAATTGACACAGGGGCAAGCCGCACAACAATCAGCCATGACGAAGTCCCAGGGGCACCCCTCTCAGGCTCACAGAATGTTTCCCTTGGTTTTTCAGGACAGCCTATTGTGAATGAAGTATCGAAACCTGTTCCCCTAGCAGTAGGTCCATTATCACACGTTACAGACTTGTTACTCACGAAATCATGTCCAGAAAACTTGTTAGGTATCAAAACATTGAAGGCTCTAGGAGCAGTGATATGTTGTTCTCCGGAAGGAGTTAGACTTTTTCTGCGTGACTTTAAGGGTCACTATGTTTTACGAGAGTTTGATGTCAGATTGAAAAATGTTCCGAAACACCTGTGGGCACAAGGCCCAACCGATGTAGGTTGCATGCATATCACACCATACCGTGTCACACTCAAACCAGGAGTTGTTTTACCACGAATCAGACAATACAAGTTACCACCCGATGCTGTAGTGGCTTTACTGGAAATCATTGAAGAGCTCATTGCCCAAGGAGTGGTCGTAGAAACCGACTCCAATGTCTGTAATTCCCCTATCATTCCGATTCTTAAACGTACTGACCCCAATGCACCGCCAGTATATCGGCTGGTGATTGATTTACGAGAACTGAATAAGTGCATTGTTCCACAGTATCCTGTGGTTCCCGATATCTCATCCTTATTGACTGCTATTGATTCAGAAGCGACGTTCTTCACTGTAATTGACCTCAAGAACGCCTTCTTCAGTGTACCCATTGATCCAGAGAGCCAATATCTCTTCGGATTCAGTTTAAATGGTCGAAGTTTCAAATTTTCACGCGCACCTCAAGGATTCACAGAAAGCCCCAGCATCTATAGTCAAGCACTGAAAAGACAACTTGACAGTATCCAAATGCCAGTTAACACAGCCTTACTACAGTACGTCGATGATCTGCTGATCACCGCACGAAGTGAACCCGAATGTGAACAAGCATCACTGACAGTTTTACATTTTCTGGCCGACAAGGGACACAAGGTGTCTCCTTCGAAGCTACAATTCTGTGTTCAGCAAGTTGTGTACCTGGGTCACTTGCTGTCCAAAGTGGGGAGACAGCTCACTCCTGATCGCATCCAGTTAATTGTAGACATGCCACAACCCCAGACACAAAAGGAAGTGCGGGCCTTTATAGGCCTCACCTCGTACTGCAGACAATGGATTCCTCAGTATGCATTTCTAGCTAAACCACTCATTCAGTTGACAACACAGGAGGCAGCGACTTCGACTGCCCTCCCTTGGACTCAGGAACATACACAGGCTTTTGAGGAACTAAAGAAAGCTTTATGTCAAGCACCAGTTTTAGCAACACCATGTTACAGCAAACCTTTTACACTTTTTGTTACAGAACGTGATGGTACAGCGTTGTCTGTCCTCACACAAGATCAAGCAGGTTCACATAAGCCTTGTGCTTATTTTTCAAGTACATTGGATTCAGTGGCTCAAGCCCTGCCTGCGTGTTTAAAGTCAGTCGCAGCGACAGCCCTAGCAATCAGACAGAGCGATTCAATAGTATTAGGACATCCATTGACAGTACAAGTTCCACATTCTGTAGAGGTCCTTCTAAACCGAACACAGACTCAACACTTGACTATAGCACGACTGACAGGTTATGAATTAACGCTATTCCAGCCACACATAGAAATCAGACGCTGTAACATTCTAAATCCTGCAACATTATTACCTTCGATTATGACAGATTCAGCCCCGCATGATTGTATAGAGATCATTAATGCAGTAACAAAGCCCCGACGAGACTTAACAGATGTCCCACTGACAAATCCAGACCTGACACTTTACGTGGATGGTTCATGTATGAGAACAAACACAGGAGAATTAGTAGCCGCATATGCAGTGACTACTGGAACTGAAGTCAAAGAAACACATCGTATAGATACACTGTCCGCTCAAGCAGCAGAGCTTATTGCTCTGACCCGAGCCTGTATACTAGCGAAGAACAGAAATGTTAACATATACACCGATTCACGTTATGCTTTCGGAGTCGTACACGACTTCGGAGTGTTATGGCAAGAACGAGGTTTCTTGACCTCTCACGGTGCCAAGATTCAACACGGTCCCCTCATTCAAGCACTGTTAGAAGCAATACATCTGCCTTCAGGCATATCTATCATGAAGTGTAAAGCACATACTAAAGTTACAGACTCTATTTCCCAGGGTAACGACCTGGCAGATCGAACAGCAAAACATACAGCATTGACTCACACCCAGACAACTGATGTAACAGAGATCATAGTGCCGACACATTGTATGACAGTTCGGGATCCCACACTAGATGTAATCGATATCCAGACACATGCTACTCCAGATGAAATCAAGAAATGGACTAAACTAGGAGGGATCCAGACAGATCAGGGATGGATGATGAAGGGAAAATCTACATGGTTTCTCCCCGATTCTATGGTTCAAGTCATAATAAATACAGCACATAGTCCAGCACACCTAGGAGAAAAAGCTATGTTAGACAGTATACAGAATCTCTGGTACAACAAACATTTAGGAGCAGCAGCAAAACAGAAAGTGCGTACTTGCATGATCTGTTGTCAGTTCAATCCAGGTAAAAGTGTCCCTGTAGAGCAAGGTGGATTTCATCCTCCCGATCACCCTTTTGAAGTCCTCCAGATGGATTATATCCAGATAGAACGTTGTCGAGGATTCAAGTACGTCCTCGTAGTTGTTTGTGCACTTTCCCGTTGGACCGAAGCATATCCAGTCCCAGATTACACTGCCCCGACCACTGCCAAGCAGCTGGTTCGAGAATTCTTCCCACGGTACGGCTTGCCTCGTATCGTGTACTCAGATAACGGACAGCCATTCTCATCCGAGCTCATGAAGCAGGTTTCACTTCTGCTAGGATACCAGTGGAAATTCCATTGCGTCCGACATCCCGAGGCAGCTGGCCTTGTAGAAAGGCACAATCAGACACTAAAAACACGTCTTGCTAAAATATGTAAAGAGAAAGGGGTCGACTGGATAGTCGCCCTGCCAGTTGCACTATTCTACATGAGAATGGTCCCACATTCGAGATCAGGACTATCCCCGTATGAAGTGGTCTTTGGCAGACCACCAAATATGTGGGGGACGCCCGTGCCTAAGAAAATAACTGATGTTGACTGTAATATGCTGACAGATTACCTTGCCTCCTTGATGTCTGCACTCCAATCATGTCGTTCACAGGTTGCCGCAGCCTTTCCCGACAACAGCCACACGATGTCCGCCCTGGAGATACAGTGTTGATCCGAAACTTCGATAGGAGGAGTCCGCTGGAGCCCCGTTGGCAGGAGCCGAAGCTCGTCCTTCTGACCACGAGGACTGCAATCAAGGTGGAAGGCCGCAAAGGATGGATCCATACAAGTCACATTAAAAAGTTTAATGAACTATTGCCAAAGACTGACTCTTCCACCCCCTCAAAGGACTGTCCCGATTCTAGTGACTTTAAAGTTCCCATGAAAGAGAAAACTCCGCAAGAGGAGTACAAACTAAAACTGCGGTCTAGTAAGTCAGACAGTTTAATTGTTTAAGTCCTCCCCTAGGTGAATCGGTTAAATTAGTTTCTGACATGTATCCCCTAGACCGAGATAGAGAGAGAGAGAGAGACAACTCAAGAAACGTGCATATTGTAAATCACTTCGTAGTCACTGTATAGTGACATTATTGGTTATGTTTTTTCTAAGCCTTCTGATAATTGCTGCCAGTATATTGTTGCATCTGTATTACCCTATCTTCAAGCGTGCCCAATCTGCTTACAATGTCACTGCCGAACATTCTTTTAGTGAATTACCCCTACACGAGTTATCTTACAGACTTGCGCTGCGCAACAACACATTCATTAGTATGTTACATCACTCCCATCAGACTAATAATGCTACAAACTGTTGGATATGTGGCCGACTCCCTCCCTATCAGAAATACAAGGGAGTTCTGCCTCTCTTTCCATACCCGTTTACTCACAATGGCTCCTGTGGTGCATGGTTTAGATTAATTAATTCTTTAGATTCTGATATTGCTGTTTTCGAGGGAAATTGGGTTTGGGGAAACCTGAACTTAGTTTTGCTTAAAGCCTGTTACCCTGACAAGAAGGGACTTCCCACTAGGACAGGAACTGATCTAGAAAATGAAGTATATGGATTAGGTAATTATACAATTAACCTCATGATTCTTACTGTTGAATCCGAAGCTGCGCCAGTTCTCCCTGCTATGTCCGTACTACCAGTCACAGGTGAACTATGTGTCAGAAAGAATGGTTCAGTACACTTAGGCCATAGTAAATGTACTACTGTAGTCGAATTCAGTGATCAAGGCAAGTCTACATTTAGAGCTACTCGTCATTCCTATTTTGTTTGTGGCAATACCGCATACATACGCTTACCTCCTGATTGGGATGGTACCTGTTACATTGCATTCCTTCTGCCACCTGTTTTCCTAGCCCCTCCTGATTACCACAGAAATACAAATCTAGTGAACAATAGACTCCGAAGAGATCTCCCGATTGTCGACTATACTGAAACGGCATGGGAGCAATATACAGATTTCAATAAAGGTTTCTTCCCCTACTTAGGTACTGTTTTCAATAGTAAACTGATACGAAAATTAACTAGAACCCTCGAAGCAGTAGTGAATGAAACTACTTCCGCTCTAGGCAACTTAACAGAGGAGCAATCGGCCATGCGGGTTGTTGTTCTTCAAAATCGTCTTGTTATTGACGTCATCCTAGCAGATAGGGGCGGAGCCTGTAAGGTCATCGGGTTGAGTTGCTGTGTTTTCATTCCAGAAAACGAGCCAACAGTATATAAAGCTATCACACGTCTTCATAAAATTGCAAGTTTGATACATCAGAATCCAGGCACCTGGACTTGGTCCGGTTGGTTCTGGACAACTTGACCGCTTGGGGATGGAAGATCCTATCCTTCCTAGGCATTGCCCTTCTCATAGTATTCAGTTGCTGCCTGTGCCTACAATGTGGGCCGGCGATTTGTGGTCTGTGCGCCACATCATGTATTCCGCATTCAAGTTTCCACTCAAAACGCGAAAAGAAGAAAGAAGAGCAAATGATGTTACATGAACAGACTGATCGATTCATGAGGATCGATATATCATGAAGGGTCCGTAGGGAACAAGGAGGGAATGAGGAAATATAAATTTTATGGTCAAGAAATGTTCCCTAACGTGTACCCCACCGTTTCCATGTACGAGCTTAAAGTGCATGTAACTTCCCTCCTGTGCCAGCTATGAAGACGCAAATACATTTGCGTCCAACGTTAACATGTCCTCTTTCAGATCCACCATGAATGGGTTGAATATTCCGTTCCTAAGTATGCCTTGCCAACGTCTTTATGTAGTGTACTTTACACGTTTTCCAGCCCAGGCGATGTAGGCCCTGAATTTTGCCATCGAGCTCTTTCCTGCCTTCTGACTCTGAATGCCTCAGCCTGGGGCTGCCTCCGTATCCATGACCTTTACCTTACTCCTTGCGCGGCTAATGGTGCTTAGCTCAGCCTGTTGCCTGCCAAGACTGTATTCAACCTTCGAATTATCTGCTCCGCTCCTCAAAATACATTCCTGCCTACTAGCTCAAGTAAACATCCTTCCAGCTGCAGAGCAAAGGGTCAGGCCTTACTGTCTCCGTGCAAGTAATTCATAGCTCCTGTTACCATGGCAGGCCCATGCCCCCTCGCATCTCATGCAGACACGTAGACGCTTATACACGCACTCACAGTCAGTATAGAATAGCCTCTGCCCAAGAGACCTTTCCTTCTAGATAATGTGGTTCCCAAACATCAGATATCAGATATGATAGAGGAACGAGTTGATCTGACATGCCAGACTTCTGTCTCTTTCCTCTTGTGTAAATGTCAAGTCCCCTGCACCCTCTTGCTTCACGTCAATCACACGTCATGCAGCTGCGCGCGCATCCAGATCTCAGATTTCTGCTGACATTGCAAGATTCTGCCATGTAACCACCCACTTGTGACACTTTCATGTGACGTTTCTAGCACACACCTCTATGTTCACGCCTAGTTCACGCCTTCTGCTTACGTATTGCTAACGCGTGTGTGCTCTTATCTTGTTTCTCTCAGCTGTTACGCCTACTGTATTGGTTTGCATGGTATGATTTAAGTATAAAAGTTATGTATTGTTAATAAAGCATGGCTCTATCCCTTCCTGAACCCCAGTGGTGTCAGGAACCCGATATCCGGTTCAAGAACCATTCCTTTTTAAGGAATAAAACCCCTAAGAACTCTAACACCACGGACTCTGCGTCTTTCTTTCCGATTGAGTTATTCTATTATTAGTACTTACCTGCATAGAAATTAGGACGGTAATTAATATTTACCACAGCATGATGGATGGATGCATGGGTGGGTGTATGGGTGGATGGATGGATGGATGGGCTACTACCACGACCAACACATGTGTATTTTTGCTCTTCCACAGTGTGAAAGGTGACAGATTTGCAAGGCAAGCAACATTTCTGGGTGTTACCGCGAAGTGCCAGAACAGTCTCCAAAAAGGTAAAAGAGCGTACATTGATAATTTGCTCCCTCTCTACTTCTCACTCACCACTACTACTCACAACTTCTCACTCTCTACTACTCACTACTACTCACTCTTACTCACTATTTATTCTCTACTACTCTCCATGGATGGATGCATGATGGATGCATGGATGGGTGGGTGTATTGGTGGGTGGATGAATGCATGATGGATGGATGCGTGGGTGGGTGTATGGGTCAGTGGATGGATGATGGGTGGATGCATGATAGATGGATGCGTCGGTGGGTGTATGGGTGGGTGGATGGCTGATGGATGGATGCATGATGGATGGATGCGTGGGTGGGTGTATGGGTGGATGGATGGATGGATGGATGGGCTACTACCACGACCAACACATGTGTATTTTTGCTCTTCCACAGTGTGAAAGGTGACGGATTTGCAAGGCAAGCAACATTTCTGGGTGTTACCGCGATGTGCCAGAACAGTCTCCAAAAAGGTAAAAGAGCGTACATTGATAATTTGCTCCCTCTCTACTACTCACTCACCACTACCACTCACAACTTCTCGCTCTCTACTACTCACTACTACTCACTCTTACTCACTATTTATTCTCTACTACTCTCCTGAACTCACTAGCACCTGCTCACTACTACGCACTCAGTACTACTCACGACTAAGACCACCACCAACACAATTTTGTTTTTGCTGTTACAGAGTCTGGAAGGTAAAGGGTCTGCAAGGCAAGCTACTTTTTTGGGTGTTATTGTGAAGGCCCAGTGCCCAGTGTTCTAATAGGTAAGAGAGCAAACCCTGAAATGTATTTGCGGGAACCAATTGGTTTTTTTAGACCAATGTTATAGGTGCTGATGCACGTAATCAATGGTATTGTATACCAACATGTGTTGTGTTCTTGACGCTATGTCAATGATTGTTCTTAGGTCTCGCCTACTGTGGTATAACCACTTGTTGTTGGAGCCAAATTGTGTATGTGTTGATGTGCGTAATTATTTGTTGTGCATACAATAATTTCTTAAGTAATTGCCGCAATTAGAATCATTGTTTTTATGTCTCGCCTAAGCCAATGCGTTAGCGATGATGGATTGCCTACAGTGCATGTGAGGAGTATTGCTTTGTGACTATTTAAACCCTTAGCTTCCTCCCGTGCATGGTTTAATCCCCCTTAAGATCCTGTCAGTAGAGAAACCCTGTATATTTTGCTTCTCCAAACCCATTCGCACACCACCTCTCACTCTTGTTACACCCCCATGCCAAACACCGATACCTTTTGTGCCACATAATTACCCGCCACATAATTACACAGCACACAATGCACCAGACACACCATTACCACGCAGTGCCAGATGCAATTTAAAGAGGGAGAGAGCCTGCATTAAGTCTATTTGCATGGACAGGTATGCATACAGCAGTGCATAGGGCAGTGTATTATTTAGTGGTACAAGTTTTGTACTCTGAGCGATACATCCTCATTCCACAACCTTGGAGTGGTGACCCTTCCTTACAGCAACAGGTATAATGATTGTCAATTATTAGTAGCATTTTTCCCTATTTATAGTTTTAGAATGTCTAAATTATTATACAAATAGGACGCATTTTATAATAAAGACATGACCAAAGGAGCTACATATATATACAGTTAATTTGAAAACAAGATAGTGCAGAAAGCAATGTGTATTGTCTACAGAGCCAATTTAACGTCTACACCATTTGCAACTTGCAACATTAATGAAGGTACTTGTTTGTGTCTTTTGAATGATTCCCTTTTTTGTGTTCTTTAACAGGAAATGTCTGATCAGAACATGGCCAAATACATCACTTCCAGCAGAGGGAACCGTCTACTAAAGCACAGTGGTTGAGAGACAATCAGAGCCACAGGGTCATTGGAGGTGTGTCCAATATTACTCCAGCCATTGCAGAGGCGGAGCGGTTACTTTAGGTGAGTCTGTTTTAAGAGGCACCGACCATAACCACTCTGCCTCTGCAACTGCAATTGAAGTGAGGGAATCAATAAATGACATGAAAATGATTGCAGGCAACTCCAATGACCCGTGCGCTGCGATTTTAAGGGAGGTATCCCAAACCATTCCTGAGCATGTTGCTAGTAGTATGCCCACTATTCCCAACTTGCGCCGAATAATCCAGCGTAAGAAACAGGAAAGTAATCCTAAGCGCGTTACACCACGAACATTTTCTGACATAACAATTCCTCGTGAACTTTGACTTACAGTTGCGAACGAACCCTTTATATTATATGACAATTAGAATGCTCTAAAGCGTATTTTAATATTTAGTACCCCCCGTAATCTAAGTAGGTTGGCGAACAGTAATGTATGGATGATGGATGGTACTTTTAAAAGTACGCCCACCCCTTTCACCCAAATATACACTATTCACGGCTATGTTAACAGCACAGTAGTTCCTTTAGTCTACAGTTTACTGCCAGACAAACAATCTGCAACATATACTGAATTTTTGTCAGTCCTAAAATTAAAAATTCCAAACACAAGTCCGAGAAAAGTCATCATGGACTTTGAATTACCAATGATCAATACTGTAACCAAATTGTACATGGATACCCAAACTCAAGGATGTTTTTTCCACTTTTCTCAGGCTTTTTGGCGTAAAATCCAAAAAACATCCCTAATTGCAGATTATGCGTCTGACAGCAAACTCCAATTTGAGCTTAGAAAACTAACTGCACTTTGCTTTGTTCCTCCTAACAGTGTAGACGTGTACTACACATCGATTACTGAGTCAGAGTACTTTATAGCAAATTAAGACAAATTGGCACCAATTCTAAATTATTTTGAAGACACATGGGGCCCGATTCACAGAATGAACTTACTACTTTTGGCATTCACAGAATGCACTTACTACTTTTGGTATTCACAGAATGAACTTACTCATTTTGGTATTCACAGAAGTTAGGACTACTAACTTTAGGACTCCTAAATGCCTTCTGTGAATACCGAAAGTCTTAAAATTAGGATTTTTCTCAATTTAGTAGTAGTAAAGTTAGGACTACTAACTTTAGGATGCCTAAATGCCTTCTGTGAATACCGAAAGTCTTAAAATTACGATTTTTCTCAATTTAGTAGTAGTAAAGTTAGTAGTCCTAACTTTACTACTACTAAATTGAGAAAAATCCTAATGTTAAGACTTTCGGTATTCACAGAAGGCATTTAGGCATCCTAAAGTTAGTAGTCCTAACTTTACTACTACTAAATTGAGAAAAATCGTAATTTTAAGACTTTCGGTATTTACAGAAGGCAGTTAGGTGTCCTAAAGTTAGTAGTCCTAACTTTACTACTACTAAATTGAGAAAAATCCTAATTTTAAGACTTTCGGTATTCACAGAAGGCATTTAGGCGTCCTAAAGTTAGTAGTCCTAACTTTACTACTACTAAATTGAGAAAAATCCTAATTTTAAGACTTTCGGTATTCACAGAAGGCATTTAGGAGTCCTAAAGTTAGTAGTCCTAACTTCTGTGAATACCAAAATGAGTAAGTTCATTCTGTGAATACCAAAAGTAGTAAGTGCATTCTGTGAATGCCAAAAGTAGTAAGTTCATTCTGTGAATCGGGCCCATGGATTGGCCATCTAAGCAGGTCAGTTCGCCGGAGGAAACCACGTTTTCTTGTGGACTGGTGGAACTGCTACTCGACCTGCTTAGAGGGAGGAGCAAAAAAAAACAATGCCATAGAGTGTTGGCACAACTCTTTAAGCACGAGTATTGGGAAACTGCACCCTAATTTCTACCATTTTGTTGAGATTTTGCTAAAGGAGCAAAGCTACCAGGACATGCGCATGTCACAATCGGTAGCATGTACTTTAAACCCACGGCTTTCCCAGCGCACAAATGAAATGTCGGCGCGACTATTGGCAGCACTGAAACTTTTCCCCTTGTCTGTGGTTGGTGACTACTTAGCTTCTGTTGCACATATACTTAATTCCTTTCACTAAAAATGTGTGTACGTTTGTGTTTATCACAGCCAATTAGTATATTACACAATACTGTGAATGTTAGATGCAAATGTTTCAGTGGCATTTTCTGTTTCACAGCAATAAAGAATGCTAAATATGAAATCCTGGCATACTTTTAGCCAGTGTAAAAACAAGTTAAATAATGTCAGTTATGCCCTAAATCCAAAGTCTCTATTTATGTGAGATCAATGAAATGTAATGCAAATAAATTGAGGGATGGCCCATAATTCTCATGTGTTGTTATTACTTTGTATCTATTTCAGTGGTATAAATCCAATGAAATACAATGTAATGCTAATAAATTGAGGGATCACCCCTTATTCTCGTGTGTTGTAATTACTTTGTATCTATTTCTGTGGTATCAACCCAATGGAATCCAATGTAATGCTAATAAATTGATGGATCGCCCCATTTTTCGCGTGTTTTGTAATTACTTTGTATCTATTTCTGTGATATCAATGCAATGCAATGTAATGGAAATAAAGTGAAGGAAGGACTTCCTGCATCTTGCATGCATGGTGATCCACTCACCACGCATCCATCCACCCAATCATCCACCCACCCATCCACCCATTCATCCAGCCAACCATCCATCCATGCATCCATCCACCCATTCATCCAGCCACCCATCCATGCATCCATCCACCCACCCATCAGGCATCGAACCATGCATCCATCCACCCACCACACATCCATCCATCCACCCAATCATCCACCCACCCACCCATCCACCCAATCATCCAGCCAACCACCCATCCACCCAATCATCCAGCCAACCACCCATGCATCCATCCATCCATCTACCCATTCATCCAGCCACCCATCCATGCATCCATCCACCCACCCATCAGGCATCCAACCATGCATCCATCCACCCACCACGCATCCATCCATCCACCCACCCATCCACCCAATCATTCAGCCGCCCATCCATCCATGCATCCATCCACCCACCCATCCATTCATCCAGCCGACCATCCATGCATCCATCCACCCATTCATCCAGCCACCCATCCATGCATCCATCCACCCACCCATTCATCCAGCCAACCATCCATGCATCCATCCATCCACCCACCCATGATGTTCCCATCCACCCACCCATCCATCCAGCCAACCATCCATCCATCCACCCACCCATCCAGCCAACCATCCATCCATTCATCCACCTACCCACCCATGATGTTCCAATCCACCCATTCATCCAGCCAACCATACATGCATCCATCCATCCATTAACCCACCCACCCATGATGTTCCCATCCACCCACCCATCCACCCATTCATCCAGCCAACCATCCATCCATGCATCCATCCACCCATTCATCCAGCAACCCATCCATGCATCCATCCACTCACCCATCAGGCATTCAACCATGCTCCATCCACCCACCACGCATCCATCCATCCACCCACTCATCCACCCATTCATCCAGCCAACCACCGATGCATCCACCCACCCACCCACCCATTATGTTCCCATCTACCCACCCATTCATCCAGCCAACCATCCATCCATGCATCCATCCACCCATTCATCCAGCCAACCATCCATGCATCCATCCATTAACCCACCCACCCATGATGTTCCCATCCACCCACCCATTCATCCAGCCAACCATCCATCCATGCATACATCCACCCATTCATCCAGCAACCCATCCATGCATCCATCCACCCACCCATCAGGCATCCAACCATGCATCCATCCACCCACCACACATCCATCCATCCACCCACTCATCCACCCATTCATCCAGCCAACCACTGATGCATCCATCCACCCACCCAACCATGATGTTCCCATCCACCCACCCATTTATCCACCCAACCATCCATCCACCCAACCATCCATCCATGCATCCATCCACCCATTTATCCAGCCAACCATCCATGCATCCATCCACCCACCCATCAGGCATCCACCCATGCATCCATCCACCCACCCATCATGCATCCACCCAACGCTGTCATTCTGGGGTATAATCCGAAGAAACAGCTGGCAATCATAAATGTGAAACATAAAAAAGAAACATTTGTAAGTGTCGTTTTTTAAAGCACTTGTAATTGTCCTGTTTTTTATGTGTCTCAGGAGAGTCTCGAACATTGGTTCCCAGCACCAAAGTCGGCAGCGCTATCCGTGTTACCACCTCCTCTCTCGCTTTGCAGGTCCGGCATTTTACACGCCTTTCACTTATCCCCCTGGTGCCTCTGTCTGGCCACATCCTCTCCCCCTGTGTGGCCCATGCATTTCCATTTATTAATAATTACCCCCGGGCCATGCACACAAATTATGAATATGTTCCGCCTTTCACTTCGCGGGCCTGTCACTAGCGTCGTGGAATGCCCCTGCAGCCGAGAATCTGCCGAGATCCCTGTGTATCCAGCGTTTGGCTGCTTTGAATCGCTTTGGGTTCGAGTGGGAGAGAGGGCCCAACCCTGGGATATCATATTATGGGGGGGGGGGGGGGGGGGGGGGGGGGGGGGGGGGTGAGGGGGAGGGCGGCTGAGACTGGCAGTGGTACTTATTTTAGCAACTTCAGAAGGATGAAAGTCTTATCCAAGCTGCTGATAATCGAACAGACACAGTTTTTATTTCACTTATTATTAATTACCTTCACTTATTATTAATTTCCCCCATGTCAGCGCCTTCAAGTTAAAGTCGCTCAAGTTCAATTCGCCACCCAACGCAGGTGTGTAGCTTAGTCAATAATATATTGCGAGGGGAGACTGGAAGTGTTACTTATTTTATCAACTTCGCTAGCGAATGCTATGTAATCGCATCCTCTCCCTCTGTGCGGCCCATGTTTTTTAAGGCCATAATTCAAGTTCAAGTCGCGGGTCCCCGGGCCCCAAAATATTAATTACCCTCTCTTTTTATTACTTTCCGTAAAATATTAATTACCCTCACTTTTTATTACTTTCCGCCCATGCTTTTTAATTTCTTATTAATTGGCCATAATTCAAGTTGAAGTCGCGGGAACCCCTGGCCATAAAATATTAATTACCCTCACTTTTTATTAATTTCCCCCACTCAAGTCGCGCTCAAGTTCAATTCGAATGCTCGAATGCTATGTAATCGCCAGCAACGTGATGGTCCATGCGATGTTATAGCATGCGTCGTTAATGCATGCGTTCTAAAGCCTCCTGCGATGTCCTAGTCGCGTTGCGATGGAAGCGCGATGTAATGCTTTCGTTGTAACGGGTGTTTCCCGCGCGAAACATCCCCTCTCCCTGCACATCGCCTCTTTTTAGTTGTGACCTGAGGTCCACTAATCCGGCGGGTATCTGCATAAATGAATTCTCGAATCTCTGCAAAACCAAGGTGTGAGAAGTTGGCCTGGTATATGATGTTCGCTATTCTAGTGCGCACCTTGCACCAGTCCAAACAACCCTTATGGTGATGGTTGTAAAGTCAACCTTATAGACCAGCTATCCTAAGGGTAGCATGGACAAAGCAGTCTTAGGCTAAACTCAAGAGGGCATGTGAACCCAGCTGTTGTAACCCCTTGAATACCAAATGAAAGGACACCACACAGGATATATATAAAATATATATGTATTTATTTCTAAACAATCCCTCTGAACTCTTTATGAGGTCAGAGGCACAAGCACATAACAAGATACTTAATTAAACTACAATAAGTTGCACAAAATACAGTAGGGCCCTAGGGACACGCTAAACCATATACTACAATAGTGGTATAAGTGCCACTGCTCAGAAAATTAATAGGCATAGGGCCTAGGGAATCGCTGGGGCTACGCTGTACTACCAAGGGATAGGAAGCAGGAGGCCCACGGGAGGCGTGTGCAGAGTCTTTACTCACATGCAAATTACCATAGAGTTTGTATGGGGACGAAAGAGTTAGAAACTAGTTCTTTTAGGGCACTTCTAACTGGACTTGATGAAAGCTACTTGAAACCTAGACACTAGGATAGTCAATACCCACAGGAGCACCGGAGTACGCGCGTTACCTCACCCACAGGAAGCGGGTGCATAGGTGTCAAAGTGTGTCGGGTTTCGTCGCTGAATCCTATGGAGCCGTGAAGAAAGATACTGCAGGCGACCAGGAGAGAAGTGTCTGATTGGATCCAAGGGCGGATCAAGGATGAAGAGGACCTGAAAGCAGAGGGGACAGAGTCTGGGTCACTAGCCAGTGTCCAGGAAGGAACCTGGAAGGAACCAGGCGATGTCGCGAAGCAATCAGGTGATGTCATGAAGCTTGTCTCTGCAGCCACGTGGACCAGGAGGCGTCAACGACGACCAGGAGTCAGGCACGGACTGTCCCATGAAGGCTCTCGCTGTCGGCTATGTCGGCTTCCGGATTGGAGTCAACAAGCCTTGGCAAAGGCAACCCACACAGGAATCGAAGTTGGCTTCTTAATCAGACCAGCAAGGTCTGATGGGCTGCTTCTTTTCAGGGAAGCAAGGGCCAGTCTGGAGCAACCAGACCAGTGGTGTAAATTCAAGGTTTCGTCGTCAAGACGGCCACTAGCCAAATGGCAAGTGACTGGACAGACGCGTTGAGCAGGAAAATGCAGAAGGGCCCCACGCAGAACTCGTGGAGTGTACAGGGCTGATCTTCGGTGCAGATGATGCTCGGGGCTGGGGCTTCTCAATCCCCAATGCACAGCTTCGAGGATGCCTCAGAAGCTGCAAGGAAAGCAAGTCACTGACTTTTCAAGATGGCCGGTCCCACGTCTCGCGTCCCCTCCATGGGTCTCAGCTTTGCTGGGACTGTAGATCGGGCTGAAGGAAGTCGAAGTCCGGTTCTTGTCAGGCTCTGTGCTCGGGCTCCGGCAGGAGCGTCTACAAAGCAAGCTGTTGATCGCTGGATGGTGCCTGCTTGTTCAGGGTGGTCACTCCTTGACCACAAGGGAGATTCTTCAGTCTTCTATCTTTAGGTAGAATATCGAAGGTCCAGAGTTTCGTTTCAAGATTCAGTCAGGATAAGTCTAAAGTCTTGGGACTCAGCTCCTACCTATATACCAAATCTAGGGCCTGGATTACCTGCTTGGTCCCTCCTATGGGTGGGACCAGGGAAGGGGATGGTTACACCCCTTTCCCTTTGTCCAGTTTCGCGCCAGAGCTGGAGCTGGAGTGCCCCAGCACCGGTTTGAACTGGACTATGCATGGGACACCTTGTGTGCCCCAGGCAGTGTCTCATTCCTCTCAGCCCTCCCTGCCCCAATACACTACAGCCTGTCTGGGGTGGTGCTAGCACCTCCCAAGACAGGAAACCTATTGTCCAAGCCTTCCTCACTGGAAGGACTCCCAGCAGCAGGAGGTCAGACTTGTGTCTGTGGCAGCAGCATCCATTTTGTGATGCTGAGGCTCTGGTTAACTTTAACCGGGATTAGTAGGAACAACATGTCTTCTCCCTCTAGAAGGGTGGAATGCTACCCCCGTCGCCAGAACTGGCGAGGGGGTAGTATTCCAAAGCGTATGACACCTTTCACGACATGTTTTGATAAAGCCAAACCAGGGTTAGCATTTAACTGCGAGGTTCATAATGCACTTAAGAGTATATGGTATGGCTATATCCTAGAACAGCTATAAGGACATGGTTCCGAAAGCTGCAGACAGGCTCAGCTCATGCTAGAGCACCATCTCACATAAAACCAAGCACTTTGCCTCCAGGATTGTGTGTTATAGGCGTATATGTGTCTAGATATAAGGTTAGATATAGGAATACAATATTTAAGCAAGGGGTGATTACACAACCGTGCCCTAGCTGGATGATCAGCCAGTTGTGTAAACGTGAGTGGCCAGCCAGGGGTGGCATAATACATGCTGCAGCCCCTGGTATGCCTTGGATGCACCTATGCCCTGGGTACCTATAGTACACTGTACAGGGGCTCATAAGGTGACCCAATACCCAATTGGAGATGTACCTAAAGTACATGGAGTCCATTTTACTGAGGGAAAGATAGCCTGGGGCCCTGATTAGCAGGATCCCAGGCCAACTAAGTCGAAACCAGCTAAACACTAGGCAAAAAACCTGGGGTAATCATAGTCAGGTATCCACCTTCCTACACAAGGTACACATGTATTCAGCCCAGGTGGTCAGTTCCATAATCGTCCACTGGGAAAATGTGGACCATATTTCTTTAAATGGATAAATATTCCCACTATTTATCCAACATTCACACTGTTGCTTTTGCAGGTCATCTTCTCGAAGAGACAAAAAGCTGACTGCAGAGCGCAAGGAAGCCAGTCAGGGGTAATTCAATAATCTATCTAAATCCTGCTTAACCGTAGACCAAGGGGAAGAAGGGAAGGGGCGGGCAGGGGTAAAGCTGCAGGGATTGGGCGGATGGGGACTCGTGGTCATTCCCGTGTTGAGGACAGTGGTAGTGTGCGCAGTCGGTGTCTTAGGCGTCAAAATAGGGGGGGTCGGTGTGAAGGGGGGAACAGTAGGAGGGGGCAGGAGTGTGCAACACGGCTGGTGCAGCTGCATGCGGGGCAGGGCTTGTCAGTGCCGGGTACATGGGAGCATAAGCAGGAGGACTTTCCAACATGGTATCGAGCAGGGAATCGCCCTTTTCTCCCCCTTCCATAAAGCCTTTTCCTTTCTCTTCACGGGCCAGTTAGCACTTCTGCACCCGCAACCTATGTTCTCGATCAGCTATTTCTACAGATGTTTCCATTCGGTCCTGTAAGTGCTCCCTAGCATGGTCAGCCATTGACTTCCGCTCCCACTTCCTTTCTAGTGCCCTTTCCTTCTTTGCTCTCTGCTCAATTTCCTTCCTCCACAACCTGACTGACTCAAACATCGAGGGACGAATCTTCCGTTTAAATAGCTGTTCCTCTAGATTTGCCAGAACTTGCGGGTCAAAAGACCCATAATGCGGCCATTGTAATTCTGAGTTACTTTGTTTAGTGTATTTGGTCCAAAAAGGGGAAAACATTATAGCAGAAGGACCATGTTTAGTATACATGGTGTGACCAGGGGTCCCCTCTGGAGGAAGTGGACAGGCCGCCTCCAGCTGGGAGTCCTGCGCACACATACAACAACATAATTTCTTAAACTTACTACTGGCCGGCATGTTTGTAAACAGACAACAGCAGGTTTAAAAAACTCACCTCGCTGGCTTGTCTTTTGCAAAAGTCAATAACAGCATAATCACACAGACTCAGTGCGTGATCAGCCCACCCTTACCTGACAGGGGTAGTTCTCTTCTGCCGACGTCTGGCTGTGTCCTGTTCCAGAAATCACTTTGTTAGGGGACCCCAGCGAGGACACGGTCATGTGGCCAAGACTGGGCGGGGAGGAACAGCGGGCGAGTCGTTCGGCTACCGGACTGCAAGAATCTCTCGGGTAGGGTACCTCTGTCGGAGTCTCTCCATGCACCTCCTCACATCCACCGGGCCTGACCTTCGTGCTCGTGGGGTACCTATTCGGGCACCATTTGAAGAACCGTTTATACCCACTTACTGGGTCTCGGCGGGGGGGGGGAACCGCCCAAGTCTTCCATACCCTCCTTATATAGAAAAAAGGAGACACAGAAGCCTTCGTCTGCAGGAGGAACCAAGTTTTATTGGAATAGCCCGGGCTATTTAACAGAGTCCCAAGCTCATTGGAGACAAAACAGAGGAGGCTTCTGCTTCACTCCGCAGCTTACAGGCCTTATATATAGATTTCCCACCTTAAGAAACCAGTTTGGATGGGGGCCTGGCGCCTCCGAGTCAGAATGCAGTTACGCCATTCTTTGTTCATGCAGGAAGGTGCTGCAACGTATGGTACAAAAGATTACGGACAGGTCTTGCAAAACAGGATATGTACGTGAGAGAACAGACAGATCTTGAACAGCAGGATATGTGAAAGAAACAAGTTCTGGGACGGTGGTGTGACCAAGTCTTGCGAAACAGGGTGGGTGTGTGCAGGAGTTCAGTGCGAGGGTGGTGAGGCCAATTCTTTATTCCCTTTTTCGAAATTGGCTCAACCACGAGGAGCAGGAAGGGCAGGGTGGTCGTGACAGTTAGAGTTTCATCAGATATCAGCAGAATCAACCAGGAGGGTCGTGCAGAGGTGTTTGACACGAAATGGCAATGCAAAAATAATGGAGTCCTGACACAAATAAATGCCAACAAGAAGGACACTTTTCCTCAGAGCCTTGCTGGAGCTGCGTCGCAACTCCAGTAATGAGCCGCCTTTCCGACGGGGGATGCGACACGAATCTGCCCATCCTTGCCCAACGGTGCGCCGCATTGTAAATGCGGTGCATCAATGGTGGCGCACGGGTGGGCAGATGCATCGCAACTCTTCTGGCACATCCCTGCTGATTAGCAGAGGTGCACCAGAAGTAGTAAATCTGCCCCTAGATCCCGGACCTCAAGCAGACTATGTACTTGCTTGTAAATGGCGTGTTTCTCTTTGTGTTGTTAGCAGTAAAACAAAATACTTCTTTTATCATAAAAGTAAGTAATTGGCAAGACAAAAATGTGATTGCTGCTGCGAGTATTTGGGGATAGTGACCCTGTGTTCAATCCCTGCATCTATCTAAGCCTGAAATTCAGTTTTGGATGACATGTGGGGGTAAATTCTGATCTTTTTTTTCATTATTTTAAACACACCAGTCAAATGGAATCTAGAGTGATTACGACAAGGAAGCTGCATCTTTAGTTCCACCCTTCACAGTCACTGCCAAAGAGCATTTTACGGCAAACAGACACAAAAACAGCAGTAAAGAAATTAACTAGTTTGCTGTGGAGAGCATCCACAAAATGCAGTGGACGATCTTATCCCTTAAAAATAACAGTCTCAGCCAACACATGAAAACGACTTGGAGAAACAAGCCAATGGATGAAAAGACCAACATCTGCGTTCTCTGAATTTAGTACCGATCTAAAAGAAACTCAAATTGAATGGAGTAGAGAGGGCGTGTCGAAAAAAAATCACGGCGGCGTCGCACTGAACGAAGAGACGGGTGTACAGGGAAGACATTATTTACACCAGGAGCTTCACTTACAGCGCGAGACGCCATCAGGCTTTGCCGTGAGGGGAACGGCTTGACACACACGGAGGTGGAGGCGGGGGCGGACCGGCAGACCAGCTTACCGGACCACACTCCCCAGCAGCCTCTGGGACAGCGCGCCCGTGACGCGCCAGGAGCGCCAGGAGGCGCTAGAAAAAGGCTGACCCCAGCGAAGCTCAGGGGGAACACCAGGAGCTTCACTTACAGCGCGAGACGCCATCGGGCTTTGCCGTGAGGGGAACGGCTTGACACACACGGAGGTGGAGGCGGGGGCGGACCGGCAGACCAGCTTACCGGACCACACTCCCCAGCAGCCTCTGGGACAGCGCGCCCGTGACGCGCCAGGAGCGCCAGGAGGCGCTAGAAAAAGGCTGACACCCCACTCGCCACGCGAGTCGCGCGCGGGAGAAGCCCGGGACAAGGGCGGGCCCTCTTTGGCCCTCAGTGGCCGGAAGAGGACGCGACAGGCTACGGATCCTGGCCCCAAGGTCCTAGGGCAAGTAAGGGCAATCAAGTAAGACTCTGCACTGTTCACTGTTAAAAATTGACTATCAGTCACCCGTGTGTGGTTAGGTATCTGTTGTGGGATCTTGGGTAATCACACACCCTGTCTGACATTAGCCAACATGCCCACAATTACTACGGACCCAGCAGCATTGGGCATACGAACTATGGATAACTTTTTAGTTAAAAAAATCACGCTAATTAACAATGAGCGTAGGGCTTCATTAGGCAGTAAAAGTGCCCCCCCTGTCATGGATAGCGTGCCTAACGAAATCACTGAATGTCTGGATGGCACCCAAGAACAAGCTACAAGCGGCACGAAGGACCCCAGCATATCAGTACAGGCACAGGTCCACTCTAATAAGCCAGCGGTCCTGTATGTTACCTCAGAGGAAGACTCAGCAGCAGAAGAGCTAGTGGAGGTCCCCTCTACACAAAGACCAGTTAGGAAATGCAGAAAGACCCAGGGGAGGCGTGGGGGGAAGCCTGTAAATATTAAATCTCACACCAATCCTCCGAATAACTCTAAAGGTACTATCAACAATAGCGCAGGTAATCAGGGGCTGGAAAAAACCAACAAAGATAGTGTGATCTTGTCTGATACAAATTTAGAAGCACTTATAAATACTATTGTGGGAAGACTGGAGGCAAAAATTGTAGATCTAATCACTCCTCTAATGACCAAACTTGATATAGTAGCTACTGAGGTAGAAAGACTGGGCAGTTTGGTGACTGGATACATGGCCCCTGCCCCAAGTGCCCCAAGTGTGATAACTCCTACAACCCCCCCTGTTGGGGGTGGAAATGAGGATGTTTGCAGGGGGGAGAGTGGCCAACAGACACGGCAGTCAAATTCTGGGGCAGTGTTACCTGTAGTGTTTCCTGCTGCTCCTGTAAACCAGCCCACCACACAGGCCCCGGTACCCCCAGATAGCTGTGCAGTGGCCCCTCAGAGGCCTAGACTTAGGAATGTAAACCTCCCTCCGGATTGTGTCCCATACGTGGTAGTGCTGACTAATGTTCCACGTTATGAGGAAGTACCAGCCCAGCCATATGGAGAATCCCACGATTCTCTAAAAAATAAAACGGTGGCATGGCTAAACAAAAACTGTGGTTACCCATCCCACTATTATGATCAAATCATATCTACCGAAAGAGTCAATTGGGTGGGACCATCAAGGAAATCAACAACGGGGGACTGTGTGATTGTCAACTTTCAGCACCCCCAGCATGTCGCCACGGTGTTATTACGTGCGTCCTCACTGGTTTATAATACAAAAAGTGTCTGTGTGCGGCCCCTGGGTTACTTTTATGCGCCTGACCAGAACTCCCCTAAAAATCCCCCTAATAACTTTCGTGGGAACAGATTTATATCACACGATCAGATTCCAAGCCCTGGAGTATCTTACATGTACAACAATAATAATACTAATGGGCTGATTGGTAGGCAAACACCGGTAGTAAACGCCAATGGCTGGCGGACACCTGCAGTAAACTTTAATGCTGGTAACCAGAATACTAGAGGGTATAATGTCCCCATACAGAATCGCTTTGAGATGTTCTCAGGGTTGGACGCTTGTGACTGACTGAGGGCCCCGGAGGGTCAGAGTACTGTACAGCCTTCTGTTGTTCAACAAATAGAGGTGATTTCTCCAATTACGCCAAAAAATAATGTTATATGCTGGAATGTGGCGGGCTTAGAACATAAAATGCAGGATGAAAGCTGGTTAGCTTACATTAGGAATTTTCAAATCATATGTTTACAAGAGACTTGGTCGGCAAAATGTGATATGTATATTGAAGGATATAAGGCATATTATGTACCTGCTATATCAGTAACCCGGGGAAGAGCAAAGGGGGGTATGGTGATGTTTATATCAGTAGCACTGAAATGTACAATTGTTAGCAGGCCATCAAGCAATCTTGGTATACAAGGACTAATTTTAGCTGTTGGCAACTGTAAGGTTGGTCTAATCAATTTTTATAACTCTACTAGTGATGTTTCAAGTTATGGTAATTTAGAAACCTTGAGTGACTACATAGGTAGCTCTATGAGGGACTGCTCCCATAACTTGATGATCATGGGCGATTTTAACATTCATCCTTGTGGTGATCCCCTAGGGAAAAACCTTCAGGAAATGCTCTGTCCTAGACTAAACGGATTACATATGGAACATACCGTGGAGGGGGACTGTTTTAATAACTTACTCAATGAACATGGTCTTACCTCTGGAATGGCATTAAGCGATCCCTCAAAGCGTTTCCTTACCCCAACATTTAAAGGGCATGGGAAGGGGACGTTTATTGATTACATGTTACTAACCATGCCTATGCAGGTGTTTGTGCGTTCATTCTCCATAGAAAATAATTTACATAGTGACCATAATCCTCTGACTATACACCTAAGGGGACCCTGGGTGGCTAGAGAAAGTTATAATCTAGGGAAGGGCAAGGTAACACCAACTGACGGGAGACGCCGCCTAAAATGGTCTATGTGTACCCCGGCCCTTATATATCAGAACATTCAAGATAATTGCAGCGACATCATCGATAGATGTACGCAGTCTGGTTCTGATCCAACCCAGGTTCTGTCGGATTTTCAGACTTTAACGGACAAGATAGCTGTTTCAATGACAGAACCTTCAACTCGTAAAGGGAGCGTGGGCCCGAGGTGGTTCAACAAGGAATGCTCCAAGGCAGCTCGTGATCTCAGAGCGGTTTTGTTGTTAAAACCTCGAAATAAGGAATTAGTCCAGAGATCACGCAAAGAGTATAAATCAGTCACTGCTAAGAGAAAGGAGGCTCTGAAGAATGATGCCTGGGCTGAGATTCTTGAACCACACACTCTGAACAACAGTGCTAGATTCTGGGCTGTGATTAAGAAACCCTTCCTGGTGAAAGACCCAGGGGAGGGGTTAGAATGTGTCATCACAAAAGAGGAGTGGGTAGCACATTTTAAAAAATTGTATGGGGGATCTGAATTAAGTGTAGTACCTTTTGAATGCACTATAGGGGATCCTAGTTTGAACGTTAGTGTAGAAGAGGTGGTGGTAGGAATAGAGGGGCTCACAGGGGGAAAATCGCCTGGACCGGATGGGATACCCCCGGATCTTTTTAAATCTGATCCTAATTTCTGGGCCCCGATTATTGTGGCAGTTATCAATGCAGCCGCAAAGGTGGGATGCCCGCTATCTTGGGGGCTCTCTACCATTGTGCCGATATTCAAAAAGGGGGACAGGGATAGTCCCCTCTGTTACAGGCCCATCTCCCTGATTAACTCCATGGCAAAACTTGTGGGGAGAATAGTATTGAGGCGACTTTTAGATTGGACACGGGACAATAATATCATGTCTATCGCCCAATACGGTTTTTGCAGCGGCCGCTCGACCACAACTCAGTGTTTGAACCTCTTTCTAATACTAACTAAATATACTGTTATTCAAAAAGGCACAGTCCACTTGGCCTTCATGGACCTTTCCTCAGCTTTCGACTGTGTTAACAGGGGGAAGCTGTGGGGGTCCATGAGGGACAAGGGAGTGGACAAGGACATTATAAATTTCTTGGTTGACCTCCATAACAACACGAGTGCAAATATAAGGTACTCTCAAGACCTGTCTGTGACTGACGATTTTAGAACTGGGAAGGGGGTACGGCAAGGCTGCATATTAGCCCCCTTCCTTTTTAACTTCTATATAAATGAGCTGGATGGTGCCTTGCGGGAGGTGAAAGCAGATAGTCCTAGAGTGGGGAATAGAAGCATCCCCGTTCTATTATACGCAGATGATGCGGTGTTGTTAGCAAGAACAGAAAAAGGCCTCCAAAAGTTACTTAATGCATTCAAAAAGTTCATGGAAGATAGAGATTTGTTGGTGAACAACTCAAAATCTTTCGTAATGCAGGTGGGGAAACAGCCAAAAAGACAATACACCTTCAAACTAGATAATGTACCTATACCATTTTCCAGCACATTCTCTTATCTAGGCGTACTTTTTGACTCGAAATTATCTTGGGCCCCGCAACTTGTTAAAAAGAAGTGTGATGTGTCTAAGGTTAATGCCTCCATCTTTAATTTCGCGTCTAAGCTTGGCAAAAAACCCACGGCTGCTATGATCAAATTATATGACGCAAAATCTGTAGCAACCGCAGCTTATGGGAGTGAGCTCTGGGGCTATATGGCCGGGGATCAACTTCAGATCACAGAAAATAAGTTTTATAAACGACTTCTGTGTGTTTCAGCCTCTACTTCTAACTTTATGGTGCATGAGGAACTAGGAGTGGGGTATTTGAGCGATATCCTGTCCCTACGACCTCTATCATGTTGGCTGAAAATGTGGTTATGTGAAGAAATCCCCCTTACACATTTAATTGTGAATGATTTCCTAGCCCTTGAGAACGCATTAGGCTCCCCCTGGTTGAAGTACTTAAAAACATGTTTTTCTGAGTTGGGTCGCCCAGATTTATTTGAAAATCCATCAGGAATTGTAAAGGCGGACATTGACCTAGTGAAGCAGGTGTTTACACATCGCAAGATGGCTGAGAGGGAGGGTGCCGAGATACAAAAAGTCAGCGTGAGGAAATTTATTATGGTCAAAACATGTTTGACAACTGAGCCTTACTTACTTGGCACTTTTAGCACCCATGACAAGTTCTTGCTTACAAGATTTAGATTCAACCAGTTTCAACATCTGATTATAAGACCCAAAAAGGAGAGCTTCTGGAAAAAACCTTCGTCCTGTGGCTGCGACGGAAAGTCTCCACAGGACATGATGCACTTTATGTTTTTGTGTAAATATTATGAATTCCCCCGCAAACGCTTTTTAATTGCCCTTTTAAAAAAAATGAATTTTAAACAGATACGACCAGCCTTTTTATATTTACAATTACTACACAGTGAAAGTGTCCTTCAAGTTCTTGAATTTTTAAAACTGGCTCTTAAATTGCGTCTCTGTCTGGATCAATGAATGAATTAATGTATGTAACTTTTTTTCTTATCTGGACTTATAATGAAACTTGATGTATGTATTGTTTGTTTTTAATGTACTTTTATGGTTGAAATACACCGAATAAAGTTTCTTTGAATTTGAATTTGAATGGAGTAGAGAGGGCGTGTCGAAAAAAAATCACGGCGGCGTCGCACTGAACGAAGAGACGGGTGTACAGGGAAGACATTATTTAAAAAAATGCTATCGGACAATATACAAACTGAACTGCAGAAATCTAGCAGTTTGTGGAAGTCTGCCAAGCTCAGCCCTTCTCAGCTGTTCTTTCAGACGGTAGATTCGAAGGAGGACTAAAAGTGAATGCCCGTGAGATCGTAAACAGGCCAATTGCGGCAATCTTCATGAATACGTGCTTACTGAGTAAGTAAAGAAAACTATGCACTGGAACAACCAAAAATAGACATAATTTATCAGTAAAAATTTAATAATTCGATGTAATTTTTACTCTAATCTTTTCTGAAATAATTCGTATATAAAACATTTTCATTGCATTTCTTTACATTTTTCATCCTTGTTGAACTGTTGTTCACGAAAAGCAGAAAAAAATGTATTACTATTTCATTCCTGGTTTGGCGTTTACCTCTGATCACTAACCAAATCCTCTTCCAAGATGGCCGACTCTTTTGCTAGTGCCAACGAATGTTTATCGTCATTTTCTCTCTTTCAAATATTAGCTGGAGTTCAGCACCGAGGTCAGCACAATCCAGTTTGCTTCTAAATAGTACAATCTGATTGGTCGCTTTGGATTCTAACCTAATGCCTGATTAGCTGTGTGTGAGCTGGGGCGTAATTACTCTAAATTCAAACTGCGGAACAGTGCAACGGCTGGGATTGATTTGTCAATTTCATAGTGCAGTATAAGAGAAGGATCAGTCATGAGCTCTGCACTGTTTTCTGTGTCGCGGCAGTCCCTTAGCCACCGATTCCTGTCGGGACGAGGTCAGTTGGTGTCTTTTTCACTGGTGTCATCTGAATTTACGAATTGCGGTTGTAGCATTTGTTATGATTGGGAGGAGTACCTGAATGCAGGTATGAAACATGTTTTAGGCAGTTGAATATTGCTACCATTTGCTTCCTGGAGTTAAATGACTACTTGCAGTTTAAGGTATTGCATGTTTAATTACGTGAAATCGCGTATTTTTTTATCCTGCCTATATGGAAGCATTCCATATTCCTGGTTTCAAAGCGTAATTTATTGCAAAGTAACACAGGCTTAAGCTCATGTATTCTCGGTACTGGTTGTTGAAAAGCCCGACAGGTTTGACACGGGGGCAGTTGGTAGACACCTGTGCGGACCGGACCCTCTGATGTAATTTGAGAGCAGGTGTATGCGCGGTGTTCTCGAAGAATGCATTCTGTGCATGGGATAGCTGGTGAGTGCTGATATGAGAGCGCAGCTGAGATGTGCTCTTCTCGAGGTGGGCGTGTAAGAGAAACGTTGTTGTGTAATATCCGCTATCACAGGGAACACGTATTATCCCGTGGGTTATCTTCGGAGCTTTATTTTCCGAAGACGACCGGAGGGCAGGGTATGAATCCTGATTCTAAGGGACATAACAAACGACGCACAGCACTGCTAATTTACAGTTAGTATGTGCGAATTGAGTTTCATTGAGCAGTTGTACCTCTGGAGTACCGCAGTTGTCTGGATTTTTACATCCAGACTCAGCCCGTACTTAGCAGATTCTGTAATGTCTTTATACGTCAGTTTGTTTCGTGACTATGCATGGATGTGAAAGTGTGTTGTAACTAAAATGCAGTGTCCATAAAAATAAGTGACTCATTTAGTATGTGCCGCCCACCCCCTGCCACTGGCTGCATACAGAACAACGCCATTACGAACTCTCTGTAGATTACAGGGTATGCTTGCATTCAACTACAGTACAGTGCTCGTATACTGAACCTATACCCGCTGGAGAGAGAATGATCTACTTTAATGAGGCTCTATTAGTATTCAAGAAACGTTGGGTTGGAGGAGGAGCAGTCAACATATGCATCGTCTAGACTGTTTCAAGAAAGAATAAGGCGGTGCAATCAGGACCCCCAGCCCTCCCCTCCATTTGTATGTTCTTCCAGTAACAGAGAGCCTGGCGGCTCGGGTATTTTATGCAAAACTCTAATTGAATAATTTTGAACACTTTCTCCCGAAAGCAAATGTATGCAGCAGGTTTGCCTGCTCTTTGCACGTGGAAGGCTGGCACCTTATCTTATAAGTGTTTGTTTACACACACTCTTTGGGAAATGCCAGGACTGCCTTGGCCCAATTTGCTGGAGCATTCAAGTCCTTCAATGCTAGTTTGAGAACTGGTGGCCTGCTGCATTGTATGCAGATTGGTTCGGATTCTGTTGACACAGCAGAGTACCTGATGGGTCAGTCAGTCAAAATTCTTTATTCGATTATTAAAAATCATAAAAGAAGAACGAGCAAAATACATAGCAATTCATCAGAGCACAAATTCATACATGGATTTACATAATCAACATATTTAAAAATATATATTTAAAAAAAGATTTTAAAATTACAATACACACACAAAATATATTATACAAATATATTTAAAAAGTGTTAAAAAGAGACTCTCCGGGAGACAAAGAATTAAAAATTGGAGTTTAAGATGGGAGGCATTATTCAATGGTCAGTAAGGTGCCTAACTCTAGTGCGGTTCTTATTTATCCGAGCTCCAGCAACTAAAAAGCTAGCGACGTAAAAGGCTACTTTCATTAGGAAGGAGTTGCAAAAACATCAGGGCTGGTTTAACCTGAGTAAAACCTTGATTACGCAGGGTTGGAAACAGATATTTTTTTCTAATATCAGTGTAATGTTCACAGAACATAATGAGGTGTGTCGTGTCCTGAATAGAAAAGTGGTCACAGTCACATGGTTCAGCATCATCAGGTCTACTCCAAGTTTTATAATTGCCTAAAATAAGATGGATCAGGTCAAAACAAAATCTTGTTAAAAGGAAACGATGGTATGGTTTAGTTACCAGGAAAAGGTATGGTTCTATTCCTGGGCCAGATTTCAACATACAATGTTTCCTTACCGTGGGTTTACTTAACTCTATAGCTTCCCTCTCCAAGACATACAACTCAGTCAAGGTATTTTTTACTGTTTTAAGATCATCTTGAGTTATTAAGTCTGGGGAAGAAAAAAGCTCCGGGCGACCGGCAAGAGTCAACTGTGTTTGTACAAATTTTATCCACGGAATATACAAGGCTCTATCCAGGGCTAAACAATCTTTTAAGATGATATGATTTAATGTGAGCTCCTGGTTGAGCCAGGTTTTCATCCATCCAATGACAGGGGCTAATTTGAAAGAGTCCATTATATAGCCCAAACCTAGCTCTGCGTGTAATACATAAGTGGGAGTCGATTGGGGGACCGAAAGCAGAGATCTCAAGAATTTGTTTTCTACTTCCTGGATTTTATCGTGGCTAGTATACCCCCAAATAGCAGAGCCATACTGGGCAATGGACACACATTTTGCTTTGTAAACTTTGATGATGCTTTCCATGGGACGGGCACCTAATTTCTTAGCAAAACCGAGCAACCCTGCAGCCGCTCTAGCAACAGCGTTGCTTTTGACGGAGTGCTGAGGGCCCCAAGTGCCCTTTTCATCAAAGGTCACACCTAAATATGGGAAAGATGGGACTCTCCTAACCTTTCCCTGTACAATAAAACGTTTTAGTCTTTCTGATAGGTTCAGGTGTTGTCCTAAGGAGCCCATGTGTTGAATCTACAGGATTTTGGGGGATGTCCAGGTAGTTACTGGAAAAGTCCTGATCTGCAAATATGTTGAGGATAGAAAGCAGATCATACTTTCAAAATGTAAGTGCAGTAGAGCCACTGCTAGGGCGTCTCCTATTTAAGTAAGTAAAGTAGTTCTTTATTGTTGGTTAATTAAAACCATTACAATATATACACTGCTAGAGCGTCTCCTATTGATTTCCACCAACTGTATGTGAGGGTTTCATCAGACTAGTCGCCAGTTCCACAAATCAACCTCTGCCGCATAATTTTTTTGGAGGATGGTGGTGGACTATACATCTTCCTTCACTCCCACAGAAAAAGCCTGTTCCCTAGTAGTTGCTGTCTACACCATAACGCGCATGTCACCTTCGTCTTTCAGAATTATGCATTATTTAATTCTTTTAGGAAGTGAATTGTTTTGACTGTACAAGCCTCCATATTTCGCTCTTATCTGCATGCTAAGTGTTGAAAACGTGAGAAATCTCGGGGGCTAAGGTGAGTCCAAAAGGGAGGATTGCAAATTGAACAAGGTAGAGAACTTTCTCACAGCCCAGGAGCTTAATTTTACACCCAGTCCATTAACTTTCATTGTTTGATCTTGACAGTTAACTCTGTCAGCTACACTCTACCATCTGGGGTCATGGCGGCCCTGCTTGATTCTAGAAGGCCTTCTAAATTGGAAATATGTTTGAATAGGTTGTCGGTGTTTGTGACATAACAAACTGATTGATCCACTTGAAACTGAGAGAGTTGACTGTCTGATTTGCAGGGTTGCAATCAGAAAAACAAGCATTGGAAATGCAATCGGGCTCGCATTAGGAAAGTTTGAGCTATTGGTCTTATAAATGTTTTTTTTTTTTATTTATGTGTTATTTTTTCAAATCGTTAAATTAATAGTTTTGCCATTTACAATGGCAATAGTTATAACTTTCGCAGTGTAAAGCTCTTTCCTACGGTGACGCCAGGTTTGATGCATGACATTTATTTCATAAATTAAGACTTGTTCTTCTAGGCTTCTCACATTTCTCCAAAAGTGGATGGATAATTCAAATTATTTAAGCAAAACATCTAAGAAAAACATCACAAACAAGACAACACAAAATCGGAAGAAACGTTTCAAACTACCCTTTCTCACAGTGACATTGAACAAGTACAAACTACTTTTTCCCCACATTCATAAGGTAATAGTCTAAATTATTTACAGAAGCTAATGCCACATCAAACCTAGGCAAAACTGGAGTTCAGGCAAAGCAGAAACTTGATAAATCAAGTCAGACTGAATAGAAAAATGCAAAGAGAACGTCCTATGTCCTCGGAGGGAGAAATCAACCATACCGCAGGTATCAATCAACACCCCTCGAAAGAAATCTGAAGAGGATCCTCTCTACAGAGGATTTCTCTTGTACTGCAGTTCTCCTTGGATCACACACTCCACCCGCCATCTAAAAGGTGAAACCATCATCAATCTCCCTGAGAAGTCCATTACTGCATACTAAAGACTCTTTTCTCTTAGCTATCAATATGCCAGGTTATGGGTTAGCAAGATGGACGTAACTGTCAAATTATTAATTACTACAAAACCAATGACATTAATAAACAAATTAAAAATGACTGATTATTATTGGTGGAATGCATGTTGAAGGTTTGCCATTTTTGGAATCGTAATAAGAACATGTGCTATATGTTGGGGAATCAAAAATACTAAGCACTTTGATTCTGTCCACATGTCAAGCAAGAAGATTCATCTTCAGGTCTCTCTCAGAGGTTAGAAATCATCTTGGTCTCGTGAGGGGCTCATTCTTGAGGTCTGAGCGCACAATACACCAATATCTCTCAGTAAATTAAATGAATTTGACCCCTGGACTTTGGTTGGAATGCATTTTTGGTTGACTTGCAATCTCTTGTGTTCTATGCATAATGCTAAATTGTACCTTTCTAGGCAGTCGGCAAAGCAACTTCAGGACAGGAGTAACAGGCCTATTCTATGGTGTGTCAACAAAAATGATCAATAAAACATGCTTTCATATTGGTTTACAGACTTTCCAATAATACAGATGGTATGTTACCATTGCAATGGCCAGGGTAACTTTATATGGAAGACAGAGAAGAGCAAGGAGCCCCAGTAATTCTGGTAGATGGTTGCTTGTGGGTTGAAGGAGAGATTCTTACAAAACACCACACCTAAATTACATATTCGATTCTGCTGCTGGCCATGCACCCACTGACAGGAAATACTGAGTTTTACAAGAAGCCAATGAAAGAAAATAGATAGTCTCTTATTTTCAGGTTTATGATGAGTCTACCACCTGAAGCAGTAGGGTTTAAATACAGGTAGAACAATGGCGTTTTAAAAGCACACTAGAGGATGAGAAATGCGGTAGAACAATAGCGTTTAAAAGCACACTTGGGGATGAGAAATGCGCTGGATAAAAGGAGACACGGCCTGGCGGCCGTGAAACTGAAAGTACGGCCATCCGGCTGTGAATAATTGGGGGATGAGAAATGCGCTGGGAGGAGAAATGCAGAGCGCACGCTGAGAAGCTTGTGGGAGGGAGGCTGGGCTGCCTTTGATGTGGTAATGCGAGGCAGGCTGGTGGCATTGTGCACGCGCTTTTTAGGGTTTGTGCTTGCACAATGGCCTAAAAAGCGCACATGCACTGCATGGAATCGCCAGTGGTTAAACTCCGGATAAGCCACTATAGAGCTTCGCCAGCTAAGCGCAAGCGCATCAGTAGGCGAGCCCTAATAAATAAACCTAAAGTAGGTATAGTGGTAGACTGACTGACTGGCTGGGATTTGTTGTTTGCTAGGAGCCACGCCACGCCACTAACCTCGGACATCCTCTGATTCAGCCTGCTGAACCGCTGTGCTCGCCGGACCCGCTGCGCGGTGACAGCAGCTGCAGCCTGATTGAAAGGGGTATCACCTGGTGACCGGCAGGGCTGCGAGGAAACAGCGGGTGGACTCCACGGACCAGGAGTCCCCGCACGCCAGTTTCCAGCTGGGCTCCTCTCCCTGCCGGCCCCGCCCCCTTGGTAACTCAAGGTCACCTATAAAGAGGAGTGGACATACCCACTGCGCGGGAGCGCGCGGGAGAAGCCCGGGACAAGGGTGGGACCGTCTGTGGCCGTCAGTGGCCGAAGGAGGCCGGGCTGGGCTAGGATATTTACATTTTGTTTTTTGTTGGCAGAGCTATAGTATTCTTACATTGTGGATAGTTAGCAGCGGTCTATAGTTATTACACCGCGCCTTCATACTGATCCCTCCTCCCTGAACATGAGCCATTCTGCTCCGCCTGGTGTGAGTGTCTCTGTTCTGGGTCCCCTGGATAAATTTTTTAAGAAATCTGCTAAGGAAGTAGATATGGACTTACTCCTTGCCGAAAGAAGAGCCGAGCGCAGACGCTCAATTGAGCAGTTAAGGAAAAACCCTCTACCACTTTTTAATAACACTAAAGAACTTCCCGCCCAAGGTCTGAGCGTTATTGATGCTGACGCGACTGATCTCAACCTTACCCCTAATATATTTAGGTTTCCTGCTATCTCCCCGCCCTGTAGTAGTGCCACCTGCGGAGGTCAGCTTGTTTGTCCTCCTATTGATCACTCAAGCATTATTGAAACAAGCATCCCGAGACTTCCATTAGGGAAGTAGAACCAACCCCCTTGCTGTCCAACTTGTCTCTGGTCTGTATTGATCCAGGCGAGATCATTCCTGAGACGAGTGGACTAAAGCCAGGAACTACGTCTGATAAAGCTACAAGGGTTGTTCACTCCCCACCTAGGAAGAAAAGGAGAAAGGGAGGGGTTAAAAGGAAAGTACGTAGCTGCCCCACTCCACCACCACCCCCATCAAACCCAAATATTGAGCCGGGTCCACCTCCAATAGTAGAGCCCCTTCCTTCAGACACACGTGATCACGTTACCCCAGAGTTGGTAACTGTAGGGGTAAGTGAGGTGCCCCTTGAAATCTTGGAGAAGCTTATTAAATCCTACATGCTTCCCTTGTTAGAACGTGTGAGGATTATGGGTGAAAAACTGGATCACCTTGTGGCGACCATTGAATCTACACACACCACTGGCCTGGATAAGAACAGGGGCCCCTCTACCAAATCTGCCGGTTCATCTCTTGCTGCTGGCAAACCATCTAAAAGTACCAGCCAACTCACCATCAATACCACTAAAGCAGTCACCATCTCAAATAAAGCACCGACGGTGGTGGCGAAACCCACTACAACATTACCCCCCGTGACAGCTAACCCCAGTGTGGTAGTCAGTAAATCACTGGCCAAGGGATTAGCACCGCAGACAAAGAAAGGGATGGGTAAACCCGCTGGCGCAAATGGTAAAAAGAAAATACCATTACCATCAAAGAGAAATGTTGAGTTGCCGCCAGACTCACTAAATTTTGTTATTGTCATGACAGGTGTGCCACCAGTTCATGAAGGGGAAAGAGAAAATGACGAAAGTCTAAAAAACAAAGTCATTTTCTGGCTAAAAACAAACGGACCCCTTCCACCTAACCTTAACGGGGATATCGTCACGGTCAGAAGATGTCAGTGGGTTGGAGGGCGCCCTAAGGATATTGAGGGGGACATTGTGATTATTAACTTCAGGGACCATCGGGTTGTTTCTCACCTTACAGATTGGTATGTGGGAAACAACGAGGGAGGGATTTCCACAAGGAATCTAAGTTATTTCTACCCCGAAACTTTGATTAACACTAACAATCAACCTCCTGGTAGAGCTAACAAAATCACCAAAAGCCTCCTTAAATGGTCCAACTTTACACCAAGTTTCCATGTTCCCCACTTTAATCCTGAGGCGCTATATCGCTCTTATATCCAATCCACTTACAACTGCCCAGTACAAACGCCGGGGTGGGCAAAGCCTTATATCCAGCCCTCTGGTCCCCCAACACATCTGGAACTGCCATTTGCAAATAATCCCCCGTTTCCCCTGGCTCCCCCAACGTCTGCCTTTACACAGTTACAGCAGCCTCCCAGTTTATTTTCAGTGAATCCTTACACTATTAGGCCCTCCCACCCCAAAGACCTTTGGAACATCCCACTGAGAAACCTGTATGATCCTCTCTCTGGGCTGTCGTCTAATGATTGACAAACAAGAGAGAGTAGTAACGAAGACCTGTATAATTCGTATGTGGGAGGTGATTCGGGTATCCTCCCACGTACTGTTGCAAGCTCTAAAGGCTCTCTGCGCCGTTGTGAGGAGGGAAACTTAGTTCAACTAAGTGAGCTGGTCTCACCAACACAATCTCTTGCCACACTGCAACCCCAGGTCGCTTCTTCCCTAGGCTCTCCTGCAGTGTTCGCAACACAGGATGGGTTAATAAGCACGAAAAGGAAAGGGGTGTTCAATGAGGTTTCTCCATTCGTTGAATCTTCCCTGCAACCCTGTGAACCCCACCCTATTGATACAATAGTCCTGTGTGTTCAAGCTTGTGTTTAAGGGTACTACTTTGGGATGTTGGAATGTGGCGGGTATAGAATCTTGTATATGTATACCTGACTGGGCTGACTTCATCAGTCATGGTGATATTTGGTCTTTTCAGGAGACATGGTCAACCCATCCAGGTTTTCTGAGCTTCAACAAACCCGCAGTTAGAGGCCAAAGAGGCAGGGCTATGGGGGGCCTCACTGTTTGGGTTCGTCAAACTGTAGGGGTCTCAGTGAAGGAAATTTATTTTGACTGTCCTGATAGCCTTATAGTTAACATGAAATTTAATAGTGGGCTGGATTTTTTGTTGTTTAATGTATATGCCAGAGGAACCCCGGGTGGTCGTGTATCATCCACCCTAACATGTCTAGATGAATTCCTTGGCTCTACCAATTCAGTGGGTCAGGTGGTTGTAATGGGTGATTTTAATACTTGCTTCGAACCTCTAAGCAGGGAGGATGGGATGCTAACTGAGGCCGAGGACATGATGTGGGGTATTCCTCAACTCGAGCTTCCTCCCATTACTAAGTGGTCCCAATGCGCTACTTTTATCAAAGGCCTATGTCTGAATTGGGGGTTGCGCGCCCTAAACGGTCGTACAAGATCGGATAGATTGGGCAGCCCAACATTCTTCAATGGCAGGCATAGTAGTCGCATCGATTATATCCTAGTCGATACATCCCTGTGGCCCTTGGTGACGGACATGGCAATCAGACCACGCCCTGAAAGTGATCACAAACCACTCATCGCAGAACTGAAGGACTTTAGTTTTGCAGGGCCGATTGTGCGACATTCTAATCTTGTTCAAGAGGCCGTGGCACTAACTAATGATATGAGGAGGGTTCGATGGCCAAAGGTTGCTGTAGACGGGAGTGCACGTAGCAAAATAAGAACCCTGGTTTTCAGTTCCCTACGGGAACTAGAGAAGTGTGACGTCCCGAACCGGACAAATCCCAAAATCTTAGACATTCATGCCAGCCTGTTTGCATCCCTAAAGACACTATTTGTTAAAATTGTAGCCAAAAAGGGCTTAGGAAAGACGAGGAAACCTGCGAACTGGTTTGATGAAGATTGTGTCAATTCCCATTCAAACTTGTTTAAAGCACTAAAATCTAGGAACCCAGCCCTTATCAAAACCTGCAGGAAGGCTTGCAATGAAGCTAAACGGAGGGCCAAAGCCGCATGGGATGATGAGCGCTGGGCTCTCCTTGTTGAAGCCTGCGGCTCTGGGAACCTCACGCAATTTTGGCATCTCCTCAAATGGGGACAGTCCCAGGACGATCGACCTAGCCCTGCTTCTGTTGATCAACTTACTTGGGTGTCCCACTTTGAGGAACAGTTTAGGTGTGTTGGGGAGGGGGATGCTCCCATTAGTTGGCCACTGACCTGTGATACCCTTGTGTTTTCTGCCAAAGAGGTTGAAAACGTTCTGAATGCCATCCCTAGGGGCAAAGCGCCCGGTCCGGACTGCATCCCAGCAGATATCTTCCAGCAGGACCAAGACTTATGGGTACCTTATCTACTGTATTTGGCAAACTCGTTGGCTAGGGGTGCAAAGGTACCTGATTCATGGGCTGGTGCCGAGATTTTGCCCATCTTCAAGAAGGGTGATCGGTCGGTTCCCTCCAACTACCGGCCGATCAGCCTTATTGACGCGGTACAAAAGATAGTTTCTCGTCTTGTCCTTTCCAGGGTCCAGGCATGGATTGAGGAATTTAATGTACTCACTCCTCTCCAAGCAGGGTTTAGACCCCACGTAAGCACCCTGGATCAGGCTTTCCGCTTTATGCTTCTACACTGGAAGACGGTCACCCTTGGTAAAGGAAACTTATTTGCGGCATTCGTAGACCTTCGGTCTGCGTTTGACCTTGTCCCGAGGGCTGGGCTCTGGAATAGCCTTCTAGAAATGGGTATGCCTCCCACTTTGGTCCGCATTATAGTTAATCTCCATGCAGAGACCTATGCCCTTGTAAGATGGGGCAAACCTGGTGAGGTGACTAAGAAATTCCCTGTGTCGAAAGGTGTCAGACAGGGATGCGTTTTGGCACCAACCTTGTTTTTTCTATATATTAATAGAGTCACCAACTATTTCGACGGATTTCCCACTGATGCTCCGAGTTTGGCTGGCATGAAAATCCCCCTGCTCATGTTCCCAGACGACACTCTCCTGATTTCACGAACCAGACAGGGCCTCCAGCTTGCACTGTCGAGGTTTGAGAGTTTCTGCAGCGAACATGAGCTCGAGGTGAACGTAGCCAAAACCAAATTTATGGTGATGAGGGGGCACAAACAGGTCAAGGCTAGGGTTACAATGGGGGACACCCCCCTGGAGCAGACCAAGCACTTCACCTATCTGGGTGTTACCTTCAGTGACACCCTCAGCTGGACCCATCAGATTGAGCTCATGACCCTGAAACATCAACAGTTGGGTGGAGCCTTGATTAAGGAACATAAAGGGTCTTTCACGAAGCCCATGTCACCGCTGATGAAGATCTATGGTGGGAAGGTATTGTCTGCGGTGTTATATGGAGCAGGGCTATGGGGTGGAAGTAATCTGGAATCCCTGAAACATGCCCAAAACAAGTTTCTAAGGATGGCAACAGGTCTGCCCCAGTCAACTCCTCTAATCCCCCTATTATTTGATCTGGGCTGCCATTCGGTGGTCGACTATGCTAAATTTCGACCCTTATCATTCTGGCGACGCCTGTGGACAACGCCAGAACTACACCACTATGCGGAAGCTTGTCTGGAGGTAAAAAATAGTCCTGGAGCCACTAAAATTGGTTGGCTAAAAGATCTTAGGGCCACTCTACTATCTTTGGGCCTCATTGAGTTGTGGTCTTCGCCCGAGACAGCCAAATTCCCATCAAAAAATGAGCTTAAAAAATGCTATTGGGATTGGGTGACGCACAACATTTTCTCAAATACGAGCTCGAGCAGTCTCTCTGGACTATTTATGGTTCACAAAGATTCACCCAGGTTAGAAAGGTACTGGGAAACCATTACCAAACCTTTGGACCGTAAACTTTTTTTTCAATTTAGATGTGGTTCTCTTCCCCTGGGGGACTTCACCAAAAAGTGGGGAATGGGCAGTATGGGGCTTTGTGCTAACTGTCAGGGCACTGGGGAAAGTCTTTCTCACTTTTTGTACGTGTGCCCACTATATTCAGCCCCCAGAACCAAGTGGCTCAAACCAATATGTAGACTATTAGGTACCAGATCGGCTGTTGAAGCCTTGAGACTGTTAAAAACTAATCTGGATCCACTTATTGTTGTGGGGGTTGCTAAGTTCCTTGGGTGGGCATGGGTGATCAGATGTAGGTTTATCAAACACATAACAGCGGAGATTGCCTAAACTTTTTGTATGCACTGTGATATTATGGTTATGCACGATACCTTTTTAAATTTTGGTATAGTTCTGTATGAAGTCAACTTGATGCCGAATATTTAATACTGGTTTTATATGTTCTTGTGTATTTGGTTCATCATAAAAGACATAAATACAATCGAATAAAGACTTCTTGAACTGAACTGACTGACTGGCTGTGATTTCTGCCTCTAAGCAGCTCTTTTGGTGGAAGTCTTCTTAAGCATTTGGATTGAGAGCCTCAGTCTCTTTGCAGCTACCTTTTCTGCATTCATGAATGACAACATAACCTTGAGTGTTAGGCCGTCTTCACTGAAGGTAGTTTACATTGCTACATGTCTAAAACTGCTTTTTATTTATTTTTTTAACTCTTTTTATTGGTACTTCTATGATGGTGGTATAAACATGGAGTAAACATATCTGTGCATTATTCCATTTTGCATTCTGTTCAATTTACATTTAAATTTAATAATAAGTAGCAAAAATCCTGTTACTTTAGTGTCAATATTACAGTCCTAGGTAAGTCTGCCAGGCCCCCCAGACTTTCTCCCCTGTTTTGGGGCACCCTCTGCTCTTATATATTGCACATTCTGCTTGCCAACACCAGTCCATATTGGTTACTCACTCCTCCAATGTCGGAACAATGACCGCCCCTCTGTACTTGCCACATTCCTTTTTGCTACCACCGTCGCCAGTG
This sequence comes from Lissotriton vulgaris, assembly GCF_964263255.1. Taxonomy (NCBI): domain Eukaryota; kingdom Metazoa; phylum Chordata; class Amphibia; order Caudata; family Salamandridae; genus Lissotriton; species Lissotriton vulgaris. The sequence goes on from NC_141696.1 coordinate 1,183,387,411, forward strand.
CCAGACATTGTTTTATGTGCCTCCTCCAGTACTCGTTCCCGGAGGTTGCCAGCAAAAACCACCGAGGCTCTAGTGGGAACTCGAAGCTGACAACTGTTGCCATGGTGTCGGTGATTTTATTTTTTATTTATTTTATTTAATGCAATTTTATATAGCGCGAACATTACCCGAAGGTGTCGGGCGCTTTACAAAAGAACCAGTTGCGTTACATAAGGACTTTAGATTACATGAGTTACATAAGAGATACAAACAGAAAAGAATTGCAAATGTACAAGGTGTAAAGTCACTCAAGGAAGAGATAAAAACAGGAAAAAAAATGCACGTTAAAAGTCACTCAAGGAAAAGACACAAACAGAAACTCTAAAATCACATGGGAAGGGTAGGAAGTACAAAAGTCTACTACATATACTAGTGGTTAGAGTTCTATATAAACAAAAAGTAAATTCACACAGGGTTACATTTTAACAGCAATTAGGCTTGGATAATTATATAATATATAGCCCCCCCCCCCAGCAAAAAGAGAAACTATCTAGGGTCATCAGGAGTCCTCCTGATGGAAGAAGGAAGGGAACAAAGGTCCGACAAAATGGCGGGTCCGGGTTGTGGGTGTAGACGGAGAACATCTCAGGCGGAAAGCACAAAAGTCAGGAAAGTCAAGAATCCAGAAGAAGAACACAGAGCAGGATTCCATGGAATAGTCAGAGGGGGGACGCAGCATAGGAAAGGATTCCTTGGCGAGGGACTGGCTGTTGAGATGGTCCGGAGTTATCAGGAGGCATTATTTCCTCTGCAGGCGCCATTTTGGAGTCGGGCAGCGTCGAGTTCGGGGGTGTCAGTATAAAAAAATTATTGACCTGCATGTCTCGCCAGTTTCTGTGTCCGCTGCCGCCCCCAGATAGCTGCCTCAATGCCTACCTGGGCATTCCGCTTCTCTCCCCACGGTGTTCTCTGGTGCGTCGCAACAGATGCGTTTCACTGCCACCCGGGCCCCAAAGCGCCGGGCCTGCGCCTCGTACACCACTCCGTAGCTGCATCGCCCGATCTCGGGCAGTAGAGTGAAGCGGGGCCGGGAAGGCGGTTGAAGGAAGGTCGGCGTCTGCGGCCTCCGGTGCTGCTGCTGCTTCACGCCGGTCTCCGTGGCTTCGGGCTCCTAAGATTATGCAAATCTCCTTTATTGTAACAATGAAGAGGATATAGAACTTCAAACAAAATTCCATTACAGTATATAGAGCATGAGCACACCACCTATTTTCCTTCTTTGTTGCTGCTGCTCAACAAGATGATGATCCACATTTGTAAAGCACGAACAATCACCCGTAAGGGTCTCTAGGCGCTGGGGGCCGTCGGGAAGATTAAGCAAGCTATTGCCCAGAGTCACATGGTGCTGGGCTAACCTGCTGCCGGAGCCGGGATCGAACTGTGATCCCCATATTTCAGCGTCGGTCTCCCTGGCCGCGGCGCCACACCTCTCCCTGATGAGTACCCTCACTTTATTTGTGTTCATACAATTTATTTGTTTACCTGCTTGTATTCGTTTATCACATAACTGGGTCCTATTGACCCTACTGTGCGATATCTCTTGTCTAAAAATGTATTTTTCTTAGATGCCTTGTTCATTTGAACCATAGACTTTTTTTTTTTTTTGTATTTTTCAACTTTTTCCCCATGGGACTTAAGACCCTTCAATTCTGACTTGTTGCGCCTTTCTTCCTCTTACCCGGCGTGCCCACATGTTGTTGAAACGTAATTCAATTTTATCTGCATGCTTCCTCTGAAAGACTCGCTCGCTTACCGTTGCCTGGCATCGCTTTGAGCGCGAGCCAGGCCTGTAAGCCGAAGCACGTCCCTATCTCCATTATCCCGAGCCCTACCGGACAGATCGTCTTGTCTTTGCGGCCGCATCGACCTTAAATCTACATACCTTCGGGTCCTCCCGGCTCCTCGCAGCATGCCATTAGCCTTCTTTTCTCCACCGCGATGCGCATCACGGCACAACACTGGGGAAGAAAGATTAAAGGAAAGGCCATAGGAAACAACCACGCACGCAGGAGATGTGCGTGGCTATATCTGAAAGAGACACGTTAGTGATAGATTCCTTACCTTAGAATATCCCCAGGCGTCAGACTGGATCTGTAAACTTTTGCGTAGCAGTACCCTTGCGCGTCGGTAGACGTCGTCTGCGGCTCCGCGTCCGTCCTGGGCGCCGTGATGACGTCTGAGTACTTAGACGCTGCCTCCGCGTGCTGACGTCAGTTCTTCTTTTTTCCGCGCCAGCCAGCGCAGATCTGGAAAGAGCAGTTCCCTAGTCACTTTTTGACTAAGTTTTGGTGATCTTTTGATCCATTTCGAAGTCTGTACGACTCCGACGGTGCCTGTAGGGATGCCCGGATTCAAGCATTGCGACGAGTGCGACCGTACCATGTCGGTCACGGATCCCCACCGCCTGTGCCTGACGTGTCGACCATGACGACGAGGCCTGCCCCGACTGTCTGGCCCGGAGCGGTCCCGCAGGTGACTCGAACTCCGGCAGTCGGCCCGTGCCGTGTGAGGTCCCGGTCCCAGCCCCACAGGAGGTCGAGGGACAGGTCGCGGGGACGGAGCCGTCACAGCTCTGAGTCGGCACCACTCCTCCGGGTCCAAGTTGTCAGGTAAGCAGCATAAGAAGTCGAAGAGACATCATCGCTCTTCTGACTCTACCCCCCCCGCCCCCCCCCCCCCGCTCCGGGCGCTGCGTCCGGCCCCATACCCTCCGGTCCCTGGGCTGAACGCGACGCCGGAGGAGATTGATCATTTCCTCATGGCCATGAGGTCCCTTTCTCCTTGCCTTCGGGCACAGCGAACTCGTCTGGGGGCCCTAGTGGGTCGGGGTGCTTCGCCGCCGACGCCTTCGGGCCCGGCGCCGCAGGGCCCCACGATCCCGACACCGCCGGTGCCTTCGGGCCCGGCGCCGCAGGGTACAGCGGCCCCGGCGCCTTCGGGCCCGGCGCCGTTGGACCTTCCTCAGGCAATGGAACGTCACTGGTGGACCTTACGACCCCCCCCTCCGGCGCCGTCCCCGATGCCTCCTTTCATTCGGTTCCGACGTCGGGACGGCGCCGATCTCGACGCTGTTTGGAGATTTTAGCTTCTACGAACAGACCTCATACAATTACGACCCTGAATCTCAGGAGATGAGGGATGAGGAGGATTGGGAGGGGTCTGAGGACCCTCTGGCCAGGGAGTGCCAGTCTAACATGGACTGGGCAGGAGACCTTGGGGAGGCCAGTGGCCTGGACACCTCTCCAGACACTGGATTTGTCTCTCCTCCTACTGTGGCTTCGGAGGAGGGAGCTACCTATGGTGTGGTGTTGACAAGGGCTGCCAAGGTCTTGGGCCTTGAGCTCCCTGTCGCGGCCATGAGGACTAACTTCCTCACTAAGTCCTTAAGCCGCAGTCCTGCTCCATGGAGCCTCTGCTGCCGTTTAATGAGGCCTTGACGGACGTTCTTTTGGGCATTTGGTCCAGGCCCGCTACAAGTTCGCCTGTAGATAGGAACGTGGCCAGACGCCACCGTCCGGCTCCGGGCGACCCATGTTTCCTGTCCTCCCATCCCACCCCGAGAGTCTGGTAATCCAGGCCTCTAATTCCCAGACCGCATTCCCGACGGCCCCGCCGGACAGGGAATCCAAGAGGTACGAGAACTATGGCAAGAAGATCTTCTCGTCCCTTAGTTTGGGACTGCGGTCTTCCAACACCGCATGCCTCTTGGGCCGCTACACCCACTCTCTGTGGGAGACGGTGGCGGAAGTGCTGCCAGAGTGCCCGTTGGAGGTACGGGCCAAACTCGGCCAAGCCCTTGTGGAGGGCCGGGACGCAGCCAAGTATTCAATCAGGTGTGGGCTGGATACTACTGACTCACTGGGCAGAGCGATGGCTACGACGGTGGCGGTACGACGCCACGCCTGGCTGAGATCTGCCAATTTTTCGGCAGACGTCCAAAACACCCTTATGGACATGCCGTTCGATGGCCGTCGCCTCTTTGGCGACAAGGCAGACCACGCGCTTGAGCGCTTTTAAGGACTCCAGGGCTACGGCCAAGTCCTTGGGCCTCTCGGCCTCGCGCCAGCAAACGGGTGCCTTTCGCTCCGTTCGTGGCCAAGGAAGGGGCGTCCCCACACGCGCCGCCAGCCACTCGCCGCAAACTGTCGTCCAGCGTGGCGGCGGGGGCCGTGGAAACCGCCGTGGAGGCGGTCGGGGAACCAGGCGGCATCAGTCCACACCTGCCCCCGCGGCATCCACCTCTAAACCCTCCTACTCCGTGCTTTTCGGCCCATGTGACGCCAGTGGGAGGCAGGGTTCGCCATCACCACTCTCACTGGCGCACTGTCACTTCGTCCGAAGGGGCTACTCCGTCCCCTTCGAGACGACTCCTCAAGCCATGCCACCGCAACACCACCGCGTTATCGGGGGATCACTTGCGGCTCCTGCAGGAGGAAGTTTCGGCCCTCTTGGCCAAGGGGGCCATCGAACGCGCTCGAGAAGTAGGGCGTGGTTGCTACTCCCACTACTTCCTGGTACCCAAGAAGGGCAAAGGGGGCCTACGCCCTATCTTGGATCTGAGGAACGTCAACGGCTTCCTCCGGAAGGAGAAGTTCAAAATGCTGACACTGGCTCAGTTCTTGGCTGCCCTAGACCCAGGAGACTGGATGGTAGCGTTGGACCTGCAGGACGCATATTTCCACATCCCCGTCCTGCCGGCCCACCGGCGTTACCTGCGGTTCACGGTAGGCCTAGAGCACTTTCAGTTTACCGTGCTCCCCTTCGGCCTTACCAGCGCCCCACGGGTGTTCACGGAGGTGATGGCGGTGGTCGCAGCTCATCTGCGCAGGTTAGGGGTGTCAGTCTTCCCCCTACCTAGATGACTGGTTGTTGAAGGCGGGCTCGCCCCAGACAGTCGTCAGCCACCTCCAGACTACGGCGGATCTCCTGCACCAGCTGGGATTTTCCCTCAATGTGCCAAAGTCACACCTGTGCCCCTCTCAGAAGCTCCTTTTCATCGGAGCAGTTCTCGACTCGGCGCAGTTTCGGGTTTACCTGCCCGAACAGCGGGTTCGGGATATACAGGCTCTGATTCCGATCTTCGGGCCGTTCTCCTGAGTTTCAGTCAGGTTGACGCTGCGGCTTCTGGGGCTGATGGCCTCCTGCATCCTTCTGGTGCATCACGCACGGTGGCGGATGCGGGCTCTGCAGTGGGACCTGAAGTTTCAGTGGGCCCAGCATCAGGGCAACCTGTCCGACCATGTCCTGATCTCGGAGGGCACTGCGAGACAGCTGCAGTGGTGGCTCACGGACCGCGATTGGGTCAACGGCAGATCCCTCTCCCTTCCCCAACCGGAGCACGTAGTTGTGATGGACGCGTCCCTCCAGGGCTGGGGAGGTCACTTGGGAGAGGCGGAGATCAGAGTCCCGGCTCCAGATCAATCTGTTGGAGCTGCGGGCGATTCGTCTGGCACTGAAGGCATTCCTCCCGTCTGTCCGAGGGAGAGCAGTGCAAGTGTTCACGGACAACACCACCGCCATGTGGTACTGCAACAAACAGGCTAAGTGCAAGTGTTCACGGACAACACCACCGCCATGTGGTACTGCAACAAACAGGGCGGAGTGGGGTCGTGGACCCTTTGCCAGGAGGCTCTGCGTCTCTGGCAATGGCTGGAACATCAGGGCGTGACACTGATGGTTCAACACCTGGCAGGTTCTCTGAACGCCAGGGCGGACGAACTCAGCCGTCGGTGCTCGATGGATCACGAATGGCGCCTGAACTCGGACGTGGCGCAAGGCCTCTTTCTGCGATGGGGAGAGCCTTGGTTAGATCTATTCGCCACCGAAGAGAACGCGCAATGTCATCAGTTCTGCGCGTTGGAATTTCCAAGGCGGCACTCGCTCAGAGACGGTTTTCGTCGCGAGTGGAGCTGCGGTCTGTTGTACGTTTTTCCGCCTAAACCACTTCTGCCCAGAGTGCTGAAGATCAAGCACGACCGGGCACAAGTCATCCTTGTAGCTCCGGACTGGGCACAAAGGTACTGGTATCCCGAGCTACTCAGTATGTCAGTCGATTTCCCCCGGTTCGTCTGCCTCTTCAGGAGGACCTTCTGTCGCAGCAGGGGACGATCCTCCACCCGAACCTGTCCAGTCTCCACATCCATGCTTGGAGATTGAGCGGCGACAGTTGAGGCCATTTGACTTGCCTCCTGAAGTTTGCAACATCATTCTGGCAGCCAGGCGTCCCTCCACAAAGTCGGTATATGCCTGCAGGTGGAACAGATTTGTGGCATGGTGCACAGCAAAGGCTGTGGATCCCCTCAATGCCCCTCTCTGAGGTTCTCCTCTTTCTTCTCTCTCTTGCCCAGCAGGGCTCTGCTCTGGGCACTGTCAAGGGCTATCTTTCAGATCTTTCAGCCTTTCTGAGGCTGCCTGACCAACCTTCTTTGTTCAAGTCCCCTATCGTTAATCGATTCCTGAAGGGCATCACTCATACCTTTCCTCCTGTTCCCTTCGTGAATCCTCAGTGGGACTTGAACCTGGTTCTAACGTTTCTGATGTGCGCTCCCTTTGAGCCACTTCACAACTGTCCTCTTCGCCTTCTTTCTTTGAAGACTGCTTTTCTGGTAGCCATCACCTCTGCCAGGAGAGTGAGTGAGCTCCAGGCTCTGTCTTGTAAGCTTCCTTTCAGTCCATCCGGACAAGGTTGTATTACGGACAAGGCCCTCCTTCCTTCCCAAGGTAGTCACGGCCTTCCACATTGGGCAATCCATCACGTTGCCCACCTTCTTTCCGCCTCCGCACCCCTCGAGAGAGGAGGAGAGGCTCCACCGTCTGGACCCAAAACGTGCGCTCTCATTTTATCTGAACCGCACACAACCGTTCCGGGTGGATGATCAACTCTTTGTTGGGTACGCGGGCGCTAAGAAAGGGAAAGCTGTGCACAAGCGGACTATCTCCCGGTGGATTATCTTGTGCATCCAGGCGTGTTACTCCTTGGCTAAGAAAGAACCCCCTGTTGGGCTGAGGGCTCATTCCACTCGAGCCACGGCCACTACAACTGCCTTGGGCCGAGGTGTGCCCTTGCAGGACATTTGCCAGGCAGCTACGTGGGCCTCGCTGCACACGTTTGCAAGACACTACAGGGGTGTGGAAATTTTACAAAAATCTACTTGGCCAATGGACAAAATGTTACAGAAATCTACTTGTCCTGGGAAGATATCTGCTTGCCTCACCTATTCCATAAATCACTGAGGTGTGTCTGCACAGAGATAACCTGCACGGCAATCAGTGCAACATACTTTGCAATATATACTTTCAATGCAAGTCCAATTTATGCAGTGCATGGTCACACCTTTTAATTCAACTATTGTACTGGATAGATGTACAGCATGTGTGCAGATGTGTCAGTGTGCACTGCACTCAATTATTAACCAGTATGCATGAGACAAATTTTCAAATTTAGAGAAATAGTACCTAAAAGCAGAGTGCAGGCTGGTAAGACTACATTTCCTGAAGCGTATTTGGCATAGACTGTGCCGGAATATGAACCTGTAGGGCAAAAGGGTGTTCTTCATTCTAGGGACAATTCATAGCTGTACAGTATAAAAAATACTCACATGTGATCATGCTCTGATAAACATGTGGAGGGGAATAACCACTTCCTGGCAGAGCTTATGAATTGTTTATGGGGCAGCAATAATCACATAGCAGAGGTGTTTAGTTCACTGAAGCAGTATCCACAAGTAAGAAAACACAGGAGAAAGTAATGGGCAGTTAAATCAATCTCCCCTTTTACACTCCTGAGCAGGTGTGGTATCATTATATTATTGTGCACTCACTGCTACATCCCCATATTCTTCTACCACACAAGGAGCATATGCAACACTGGCAGTAGCAGTACAGGGTTCTCTTGTGCACAGTAATGGTTAGTCATGGCACCAGCAGAGAAAGCTTCCCTAACATGAAGGGACGCAGATCAGCAATGGATGTGCAAGTTTGTCTCTCTGAGATTTGTAAAGATCTCTGCCACTTGTCTCTCTCCTTCCAGTGTCCCCAGCCCTCCACTGCCCACCGAAATGTGTGTTATCTTCAGGGAATTCCTGTAATTCTGTTTTAGGATATTGATATACAAGTATTGGGAAGCCTGGTGAAGGAAACAGTTTTAACGTTGCAGCAACTTGTGCAATCAGTTTCTTTATTTCAGAAGCTGAGCATCCTGAGGGTCCAAGGGATGATACTTGGATATTTGAAAATGGGCACATGCATAAAGAAGGCACAAAGACAGGACCCACATGAATAACACCCATTGGCAAATCATGTAGGGAAAGAAATGCAAACCTTTATGTCTATATAGGACAAATATTTACACAGGCGGAAGAGTCACTTTTCCTTAGATCTGTTATGGGCTATTTTTTACTGCTGACGTAACTGGGCAACAAAAAAGCAACACTACAGCGGTTGCATAAAATTCCCAGGTAGGAACATTGTATATTTTCACCCAGTTGTGAATAAAATAGGATTGTGAGACCTACAAATGCGTATTTTGATAATTTCTGCTTTATATTGAACTTGCTTCTTCAATTTTTGCCATTTTATATCGTTGCAAATGAAATATGGTCCCCCACTGGTGACTGGTCCCTCGTGCTTTATATGCAGAGCAACTCTAATTATGAGATTCTACAGCTGAGGAATTTTCCATATAATTTGCCATATAATCAACAGATGCTGCCTAAACGGCATATTTTAACAAAAAACTGTTTATACTAGCTCAAACAGATCAAAAGTTACTAAAAAGGGGGTAACATGTCCTGGCACACAATAAAAAGCCCATCACAAGTAGTGACTGGTCTCTTTTAAATTGCTATTGCTGTATTTGGGTCTTAATCTGAGACTAATGAGGCGAAACATTTATAGAGTGTTAACGTGTACAGATGTCAAAATAATGAAGTAATACTATCAACGAAAGTGAGCTGCATTATGCTACATAATTCTCATTTTTGTGGCAACATAATTTAGTCAACCCTACTGCGTAATTTAGACCTTCCCTGCCGCTTCATTACAATGGCTCTGCTTATTTAGCACAAACAATAGGTACAGGACACGAGAAATTCAACCAAATAAAGGTACAGGCTAACAGAAACGAGCCCTAAATGTGGAGAAAAATCAGTTTCTTGAAAGGATTAAGCCTGCAAGTATTGACACGGACGTGAGGCTTTTCCTCTGCAGCAGTGGCTAGATTGAATGATTAAGCGAGAAGCCGTGGAGCAAAGGGGGAGGTAACGGAATAAGGAAAAGGCAAAAAAGACTGTGGGGGAGAGTATTGGTAAAGGAGAACTCATCTTGGGCAAAAATGTGGACATTGCAACGTTTCAAACGCCAAGAGTGGCCCACATCTCAGTGAATAGTGTGAAATACGCTCCACATTTCCTGGATTACAAAGATACTTTCTGCCTTCAGCAAAATGTGGTGTTTTCTTTATTCAACTATAGCTTGATTTGCATAACACCAGGAAAACAATGCAAATTAAAAAATGCTTCCATTAACAGCACACGCATAATCCTGCAAGGCTGCATTTTCTGTAAGCCTGCCAGGTATTTAAAGTATTCTCGTTTGCTCCGTGCCCCCAAATGCGACCTTGTCCATAAAAGCAGAAACAAAGTAAAGGTCAAGATCGCTCTATTAAACTTCCTTTTATCGTGTTTTCACTCCTTACCAACGATGTACTGGCTCCATTGCTAGATTGTAAAAGGAGAGGTGACGACTTATTGTAAAATGTTAAGGTGCCACACATTTGACCTGACCCTGCTCCCACGCTCACGGACTCCAGATCATTGCGTGCAAAATCAATCACAGTTAACAACATTTTCTTAAAGCTCAGACCGCTGCAAAACCCATTTTCAGACGGACTCACCTTCTGGGGAGGCATACAGTGTGTCAGACGCCGACTTGTTGCTCCCGATTCCATGAAGTGTGCAGCAGCGCACCAAAGATAAGAGGCCTGCCTTGGACGGATCCCACTGGGCAGGGCGATCGAGCCACACAGCATTAAGCGGCAATGAAACCACCAGGTCACTAGGCCAACAGCTCTCGGTGCTGGCAGTGGAAAAGTGTTTCCTGTCTCGGCGCCCGCCCTTGCACCTTCGGCAGCTGAGTTCCAAAAGCAGGTGGGCTGCACCAGTGAGGAATCCGCGCTAGAACACGGACGTTTAGCGCAAGACTCTCCCAGCCAATCACTGGCTAGATAGCGCCCAGTCATGGCCTTCCAGCCAGTCAGTGGCCTCCAAAAGCATTCTGGCTACACTTCTGATTGGCTGTGAGCCCGAAAGGGCCCACAGCTCATATATTTTTAGTGATTCAATGTCTACATGTCCGTCGGACAAAATAGACAATAAATCTTCTTGCCCATTATAAAAATATACTTGGTTTGGGCGTCGGGCGATACGATTTCCCCACCCCTGCACTATTGCCTGGACAGTCAAGTCCGGAGGGACGGCTACTTTGGCCGTTCCGTCCTCCAGGACTTTCTGGTATGATTATTGGTTCGCAGACCCACCACCACGGGGATGGTATTGCTGGGGTATCTATTCTAAGGTATGGAATCTATCACTAACGTGTCTCTTTCAGATGCACAAGTTACTACTTGTGCAACGATATATCTGTAAGAGACATTAGTTAGTGATAGATTCCTTACCGACCCACCCATCCTCCCCGTTCTGCGAACCGATATCTAGGGTTAAGGTCATCCCCTTTCACGGCCCTAGTTTCTTGGGACCAGTGTTGGTTTTTGTCATGGCTCTGCACTTCTGGCGCGGAAAAGCTGTGGCTAAGAACGGACGTCAGCACGCGGAGGTGGCGTCTAAGTACTCCGACGTCATCACGGCGCCCACGACGCCGACGACTGACGCGGAGCCGCAGACGACGCCTACCGACGAGCAAGGGTACTGCTACGCAAAAGTTTCCGGATCCAGTCTGACGCCTGGGGATATTCTAAGGTAAGGAATCTATCACTAACTAGCTGATAACCTTCCTAATCCTATATTACTCCTTATTCTGTGTTTTTTAAAAGAGATAAAAGGAAGATTATTATACCTGATTTTAATATATTAATTCTATTTTCCCTACAATGTCTCTTAATCCAGATTGTAAGCTTGAATCAATGGTCTCGAAGGCCATGGACCGAGCTATGGATTCTTCTAATGAGATAATTCATAAAAAACTTGAAATGCTGTCAGGGGCACGGCCCTCTACCAGTACTGCGCATACCTTTGGCGCAAAAGAAGGGGCAGATAAGGCCCCAAAGAAAAGAGCTGCAGAACCTCAGCCTTGATCTGACTTCCTTAGGAATTTCTCTTCTGAGCCAGAAGCTAATGTAGTCTGCTACATGTTGGGGAAGGAAACCATTCTGGGGACAAAGGTTGTTTGATTAGCTAGGGATCAAACATATTCTCCCCAAAGGGGTCGGTAATGTCCATTTTTGAGCCTGAGGGCTTACTTGCCTCTTCAGAGCTTCCCAATGTTTTGTCTCCTAGGTTCTCATCATCCGAGTCAAAGTTTGATGAACAGGAGAGAACTATCTCTGCTTCATCCTGCTCATCGCTGTTCATGTGTATAGGGGATTCAGAGTTTGTCTTCCGGCCTTCTGTGATGTCAGAGGCATCATTCTCGTCACCGCCTGAGAAGCGTGAATCATGTGTTTTTCCTGTTTTCTTAGACTTTTTAGCAGTATCAACAGGGTGTTATGCTTCATCTCTTTTCTTTGGGGCCTTAATTGCCCCTTCTTCTGCGCCAAAGGTATGCATAGAACTAGTAGAGGGCCATGCCCTTGACAGCATTTCAAATTTTGTATTCATTGTCTCACTAAAAGAATCCATGGCCTTAGAGACCATTGGTTTAAGCTTACCTTCAAGGTTGGAATCTGGATTAAGAGACATTGTAGAGGAAATTTTAATTAGTATATTAAATCAGGTATGATATTCCTTTGTATCTCTATTTTGTATTTTTTTTTAAAAAAACACAGAATAAGGATTTAATATAGGATTAAGAAGGTTATCCGCTTTTTGTTTTATGACTATAAACTGGACAGAGATATAATAGGGGTGGGAAGGGTTTAATATTTTCAATTTGTTGCCGAAGGAGTGCAAGCCAGTAAAACTATATCCGTGTTGCGTTGGTTCAACAGCAGCAACTAACAAATGTTGCCTGCTGTAGTTCTGACAACCACTCACGTCTCCTGCGTGCGTGGTTGTTTCCTATGGTCTTTCCTTCAATCTTTCTCTCCCCGTGTTGCGCGATTGAGATGCGCATCGCGTTGGGGAAAGGAAGGCTAATGGCATGCTGCAAGGAGTCGGGAGGACATGAAGGTATGTAGATTTTAGGCCGATGCAGCCTCAAAGACTAGACTATGTCCGATAGGGGCGCGCTTCGGCTTACAGGCTTGGCTCGTGCTCAAAGCGCTGCCAGGCAACGGTAAGTGAACGCGTCTTACAAAGGACCCATGCACATAACATTTTTTATTACTTTTTAATGATAGGTGGGTGCGCTGCGTAAGAGGAAGAAGGGCGTAACCAGTCAGAATAGAAAGGTCTAAAGCTCCATGGGGGAAAAAAATTTAAAATAAACAAGTTTATAGTTCTAATGAACAAGGCCTCTAAGACATTTTTAAAAAAGAGATATTGCATAGTAGGGTCAATAGCACCCAGTTATGTGATAAACGAGTACATGCAGGTAAACAAATAAATGGTATTAACACAAATGAAACCGCTTTATGTGGGGGGGGGGGGATCTGTGAGATCAGAAGTTGAGTTTCAACACCTCTCGGAGAGACAGTTTTCTCTTCATACTCTTTTAAGCATTTGACAACACAAAGACTTTCATTTAAAGAGAAGAAAGCGTAGAAAATTGAAAATTACATGGTTTTTGTAAGATATAAAAACAAACTCCCTCAGGTTGATAAACTCTGCTAGTAATATCTAAAGCCTTAACATCAGAGGTTCGTTTAAAAAAACTAAGTGAAGCAATACAGTAAGCTTATAAGAGATGAGAAAGGTTAACATTGTCACCCCAAGAGGATATAAGTAGTAAAACATTTCTTATGACCCATAAGGCCGTATATTTAGGGGTTGGAGGATTAAGAACCTGCATACTTCTCATAATTTTCTTTGTTAATATGTTTTGTCCCACCGAGACACCATAAACTAAGGAATGACCCCAGCTATTGCTGATCTATAGACATTAACAGTTCTGTAAGACAGGCCAGAAGCAAACGGTTCCGATAGGAAATTAAGTTCGTGAACTAAATCGATTGAAATGGATCGTAGTGTCCTTGAATACACCAGCACACCCATTTATTCCATGGCAGTCGATATGCCTTCCTTGTTCCAGATGCCCAAGACTCCGATATGAGTCGGAAAGCATCCTGCGAAAGCCCTGGGATTTTCCATTGTCGCCTGAAATCTTCCATGCTGTCAAAATCAGTAGACCTTGGTCGATGAGATTCGCCCTCTGGACCCAGAAGTACTTGCTTGAAAGGCGGTATTAGAATTGTAAAGTCTACAGTCCTCTCTATAATGAATGGGAACCATGCCTGTTGCCTCCAAAGAGGCTACCATGTTCTGTATGTAATGACTGGCATGCAAGAGAAGACATGGAAGCCTGACAAACGGTGGGAAGGCATATGGCTTTAAGCCCCGCCAGTCCTGGAGGAAGGCATCCACCCCTCATGCTCGAGGATCCGGCTTCCAGCTGAAGAAGCTCTTTAACTGAGTGTTCAGTCTGTCTGTGTTAAGATCAGTCCCGAACAGACCCCATCCGTCTTGGATTAACATATACTCCTCTGACTAGTTTCCAGTTGCTGTAATCCTTGAGAACCAATCTGTGATGCCATTGTTAAAACTAGGAATGTGCTCTGCTGTAACAGAAGGTTGTCGCTGTTTCTATTTTTGGTGTATAGTGTGGTTCCTATATTCCCAATAGGCTTCTGCGCATTGGAATAATATATCCTATAGATTTGATGTACAACTTAGGTCGCTATTGAATATACTAAACTTAATTGTGAGTGCCAGCTAGCTCCGAGGTCACTAGAAACTTTCTTGAATTCACAAGAAGGGATTAGTTTCTGACATTCGCATAAACATGACAACTCTAAGAGCATTGTATGGTTTCTAAGCCATTTAAATATGCCTACATAAATACACAGGCTAAAATACTCAGCTGGTGCTTCTAAAATACGCCTACCCCAATGTACCTAACCTAAGTCTAGTACGAGGGAGGAAGAAAGTATGGTCTTTTGCATAGGTTTAGTTTTGCCAATAAACTACCAAAGATTTCTCTAGGAATGAAGGAGGTCTGGTATCTTTGTCTCGGGGGCTCGATTTCCCAACACCCCACAAAGGGAGTCAGAAACACTGGAGTTGGATTTCTCAGCAGAGGACAGCTTCCTGATCAGTGCGTCAGCTCGAGAGTCTGCTTCCTTCGCTACTTGCTGTAGCGGGCATGTAAGTCGTCAAACTGCTCCGAACCACTGTGCTTTGCCATAGCAAGTCAAGGTATATTTATACCTTGAAGGTGTTTAGGAATGCCATAGTTGATGTAAAGTCGGGCATATGAACGTCATGAATGAACCCCTGGGGAATAGTTGTTCATTGTAAAACTGAGTTCTTAGAGAAATCAATATGCAAGCTTAAGCTGGGTTTCCAAGAAATCGTTGTGACGTTTGGTGAACGGATGGAAGTAGCCATGCCTGTATTTGGGTAGCATGGACTATGCCTAAATAAGGGCTTGATTTCTCTGCCTATATAAGGACAGCGTGATTTGTACTTGCATAAGGGCATGAATTGGGAAAATCCATTTGGGATCTAAAACCGTATACAACACCCACTCCACTTTTTTTATGTACGACTTCTACGACTTCTATGTTCTAAACACGTTATACATAGCTAAATATGTTGTGTTAAAACCCACCCAAAATGCATTGGTTGTACATGAAAAGAGCATTTGTGCTGTGCGCATTTAAAGCAATGTTTCATTTCAAGCATATAGTTGACATTTGAAAATGCCATCTGAATGAATCATGAAAATACATTTATGAAATGGCCCGTAAAAACAGAAGAAAAGGTGCTGAAACCATATTATATCATAATACATATAACTTGAGGTACAAGTTCCATTGCTTTGTTGCTTAGTCCTTCATTTTGCACTGCAGATTCTTCAAAGGTGAGGAGTCTCTCAGTTTGAACCTCTTGGAGAGTAGCCAGATTAGGGTGTATGCTACATTGGCGGAGCCCACTTGGCCTACTGCTTATGATCAGCCACATGATGTGGTTTGACCAGGTCGATGGACACAAACCTGTTCTCCTTCTTTCCAGCAAGTGGCGGCAGTAATACTGTTCTTGATCCGTGGATTGCTAGGACCGGTACTGGTTGTCTGTAAGAAGGCCCAAATTCCTTCTTGGCCGTGATCTTTTCTGACTAGATCCCCCAATCTTTGGAATCCAGACAGCCCTTGTTGGGACAGTCTGTTTCTCTTCAGTGGTTGTTGGCTTCAGGAACATGTTACTTTGTTTAATTCTTATTTCATTTAAGTCTTGCAAAACAGCCAAACTATCTTTGATATCAAAGGGTTTTTGTTCTACCACTGAAATCTGACAATCGAGGTCCGATATTATCATTCTGGTCCCAAAAAGGACTTCCTATGGAGTGATACCCCCTAGAGAACTTCTTGGCAGATTATTAAGACTACGTTGGACACTTATTAGATGTTTGACCCACCCACCACCCGAGCCTAATACTATGTACTAGAGTACCGCAATGCAACTCCCAGATTGGCCATGGCCTCCTTGTAAGCTCGAGAGCTAAATGCAGGACCCTAGTCAGAACGTAGCGTGCCGACTGCGTATGTGACGATGAAGACTCTTAAATCTTTTATAACAGTTCGAGCATCAGCCGAGCGCCGAGGCCACATCCAAATGAATTTCGTCAATTGTGGGACTGCATTTGTCCACAAGGATGTCTGCGTGTAGAAAGTCTAATGCTGTCTAACAATGGTGTCTGTACTGGGCTGGCTATGCTATAGTCGGGTATCTGGCGGCTTTCTGTGCTGCGATCTCTATTGCAGCCTCTGCAGTCAATGACCAACATGTGAATGTGATCATTCATTCCTGGCCTCCAGTAAGTCTATTTAACAGTTAATATTGTTTTAGAGATCCCTTGATGTATCGGACCATCTCCCAAATGTGCTTTGTATATCAAAGCTACGCTACGTTTCCTGTTAGGAATCGCTCTGCCCCCCACTCCAGGGATTCGCTCAAAAGGAACAGAGTTTGCGTCAATTATATGAGTATTTGAGTGGAAACTTATTTGGTAAAGCTGCATCGCTGCCTTTGCTTGTGGTATTGATAGCTAGCATTATTTTGCCGTCTATATTTTTTGTTTTTGAACAAGTGATTGCAGCTACGGAAGCCATTTGTACAGCTGCCTTCGCGGCTTCATCAGCCAATGAATTCCCTGCAACGTGAATGCCATCACGTTGATGACTCTGTCTATGTATCACATGAGTGTTTTGTAGTCCCTGTCGTGACTCTACCTGTTCCCAAAGCAACTTATGTTTGATTGTGCCACCTTTTGCATCTTTGGGAACGTTTTGAATCCAGTTCTGCAAGTATTCATTGTAAGATTGAACACAATAATACGAATCGCACACTATGAGTGTGGGAAATTCACCATCAGTATTTTCAAGCTCCATCTTAAATGCTTGTAGTTCAGCTTGCTGAGCTGAACAGTCTCCTAGAGATTGTGTTTGTGACCATAGGTCGGAATTTGCTATCTCGCCAACATCCTTTAACGATTGCGCATGCAGCACTATAAGCTTGTTTACCCCCCTCCCCCCTGTAGCGGGCTGTGCTGATCCGTCAGTATATATTATACATTCATATTTCTCTAGAGGCAGAATTTCAGTAGGCGGAGGACATTCTTGTTCGTATTGTAGAAATTCTTGGGTTTTCAGATATGGATCACAAACTTATTCAACGTCTGTTGCAGCAAGAGAATTAACCGATTATATATCTATCTTGGAGGGAAGGCTCGCTTTTGTCACTGCTTCTAAGGCAGGTACAGGCGTAACGACCAAAATACGCTTATGTGCGAGGGCTCTCTTTTTTTTTTTTTTTTTTGTTTTTTTTTTTGATACTGCAGTTTGAACCGCTGTCAATTTTTTCTGTAGAAGTGAATTTCCTTTCTGCTTGTGTGTACGAAGGTGAT